>NC_141138.1:7464166-8762500 GCF_053477565.2 Lygodium microphyllum | reverse complement strand
AGGCAATGTGTCTACCTTACCATGTGGTGCATTGTGTATGTGCTAGTGGAACTAGGAGTTGGGTCGGTGAAAGCTTGGGGTGTTGTCCCACACTTGAGGACCCAGTTCATACATAGGGGAGGTGCAATGAGTGTGGCTCAGGGAGACAAGTCCGAGCATGACATTCCTAGGTATATCCTACCCTTGGTGTGTCCCAAGCATGAAGTGGGAAACAAAAGGGGCTAGGAGGTTAGACACCGGCCGAATGAGGCCACCAAATGCCACTAGCTTGAGGATCCCTAGGTGCAGTGATTGTGGCAATCATCAAATGAGGTGTGTCCGTTTTCCATTTGATCTTCATTTCCCTTCTTGCTCTTGTCTTTCTTTTTTCTCTTTTCTTTCTCTTTTTTTTTGTGTTTTTTGATTCTTTTTTTTAAAATGTGTACAAGGAACTAATCCTCGGATTCTGGATCATGAGAGGAGAAGATTGGGGGCTTAATTGATTTACTAAGAAAGTTCCTACTTTTCATATAGTCTTTTAGGTTCATGTGTACATTCAGAGGAGTTGTTGATAAAAATGGATGACTACACCTAATGAATTGGATGTCATTCATGTCCTCTAGCAAGGCCATACAAAAGGATGGAAGGAGGATGGCTTGCATCATTAACCTAGCTATGGCATAGCTATCTATGCCGGAACATTTAAAGTAAAAAATAGGGGTGGTAGGCGGTATTCGTGAGAGGTAGGCAGTTGCTTAAGAAAAACCCTAAGCAACCTGAGGTAGTTACAAGTTGTGCTAAAGCCAAGATCTGAGCAGGAGGAGAATTCGCTAAGGAAATGGAAGATTGAGGGTCCTAAGTTGTTTTTAGAGAATAGAAGAGCTACCTTTGGCTCAGTAGCATTTACGTTGTAGATTTTAGGAAAGTTGTAGTAGTAGCGACCATGGATGTCGGGGTTAAAGTCCACCCCTATCCTTCTTGGATATGGCATGTACATTGGGTTGTTTCTTTCATAGGGTAGGGTGCTACAAAATCACATCCATGCATCTACGTTCGTATCCCTGATTCTCCACCCCCATTTTGATTGTGATTTGTATCCTTTGGGAGTCGTGGACACCTCCATGACCTTGTTTTCCTAGTAGTCATGTGCCTCTATCTCCCACAGTGTTGGATGTGTTTCTCTTTCTATGCTCCACCACTCCCCAAGCCTTCTACCCATGTTGATCACTTCCTCCACCACTTTAGGGGATAACACCCTGCTTAGTGTGGGCAGGTATCGAAAGGTGAATTTGAAGGGCTTGATCTTGTTCTCCCACTGCTCCCATACTGTGAGTTTTAGGTTCCAACTGAGTGGAAAGCATTTTTCTCTCTAGCCTTAGGTGGACTAATAAGTCCCCCTTGGTGCGTTTGGTCTTAGGTGGTCGGGGCATTTCATCATCACTATCTGAGTTTACTTCCGACTCTGAATTGAACTCTCCATCCCTTCACTAAAAGAGATAGTTTCTCTTCATGGTCATGGTTCTGAAGGTGATTCTATTCTAAATAGCGGTGCGACACTTGGTTGGGTGAGACCTGCTCATTCATAATCAATTTCCCCTAAGTGTTCCAACCACGTGTGATCACTATTCATTCGCAAAATTTGTCTCTCGATTTTAAAGGTATTTCCCTTCCATAGTTTGGAATCTACTCATATTTTCTCAATTAGGTGCCCGTCTCAATGTCATACTCTATTGTGTCAATCTCTTCTTCACTGAGGGAACAACAATCTTTTTACTTGTCATACTCTATTGTGTCAATCTCTTCTTCACTCTCTTCACTGAGGGAACAACAATTAGGTGCTCGTCTCAATGTCATACTCTATTGTGTCAATCTCTTCTTCACTCTCTTCACTGAGGGAACAACAATCTTTTTACTTGTCATCCAAATTGTCCTCATCTGACTGCTTGTCATCTCCTAAGTTTCTATACTCCTCTTCTTTCTCATTCGTGAGTAAGGCCCAATTGTACATCAGGTTCAGATTATGTACCTTACTCCACTTCCACTTGGGTTCGTCCATGAGATCCTCGAGGGGTTTAAGGTTAGCAACTGGGTTGCTAGCTAGCTTGTCTGTCAGTTACTCTAAGATCTCGTGGAGCTCTAGCTTTTTATTCTAGACATGGAACATGACAGGGGTGGACCGGCTACAAGAGCTTCTGTCCATCATGCATAATGGTACAGAGGGCTTATTCGTGGGCTCACGAGTGGCTATCTTAACAACTTGCTCATATTCCTCCTCATTGTTTGAGAATAGTAGATGGATGGTGGCTAGCACGTGCATCTAATCTCACTCATCCTCAAGGCTAGGGGTATATTTTATTACCAATTCGTAAGATTTCCTAACTCGAGTGTCACCCTTCAACATAACGGAGATGGCGTTCAAGTTGATTAGGTTATCTTTCAGGTGTCCATCTCTATTCTCACTACTTTTGTTTAGTTGCTCAAGAAGATCAAAATATTACCCCAGTCTTCTATAACTTGTGCATTTTGCATCCACGGTCACGCCTAGCAGGATGTCGTAGTTGACTCCCTTCATGAGGATGAGGTCCACTAAGAATCGGACTCCTATGATCTTCAACGGCCAATTCTTCAACACTCCGAATGGCCTAACTTTTGTCTCATTGGCCAATGTAACACATTAAACCTAGCTTTCTTGATACGTGGGTTACCCCAAGCCCAGAGCACTGTGTGGCTAAGTACGCTGACTCGAGCTCTCGTTTCCACAATCCCTTTCCTTGTAACATCTCCTAGTGCTAAGACTGGAAAGACTACATGCCTCTTTGTGCCTTTCCAAAAAGCATTAACATGTAAGAACTTAAGCACTGAGTGTAGTATCAAGCTAGGTATCTGAGTCACTGCATCATGGTCATGTAAGTCAGCTATTCCTTGCTCGATTTCTCCTTCTATGCACTGCTTCAAATCTAGTCACAACATTGAGAGCTACCTAAGTAGGTCTCCTAAGTGCAAAGTCATAGGCATTGTCACTAGTGTCATAAAAAGGTTGTCAACTACTTGCTTTTCTCCTAATTCCATGCTTCTTGGCCAATGGCCGTGGCTAGTTTGCTGGCCCATGGCACTGAAGCTTTGTCTATGTGGTACTACTCGAGGTGTTGTTGAGTCTCTTCACTTTAGTTGCGTAGGTGAAACTAGTGTGCTCACACTAGAGAGCTCATCAATTTCATCTTCTAGGATGGCTCAATATCCTTCAAGTGTTCTTGGGCTTCTCTCACCCACTCCTTAACTGTATCTATGGCTTCAAGCTAGTGCTTTGGGTTGGGGTACTCCCCAACCTTGGCACTCCCCTTTTCCACAGTCTTCGGAGTAGATGTTTCTACTTTTGCGTATGTGACTTTTTTCCCTACGGTTAGTGTTGTGGCACTCTCCTCTTAAGAGTGTGATCGTCGCTTTAGTTCTCTTCCTCCTTTGCCTATGGCTCCTTTTTCCTATTGAGGCTGCATTTAAGTTACTAGGCCTTGGCAATGATATGCTGGCCTGCTACGTCTGTGCTTGGGTCATAATAACATGCAATGGGATAGGTGTAGCCTCTCCATTGAGTGTTTCAACTCCAAACAACCCCGATGATACTGATGGTACGATCATTGAACTACAGGGTGGTTTCCATGTGGGGCAATCAGCAAAAATAGACGGGTGATTCCATAATCTAGCCATCTAACGTTAGCCTTCTCTCAATTGTCTTACTCTTTCTTAGGGAAATGCAAAGAAATATGCCATGGGTGACCACAAGTCCAACATGCAATCAACTCTTGGGTCTGCCCTCCTAGGCCTCTATCCCCACCTCTACCTAATGCCATCACCGACAACTAGTTGATAGTCCATGAGAATCGGACTGCCTTCTTTGTCATATGAAATGTAAGGATTCATGTATACTTCCTCATCATTCAACTGCTCCACGTAGTGGATTGGAGCATCGCTCCGATGGTGGGTGGGCTATGAAAGGTTTAGGTAGCCTAGGTATGCCTATGGGATTAGTCTGCATTCTAGAAATGGCTGGTTTTGTGTTGTTAGTAGGTGCTAGAAGAGAAAATGGGGCTCCCCTTTTGAAGAAGTTTTGTGGCCTATTCCCTAAATATGGCTAGGCGTATGGAAGTCTCCTTGTTGGTAGTGTGCAATGCATAGCATCATGGCTGAACTGGTTTAGGGTCCTCACATTTAGTGCAAGGTCGGGACCGAGGGTCCTCACATTCTGCTAGAAGGTGGTTCCTGCCGTAATGCACGCATTGGACATGTGGGTGTGTAGGTCTCCTCACCATCTCTTGCATCCTAGCTAGCTCTGACTTCATTTTTTCTAGCTCTTGGCTCTAGTCAACGCTTTTTCCTTTATCTTGGGCACTTGGGACTGACCGTTTGCTAGATGTCGTGACTTTCTCTAATGATCTAGAATTAGCATTATCTCAATTTGAGCTCTTGGAACTTCTCTCCTTGAGCTGGTCATCCACTCGTATGGCCTCTTCAAATACCCTTGCTAGTATGTCTCTCTGCAAGCTCGAGTTGCTTGCTAAGGCCTTGTAGAGTTCCTCACTGTAAATTTTTTTTATAAACATTGTGGAGACCGCTCTTTTGTTGGGTCCTTCATTAGATGGGATTCTCTTAAAGAGACCCCATATGTGTATAATGTAATCCCTAATGTTCTCCTGGTCCTTTTGCTTGACATTCATCAGTTGATGTGTTCCTTCTTATTGCAAAAATCTGTTAACTTATGTGAACTCAATGTGTGCGTGGTGCAAAATCATTCTTTCATTAGCACTTCAAGTGTCAAAAACAGTGTGAGGTGCGAATACAAGATGAGCAATGCATCTCTCGCTCTCCCCTCATTCTGATTTTGGCCAAACATGGCTCTAAGCGCAATTTCTAGCCACTTTCAAGGGTCGATTAGGGTCTCTACTATGCCTCTCAGCCTAGTTAGGGTTTAATCAAAGTCTATGGATCAATTTGGGGCACTAAATGGGGGCAGACAACTAATGGGTTAGCTAGTAGTCGCTTCTAGGTTTGTCATGTCACGGTTTCTTCCATTTTTTGCATCTAGAAGCCGTTTAACTAGTCTGTAAGGATTTCATGTTGAGATATCGAGCTCCACTCGTGATATGCTAGGGTGATCGTTGTGCATTTATGTCACCGACTTGTCAGTTGTACATGCGGTTGGTACACCGCCCATGAATAATAGCTAGATGACAGCTACCCTTATCTACTCTAGTTCGTGGCTCAGTTAGTATGCCACCTTAGTTAGTTGTCTTTGGTTTGAGACCCATATATAGGATTCTTCTATTTCTTTGTATGAGACTTTTTTTTGGCTTACACAACTAAGAAGAGGAAAACTGTTTTCAGCCTCCACCCTTGTGTGCATTCCCCCATTGTGCAAGCAAGAAAGCTATAAGTGAGACTCCTTCCTTCTCTCCCACATTCTTGACATGGTATCAGAGCCTTGTTCGTGGTAAGGAGCTCAAGAAAGCAAGCCAAGCTCGCGGTGTTCTGGTAAGAGGAGCAGTGTTGCTTTCATTTTCTGTTTTGGGAGCAAATCTCTGCAGGTAGCACAGCCGGAAATTGCAAGAGTGCATTGTCTCAGGTTGAGATGCCCTTCGCGGTGAAGCAAGAGGGCAGTATATGCTGCGGGCGAGGCTTTAGCCCTCGGCGACCCTTTTTTTTTATTTGAGGCCATTTCAGGGCCTGTTTTGGAGGCGGAAGTTTTCTGCGCGCACTCAGGAAAAGGCCCAGTTTTATGCTGTGCAGCCCATTGTTCTACAGGTCGGTGAAAAGTTACTATAGAAATTGCATCGTATGCATGTGCGCAGAGACATTGGGAGTTACAGAATCATCCTTGTTGCCTGTTGATGCAAAATCGTCACTAGGAAGTGATTGTGTGGTTAAATACCACTTTCGTCAGTTTTGCATATTTGCCCTTGTGAGGCTGAAGCTGTGTTCTTTGCAGTGATAGAATTTTTTGCAGTATTCTGTAATGGCGTCTGATTCTCTTTCACAGATTGTAACTAAAAAGCTTGACAAGAACAACTTCCAAGCATGGAAGTTTAGAATGACGAATTTCCTTATGGGAAAAGGATATTGGGAATTTGTTGCAGGAAATGAAGAAGAACCAGTTCTTCCTGATGTTCCCAATCAACAGTAAATACAGGCATTCAGAGCATGGCATGAGAGAGCTAGGAAAGTTATGTACTGGCTGTCTATCAATATTTCAGACTCTATGATTGTGCATATTCAGGATGCAAGTACGCCAAAGGAGACATGGGATACTTTGTCAAAAATGTATAGTACAAATACGCAAGCCATGAAAATGCAGCTCAAGCAAGAGTTGCATAATGTGCAAAGAGAAAGTATGAGCATCAATGACTACCACATGAAGGTGAAGAAGATTGCAGATGCACTTGCTTCCATTGGGTCGCCAGTGGAAGATGATGATTTAGTTTCTGTGACCTTGAATGGTCTAGGAAAGGATTATGCACAGTTTCGGACATCCATTTCAGTTCATGAAAGATTTCCTGATTTTGAGGAGTTGATTGCTCTTCGAATTTCTGAGGAGCAGAGAAATGGTGGTGCATCTTCTTCAGGAGGAACTTCAAAAGAAACTGTCTTCTACTCAAATGCTGGAAGAGGTAGAGGCAGAGGTAGAGGAGGCCGATTTGGAGGCCGTGGTAGAAATCAGAATATGCAGCAAACTCAAGAAAACCAGTCGTATGGAGCAGGACGTGGTAACTCTAGAGGTAGGGGGAGCCAAAGAGGTCGTGGTGGATGGCAAAGAGGCCAAAATGCAAACAGCAATGTTGAATGCTATTACTGTGGTAAAATGGGTCATATGGCTAAAGACTGCTATAAAAAGCAGAATGACATCATGAATGGGAAATTGCAACAAGGAAATTATGCATCTTCTAGTAGACAGGGTGATGACACAAATGAGCATTTGTTTATGGTGCAGCATATGAACAATTCTGTGACAAGTGCAGAAGAAAGCAATGATGTGTGGTATGTTGACTCAGGTGCATCAAACCACATGACAGGTCATGCAGAATGGATGGAGGATGCAAGGAAAATAAAAAAACCAGGATTTGTGGAGACTGGTGATGATACTGCATATCCTATTGTGCAGATTGGAAAAATTCCTTTGTCTATGCAGGATGGGAAAAAGAAATACATGTCCGATGTATTTCATGTCCCAAATATCACCAAGAATCTGGTTTCTGTTGGTCAAATGGTTGAGCAGGGCTTGCAGGTCAAATTTAATCCTCATGGATGCTTTGTTGAGGATATGAAAAATAAAGGTCACTTGATAGCAAAAGGAAAGAAGAAGGGCAAAATGTTTACGTTGGATGCAGACATGTCTGAATTGAGTGCAACAATGTTTGCACATAGGACCGGTGTAGTTGTAGATATTGATATCTGGCATAAACGCATTGGTCATGTTAATGTACAGCGACTTAAATTAATGCAGGCCCAAAATATTATTGCAGGATTGCCTAAATCCAAGGTTGCAGAAATGCATAAGGTATGTGAAGCCTGCCAATTTGGAAAACAGGCAAGGAAACCATTTCCTGGACATGTTCAAGAGAGTAAGAAGCCATTGGAATTAATCCACTCTGATGTGTGGACTACTAAAGCTGCATCTCTTGGAGGCTATCATTATTTTGTCATTTTTATTGATGACTATACCAAAAAAATTTGGGTGTATTTTATGAAAAAGAAAAGTGAAGTTTTTGGGCATTTCAAAACTCTTAAAGCTATGGTTGAAAAAGAAATAGGCCTGCAAATAAAATGCCTAAGGTCAGATGGAGGGGGAGAGTACCTCTCAAATAAGTTTGCAAGGTTCCTGCAAGAGCATGGCATAAAGCAACAATATTCATGCAGTTATACCCCACAACAAAATAGAATTGCAGAAAGGAAAAACAGGCATATTGGAGAGGTATCTCATGCCATGCTCAACGAAAAAGACTTGCCAGATTTTTACTGGGCTGAAGCAGTTGCTACAGTAGTCTACATAATGAACAGGACTCCCACTGCAGCAATACATGGGATGACTCTAGAGGAGAGGTATACTGGTAGGAAACCAGATATTTCTCATTTGAAAATTTTTGGTTGCATTGCCTATGTTCATATGCCAGATGAGTTGAGATCCAAGTTGGATCCAAAAGCTGAGAAGTGCATCTTTATTGGTTACTCTCTGCAAACAGAAAGGGTATAGATGCTATAACCCTTCTACTCGTAAGTTTATAGTGAGCAGAGATGTTATTTTTTATGAGATGAGTAGCTGAATAAACCAGTAAATGTGATTGATAATGTAGATACACAAAATGATAATGCTACACAGAATTCACATCAGCAGTCACAAGATATTAGTGGACTTGGAGCGTCCTCTAGCAGTGGTTCACATTCTTCGCCATGGACAGGCAGATTGAGATCAGGAGAATCTTCTCAAAGCAATGCAGATAGTGGTATTCAGGTATCACGAAAAGGAAAAGAGAAGGTAGATCAGCCCATGTTTGATGTGAATGCAGGTCACTCTTATGTGGATGGTGAATCCAGTAGCTCAGAACAGAGCATTGATGATGAGTTGGGTACTCCTTCTATTGTTACACCTGGAGTAAGGAAGACCAGGAATGTTTTGAGAGCACCTGGGAGTGAACCTACTTTGCGCAGGTCTACCAGAGCTAGGTATCCTGTGGATAGGCTGAAATATGATGGATTTATAGCCATTCACTATGCATATATGGTCAAAGTGATACAGGAACCAAAACCCACTTCTTTTGAGCAAGCCATGGGAAAAGAAAAATGGGAGAAAGCCATGGATGTAGAAATGGATGCCTTTGAAGCAAATGCTACATGGGAATTGGTACCTTTGCCTAAAGGTAAGAATGCAATTGGCTGTAAGTGGATTTATAAGGTGAAGCACAATGCAGATGGTTCTGTGAACAGATACAAGGCAAGATTAGTAGTCAAGGGGTATGCACAAACATATGGCATTGATTATGAAGAAACATTCAGTCTGGTTGCAAGGATGGCAACCGTAAGAGCAGTCATTGCTATGGCTGCATCAAAGGGATGGTCTTTACATCAGATGGATGTAAAGAATGCCTTCTTGCATGGTGATTTGCAAGAAGAGGTCTATATGGAGCAGCCACCAGGTTATGTGCATGCTGTTCATCTTGAGTTTGTTTGCAGGTTGAAGAAAGCCTTGTATGGCTTGAAGCAAGCACCTAGAGCATGGTCTGACAAGATAGGATAGTATCTTGTCACTATTGGCTTTCATATTTCCAAGGCAGATTTCTCACTTTATGTGAGAAAAACAGAGAAAGATATTATGCTACTTGTCATTTATATTGATAATTTGATTATGACAGGTGACAGTGATGAAGATATCCTTCATGCGAAAATGCTATTGAAGCAGAAGTTTGAGATGAAGGATTTGGGAGAGCTGCATTATTTCTTAGGCATTGAGGTGATTAGATCACCAAGTGGGATACAGCTCTTGCAAAGGTAGTATGGATTGGACATGCTGTCCAAATATGGGATGACAGGCTGTAAGCCTATTTCAGTTCCTTTGGAGCAGAATGTGAAGCTGAGCGCAAATGCAGGTGAGCTTCTGGAAGACCCTACTATGTACAAACGCATAGTAGGAAGCTTGATTTATAAGACTATTACCAGGCCAGATTTGAGCTATGTTGTTGGATTGGTAAGTTAGTTTATGCAGGCTCCAAGGAAACCGCATTTGGATGCGGCTAGATGCATACTCAGGTATGTGAAGTCCACATTGCAGTATGGACTATTTTATGAGACTGGGGTTCAGATACAGCTGCATGGATACACTGATGCTGATTGGGCTGGTAGTATTTCTAATAGATGATCTACCAGTGGATATGTGTTCTCTTTTGGAAGTGTTGCAGTCACTTGGAGCAGCAAGAAACAGCTTACAGTTGCCTTGTCGAGCATAGAGGCCGAGTACAGGGGTGTAGCAATGGCTGCATGTGAGGTAGCTTGGTTGCATAAGCTGCTTTATGATATGCATCAGCCTACAGATGGGCCAGTTGTCATTTATTGTGACAACATGAGCAGTATACACTTGGCAAATAACCCAGTCTATCATGCTAGAACAAAGCACATTGAGGTGCATTATCACTATGTGCGGGAGAGGGTTTTACTAGGTCTTATTGATCTAGTTTATGTCAACACAGAGGATCAGGTAGCTGACATATTTACGAAGGCATTGGGCACAGAGAAGCTGCGCAAGTTTAGAGACCTGCTTGGTGTGCAGGAATTGGGATTGAGCTCGAGGGGGAGTGTTGAGATATCGAGCTCCACTCGTGATATGCCAGGGTGATTGTTGTGCATTTATGTCACCGACTTGTCAGTTGTAGATGCGGTTGGTACACTGCCCATGAATAATAGCTAGATGACAGCTACCCTTATCTACTCTATTTCGTGGCTCAGTTAGTATGCCACCTTAGTTAGTTGTCTTTGGTTTGAGACCCATATATAGGGTTCTTCTATTTCTTTGTATGAGACTTTTTTTTGGCTTACACAACTAAGAAGAGGAAAACTATTTTCAACCTCCACCCTTGTGTGTATTCCCCCATTGTGCAAGCAAGAAAGCTATAAGTGAGACTCCTTCCTTCTCTCCCACATTCTTGACATTTCGAAGTTTTGTATGCTAGGATTTGGGGATGTCAATTTTACCCAGTTTCACATTTGGCCCAAGCGGTCCAAATTGCAGAGGTTCAAAGAATTGCATAGGCTTGAGTCCTAGACTCGGCCCTTTCGAGGCTGAATGGTCAAGTATAGATGGGCCGAGTGACCCGTTGGTGGGTGAAAATGAGTGACCGAGGACATGATGTTGCATGGGATCAAGTGGGATAACACATGCAAATATCATTTTTTTGTCTTTCTAACATCTATCCATTAGACATGTGGTTGATAGGCAGAAATCCCACGTGGCACCCATGGATGTTTGACATGTGGTTGTGACATTGCACTTTTGAGACACATGCCTCATGCAGGAAGAGATATCCTCATACGTGGAACGTGTTCTCGCTTCCGATTTTGAGTCCCCAAGTGGAATTGTATGTGGCATGGGGCATGTTTGCCATCTAGCAACTAAGGGAAAGCAGGGGGTAGCTTGGTAAAATAGGAGAAAAAGCAAAAACGTAAGGAGTTTTTTTAAAGAAGAGAGGGGGAGAAGGGTTCTACACAAGACAATTAGCGTATGAGTGAGAGAGAGAGAGAGAGAAAGAAAGAAAGAAAGAAAGTTATATTAACGTCTTTTAAAGACCAAAACTGGCCTATGTGTGTGTGAGAGAGAGAGAGAGAGAAAGAAAGAAAGTTATATTAACATCTTCTAAAGACCAAAACTGGCCTATGAGACAAACTGTGAGACAACTGATGAGGTCCAGCTATCTAAAATAAAAGTGCTGAATGAAAAGCTAAAAACTGGAAACTGAAAATACGGTGCTGTGAGTGTGATAAGTGTCGTGTATGTGTATGTGCGTATGTAGCTCTGGTACCCCAGATAATGGCTACAAAAGGGGAACAAATGTCGGCTGTGATAGGGGAACAACTGTCAGCTGTGATAAAGTGGTGCGATGTGTATATGTAACAGATGCAGGGAGATATACTATCCTGGGATGTAGTAGTAGTCGTCGAAGTCGCTAATAGCAGGTGATCCCTCCTGGATGCAGGATGTGGTACATCGGCGGTGGAGAAAGAGCAAACTGGAGGTCTGAGATCCAATGTGTCGAGTGTCGTCGGATCTCAGTCTGATATCGATGTAGATCAAAAATCCTCCGGATCTCCTGTCGGTGTGGCTGTGGGATCCGAAACCCACGGATCCTCGTGCGGCGTTGGGTACGCTGGTCCTCAGCCTGCTGTAGTGTGAGCCCAGAGGTCTGGCTGGAGGCTGGTACAGTAGCTCTCACTCTGTCTGTCTGAAAGAACTGTGTAATAGTCGTCTGGGTGGGCCCCTCTATGACTGGGACCCGCTGTGTGCTCTGCTCTCTGATGTGCCATGCCTCTCCCAGAGAGAGAGAGAGAGAGAGAAGAATCTTGCAGTAGTTTGAAAAGAAGGGAGAAATCTGATGCTTAGAAGAAGAATAATAAGTTTTTAGAGAAAGAGGTTGTGCAAACTGAAGTTATCAAAGCCATGGAGCATGATGCCAATATATTAAAGATGGGGCTATTAAAGCCAATTGGCTAATGCGAGTTCTCAGTTTTCAAATGATGGCAATAAGAGTCTTCCTTTTGTCTTGTTTTCTTCTACTATTGTGTGGGGCAAGAGTATGAAAATATGTTCTAATGTATGGATATGGGTGAGAGACAATAGAGGGTTGTTCTTCGTCATGTTGAGAGTGATGTATGTTAGTTGTTTGCGTAAAGCTTCCCGTCAAGAGAGAAGAATGGAAGTAAAGGATCTCTACATTTGAAACTGGGAATGTGGTAGAGAATATGTATTATGGGTAGGTGTTAAATTCATGGACTTGAGTTAGTGGGAATTCAAAAGGATTTGCAGCCAGGAAAATGATAAATTGGAGCTCATAACATTCGAAGCTCCGTAACTCTTCATCAATGCAAGATATGCTAAGATGTATCTGATGTTATGCTGTGAAATGATAATCTGAAATCAAAGAAAATGTCCTTTCATTTGCAAGTTTTTGCTTCTTATAGCAAAGAAGTTATGTGTTTGATGTATAGAGCAGCAATGTATTTTTACAGTGCTCTATGAGACAATTTCTATGATACATGATGCAATAGGTGACTTCAGTAGCATCTACACCACCAACTTGGTTTTGCATGAAAGTCATCATGATTATCCATAGCTATATTAGTGTAAACCCTTTTTGTTGCACTAGTGGAATGTCTACAATAGTGAAATACTTGTAGCAACTAAATTCGCATGAAAATTTATCGTATAAAGCTTTGGTTACCTGCGTTTTTGGTTTGTATTTATGTGTGCTTTGAGAAAAGAAGAACAAAAAGGATCTACAACTGATTTGGCACTACTTGAGACAACCACGCTTTGTGGGGTAGTTTCTGCATGAGGCTGCCATCCCTAAAAAATAGGAGTGGTGTGAATCTGAAAGCTTGTGCTATCAAAGTCTTAGCCATGGTTGTGAATCTGAAAGCTTGTGCTATCAAAGTCTTAGCCATGCTTGTTTGCGTATCAGTTTCTCTCTAAAAATGGTAAATTCTGAGCTTGAAGGTTTAAACTACTTAAGTGTTGAGTTGAAGTCTCGGTGAGGAGTGAGTAATCATGAATATTTGATTATATATTCAATGGTGCTATCTCGTGGGTTTTGTTGAGGGGAGATCCTCTGTCTTAATCTTGTGAGGTTGTCTTGGGGTTTATTAGAGGTCGACTACCCAATTCACCTTACCAACGTGGCCAACTGGGCTAAGTCCATGAGTGTCCGACTCGGAAGGGACACTCATTTGAGTAGCCAAATCAAAGTAACCAAATAGTGGCCATTTGAATGGCTGAATGGCCAAATGGTTGACTGCGGCCATTTGAATCCCTGACTCAAACAGGCCGAGTGTGGCAACATTTTTCACCAAGAAGGACGAAAAATCGACTATTTGCTCATTTTATCCTTCCTACTCCTACCAACATTGCCTTGGGATTAAGCTCCTACACCCTAGGGACTAGTGTAACTCACCTAGAGCAACGATGATGCTCACTCGCAAGGATTGCAAGGATTTTTTGGTCTTCCACACCTACAAAAAAACCTAGCTCTCTCTCTCTCTCTCTCTCTCTCTCTCTCTCTCTCTCTCTCTCTCTCTCTTACTGGTGCAAATGAAAATGAGCCTTCAACCCCCTTCCCTTTGGTCTTAAACCCTTGATCTAGTGGCCGAGCCTTGCCCCATTCATGCTCTTGCCTTGTCAATGGATTTCAACCCCTCTTTTCCCTTGTTTTTGCCCTATTTTGGGCCTATTTATAGCAGCAGAGCCCTAAACTAATTTGCTTTGATTTCTTGGCTCTATCCTACTCTAAATGCAAAAAAAAATCACAACTCAAGTACTGAAATGAATTAACCTACTTCCCTACTCATTAAAAACTCAAAATACTTACTTTGAAGATTAAACTCTCAAATCTCTTACCTACAATAAGCATCGGATCAGAGATGAAACCATACTTCAATGCTTGATTTCAATTATCCAAGTGCTCAAGCTTGAATCTATGGTTCCAGTAATGGAAGAAAAATGAATTCATGCTCCCCTGCCAAGACCCACGGACCACTTATTGCTTCAAGAGAGCGACTAATGGCTATCTCTCACCTAGTTGTATGCTTTCCTGATCCTATGAGTGTAGTGAGCTTACCTTGATGCCCAATTAAGTATCCTCCTCCCTCAAAGCACTTTGATAGCTCCATGATGCGAGATGCAATCTCAATCCTCTACCTTAAAGCTCCATCCTCGATATCCACATGCGGCGTGAGACAAGAGAAGAGAAGAGAAGAGAAGAAGAGAGGCGAAGATAGAGAGCTTCTCCACCACAGTCCCTCACCCTCACACACTCACTCCCTCACACTCTCACACTCCCTCTCTCACACACAAGCACAAGTACAAGCAAGGAGAAGAGAAGAAAAGAGCCACTTTAGCCACACACCAAGAATGAGCTCTTCCATTCACTACACTTCTCTCTCTCTCTCTCTCCCCTTATATAGACTTTTGCTCAAAATACACATGTAATACTTTTTGAAAAGCCTTGAGCTTTTCAAAATGTCTTGCTTTTCCAATAAAGCTTAAAATATTTAAGCGATATGAACTCGAAAGCTTTTTAATAAAGATTGAGGAAAAAACATTTATTCTTAAGATTTTCTCTGGTGCCGCCAACCACATTCAGAGGATGCCTTGCTGACTTAGTTTACCCTAGCATATTTTCAATCCATGAGTTCTGCAAAGTCTAGGCATGTTCATACCAGTGAGGTTTAGCTACTTCCATAAAAGTCATCAAGTGCATCCACTCGTTCTCTGCCTCCTCTAATAATGCACATATTTAGCCACCACTATGCTCAAACCTACACAACAACTCGAAGATGAAGCAACATCCTGCCAACCATCCCTGGGACTGGAACTACCATTTCCACCATCATTTCCCGAGAATCATACCATTTTTGAAATTATAAATCAGTTATAGCAATCAAAGAGATTTCACTATCCACAAAGCAATCCTATCTACAAATGTGTTAGGCACATGATGCCTCTTCAGACAAATCTTTGTATTGGAGATGTAAGTTTCCCAAGGAGCTACATAGTGATTGATATCATGATGGTGTATCTCATTGGTCCACACAACTGGCTGTGGATATATATCAACAAGGGCCCCATGGTTTTTCATGGGTTTACTTGGCATTGGGTATCTATGGGGCCCACAAATTAAAAACCGCCTAAAAGGGGCATTGGTCTCGCCCGAAGGATCTCCCCAAGGATTGAACCATGTACCCCCCATCCCACATAGTGGGGCTCTATGCCATGCATCTGCAAATCATTTCGATGAAGACATGTTATCTTGTCTCAAATTAATTGCTAAAAACAAAAAGGCTGTGCAACCAACAACCAATCACTAGTTATTGGCACGTCCCCATAAAAGCAGGACCCATACTGATATCTATCTTCGCCCCGCACAACCTCCATAGCATCATGAATGGTGGCATTCTTTGCTAACCTCCAACAGTCTATGGAAAATATTGGAGCTAAGATAGTTGGTATATTCCCAAGGTCAATCTGTTTGAGGTACTCCGTGTATGAGTAGACAACTTCCTCTTCCAAGTATCCTGTGATGTGATGCACAAGGTGAGGAGAGATAAAGTACATCATAAAGCAGGCATTGAAAGAGATCCCTTGTCATCTCCCAATTTATTGAATTCAGAGGTAGTATAGTGCAGCTCCACCATGACTTTCTGCACTAGCATGCAGAAACTTTTTTCTTCAATGTGCCTATTGTCATTAGGAGCAAAAGAACAAAACAAAGGAATGGCCCTTTGAATCCCCAAATTTTATCATAATCCAAAGCCCAAGTTAGTCACACCACAAGTTCTTCCATGTCTTCATTTGACAAGCTCCTAGTCCCGATTAGCATTCCAAGTAGCTTTACTTATGGAATTCGCAATTACTCTATCCTTCCCTTCTTTGCTTTTTCTAACAACTTATTGGTCTGCTCATATAACTACATTATGTTGTGCCATCACTAGATCAAGCCATCCCTTGTGTATTCTGACTTATTCATAATTCTCCACATGCCTTCTTCCATAAACTCCATCACATCCTTTGAGTCTTCAAAAACTACTTTTGTTGCTTTAGATGTAATTGCCTTTGTTCATGCATTGTGTCCTAGAGAACATACTTTGAAAATATACATCGTGCTCAATCAAACATGATTTGAGAGAAAGATGCAGCATTGAACCCATGCTATGCTGTCAAACAAGTGATGCTCCACATAAAAAGATGGATGCACTAGAAAAATAGTGCCTAGCCTATCTACATGTGCCCATGCATCATGCAAAATGCAAACACAATTCCTTGATTAAATTAAATCCTTAACCTCACCTCTCAATACTTAGAAAAAGAAGTATTGTACTTTGCTCTGCCCACCCAAAATGTCACTGTCTCCTCTTAAGAAAATAATGATGCTCATGATGCTGACCAAGAAAACAACCCATCTCACAATTGGCGACATCCTACATGACCTTCAAACTCACCTAACCACCTTTTCCACTCAACTAGAGGTTCCTAACTTAGTGATGAGTATCCCAATTCTCGTGCATGTAAGAAATAGTGTGTGCACAATAAAAAGTGCTCTCTCAAGTGCACTTGCATCTAAAATTTAATGCATATAGCTGTAAAGGGTATCATGCTGTTGTAAAAGTTACATGGCGCAACGAATAGAATCTGAGAAAGAGATAGAGAGCACACAATAGATAAGAGGAGAATAACAAAAATTCTTTACCTCCAAGCAACTAATACAAAGATGTCTCTATCCACCTGTGGGCTTCCACTATGAAGCTTAGATGGCAATCTAGACAGAAGATAGGTGAAGAGCTTAAGGCTAGCTGGAACAACTAATACAAAGATGGCTCTATCCACCTGTGGGCTTCCACTATGAAGCTTAGATGGCAATCTAGACAGAAGATAGGTGAAGAGCTTAAGACTAGCTGGAACAACTCTAACTAGGTAAAAGATAAATAATGAAAACTGTGAAGGGGTCTACCTTTTATAGCCTATGAAGTGGGTCATGATGGATGACCTTCCATATGCACCTATGTCTGTTGACCTTCCATGTGCAGGTGTCTATTGACCTTCCATATGCACATGTGTCTATTGACCTTCCATGTGCCCATGTGTTTGTTGACTTTCCATATGCACATGTGTTTGTTGACCTTCCATGTGCACCTCCAGTAGTTGGCTAGGGCCCCTGATAACTCCCTTACCCCGCAACCCGATGCAATGTGCCTCGAGTTGCTACCAGCTTAACTACTCCATCTAACCCAAAGATTAGGCCCACAACGGTCACCTTTTTGCTATTTGATCACATAGACCTCATCTAACATACAAGTCAAGACTCAACCAATATGCGGGCTCACATATGGATTCTCCTCATAATGGGGGCCTTACAACTTTGAGCACCATGGATATGGTGGCACCTTATGAGGGTGGGGCATTGAGCATATCTAACACCCCCCCTTCTATTGCTTGGCCCAATGCTGTAGCCCAACGCCGAGTCTCAAAAGGTGAACTTGAACTAGATCCTTTATAAGTGATTTGGTGAAGATTTTTGTTCCATTCTCCACTATTGATTGGATAGTAGACCAGTTCCAGTATCCCATCCTCGATCAAATCACTCACATTGTGATACTGGAACTCCACATGTTTGGTGCGCACATGAAACACTCGATTTTTGGCAATGGCGATACAACTCTGATTGTCACATCTCAGCACAGTTGGTTCTTCATCCTACACTCCCATATGCCATAGGATCCTTCTCAACCATACTGCTTTATATGCAGCAAAACAAGCTGCCTTATACTCTGCTTCAATAGAAGACAATGCCACTGTTGGCTACTTCTTACTAATCCAAGAGAAAATTCCTGAACCCAAAGAGAAACAATAACCAGAATTGACTTCCTGGAATCACTGTCTCCTGCCCAATCTGAGTGTCACAATTCCCCACAAGAGAAGTTCTGGAGCTGTATGTGATACCATAGTTAAGAGTTTCCTTCAAGTATCTGAGCACCTACATCCCAACTTTCCAATGACTCTCATGAGGCTTGTTTGAGAACCTGCTAAAAACGACAACAAAATTGATTTCTAGTCTGGTGTTACACAAGTAGATCACAACCTTTTGTACCTCCCAATGTCTACTAGTGTTGTGTATCCTCAATGGATAACTTTGCATTCACCTCCATATGTGTAGCTATCTCCTTGCACTCGGTCATGCCAAATGCCTTCAAGATCTCACATGCATACTTATTTTGAGAGATGAAGATCTTTCCTGGCTCTTGCCAGACTTCAATCCCCAAATAATAGTGCAGCAAGCCAAGTCTGCTATCATTTCAAACTTAGAACTCAAAGCCCTTTGCTTGATCATATCTTCATAGTCACCTGTAATAAGAAGGTCATCCACATGTAGGACAATCACCAAAAAATTTTCACCATCCTTGTAAACATACAAGCTAGTATCTGAGGCACATCTTTTGAATTTTTATCTTAAAAAGAACTATTTAACCACTGGTACCATGCTTTGGGGGCTTGTTTTAGCCCATACAATGCCTTCTTGAGCTTACACACTTTGTTCTCAAAATGGGGTGCCACAAACCCTGGTGGCTAAGCCACATAGACCTCCTCCTTGAGGTCACTATTTAAGAACACTAACTTAACATCCATTTGGTAAACTAGCCACTGCTTGTGGGCGGCCATTGCAAGTATTGTGTGAATAGTGGTCATTCTAGCAGTTGGGGCAAATGACTCTTGAAAATCAAACCCTTCAACCTGTGAAAATCCATATGCAACCCGTCTGGCTTTGTACTTTTCTAAGGTACGATGAGCCTTTTACTTTACCTTCTAGATCCACTTGGTGCCAATAACCTTTTGCTTTGCTAGCCGATCCACTAGCTCCCAAGTGTCATTCTTTATTATGTTGTCATACTCGGATTACATAGCTACCTTCCATGCAGGATCTGCAAGTGCATTTTCTAAGTTAGTTGGCTCATTTACTTCTCTCATAGTCTTAGCCATGAAGTCCACATTAACTATGTGAGCAAAAGCCTTCCTTTGCTCCTCTATTCTTTGAGCCCTCCTTGGTCCCTGTCTGCCTTCTCCTCAACAGATGTAGGCATAGGATTATTATGGTCATAGAGCTACTTCACCCAACACATCAATGGCTTTTCTAGTGGGGTGATGTCAGGTTGGTGAACTTTTTCCTCGTCATCTAAAGATGATGCTTCCTCCTCCTAAAGGATAGGGATAGCTCTCGAGACAGGTTCATAGTGGACTACTTCTTCGCTTGATAATAAAGTGGAAGAACTTGCCTTCTCCTCCTCCACTGTATGTGACTGCTCCTTGAACACCACATCATGGCTCGCGATGATCTTCTTTGCCTCTTGGTAATATAATTTGTAAGTCTTCTGCCTATCACTATAACCCAAGAAGATACGTATTCATATCTAAAAATTCTGAAATGTGAGATAGATGGTTTGTATTAACAACTTCAGCCCAAAAATGGTTAGGCAATTCCTTGCCCTTTAGCATACATTTTGCCATCTCCACAATGGTGCAATTCCCGCATTCCTCAACACCGTTCTGGTGAAGTGTATGAGGCATCATCAATTGATGCTTGATCCCTTTGCTCTTGCAAAAGTCTTCAAACTCCTTTGAGTTGTACTCACCACCACTATCTATTCTAAATTTCTTAACAGTTTTCCTTGTTTCATTCTCAACAAGTTTTAGCCATTCTTTAAACTTACCAAAAGCATGAGCCCTATTAGAAAGGAAGTACACCCATGTCTTCCTACTGTAGTCATCGACAATCAACATAAAATAAGAAGGTCCCCCCAAGGCTTATGTAGGCATCTTACCACACAAGTCAGCATGCACCAACTCTAGAGGAGCCTGTGCTCTATTCTTGATTTCTTGTGGAAATGCCTTTCTTTGTTGCTTGCCCATTATACAAGCTTCACATGTTCCTTCAATTCAGTCACTGTAGGTAGATGAGAAACCATATCTTGCTTGTGCATCTCCTTCAACACTGCAAATCCGATGTGTTCAAACCTTTCATGCCAAAGCTTACTTGTGCCCACTCTAGCATGGCTGTAAGAGCAGCTAGTTCATATAGGTTGTTCCTTCTTTCTCCTTTGTCAACAACTTTGCCATCATTGTCAAGAATTTCTGCACATGTCTTCTTGAACCGCACTTCATGATCAAGATGAGTTATGGCAGCAACAACTGAGAATAGATTTCTCCTCATTTCGGGAACTTACAACACATTTGAAAGCTTTTTGACTTCACCATTTGCAATAACAAGAGAAATAGTACATGTGCTCATAGCAGGGCATTTTGCATCATTTCCAACCATCATAGTGATGGATTCTTGTAGAGGCTGCATAGAACTGTATAGACCTTTCTTGTTGGTCGCGAGACCCCACTATCCAACACCCATAAGTCAGTGGTAATTCTTCTTGCGCCGAGGAGCACACTTCCTCAATGGTCGCCATGAATAACTCCAACTCTGCTTCACAATCATATTGGTTGTCTGTTTTCCTTTACTTTTAAGGGTACCATTCTTTTCATTTGCCTTCTTGATGAAAATCTACAATTGCATGTCCTTTCTTCTTGTAGTAGAAGCACTCTCCTTGAAACTTCTTCTTACCACCCTTATTCTTTTTGTCACCATCATTTTTGGTGGAGGAACAACCTTTGCCTTTTGCATTGGTAGAGAATGCAACATCTCCATTGTTGCTTTCTTTTCAGGCTTTCAGCCTCAACTCCTCTATCAATAATGCACAAAACTCCTTAAAAGTCAAATCTTGAAGTCTCACATGAGTATTAAGGGCAATTACTAGTCCATCAAACTTTTGTGGACAAATCCAAAGACACCTCCTTGCTAGTCTTTTGTATCCCAACGCCAGCCATATGGTCACACAAATTCTTAATCCGAGTGATGAATGCTTCAACTGTCTCTCCTTCAATAAACTTCTCCACTGCTAGTTGATTCTACAAGTTTTGAATCCTTGTTTGGTTTCACGTTTCATACTGACTCCGCGGTACATTCCAAGCCTCTGATGCTTTGGTTGTATGCTTAAAACACTATCAGTATGGCTTGTAACTAAGGCACACAATGCATCTACATTTCTTCGTTTCCAAGCTCGTAGAAGATCTACATTCATAGGAATCATCACACTAGAATTTGATGGGTCAAGGGTAGGCTATGGTTCTACATTAGTCCCCAGCATAGTCTCCAAAAGCTCATAATACTCAAGGATAGTTGTAATTTTGAAATTTCACAAGGTGTAGTTTGTACCATCTAACTTGCCTTCGCTGAAGGTTGGTGGATGAATCCTTAGTGTTTGAATACCCAGTACAGCAGCACCACCTCTTGCACCACTTGATGTGCCAAAATCACTTCCGAAAGATGACATCATTCCTCTTTGTTGTTGAAGCCTTTGCCTCTTGCACATTCTTCAATCCCTAGAGCCCCCTCGGCTCTAATACCATGTAAAAATTACATGGCACAATGAATAGAATTTGAGAAAGAGATAGAGAGTACACAACATATAAGAGGAGAATAACAAAATTTTTTAAGCTCCAAACAATTGATACAAAGATGGTTCTGTCCACCTATGCACTTCCATTGTGAATTTTAGATGGCGATCTAGACAGAAGATAAGTGAAGAGTTTAAGGCTAGCTGGAACAACTCTGACCAGGTGAAAGATAGATAATGAAAACTGTGAAGGGTCTACCTTTTATAGCCTATGAAGGGGGTCATGATGGATGACCTTCCATATGCACCTGTGTCTATTGACCTTCCATGTGCATATGTGTCTGTTGGCCTTCCATATGCACATGTGTCTGTTGATCTTCCATTTTTCCATGTTTCTATTGACCTTCCATATGCACATGTGTCTATTGACCTTTCATGTGCCCATGTGTCTGTTGACCTTCCATATGCACATGAGTCTATTGACCTTCCATGTGCACCCATTATTCCCTTTACAGTTGGCTAGGGCCCCTGATAACCCCCTTACCTTGGAACTCGATGCAATGCGCCTTGAGTTGCTACCAGCTTAACTACTCCGTATAACCCAAAGATTAGACCCACAATGGTCACCTTTTTGCCATCCAGTCACGCAAATCTCATCTGACATACAACTCAAGACTCAACCAATATCCGGGATCACATATGGCTTCTCCTCATAATGTGGGCCTTACTACTTTGAGCACCATGGATCATTGGCGGCACCTTATGAGGGTGGGGCATTGAGCATATCTAACAGCCATGCTAGTGCTCAATCATAGTGCTACGAATCGTGCATAAACCCAACCCATGGCATGGAAGTAATTGATAAAATCAAGAGACGACCCTCAAGTGCAATGCATTAGACAAATGCAACATAAAGTGCTTGTGAATCCATAATCCATGTGATGTGCAAGAGTTTAGACAAGAAAATATACATGTTTCGAAATGTTCCACATCAACTATTGGTAAAATCTAGCTCTATCCCTATCTTGAAACTCAAATCTCAACCAAGGCTATCAATTTTCCACACTAAAAAAACCAAAAAAATAACCAAAAATTTTTCTAAGCTAGACAAACACAGAAAATCCAACTTCAAAATGACAAAAGAAACAACTATGCAGACAACTAAGCTAACAAAAATCCAACCTATCTACACTTTTTCTAGGGGTTTTTAGTTTTTACAAAAAAAACTTAACAATGTTTCTCATAAAAGAGGAATCCATCAGAGAGAGAAAAACTATTAACAGGAATCGATTGGTTTTGAGACAAATTCAACCAAGCATCATGAAAATCAAAGATGCAAATAAGTATTTTTCATAGTATCTAATGAAGATGTAAAAAGTATAGAAATACTATTTACAAATGATTTATGGCTTAAAGCATCAGCTACAATATTTTCTTTACGAGGCTGATACTGGATCAAAGGATCGAAAGATTAAATAAAAGATGCCCATTGAATATTCTTATTAGTAATTTGTAGTTGAGAAAGAAGGTGTTTGATACTTTGTTGATCTATCTTAATCATAAATTCAGAGCCCATTAAATAATAAAATCACATAGACATTAGCACTTAAAGTATAATATTGTGACATCACCCATATACGACTTCACTCGCATTCACACGTGCAAGTCTCATGCCCATAAAGGATAGGTATCCCCATCAACCTTCCACCCCAAGACGAAAAGTAATTTGCTATTAGGAACGTGCTGTGTGCTAATAGAGAACCGTTTAAGGTGCTCATCATGTCAAGTATTCACAAGGGAGAACCATTTTGTGTAGGTACCACTTGGATACATTGCTAGGGGGCACCTACACAAGGGGATGAGTGTCTTCAATGGTTTTTCCTTATGTGCACATTGACAAGATGAGTGACTTAAATGGTTCTCCGTTAGCGCGGGGTACATTCCTAAGGGAAAATTACTTTTCATCTTGGGTGAAAGGTTGATGTGGATGCTTATCCGTTCTGGGTGTGAGACTTGCAGGTGTGAACACAAGTGAGGCCATACATGGGTGATGCCACAATATTCATATACATGTATGAATGCGGGTAAAGCTGTATGTAGGTGATGCCACAATATTCATATATCAAGTGCTAACGTCTATTGAATTTTATTATTTAATGAAATTCTAATGACTATTTTTTAAATTATGGATAGCTACAATTATTCAGATAATTAGTTTTCTTTCTAGATTAGCAAAAATATGATTTTTTAGTAAACTAAAGACTAAAGATAAATGATTTTCATATTCTCTTTCAATTTTACTAAAGATAAGGATATCATAAAAAATGATAATGCTGAAAATTTAGAAATATCCGATTCATCATTCTATTGAAAGTGGCAAATGTATTAATAAGTTCGAGAGGCATTACCAAAAATTTGTAATGGCCAAATTGAGTTCAAAAGGTAGTTTTATAAATGTCAGGTGTAGCCATGCATACTTGATGATAAGTGAGCTTAAGGTTAATCTTGCTAAACATAGTAGCGCCTTGCAATTAGTCTAACAAATCATCCACACAAGGAATTGGATATTGATTTTTAAAAATAATTTTATTTGCAGCTGTGTAGTTTAACACATATGATAAGTTTGATTATTTTTCTTTATTAAAAGAATGGGAGCTCCAAAAGGTGAACTACTAGGTCACATTAATTTTCTATTTAATAATTCTTCAACTTGTAATTGGATTTATTTTTGTTCTACTTGGTTATTGGCAATAAGGAGCTTTATAGGGAGGTTGACTACCAGGTAGAATGTCAATTTGATGATCCTCTAGTCATGATGGAGAAAGTTGAAGAGGCAAGTCAAAAGAAAAACAAGCAAAAAAATTATTAATAAAATTTTAATGTCTTATGGTTAACTTAGACTTGGTAGCTTTGACTTGATTAAATAATATGAGAAAAGATTTAGTTCATTTTTGAATGGCATGCTTCACCTAAGTGTGACTAATTAATGGGTTCACCTAAGTGTTCATTAATCCCTCAAGAAAAAGAGCTTTACCTTCATGTTGAACATATGTCGAGAATGCATGTCATAATCAATGTTAAGATTAAATTAATGCCGCCATCAAGGCATACCTATAATTACATTGACAGTAACGGTGATATTGAAAATTTTTACTTTTTCTTATAAGGTCCAATGCAAATTTCTAATCCATGTACTTCTTTAGTTCCATTATATTATTGCCCTAAAAATGTAGCCTTAATTTTATAAGTGGATGACATAGTTTTAAGTTACAATTTTTTGACTACCTTTTTTGAAACAAAGTCATGCGTATTTATGTCATCATGGAAGACAATCATTTCATTATTATGGGTTTTGCATCTCATTTTCAATACAGCATGGATAAAAAATTTACCAGCAATTTTGTTAGCGTCTTTAGAGTTTTCTCCCATAAGCCTGGCTTCATAAAAAATTGGCATCACTTCAAGGTATTTAATTGCTTTATCAACTCCAAGATAATTTAAATGTGTAGTAGGCTTTTTTCAATCAGGAGTATTGCCCATAGGATAATGACTTACAATATGGCCAAAGCGATTACATTTATGACAAATTACATTCTTGCAATTGGTATTTGAGACACTTGAATTAACATTTTTAGGTTCAAACAACTTAGGCAGATTAGAAGGCAACTGAAAAATCTTGGGATTAGAATTTGAAGTAGACTAGCTTACATTATTATAAAAATTTCAAATTCAAGATCGGCAATTAGGACAATTCTTTTCAAATTGAAAGTTGGAGGCATAAAAATATTTAAAAAGAGAGTTGTTGCTACCCATATTATTTCTCATGGAAGTTGGAAGTTGTCGCCGATCCTTAGTTTGTTTCTTTTTAGCATCATGCACCAAAGAGATAGCCTCGTCCAATGTGTGGGTTTAAACATATTGACTTCAGCTTGGAAAAATGAAAAAAGACCAAGCATATACTTCCTTTTAAAAGTAGATTCGGCTACAAGCTTAACCATTTGAAGTTGCAGCAAAGTATTCCAAAATCTTTCAATGTACTGAGGAATGGTCTCTCGCTCTTGCTGCATAAAGACATCCCATTGTTGTTGCATGTGAAGCTTAAATTGGGCAAGTAGAAAATTAGTGAGAACTTCTTATGGAATACTTCCCACATAAGAGGACGATTAGTGCTCTTGCATATGACATCCCACAATAAAGAAGCTTTATCGATAAAATAATGTGAAGTACACTTGATTTTATCATTTTCAATATAACTTTTAGCATCAAAATATGAGTCAAATTGACTTAGCCAAGAGAGAACCTTAAGAACATCTTTAATACCAGTGTAAGTATTACATTTAAAGGTGTGCTTGCTTATCTTTGCCTCTTTGCGGGGGTGGATTGCACTTCAAGGGTGGCATTGATGGTACAAGCCATATCATAGTCAGTAAAGGAAATTTGGGATGAAGAGCACTTGAGAGATCATAGCTCTTACTCTAGTTGGACTTGATGTTAGCACTCTTCTTCTAATTGCATGGCCAATAAATCCATATGTTGCTCCATGGTTGGTTTAGAAAGCAACGATGTAGAACTAAAATTTGCAGTGCTAGATGGTTCTTCATGAGACATGGTGATTACTTATGGCTTGATGAAGATATTTGAATAATAAAGATACCTTATAGAGATGCTTTGCATGTGGCAATAAAATTTTGGTGTGTAGCCACCAAAATAAAGAGCAGCTTCTTGATGAAATGATGAGATGGAATAGTCAAGAAAGATTTTAAAAAATTTATGGTATTTTGATGAAATTCCATTGCCCCAAAGTGACCCCGCAAGAACCCTTTGTTGCTGGAAGTCAATGGTGATTTATGCTAATCAACGAAGTTGACAGGAGGTGACTTGGTGTAGGAGAGGTTGGAGTTAGTTAAGTAAGAGATGATTAATAAAGGATTTTAGCCTTAATTTTTAAAAAAACTTAACTTTGGAGGACTTGAGGATGTCGTTAATGCTCACGGCAACCAAATCCCCCCCCCCCTTCCCACAAAATTGAGAAGAAGCTTTAAGCTTCTTAAAACTTAATCAATGCTTAATTACAAAGCTTGATTAAGCTCCTAAAAACCTTCTTTTGGCCTAAAACTCACAGAATGATGGTGCCATGGTAGGGAGGTGTGATTTTTCAATGTTGGACAGAACTATGAAATTTTTTAGTAGAAATAGGGGGTTTGGGGTTTTGAAGCCCTGGGAATCTAGCCGTGAAGTCGGTTTTGAACTAAGACGGACCATATAGGTCAATTTCTCTAGAGAGCTCGCCTTCATACAAGAGGATAGGCGATTGGAAGCTCTAGATGTAAGCTAAGCTCTGATACCACTATTGTGCAGATCGGATGCGAGGCTTGCATGTAGCGAGTAGAAGAAACTATTCCCCACTGTCTTTTTCTTATAAAAATGAAAGCACAACTCATAAAACTCAAAATGGACTTAAAGAAGAGTTTTAAAAAAAATACCGACACACTATTGGCTGTAAATTTTTCCCGCTCATGGAGTGGGTATCTTCTCCATGCCGTATTTATAATAATAAAATGAATCTTGCTTTGCCCAAAGATAGGCCCTTTACAATCACTCTTTTGATAAAAGAGTTTGAGTTCACTGAATAAATAGTTGCAATCATTTGCACAACTCACAACTATTGAGAGCCATTAAAAATTTCTAAAATATATATTCTAGAATCTCAAGTAACAATAAATATTTACAAAGAGGATGTGCGCACGCCTTAGAATAAATGTTGGTGTATCTATTTACTGCCAAAATTTCAAAAAATCATGTTAGAAAACTAATTATCTAAATAAATACAGCTAGCCATAATAAATCAAATAATAATTGGAATTTCATTAAATAATAAAATCACGTAGATATTAGCACTTGAGATATCAATATTATGGCATCACCCATATATAGCTACACTCAAGTCCACACATGTAGGTCTCACACCCAGAAAGGATAGGCATCCCCATTAACCTTTCACCTAAGACAAAAAGTAATTCACTCTTAGGAACATGCCCCATGCTAATAACGGAGAACCAATTAAGGCACTCATTCCATCAATGTGCACACAAGAGAGATCCATTGAAGGCACTCATCCCCTCGTGTAGGTGCCACGTGGCAACATGTTTTGGTCGAGATGAGCAAGACTTGTTAGGTGTTAGCTTTCTTGTACTTTAGGGATCCTCACTTATATCCTCATGCACCATAATGGTTGAGACATGGTCCTTATCAAGATGTGATAGATATAATTGCAACTAGTAGTTGTGATTATTTTGATTCCACTCTGGATTAGGCATTAATAACTTTAATTTTGGTGAAGTTAGTGTGATCAACAATTAGGGCCAATTACTAGTTTGGATCCTTGGATTTGTTGGAAGCATTCTCAAACTCATCACTCATGGAAGAAGCAAGTATGGATCTATTTATAGCTCGGTCTTGTGATATATTTACTAACCTCTCATGCTTACCCTTAGGATCTGCTTGGGTATTCTATATAGTAGCCTACAAACTACTACTACCTTTTTTATCATTTTCCTCTTGGATGATAAAGGTTTGGACTTAGGGGACTCTATTTCCACAATTGCATCACTTAGTTTCTTATCAATGTTATTCTTCTCTTCCATCTCCTCATTTGGCTTTCCTAGGTTAGTCTAAGGAACACAATTAAACTATGATGATTCAATGGGTTTTTTTTTTTTGGGAAAATTAAGCTTTTCAATAGTTTTTATTCTACTGGGCACTTTGTCAAATTTTGTTAGTTGTTGCTCTTGTATAGTCATAGGATCAAGTCTTTTCTTTTAGTAGACTAAGGATTTCTTTTTCTTCGGATATTTGGTCATGCTCTTCCCTCTAATTAACCTAATTTCTACATTAGCCTTCCATTTAGGTTTGGTTCCTCTTCATTGGAGGGGTGTTTGGATTTTTGTGTTACATGAAGAAGGTGGTCCCGTAGATAGTTTAGGCAACCATAACCAATCATTTCTTGTGTAGTACCCTTGAGTATGCAAAATGGGCATTTGAACCCACCACTCCTTTATGATAGCTCTTCATTAACATCTATGTCTATAAGATTTAGGTCTTTTTCTTTGCTTCTTAGGAGTCTCTTGTTGATTGGATTTGATAGTTTTAGAGGCAATGTTAGAATTCTTGGCTCCTCCATCTTGATCTTTTTCTTGGGAGTGGACTGTGCTATGCAAGGCTTCCTCACTTCATTATGTGCCTAAGTAATTCCTCCAATGTCTCTTTTTTTTCTCACTAAAGTCCATGCTTGTTGACTCCCATTTCATTTGGGGAATGTCCAAGGGTTATAACTCTCTAGGTGTCTTGATCCTTTTTGCCTTGATTCTTTGACAAGTCAAGCATTGAGTTACATACTTTAATACATCCCTTTTCAATCCTGACCAGTGATAAATCATACAAACTGCGTTGAGTGTCTTGGCTTACCCCAGATGTCCTACAATGGGGCTGTCATGTGCTTCCCATAAGATCTTGGCCTTCACTTCTGGTCCTTTTGGGACACAAAGGTGATCATGGTAATATAGACAACCATTGCTAACACGATAATCCTTAATCTTAGACCTTTCTTTGTCAGAGTTTCCTCCTTGAAGTACCTTAGCCATGAGTCCTTCATATTCCTTATCCTGAGCAATGTACAAGCTCAAGAACATGGTTATCATGTATGGATACGGTTCTTAAGCTTCAAACTTTGACAATGCTATTAAGAAAGGCTTTTCAGCTTAAGGGATCTACAATAGTATTGTCCTTCCATGGATGATATTTGATTTCAAAATCAAACTCTTGCAGTATCTTTGTCCATCTTCTTTGCCTCGTGTTTAGGTTAGCTTGGGTGAAGATCCACTTAAGACTTTTATGATCTGTCACTAAAGTGAATTTCCTTTCCAAAAGATAGTGTCTCCATAGTTTCAAGGCATGGATTATTGCAAGTAACTCAAGGTCATGAGAAGCATAGTTGGACTCATTGGGCTTCAATTTTCTGGAAGTATAGGCCACTGGTCTTCCTTCTTGTACTAGCACCCCATCGATTGCAAGTCCATTTGCATAAGTGATGATCACCTCAAATGGTTGATTGAAGTCAGGGAGTTTTAGTGCAGGTGCAATGGTTACATCTCCTTTAATATTATCAAAGATTTCTTGATGCTCAATGGTCCCAATGATTACTGTATTTTTCTTCAAAAGATTTTTCAAGGGTGCAACAATCAGGAAATAATCTTTGATGAAGATTCGCTACCATCGTGTTAGTCCCAAAAATCCTCAGATTTCTTTTATTGTCTTAGGTATTGGCCATTCTAGGATATATTTTACTTTGGTAGGGTCTACTGAGATTCCATTAGCGGAAACAATGTATCCAATATATCCAATGCTGTCAGTGAGAAATATGCATTTACTCATCTTGGCATAGAGCTGATTTTCATAGTGTTACTAGGATGATGTTTAAGTGATCTTCATGTTCCTCTATTGATTTGGAGTACACTAGTATATCGTCAAAGAATACTAGCACAAAATCATCTAGATAATACTAGCACAAAATCATCTAGATATGGCCAAAAGATGTATTGCATTAGACGGTTGAATGTGGCTGGGGCATTAGTCAAGCCAAATGGCATGACCAAAAATTCATAATGACCATACCTGAAGGCAGTCTTTGGGATATCTTGATTTGGATTTGATAGTATCCAAACCTTAGATCAATCTTGGAAAAAACCTCAGCTCCATGTAATAGATCTAAAAGTTCATCTATCTTGGGTATGGGATACTTGTTCTTGACCGTAACTTGGTTTAGTCCTCTGAAGTCAATGCAGAGTCTAAGTGTTCCATCCTTCTTTTTCTTGAAGAGGACAGGCGGTCCCCAAGGTGAATTACTTGGGCGGATAAATCCTTGCTCTATCAGTTGCCTTAGTTGCTCCTTAAGCTCAATAGCTTCAGGAATAGACATTTTGTACAGTCATTTTGATCCTGGTTTGGCTCCAAGAACCAATTCTATTTCATGATCAACCTCACAATTTGGAGGCACTTGAGTCGATTCTTTTGGAAAGACATCCTTAAAGTCATTGATCTAGGAAGGTAGAGTGCCTTCATTAGCCTTTTTTACCTTATTCAACTAGATCATGTAGATTGGTTGAGCTTTCTTCAATCCTTTCTTGAGTCAACTTGCCTTGGCTAGTTGGACTCTAGTTCTTATAGCTTTCCCATATGCCTTTAGAGTTTCTCCTTCCAAGTCTTGAAAGATTATTTCCTCTTCAGCACATAGAATGTGGGCTTTGTTCTTCTTGAGCCAACCCATTCCCAACATTCAATCATAGAATCCTAGTGGTAGGATTCAGAATTTTGCTTTAGTTATATGGTTGTCTAGCTCAAATTGAAGTTTCCCTATAGTTTAGTTGAGGCGATTTCCTTCTTGCTAGCCAATTCTACTATCATTTTCCTTGTCCCCCTAGATTCTAGATGCAATCTTTTAATTGTTTTGGGTGCAAGAAAAGGAATGAGTGCTACCACAATCAATCAAGATTATAAACGATATACCCTTGTAAGTAGCTAGAGATTAAATTACTGAACATTGGTGGTCCGCTCCTTTCCTTTCCACCACTGCAGCATGAATGGATCCTCTTTCAATTTCTTCACCTAATGTGCATTCTTTGAGCTTTCCAATCATGGTATTTACCTGGGCATCAACTACTCTTCCACGTCCACGGCCTGGGTTGTTGTTGTTGTTCCCTTGGCCTCTTCCACCAACTTGGCTTGGGTTAGGATTTTGAGGATGGTTAGGACAATTTTTCCTTATGTGTCCAATCCTTCCGCACCAGTAGCATTGCATGTTGCCCATCCCATTTTGTCCTTGGGTGATTGCATTAGCTCTACCATTCCCTCTGGCATTCGCCATGTCGACACCATGGTTTGGGTAGCCCCTTCCATAGTTGTTTATTGGGTGGTTCCTTTGGCCATTTCAAGTGATTTCCTTGGCCATAGGCTTTGTTGGCATAAGAGCATCTTCGAGAGTCATTGGTCTCATTGATTCAGGACAAGTGTCCAAGGGTGGATTTAGTCCCTTGGAAAAACCTTGCAATCTATTGAGACACTGTCATTGGGGGTGCATATTTTCATAGACTCACAAACTTAGAATAGTATCCTTCCAAGGTTAGGTTTAATTGTCATAAGTTGTAGAATTCATTCATCTTGATTGATTCAAAAGAAGGGGAAAGATAACATCATTTCACAGCTTCTTTGATTCCTCCCAAGTTTGGGAAGCTTCTGTTACCCTTTTATCTCGGCAAAACTGTTTTCACCAAAGCTTAGCTTTGCCAGTAAGACGAAGACGAGTAGTCATGGACTGATTTGCAGTAGTAGTTTTAGCAACTAGAAAATAGTCACCCATAGCCTCAATCCAATCTTCTGCATCTTGCTCCACCTTGGGTCCTTCACCGCTAAACCTAGATGGTGGTGTCTGCTTGAGAAGAAAATTCTTCTCTTGGAGTTCCTTGTATGTTTCATCAATTTGCACAAGTTGGCAACTTTGATTATCTTCGTAAATTCTTTATTGCAAAACGAGGTGGTTTGGCCTTCATCTCTAGGAATCAATAAGATTTTGGGAGATTGGGATACTCTGGAAGCTCATAATTTTTTGACTTTACACTCCTGGTAAGGGCGATCATATCGGGAGAAATAACCTTTATATATTGGTCATACACCTCTTTATTTATCACTACAATTTTTTGATCTATATATTTTGCCTTATCACTTCAAAGAGTATCATACTTATAAAGTCCTATCAATTTGAGGTCTTCGAGCCATTTCAACAACTTGAGATGGAATTTCACATCTTCATATAGAGTTGAGTCTAAGTAAAAGTAAGGGTCGTCCCATCCCCAAGTTGGGCTCCAGTTGTAGCCCCTTCGTAATATTAAACAACTCCATAGACGAGTCTCCTCTAAGATAGCCATTATACTCTCTCTTAATTCCAACATGTTTGACTGGCAAGTGCAGTGGAATACATGATCTCAAAAATCAATCGCATAAAGTGTACTTTGTCAAAGCAACTCAACTATCATCATGACCTCATAACTCATGCTCTTCAAAAATAACAATGAGAATTTATATTTATGAAAAGTATTTACAAAGATATATTGATCACATCTTGGTGGATTCTCATGTACATGGCAAGTAATATAATATGGTGGCTCTTGGGTAACCAAAACATCCCATGCAAAAATAAGGCCTTCTTGGCACTACAACAACTCTCTCATGTGGTACTATTTGTAGCACTTTCCGATATACCCACAAGGTTTCAAGTATAGGATCATCCCTAATGTTTAGTAACCATTCAACAAAGACACTGAATAAAAGGTATATCTTAACTATCCTTAGTTGTTCAGTCCATCGAATCCTCCATAGCTCGTAATGAAGAAGGATGTTACACCCACAATATATCCCCATATGTGACCTATTCCTTTGCAAGAAATCTCTCATATAGCATGAGTTAGGATAAGATTGGAATACAAGTGCAGGAATAAAGATCATTTCCATTATCTCAAATATAGCCTTGCAATATGAGAAATTATTTGACCCTAAGGCTACTTGATACATGATGGGAAAAATATCCCACAAATGTGTAGCTTCTTCATCACTAAGTTCCTGTGGACACAATGTGTACAACAGTTTTCTTCAAACAAGTGTGGTTATGTTCTTAATTCCTTTTATACATTAACTACTTAACCTTACACTAAAAGCTCTTTTGAAACGTAGGCTCTGATACCACGTGTGAGCTGCCTCCTCCAATAGACCCAAAGGAGTCCTCTTAGTAGTCAGTCAAAATTCATATCCCTGCACATCACCATCTAGTCTCCCCATGGGAAACCTAGGACTTATTTGAACATGGAAATCTTAGTTCTACTTCACAGGGGAAGCATGGACAAGTCACCCCTAATAGCAATCTAACGCCCACCTAAGAAAGAGCACTTTGTAATCAATCAAAGGCAGGAGTGAGGTTAACACCACACTTGGTTCAAAGAGAGTGAGAGACGGGGGAGTGTAGCTCGGTCCCCCTACCCATAAGGTAAAATCTCAGCTCCAGCCCCCTGATTTGGTGTTAAACTTGGTAACTAATCCTATCAATATTGGGAGGGTCATGATTTAATCAACTCTATCTAGTGTTGGGTCACTATCGAGTCCACCCAGCCATAGGCATTTGATCGTCAGGATCAAAGCCTTGTTAGAATATAAGCATGAGAATTCACCCTAAGCAAGGGTTTATGAGGGAGATGTATGTAAATGGCCTTAAGGGGCACGGAAAACCCTTACTCTAGCTTGGCAGAGACTATACAATTAGCTTATGGGTCACTATCAAGGATGTGAGAGAGTGTACCCAAGTTGTACTCTAAGCAACTTAGTAAGTAATATTTTGTTCTTGTACTTTGAGCTCTCTTCTCCCTCTTATGCACATTCTTCTAGCTACAAACTCTTATTTTACACATGGTATCAGAGCCTCCTCTGATCCTTTCAGCTTCCACTATTCTCAGCTTCACTAAGTGCACATGAGCATTCATCATCTTCATCTTTTCCTTCTTACCTCCATAGCCAAAACCTTGGCCCCCTGACCTTGGAGGGCTTGGTTAGAATAAAGGAGCCCGTATCTTACCCGAAATTCTTTTGGAAAGTTGTGCCTCACCTCCTGGTGCACTTGCCTATCATGTAAAACATTGACATTGTCCACATCAGAAGGTGACATTGTAAAAAACGTAGAGAAAGGTGCAGATGTGGATTGAGACCAATCTGTACTATTGCATGCACTGCAGAAGGCATAATCATGGCGAGCTTCTTGGGATAATGGTAGGCCCCCAAGTGGGCTTCCTAACCCTAAAAGGGTATGAAAAATTCCTTCCCTGCTGGCCACATAGAGGCAAATCCTAATTGCATGTTTCCTGGCAGGCATAGCCAAACCTTAAGCTTTCTTCATATTTCAATTTTTTCACACTACTATTATGACTAACAATGATTCTAATCACTGATTGAAATTCTCCAAAGTTAGTTGAAGATTTGAAAGCTCTATTTCAAAGTCTCTTACCCTCGGTGGACCTCCTTAGTTCATCAAACAATCCACATTTCACATCTCTAGTGGTATAAACTTTGAGATGAGTGCTTATAAGCACTAATTTTGAGATTAACAATCATGTTGCTAGCTGGATATTGACTCAAACTAGTTGTTTTATCAGGTAATTAAATCCATCAAATGCTTTATGTCATTAACCTCTTCTTGCTTGGTTGTAAGGCTATGTGTACAACTATAAACACATAGACAATATCCCAATATTAGTTTGCTATAGTGAATGAGAGATATGAGTGTTATTGTACTCTCCTTTGATTCATCCCATAGCATAGAGTGTTGAGATGACAAGCTCAACACATGCGGACATTAATGATGGACCGCATGGTTAGATGGGTTCACATGTCTAAACTTAGCACGTTAGTGGTCATTATGACTCTCACATGGCCACTGACTCATTACTTATTATATTCAGGTTGTTACACCTATTTACAGTTGGCATAGTTATAGCACCAATTGACTAGTGTAGTCGGTTATGCATTATTTGACTTAGTAGGCCACTTTCCTTTATGTTGTATCTTATCTATACTTTGTGTACATTGTAAAGAGTGTGGAAGAATAAGAAAAAACCAACAACAAGAAAACGTTTTGGCCTCCATCTCTCTTCTTGTCTCTTGAGTGAGCTTCTCCTTGTGCATTCTGTGTGTGTTCAGCGTAGCATCTTGAGCAAGTCCCCCCACCACGTGATTCTTGACATGGTATCAGAGCCATGCCACTGAGAGAGGTTGATTTCAAAGGCTGAAGTGAAGGAGAAGAAGCAAGGTTCAAGAAAACAAGCCACGGGTAAGAAACTCTCCCATTCTTCCACTCTTTCTCTTGGATAGTGCCAGTGGAGGCACTAGAAGCAAGGCAAAGCAAAAATCTCAGATTGCAGTGAGATTTGTGTGCACGAAGAGCACTGTGTATTCTGTAGATAAACCCTTCAGGGCTTTTTCGCTGCTATTTTGGCCATCCGAGGTCATTTTAGGCCCCGTTTTAGAGACACAAGGTTGCGGACAGCAGTTTGAGATACCCTGCAATTTCAGTTGTGTCTACCTATACAAGTGCACATGTTATAGATTTCAGATCTGTAAGTTCCAAGGTGTTTACCAATGAATAAACACAAGGTTTATCTGCAAACTGGTTGCAGATTGCATAACCTGTTGAGCAGACAGTGAAAAAGGTTGTCTAGTATATTGCTATGCACTACAAGTCAAGGGTTGCAGAAGATTTGCTTGTTGTTTGGTATTAGTTTTGTGATAATGGCAGAGAATAGTGGAAACCCCATCATTGAGAAGCTCGACAAGAACAACTACCCTTCATGGAAGTTCCATGTCACGAAATTTCTTATTGGAAAAGGCCTCTACGAGTTTGTATCGAGTGAAGAAAAGGAGCCGGAGGTGAGTGATCCTCCAGTTGCACGGAAGGAATGGAATGCAAAAGACAAAAAAGTCATGTATTGGCTGTTTGCAGTAATTGACAATAATATACTGGGACATATCAGAAATCTAGAGAATTCATATGCAGCTTGGACCATACTTGAAAGTATGTCTTTCGTAAATACAAAGACACAAAAGATTCAACTCAAGCAAGAGTTGAATACATTGAAGAAATGAAAGATGTCTATCAATGAGTATGCACTGAAGGTAAGGAGCATTGCAGATGCCTTGGCAGCGATTGATGCAATGCCCGATGATGATGATTTGGTGTCATCTACCTTGGGTGGACTTAACAATGAAAAGGCTTGGAAGTCTTTTGTAACTTCCATATATGTCAGAAAGCCATTTCCAGATTTCGATGAGTTGGTCTCCCTTATGACCACTAAAGAGATCAACATGCAAAGTGAGACATCTGAAAGAAGTGGTGAACAGGTCCAAGCTTTCTACTCCAGTTCAGGAAGGGAACATGGCAGGTTCTCTTCAAGAGGCCGTGGTACAGGATGTGGTAGTGACAACCAATAAAAAAAATTGAATCAACAATTTGGTGATATGCAGGTTTCAGGAGGTCGTGGTAACTTTAGAGGTAGGGGGAGCTTTAGAGGAAGAGCTGGATGGCAAAACAGAGGTTTTAACAACTCTGGTATTGTGTGTCACTACTGTGGCAAAACAGGTTGTGGCAAAACAGGTCATGTTGCAGCCCAATGTTATGCTAAGAAAGATGATATTCACAGTGGTAAGTAGCAGTAAGAAAACTATGCATCGTCTTCACAACAGAATGAAGACAAAAATGAACGTATGTTTGTTATGTAGCATATGTTGAATGTTGTTACATGAAAGGGAACACATGATGATGTTTGGTATGTTGATTCAGGTGCATCCAATCATATGACCATCCATGTAGAATGATTTGGAGAGATGCAGGATTTGCAAAATGCAGGTTATGTGCAGACGGGTGATGATTCATGCCACCCAATTTCACACATTGGAAAAGTTTCCTTGTCCTTGCATGATGGTAAGACAAAAAAGAGTCTTTCAGATGTATTACATGTGCCATCTATTATAAATAACTTGGTGTCAGTCGGTCAGATGGTAGAGCAAGGGTTGCAAGTCAGATTTAATGCAAAGGGTTGCTTTGTAGAAGACTTCAATGACAAATGCAGGTTGGTTGCAAAGGGAAGTAGAGTTGGACGTATGTTTACTCTAGATGTTGGAATTCCTACTATGAATGCTGCTATGTATGCTAAAGGAAAAGGTGTTGTTGCAGATATTGAAATTTGGCACAAACACATTGGACATGCAAATGTACAAAGGTTGAAATTAATGCAATCCAGAGGGTTGGTTATAGGTTTGCCAACATTTAGAGTTGCAGAATTTCATAAGGTATGCGAAGCATGTCAGTTTGGTAAGCAGGCAAGATAACCCTTTTCACATGACAGAGATGTAAACAGAAATATTCTTGATGTTGTGCATACAGATATTTGGGGGCCTACACAAAATGTATCTCTTGGAGGTAATTCATACTTTGTCACATTCATTGATGATTGTTCTAGAAAGATGTGGGTATATTTTATGAAGGAAAAGAGTGAAGAGTTTGAGCACTTTAGAACTTTCAAAGCTGCAGTTGAAAGAGAAACAGGCTTAAAAGTAAAGTGCTTGAGGTAAGATGGAGGGGGAGACTACCTCTCGAATGAGTTCAGCTATTTTCTGAGGTCTCATGGGATAAAGAGATAGTTCACATGCAGGTATACCCCACAGCAAAATAGGGTTTCAGAAAGGAAAAACATGCATATTGCAGAAGTTGCATGCACCTTGATGGCTGAAAAGAATATGCCTAAGCATTTTTTGTCTGAGGCTGTTCATACTGCTGTTTATATTATGAACAGAACTCCCACAACTGCAGTTCATGGTATGACTCCTGAAGAATGCTTTACTGGCAAGAAGCCTGATATATCACACTTGAAGGTATTTGGATGCATTGCATATGTTCATGTGCCAGATGAGTTGCGGAAGAAACTGGATCCAAAGGATGAAAAGTGTGTCTTTATTGGATACTCTTTAGAGCAAAAAGGGTATCGTTGTTATAACCCTGTCACATGTAAGTTCAGAGTGAGCAGGGATGTCATCTTTGATTAAATGAGCAGTTGGTATGCATCTAGTGGTGATGCATTGGATGATGATGATGATCATGACACTCATGTGCAGGCTGAAAAGCAAGAATCACAGACTCAGTGTGGACCAGAGACATCATCTAGTAGTCCTAGGTCTAGGAGACTCAGAAGTAGCTCCACATCTTCAGGTGCATCTAGTAGCACTACAGGTAAAGACAAAGGAAAGAATAAAGTGTCAGATGGCATTGATGCAGTTCTTGATGGAGACTCTAGTGGCTCAGAGAGCTTGGATGATGAGCTTGGTATTCCTTCTGTTAAGACACCAGGTGTACAGAGAGCTCATAGTAATGTGAAGGCTCCATTGAGTGATCCGGTGGTACGCAGATCTAGCAGGGTCAGATACCCTATTAAAAGATTTGGTTTTGAAGGTTATGTAGCTCACCATTATGCTTATATGGTGAAACTAGTTGAGGATGTTGAGCCCACTTGTTTTGAGGATGTTGTTGGCCATACTCATTGGGATGCAACAATGGATGAGGAGATGGATGCATTAGAGGCCAATAAAACTTGGGATCTAGTATCATTGCCGAAGGGCAAGAAAGCTATTGGATGTAAGTGGGTTTATAAGATTAAGCGCAATGCAGATGGTTCTATTAGTAGGTACAAAGCTAGGCTGGTTGCAAAAGGCTGTGCCCAAACATATGGTATACATTATGAAGAAACCTTCAGTCCAGTTGCTAGGATGGCAATTGCTAGATGTGTGATTGCTTTGGTAGCAGCTAAAGGTTGGAGGTTGCAGCAAATGGATGTGAAGAATGCCTTCTTGCATGGTGATTTGCAGGAAGAAGTGTATATGGATCAGCCAGCAGGTTATGAAGATTTATAGCATCCCACGTATGTGTGCAGGTTGAAGAAGGCGCTCTATGGGCTCAAGCAAGCACCTAGAGCATGGTCTGATAAGATCAAAGAGTATCTTGTCAATATTGGCTTTTATGTTTCTGATGCTTGTCACTCACTTTATGTGAGAAAGGGAGATGCAGGTTTGGTCATCATAGTCATCTATGTGGATGACTTGATTATTACAGGTGATAGTGATAGTGGGATTGCTAAAGTCAAGGACTTTTTAAAGAAGAAGTTTGAGATGAAGGATTTAGGTGAGCTAAGGTACTTCCTTGGCATTGAGGTGATCAGATGTGATGATGGTGTATGGCTGTCCCAAAGATAGTATGACTTGGATATGTTGTCCAAGTATGGTATGATAGCATGCAAACCACTTTCAGTCCCATTGGAGCAAAATGTAAAGTTGAGTGCTCATGTTGGGGATGAGATAGAAGACCCTACTATGTTTAAGAGGATAGTGGGGAGTTTGATCTACATGACCATTACAAGGCTAGACTTGAGCTACGTTGTTGGTCTTGTGAGTCAGTTTATGCAAGTACCTAGAAAGCCACATTTGGATGCAGTCAGACGCATATTGAGATATGTGAAGTCCACATTACATTATGGATCTACCAGCGGATATATGTTATCTCTTGGTAGTGCAACAGTTACTTGGAGCAGCAAAAAGCAATCTACAGTTGCTTTGTCAAGTACAGAGGCTGAGTATAGAGGTGCTGCTGTTGCAACATGTGAGGTAGTATGGCTGCAAAAGTTATTGGCTAATTTAGATGTGCACGTGGAAGGTCCAGTTGTCATTTATTGTGACAACATGAGCAGTATACAGTTGGCGAGGAACCCTGTGTTCCATGCCAGGACAAAACATATTGAGGTACACTACCTTTTTGTGAGAGAGAATGTACTAGCAGGCGAGATTGACTTGGTGTATGTCAACACACAAGATCAGATAGCTGACATCTTCACGAAGGCATTTGGTACAGAGAAGCTTCAAAAGTTTCGAAGCTTACTTGGAGTTGTAGAGATGCAGTTGAGCTTAAGGGGGAGTGTTGAGATGACAAGCTCAACACATGCGGACATTAATGATGGAATGCCTGGTTAGATGGGTCCACATGTCTACACTTAGCACGCCAATGGTCATTATGACTCTTACATGGCCACTGACTCATTACTTATTATATTCAGGTTGTTACACCTATTTACACCTGGCATAGTTATAGTGCCAGTTGACTAGTGTAGTCGGTTATGCATTATTTGACTTAGTAGGCCACTTTCCTTTATGTTATATCTTATCTATACTTTGTGTACATTGTAAAGAGTGTGGAAGAAGAAGAAAAAACTAGCAAGAAAACGTTTTGGTCTCCATCTCTCTTCTTGTCTCTTGAGTGAGCTTCTCCTTGTGCATTCTGTGTGTGTTCAACACAGCATCTTGAGCAAGTCCCCCCACCACGTGATTCTTGACATAGAGTTGATTGATTTGTTGTGCTCCACCAAGAACTCCTCTAATAGGCCACATTATCAAGAAGAGTGTGAAGTCCAGTCAAAGCTCACCTCGTTGAAACCTAGGAAAACAGTAAATCTTAAATCAAGGGTTGTTTGAAGAACATGACCTCCTAAATCCTATCTTGAGATATTGCATATGTATGACTTCCAACGGTTTTCAACTCTACAACTTTAATGTTGGTTATAATCTGTAAGGCTATGAGTTCTGCTATTCGGTTGTACTTGGCCACCTGAAAGGACTAGACATTGCCATTTCTTAAGGCAATAGGTAAGACCTTCTTATAATGGCCATGGCCTATGCAGATGTAAGGCCTCAAATTTGCAAGTTCAATGGAAAAGATTTCCATTCTTAGCAAGCCCTAGTAAAACACAAAATGATGGAAAGATGCTACTGGCCCTTCATAAAAGGGACCAAAGTTATTGACCCATCCAATCCCCTTGATGTAGAAGATGATGAAAGGGCTCAAGCCATCATCATGCTTCATTTAGATGAATCTTTAGTTTATCATATTGACCAACTCTCCATTTCCAAGGAGAAGTGTGATGAACTTGAAAGGCTCTAAGGCGCTACAGGGGAAGAGCTCCAAGATCTTTTTGAAGATTGAGTTTTTTAGCTTATAGTACAAACATGGAGAAGATTTAAGCAGTTTATTTAATATATAAAGGGGCGTATGGCACAGTTGGCCTCGGTTCAAGCACCCATTCATGATGAAGATGCCATTGCCATCCTTCCAAAGTCTGTAAAGAAGGTACCCTTGTGACTACCCTAACTAATATCCCAAACCCAACCTTGGCAAGTACCATCCAGTCTTGGCTAGATGAGGAGAAGAGAAACCTTACTGAAGGGACTTCAACATTTACTTTCTGTGAGCAAGTGTTGGTCCATACCCCTTCTGCTAAGTGCTCCTTCTGTCAAAAAAAATAGTATATTGTAAGCAATTGCTGGAAGAAATACCCTAACAAAAAGAAGTGCAATAAATGCAAAAAGATCGGGCATATCACCAGTAAGTGTCCAAGTGTTCCACAATTACCTAAGGAATTGGAGGCCAACTTTGCCTCCCAATCCACAGATGACCAACTCTTTTGAGTCTTCTAACATCCTCTACCTATGAATATCCTTGTAGCCTGATTTATAAAGGCATCCCATTTGATTGAGGGGGGAAACTTTAACATGTCTTGTGATGCAATGCCACCCTAGCATTTAGGGGGGTGTTAGAATATAAGCATGAGAATTCACCCTAAGCAAGGGCCTATGAGGAAATTTTTATGTAAATGGCCTTAAGGGGAAGGGGAAGCCCTAACTCTACCTTGGAAGAGCCTATATAAATAACCTATGGGTCACTATCAAGGATGTGAGAGAGTGTACCCAAGTTGTACTCTAAGAAACTTAGTAAGCAAGATTTTATTCTTGTACTTTGAACTCTCTTCTCCCTCTTATGCACATTCTTCTTGCTACAAACTCTACTTTTACACAAGCCTTCCACTTTCCTTGATTGGGTTTGCTTTAGTTTTCTAATTAGCAAAGCATACTACCACGTTGTTTGGACATTAAAAATAGCTTCCTTTTATTACTCAATTAAACTCGATTCGTTAAACTCAATCTTTAGCACTTAACAAACAATTCAAAAATCAAATACTTTATTTCATAATAATAATCAGAACCATCACTCTGCAAAGTGGTATAAAACTGTCTTTTCGCAAAAATAAGACCTTCCAATCTCATAGGATTAGGTTGTATGTGATTGCACTCCATTTGCGGTCAACACAGAATTTACTAGCTCAGAGCCCCTCTAAGCTTCCCTCAACCTTAGGAGCTGTCCTACATAGTAGGGGCACTTATCACTTGGCCCTTTTCCCTCTCAGGTGCTTGAGTGATCAAAAACCAAAAACACCTACCTCCCTCGGGAGCATAGGACCCCCACCTGCAAGTAAGTTTTTCCACACTCCACAGAGTGTTAGGGAGCATTGGGTTGGGGACCCCAATGTCCGAACCACCACAATCCACGACTTGTCTGGCTGATACAGGCATGGAATCATAAGAGACATAATTCATCATTCACAAATCCAAAAGAAGATATAACCATAAAATGTTTTAACACACTTGTCAATGTATGCGATGCATAGAATCTATCCCCTCATCAGTTCCCGTGTTCTTTTCTAAAAAGCAATTGATAATACTAACATGTTTTTGTAAGTTTAAGTATGTTTTAACTAATCGTAATCTATGAAACAGACTTATCCTATGGGCTTTTCTAACATTACTAACTTATCCCTCATTTTTTCGCAAGATGCAAAAAAACAATAGAAAAATTAGGAAGTTATAGATAGCTTAAAGTAATCTCTGTTCGGCCATCCATTGTGATTATGGGTCATGACCGCAACCTTGATTTGTTGTGGAATAAGCGGTCCTTCGGGTTGAATGGATTCAGGGGTAACTTCTGCTTGCGCTTTAGCATCAACTACTCCCTTGTGTTGGGGAGCTCTCCAAGCATGGCCTCACTTAGCATCTCGATGTCTCTTGGGAGCCATAGAAGAAGCTTGATGGATTTGAGTAGGACTTCCACATAGGTGTGGAGAGAAAGAGACTCAGTTGATTGCAACAAAAATTCGTTGCGTCAACAATAGAGAGACTTCTGGATGGGTTTTTGTTTTGACGTGATGCTCTATCCCTGTTTATATAGTAATTGGGGGGCGGGGGGTAAAGAGAGAATGCTTGCTTTTAGCTCTTTCGATGACATCATTGAGATGATATAATGCTTTCTTTTAGTGTTTTTAATGATATCATCAATGACATTAGAGAGGGGCTCCGTTTTCAGAATGTAGTGTGGAGATAAAGATAAGGACAAGCACCATGCATCGTGTCATCAAGCAGGCATCACTCCAAGGATCATGACTCATTTTTGGAACATAGTGTGGAGATAAAGATATGGTGGGAACCGCGTGTTGTGTCCTCTAGGTAGGTGACACTCCAAGGATCATGACTAAGGCAATGTTCAAGGCATAGACCTTGGCATATTGGCCTTGGCATACTTGGTAACAATGGGCTACGAAGGATTCGTTTTGGCACCGTTAGAGATGCGTGCGAGAAGCTCCTAATAGCTTGTCGGAAAAGCTTCTCGGGAGGTCACCCATCCTAGCAGTATCATCACCCAAGTGCACATAATTGCCAAGTGACTATCCACTAGGCTAGTTCTTTTTGTTGTTCTATGTTAAAGACATAGTTTTAATAAGCTTGTCTTGGGAGGGTTTCCCAAGCCTTCCTTCCATGAATTGGCATATAACACCTCATTAATAAGAATGGTTATCTTCATAGTTAGAGCTAGTTTTAAAAATGTGCAATCTTTACCATTTTATTTTCAACATAAATCAATTTTTGGAATGTATACATACATTGTTTATTAAAATAAACTAAGTAATGGGGACATTATATCTCTAGACTCCAAAAATCATTACTTAGTAGCCTAGGAAGTGATTGTGAACAAAACCTCTTAAGCTACCTATCCAAAATGTCTTAAAGAACCCAAACAAACCTATTAGAGCAACCACCACCTCTGCAGTAGTGAACTAGAAAAGTGTGTGTTGTAGCACCTTGTTTTCATCACAATCACACACTTGCAACTGCATAAATAATCACTTGAAGTACACCTAAAAAGTTGAAAACTTGATTTCATGCCACACACGAAAGAAAGCACACCCCACAAGCACTTGAGTACACTTAAAATTGAGAAATTTTTGAAACAACAAGAAACTGACACGTGTAAGATAAGCAAAATTGAACAAATCCAGTGATAGAAGAAGACCCTTAGATCTTGAGCATGTGACCAAGGATACTAAGCCTTAGAGCAAGCATCTTGGAGAGAAAAATGACCTAACATGATTAGGGACTCAAGCTTACCCGAGTTGATCAACTTGATTAACACTGTAGAAGCCCAAGAGACCAACAAAATGTTAGGATCTAGCACCTATCCTGAAAATGGTGAGCTCGACTTGGGACACTTTCCAGTTGACATCCATCAAATGATAAATTGGTATGATTTGCAAACCAAAATGGAGCACCATGGTAGACCAACTGAGGACATCATAGAGGACCTAGAGGAAGAGTAGAGACTGGCAAAGAAAGTGATGCAAGGCATAGCCACCTGTAATCAGGAGTAGTGAGCTCAGAGACTGATGCAAGAGATAGAAATATGAGAGGTCTAGTGAGCTTCTCATGAGAAGTGACTAAAAGATAACATGGCTGTGGAGTAGAGCAAACCAGACCTAGCAACTTCATTGCTAATAGGACTAGGTATTACTCCAAATTCAAAAAGCCAAATGAAGATACATGTAGTTGCCAAGAAACTCCACAAGTATCAACCTAATAATGACCCATATAGTTTCGTGGAGCAGTCTGAACAAGTATTTAAGACAAGCCGCCTAATGGACCTTGCTCAACCATATAGGCTTTTGGTATTTGCCTTGGGGATAAAGGACAGACGTGGTACACTAGTCTAGACAATGCTAAATGAAATAATTTCAAAAACCTCAAGAGTCTCTTCATCAAGAGATTCTCTAAGGTAGGGTACTCGGATAGCCTTATCATTTGACTGATGGACGTCAGTCAAAAGGATAAAGAGGATATTTGAGATTATGTCACCCATGTGTAGAGTCTCTTTAAGAGAATCCGAGCCACAGAGAGCAACCCAGTGAGCAACCGGTCTCTACCATGTTTATAAGCAAAATTAGGAGTGGAGCTCTACAAAGCCTTGGCGAGCAACTCAAACCTACAAAGGAATGTGCTAGTTAGGGTCTTCAAAGATGCCATACGAGTTGATGACCTGCTCAAAGAGAGAAGCTCAAGAACCACAAGCTGAGATAGTGTAACCTCTAGAACCTTGGAGAGAGGCATGACCGCTAGCAAGAGATTGAGCCAGAGTGCCCAAGAGAATGGAAAGAGTGTTGACCCGAGCCAGGAATTGGTAGATGTAAAGCTAGAGATGGCCAAGCTCCAAGGGATGATAAGGAGACTTAACCAATCTCATATGCAATGCATGCGTTTGCGGAGGGAACCACCTCCCGATTGAGTGCACGAATCCTAGATCCAGACCTTGTGCTAACTGCGGTAGGTTTGGCCATGATGCAATGCATTGCTGATTGCCAAGGTGGTTGCCATACTCACAGCCATACAATCAGCCTAAGTACCTAGGGAATAGACTGCCATTTTATTGAAGGGGAGCTCCACTAGATCTTCTAGCACCCAATGACTCAAAGCCATCTATCCCAAGAATGTACATAAACCCTATGGGCATACCTACACCACCTGGACCCTTCATGACCCATCCACCAAGTGACACTCCAGTGCATTATGCCAAGGAAAAAAATGAGAAAGAGGCATATGTAAGCCCTTACATCTCCTACAAAAAAGAGGGTAATCCCATTCTAATGGATTTTAGACAAGTACTATTGGTGATGGTGTTAGGTCGGGGAAGGAGTGGATGCCTAGGAGGTCAAATCCAAGAGCCAATCACATGCTCACCACCTAGGAAACAACTCATACTGTTGCCTTAAACGAGAGAAAGCTAATCAAGAAAAGGATGACTTGAGATGTCATGTGTGTGGAATCACTCATTTGTATGTCGAGTGCCTTAGGTGGAAACTATCCACTAGTTTAGCTTTCATGCCATCTATACCTTTGGGGCTATTTGAAGTCGAGACACTTGATGGCAAGGCCACTCCCATCTCGTTGAATGTCATGACCAAGGTGCAGACAATGCATGCCAATATCTCATTATCTAGACCTAGTAAGCTTGATGCAATCTCCATAGGTATGAGGAGTCGTAGGAGGAGAGCTAAGACAAAAGTCACACTCAAAATTTATAGTGAGAGTGTAGAGCATAATGAAAGACAAGCAACTAGTAGCCTGCTTACAAAGTTGATATCGGTCCCGTGACTCTATCAATGGGGGATTTGCTTGGGCAAAGTTCCTCATTATGGCGAGAGTTAAAGTAGTGGGTAGAGGGATCTAACGAGATAGGAGTAGCCGGTTTGCATGATCACAATGCAACCACATAGATATCGAGCCTAACACTAAATTTAATGCCTAAGTCCTTGCATGTAAATGCTTTCTAGGAGGGCACCGAGATGCATGTAGACCTACTAGTGGTAGCATTAGGAGACGTCTCAAGAAGGGGGATCGTAAAAATAGGAGCGAGAGTCACTGTGTGCTTAGCCATGCAATCCTACAGACATGGGGTAACTCACAGGTGGAGACTACAAGATTCAACATCATGTTGGCTAATGGCATGAAAGTTAGGCAATTTGGAGTGTTGAAGAACTAGGCCTTGAAAATAGCGGGGCTCCAATTCTCAGTGAACTTCATAGTTATGAAGGGAGTAGACTATGACATTCTGCTAGGCCGACCCTGGATACAAAATGCATGAGTAATCGAAGACTAGGGTAATGGCCTTATAAGAGTCACACTGATCAACTTGGATGACATCTCCTCTATCTTGAAGGGCCTCAGGTTTTGTCTTGGTACCCAATAACCTACCAAGCCCTCGCAAGGTGACACAATCCTTTTCTAATGCTCACTTTTATTTTCGCTTCAACCTCCTCTTATTCTTAATTTTTCAGCAAGTTGCCACCCCGAGGAAGGTATGGCATCGGCCCTAGGTCTCTTGACTCGTCCCCAGGAACCTACCAGCCTTGGCAAGGTGATTTCGGATGTGACAAATGCAGTTGTCAACCTTCTTATTACAGAAAGAGTCACAGTAACCATTAACACCGACAATCTTCTCCTTCTCCTGCCATCTACCTCCTTCCCACCCCTTCACCGCCATCTCCCTCCCTCCCACTCCTTCGCCCCTGCCACCTCCTCCCCTCAACCTATTCCTCCCCTCTCCTCCCTCCTCCTCCATTACTCCCTCTCCCTTGTCCTTTTCTCCTCCACCTCGCCTTCCCTCCCCCCACCCGGTGCCATCGCCTTCACTCCCTCTCCTCACAACCGATGCCTCCCCTCCTCCCCCCGGCCGCCACCTCCCCCCTCCTCCCTCCCCCCTCCTCCCTTCCCCCCCCCCCCCCCCTCTTCCCCCCCTCTTCCCCCCCATTACCCTAATCCCACTTACCCTAACCTAACCCCACCCTCCTACACTCCCCCTCAAGCCCCCCTTCCCACCACCCCACCCCCCCCACAGAAAACACTCCTCTTAGCCCCCGTTCCCCCCTTCTTTTGCCCCCTCTACCTGTGCTTTCCATTTCCCTCTGCCTACGTGTTCACGCGATCATTCATGGACATTTGCACGCAGTCGTGCAGGACTCCATCTCGTGTTCGTCTGCATGGTTCATGTGGGAGTCCGTGTGGTTTTTTGAGCGGGTGTTCACGTGCGAGGACGTACATCGGCCTGGTTCATGGGTGTGCATAGCTACTGTTCCCATGCAGCCATGTATCCAATTTTTCATTAAAAACTGTCAAAAACCCTTAAAAACACAACAATTGAAAACAAATTAATAAAAAATTCTAAAAATTCATAAAAAGTACAGGAAATAGTTGAATTTTCTTTTGACCAACTAGACAATTTTTGGATTATTTTCTAAAGCTGAAATTCCAAAAATTAATTGCAAAAAACTCAAAAAACTTCAAAATTTATTTCAAATCCATAAAAATTGGTAAAAAATCTTTTAAAAATAATAAAAATCAAACAATCAAAAAATTGCATCCACATTTTTCTTTAATTTTGATTTTTTTAAAAGTTAAACATACTTTACAAAACAGTAAATTTTATTTTTGGGCAAAATTCTTGAAAAAAGCATGTTAAATGCCAAATATAAACGGAAAAATGTTGGAAATTTTTAGACACCTTGCTGAAAATTGTTGGTTCAGTTTTCACTCATGTTGGATGGTTGAAACATCATACTTAAAATTTGAATTTTTTTAATGTATCCAACCTAACACATTTTTAAAAAAAATCCAACCTCCAAAATTCTTTTAAATTGGATTCACACCTAAACATTGCAACCTAGGGGATTTCTTCATTAAAAACAACAAAACAAAAATAACACAAAAGTCAACACACAACCGAAACACTAAGCCCAACCAAATTAAATATACCCACCCTACTCATGGCGGTAAAAGTATTGTCTTGCCAAAAATCTAAGCAAACACCAAATATTTCTTGATTTTTTAAAAAATGAGGTATTGGTTTGGTTATTCTGAGCTTACCATGTTCAAATATTTTTCAGTTGTTGGCTTTTCTCTTTTGAGACTCATTGGCATTGTGGAATTGAAACGTGCGCATTCAATATCCTTGCATACACACACTCTCTCAGGTAATTCTTTCCCCCTTCTTGTTTATTTCTTTCGCTATCGCAAAATTCACCTATTAATTCCTAAAATGAACCCTAATCACCACCATGGCACATGCATTCGTGCTCAACATACCTTCTTTTTATTTAAATAAAAATCAATCAGTCATTCACTTTGCACACACTAAGTGCGCTTCAGAGGTACCTTAACTTTAAATGAGATGAGCCAGTAGTCACCAAAATGCACGGGCTGAAAAAAAGAAGTACCTCAGACACATTAAATTCTTAATTCATGAATCTACATTTAGAGACTCAGTCTAGGTATTGGAGTCCGGGTTTAGTTAAAAGCACAGTTACACCTTAATAAATTGTAAATAACAATTAAAAAACAAACCACCATTTTCTTTTCTAAGGTTTACAACCTAATAAAATTTCACCTATTTTTAATAATTTATTAAAACAAACCCTTCATTAAAATCATTTCCCTCACTGCACTTTCTTTTTTTCCTTTTTCAATAAACACGCTTCGTGGGATGGGCACGTGTAGTCTTGGGTGTTGAGATGACAAGCTCAACACACGTGGACATTGATGATGGACCATCTGGCTAGATGAGTCCGCACATCTACACTAAGAATGTTGGTGGTCATTATGATACTCACATGGCCACTGATTTATTACTTATTGTATTTAGTTTGTTACACCTACCTACAGCTAGCAAAGATATAGCGCTAGTCGATTAGTGTAGTCAGTTATGCACTGTTTGACTTAGAAGGCCACTTTTCTTTATGTTGCATCTTATATATACTTTGTGTCTATTGTATAGTGGGTGAAGAAGAAGAAGAAGAAACTTGCAAGAAAAACGTTTTGGCCTCCATCTCTCTTCTTGTGTTCCTGAGTGAGCTTCCTCTTATATATATAGTGTGTGTTTGGCGTAGCAGCTCAAGCAAAGTCCCCCACCACACAATTCTTGACATGGTATCAGAGCCATGCCACTGAGAGAGGCTGATTTTGAAGGCTGAAGTGAAGGAGAAGAAGCAAGGTTTGAGCAAGCAAGGAACGGGTAAGAAGCTCTCCCATTCTTCCACTCTCTCTCTTGGATAGTGCCTGTGGAGGCACCGAAAGCAGGACAGAGTGAAAAATCTCAAATTGCTCTGAGATTTGGTGTGCGAGCAGAGTATTGTATATTCTGTAGATTAGCCCTTTAGGGCCTTTCTGCAGTTATTTTGGGCATTTGAGGCCGTTTCAAGCCCCATTTTAGAGCCGCAAGGTTGTGGACAACAGTTTTAGGGTACACTGTGATTTTGGATGTATTGATTGAAAGTGGGTGCACAGGTTACAGATTGCAAATGTGTAATTTTTGAGGTGTTTGCAAGAAGCAAACATAAGGTTTATCTGCAAACAGGTTGCATATTACATGTACTATCGAGCACTCAGTGAAAAAGGTTACTTGGAGTAGTGCTATGCACGCGTTGTGAAAGATTGCAGAAGACTAGCTTGCTATGTTGCATCATTGTTTATGATAATGGCAGAGAACAATGGAAATCCCATTATTGAGATGCTCGACAAGAACAACTACCCTTCATGGAAGTTCCGTGTGATGAACTTCCTCATTGGAAAGGGCCTTTATGAGTTTGTTTCAGGTGAAGAAAAGGAGCCAAATCCCTTCGATTACAGATAAATTAAAAGCATGGAAAGAATGGAATGTGAAAGACAAAAAGGTGATGTACTGGTTATTTATAGCCATTAATAATACGATGTTGGGGTATATCAAGAATGTAGAAACTTCACATGCAGCTTGGACAATTTTTGAAAACATGTTTTCAGTTTATACAAAGGCACGAAAGATTCAACTCAAGCAAGAGTTGAATGCCTTGAAGAAAGTGAAAATGTTTGTCAATGAGTATGTCTTGAAGGTGAGGAGCATTGCAGATGCTTTAGCAGCAATTTATGCAATGCCTGATGATGATGATTTTGTTTTATCCACTTTGAATGGCTTAACAATGAGAAGGCATGGAAATCATTTGTTACTTCAATATATGTACGTAAGCCATCTCCAGATTTTGATGAGTTGATCTCTCTCATGATTACCGAAGAGATCAATATGCAGGGTGACTCATTTGAAAAAAATGGTGAACAGGTTCAAGAATTTTACTTAAGTTTAGGAAGGGAAAGTGGTAGATTCTCTTTGAGAGGCCGTGGTATGGGATGTGCTGGCGATAACCAGTAAAATAGGTTCAATTAGCAATTTGGTGAAATGAAGGTTTCAGGAGGTTGAGGAAACTTTAGAGGCAGGGGGAGCTCTAGAGGAAGAGGTAGATGGAAAAATAGAGGTTCTGGAAATTCTGCTATTGTTTGCCATTATTGTGGAAAAATAGGCCATATTGCAGCCCATTGCTATGCAAAGAAGGATGATATTCGCAGTGTAAATTGTAGCAAGGAAACTATGCATCGTCTTCATGACAGAATGAAGACAAAAATGAGCGTTATACAGCATATGATGAATGCAGTTATAGGAAAGGGGACACATGATGATGTATAGTATGTTGATTCAGGTGCATCTAGTCATATGACCAATCATGTTGAATGGTTTGGAGAGATGCAAGACTTACAAAATCCAAGTTATGTGCAGACGGGTGATGATTCATGCCACCCAATTTCACACATTGGAAAGGTTCCCTTGTCCTTGTAGCATGATGGCCAGACAAAGAGTTTGACAGATGTATTACATGTGCCATCAATTACAAAGAATCTAGTGTCTATTGGCCAAATGATAAAGCAGGGGTTGCAAGTTCGATTCAATGCAAAAGGTTGTTTGTAGAAGACTTTAATTATAGGTGCAGGTTAGTCACAAAAGGAAGTAGAGTTGGCCGAATGTTCACTTTAGATGCTGGAATTCCTGCAATGGATGTTGTTATGTATGCTAAAAGAAAAGGAGTAGTTGCAGATATTGAAATATGGCATAAACGTATTGGACATACAAATGTGCAAAGGATGAAATTAATGTAGTCCAGAGGATTGGTTACAGGGTTGCCTTCTTTTAGAGTTACAGAATTGCATAAAGTCTGTGAAGCATGCTAGTTTGGTAAGCAGGCAAGACAACTCTTCTCGCATGACAGAGAATTGAGTAGAAAAATACTTGATGTAGTGCATACAGATGTTTGGGGATCTACACAAAATGTGTCTCTTGGTGGCAGCAAATACTTTGTCACATTTATTGATGACTGTTCAAGGAAGTTATGGGTATACTTCATGAAGGAAAAGAGTGATGTGTTTGAGCACTTCAAATATTTTAAGGCAGATGTTGAAACAGAAACATGCTTAAAAGTGAAGTGCTTGAGATCAGATGGAGGGGGAGAGTACCTCTCTAATGAGTTTACTGGCTTCTTGAAGACTCATGGGATAAAGAGGCAATTTACTTACAAGTATACTCCACAGCAAAATGGGGTTGCAGAAAGAAAAAATAGGCATATTGCAGAAGTCGCACGGGCATTAATGGCTGAAAAGAATATGCCCAAACATTTTTGGTATGAGGCTGTCCATACTGCTGTCTACATTATGAACAGAACTCCCACAGCTGCAATTCATGGGATGACTCTTGAAGAGTGCTTTACTAGCAAGAAGCTCAATGTATCACACTTGAAGGTATTTGGATGTGTTGCATATGTTCATGTGCTAGATGAGATATGGAAGAATCTTGATCCAAAGGTTAAAAAATGTATTTTTATTGGGTACTCTTTAGAGTAGAAATGGTATCACTGTTATAACCCTATCAGAGGTGAGTTTAGAGTGAGTAAGGATGTTATTTTCGATTAGATGAGTAGCTGGTATGCACTTGCTGGTGATGTATTAGATGATGATAATGATCATGATAGTTATATGTAGAAAGAAAAACAAGAATCACTGAGTCTTAGTGGACTAGAAACACCATCTGTACTATACCTACAGTGAGCCCTTGGTCTGGGAGACTAAGGAGTAGCCCCACATCTTCAGGTGGACCTATAAGTGTTGTAGGGAAGGACAAAGGAAAGAAGAAATTGTTGGATGGTAATGATGAATCTACCAGTCATTTGGGATTTGACAGAGATTCTAGTGGTTCAGAGAGTTTGGATGATGAGCTTGGTATTCCTTCAGTCAAGACACTAGGTGTACAGAGAACTCAAAGTAATGTAAAGGCTCCATTGAGTGATCCGCTGGTACACAGATCTAGCAAGGTCAGATACCCTATTAAAAGATTTGGCTTTGAAGGTTATGCATCTCACCATTATGCTTATATGATGAAACTAGTTGAGGATGTTGAGCCCACTTTTTTTTAGGATGTTGTTGATCATGCTCATTGGGATGCAGCAATGGATGAGGAGATGGCTGCATTAGAAGCCAATAAGACTTGGGATTTGGTACTCTTACCTAAGGGTAAGAAAGCTATTGGCTGTAAGTGGGTTTACAAAGTCAAGCATAATGCAGATTGTTCAATTAGTAAGTATAAAGCTAGGTTGGTTGCAAAAGGCTATGCTCAAACATATGGCATAGATTATGAAGAGACATTCAGTCCAGTTGCTAGGACGGCAATTGTTAGATGTGTGATTGCCGTGGCAGCAGCCAAAGGTTGGAGTTTGTAGAAAATGGATGCTAAGAATGCCTTCTTGCATGGTGAATTGCAAGAAGAAGTGTATATGGAGCAGCCACCAAGTTATGAGGATTTAGAGCATCCCACATATGTGTGCAGGTTAAAGAAGGCACTGTATGGGCTGAAGCAAGCACCTAGAGCATGGTCTGACAAGATTGGAGAGTATCTTGTCAATATTGGATTTTGTATTTTTGATGTTGATCACTCACTTTATGTGAGAAAGAGAGATGCAGGTTTGGTCATCATAGTCATCTATGTGGATGACTTGATTATTATAGGTGACACTGACAATGGGATTGCTGAAGTTAAGGACTTCTTGAAGAAGAGTTTTGAGATGAAAGATTTGGGTGAGCTGAGATACTTTCTTGATATTGAGGTAATCAGATGTGATGATGGTATATGGCTATCCCAAAGGCAGTACAGCTTGGATATGTTATCCAAGTATGGTATGATAGCATGTAAGTCTCTTTCAGTACCATTGGAGCAAAATGTGAAGTTGAATGCTGACGTTGGAGATAAGATAGAAGACCCTACTATATTCAGGAGGATAGTAGGGAGTTTGATTTATATGACTCTCACAAGGCCAGACTTGAGCTATGCTATTGGCCTTGTCAGTCACTTTATGCAGATGCCTAGAAAGCCTCATTTGGATGTAGTTAGACGTATATTTAGGTATGCAAAGTCCACTTTACATTATGGACTTTTTTATGAGACAGGTAAGGACGTGTAGGTCTTTGGATACACAAATGCAAATTGGGCTGGTAGCATGTTAGACAGAAGATCTACAAGTGGATTCATGTTTTCCCTTGGTAGTGCAGTAGTTACATGGAGCAGCAAGAAGCAACCTACAGTTGCTTTATTGAGTACAGAGGCTGAGCATAGAGGTGCTGCTATGGCAGCATGCGAGGTTGTATGGCTGCAAAAGTTATTAGGTGATTTGGATGTGCAGGGAGATGGTCTAGTTGTCATTTATTGTGACAACATGAGCGGCATACAGCTATCTAGGAATCCAGTGTTCCATGCTAGGACAAAACACATTGAGGTGCACTACCACTTTGTGAGAGAGAAGGTACTTACAGGAGAGATTGACTTGGTATATGTCAGCACATAGGATCAGATAGCTGACATTTTCTTAAAGGCATTTGGTGCAGAGAAGCTTTGAAAGTTCCAAAGCTTACTTGGAGTTGCAAAGATAGAATTGAGCTTGAGGGGGAGTGTTGAGATGGCAAGCACAACACATGTGAACATTGATGATGGACCGACTGGCTAGATGAGTCCGCACATCTACACTAAACATGTTGGTGGTCATTATGATACTCACATGGCCATTGACTTATCACTTATTATATTTAGTTTGTTACATCTACCTACAACTGGAAAAGATATAGCGCCAATCGATTAGTGTAGTCCATTATGCAGTGTTTGACTTAGAAGGCCACTTTCCTTTATGTTGTATCTTATCTATACTTTGTGTGTATTGTATAGTGGGTGAAGAAGAAGAAAAAATCTGCAAGAAAAACGTTTTGGCCTCCATCTCTCTTCTTGTGTTCCTGAGTGAGCTTCCTCTTGTGTATACAGTGTGTGTTTGGCACAGGAGCTCAAGAAAAGCCCCCACCACGCGATTCTTGACAAAGGGTATGGTCTGGTCTTGCTTGGGGATAGTCGTTTGAGTCTTGTTTCACAATCTTGGTTGATATCTTGTCTCTGATCTTTTTTGCTAGTTTTGCAAGCATCTCTTTTGTCTGTGAGTTGTGTTGTGTGTTCATTATCTGAATGGCACCCCGTACGCCTCCTCCTATTCAGTACATCCCATTGATCAGTAGGGATTATTCTTCCCTATTGACTTTTGAGCCTATTGCGAAAGCTGGCCTTGCATCTTTTGTGGCTGCTCCTCTCCCTCTGATTCTGGACTATCCAACCCTTTGTGATGAGTTTCTTGCATCATATAGTAAGAAATCGGGCTTGGTTCATGGTACTTCCATGGTCCTGACACCTGGAGGGTTAGGGAAGGCTTTGTCTCTTCCCTACAAAGGGGAACCCTTTGTCATAGCCAGACAGTTATTCTCAAATGAAAAGATCCTCAAGCTATTACAAAAGTAGACTAAAGAGATCCTCGATGTCAAGAAGGTGATTAACACTGCAGGAGTGTCTTTCTCAATGATCTCACTGATCCTCTCTGGAAGCTAGTCTGCCAATTTCTCCAAGATAGGTTCATGCCTGCTGCCAAGAAACCATCTCACTACTTGTCCAAGGAGGTCTTCACAGCTTCCAGGATGATTTTGAGAGGGGTTTCCATTGACTAGAGCACTTACCTTCTTATGAAGATGGACCAACATTTTGTCAAGGTGACTGAGGGAATGTTACCAATGTAACCTTTGTTTCATATTTATATGATTTTCTAACATAATCAGGCCTTAAGAAGGGTATTTTACCTCCTCCTCCATTTGATCCAGTCCCTCCCCCTCCACCTTTAGAAGATTCAGAACCCATTGACATAAAGGATACTGATTTCCCCCTCCACTGGTCATTCAACGGAAGCACTTGAAGCGTGTAGTAGAGACAATTCCACCAGTCATACCTTCAGTGTCAATTCCTGCTACCTCTGGAAGTGAACTCCTTCCCTACCTCACATGCAAAAACTTATTCAGGGTATATCAAGAGGGTTCTTTGGATATATCAATTCCTTCACTGAACCTCTTAGTGATAGGGGATGCCATCTCTTTCATTTGCAAAGATATCCAGAGTTCTATTGAACTCTCAGTGACAGCTTGTGCTCAACAGTTATATTCTTCTTTCTATGAAGAATTGATGCAATCCAAAGACCAGATGAATAAGGCAACCACAGAGCTAGCCTCTGCCAAAGACACTCATTCTGATATGTTTAAGTAGATGGAGTAGCAAACCAAAATGATTGAGACCTAGAGAGAAGAAATATCTTCTTTGAAAAATCAGTTAGTAGAAGCTCAGTCATCAAAGGTCACCAGAGTTTTTGACGAGAAAAAGAAAATGTCCAAAGAAGCTCAAGAGTTCAAGACTCTTCAGGATACAAATTTGTCAGACTTGCAGACTCCTCACAATACACTGGAATCCCAAGCCTCCCAAATTAAACAATTGAAGGACCAACTAGCGTAGTTATGATCCATTCCCCCAAGTCCGAGTGTCCCCATGATTCCTTCTATGTCTCAGCAGGACTTGGCTGCTCTTCTATGGAATACCACTTTATGTCCTTTATTTCAGGCCAAATTTGAGAGATTGCAATCTAGAATGGATATCTTATGGACTACTTTTGAGTAGTTTATGGATTTTATTTCTCCCGTCCACTCTTTCTTTGTTCATTATCAACAAAAGTTAGCCTTTTATGTTAAACTTTCAACCATGGATTTATCTTCTTAAGAGGATGGCTGGAGTGGAATTTGGTCTGTGGATCTATTGTCTGAAGTGGTCAAGATGGTGTTTGAGGATTCAGTAGTCCCAGATTCAATGTTGATGTCATATACGTACCTCAGAGGTGACTTGTGAATTCCAAATGATGAAGACCTCTCTTGGTATGTTGGAGATGTAGTCTTGTAAGTAGTACTCTATATACACTAGCTAGAGCTTAAGATTGATGAAACGTTTCAAAAGTATTCTTCTAGAGTAGCTTGCTATCCAGAGGATTCTCAACATCCTATGCTGGATTCTGTGATCTTAAATCAAAGATAGTTAAAGACTTCGTCTCATGTGCAAAATGTCAACCAACTGAGGGTGGATCTGTTATCCCATCTTTCCAAGAAACCTCCTTTTGATCCTTTATTTTTTGAGGCCTATGCTAGACATTCTACCTTAGGACCATCAGTTCCATCCTTGACCTAATATCAACAAATGGCTCATAGGTATGACGCTTATCTGTCTCTTTTCTAGAATACCCCACATGCCATTTTACCCCTTCTATTTCAACCTAAAGATGCACCCCATATTCCTATTTTTACACAATTTGCTTTCATAATTGATTGGGTATTTTCTCCCCTTCTTCATTGTCCTCCCCCATCTTCTCATTTCCTATCCATGTTTCCACCACATTTCCTTACTCCCTTTCTTTCTAATACTGCTAAATTGCTAGATTCTCCTACCTTATCTTATTCTTCTTTTTATGATTTCGCTTATCCCTCTCTTCATCCTTTATCCCTTATTCCATTCCCGTCTCTTTTATCTTTTATTTCAGACTCCCCCTCAGTTGGTTACAGAATATGAAGGTTTTGATTAGACAATCCTGCAAAGAAGAAGCTAGAGTACTGGAGATTCTTTGACAAGAGCCCAAATTAACAGGCGTGTGATTCCAGGAGAATGGAAGATTGCAAATCAAACCTTTCATAACTATTTATGTTTTGCTCAGCTTCATTCTTAATCTTTGGATCCATCAGTGAGACTGATTGCCCATTTTTCATGGTATCTAGCCTTTATGCACCATCACTCTCATAGTGATCAAAAGCAAGTGCCAAAGTTATATTTGGATGTCAATGTAGATGTGGATACCCATTAGATAGACGTGCTTTATTTTCATGCTTTGTGCTTGCCAAGTAGATTTGTTATCCTACTAGAGAGAATGTGTTGTTTACAATTCTTGCAAAATCCTCCAAAAACATTTGAGGATGAATCTTTATCCCTAGAAAGGTTTAAAAATCATCAATCCTTTAAATGGGATCATTTTCATTGATCTGTTATCCTTTGTAACTTTGATGCTTGATCAGAATACATCTATCTATCTTTTTCCTTCTAAAGAGGTGCCATTCAAATATTGTTTGTGTAAGTGGTGTGAGTTGTGGTACGTGTATATTGTTTATTTTTGTTGAATGGAGCTAAAGTTGAAGCTTGATTGATGAAGAAGATATTGGATTAAAAGCTAGTAGAAGATGATGCTGATTTAAAGAAAACTATTATATCCTTTATGAGTTTGTGTTGCTATTAATTTTTTAAAACAATGGACATAATGTCCAAAAGGGTGTTTTCCTTTCATTGTAGTATTATCACATATATAGGTTACTTGTTTGGGTCGTGATTGCATGATTTTATGAAGTGATGTTGAAGACAAAAGATCACATTGAGCTCTTTGTTGAACTTATATTCTTTTTTCCTTAGGTCGCGAGGACGCTTTCTTTCAAAGTGTGGGGATATGTTGAGAGTGGAAAAAGACTGAATTTTTGACTGATTTTTGTTGTTTTTGGTGGATTGAATGATTGATTTGGTATGATTTTTGATTGATTTTAGAATGATTTGGATAGATTTGGATTGATTTTGATAGCTCATGATATTTTTTAATGAAGATATATTGATGTGATAGGTTCTGATGATGTTCTGATAGATTCTGTATGATCCTATTTGAGCTTGTTGAGCTTTTGTTTTCTTCTGTTTTGTTATGTTTTGTTTGAGTAAGTGAGGTTGGGATATTGAATGATTAATTTTGAGGTTTTATGATAGCTTATTGAGTGATTTATGATGGGATTATTTGGTTTTAATTAAGCTAAATGTTTGTTGTTTAGTTGCTATTGAACCTCTATAGACCTTTTGTAGAGCCTCTCTTCCTGTTCTGTTATGTTCTGTAGATCTTTGGAAAGGATGAATTTAAGTTCAAAAGAGCTAAAACAAATGCAAGAAGCAGCTATTGAAGACTGAAGAGAAGAATGAAGTGAAGTGACAATGATGAGCTATGAAGAGACACTGTAATGGCTTTAATGCCCTTTCATACCTCCCATACCTTTTGGGAGGTGTATCCACGACCAAGAGAGGATTATTGAGAGTGATTATTGAGTATTATAGTAAGGAGATGATATACTATTGATGGAGAGAGAGAGAGAGAGAGAGAGAGAGAGAGAGAGTCAGAGATAGCCAATTCTATCAAAACAATGTATCCTTCTATGAGAGATTGAGAGAGAGAATTATGAAGACAATGAAAATGAATCATATGTGATTATTTCCATTAAAAAGTGGTATCTTTCTTTGTGTTTCTTATTCCATTGATGGATTATGAAGATATTGAAGATTATGGTTGATTCTATCAAATCCATGGGGGATATCTACTATGATGTTGCATGAAGATTTGTTCTTTTTCTTGTTGTGGTTCTCTAAAGAATGAAACAAAAGCTTGTTGATGTTACAAGATAGATTTTCTTGCAATAGAAACCCTTTTTCCTTGGTGTCTCTCTTGGGGCTCCACCTTGATCCGTGTTTATAGCTAGCCGAGCAAGAGGAGGCTAATCTCATTGCTCTCTTGCAAGAGTACATGGACGTATTTGCCTGGTCCTTAGATAAACTCAAAGGAGACAATCCGAAAGTCATAACACATAACATTCCAATGACTCCTGATGTAACGCCAGTAAAGCAACAACCTTGATGAATTTAAAGCATGCTCATGCCATCAAGGAAGAGATTGATAAACTATTGAAGGCCAGACTCATCTATGAGATTGAGCACACAGACTAGGTATCACCCATCATGGTTGTCCTAAAAAAGAGTGGAAAAATCCGAGTGTGCATAAACTACAAAAAATTCAATGCTAAAACTAAGAGAGACAACTATCCATTTCCCTACATCTAGCACATGCTCAAGAGAGTATCAAGAAAACAAGCCTATAGTTTCCTAGATGGCTTCTCAGGCTATAACCAAGTTTAGGTGCACCTTGATGATAGACACAAGATGGCATTTTCCATGAAATGGGATGCATTTGCTTACATAGTCATGACATTTAGACTTGACTAATGCACCTGCCACCTTTTAGCCTCTAATGTGCACTATCTTCAAGGACATGCTTAGGCAAGAACTAGATATATTTTTTGATAACCTAGGTGTACATTCTAGTTGGGCGGAACACATAGATAAGCTTTTCATAGTCTTTGAGCGGTATAGATTGTATAGTCTCTCTTGAAATCCCTTAAAGTGCCAATTTTGACTTCTCCAAATTTAGGGTTATTGTTGACTTGCCACTCCCAACATACTATAAGGGAGTTCAGTGCTTCCTGGGACACACAGGGTACTATTGGCACTTCGTCTTGAACTATGCATTGATTGCTAGATCACTTACAGGTTTCTGATCCTATTCAAGTGGACCAAGGAGTGCTAATACGCTTATGAGGAATTGAAAAAGGCTCTCACCACCACACCAATTCTAAGAGCCCCATATTGGAACATAACATTCCACGTGCACATTGATGCATCAAAGTTTGCCATGGGAGTTGTTTTGTGCCAGCCTGGTGAACAAAACCTTGACTATCTGGTGAGCTTTGCTAGCAGAAAACTCACAAATATGGATATGAACTACTCCATGATGGAAAGGGAAGGCCTAGCCATGGTATTTGCTACAACGGCATTATTTTTTGGCTATGCCTTTCACCTCTTTGTCAACCATCAAGCTTTGCTTTATCTTGTAAATAAACCCTACGCTACAGACACATAGCTAGATGGCTGCTTCTACTTTAAGAGTTTGACTTCTCTGTAGCTGCACGCAAGGGCAAGCAACATTACAAGGTCGACGATCACATGTTCCACATACCCACAAGAGAAGTCACTATTGGTGGATAGGGGGTTGTAGAAGATGCCCTACCCGATGCACACCTTTTTAGCATGTCTAGTAAAAAAGACTTGTTCAAGAGAGACTTAATGCCATATTGGAAAGATGACATAGTCCAAATCTTACAGCATGGATTACTTGAGAGACCTATCAAAAAGGCCAAGCTAAAGTGCCTTATCCTTAAGATTTAGGCCTATAAGTTAATTTTCAGCTAGCTCTATAGATTGGGACATGATGGCTTATTGCAAAGATACATGTGTGAGCACAAAATGCATGACCTATTGATTGAAGCACATGTAGAAATTTTTGGAGGGCACTTCAATGGAGATACCACGGTTCGTAGGGTGCTACAATCTCAACTATGATGGCCCACCCTATTCCACAATGCTACCAAATTTGTAAAGAATGGTAATGAGTGCCAAAGAACCAAGGTCCCTGTTTGTAAAGATAAGATGAAGTTGACCTTGATCATAGCATGAAAACCCTTTGAAAAATGGGGAATCGACTTCATTGGGCCAATCAATGCTGCATCACAGTACTCCCAAGCCAAGTACATCATAGTAGTCTCTGACTATCTCACAAAATAGACCAAAGCTCGAGCCACTAAGAGGAAGAACGACGCTAGGACTACGGCTAAATTCCTTTGGGAGTAAGTGATCTCAAGATTTGATTGCCCCATCAAGCTAGTTAGAGACCAAGACACACACTTCATTAATGAACTAATTGCTCATTTGCTATCCGCATTCCTGATCATCCATAGGAAATTATCACTAGGACTACGGCTAAATTCCTTTGGGAGTAAGTGATCTCAAGATTTGATTGCCCCATCAAGCTAGTTAGAGACCAAGACACACACTTCATTAATGAACTAATTGCTCATTTGCTATCCACATTCCTGATCATCCATAGGAAAGTATCACTCTACTACCCTTAAGCTAACGGTTAGGAAGAATCCATGAACAAAATCCTAGTGGATGTCTTGACTAAAGTGGTCCTTGCCCCCTTGTGCAGTGACTGGGATAACAAACTCATGGCTGTGCTATGGGCCTATAGGACAGCCTACAAGATGGTAGTGAGACAAACACCATTCCAGCTGACGTACAGGACGAACAAAGCGATCCTATAGAGTTTTTTGTTCCCAACTTGAGAGTAGTAGTATAAGAGAGATGGGATGGAAAGGAGGCATGGAAGAAATGCCTAGTAGAGCTAGAATGTCTTTCTGATATCTGGCCCTTAGCTAACCATGCGCTAATCTGTGAAAAAGCACAACGCAAGAGTTGGTTTGACAAGCATATCAAAGATCATGACTTCAAGCAAGGTGACTTCATGTTGATGTACTCTGTGAAGGGCCATACGCAAAAAATGAAGTTTAGAGGATTAGGGCCTTTCAAGGTCTGCACCATTAGTCATACCAACAATGTCGAGCTCGAGACCTTAAAGGGCAAGAGCCTAGGCTTCTTCAATGGTATTCACCTCAAGAAGTATTACCCTCCAACCCATCCATTATATGAGCGTCCAATGTTTCAATCCCCTATAAATGTAAGAATGGCCACTATCACAAAGATTAAGGACATGGACAAGGAAGTAGTAGCACATGCTTACTTGTAAATAACAATCACTACTCAAAAAACACACCTTTGACGTACTTATCGATGATGGAGCTGACTTCAACATTCTTACCCATGAACATTGGACTCTCATTGGTCAACCTCAATTGTAGCCCAAGAATGCTAAGCTCAACCCATTTTTGGGGGGTAGTCCTACCCCATTGCTAGAAATGTGCAAAGTAGTAGTCTCTATTGAGGCTGAAAGCCTCCCTAGGATCTTTTATGAGTTTTAAGCAGGTTCTCAAACAACCCTCATGAGAGTCATTGGAAGGATGGGACGTGGGTGCTCAGATACTTGAAGGAAACTCTTGACTATGGTATCACATACAGTTTCGGAACTTCTCTTGTGGGGAATTGTGACTCAGATTGGGCAGGAGACAGTGATTCCAGGAAGTCAGTTTCTGGTTATTGTTTCTCTTTGGGTTCAGGAATTTTCTCTTGGATTAGTAAGAAGCAGCCAATAGTGGCATTGTCTTCTACCGAAGCAGAGTACAAGGCAGCTTGTTTTGCTGCATGTGAAACAGTATGGTTGAGAAGGATTCTACGGCATATGGGAGTGCAGGATGGAGAACCAACTCTGCTAAGATGTGACAATCAGAGTTACATCGCCATTGCCAAAAATCCAGTGTTTCATGCATGCACCAAGCATATAGAGATCCAGTATCACTATGTGCGTGATTTGATAGAGGATGGGATAGTGGAACTGGTCTATTGTCCAAAAGAGGAGAATGGAGCAGATATCTTCACCAAAGCACTTACAAAGTATCTGCTTCAAGTTCATCTTTAGAGACTCGGCATTGGGCTGAGGAGATAGTTCACCTATGGGTGGACATTGAGGGGATCAATGCCCCACCCTTATTAGGTGCCACCAATGATCCATGGTGCTCAAAGTTGTAAGGCCCCCATTATGAGGAGAAGCCAAATGTGAGCCTGGACATTGGTTGAGTCCTGACTTGTATATCATATGAGGTCTATGTGACCAAATGGCAAAAAGGTAACCGTTGTGGGTCTAATCTTTGGGTTAGATGGAGTGGTTAAGCTGGTAGCAGCTCGAGGCACATTGCATCGAGTTGCGGGGTAAGGGAGTTAAAAGGGGCTCTTATTGTAGGGTCCAAGGGCCGCTTTCGGCTCTGGGGGGGTCCTAGGGGGGCCAGCGGCCCCCCTGGTGGGGGTCCGGGGGCATCGCCCCCGGCCCGATGGTAAAGGGAATATTCCCTGGAATATTCCCTGGCCGACTAGTGGAGGCTTATATGGTAGGTCGGTCATGCCAACCTCACGGCCTTCGCAAGCTATAAAAGCTTAACCCCTTCACAGCCATCGATCATTCATCTTTCACCCAGTCAGAGTTGTTGTTCCAACTAGCCTTAAGCTCTTCACCTATCTTCTGTCTAGATCGCCATCTAAGCTTCACACAGTGGAAGCGCATAGGTGGACAGAGCCATCTTTGTATTAGTTGTTTGAAGCTAAAGAATTTACTGATTCTCCTCTTTTCTATTGTGTACTCTCTATCTCTATCTCAGATTTTGTTCATTGCAACGTGTAATATTTTACACATCCATGTTGCTAGCGTTGCCACCAGTGGCTCATTATGATGAATATATATAACAAGAGCTCCAAGGATAGCTAGAAAAGATGAAAGAGAAAAGAAAGGCTACTATGGCAGAGCTAGAGATTGAAAAAGAGGTACTCTCAACCTATCAACTCAAGAAGACAAAGCACATGACTATTTACTAGAGGGGCTAAATGACTTGAAGAAGGAGTTAGAAGCAAAGAAGGAGGTGGATGTGAGGAAAGAAGAAGAAGGCACACAAGAACTCTAGTTGCAAAGGACAGAAGAGCAAGCTGAGGAACTCCAGTTGGAGAAGGTAGAGAATGAAATGAGCTTGGAAATAGATTTCTCAAGTCTCATGTAGGGACAAAAGGACATGGAAGAGGTCCTTGAGCAACTAAAGAAGACCAAAAATGAGCTCACAAAGAAGGTGAAAAGAGTAAAGACTCAAGCTCGTGCACAATACCATAAAGAGAGAAGGAAAAAGGAACAGTTGCTCAAGGAGTTTCAAGAGGCCAATGCCCAAAAGGACGAGTCACCCAAAAAGCTACTAAAGGTGGAGAACCAACTCCTCAAGAATATCCAAGAGTAGGCAAGACTACAAGAAGAGTTGAAGTGCCATAAACAAGACAAGGAAAAAATGTTTGACATCTGGAAAGAACAAGAAGAAGTGATGGCAACATTATCAAGATAGCTGGGCGGCAATCAAGGAAAAATGGAGGAGAAGGTCAAGGCCTAGGAACAGAGAAAATTGGGAAGGGTCAGAGACCTAACCAACCACCTTGATATAGTAGAAAGTGGAAGGATAAAGGTAGAGACAAGGGATAAAGCAGCAGATGGTGGGGCTAGAGGTCCAACAACAAGCCTTCCTAAATATTGTGTTTCATATAACTCAAGTAGGAGATGAGGACGACGTAGAAGGCCTAAAGAAGAAACTGGAGATCACAAGAAGAGCCATAAAATATGGGCTCTAAGAACACACCCCCAAAATTGGCTTAGGCCTAAGTCTTGAACAACAAAGGTAGATTCTACTACAAGCAAGGCTCTCTAGAGAGGACTTAGAGCAACTAGGAATTGGAGGCCAAGGATAGTAGGAATAGCTAACCACAACCACCTAAACAAAACCATCAATGAAGGAAGGCCTTGATTTGGAGCCGCTTGACGACCCTAAAGAGTGGTTTGTTGAACAGAGCCCACCCATGTCTCCATCAATAGAAGAAAAAGGCCAAGAAGAAGACCTGGCCGCCATGGAAAGAATAATCGATGCAAAAAGAAAATGTAGGGAATTGGCCAATCTCACAAGGAGAAAATTTAGTGCCTTGCCACAAGCAACACCTGATGTCCAAATGCTATAAATTGAGAACAATTGCCAATCAACTGGGCACATGAGTTGAATCACTAGGAGCAGTGGGAGAACAAGTGCACACTATTTGAATTTTAATTCTTCTATCCTGATGCTCTAAATAAGGTGCTACCTCCGCAAGTGGTTGAAGGGGCCATATAGCTCTCCAAGAGGCTACGAAAGCGGTGGCAAGATGAGAGAGTAAAAAATCCCACATTGTGGAGGAGAGAACCTGCTCAATACAGGGAGGATAAGGTCACGAAAGAGCCTAGAAAGGTTAAAGGAAAAACCTAAATGGTGCCGAAGAATCTGGGACATTGTTAACCCCGTGCAAGAAAGGAAAAATGAAAAAAAAAAAAGGCAAACCCCAGTGCAAGAAAGGCAAAAGAGAAAAAAGGGAAGCAAAAGAAAATTTTTAAATACAAGGCAAAGTGGAAAAGGGTGGCCCAATAGCAAAAGTAAGAGGAAAAAAAGGCCAAAAGCACAAAGACACCTTAAAGAACCAAGGTAAGTGCAAAAATGGAAGAGGTGCCCCTAAATCTTTATAAAAGAGTGCCAGGCTACCTGCTATGCAATTTGTAAAGAGTAGAAAAGCCGCAATGTAAATAGAAGAGAATAGGAAAATAGGACCTAGGCTAAAGTGGCCCATCATGTAGAGAAAAGGGGTGGGTTCACAAAAGGGATTAGGGTTATGTTTTTAAGCCAAAAGGTGAATGAAAAAGCTCATTCTTGTGTATGGCCAAAAGTAGCGCTTCTCTTCTTCTTGTTCTTCCTTGCTTGCTTGAGCTTGTGCTTGAGAGAAGGAGTGTGAGAGTGTGAGGGAGTGTGTGTGTGAAGGTGAGGGACTGTGGTGGAGAAGTTATCCATCTTCTCTTCTTTTCTTTTCTTCTCTTCTCTTCTCTTCTCTTGTCTCGCGTGTGTGGCAATGGAGCATGGAGCTTAGAGCTTGAAGATCAAGGTCACTTGAAACTTGCACTTGGATCGTGGAGCTATCAAAGTGCTTGAAGAAAGAGGCCAGGGTTTAGATGCATCAAATTTCGTGCTCTAGATACCTGTCCGATTTTGACAATTTTTTGTCCAATTCTCAGACGTCCGATCTTCAGGAGTCCTATTATCGGAATCGGATGTCCAATTTTGGTCGGGTCCGATCGGTCCAGTGGTCTGATTTTGGTCACGTTCGATTTCTAGAATCAAACGTCCGATTTTGACAGGTGTCCTATTCCTTATGTCTGATTTTCAGGGCCCAAGTGTCCGATTTTCAAAATCGGATGGATTCGGTAGACAAAGGTGGTCCGATTCTAGGATTGGTCTGAATCTGGGACTGGTTCAATTCTGGGAATCAGATCGAAAGGGTGGTCCATTTTTCGGAGTCGGACGGTTTTCGAAGAGGTCCGATTTTCGAAGTCGGACAGTCCGATTCTAGAGATAGGGCAATCCTATTTTGGGACTCGGACAAACTGGTCCGATTGCGCAGCCAACGGCCCACGAGTTGCATGCGATGCCTCTAGGCTGACGTCTACTTCACCGAATCGTGCCATGCCACCTAATTAGATGCAAAGTCACAAAGGGAAACGCTTGGCGTACCTGAAAATGGTGTGGCGCTCGAATCGATCATCACGTTGATGATCTCCCCGCAGCTCTCTCTCTCTTCTCTCTCTCCCTGGCTCTTAAGCACACTCTCTTCTCAGAGGGCAGGATGTCAAATGTGGCCTTTCCTGGTTCCTTGGGCCTCTTATTGCCCCATCCCAGCCTGTTGTGACCTCAGAGGTTAGTCCCTCATACTCTTCTAGCCAAAAACCTAAATCTGTGCCCCTATTTCCATGTTTTAGCTTGTTATACAGCAACAGAAATCCTATTGTTTTCCTTCTTTTTTCCTATCCTAACCTTAACCTAATGCAACAAGAATCAAAACCAAAGATGTAGATGGATGGTCCTACTCTAATATTCAACAACAAATCAAAAACCTACTTGCTAAGGAGATCGAATGCCTCTTCAAACTCCCTCGCTTCCTACCTATCTACCTCAAGCACTAGTTCGGGGAAAACCCTACTTCAATGCTCGATTCAAAGCGCACAAGCGCTCAAGGCTTGAATCCATAGGTCCCGGCAATGAAACCAAAATGTGGGAGCTTTCGCTCAACTGCCAAGACCCACGGACCGCTTATTGTTTCAAGCGTTCCAAACCGAGCACTAATGGCTACCTCTTACATAGCCGACGCGCCATCCATATCTACGGGTGTAGTGAGCTTACCTCCATGCCGATCAAGTTACCTCCTCTCCCGTGCACTCCGATAGCTCCACGATTCAAGTGCAAGCTTCAAGCAAGCTCCATCCTCAAGCTCCATGCTCCAAGCTCCATCACCGCAAGAAAGAGAAGAGAAGAGAAGAGAAGAGAAGAGAAGAGAAGAGAAGAAGAGAGCAGAAGATGGGGAGCTTCTCCTCCCCGGTCCCTCACCCTCACACACTCACTCCCTCACACTCTCACACTTCCTCTCTCAACAAGCACAAGCTCAAGCAAGCAAGAAGAAGAAGAAGAAGAAGAAGAAGAAGAGAGCCACTTTTTGCCACACATAAGAATGAGCTTCTCATTCACTTTTCAACTTTATATACAAAACCCTAAATCCCTTTTGGGCGGTCATCCCCTTATCCCCTTTTTTACATGGCTAGCCGTGGCCTAGGCCCTTTTTCCCATTGTCATTTTATCTTCCTAGCTTTCTTTCCACCGCCCATCTACATTTTACAAATTGCATGGGTGAGAGCACGGCGCTCCTTAAATTAAATCATGATGCACTTGCGCTCTTTTACAAAAGTAGTGACTTGCGCTTTTCCTTATGCGCCTTTCTCCCTTATTTAGGACTCTTCTCCTTGTGCGTCTTTGTCTTCCATTTCACTTTGCCTTGGCGTTTGTCTTCTGCTTTAGCTTTTCCAGATTTTCCACCTTGTTCGTCTGAGGGTTAACATTTGGGACCAAAAAATGGGCCCAATACTAGCTCTAAGACTCTAGCTTGGGTCTCTATGCTCAACCAAAACATTCCATGGCCTCGCGGCCCCGAGCATCATTGAGGCTAAACACACAGATCTAACTTAAACACATGTTTGTATTTTTCATAGTCCAATGAATCCCTTTCCAACTCCACACAGGGAGTACCCCAACATAATGGTGACTAGCACCTTGTAGCACAAACATAAGGAGGATCCCCCCCAACTTAGCACTCTGATTCCACTATAGCTCTCCTACACCTCGGGGATTGGTTCCAAGATGTGCTATCCAAACATATAGCACATACACAGCATAGTCATTTTTCGATTTTTATAGAGTGTTACGGGAGATAATATAATTCTTATTACCACAAAGGAAACAAATGTACTATCCTAGAGCATAAGACTCCTTACACTCAATCGCTCAAAAACAAGTGATGTGCATTGAGGATTGGTTTTTTCGATACCATGTATATGCAATGCAATGCAAAGGTGAATGCCCTTAAGTGCACAAACATGTAAACTTATAGAGCAAATAGTGTGGATTGTATGCAGGCATTCCTTTTTAGGATTTCGCCCTAATGCAATGCGCCATTGCTAAGGCAGTGCTGAAGTAATTTGTGCTATTGCCCTTCTTTAAAAACTTAAATAAACAAATCTTACATATCAAGATATGCATAAAAATATATTTCAATGGATTCTTAACTTTCCATGACCCTTTCCCCATACCGTTTATGGTTTTGCATTCGTTGATAAATGTAAATAGTATTTTTCATGTGTTTTTGTATATACAAAGAAATAAATACACACTTTAACATAAGAATGGGGATAAGGCTCAGGCTAAACCTCATGCCTTAGCCCCACCATACACTCATGAATACATTTATAATTTTTTGTAGTTTTTTGGTTCATTAAATCTTTTTTTTCTATGCAAAATTTATTTTTATTTATATTATATATATATATATATAATATTTTCTAATATTTATGTAAAATAATTAAGAATAATGAGATTTATCATTATTCACCATTTCATGCCATAGGAACATGATATGATACAACAAAACCCATAAAACTCATGATTTATCATAAAACTGCATTTTGCAAGTTTTGCATGTTTAACACAAATTATTAAACAATTAATACTTGTTGGTTTTGTGATATTTCTGATAGAACAAATCATTTATAAGAGTAGCAATCAATTTCAATCATATAAAACCAAAATGCATCATAAAACTACAAAAAATTCCACTTACGGATAAAACCACATAAAAGTCCATGCGTATCTCATGCTCATGAAGTCGTTGGCACTCATTCATGGCTACTGACGCCATCCAAAATATTTCATCTCAACCTACCCCTCTCTCATACAGAACCAGTCATGGAAACAAGCACTAAGAGGAGAGAGCAAGAGAGAGATAGAGGGGAGAGAGAAATACTAAAATTATAATTTTATGTTCATTGCACCATTTATTGAGAGAGTTCAGGTGATAGAAAGTGTAGAAATTTTGGATCTCATACCTCTGATGCCTCCCCTCCTCTCCAATAGTTGTGCAGATTCCATGAATTGATAATTTGAGGGGGCAAAAAAAAAATTGCACCCCCCAAATTGTGAGAATTGCTTTATTTTAAGCTACAAAGCTTAATTACTAATTATCTAGTTCATATTCTATGTATTCACACTTGGACACAAGTGGTTTTGGTTCCATTGAGGGGGCAAACGGCATGAAATTACAATCCAACTAGAGGGCTGACTTCGTGGCGTCAAAATCTATCAATCTGGTCTCTATCACACTCTTTCTAGCTCTCGAATCTAGTAGTCACTTTATAATGAGAAATCTTGTGGAGATTAAATGGAGGGTCAAATGGACTCTGATCGATGAACGACAGACACTTGTGTTAGGTTTCTGGCATCAAAATCCATCTAGAAAATCTCTAGCTCATTGATCCATGCTCATTTCATTTTCCATAAAAATTACTCTTTCATGCCTCCCATGCCACTTTTGCACTAAAAAAATGGGCCTCAAAATCGAGCTCTCATTGGTGACTATGGGAGAGGGCAAATCAACCCCTCGAACGAATCCATGAACTGATCTACACAAACAATAACCATAAAAAGCATCAAGTTGCCACAAAAAAAAAACTCAACAAAGCACAAGAACATGTCTCACCCTATCCCCTGTCAAAATCAAGGCATGAAACCCACAAGGGATAGGCTCAGCATGATCTAACATAAATTTGAAGCTAGTTGCTAGCCAACTACTCCAACACAGCAGCCTGGTAGAAAAGAACTATCAAAGAAGCCATCTTTATGAGTGGTGGTATGAACTACCTACCTACCCTAGGACAACTAGATCATGAACTCCTACTACGCGAGGGCTCCTATGGCTTGCTCATCATCTATTTTCATTTTAGTATATTTTTCCTTCAATATTGCATATTTGGGTGTGTAAAAAGGAGAGAGCGAAACGTAGTGACCCAAGGAGAATAGGGCATCGGTATCATGTCCTATCTTGGTACCCAAGAACCTATTGTAGGAGCTCATGCTCTATTGCCAAGACCCTTGAACTGCTTATTTTTCAAGCATTTAAAGCCAACTGCAATGGCTACCTCTCACATAGTAGTACATGCTCTCACACCTACGAGTGTAGTGAGCTTACCTCCATGCCTGATCAAGTCCCAGAGGCTATGTAGAGCTAAAGGCACATCACAGATCCATCACTGGGGTGAAACTTAGAGCAAGTAGTCCAAAATTTGGTTATAAATGGTCCTCCAAATTGCGAATGGTGTTTACTGTAACGGCCCTGCGGGCCAGGGGGGATTGCCCTCTCAGACTCCTACAGAGGGGGCTCTGCCCCCTCGGCACCTCCCCCAAGTAGGTTGGAGAGAAAACGTGCGTCGTGACAAATCCTCCAAATTGGACCCTAGTGTAGTAATGGCTCTACATGAGCATGGATTCTCACTTGCAAAAAAGCAACCAAAAGTCCATACCCGAATAGAGAGAAAAAGAGACCCTAAAATATCAATGGGCCAATCTAGCCAACAAGGGCAAAAAGGCCACACTGCAAAAACACATACGTGTTGCATTCGGACTGCATCTAGTCAAAGCGAAAAGCAATAACATCAAGCTAAAATAGCGAGAATGACAAGATATGACAGTCTTGACGATAGATGCTCCTTGAATAGCATTGCACTGATGATCCAAGACATCAGTGGAGAATCCACATCTGGTCATGCAGTTGGGGACTCAAGGGCATTTGTCAAAAGGCTTAAATTTGCAAGCCAAGACCCAGAAGATGAAGACATAGTACCACCTGCTTATCTTAGGGTCAAACTCACTGCGAAAAGAGAGCATACTATCGATGCTCTGATTGATGAAGGAGCAGATTTTAATAACTTGACCTATGAATCATGGACCCTACTAGGCCAATCAGAGCTCTCACCGACTAATGCAACTCTTAGCCCTTATGGGGACACCCACAAGCACTCATAGGGAAGTGCAAAATCCTTGCGACAATTGAAACGGAGAGCTTGCCTATCCTATTTCATATTCCTCCAAATAGTGCTAATTACAGAAAGGAACCCCTCCTAGGAAGACCCTCCAAAAGGGCGACCAAGTGTGAGGCTGACTATGTACCATAGAGGATATACTTGACACTATCGGGTGTGAGGATAGTCACAACCTTTAGCAAGGGTGACCTCATCGAACCTCAAGGGAAAGGCAAGGAAGGTGCTGACATAACAATCAAGCCTACTAACGAGAGCAAGGAATTGTTGGAAGAGTTGATACAAGTACAGGTCGAACAACGAGAACCAGTGAGTGAGGCCATGCCTGAAACAAGAAGGTCAAGAGACAATGCCAAGGACGGGCTTTGGACTTACAAATATCGTAGAAGACCCCAAAAGAAGCCCAAGCCTTATAGACGAAGGCATCGATGGAGGGTCAACACAATGCCATGATGGATATCCAAAGCGTTGCTATGTGCTCAAGGGTATTACGCAGGTAATCAATGGATTTGGGTACCAAAACCCCCTGCTAAACCACCTCTATCAACTGAAGGCTAGATTGCATCAAAAGCAACGAAGCATAGGAGGAAATCTAAGAGAAACTCCAGGTCTTGAGGCAAGAAACCAAACATGAGTGTTCGAAGGAAAGAGCCTCAGCCTAGCATGCTTAATAAGCAGAGGTCATGTGTAACCATTGAGCGTGTAGAAAGACCACTAGTCCTCAAGGAGCTTTTGACTTCCTAAGAGGATAATGAGCACCAGAGGCACAACACTGCTCGTAGGAAGGATGATTTCTCAACAAAGAAAATGGCACAATCGTCTAAAAGCCTCGAACAAATCATTCAGCCAGTGCCAAGTCCACCTAAGAATCCTAGATCTTCTACACCCTCTTTTTCCAAATGGATATAGAAAGCACATCAGCGGTCGTCAAGGGCGGCTGCTCACTCCCAATCTCTATCTCCATCTAAGCTTTCAAATGTCCAAGAGGTGGGACATGACACTAGCCATAGCTCTCGGCCCAAGGATATGCCTGTACAACCTAATGTGACTAGATCAACTCATGCTCGATCTACACAGATGAATGCTCAAAGGGCAACAAAAGGCACGACCACTTCCGATCGCCTTAGGAACCTGACACCGCAATCCACCAAGAGTGGCCGGCCCATTGGACTAGCCGCTACTACTTCCAATCAGGGATCACAACAGTCACAGCCCTTGGTTGTGACAATGCCCCTTGCGGAACGTGTCCTTAGTAGTTTACCTGTGGAGAAGGTGTCGCAACCAACTTCCTTGACAACTCCAGCACTTCCAAAGTGCCTAAAGCCTAGGTTGGAGGAGTTAAACACAGGGAATTGGTTGAAGAGCCAGACTCTCCGAAAAGGGAGGCAATTGCATCCTCACAACCTAGTGAGGCTATTCAACAGGCCACGGCTATGTCCCATAAGGACACACTAGAGAAAGAGAATGCTGAGGCCCAACCAAGCACATCAACGGTTGACCTAGTCCACGTTCATGAGTCATTGAAAGATACACCTTCACTGACTAAGAAAAAGAGGAGAAAACAACGAAAACAACAGCAGTTGCAGGTGTTTGTGAACCCTAAGAACATTGAGACAAAGAGCGCTGGAGAGCTGAGGAATAAAGCATCGAGTCCATCCACCAATGAACCCATTGATGCCTCTCCTAATAGCAGTGAAACCTCAAATACATCCGTATGCTCTGAAAAATCAAAGCAGTCATTACCATCAACGGCTGCTTGCAACACTCAATCCACCGAAAATAGAACTCACATTGACCAATCAAGAGTGGATACAATGCTGTCACAATAGGGTGAAAAATATATACCAGTCACATCCAAGGAGAACCATGATGCAATGACAAAGCCTCAGGAGAAACATGGAAACCCCAACATCATGAGAAATCCTAGGATTGACCAATCTTGCTCGTCTAAGCCTGAGCCCCCAGCTATGCTAAAGCCTAGGCAAACTCCTAGAACCTTGCATGAGATAGCAACCGAGCAAGCCCTCGTTGAACATAGAAGTGTCGTAGAATTCTTAACCGAGTTGGATGCTAAGCTCAAAATGTTCGCACGTGTCTATGTCCTGGCAGACATGGGCGCATTCCCTAAAGAGCAGCTTGAAGAATACTTGCCATTTCCCTTATCCTGGGAAGAGCAAGAACATCTTGACGAGCACTATAACAGGCTCATATATGAACACATGCGACTCATCTCTGATGAGGAAGCCAACGAACTATGCTTAACTGTAACATTCAATGATATGCTCTACCAACTAAATCTCTTAGAGATAGATCAACTAAAGCGACTAACAGAGGGTCAAAGTCAGTTTGAACAATGTTGGTGTGAAAACCGTGTTGTAATGGCCGAACTAGGAGCCCAGATCATGACAGTCTCAGAGGAGCGATTGGCCAAATGGCGGTCTCAAAGAGACCCAACCTATGTGGCACCAACTTCCTTTCGAGTGCTGACTGCCATTCGGGGTACAGACTTAGCTGAAGCTAGTCAAGAGAACTCTCTGTCTGATAAGGTTCTCACTAAGGAGGAGTTACATATTTCCAGTAGACTCGGACAAGATTCCATGCTACTTGAAGTTGCAAAATATCTATCGGTATTGAGTAAGCTGCCACGAGTACTGGATGTGTGTGCCACACTCCAGTACAATTCAAAGTTCTACAATTGGCTTTTATCCTCATAAGTGACATGGATTTGTAAATATGTACATAAATAAACAATGAATTTTGTGACCCTGTATAGAAAATATCAACACACAAGCAATGATAGTCAAGCGCAGGGAGAAGAATGGGTTCAATAGGCTAAGCTCCTCAGATCCTCCTCTCACCACACATTTAGAGGTTGTGTGATCATTCCCACCTCCAGGTGGAGGGCATGCAACCCTCATTACCACCATAGGAAGCCCTGACCAACATCTCTGATGGTGTAGACAGGGTACTGTCCCTTTCTATACACCTTTTTCCCTTTCCGGTCTATCCTTCCGAGGATGAGCCCTGCCCCACTCCATGACAACCAGTCCACGCAACTTAGCATGAGCCAAGATCTGCTAATGGCTAGAAGCCAAATGAACATCATCATGGGGGACCATCCCTCTACAACAAACACTGCATGCCTCACCTCTCCCCTTCTCGTCATGTGCGCTTGATAACCCACTATATAATCCCTTCCATGCGAATAGGTTTATCATGTCTCAAGGCCTAATCCTTGGTTCGCACTTTGCAGGTCCCCCTACGGTAGCAGACATGGAGCACCTAGTGCAGCTGGCTTGCAAAGATGCTATCCGCCATCGAAGGAAGCATGCAACACAAGCTCCTCCGCCGAAACGCTATGTACCTAGCCTCAAAAGGTATGCAGAGAAACGAGGCCCCAAGCGACACCGCCCCGGATGTAGGCCGAAAAATCCCCAGGCCAGGGGAATAGAAGCTCAAGGGAGCACACAAGGCGTGGCAGCACCAGTCATGCAAGCCCCCAACAGACACTCGAGCACCAGGTGCTCGAAAGAGGAGAGGGCAGCTTGAGACATGCAAGAATTTGATGCGTTGTTCAAAAGTATTTTGGAAATAGTTGCGACCAGGGACTACACCATTCAGGTCCCGGCCGACATTTACCCCACCCAGCCTCACGGGAGCCCCTCACCAACACAGCCTCAGTCGCCCGACCACCCAAACTCTCCATGCCTTGTACAAATAGAATAGCCCCATCTTATATACAAGGATTATCGAATGCTACCTGGCCATGACTTTTTGTCTTTAAAAAAATTAAGTGCTGATATGTTCCCCATTGTACAAACTTTTCATATCTGCGTTTAATATATTTAACATCTTTAGCAAAATAAAAAGCTAATCAAGCGTAGGTGATAAGTATCTAAGTCAACACCATGGAATTCAGATAAGTGATGTCTCCTTGCATTGCACTGGTTTATTATAGTTGCGACATATATCGTGCATGTGCTCTCATGAAGTGACAAGTGGATGTAGGATGATACAGGTCATTGTGCGAAAGTGTTCAATGCCCAAGTCACCACAAGACCATCGACCTCACAAAGAGCCGCGACAAAGCCACACTGCCGAATGTAAAAAATCACCCTTGCGAGTGCCCACATTGCATGGCCCAAAGCATAGTCATGGGCTACGCTCTCTTTCTGGGTCAAGCTCTACAGTTGGCTCATGACAGTTGTTACCTCAAATTATACCAACATCGCGTGTCGCAAAGAGGTTTGCAATATCTCAAGTGTATCTTCCCAGCTCAACAACTGCTTCTCTAACAACGAGGCTAGGGCACAATCATCCCTGTAATATCCATTTCCTAAGCCTTCGAAGCTTGACATTTTTCAACCCATTGGAAGGCTGATAGCCTCAACATATTGCAATGGTTGTACTCAGGCAAGTCAAAAAAAAAAAGAGAAAGAAAGAAAGAAAAGAAAAGAAAAGAAAAGAAAAAGCATAAGAAAAAGAAACAAAAAAGAAAACAGAAAAGGAAAAAAGAAAAGAAAAGAACGAAAAGATAAGAGCCACCCACTATCACAGCACAGCACCTAGGGGTCCTCAAATTAGGTACGTCCAGTGACCTTGGTTGGTTGGCTCCGTCCCTAGTCCCCTAGTCCCCTAGCATCACCCATAATAGTTCAGGGCACATCAAGGATAGGACATACCTAGGGAGCTTGTCTCACCTATGGTTAGACCTGTCACCCTGACCCATTCACACGATTGCCTCTTGCACTCTACCTTAGTACCATTGCAATCAATTGTGGTAAGCACTGCACGAATAGCCATGAAAAGTACACTGTCCTCATCACACAGGTCCAATAGCTACCAGCTACCGATAGTGCAGTGTCCCTGTGTTCAATTATGTCACCTCATGCAGTCACAATGCAAAGGATGTCACATACATCTTCACATGTACTTCTTCTCAACATGGACAACTTTGCTTCATCCACACATCGTTATGAGAAACCAGTCCGTGGTCTTCTAACTACGTAATATCTAAGTATGCACGAGCACTCACATAATATCTGCACCAAAATATATACACAGTTTGGGTCCTCAAGTGCAGGACAATACTCTCAGCTTGCTTAGAGTTCGACCTGTCTCCCAAACTAATTAAACTATGTCTTGTGCACGATTGAGAAGACTAGCACTACCCCTAGGGAGAAAAGACCACTTAGGAGAGGTTTTCACTTGCAGGTATTGAAGACTCCAACGAAAGTGTCGTTCACTCTTCATCGACATTCAGCTCTGAATTCCTATCCTTTATCATCTTGCAAGCCCGCCAAGAATCGTCATATGCAGAATCGCCAGAGATATGATGTAATACATCATCACTTAGTCCCCAGGAAATGATGCCTAGTGCCTTGTTATTCGTCTTCTTCCATTCTTTGGTTTTCAGTGGAGCTATTGCAAGGATCCCACTTTCTATGAATCTTATTTCCTGCCGTCTGCATCACCTTCATCATCTTAAAAGAGATCCTAGAGGTCTTTCCTCATCATGAGGTGGTGCATGGTCTTTTCCTTCGAGGCATGGAACTCTTCTCGAATTCTCGTACCCCACGTTGTCAAGTAGAAAACTCCACTCCGATTTTTGGCAGTCCTCAAGTAGTGATCAAGGCTTCCGAACCTCGTGATCGAGGTGTTGGCAGACTCAAGTGTGGCGCTCCAAGGGCCCTATTCAATCCAAGATTTGAAGGGAGTCTAAGAGCGGGCTGTAGGAGTGATAGATTCGGTTGTCGTGTTTGGCTCAAGCATTATGGTTCAAACTCCGGTGAGATAGCCAATTGATGTATGTAAACTTGGTTGAGCGATGGAGTCGAACAATGATGGCAGTCAGAATCGAATGATGGCAATCCAAATTTTATCGAGTTGTGACAGTGCTTTGAAGACAAGTCTACTACAATTGAATCGAATCCCCACAAATTTGGATGTCCATGGTGATCGAGAGATACAAGTATGGTGATTTGAAGGCAATTGCTATGATGACAATCCCAAACGAGTGTTGTGACGATCCAAACTTGAGAGATGGCGTCGATTTGATTTACCATATGGCGATGATCAGAGAAAAGCGATTCTATCCACAATACTGCGTATTAATCCCTGATGAGGACAATTCGATAGAAGGCCTGCTGGCTATGGTGGTGATTTGGGACAAGACAATGGCATTTGATTCTTAAGGCGATTGGAAGATGGCGATTGAATTTGTCACGACGATTGCTTCTCTGGGAAATTCGGAGCATGACGCTGGTGGAATTATCATGGCGATTTGCACTTGGATGATGTCATTCGATTCACCATGCAACGATGGCGTTCGATTCTCCAGGGTATTGGGAGAGATGACAGTGGCGATTAACAAGGCGCTCAATCGCGACGATCTGGAGGAGACTGCAACGATGGAGTCAACAGGGTGATTGATCCGAGTCCGAGCAATTTGCAACATGGCGATGCTGAAACTATCATGGTGATGGGTAATCAAGGCAACTTGGACATGGCAATTTGTAATTGGAGCATGGCGATTGTGATGGAATCGTGGCGTTGGATTCAAGCAAGCATTCAACATAGCATTTGATTCTAGTTGGATTATGGCGTACAATTTAGCATGATGTTGCTTTCTTATCGTTCAATTCAAGGCAATGAGCTGCTTTTTCCAGCATCAAATGAGGCAATATGTTAGTTTTTCTAGCATCGAACAAGCATTCAATTTGTGCATCGAATCAAGGACTTCCAAACTTCCTAGTGGAATAAATTGTAAGGGATTCCCCTCCCCCCCCCCACCTCATGAATTGATTTGGTTCTAGATGCTCCGCTCTTTTCCCACCATCGAGTATTCGACTTTACTCATGCTAAGAGGTACATTTTCATACTTGTGTTCATGTCTTCTTCACAATTTCTTCTCTCTTTCTACTCCTTCCCTAACCACTTAATCTACCATAATACCCCATCTTGAACACTACTTCTCAATGCTAGCTCTATTATCAGGCAGTGAATGGGTATGCATTCGATTCTCTCCCTCTCTCCCCCATTCTTTCCGAATAACTATAAAATAGCTAGATGTGCTCCCCTTTTTTTGATGTGCTAGTTCTACTAGGTCCCTTGCTTTAGGTCACGCTCTCATGATTAGGTTGTGCTTACAGCTTTCCATTACTCTCTCACATGGCATCCTCTCTCTCTCTCTCTCTCTCTCTCTCTCTCTCTCTCTAGGTAGTTACAATAATATTTCTTCCACCTCAAGCCACCTCTTTAACACGACTTTTCCAGAAAAAGAGTTACTCTCGTAATTTTTTATTTTCTTGTATGTTTTTATTTTTGTTTAATTTTTTAATTTCAAATTTTTTCCCATGTCTTCCTTTTACATTCCAATGTCTATTGCACTCAAATGGTTGTACTTGAATGCTAACTTCCAATTCCATCCACAAAAGGAAAATTTCTCTTCTCTCATGTTTGACTTTGCATCCTACTACATCCTTCTCCTAGATTTCTCACAATCATCATGTGGCCACCTTATTCATCAATAAGCTTTCAATCTAGACAATCACTCCACCACTAGCCTTGAATTTCTAACATGAGAAGGATGTAAAGACAAGGAAAGAGTAGAGAAGCACCAAGCACTTTATGCCACATCCCTCGCACTCTCAATGTCACACACACACACACACACACACACACACACTCTCTCTCTCTCTCTCTCTCTCTCTCTCTCTCTCTCTCTCTCAATATCATGTTGGCACACACTCGCCAACCATCACCAACTTTTCCTCTTATCTCAATCAAGAGCATGTACATCTTGACATTTGAAGCTTTTGAGTCTAGTTTTTCTACTTCTACATTGCAAACTTGCTAATATAGCTACTCCTTCCATGAGCTTGGATCTAGAGTTGGCTTAGACAGTGTTGCCAAGATAGTTGAAGAAATATTTGGATACATCTCATAGTAAGTTCCATCCTTATGAATACTTCAAGATTATGGTCTCTGATTCCAAGTTGCAAACTTGCTAATGTATCTATTTCACCCATGGGCTTGGCTCTTAGGATGGCTTAGATAGAGTTGCTAGGACAATTGAACCAATATTTAGGTACATCTCACAGTCAGGTGAAGAGCTAAAGTCCAATCCTCTCATGAATCTTCTAAGACAATGTTTTGAGATTCCAAGTTGCAAATTTCCCAGTGTAGCTATTTCTCCTATGGGGTTGGCCCTCAACTTGGTTTAGCAATTTTTCTTAATATAGTTAAAATAATCTATGGATACATCTCTCGGTTAGGGTAGTGAGAGGGAAGTAATGATGGAAAGTGAGGTAGAAGCTACGAAGTGAAAGAGGGTTGAGAGAGAAAAACACATAAGAGACTTTAGTGGGTACAATGAATGGTACCCTTATTCTTTGTTATCTTCAATATATATGACTTTGTAGTATGTACTTATACAAGGAGTGCATGCCCAGTTATTGGCCATTTTCTTTTGGCCCAATAACCTCCCACTTAAAGTACAATGTATCTTTATGAGAGTATAAGAAGAAAGTGAAGATATTATCCAATGCAGTGGAGCACTTTGAAGTTATTCAAAGTGCTTAGAAGGTAAACTCTTTGTGAGAATATCTATAAGGTTATCGTCTATATGGACATTGTTAGGATCAATGCACTTGTCACATGAAGCACCTCCTTTGATGAAGTGACACTTCATCTCAATGTTTGCATGAAAGATAGGATTCTATACCTCAATTAAATAGCACTTTGACTATCACAGTTCAATGTAGGTACTTCTCTTGGAATGTCTAAGTCTCCCACTAGACAAGTAAGCCACATAGCTTCCCTTCTAGGCCTTAGTAGGCTACAATATACTGAGCCTTAGTGGTAGATAAAGTTGTACATGGTTGCAATTGAGAGGCCCAAGAGACCACACCACTTATGAATGTGAAGGTAAAACTTGTAGTAGACCTCTTAGAGTCTATATTTTCTACAAAATTAGTATTTATATATCCAAAAACAGATGCATCCTTCTAAAGCATATGCACCTAGATTTAATGTGATTCAAGTATCTCATTATTCTTTTTACTATCTCCTAATGCTTTTTGCAAGGTTTTGCCATATACCTACTAATCATTACTAAAGACAATGTCTAGACATGTAGCAACCATGGCATACATCAAGCTACCAACTACAGATATAGAAGGAACCTTAGCCATTTTAGCCTTTTGCTAATTTAGCTTGGGGCTATCCTCTTGGAAAAGTTTCAAATATGGAGGCAATGGAAAAATCATTGGCATAGGGTCTCATTATAAGGTTTTAAGTCTCGTCCTTGGATTTCTATATATGCACCACATCACTCTTTATTGTTGTATCACACCATCAAGTATCCTTGGCTAGAGAGAGACTAAAGAGGCAATATTGTTGGTATTGTATTGCACTTTTGCTTCATGTTTTGAATTCCATTTCCCATATACTCTAAGTTCTTATATTCATGCATTGTTTCTTATTTTTAATGTTCATTCATTCTATCTCTCGCTTTCAATAGTTTGCACATTCTTATATGGTATTAGACAATCAATGTTATTGATCTATTGGTTTTTTATGTGTTGCTACTAACAATTTGAGGTTTGAAATGTATATGCTTTATATTAGTGGAGCCTTCTAACGTTCCATTTTTCTCCATAACCCTTTTCCTCTACAAAAAACTTGTCCAATGATTGGATGAATTCAACATCACTATAGGCAACTTATTCTCTACCTTCAAAACCTACTAAAACATGTGTTTTGGAGCATTAGTTTAGCTTTTCAGGATCCATCTCTCATTTTCTCTTATTGTGATTCAAACACCTTGTATTGGTGGTGGACTAATTGCTCCTATGGCTTTAAACTCTATGATTTTGCTTTTTTTAGCTTCAAAGAGGATCTTTATATGTCATTATTTTGACTCTTCACTAGAAAGGCCATAAGCAAAAGCTAAAACTCAGAGGCCTAGGACCTTATTGAGTCTACATGAGCATCAAGAGTAGCAATGTGGAAGGGCATAACCCTTATTGTTTCAAGGGCATGATACACATCACCATGGCTATCTCTAACCTAGATGATTCACACACCTTACAATGAATCTAATCTACCACTTGTGTAGTAGAACAACCAAAGCTTGGGTGTAGAGATAATACTAACCAACTTACCTCATTATAGTTGAAATATCTTGATAAGCAAGGTCCACGATCCATGAAATACTCCTTGATTTTCTCCATGTCCCCATGTCCACCTTTGCATGCAATATGGAGAGGAAAAGATGAAGAAGAACAACAAAAGTACAACAAAGCAAGCTCCTCAACATGTCCCCCACTCTTTCTAACCTCACATACACTCTCTCAATCTCACCTCTCATGATGAAAGAGTAGATTAGAAGAAAGTGGAATAGCGAGAGGCTCTCTCTACCAAGTCCCTCACTATGAACTCGCACTCTCTCCCTCTCCTTCACCCTCATAATAGCATGAAAGAATAAGCAAGAACAAAGAGTCAACAAGTTTTCATATTAGATAATCTCTTGATGTGCTTGATACCCCACCCTTGTAAGGTTCTGGCAATGATCCTTAGTTCTCTAAGTTATAAGGTTGGGTCCCAAATTGTACGTCAAATGAGGGCTATGTGACTAAATGGAAAAAAGGTGACCTTTGTGACTAGACTACCTTCTCAGGCTCTAAAAGGAAGAGGGCTCCAAAGCCATCATTGATCTATCTTTCAACCAATCAGAGTTCTTCTAGCTAACCTTAAGCTCTTCGCATGTCATCTATTTAGATCTCTATCTAAGCCTTAGACTAGAAGCACACAGGTGGACAAGGCCACATTCGTATCAATTCATTTGGAAATATTAAAGAAGTTGTTGTTCTCATATTTGCTATGTATTCTCTCCCCTACATACTCAGATTCTATCAATTGTGCCATGTTATTTTTTCATTTCATACACATGAGTTATAGTTTGATCAAACAGTTAATCTAGTCTTCTTGGTCTTCCCATCACTCTTGAATAGTAATTTGTAAGCTTGGAACAAAGAATGTGATAAGTAGGATTGCCTCTATCCCAAAATGTAGCTCTAAAAGAGCGCGTCTTGTGGCTATTTTGTAAGCCATTTGATATATCCACAAGGTTGCCATCAATTTTTTGTCCCAATCACTAGAGAGGTTAAGACTATCTTTGTTAGCACGTTAACTAGGACTTTGTTCATCACTTTATCTCAACTATTAGCCGAGGGATGGTATGGTGATGATTTTCAATGAATAACTAGGAAGGTGGATAGTAAGTGAGCTATCACTTCATTGATAAAGTGCATACCTTGATCATGCACAATTTCTATGGGGAAACCAAATCTAGAGATCACTTGCTCCCAAAGTAATTTCGTTTTTGTTGTTGTGACATTATTCTTTCTAGTTGCTCTTGCCTTTGCCCATTTCATGAGATAGTTAGTTGCCACAATTATGTATCTTGCTTGTGAGTATTGGGCTACAAGGTTGATGGGACCAATGAAGTCTTGCCCCATTTCTCAAATGGTTGTTGTGCTATTACCAATGTTAGATCCATCTTTTCTTTCCAAATGTGTACTTTAATATGCTGACACTTGTCACAATGTTTAACAAATTTTGCTGCATTACAAAAAAGTATAGGCCACCACAATTGAGACTGAAGAATCTTTCTTGAAATGGTATCTCCATTGATGTTTCCATAGGCAATTCCTACATGCACTTTCATAAGCACATTATGCATCTCATACTCCAGGACATATCTTCTTAACAAACCATAATGTCATAGTTGATATAGTCTACTTGCACAATCAATTGGGTAGGATGTGTCATCTAATTCAAGCCTTCTCAATTAGATAGTTTGAAATTTCTTATTCAAGGATTTGTACTATGTTATCAACCCAATAAGGCATAAGGTCTTTTTTATAGAATTATTCTTCGCTAGAGATTTTGAACAGATGGGCATTCAACAAGTCATCCATGATATCCTTTTCTATGGGATCCTTAGTGGTTGTTCTAAAAACATGGTTTGCCATATAATCCCTTTTCCCCTTGTGTTCTACCATTGAGAAATAAAACTCTAGAAAAAGTAATAATAATTTGGCAATGCATCTCTCTCACATGGTTTGTTAACAAGGTAGAGCAATGCCTGATGGTCCACAAAGAATATGAATGGCATTGTAAGAAGATAAATGTCGAGGTTTCTCAACCACAAACACCATTTCCAAGCCTTCTCTTTCTATTGTGGAATATTTCATCTCTGCATCAATGAGCTACCTACTTGCAAAATAATTGGGAAATCCATGTTGTGGTCTCTAGCCTTGTGCGCAATACCACTCGCATAGCAAACTTTGATGCATCAATGTTGCACATGGAAGGTTATTGACAAGTGTGAGAATCGTAAGATGGGTGCTATAGTGAGAGCCTTCTTCAATGTCTCATACACTTGCTAGCATTCACATTAGTCCACTTAAAGATAATAAAAAACTTGTACAAAAGTTGAGCAACTAAGGATAGCTTAACACAAATCATCGGTAGTATCCTATGTGGCTAAGGAAGCATTGCATGCCCTTATATTTGGTCGGTGGTGGGAGATCGGAAATCATTGTGACTTTTGAGAAGTTTGTTGCAATCATATTCCTTGACACAATGTGCCCTCGTATACATTTGTGTCTAACCAAATATTGGTACTTCAAGGGATTTAACAAGAGACTATATTTTCTACATCTTTCAAATATATTACAAAGCTTCTCTAAGTGCTCCTCCTAATGGTGTGAACACAAAGGATATCAATGGCAAACACTTCCAACTACTTCCTTAGCATGTCCATGACAATGGAAATATAAGGTACTTGAGTGATCATTAATGGGAAGATCCCTCTCAACTAGATAGCTTCCTTAGTGATATCTAGTGGATCATGGTGTACTTCACTAACTTTAGTATATCCAATCGACAAGGATTCAAGTCAAACATGTGTTATTGTTTAGTTAATTCCTTTTGTTCATCAATCTCCTATCATTTGACCCTTGCTTTGATACCCTGTGTGAGATGCCTCCTCTATAAACCTAGAGAGGAAATATCACATTTATTTGGGCAATGGAAATTCCAGTTCTACTTCATAAGGGAAGCATGGGATTGGTCATCATTAAGGACATTCTAATGTCATCCTTTTAAACAAATCAAATGTGAGAGTGGGCTAATACCACACTTGGTTCAATTAGAATGAGAAATTAGGGGGAGTAGAAGGTGAACCCCTTTGCTTATAAGACATAGTCTCACACCAACTCCCTAGAATAGTATTAAGCTATATATCTATCTAGCTGTCACTGCCACTGCACACTACAGGTGGCGAGCGCCCGTCACCGTCACTTTATTCTTTATTCTTTTAGTGACAGTTTGAATAAAGGAAGGCCCGGTCACGCATTGTGACTGTTGGAGTTCCCATTTCTAGTCTCTCCCTTTCTTGCTCTTGCTCTCCCACCATAGCTCTTGAGTCCAACCTTCGATCCGTCGCTCCCTTTCAATGGAGTCCAACGAATATCAGTGGATTCACGTGCATGGAGCCACATTGACTCTACCTTTCTAGGCTTTGCACGAGAGCCAAGGAATCTTCAGCTCGGTCTTGCTATGGATGGCATGAACCCATTTGGTCTCCACTCAACTTCTTACAGTGTGTGGCCTGTAGTCCTTGTTAACTACAACATCCCACCATGGCTTTCTATGAAGAAAGGACACTTGATCCTTAGCTTGCTCATTCCTGGGTGCTACAAAGTCAAGAATATGGACGTCTATCTCCGTCCATTAGTTGACGAGATTAAGATCTTGTGGGAGGAGGGGGTTGCTGTGGAAGTTATGAGCAAGCATGATGGTCGATTGTAATATTTCCATGCAATAAAAGTTAGTTGGTTAGTTTGAAAGTTAGTTAGTCAATTTATAAGTTAGTAATATTACTAACTAAAGACTAACTAAGGTAAAAACTGACTAGCATTAATAGCTAATAATTTTCATTCAATTAAAAATGTATATACATTTTTAAAAATAGAGAGTCATAAATCTAACATTTTTCTCGGATTGATAAGGACCGTAGCCACCCTTCACGAAAAGTACAATGTGAACGGGACTTATGAGCCATATTAATCACTAGTATTAATGTGTATAGTTTCAACGGTCCAAAAATATTAGATTCTTGGGGGAGGAACTATTATATTTTAGATATTATTCTAAAAAGATAGAACTAAAAGTCATTTAAAAGAAAATACAAGTGATGTTTTAGTTAGTTTTGGAGAATTTATAAAAATAAAAATAAAGAAAAGTGATTTGTGAAATCGTACGTGCTGCGATCGCAGTCTACAAGCAGTAGACAGCACTTCGAACAGAGAAAAGAAAAAGGAGTGAACTAAGAGCTTTCTAACCAAGTGTCTTAGAGTTTTACCCCCCTTTTGGAGCCAATGCAACCATCAGATTTAGGATCTGAGCATCAGATCACTGAGTCTTCTAAGAGCCCCTCCACTCTTGTTCTCAAACTTATCCCCTCCTCTCTAATTCATTATAAATATGAGGCATGGGGAGGCACAAGGGAGCATAAGGAGACCCCGAAAGGCTACAAGAGAGAGAGAGAGAGAGAGAGAGAGAGAGAGAGAGAGAGAGAGAGAGAGAGAGAGAGAGAGAAGAGTTACCCCGAGAGGCTCCACAATTTCCCTCTGTCTCGATCCTCGATTTAACTATCTTCTCTTATGCTCTCCCATCTCGAATCTATTCCACCTTCTTAATCTCTTAAGTCTACTTGCAGACGATGGCCTCCAAGCGAAGAATGTCACGTGCAGATGACAATCCTACACCCAGTAACAGAGCTTCGGGCGAAGGCATCACTGTCAATCCAATTGCGGCACGGTCGTAAGTAATGTATTTTCAAATTGATAGATGTTTGTTTTAATGCTCACAAGAGATACATTAGGCTCCGTACCTTGTGGTGCTAGAATAGGTCATTGAAAAGGATAAATCGCATCTCAAATATTCAAAGATGAAGTTTGTGAAGTGCTTGTATTAAAGGGAGTTAAATTGCACCTAGTTGCTATGTGATGAATCCATGCATAGCATAAGCAACATATGGGACACTAAAGTATTGAGCATCAATGAGTCTTTGATTAATCTTTACCGAGGATAATATTGTTTAAAGTTTGCAAATGCATATACACAGTACATATATGGGAGAGATTATGTAAACTTTACATCGATGACATGCGAGTCCTTGCCTTAGGAGAAAGGAAGATAAAGCCAAGAAAAAATGTTGCATAGTAGGGAACAACTAAAAGATAATTGTCACTTAGAGAAGAGGCATAAATGCTCTTGCTAGATTGATTAATTTGCATTGTAATGATAGGACTTACGTCATGTATAGTATTGGAACCTTTAGCATATGCCTTAGGCTAAAGGAGGGAATATTAAGTAAATTCTACTCTTTGGCCCCAAGGGGGAGAGCGAATATGCGATGGAATTATTGTCACGTCTATTATTGTATTGTTTGGAAAAAATACAATTAGTTTTGTTGGTTGATTGAACAACACCCTAAATTTTTTTCTTTCAATCAAGGGATTGTTGCATTGTGATTTGGATAAATATTCCAAGGCTTGTGTTGATGGCAAATGCATAGCAGGGGTCTGTAATGACAAGTTACCATGGGAATAAAGGAATGTTTTTCTAGAATATGATATTAGGGTTGATTGCTTTGATTGTGCTTGAATTTTAATTGGATTAATTAAGGAAGGATATTTTGCACGCATGGATCATCTCCAATATCACATCGCAGATTATCCCGTAGGATTCAAGGATTACTCAAGTAAGTAGGCTTCCATTCTCATTGTGGTGATATCTAACATAGCTCGTTCAAGTTTGTATTGACTAAATAGGGGTCTTGGGACATGTTTGGTTACCTTAGGAGGTTATCATGCATATCCATTGTGTGGGCCACAGTTAGAATCCCGAAGGTCATGAACTATGAAGAAGATGGTATATCAAGGGCATGCCGCTTTCTTGCCGAAGGGTCATGAATTGAGGAAATGTTTTCTTGGATGACCTCCAGCACGAATGAATGCCCAAAGCTGGTACCAGTTGAAAATGGTCCACACGAAGTCACATCCAAAACGGAATGCGACGGTTCCCGATTTTCTACAAGTTGTCATATTGGACCCACTTATAGATCAACCACTTATTGGATCCCATGCTTATTTTCAAAAATGTGGGTAGCTTACAATGGGAGGGTCTGTCTCTTTGAGAAATATGTGCCCACAAACATGCTCATGATACAAACCCACCTACTAGTGCATCTTGTAGATGAAGTGGAGATTGCGGGACCCATCCATACACAATGAATATTCTTTTTGGAGTGCTTATGAAAACTCTGAAAGGATTTGTGGGACAACAAGCTTAGCCAGAAGGTAACATGCGGTTTTCTTGTGTCGGAGGCGTTAGTGCATATTTCATAGTGGCTACCAACGATGGATTATTCAAACAGTAGTATGCTATGGTCGCTGAAGGACAATGATAGATTGACCAGAGATGTAGTGGTTGGAAATGGGGTAGAAAAAAGAATGGATACTGCAATGGAGGAGAAAGTGAATCGTTTTTGTATATTGCACCATGTATCCATGGAGACATAGATCGTTAGGTACAAGCAAGCCAAGAAAGATCAAGAAGAAGCGCGATCAGAATTTCAACACATTATGCGCCATTGATTGATTCAATATCCTGAGGGCATGGAGGAGATGCAACAGTTTATGTCTATGTGATGGTTACATGGAGCTTTGATCGTAGCTTCTCATGAAGGGGTGGAAGTCTCTACTAAGGAGTGGAAATTCTCCAAGATCATATTCAATGTGCAGTGGTTCAAAGTGGTATTGGAAGGAGCCGGGGCAATCGTTTGATGAGGTCCATCTAGATTTCTTGAAATACGTTCCAAGAAAAGATGGACGATAGATCTACATGACACATTTGTCTTGCCGGTCCATTGTGAATAGGTGCATAAACAGTTTTATAAAAAATTTTCATGACACAGTATGCCACAAATGTTGAATCTCTCTTATATGTGATTTTGAACAGGTAACTTTCTATCCAAACCCCCAACAGCCTCAATGGTGGTATGTTGTGCCTTTAACTCCTTGGATTGCAAGAGTGTATGATAAAAGCAATGTTCCCAGCGTAGATGAGAAGAGTATACAAGTGGAGGGGTCGATATTGCAAGGGGTGGAGGTCGAAGATGACTTGAAGCATGTAAAGGAGGCAGAATCAGGTAATGATGATGGAAAGATAGGAGGCCAGAAATTCTTTGAGAACGAGGTGGACTTATCCTTTTGTGGTAACCTATCTTATCGACCTTCCAGTGTATGCGGAGTTGTGCTAGAAGATTGACATGGAACCATAGGCTATGTCATACTTGCAGCATCCATCTACTTAATTCGTTGATGAATTGCTTATAAGAGTACTCTAGAATATGCATTTTAAATAACATTATTTTTTTTAGAGTTATATTACTGTGCTTTACAAGAATCTTTATATTGACTATGCTAACATCATTTTCTATCTATATGCAGGTGACCTTTGACGATATTTGGAGAGCAGGATGAGTCGAGGGATGAGCGACAAGGAGTTGCAAGAGATATTCACATGTATATCTCTAGATCGGATGGCCCGATTCAAAGATATGGCAGACCAGGAGCTATCTCAAACACCATCAAGCCATTTCATTAGATCTATTCGGCATGCTCTGATGCTTCGGTTTCTAGTAGATAAGGTCAACGCTCCAGACTGGGCCCGAATGGAGGGAGTGGTTCCAAGGGGTACTGCGGAGATCTGGATGTTGTGGGCCCGTGGTCGGCTCAAGATATAGGTGCTACTCCTCACTCTCGTGCAGGTTGGAGAGAGAGTGGCTCAGGTGGGTGTTGTGAAGGCACTGATGTAGTGTCTCCATCTCGTCCTTCTGGGTCTCCATCTCATCCTTCTGGTGGAGGCATGCCACTCGTGGGATTTATCACACATGTAGGGACATCTACTCTAGTGACTCCAGCTTTTGCTCAACCGTCCCCGCAGGGTGGCACCCCTATGGGTGCTACTCCGAGAGATACCATCCCCATGGGTATAATAGATGTAGAGGGGTCTCTTGGTTATGCCCAAGAGCGCAGTCATAGGTGGAAGAGGACACACCTTAGACATACCCCCTAGAGGGGTATGGATACCTTGTAGATGATATGATAGGAGTTGTGATCATGAATGATTAGAGGAGCAGGGTGATGTCTCACATGAGAGAGTTATGCCGCCAAGTTTTTTGGCACAACGTCTTGGACCATTGGAAGAGCATACCCTAGGGGAGTAAGGACTACATAGTAGCACCCTTGCACGATGATTTTCTGGTACCCACTGTTGCAAAGAGGTTTTCCACTGGGTGGATGATCGAGTGTATGCGTGTGTATATGTCACACACACGATTGGACATATGTAAGGCACTCAAGAGTGGTGCCTCAAAGCCTGAGTGGCTAGATGTAGATGACTAGTGGAGACTCATGGATGAGGCTATAGATGTCAAGATTGTGGGAGAGAAGGAAGGAGTCTCACTTGTAGCTTTCTTGCTTGCACAATGGGGGAATACACACAAGGGTGGAGGCTGAAAACAGTTTTCCTCTTCTTAGTTGTGTAAGCCAAAAGAACTCAAGTACAAAGAAATAGAAGAACCCTATATATGGGTCTCAAACCAAACTCAACTAACTAAGGTGGCATACTGATGGAGCCACGAACTAGATTAGATAAGGATAGCTATCATGTAGCTATTATTCATGGGCGGTGTACCAACCGCATCTGCAACTGACACGTCAGTGACATAAATGCACAACGGTCACCCTGGCATATCACGAGTGGAGCTCGATATCTCAACACTCCCCCTCGAGCTCAATCCCAATTCCTGCACACCAAGCAGGTCTCTGAACTTGCGCAGCTTCTCTGTGCCCAATGCCTTCGTGAATATGTCAGCTACTTGATCCTCTGTGCTAACATAAACTAGATCAATAAGACCTAGTAAAACCCTCTCCCGCACATAGTGATAATGCACCTCAATGTGCTTTGTTCTAGCATGATAGACTGGGTTATTTTCCAAGTGTATACTACTCATGTTGTCACAATAAATGACAACTGGCCCATCTGTAGGCTGATGCATATCATAAAGTAGCTTATGCAACCAAGCTACCTCACATGCAGCCATTGCTGCGCCCCTGTACTCAGCCTCTGTGCTCGACAAGGCAACTGTAGGCTATTTCTTGCTGGTCCAAGTGACTGCAGCACTCCCAAAAGAGAACACATATCCACTGGTAGATCGTCTATCAGAAATACTACCAGCCCAATTAGCATCAGTGTATCCATGCAGCTGTATCTGAACCCCAGTCTCATAAAATAGTCCATACTGCAATGTGGACTTCACATACCTGAGTATGCATCTAGCCGCATCCAAATGCGATTTCCTTGGAGCCTGCATAAACTGACTTACCAATCCAACAGCATAACTCAAATCTGGCCTGGTAATAGTCATATAAATCAAACTTCCTACTATGCGTCTGTACATAGTAGGGTCTTCCAGAAGCTCACCTGCATCTGCGCTCAGCTTCACATTTTGCTCCAAAGGAACTGAAATAGGCTTACAGCCTGTCATCCCATATTTGGACAGCATGTCCAATCCATACTGCCTCTGCAAGAGCTGTATCCCACTTGGTGATCTAATCACCTCAATGCCCAAGAAATAACGCAGCTCTCCCAAATCCTTCATCTCAAACTTCTGCTTTAATAGCATTTTCACATGAAGGATATCTTCATCACTGTCACCTCTCATAATCAAATCATCAACATAAATGACAAGTAGCATAATACATTTCTCTGTTTTTCTCACATAAAGTGAGAAATCTGCCTTGGAAATCTGAAAGCCAATAGTGACAAGATACTATCCTATCTTGTCAGACCATGCTCTAGGTGCTTGCTTCAAGCCATACAAGGCTTTCTTCAACCTGCAAACAAACTCAGGATGAACAACATGCACATAACCTGGTGGCTGCTCCATATAGACCTCTTCTTGCAAATCACCATGCAAGAAGGCATTCTTTACATCCATCTGATGTAAAGACCATCCCTTTGATGCAGCCATAGCAATGACTGCTCTTACGGTTGCCATCCTTGCAACCGGACTGAATGTTTCTTCGTAGTCAATGCCATATGTTTGTACATACCCCTTGACTACTAATCTTGCCTTGTATCTATTCACAGAACCATCTGCATTGTGCTTCACCTTATAAACCCACTTAGAGCCAATTGCATTCTTACCTTTAGGCTCATGTAGCATTTGCTTCCAAGGCATCCATTTCTTCATCCATGGCTTTCTCCCATTTTTCTTTTCCCATGGCTTGCTCAAAAGAAGTGGGTTCTGGTTCCTGTATCACTTTGACCATATATGCATAGTGAATGGCTGTAAATCCATCATATTTCAGCCTATCCACAGGATACCTAGCTCTCGTAGACCTGCGCAAAATAGGTTCACTCCTAGGTGCTCTCAAAACATCCCTAGTCTTCCTTACTCCAGGTGTAACAATAGAAGGAATACCCAACTCATCATCAATGCTCTGTTCTGAGCCACTGGATTCACCATCCACATAAGAGTGACCTGCATTCACATCAAACATGGGCTGATCAACCTTCTCTTTTCCTTTTCATGATACCTGCATACCACTATCTGCATTGCTTTGAGAAGATTCTCCTGATCTCAATCTGCCTGTCCATGGCGAAGAATGTGAACAACTGCTAGAGGACGCTCTAGGTCCACTAATATTTTGTGACTGTTGCTGTGAATTCTGTGCAGCATTACCATTTTGTGCATCTACATCATCAATCACATTTACTGGTTTATACCAGCTACTCATCTCATAAAAAACAACATCTCTGCTCACTGTAAACTTACGAGTAGAAGGGTTATAGCATCTATACCCTTTTTGCTGTAGAGAGTAACCAATAAAGATGCACTTCTCAGCTTTTGGATCCAGCTTGGATCTCAACTCATCTGGCACATGTACATAGGCAATGCAACCAAAAATTTTCAAATGAGAAATATCTGGTTTCCTACCAGTATACCTCTCCTCTGGAGTCATCCCATGTATTGCTGCAGTGGGAGTCCTGTTCATTATGTAGACTGCTGTAGCAACTGCTTCAGCCCAGTAAAAATCTAGCAGGTCTTTTTCATTGAGCATGGCACGAGATACCTCTCCAATATGCCTATTTTTCCTTTCTGCAATTCCATTTTGTTGTGGGGTATGACTGCATGAATATTGCTGCTTTATGCCATGCTCCTGCAGGAACCTTGCAAACTCATTTGAGAGGTACTCTCCCCCTCCATCGGACCTTAGGCATTTTATTTGCAGGCCTGTTTCTTTTTCAACCATAGCTTTAAGAGTTTTGAAATGCCCAAAAACTTCACTTTTCTTTTTCATAAAATACACCCAAACTTTTCTGCTATAGTCATCAATAAAATTGACAAAATAATGATAGCCTCCAAGAGATGCAGCTTTAGTAGTCCACACATCAGAGTGGATTAATTCCAATGGCTTCTTACTCTCTTGAACATGTCTAAGAAATGGTTTCCTTGCTTGTTTTCCAAACTGACAGGCTTCACATACCTTATGCATTTCTGCAACCTTGAATTTAGGCAATCCTGCAACAATATTTTGGGCCTGCATTGATTTAAGTCGTTGTACATTAACATGACCAATGCGTTTATGCCAGATATCAATATCTGCAACTACACCGGTCCCATGTGCAAACATTGTTGCACTCAATTCAGACATGTCTGCATCCAACGTAAACATTCTGCCCTTCTTCTTTCCTTTTGCTATCAAGCGACCTTTATTTTTCATATCCTCAACAAAGCATCCATGAGGATTAAATCTGACCTGCACGCCCTGTTCAACCATTTGACCAACAGAAACCAGATTCTTGGTGATATTCGGGACATGAAATACATCGGACAGGTATTTCTTTTTCCCATCCTGCATAGACAAAGGAATTTTTCCAATCTGCACAATAGGATGTGCAGTATCATCACCAGTCTTCACAAATCCTGGTTTTTCCATTTTCCTTGGATCCTCCATCCATTCTGCATGACCTGTCATGTGGTTTGATGTACCTGAGTCAACATACCACACATCGTTGCTTTCTTCTGCACTTGTCACAGAATTGTTCATGTGCTGCACCATAAACAAATGCTCATTTTTGTCATCACCCTGTCTACTAGAAGATACATAATTCCCTTGTTATAATTTCCCATTCATGATGTCATTCTGCTTTTTATAGAAATCTTTAGCCATATGACCCATTTTACCACAGTAGTAGCATTCAACATTACTGTTTGGATTTTGGCCTCTTTGCCATCCACCATGACCTCTTTGGCTCCCCCTGCCTCTAGAGTTACCACGTCCTCCTCCATAGGACTGGTTTTCTTGAGTTTGCTGCATATTCTGATTTCTACCACGGCCTCCAAATCGGCCTCCTCTACCTCTGCCTCTACCTCTTCCAGCATTTGAGTAGAAGACAGCTTCTTTTGAAGTTCCTCCTGAAGAAGATGCACCACCATTTCTCTGCTCCTCAGAAATTAGAAGAGCAATCAACTCCTCAAAATCAGGAAATCTTTCACGGACGGAAATGGATGTTCGAAACTGTGCATAATCCTTTCCTAGACCATTCAAGGTCACAGAAACTAAATCATCATCTTCCACTGGCGACCCAATGGAAGCAAGTGCATCTGCAATCTTCTTCACCTTCATGTGGTAGTCATTGATGCTCATATTTTCTCTTTGCACATTATGCAACTCTTGCTTGAGCTGCATTTTCCTGGCTTGCGTATTTGTGCTATACATTTTTGACAAAGTATTCCATGCCTCCTTTGGCGTACTTGCATCCTGAATATGCACAATCATAGAGTCTGAAATACTGATAGACAGCCAGTACATAAATTTCCTGGCTCTCTCATGCCATACTTTGAATGCCTGCATTTGCTGTTGATTAGGAACATCAGGAAGAACGGGTTCTTCTTCATTTCCTGCAACAAATTCCCAATATCCTTTTCCCATAAGGAAATTCGTCATTCTAAACTTCCATGCTTGGAAGTTGTTCTTGTCAATCTTTTCAGTTACAATCCGTGAAAGATAATCAGACGCCATTACAAAATACTGCAAAAAATTATGTCACTGTAGAGAACACAACTTCAACCTCACAAGGGCAAATATGCAAAACTGACGAAAGCGGTATTTAACCACACAGTCACTTCCTAGTGACGATTTTTCATCAACAAGCAACAAGGATGATTCTATAACTCCCAATGTCTCTGCGCACAGGCATATGATGCAATTTCTACAGTAACTTTTCACCGACCTGTAGAACAGTGGTCGCACAGCATAAAACTGGGCCTTTTCTTGAGTGCGTGCAGAAAACTTCCACCTCCAAAACAGGCCCCGAAATGGCCTCAAATAAAAAAAACAGGATCGTCAAGGGCTAAAGCCCTACGCCGCAGCACATACTGCCCTCTTGCTTCACCGCGAAGGGTGTCTCAATCTGAGACAATGCACTCTTGCAATTTCCGGTTGTGCTGCCTGCAGAGATCTGCTCCCAGAACAGAAAATGAAAGCAACACTGCTCCTCTTACCAGAACACCGCGAGCTTGGCTTGCTTTCTTGAGCTCCTTACCACGAACAAGGCTCTGATACCATGTTAAGATTGTGGGAGAGAAGACAGGAGTCTCACTTGTAGCTTTCTTGCTTGCACAATGGGGGAATACACACAAGGGTGGAGGCTGAAAACAGTTTTCCTCTTCTTAGTTGTGTAAGCCAAAAGAACTCAAGTACAAAGAAATAGAAGAACCCTATATATGGGTCTCAAACCAAACTCAACTAACTAAGGTGGCATACTAACTGAGCCACGAACTAGAGTAGATAAGGATAGCTATCATGTAGCTATTATTCATGGGCGGTGTACCAACCGCATCTGCAACTGACACGTCGGTGACATAAATGCACAACGGTCACCCTGGCATATCACGAGTGGAGCTCGATATCTCAACAATAGATGCTCTAAGATGTTGGCGACAGTAGTAGGAGGTAATGAGGGCATGACTACAGGCAGGGATGGTCCATAATCTTGGGAGTGGCAGCCACAGAAATTATCTAGAGGACTTTGTAAGTTTTCCTTTTCTTCTTCTCACTTTTTTATTTGCAATATTACTTGTACTGACAATCATGTTTAACAGTTTTATTCTGTTTTCTTTGCAGCACTCCATTACAAACTGCAATCCCATCAGGTTGGAGACTTGATATATAGAGAGACACGATCTCACTGCATTGATCAATAGATTGTATGCACGAGCGGCCCAATAAGTCAATCATCTTTCTTGTTTGTAGTTACTATTTTTTTTTAAATGTATTATGTATGGTGGACTGATATGTAGTTGTTCATTTTGCAAAGTCTGTTTGATGCTCCTTTGCATCGGGAGACGAGCTTTTGGATGGTGATGATCGATAGCTCACACTTGGACTTGTGGAGTGCATGTCCTTTTCTTTTTTGGTCCTGTGATTTGTGCAGGCATCTTCTATGTACTATGTTTTAATCATCCCTTGTATCTTGCCATAATTCCATGAGTTTTCATCAGCGATCTTGTACTTATTCTATGTATCAATCTTGTGGGTTCAAGTACATTTTGTGCTCATCTTGACAACCATTGCATACCCAACATATAATCGATTTGTAGAATATAAATACACCACATAGTGCTATATGTGGTAGGGCTACTCTACCACAAATTTTTTTTATCTGTAACCATCGCTATTAGTGTCGCAAATTTACTGCACACGTCATATTGGCATCGCAAACCGTCACAATATGCATCAATATTTGCATCGCTATTAGCATCGTAAAAGTGACAAAAATTGTGACACTAATAGTGATGCAAATGCCAATGCAAATAGAGATGGTTTTATGGAGACGGTAATACCAATGCTTTTAGCGATGAATGGGGGCAATTTTTTTAATGAACAATTTCATCGCTTTGAACGTCAAAAGACCTTTATCTTATAGTGAAACAACTCATTGTGTGCATGCAAATATTTTTTGTTGATTTTCATAGTTATATAACTATTTGTAGTATTTTTTAAAAAGTCGAGCTTGACTCCCATCCAAGTTGTAATATTTCTTGATGTTGGAGAGGAAGACTTATAGTTAGTTGAAGTTTTTGGCACTAGATTTTTGTTCAGTTTTGAGAGATTGTTTTAAATTAATATTCTAAAGTATAAGCATAGAGTGGAAGGGCATCTCAAGTGCCAAAAAGAAGGGCAAGTTTCCAACTCAACCAATGTATAAAAATCAGAAAGCGAATGGATAAGCTCATTCTTGTGGTCTGCAATCTTGAGAGCTCTCTTCTTATCTTTCTTGCTTCTATTCTATCTTCTTGTGCAATATCTTAAGAGTGAGAAACTCAAGGAGTGAAGCTCCTCTCTTGCTTTACATTCTTCTCCTTCTTCTTGGGTGAGAGAGGGAGTGGAGGAGAGGTTGAGTTTCTTTTTCTCTTCTCTATGTTTTCTCTTGAAGATGGAGTACTCATGGATCTAGTTGGTATCCATGGAGTGGAGGATGTGGATCAACGAGCACTATTTGAATCATGGAGCCACTTGCAAGCCTTGGAGTCTTGAGATCAATGTGAATGTAAGGAGGTGAGCTCATTATGCCTTTCATCAATTGCACATTTTTTCTTTCATGGATATTGAGAGAGAAGTGAGTAGATCACAAGGCTTTGACATTCATTAGGTAGCCCAATATTGGGCTTCATCCAACTTATTCAAAGCATCTTTAAAAAAAGGAAAAGAAAGTTTGAAGGTAAATCTCTAAAAAACAAGATATGGAGGCTAGAATCTCAACGGAAGCTTCCTAAGATGATTGTCTCCATGTTATGAACCATCTTGAAGATACCCTTAGCAACTTCGAGTGCTAAAGAACAAGCTCAAGAATGAGAAAGAAGAAGAGCATAGAAACCTAGGAGATGACAAGCAGTCGGATGAGGACAATTTGGATGACAAGTACGAAGACTGTTGTTCCCTCAGTGAAGAGAGTGAAGAAGAGATTGACACAATAGAGTATGACACTGAGACGGGCACCTAATTGAGAAAATATGAGTAGATTCCAAACTGTGGAAGGAAAATACCTTTAAAATCGAGAGACAAATTTTGTGAACAAAGTGTGATCACATGTGGTTGGAACACTTAGGGGTAATTGATTACGAATGAGCAGGGCTCACCCAACCAAGTGTTGCACCTCTATTTAGAATAGAATCACCTTTAGAACCATGACCATGAGGAGAAACTATCTCTTTTAGTGAAGAGATGGAGAGTTCAATTCAGAGTCAGAAGTAAACTCAGATAGTGATTATGAAATACCCCGACCACCTAAGACCAAACGCACCAAGGAGGACCTACTAGTCCACCTAAGGCTAGAGAGAAGAATGCTTTCCACTCAGCTAAAACCTAGAACTCACAGTATGGGAGCAATGGGAGAACAAGATAAAGCCCTTCAAATTCACCTTCCGATACCTATCCACATTAAGCAAGGTGTTATTCCCTAAAGTGGTGGAGGAAGTGATCAACATGGGTAGAAGGCTTGGGGAGTGGTGGAGCGTAGAAAGAGAAACACATCCAATACTGTGGGAGATAGAGGCACATGACTACTAGGAAGACAAGGTCATGGAGGTGTCCAGGATTGTCAAAGGATACGAATCACAGGCAAAATGGAGGTGGAGAATCAGGGACACGAATGTAGATGCATGGATGTCATTTTGTAGCACCTTGCCCTATGAAAGAAACAACCCAGTGTACATGCCATATCCAAGGATAGGGGTGGACTTTAACCTTGACATCCATGGTCGCTACTACTACAACTTTCCTAAAATCTACAATGTAAATGCTACTGAGCCAGAGGTAGCTCTTCTATTCTCTAAAAACAACTTAGGACCCTCAATCTTCCATTTCCTTAGCGAATTATCCTCCTGCTCTGATCTTGGCTTTATCATAACTTGTAACTACCTTAGGTTGCTTAGGGTTTTTCTTAAGCAACAGCCTACCTCTCACGAATACCGCCTACCACCCCTATTTTTTAATCTAAATGTGTCAACATAGATAGCTATGCCATAGCTAGGTTAATGATGCGATCCATCCTCCTTCCATCCTTTTGCATAGTACTTTTATCAACAAATCCTCTAAATGTACACATGAACCTAAAAGACTATATGAAAAGTAGAAACTTTCTTAGTAAATCACTTAAGCCCCCAATCTTCTCCTCTCACAATCCAGAATCCGAGGATTAGTTCCTTGTACACATTTTTAAAAAAAGAATAAGAAAACACAAAAAAGAAAAAGAGAAAGAAAAGAGAAAAAAGAAATACAAAAGTAAGAAGGGAAAAGAAGATCAAATGGAAAATGGGCACACCTCATTTGATGATTGCCACAATCACTGCACCTAGGGATCCTCGAGTTAGTTGCATTTGGTGGCCTCAGTCGGCCGGTGTCTAACCTCCTAGCCCCTTTTGTTCCCCACTTCACGCTTGGGGCACATCAAGGTTAGGACATACCTAGGGATTTCATGCTCGGACTTATCTCCCGGAGCCACACCCATTGCACCTCCCCTATGTACAAACTGGGTCCTCAAGTGTGGGACAACACCCCAAGCTTTCACCGACCTAGCTCCTAGTTCCACTAGTATGTACACAATGCACCACATGGTAAGGTAGACACACCCCCTAAGCAATGCACTTTTATTTTTCTTTTTAGGTAAATACGAATGTAACCAACCACCAACCTCAGAGGCCCCCATCAACCACTCAATATAACCTCTGTCTCCAAATCGTCGACCATTTTGACATGCTTCTCTTCAATGTTAAATCCCTGCAAGAGCCCCATCATCAACCACATGACAACCCTTCAATCACCAAGCCCTCACCACCTAACATTACAAGTGCCATGGGACTAGCACTTGACTAGGAGGGGGTAATGTTAATCCCAATGCAAGACAAGGAAAAAGGAAGCAAAAATAAATCAAAGAAAATTTAAAAATGCGTGCCCAATTGAGGAAACAAAATAAAAAAATGAAAAATTCATAAAGGCAACCTCAAAGAAGGAAAAAGGGAGAAAGGCACATTTTAAAATGCAAAGGTGTCTCCAAATTTTGTAAAAGAGTGACATGCGACCTATACAAATTGTAAAGAGTAGATGGGCATAGGTGAAGGGATAATTTAAATAGAAGGGGGTAGGAAACGAAATACTTGAAGCAATAAGCAGTTCGTGGGACTTGGCGGTCGAGCGTGAGCTCCCACTTCAACAATACAGCTCACTTTGCCACCACCAACAAAGCACCTTTTGAAATTATCTATGGTTGCAAAATGCCAACACCACCATTTCATTTAAGTTAGAAAGTGACTTCTATTGATGATTGGGTACATACTCATTTCACTATTTTTGAACAAGTTAAACACTTGATTGCTAAGGCCCAACAATCCTATGTTCAACAAGCTAATAAGAAACATCAAGCTATGTGTTTTAAAGAAGGTGATTATGTTTGGTTGCAAATAGAGAAACGTAGATTGCATAATGTTGAGAAGAATCCTAATGTTAAACTTGCATCTAGATTTTATGAACCCTTCAAAATTATTCATTGTATTAATGCTAATGCTTTTAGATTAGAATTGCATGCCTATTGGAAAATTCATAATACCTTTCATGCTAGTCTTCTCCGTCCATTTAAAGGTTCATTACCTGCCCATCCAATGTATAATTCTCCACCGTTGCTTGAAGATGATCATGAGATTTTAATTCATGAATATATATTAATAGTGATTATATGACCACTTGCATACTGGTAATAATTATCCTCCCTATCTTGTAAAATTTCAAAACCATCCTATTGAGGAAGCTCAATGGATGAATATATGTGATTTGTGTGGTTCTCCGCATTTATTTACTCCACATCCAATCAATAGCAATTGACAACAATTACTATCCCACCCCAGGGGTATGTTGGTAGGTGGCACCTACACGAAGGAGATAAGTGCCTTTAATGGTTCTTCCTTGTGTGTTTGTTGACAGGATGAATGCCTTAAATGGTTCTCTCTTTAACATGGGGCATGTTCCTAAGAGTGAATTACTTTTCGTCTTGGGCGGAAGGTTGATGGGGATGCCTATCCATTCTGGGCATGAGACTTGTAGGTGTGAACACGAGTGAAGTCATACATGGGTGATGCCACAATATTCATATGCCAAGTGCTAACATCTATGTGATTTTATTATATAATGGAATTCCAATGACTATTTGATTTATTATGGCTAGTTGCATTTATTTGGATAATTAGTTTTCTAGCATGATTTTTGGAAATTTTGGTAGGTGATGTGTAGAGCAAGATGAATTGGATACATGTGGCAAGCACAATTTATTCCATGGACCTCTTCATTGAATTATTTGAATAGACACACCACTGTTTATTCTAAGGCGTGCACATATCCTCTTTGAAAAAATTTATTGATACTTGAGGTTCTAGGAGATTTATTCTAGAAATACTTTATGGCTCTTAGCAAAGTTGAGTTGTGCAACTAATTGCAACCATTTATTCAATGAACTCAAAATCTTTTATCAAAAGAGTGATTGTAAAGGGCCTATCTTTGAGCAAAGAAGATTCATTTTAATATTATAAATATGGCATGAAAGAGATACCCACTCCATGTGTGGGGAAAAATTGCACCCAATAGTGTGTCACTCAACTTTGCTTTACTCTTCTTTAAGTCTATTTTGAGTTTTTATGAATCGTGCTTTCATTTGTATAAGAAAAAGAGAGTGAGGGAGAGCTTCTTTTGCTTGCTATGTGCAAGCCTCGCATCCGATTTATGCAGCAAAACCCCTAGTTGAACTAAAAGCCCAAATCAACCATTAGAACTCTTAGGAAAGTGGAAATGGAATAATCCCATAATGAAAATAGGAATGTCATAGAGTATCTTACAAAATTGAATGCTAGGCTGATATTATTTGCACATGTCTATGTCCATGATGACATGAGTAGATTAATAAAGGATAATAAGGAATACCTAGCCTAGCCCCACTAATGTAGGAGGAGAAAGAAAACATTAGTGCACACTATGGTGAGCTTCTAGATGATCTCATGAGATACATATTTAATGAAGAATGCCACTCAATCTTCACATTTCATGATGTCCTTTGCAAACGAACCCTATAAGAGGTGTAAGAATTGAAACAAGAGGCAATGAGATAATGCCTATTTGAGAAATGTTGGTATAATAATCAAGCTTTGATGGCCAAACTCGAAGGGAGCTCGAAGGTCAGTTAATGACTATTTCGAAGGAGAGAGACAACTCATATGGAAGTCTCAAAGGGATCTTATGTATGTAACACCTACTTCTCTTTGTGTACTTGCTACTACGCAAGGTATGGACTTGACTCAACCAATCCTAGAATATCCCCTACTTGATAAAGTCCTTATTGAACATGTTGCTAGAAAACTTGAGCAAGGAGCAGTGCAACTCAATGTTGCACGATACTTATCCTTACTAGTAAAGCTACCATGACTCCTTGATACTTGTGCCACACTAGAGTATAACCCCAACTTCCGCAACTAGCTTTTACCACCTCTCGGAATGACATAAAACCATAGCTTGTAAATGTATATATAAATAAATGATGCATTTTAATGATTATACCTAAATAAAATATTCATAAGGAAAAACCCCATACCTCGGGGGGGTCACTCATGAATATATGTATATATAACGTGAGTTTAAAATAAGGGGTTTTTAAAACACAATTTTTATACATTTTTTACATACAGAAGGGTATCATATAAAGGGATTACTTACAGATTGAATAGAAAAGGGTTGTGTTTTATTCAAGAAAATTTCACAGATTAGGACATTTATAAATAGGCCATGAATGCACGTTATATAGAGAATATATATATAGTGAACCCCCTGAGTAGTTAGCCGAGGTTTTGGGCACTAGCTTTCTATTTAGTTTTGAGAGATTGGTTCAAATTAAGCTTCTAAAGTATATGCATAGAGTGGAAGGGCATCTCAAGTGCCAAAAAGAAGGGTAGGTTCCCAACTCAACCAATGTATAAAAATTAGAACACAAATGGATAAGCTCATTCTTGTGGTGTGCAATCTTGAGAGATCTCTTCTTATTTTTCTTGCTTCTACTCTATCTTTGTGTGCAATATCTTAAGAGTGAGAAACTCAAGGAGTAAAGCTCCTCTCTTACTTTACATTCTTCTCCTTCTTCTTGGGTGAGAAAGTGGTGCATAGATCAGACACCGTATGCACGCGTAGTGAGCATCAGAAGGTCCCCAAGAACAAAAGAACTCTACTTTTTGCACAAAAATCAATGAAGAAAGCTTGCACGACATGAACAAGAGACCAATTGGGTGCAATCTCCCCCCATGCCTTGTGTGAGTGCTCCACAAAGCATGTATTTTATATATTATTCCTCTTCAAGCTCAAGAAATAGCCCAATTTACAAAATAGCACACTTTAGCTTTTGTGTTTGCTTGTGTGCCACTAAAGAATTAAAGCTATTGGGTGCCCAAGAAGTCAGGCAGTACCCAAATACAATGTCCAATACAAGTATTTAAATGGTGCACCCATGCACATATAAAGGTAATAAATAAATATCAAGTACTTTAATAAATAAGCGCGTCAAAATATGGACGCCATGCCTAAGATATGCGCCCATAAAAAATTGATGATAATTTGAATACACGCTATCCTCCAATGCTTCCCAATGCCACCGCTGCTAGCTCTACACATCAACTGAAGCATTCACAATTGTTAGAAAAATAATACAATTAAACCGACAAAAGTGAATACCTAGCAGTCTTCAGCTACAAAAATAAATTGGTTAGAAATCAATCCTAACCTTAATTTATTACGAGTGCGCACTCAAAACTCATAAACGTTTATTAATTTAAATAAGTATTTTGCGGAATCACCCGCTATGGAATCACCCACTTACACATTAAATTAACAAAACGCTCGAAAAGGATAGGCATCCCCATTGACTTCTCGCACAAAGAATCCACTTTGTGTATGAGCCCCGGTAATAAAATTTTACAGAATCCACCGCAAAACCTCACGGAATCCATCGTGGCCTCCTGTTATTTTCATGAAGAATTTAAAGGCTTTTTGCCTACTACAAATGAGACCTTATCTATGTCTAAAAAAACAGATATTTTCATCATACTTACTGTGATAAGAGTGATTCAAATCAAGGGATAGATCTCAGATAGATTCAATGACTATCACTTATTAATAAATCTTGCTTATACATATTATCGATAAGTGTTGCTTTGTAATGGACTCCTATGGTTGTGGATATTAGTTGAATTATTGTGAGGTATATAGAAAAAAATAATCGTTTTTATTTCAATAAGAGCATGTCCCGAGAAATTTGAGTTTGTAGTCTTAGAAGCTTAAAATAGTTCATATCTAGTTTCCCAATATAAAGGCTGTCCTTTAATAAGATAGAAAAATCAACTTTTTGGCCTAGATTGAACTTGTGTCATCCTTTTAAAAAATGATTTTGGAGTTCCTCAATACAAGTGAAATCTTGAAAACTTCCAAGGTTGTTGTAGATTGAAATAAGATAGGTATTGTAATCCAAGCAAGAACTAAAATGAGATATGATGTACTTGGTGTGAGCTATCCATCTTAAGAGACTTCCCATGGTTGGGGGAGTAAAGGGATGGACTTGAGAATTGAGAAAGAGATCTAGTGTCTTTAACAACAAGGAACACTTGGTCAAATCTTTTGAGATTAGTGGATCATGATGGTGTCAAAGTGGTTGGATGTTGCTAGAGATATATGTAGGAGCTCCCTTTGCAATTGAAATCTTAGTTGGGATCTTCGAGCTTGGATCTAAGTAATCTTAGGAAGTGGCTGAGGTGGTTTGCTACTAAGCTAGCAAGACTAAGTACCCAGGAGAGATCATGGATGCATCACATAAGCAAGACATCTACATATCTTAGAAAGGTTTAGCTCCATGAGATAAGTTAGCATTCTAGAAAGACATCTCTAGCACATATTAGTTAGTTGCTATAATTAGGTTTATCTATAATTCATGGTCAATGATCTCTTCACAATAACACAAGCCCCATCATGGTCTTACTTATGGCATCCCAAACAATAACACAAGCCACATCATGGTCTTACTTATGGCATGCTATAATTGGCAAGTAGCCCCATCTAAACAAAATTAAAGTTGTTTTTGTGTGTGCCCTTATCCTTGAATGAGTTGGCATGTGAGCTAGAAATGTTACTAACAATGCCAATAGTTGGCAATATTGTTAGCACAATGTGACTATAAGCACATTGTTGGGAGTTCATAATACTAAGTACTAAGTGACTTATAGTTCTTTTTAAAGGGTGTATCCTAGAAATGCTAGGTAGCAATGACTATTACATGTGTGGATCAGTAGTCCCTTAAGTAGTGCTACTTTATATGATCTGATATTTTAAAAGTTAGGAGTACAAGTGTGGTAGCTACTTACATATAACTATTATACAAGTTAGGAGTACAATGATATATAAATTAGGAGTACAAGTGCACCAACAATTTATATATAGCATTATAAGCACATAGCTAAATCAACCGAGTGGATGAGCAACACCTTACCAATGTTGCTTATAGTACTATGAACCATACAAAATGTAAAGTAAGTAACATAACTAGGAAGGTAACAATGCTATAGGTGTAGCTAGTAAAAGAAAATCCATCATTGAAAAGAATGATCAACGATAACTTTACAGTATTTTTAATGCTAATACTGTGGATAATGTGAGATTCAAGTTCAAAGACAATACTCTTTGAGTCAAATACATGTGTCTTGTCCAAAAGGTGTAGTCTTAGATTCTTGGTGTGTGTCCTTCGTATAATCGCTTTTTAACATGCACTCTAGAGAATAACATCATTACGTTTGTATAGAATTAACAAGGTTTTGACATTCATTAGGTAGCCCAATATTGGGCTTCATCCAATTTATTCAAAGCATCTTTAAAAAAAGGAAAAGAAAGTTTGATGGTAAAGCTATGCCAAACAAGATATGGAGGCTAGAATCTCACCAGAAGCTTCCTAAGATGACTATCTCCATGTTATGAACCATCTTGAAGGCACCCTTAGCAACTTCGAGTGCTGAAGAACAAACTTTATATCCAAGTCAGTTTGATAGTCAAAATTTATCGATTCGATTTTCAAAACACATTCAACAAAATATGTGTGCAATGTTTTTACTATAAATATTTGCAGTGTTTTATTCGCAAATATTCATAGATTGATGTTTTGATGTCTTTAAAGTATTGGTTTGTGAACATTCTCACATAAAAAATATAGCAAGAGAGCAATAAAACATATAAACAATAAATATAGGTCTCATTGTCACCAACAAGTAATACATGCAGATGTAGTCTATAGGTTGTTACAACTTGTCATGAACAGTGAACAATGATGCTAGTATCATCATGTGGATATAGTTGGGTTGATTTCATGGACCAATTAGAACTACTCGAATAGCATTGTGCAACTTATCATTTTTGACAATAAGTGTTAAGTAGCCATAACCTCGATTATGATCCAAGGCTAGTACACTTGGAGTTTCTTATAGTGGCCTTAAATGCTTGCCTGAAGGCAGAACAAGTAAGACACTTTTGGGCCCAACCACTGACTCTAGACCCGCTTATCTTATGTCTTTTTAGAAATTGCATGAATAGCTGGCTTACTCAAGTTTTCCCATTCATGAGTTATCTCTTATGTGACATGCCACATCATCAACATACACTCCTGAAAGGTAGATGGGTCTCCACAAACAACGTAGCATTGTACAATGGAAATTTAGGCGGGTGGAGTGGCATGGCAAACTGGCAAAGGGTGGAGTGGCTAACTCATATGCCAATGTAGAGAGAGAGAGAGAGAGAGAGAGAGAGAGAGAGAGAGAGAGAGAGAGTGTGTGTGTGTGTGTGTGTGTGTTGGGAGTGGAATTCACCATAGTTATTGGAGAGCTCGGAAAGGGATATACAGTCGTTATTGAAGAGCAAATGAGATTTACAGTAAGAGCAGTGGGAATTAACACACGTGATATGAAGAAAAACAAAGAGCAGAGGGCGCAAATCAGTGAGCGGCGGAGGAATAGATAAGGCGCTCGAAGTTGGCCATGTGGGGGGGCCTGAGGGCCAAGAAGACTTGGCAGGAGTCCCGGGCGGAGGGGTGGGGGAGGAGGAGGACGAATTCGACGCGGCCATTGACGACGGGCCCACAGTAGACGGGCGTGCCGAAGCCGAAGTCGACGGTGTGAAAGCCCAGCTTCCACCAGGCGGCCGTCACGAAGCAGCCCTCGTGCACGACGGCCGGGACGCTACGGTGGAGCTCGCTCCAGTCCAGCGCGGAGCGCACGTACTCGTCCGTGATGGCGGCGCCGCCCTCCTGCACCTTCCCCACGATGGCCCCCAGGGGTGCCCCCGCCAGCCACCCCGCGTCCGCCCGCGGGCTCGCCAGATACACCGCGTTCCCGCAGAAGCCCGCCGGCAGCGCCGGCTTCAGCCGCGCCCTCACATCCACCGCGAAGAACATCCTCGTCTCCTCCCCCTCCCCCATCCCCATCGCCCCCGCCCTCGCCCTCCACACGTGCGCCGCCACCGCCTCGAAGCTGCTGCACGCCCGCCCGGCCTCCCGCTTCAGCGCCCGCAAGTGCTCCCCCGTCAGCAAGAACGACCGGAAGGCATGCGTCCGGGAGGCCGCCATGTTGCCGGAGATGTCCGCCCCCTCGCCGGCTCTCGCCGAGAAGCTGAAGGCGGAGGCGGCCTCCGGCGGCAGGTCGCTCAGCTTGATGAGCTCGTCGTGTGGGTACTTGACCTCCGGCGGGTCCCGGGCCCTCAGCGCCGTCCTGTCCGTGCGCGGCTCCACCACCAGCCCTCCGCCTTTCACCACCGACGCGTAGTTCCTCATGAAATCCACCGCTGCCAAGCCGTCCATCACCACGTGGTTCGATCCTAGCCCGATCACCAACGCCCCGCATTTCAGCCGCGTCACCTTGCCAAGGTTTAATACAAATAACGGAATTGTTAGCTCGACCGACTTCAAATAATTGGATAGAATATATTGTAAATTGATTTGAAGACCACAGTCCATTCCTAAACATTTGTAGTCATTTTCCCTAACTGGTAGGTAAGGACCATAGATAGCTGCACAATCCCATTATCCTCACGAGTCTTAGAGGAAACACAAACAAGAATCCCTTGCAAACTGTTATTAACATCACATTATAAACTTCTCTTGTAGCCAAGAAATGTGAGACACCAATCCCCATATTTGACCACCCAATCCATCTATTTGAAATTTGAAAGATGTATCAAAGGTGGGAATCCATGCACCCATGTGCACGTCAGCACGCTTAAACAATTTTGGGCTGTAGAGATGTTCCCGGATTTGAACTCGGGTGCCCATGTACACACACCCTAAAACCACTTTGAGCTTAGAGGAAATGCAAACAAGAATCCCTTGCAAACTGTTACTAACATCACAATATAAGCTTCTCTTATACACCCATGCACACACCAACACACTCAAACAATTTTGAGCTATAGAGATGTTCCCGGGTTTGAACTCACGTACCCATGTACACACACACCCTCAAACAAACCACTTTGAGCTATTAGAGATGTTCCTGGGTTTGAACTCACGTACTCATGTACACACACTCTCGAGCCACTTTGAGCTACAACCTTGATGGCAAAGGTAAATTCTTTCATTAGATATACTTAAGGGTTGAACTCACACACCCATGTACACACCAACGTACTCAACCCGCATGCTCAAACCACTTGAGCTATAACCACTTGTGGGCAAGAGCGAATTTTTGAAAGAAGGTCTCGGCCATCAAACAAGGTTGATGACTCGCGATGCCCTCCATGCAGAATCACATGTGGCCGCTAGAGATTTAGAGCCACAGTAGCCTCGGTAAATTGCAAGGTACTGGGCTTGTGCTCTTATATCCTTGCAACGATGCGAGTAGGGGGCAAAAGAAGCGCCGATTGTAATCTATATTGTTTTCAGAAGAGCGATGGCTCACTTACTTGAAGGAGGAGGAGGGGAAGGTCATCGAGGGAGGAGACGTTGAAGGCCTGAATGACGAGCTTCTTAAACTCAGGGTTGGGGAAGGAGAGGTCGCCGAGGTCGGCGAGGGAGTGGGTGTGAGAGACGGCCTCGGCGAAGAGGGCGCCGCGCCGGTTGCAGTGGACCTCCAGGCGGCCGCTGGCGCCCAGGCGGACGCGGCCGGCCATGAAGTGGTACGGCCCAGAGAGGAGGCGGCCCAGCGCTTCCTTCATGCGCCGTCCCACGTCCTCTGTGTTTTTACTGGGTTGGAAGAAGTGCACGGTCTCAACGGTGTACAGCATGGTGCTGTCGATGTTGGACAGGAAGAGGCTGCCGCCCTCCTCCTGCTCATCATCATGGGGCGTAGGCTCGGTGGGCGGGACGAGCTCGGGCGCCCCGACCAAGCTCACCTCCAGCCCACCCAGTTTACAACTAGTTAGCCCTCCTGCGCCGCCGCCTTCTTCACGCCCCATCCTAGTATGGCAGCTGCTGCAGACTTTGTCGCAGGACCTTGGCCAATATATACCCTCTCTCTCTCTCTCTCTCGGTTCCTGCTAGCAGCTCCCGGCCTCCTCTCTACACCTGCTCGGGTACACAACAGCCAGATTCTATCTGTATATATTCTTTCTTCTTGTATTATTATCCATGCATCTGCCACACGACCTGATGAGATCCTTCCTCAAGTTGCCTTGTCGATATCCATCTTCCCATCTTTACAAATTGCCACTATTTTGGACCCTTCCTCAACTGTCACCTCTTCACGCTTTTGCATTTAATATCAAATTTTTTCCCATCCGATGTCCCCCGAATTGCGTCATCATTGCATGCACACAACTCACGAGTCAAGCCTTCCTCGGGAATATAAAAAATTTTCCCATCCGAATTGCGTCATCATTGCATGTACGGTGGTTGTTGCTCTTCCGTCAGCACTCACTCGGCTGCTCGCTTTCCTGGCGTTGGCCCCTTTCAGTTTAACGTCACATTGACTCCAAAAATCTCAGCGACCTATTGCATATGCGGTTCGAGCCTCGCGTGTTTGGACTCTGCAGCGCTTAACAACTAAGCAATTTAATGTCCCAAGAACAAAGTATACCAACTAGGTAGAGACGTGCACCTAATACCAACAATAAAGCAAACAGTCCATAAAATTATCCAACCACATAAAATTAGCCTACCCACAACGAGCTCTGATCGTATGAGATCAAGCCTTTGATGTCACTTTCTTGACTTCATTTGAGTTATGATATTTAGGTGGAAGGGACCTATTGTCCTAGCAAAACTAATTGTACAAGATAAGATCAAGCCCTTCATGCCCTTCATGTCAATGTCTTCAAGTCATGTTTAGTTATGATATTTGGTTATAACATAGCTATGCAATGTTGACACATGAACATAGATTGAAATTTAACATCTTCACGTACATGTAAAGCAATTCGTCTTTTTTTTCCAATGTAATTCTAACTTAAAATCAACCATTCATCACGCACGTTGTCAACTTATGATACCAACAATATGGTTCAATTCACATAGTAGTTTGTATTGTTTTTCAAGTAACCTAAAATCCATTGTCCATGATATGGAGTGAGAAGAGTAGTAATGTGGACTTACTAGATACATACTAAAGAATCATAATGCCATAGTTGAGTATCATTAGGAGAAATATGGACTCTCTTTTTTGCCCCTTAAGGAGTGAATAAACAAAAATAAGCCTAACCAATGAGAGAGCTCGGATTCAAGATGTAACATGAATCTTTTAACTATATCTTGGCCCAAATATTCCCTCAACAATAAAATAGGGGAAAATGCGAGGAATACAAGGCTGTCACTTCTGAAAGTTTGTGACTTGAATTTTCCTTTTCTCGTTTTCTTATGTTTGACTTTTCATATCTCCCCTTCTTAGTTTTTCTTTGATCTATTATGTATATAGTAGAAAAGTAGAGATTGTAGCATGTCCCATTGCTACCACTATCTACTTGTGAATGGTTGATCGATAGCTTGGAGTTGTCAAAAAGCATGTAAGTCCAAGATAAAATCTAATATCAATAGTGTTATGAAACCTATCATAAGCTCCAAATATATGCATCTTAGTTGGTTTATTTTATTTTCATTGTTTGTACATTTGTTTGGTTCATGTGGGGTTTCAAAGAAAACGAAGATTATTTATCAATGCAAGTGTCTGTTTGAGGAATGGATGAGTCAGTTCTATTGGGGGAGCCATGCAAGTCAAAAGAATACATTTTGATGAACAGTACAAAGTCAACCAATCAGATCTTACATTCATGTAATCTTTTTTACTAATTTGTATGCCTTGATTCAATTGATATATTGCTTAGATGAATTGTTGTACTAGTCACTTTTACTTACCATATTCTTTGTTTTAATTATGGGTATGTCATCATTAGACAAACTATGTGCATTCGCTTTTGGTATAGAAGATAACAACTTTTGCAATGAGGAGATTGGATCAACTTGGATCAAGATACTCGAGATGAGACACATACAGTTCTCATAGATATGGTTATCTTGTGGAATGGTCATTATCCTTTTGTAGTCAATGTAGAGAGTCATTGGCCCATTTCTTTTCTAAGATAAGAAATCCAATTAATGTCCAATAAGCCCTTATTGATCAACTTGTATTTCAAGTTAGATAATAGAGAATCAGGAATCATCCATGAACAATCCGTGACATGTAAGCAATGTGATTCTCCACATATCCTTGAGATAGTGAAATCCTTATAAAAATTCTTATAAAGGGTGAATACAAACTTTTTTTAAACTTCAGTACTATACTTTTAATTTGATTTATTGTGGTCTAAGCATGTGAGTATATATGTTGTAATTAGTCAATCATCCTAGTTAAAAGCATGATTAAATTGTAGGTTGGAGTTCTATAGCCTTTGGAATATTGTCTTTGCATAGTTATATATTGCAGCTCATCTCTTCTACTCATTTTTTTGAGCACTCTCTCTGTTGTTGGAAGGAATGAAAATATGTGTTAAAAGCATTTAGATTTCTAGCTATTATTAAATAGAGTCAATACTTTTTGTTTTAGTTCACAATTTAACAAACCTACATTGGTCTATTGAGTGACAACAGTAATTTGTAACCATGTTGCTTGAGTTCATGTGTTGATATAAGGCATTTGCTATATAGTTGGCGTATGGAAAAACTATGTGTCACATTACAAGTTTTAGATTTCTTATTCATAAATAATTTCTATTAAAGTATATATGATCACTTGATGTGGTATGTTTGCCATCTCAAAGAGTCAAAATTTTGGTAAAGTTTTGTCAATGAGCTCATTAACATTTTTGCTAGGAAAAGTAAGTTCAACACATTAAACAAAGCAAGTAAATTAGGGCTCTTCTAAGAATTTGATCTAAAGGAATTTTGAAGGTCTTTCAGATTTTGTTTTTTTTTCTCTAGTTAGACTTGAACATACTCAATGATCCAAACATATTTGAGGTTACAATGAAGTGTAATAAAGCATTTGTCTACTTGAGTAATTTTGATGGTGGCTTTAAATTATTGAAATAAAGTATATGTTGTTAGGATTTAAATTTAAAACTTTAAGGTTAAAATTTTTATAAGAACCTTTATTTAAAACCCTTGATACATAAAAGTTAGATCTCCAAACTCATTTTCACTTTACTTCTCTATACTTGTGCTCTCCTTCCTTCTCTCTCTCTCTCTCTCTCTCTCTCTCTCTCTCTCTCTCTCTCTCTCTCTCTCTCTCTCTCTCTCTCTCTCTCTCTCTCTCTCTCTCTCTCTCTCTCTCTCTCTCTCTGTGCCATGGCTACTACTCTTACACTACAAGGATTTGAGCTAGTAGCGACGCCGATTAGCGACGGTGGATAGCGGCGTTGCTATTGGCGTCGCTAATAGCAAATAGCAACGCAAATAGCGACGCTCCACAGGGAAAAAAAGCGGCCGAAATCGAGCACGGTTTTCATTTGCCGTTTGCGGCTTGTGAGTTTTGAGAGCAAGAGCGAGGGAGAGAGCGACCGTCGTGAGAGAAGGAGATGAAGAAGACTTGCCGTTGCCGCCGCCGCCACCGTTGCCGCGAAGGAGAGGAGGAGCCTTCATCGCAAAGAGGAGCTGCCCCACGCTCACCATATCTCATCGGTGAGTCTCCCTCTCTCTTTCTTTTGCTTGTTTAAGGTTTAAATCACTTTCTCTTCTACTTGTTTAGGAGAGGAAATGAGAGAGAAAGAGAGGGAGAGGGAGTGAGAGGGAGAGAAAGAGAAAGAGAGGGAGAGGGAGAGGGAGATGGAGGGGGAGGAAATGAGAGAGGGAGAGAAAGAGAAAGAGAGGGAGAGGGAGAGGGAGGGAGAGGGAGAGTGCATTCTCTCCCTCCCTCTCCCTTTTGCTTGTTTAATGTTTAAATCACTTTATTTTTTGCTTGTTTAGGAGAGGAAATGAGAGAGAAAGAGAGGGAGAGAAAGAGAGGGAGAGGGAGAGGGAGGGGAAGGAAATGAGAGAGGGAGAGAAAGAGAAAGAGAGGGAGAGGGAGAGGGAGAGGGAGAGGGAGGGAGAGTGCATTCTCTCTCTCCCTCTCCCTTTTGCTTGTTTAATGTTTAAATCGCTTTATTTTTTGCTTGTTTAGGAGAGGAAATGAGAGAGAAAGAGAGAAAGAGAGGGAGAGGAAGAGAGGGAGAGGAAGAGGGAGGGGAAGGAAATGAGAGAGGGAGAGAAAGAGAAAGAGAGGGAGAGGGAGGGAGAGTGCATTCTCTCTCTCCCTCTCCCTTTTGCTTGTTTAATGTTTAAATTACTTTCTTTTTTGCTTGTTTAGGAGAGGAAATGAGAGAGAAAGAGAGAAAGAGAGGGAGAGGGAGAGAAAGAGAGGGAGAGGGAGGGGAAGGAAATGAGAGAGGGAGAGGGAGAGGGAGGGAGAGTGCATTCTCTCTCTCCCTCTCCCTTTTGCTTTTGGAGAGTGTTAAGATATATTGTGAGAGGGAGAGGAAATACGAGAGAAAGAGAAAGAGAGGGAGGGAGAGGGAGAGAAAGAGAAAGGATAACATATATTGGAATGATAGCATATTCATGATTATGGTAATGGTATCCACTTTACTTTTTTTATGGGTACCATTACATCGACTCCTTAAGGGGGCTAAAAATTAGTCATACCGTTTATAAAGTCTAATTAGGAGATTTAAGATGCACGATAATAGACTTATCGATAATGGTATGCAATGTGCTTTGCCATGGGCCACGTACATTGGTGACTCTTTAAGATGGCTTAAAATTGGTCATGTCCTTCATAATGTTCAAGTAGGGGATCTGATTGTGATATGCATAATTCATTGTTTTTGTATTAACTTTATAGGCATAACAAATTAGAAATCATGCCAACTAGTCAACGGAAGGACTAAAAGAAAATGATACCCTAGCTAATGGTCATTACAGTACTTCATCAAAATGAACCCAAAAGTATTGTTATAGAAGAAGAATCCCTTAAATTGAGTATAGTATTTTTCTCTCAGGTCTTATGACTATGAGTAGAATTGATTGAAATAAATTTTATTACTATAGTTGATAAATTTCATAGATGGCATTAATTTTAATACGCGATCCTAGGACAAAAAAACCACATTTCTAAGATGCTTTTTGTTGAGACTGATTTATTATTAGACTAAGAGATCCTCAATGATGCTCATAAATGGATCACTTATACTCAAAGCCCTCTAGTGCAGTTTTTTACAATAACGAATAATTATCTACCGAGACAAACAAATCCTTGAGCATGATACAAGGCCGAGATATAACATTAATAAATCTCTCAACTACTATGTACAATGCAAGATTTATGGTCAACTTGCAACTTGACGTACATCTCCATAAAGCTATCCATTTAAGCCTCATTTGCTGTAATGTAGATAAGATGGAAAACGAAGAAGGTCTTATTGTTCAAGATCGTGAGACGTATCTTAATCAGCGTGTCCCATGTCCTTGCTCTCAATGCAAGTTGGCAATTAGACGAAAACGCCGATTGTCTATAGAACACGTACGACGATTTGGCGAGTTTCAATCTGAGATCATTGATCAGGCGATTGCGGATTTTCAGCAAACGGTAATTTGAAGTTAATATTAATCATGCATTGTACTCGCAAGCTAATTGAAAACCATACACAATAAGATTGGGTCTTGTTGGCAAATTTTCTATCCAGGGGGGTGATGTCTCGACCCAAGGGGAAGTGCACCATTTGCGGCCAATTAGAAGAGTTCGTGGACGTGCGATGGATGGATTGCATGAGCCAATCCACCACTCGCAAGGCCCATCTATACCGTCAATGCCAGAGGAGACAAACAACCTTCCCGACCTACCTATAATCTTGGAGCCTGAGATGGAGGCAATGATTCCCATGGATGTTGAGACATCTGACCCGCTTAGAGAGGAAGCATCCATACCATTATATGATGGGTGCCGAGTATCTCGGTTGAAGACATTGCTTGCACTCTTAAGTGTGCAAGCAAAATACGATTGGAGCAATACGAGTGTGACCGAGTTATTCAAGTACCTTGCACATAGGCTTCATTGATTTTTTTTAAAATAGTATTATTGCAAACATTTGTGCTTTTTCAAGGTGTTTTATGATTTTTTTCAGGTTATTGAAATATCATATATTACCACCTGCAAATACCATGCCTGAGTCTCGTGATGATGCACGACATGTTTTACGGAAGCTTGGCATGGACTACAATAACATCCATGCATGTATCAACGACTGCATACTGTTTCGAGATGAATACAAGACTATGGAGGCATGTCCAAAGTGTGGTGCTTACAGGTATCGACAGGACTTGCAAGGGCAAACCATCCCTCAAAAAGTTCTCAAACACTTTCCGCTCATCCCCCGCATAAACCACATGTTTCGCACGTCCGTCATGGCAAGCTTGACAACGTGGCATGTGCAGAATAGGTCCACGGATGGAGTACAACGAATATCAGCGGATTCGCGCGCATGGAGCCACATTGACTCTACCTTCCCAGGCTTTGCGTGAGAGCCAAGGAATCTTCAGCTCGGTCTCGCCATGGATGGTGTGAATCCATTCGGTCTGCGCTCGACTTCTTACAGTGTGTGGCCTATAGTGCTTGTCAACTACAACATCCCTCCATGGCTTTCTATGAAGAAAGGACATCTCATCCTTAGCTTGCTCGTCCCGGGCCGCTATAAAGTAAAAAATATGGATGTGTATCTTTATCCATTAGTCGATGAGCTTAAGATTTTGTGGGAGGAGGGGGTCACTGTGCAAGATATGAGCAGGCGCGATGATCGGCGGTCAGCCAACATTCGAGCCATTCTCATGTGGACGATGCATGACTTTTCGGGATTGGGAGAGTGCTCAGGTGAGCAGACCTCCATTCTCGCTGGTAATATCTATATTTTATCTCATTCAATCAAGTATTCACTAGGTGGTGGCTCGCCTTACAGGTCTGGTTACCTCAGGTTATCATGCATGTCCATTGTGTGGGCCACAGTTAGACTCCCGAAGGCCACAAACCATGAAAAAGATGGTATATCAAGGACACGCCGCTTTCTTACCGGAGGATCATGAACTCAAGGAAGGTTTTCTTGGACGACCTCCAACACGTATGAACGCCGCAAGCTGGTACGAGCTGAAAATGGTAAACCCGGAATCACATCCAAATGGAATGCGACGGTTCTTAGTTTTCTACAAGTTGCCATATTGGACCCACTTACAGGTTTGGACCACATCATAGGAAAGAGAGACACTCTAGCGTCACGAATGGATTTGAAGAAGATAGGTAAGATGGAGGCGCTTTTGCCGCAATCGAGTGCTGAAGGGGGAGTGCAGCTTCCTCGCGCTCCTTGGGTTTTTTCCACCAAAGAAGAGCGCATTGTGAAGCAAGTAATCAAGTCTATCTGCACTCCGACGGATATGATGCGTTCTCTTAGGTCCGCATTTTCTAAAGATGACCAATTGTCGGGGCTAAAATCCCATGATTTGCATAAGATATGTCAGGTTTGTAAACAGAATGGATTGTAATTAGCGTGGGCATTTTGCAATTTGAAAAGTGGCCATTATTCATAATCCTTTCTCATTTGTGGCAGTTTGTCCTACCGATCGCGATCGCAGGATTCTTACTCCAGAAATTCACGGGGCCATTTACAAGTTGTCGACTTTGGTGCAATGGATCTCACAGAAAGAGATTAAGACATCCTCTATTGAATCTGCGAGGCGGGGAGCAGTGGAGACGGTCTATCTCTTTGAGAAATATCTACCCACTAACATGCTCACGATACAAGTCCACCTTCTTGTGCATCTTATGGACGAAGTGGAGATTGCTGGACATGTCCATACGCGATGGATGTTCTTCCTGGAGCGCTTCATGAAAACCCTGAAAGGCTTTGTGTGACAACGAGCTCGGCCAGAAGATAGCATGGCGGAAGGTTGGTTGGTGTCAGAGGCGTTAGTGCATATCTCACAATGGCTATCAACGGTGGAACCAGACAATGAAATGCTATGGATGCTAAATGACGATGATAGACTGACTGGAGATGTAGTGGTTGAAAATGGGGTAGAAAAAAGAATGGATACCTCAATGGAAGAGAATGTGAATCGCTTTTGTATGCTGCACCATGTCTCCATGGAGACGTGGTTGGCCAAGTACCAGATTACAAGGCAAGATTGAGAGGAAGTGCGAGCTAAATTTCGACGCAGTACGCGTCATCGACCGATTCGATATCCCGAAGGCATGGAGGAGATGCCGCGGTTTATGTCAACACGATGGTTGCATGGAGCCTTGACTGCAGCATCCAGCGAAGGGACAGAGGTCTCAATGGAGGAGTGGGAGTTCTCGAGGGGATGTAGTCCAAAGGTGATGAGGGGTTTAGAATATGTCGTATCTAAATTTTATATGCGACATCTAATTTGAGTGTTTCAATGTATAGTACAAAATATATAGTTCAGCGTGGTCACGCAGACGGCATTTTCGCGTGGAGCGTATTGACAAAATGCGCTCCACAATGGACTGTGGTATCATGGCAAGGTTTGAGCAAGAGAGCCGGCGACGAGCAACGGATCCGAACATGGTTGTGGATGAGATGGAGTATTTTGGAAACTTGCAAAGTATTATTACGATGGATTACCGTAGCTTCTCCATGATACTATTCGATGTGCAGTGGTTCAAAGTGATACTTGGAGGAGCTGGAGCAACAGTTCGATGAGGTCCATCTGGATTTCTCGAAATAGATTCTGAAAAAAAATGGACGGATTTACGCGACACCTTTGTGTTGCCGGCCCATTGTGAACAGGTGCATAGAGTCATTTGCTTGCTAATTGTAATACGACATGGTTTATGTAACAATGGTTTGAACTCACTTTGTACGTGTTTGTGAACAGGTAATCTTCTATCCAAACCCCCGACAACCTCAATGGTGGTATGTTATACCTTCAACTCCTCGAAGTGCAAGAGTATATGATCAAAGTGATGTTCCGGGCATAGATGAAGATAATATGCAAATAGAGGGGTCGATATTATAAGGGGTGGAGGCCGCCGCAAGCTTGGAGCCCGCATCGGCTAACAATGATGGAAATACAGGAGTCCAAGAATTTTTTGAGAACGAGGCAAACTCATTTTTTTGTGGTGACATGTCTATCGACCTTCAGTGTATGCAGAGTTGTGTCAGGAGATTAACATGGGACCATAGGATACTTCATTCTTGGAGAATTGTATTACTCAATTCGTTGTTTAGATCTTCCATAAAGGTACATAAGATATGCATTTTAAGAGGGATTTTTTAAAAATGATTTATATTACTGTGCTTTGTATAGTTTAAATTGATTATTCTAACACCATTTTTTATCTGTGCAGGTAACATTTTCAGGATGAGTCGAGGGATGAGCGATAAGGAGTTTCAGGACATGATGGCACGCATGTCTCCAGACCAGCTCGCGAGATTCAGAGAGATGGCAGACCAGGAGCTGTCTCGTTCTTCGTCAGGGCGCTCTGCTAGATCTGCTTCAGCGCGATCAAATGCTTCAGCTTCGAGCAGACGATCTCGACGCTTACGACTTGGGCTAGAGGGAGGGACTGCATCGGGATCATGGGAATGCTGCTGTGGAGACATGGATGTGGTATCTCCGTCTCGTCGTTCAGCTGGAGCTGCGTCACCTCCAGGATTTGTCACACCTGTGGAGATGTCTACTCCAGTTACTCCGGCTTTTGTGCAGCCGTCAGCAGGTGGCACCCCTTTTGGTGGCACCCCTTTGAGTGGCACTCCGAGAGAGGTTACCCCCGTCGGTACACTAGATGTAGAGGGGTCTCCTAGATATGCCTAGGAGCGTGGACGGAGATGGAAGAGGACCCATCTTAAGCAGACTCCTAGGGGTTATGGATACCTGGTTGATAGTAGGTCAGGAGCCATCATCATGAATGATGAGGGGAGGGTGATGGCTCGCATGAGAGAGTTGTGCCAACAAGTTTTTCGGCACAACGTCATGGATCATTGGAAGAACATACCGGAGGGGAGCAAGGACTACATAGTAGCATCCTTGCACGAGGAGTTTCCGGTGCCAGCCACAGTAGATAGATTCTCTACAGGCTGGATGATGGATTGCATGCGTACATACATGTCACATAGACGATCCAACGCATGTAAGGCAATCAAGGGTGGGGATGCAAAGCCCGAGTGGTTAGATGCAGACGACTGGCGCCGACTGAGGGAGGAGGCTACAAATTTTCCAGGACATTGGAGTTAGCAGCAGGAGGCGGCAAGGGCATGACTCGAGGCCGGAATGGTCCATCATCTTGGGAGTGGCGGCCACAGGACATATTTGGAGGACTTTGTAAGTTTCTCTTTTGTTTTACTTGTTTGTTTTTTTGAAATATTCTTTGTACTGACAATCATGTTTCTAACAGTTAGCATTTTGTTTTCTTTGCAACACTCCATTACAAATCGCGATCCGCAAGGCCTTGAGACTCGATATGCAGAGAGGCACGGTCTCAATGCATCGATCGACTGATTGTATAGACGTGGCGGCCTTGTAAGTCACTCATCTTTCTTGTCCGTAGTTACCATGAGATATTTGAATGCATTATTGTATGCTGGATTGATGTGTTGTTTCTTTTTCTACAGAATCCGTTCGATGCTCCTTTGCGGCGGGACAAGCTTTCGGGGGACGAGGATTTGTAGCTTGCCCTTGGATCCTTGGAGCTCACACACCTTTAGTTTTTAGTCGCCTGATCTATGTGGACATTTTCTATGTGTTAGTGATATCCTTTCATGATTGTACCAATCGCATTTTATGCGATCATGTATTTATTTCATGTATCAGTTTTATGATTTCAGTATGCATTCTTTTTGTTTGCAAGCGCTTTGTATGCAGTAGTGCAGAAACTATTTTGTATGGCTCTCATACAGCACACAGTGCTATATGTGGCTGCCCTACCACAAAATTTTTTTCTCTGTTACCGTCATTATTTGCGTCGCAAATTTACTGCTTGCGTCGCTATGTGCGTCGCAAATTTATTGGTTTCGTCGTAGCGTCGCATATAGCGATGCCAATATCGACGTTTCTATGGCGTCATCGATAGCGACGCTTTTTGCGACGACAGGGGCAAATTTTGTTGTTTGTATTTTCATCGCTTTAAATGTCGCTACTAGCTCAAATCCTTGTAGTGTTATCTTCATCGCATGGATTATCTCCATACACTACATGCCTATAAGAGACCAAATTTACCTAAGGTTTTCCATGACCTTGAATCTAACTTTCCATGGCAAATCCTAGCTCTAGCATAGTGGCATCATTTTGTGATGCGACGAACCCTCTCACTTGCTCCTTTCTGAACTATGCTCTTCAGTGGCTTTCTATAGATTTTTTGTATAGCCTACATACCAGATTGAGCCATGCAAAGGTCATAAATCAAGCTCTGGTGCATGTGGGACAACAACTCCATGCTAGAGCCATGCCCACCTCATCCCAAGACCACACCACGATGGATATCATTGAGTGTGATGTAGCCTTTGCCATCTATGTTTTGTGCACTTATGTACAAGAGGACAATGAGGATGACATTGATGTACCCTCTCAGCCATAGCTACAACATTTTAAGAGGGAGTCTCAAGAAATTGCTCTCGATCCAAGCAACGAGGTAGCAAAGGACTTAGATATTATATATCCACCTCCTTTCCCTACTAAGATGTTGAACAATGAGCCACCCCTTAGTTCTATCCATGCTATCACTATTGAGGGGGTTGAATACCTATTTACGTAAGATGTGTTGGAGATAAGAGAAAAAGAGCTATATTGTATCATGGTGTGTGATGCACTAGATGATTTTATAAGTTTCGATGTACAGGATGCTCCACCACATGTGGACGAGGTAGCTCGATATGATTGCATGAACATCAATGACATCTTTGCCATTATGAGCATCCAAAAGAAAATTGATGACGTAGCACTAGAGTACCACATCTCCAACGAGGACTTTGAGCGTTTGTAGGAAAGCCTTTTTGGTCCTCGACCTGACAACATGGTACCTTTACAAGAGAGAGATGAGGGCAGCCCCCGATTGTAGGAGTAGATTTGGATGCTCCATTGCAATGGCAAATAGATGGCGTGGAGAAGATAATGTTTTCAATTTTTAGCACAATTTCACCCATAGGGCCTATAGAGTATGTGGACCCACACCATGAATTTTGACTGGGATTCACAGACCACTATAGGAGCCCTAGTGTTGGCCTCAAGTCCGAGGGCCTAAATTCAGAGGCTTAGATCTGGGGGACCTGATTTAGGCCCCTAGATGCAAGCCTCTAGCCAAGGCTCCTGTAGGGCTCTAATCTCGGTCAAAATTCATGTTGTGGGTCCACATGCCCTAGAGGCCCTATATGGGTAAAGTTGCATGCAAAAATGAAGTATATATATGTAATACTCTCCATACACAATGAGTAAGAAAATGAACTTATCTGACGTAGGACATTATCTATACATATGAGATTTTATCTAGGCAAGGTGGGTGATCTGATGGCCAAGAAAGGGTGCAGGAATCGACATTGAAAGAGTACATTAGCTAGCTTGTCAAGGATATAGTAGCATTTCATAAGACATATTCTCCTACTTTTACTGGGAAATTTCTAAAGCTAAGGGCAATGACGAAGGCTAGCCCCTTCGAGACCATCCGGACCAACTCCAGCTTGGAGAAAGTTATGTTGCTTCAACGTTTAAAGCTACTCTACTTATTCACAAGTACTAGGTCGGCCCACTTTTCTCCATGGTGACCTGCAATAATAAACACCATATTAGAGATTTTTGAAATTTTCCAAGTCCCACTTTTAATGAATGTCTTACTTTTGTGAATGAAAGAGAGCACTATGTTTATGTTTGTCTTTAAAGGGAACTTTGTATGTTACAAATATGAGATCACACATCTTGAAACCTTAAGTGATGAAGTGTAAGCTATGTGGCTATTAGGAGATTTGGATTTTACCTCTATATTTTCTAGCATACTAACAAAATGTGATGTTGTATGGTGGTGGAAACATCAATGAGGCTTAGCTAGGATATTTTCAAGTTTAATGTAAGAATACAAAGGTTTAAAGGAGTATAGAGAGAATTTAGAACACAAGAGCCTTAAACATTATATGAAGATATGTTATCATGGCCAAAATTTATAATGTTATGGATTTGAAGATATTATAATATGATTTTTTTCTTTTAGATATAGCATCATTTAAAGTGACATGTATAAGTTTCATGAACTAGGATCTTAAAAGAGTCACCACTAGCTAGGCGTGGTTTAATAACTTGATCTTATAATACCATATAGTAATAAGGTTGGGTAACTTACGATGTGATGGTTCTTTTTTTTGTGTAGACCAATAGGCACAAGTATGTTAATAATTTCTCACTCCATTTTATATTTTTTGTATGTATATGCATGATATATAAATATCTTTTGTTCAAAAGTTCTATCTATCTGGACAATATATGGACAAGATGGATATTGACTTTGACCAAAATCAACTAGCTTAACACTTTGACTAGCTAAATGAACTTTCATATTATAAAATGATGATTCATATACCAAGCTAGAAGTTTATGTTTTTTCTAAGACCAAAGATTTAACCTTTGACCAATGGTTTGTGTTTCCAAAGAAATAGACATAAATTGTATTATTCATTAAGACTTATTTGTTAGCTAAGACATAAAGTACAAAATTGGACTTAAACCACTTTATAAGAAATTTCAACACGATTAACTAATATTATTGAAAGAATTAAAAAAATTAAGTAGATTCTCTCATTGATATTGGTGGTTTTTAAAAACACTAAGGTAACTACATAAAACACTTTAAATTTCTAACAAGCATATATTTCATAGCCATGTAAAAGCACTTACTGTAAGGGACATATTTATTATGAAAGTTAAAATTAGTCCATATAGAGTCACTACCTTGTTGCATAGTATATATTGGAATACAAATTTTGTAGATTTTATATAAAATATTTAGCAGCACTACTATTTATGAAATGTTTGTGATATCCTAACTCATGAGCAAGTTGCATTGCTTCCATATCTTTCAAAGTAGAGACTAAAGGAGTTTGCTTTAACTTACATAAGTACGAGTTGTTCAATGTAAGAGACGGATGACGTGAGCCATTTGTTGATGATATTTGTATAATAGACGATCATAAAGTACAAAATAGGACTCAAACCACTTTATAAGAATTTTTAACACAATTAATTAATGTTATTGAAAGAATTAAAAACTTTAAGTAGATTCTCTCATTGATATTGGTGGTGTTTAGAAACACCAAGATAATTACATAAAACACTTTAAATTTTTGACAAGCATATATTTCATATCCATGCAAAAGTCTCTAATGTAAGGGATATATTTATTATGAAAGTCAAAATTAGCCCATATAGAGTCACTACCTCATTACATCATGTATATTGGAAAAATACAACTTTTGTAGATTTTGTATAAAACATTTGGTTGCACTACCATTTATGAAATGTTTGTGATATCTTAACTCACGAGCAAGTTGCATTACTTCCATATCTTTCAAAGTAGAGACCAAAGGAGTCTGCTTCGACATGGATAATTGTGAGTTGTTCAATGTAAGAGACCGATGGTATGAGACATTTGTTGAGGATGTTCGTATAATAGATGGTCTCTTGAAGCAAGAAGTAATTGAAGGTTGAACATATATACTATCTTTATCGATCATGACCTCGTGCGATGCTGATGATGAAGATGAAATACCATCATTCTTTGCTCTAGTCCATTCATCAATGACAACCTTGAATTGTGCATACAATTCATGTCCATATTGAACTGGCTCCTGTCCATATTGATCAAACTTGATGACTTCACATGCATCATGGTATTTTCTTAAGCGAGTCAAGTATGTAGAAGTTCTTTGATAAAGATAGAGTCTCCATGATCAATATCAAATTTTTAAGGAAAAATGTAATTCTCGATAGGATTTGGACATCCTTTGTAAGGACTGTCATCTATGAGAATAATCTTGGTATGCTAACAAACATCTCCATATTGATCCCATATATACTTCAAAGGCTTGAACATTGCTTCTACTCCCATCTTATCTGGCCTATATATGATTTTGAGTTGATGTCTATGACATTGTTCTTGGTCCCAAATCATGAAGAAAGGATACTTCCTTTTTGCATGGATCTCCAAGCACTTAATAATTGCCATGACATTCTTATGAAAAGCTGTTGACCAAACTCCCACTTAGAATCTTGCAAATAAGGCTTCAAGAAACTCCATATATCCTAGTTCGAAGAACAACCCATTGCTTTCCCATTTGAAAGATTTGAAACTTTTTAGACTTAGCAAAGCATCGTTGTAAAAGAAGACCATTGAGATCAAGTATTACACATAATTGTGTTGTATTTCTTATCAAGGACACATCAATCACATCATCATGCTCTACTATTGTTGAATTTGTTAGGTATCCAATCATAGATATCTTAGTTGAAGTTACAAAGAGGAAAAAGAAGCACATTAGATTCATTTACTTCCTCATCATTCTACTCAATGTTTGAGCTATAAACTGGCATAGAACGCTAAAGTAATTTAACTTTACATTGACAAATACATGCATAGGTACTACTTAATAAATGATATCTTAAGAAAAGAGACATTTAACCATGTGAAAAAATCTAACCAAGAGTAATATCATGAGGTGAAATATATATATATGATTATTTTTTTGAGGTAAAATCTATTCTAATAAATTCATTTTTCCATACCTACTTTTTATCGCTAATTATAAGTATACTTGGGATACTACCAATAGATTCTTGTAATTAGTTACAAAAATTATATTATCATTATAATATTAACATACTCAATTTATAAAAATACCTTCAAGATGGCATGTACAAAGGAGGTGTTTATTAGTCCTAATTATTAAAAGAAAATTTAAACATGATACTTTTGACCATGTGACCAAAACTATATCACATATAAGTGACACATGATAATTTAATTGAGATAAGTTATACTCTAGTTGGATAAGTTTTCATATTTTCTTCTTAAGGACTAACTATTCTATTTTTAAACTAGTTATATCCCATAGATATTTAAACCCATGAATTGTAAGAAGGATTTTACCTTAATATTCCATATACACATCTCAAAAGATACATTGGAGGTGAAATCTTTGTTGCATTATTTGCTACTGAGGTAAAACTCCTTTGGGAGGTGAAATGAATCTTTTTTGGGGTGTGCAATATATTGTTGGCTCTCTTATCCTAAGGTACATGCATAGACATACACTAGTGATATAGTAAAAGATGTTATAAGAGATAAGAGATTTGACCATGTGGACAAATCTAACCAAAACTAACATGACAAGATCATTACACCACATATTAGAGTTTAATTGAAATAGACTTAAGTAAATTTTGCATAGCTAGCTCAAACTTTTCATTATGATAAGTATTCTTTCACACTAGATTACAATAACTCCTTTAAACATTTATCCTTACAAAGGATGATAAATTTTAATGAGCTCTTTAATACTATTTTAGCAAAAGATTTACTTAAACAGATTTTTAAAACCAAACATGCTTGGTACCTTCTTTTGTGAAAATTTCTTTAAGTAATATGACCAAAGAAAGAAAATATCGCAAATGCTAATGGAAGTAATTTCTCAAGAGAAAAATCAAAATTACATCAATGTGTCTTCCTTGATGAAAGGAGAAGGAACATAGTTTAAACACCTGAAGTAGCCTTTAATTTCTCTTTCATAATTAGACTTTCTATATCTTGGCTTGATTCTTCTATGCCCTTGTATGGTACTTCAAGAACTTGAACTTTAGTAGGAGGAACCTCTTAGGAGTTTGAATATTTTTTGGCACTCTCATGGACCCTCCACAATTGTGCTTCAACCTCTTTTTGCTCTTAAGTGTTGCAAACCACTATAATAGTCTTCATATGATTTACCAATGCCACCATAGATGCAAGTCCACTTGCATATACATCAAATACAACCTCATGAGCATCATTAAATGCTTTGATTGTAGTTTCCATAACTTTCATTTTCTAATTTCTCAAAATGGCCTTTGCAATCCTTTGGTCTTATTCAAGATCTTCATCATTGCACTCCTTGTCCAAGCCTTCAAAGTCCAAAATGGAAGGCTTGTTGGCATTGTTTATATATCGCTCAAAATTGATGAAGCTTTTCTCTATGGTCACTTATGTCAAAACCACAAAAGAATTTATAGATCCAAAAGCAAAGGTTCTATCCATTGATAGGAAGTCAACACTACCAACTAGCATGTGTGTGATACACGAAATGCTTTCAAGAGCATTTTCCAAATTTGCTATTTGCTTTCCATCAAAAAATGATAACAACATGAATTGTTTAGATTCACATGTCATTTGTAGTAGAGTGGATACAACCTTTCCAAACTTTATAGAGTCCCATTTCATTCCCTCAACCACATGTGCTGCATCTAGAACAATAATCCCAATGGTAGTTGGATCTAGAACAACAATCCCAATAGTAATTGGATCTCTATAAAAATTATGTATAAGATCAAAGGTTTCTAGATTGCATCTGACAACATATACACACCAAGGAGAAGTAGTGGAGAATTGAAGAGGATTTTACTTTTTTCCAACTTGGAAGTTCACAATATCTTTTGCTCCATTTGATAGGGACCCTACATCAGCTCCACGTGTGAGCTTCTTTGATACCCAATCATTGTAAATGTCTAAAATCTTTGTGTAGACTTCATCATTGATATCATAATCATCAACAAGCTCTTCCCAAGTATTCATCACAATGCTACTTTTTGGAACCGAGGCATTGAAAAGAGTGACTAATTCCTCCTTTAGGACCCTATCTTACTTGATTTTCTTAGCCCTTGTTTCCTTGTCAATCATATCTTCCTTATCCCATTTGTTTTTAAGGAAAATGATACGACCTTCATTGATCTCCTCTTGTAGTGTAAGGATTTCTCCATCCTTTAGATCCATAAGGAAATGAAATGCAGTAGGAAAAGATTGCATTTCCTTCTTTCTCGAACTCTCCTCTTGGGATATAAGCTCACCTCTAGAGTATCTCTTCATGATTTTGATCCAACTTTCAAATATTTCTTGGGAGATAAAAGTCATATGGCAATATCTAAATGTACAATTTTCTGCAATGTGTGCCACAAATCTTTGCAAAGAAAAGATCAAAATAGTGAGCATAGAACAAAAGAAAGAGCATCATACTAATCTTCCAAAAGAGAAGATAAGCTTATATGTGATTACCTACCATGGTACTCTTTGAGAGCTTGTCTTAGAAAGCCCTTGCTGGGGTTTTGGTGGAGAACCAAATGCTAGCCCACTGATCTCTTAATTGTTGAACTTGCTCAACATAAGGGGCATTCTTCATAACATTATGTGATTCCATATTTGTCATTTGTGAAATCTCAATGCACATTTCCGCAAGACAATCAACTAATATTCTTTTTCTCGTGGTGTATAAATGCTTGGTTACTAGACAACGTGTAGTATTACTGTGAATATATATCTTTGCTGCATAAATTGAGTGAAGCCCTGATATAATCCAATAACTATAAGTGTCGACTTAGTAGCATCCACCTCATCACAATCCATGGGTCTCTTCTCATTGTTGTCTTGTACAAAAGGCATAAGATATGCTGATATTGCTAGATTCATGGGATTCTTTATGAAAGATATGGTTAGCTTCTCTACATAATCCCAGCATAATGACCTATAAACATACAAAGGATGTGCCTCATAGTACCTATCACAACGAGAATAGGAAATTGTGTTGTTGGACCAAATGGAAAGAATTTTTCAAACATGTGAAATCATGATCCTTCCTTCTTTCTCTTCTTCTTAATTGTCTCAGGAAAATCGAATGGTCTTTCTACTCCCTTAATCTCAAGAGAAATTATTGGCTCTACAGGTGTAACTTTTAGCATGGAAAGTAAAGTGGCATCATTCTCAATAGTGTTAGCAGCCATACTAACAACAAGAGCTTGTGACAAGGAACTTTGTTGAGGTGATTTTAACTTTGAGCTTGTGGGATTCGGTGAATTATTTTCTTCTTACGGAGTAGGTGACGATCTCAATTCTATTTGTTTATCTTGGAGCTTCATTCCTTTTTTGGGGAGATCACATTTTCTTGATAGGGAAAGTAGCTCACTATTTTGGATAGCTTGGAATGATGATATAATGTATTATATGCCCTTTACCTCCTCAAATAGAGTCCATCCCATTGTTTTCAAAGAGTATTCTTTGGCCTCTTTAATACATGCAAAGTGAAATGACAAAGGATCAAGTCTGTGTACTACATTTTTCCCCTTGATCTTAACAAGATTCCATGGTATTTTCTCTTTCCTAACACATCCATTTGTTATCTTCTCTATGACACCATCTTGTAGAAAAAATGCAATATCACTCTTTAAAGTAAATAAGAGAACATTGTTAACCCTTTTTCCTTGACTATCATAAACATCCACATACCATGGATACACAAAATCACCACTAACTCCATCAATGGTTTGGGTCTCCTTTTTGGGTATGCTATCTTTCTTTGCCATTGAATAGTTCTATAAAGAGAAAAAGTCATTTAAAAAAAAGTGGATTTACAAATAATCAAAATTCACAAAACCCAAATAAATGTATAAGATTTCTAGGTTGAAAATTGAAAACACAACACCACAAGATTTCACAAGATACAAGACAAATATACTCCAAAGGGACTCTTCCATAAAACGAAATATTGAAATTTGAGATTAACTATGGTATAAGATCTAACCATAAATAGATGTGCTTATGTATCAAATCTCATGGATTATTCTGGCCCTAAGTTAGCATTAATTATGTTTATCTTGCAAGAATCATATAGTAAAAACTTTGCCATGGACTTCGGTGAGAAGATTAAATTCTATTAATAGTGAGACTTGGCCATGGGCTTGGTTAAGCAATAATGAAATGTTGACTATTAATGTGGTATGAGATATAGTGAAAAATCATTGTGGTTATGTAGAAAATGTCATGGAAGATTTTGTCCCTAAGTTAACATTGGATTTCTTCTCCATGTAAGTTTCCTATGCAAGGATCATAATCTAGAAACTTTGCTAAGATTTTTGGCCATGTGATCAAATCCTATTTAATCAAAGAATGAGACTTAGTCTAATATGAGATCCACCCATATATCAATGTGGTTATGTTGTAATCTCACGGCTCCATTTGGCCCAAAGTTAGCATTTTAATTAATGCACATTTAAGTTTCCCATGAAAGGAGTCATATTGTAGAAACATTGTCATTGGTTTTAGCCATGTGGTCAAATCCTATTTAGTCATAAGACTTATCTATAAGATTAGAAAATTTGCCTTGGTTTTTTATCATATGGTTTTTAAAGGCTAGTTAAACAGAGGATATATTTTATTGTGATATGGGATTTACATATAAACAAATATGACTATGTAGCAAATGCCCTAGATATCAACATAAGGTAATGTGAAAAACACTTGAAAGGTGGAGGTTTAATCTCATGGTGAAACCTACTACAATATATCTATATTTTTATAAATTAATTTTAACCATATGGCCAAATCTAGTTTCATAACCATATGAAGAAAGTGTTCATTTGTTACAACATGTTGTAAAACTGAATTTGACAATATAGCCAAATATTATTTTATAGTGGAATGAAAAGAGTGGTCTCATAGTTTGCAAGATGTATGAGATTAGATTTGATCATATGGCCGAATGAAACAAGAATGGGGGATTCTTGGATTCTACCATTAATTTAAAAATAAAATATTTGACCATATGGCCAATTTTTATTTTGTAATGGAATGGACAAAGTGGCTAACTTGTGGTAAAATGATATGATATTTATATATGAGCATATAGATGGGAAGTTATGAAAATTTGAAATGAAAGAAATGGTTTATGGAAACAAAGTGATTCATTTGTTGCATGACAAGTTTTGACCACATTCCAAAACTTCCTATAAATATAGTAGGTAATTAAGGAGTTCCAAGTAGAATATGGTCTTCCTTTTTGGAGATAATATAGAAGATGTTTGTCTTAGAAGATTTTTCCATGCAACCAAATCTAGCATACCTAAAATTTGTGTGATCGAACTCGCCATAGATTTAGTCTTAATTTTTCAGGATCAATTCCCAAAAAAGTGGTTTTTTTGTTGCAAGGCAAGATTCGACCACATGGCCAAATTATAGAAAGTAAGGAATTCTAAGTAGAAACTAGTCTTTCCTTTTGGAAGTAAGTAAGGGTTGATAATATAATAAAGCATTTTACCAAATGGAGAAATGTCATTCTTGTAATAAAATGAACAAAGTGGTTAATTTGTTGCAAGATATTGTGATACTCCAAGAGTCCTTATTTTAGCTAAGAGATACCTTAATGAGAAGATTTGGCCACATGGCCAAATCTCACAGTATATTGAAAAAAATAATAGAAATTACATCTTATATTATAAGAAAATATTTAATCTCATGGCCAAATCTTAGATTGTATTGAATAAAATAACAAAAATTACTTCTTATATTGTAAGAAAAAATTTTGACCATATGGTCTAATCTATAGATTCATGAAAGATCATGATATGTGTTGTTAGAAAATCAAATTACATCCTAAAAAATCATATTGAGTATTGGTAAGTATTGTATAGTCATATGCTTATTGCAAAATCATAAAGAATGTAGCCATAAAATCTTACGAAAATGTTTTTACTATGAAAATACAGTATAATAAAAAGTTCTATATAATAAAGGATAATATGATGTATAAGAACTTGATAAAATGCTCTAATATTATTGAAGGATACAAGAAATATGAGACTAGATTTAGCCTTGAGGTGAAATCTTAAGGTATATAGCATCACACAATAGAAAGAAAGGTTAGTATTTTGAAAGCACTCATTGATGAAAGCATTGCACAAAACATTTATTCCATATTCACATCTAAGAGAGTTTTTTCAACATTACACAAATCATATATTTCATATTCACAACAAAGAGAGTATTTTCAATAGTGCAAGAAATCATGCTTTTCATATTCACAGCAAAGAAGCTATCATTTGCAAGGTAGTGGGCAGCAAAAAAGACAAGCACTCCAGGAGATCAATCAAGCAATTGAGAAGAAGAAAAAGAAGAAGACATTGAATTTTCAAGATTGAGTGCCTAATCTCATTGCTACATAAATAAAGATTGCATTTAATTTTCATACATGATTCCTATTTAGATAATACTTGTGATGCTTGATCTTAATATTATTCTATAATAATCATATGAAAGAGTAGTAGTGTGATTTATAATAATTGTATCGATTGAATGATCAAAATTAATGTAGTTTAACTCAAAATCAATAATGAAGTAGGGAAGAGTTGAAAACTTGTTGTAGTTAGTAAAAGTAAGCAATATGTGCCAACGTAACAAAAATCACCCGTGAAGTAGAGCAGACATGTTGTGGAGTGGCGATCATTCACTGCCCTATAAAATTATTGAACCCGTGGAGTAAGATTTGTAATTTAAAGATGCAAGTAGTTTTGGTCACAATACCCTAATTCAAATCAAAATTTGCATTGCACAATATGTTTTAGTTGAGAAAATGAAATAGTGGAGAGTAGTCTGGAGAGTAGTCAGAGAAGAGTAGGAGATAGAACTGCCAAAGATTAGGGTTGCAAAACTTGCAATAAGAGAGGGGCAACAGGAGCAGAGAGATAAAAATGTAGAGGATTAGGAATGAAAACCCTGCAACCGCAAAAATGCAACAGAGAAAACACTAGGTCAGAGAGTTGCGTAGAAGAGAGAGGGAGGGGAAGAGAAGCTTGTTTTGAAAAACATCATGATTAGTTGTAAAGACCAATCTTGTGAAAGGGATCATTTAATGTATCACGCTATTCGAATTACCATAACTTATTACGAAATACGATGCCCCCAAACCCCCATCAGGGTGCTACTCCCAAACCCCCCATTGGGAGCATTGCCCCCAAATCCCTACAAAGGGTGCTATCCCTGAACCCCGACTAGGGGCATTGCTCCCAAACCTCCACCGAGGAGGACGTTGCCCTCAAACTCTCACAAGGGGCATGTCTCCTAGACCCGCTCCTTTCCCCTAGCCCCCCCCTTAAGAACCCATCATTGAGATATTGCCCATATTTCCACAACTAGATATTTTTCCTACACACTCTCTATCCTACACCGTGCTAGAGATTCTACTCTCGAACTATCACTAAGGTGGCTTCAAAATCCTCAATGATATTACACATTACATATTAAATACATTAAATATATATAATCTTATAAAATATAATTTAATATATTTAAATTATATTTATTAATTAATAATAAATTAAATTAATATATATTTTGATACTATATTTCATAATATGCATATAGTATGATATACTAATATAACATGATTTAGACTAAAATAGTATAACTTAAAAATAAAATGTCATATGATACATTTTACTATTATGAACAAGTAAGTAGTATAAGATTTATAAATATTTAACCATGATAAAAATTATCTTTTCTTCTCAAATAGCTTCTAATTGATGCTGAAACTTCCTCAATCTTTATAACTTTGTGTCATAGGGAATGAAATCTCCTATTATTTAGAGGTCCTTGTGGTTTCAACATTTAAGCACGAGATCAATGTTTCTCATAAAATATATTTATCCTTGTTGTCATGTGGAATACATGAAATAAAGGTTTTGATCATTTGATCAAATATTTTCTAATGGAGATCACAAAGATTATTTATCCTTGTTGACATACAATAAAGGCTTTGACCATTTGGCTAAATCTTGTTCTATGGACATCACAAACAATTATTTTCCTTACTATCATCTAGGTTACATACAATACATGTTTTAACCATATGGCTAAATCTTTTCTTGTGGACATCACAAAGAATTTTAATCCTAAGTCTTGTATAAAATACTTGCAATAGAGGTTTTGACCATCTGGGTAAATCTTTTCCCATAAAGATCACAATGAACTTTTATCCTTCTTGTATGTATTTTGCTTGAGGTTTTGACCATCTCGCTAAATATTTTTCTATGGAGACCACAATAAAATTTTATCATTTTTATAATGTGAAATACATACAACAAAGATTTTAATCATTTGACTATATTTTTTCCTATGGGGATCATAAAGAATTTTTATATTTGCTATGATATGGAATACATACAATAGATTTTTGACCAGGTGGCTAAATCTTTTCATATATACATGATAAATAATTTAAATCATTTTTCTCATGTTGAATAGATATATTACAATTTTTGAATATCTGTTATATCTTTTCCCAATGAGAGCACACACGGAAGTTTTTACTTACTCAAAGAGTAGCTAATAAAATAAAGTAAAATCAAGGGCAACTAAAAATAATAGAAGAAACTTTTCTTCTTTATTTTAGGGCATAGTTCATGAGAAAGTTTATTTTTGGCCATATGGTCAAATCTATCCCCTTTCTGTAAGATGTTTCCATTAATACTTTGTATTATGGATGTTGGACTCATTCCATCTAATATTTCAGTGCTTTTTTCTTTTCAATGAAATTTGATACTTCATTGTATTTACCAAATTCATTACTATTTTCTTCTTTAATAGAGGTGAAAACATACAAATTATAAAATATCCATTTTGTCACTTATATAGGTATTATGAATGACGAATTTTATTTTGGAGAAACTGTGAATTTGCTAGTTGATCATGAGATTGTTGCACTTGGGAGAGTGCATGCAATACATCCAAATGAGACATGCCATAGAGAAACACTTGAAGATGGATATATTTTAGTGGCTATTGATAAATGTCTAAATGTAGCGGTATATTTGCCATTCCCAACAATTGAGGCAATGAAGGTTCATGAAGCTATAGGTGGTTCTACAAAATGGGGAAAGAAATATGTGGTAATTGTTTCAAACTCAATAACAATTCATGATGAAGGAGATGATTACGAATCAAACTATATCCTACCTTCTTCTGAGGATATTAATGTGCTTAGCCTTCGTGAAATTTGAAGAGAAAGTAGAGTGATGCTATGGACAAAAGGAAACACAATGTGTGTTGGGACAAGGGTTATATTATTGGCTTTTCCATATGATGTGATAAACTTTGAGTTGCTAGGAGAAAAGGATGTTGGTGTGGTGGTAGATAAAGCTCTTGATCAAACCACAGGAACATACATAGATGACAACCTCCACTATGTCACTTTGGAAAGATGGCCTATTAAACAAGTCACCTTTGATGATGGAACATTGCTGCTACAACAAAAATCATACATGCAATTTATCTCTACATATGCTTGTGCCAAAAACATGGAAGATACAAATGAAGATTTTGTTTCTGCAAAAAAATCAATTTTTGTTTACAAGAGATCATATTGTATGGTCAATAGAAAGCCTCGAATTATTGCCCCTAAAGGTGCAAACTTGAGGACTTCTATGGACTCCATTTCACAGGTTTCCATGATTGATTATTGCCAAGAAAAGTGTTGTCAATTTCCTAATGGAGAAGAAATGCAACAATTACGTAAATACTTTTGGGGATTGCAATTTGAAGACCACACAAACTATGTTTATGACAAGTTTGAATCATCATGCAGGATTGATCACTTGGGAACAAGGAAGTACACCTTCATCTTCAATGGACAAGTGGTATGTGGAAGGGCATGGTATGAGATTCATGGAATCCCAAAGACATGTTTTTACAAGTACAAAACACAATTTGAGCATGGCATGAGGAGGGCAATGCATGGAAACAGGGGGGTAATAAGAGCATCTTCTGATCACAAAAAGATGGGAAGAGCCATCCTTAGAGACTTTTTCAAGGAAGAATGCAGAGCAAATGCCACAAAAGAGTAGAACAATGCAAGATGGATCAAGGGAGACACAATTGGTCATCCTAAATGTTTACAAGCAGGTAGATATATGGGCAAAAGTAAATACAACATTGAATGGTATTGGATGTAAGCAAATGTCCTTGTTCACCTTCAATTGTATTTGGAACATAGAGTTCAAGCATGTAACCTTAGCAAAGACAAGTGAGTTCTCCAAATGTAGTATTTGATCAAAGATCAAAGAGCAGCTTGTAGTAACAAAGTGTCTTCAAGAGCGAAATGTGCTTCTTAAAAAGCATCAATATCACATGCTACAACAACAAAGTTGTCGGAACATATACTACAGTTGGCGCTTGGCCTCAGCATTAGATCCAGAGAAAAACTTGTGCATCATACATGATAAAATGGACCACCAAAAGAGACTGAAGGATCTACTCAACTACTAGTTTCTTTAACATGCATGACACATGGACATGGAGAAGGCAAATATGGACATTTCTCACTTGATCTATGGCCTCACGATCCTAACTTTACAATTGCCTCATTGTCGTTGTGCTTTAGGAACTTGGAGTAACTACACAGGTATACAAATAGTGATCTACAAGTAGATGGAATGCCGAGATCAACCTCTGTGCTACTAAATGCCCTCAACTCAAAAAAAGCACTCTACCCCCACCAAGGTGTTGCACAAAATAAATCATGCATGGAAGATAATACACCACAGGATGACCTTCATAATTTCAAATGATTGCAATAGAAATTACTACTTCAACTTGATAATTGTGGATCAAAAAATAAATATCGCTATCTCTTTGCATATCTATCATTGTTTGTTACATGAGGAACATTCAACATGATCCAGCTTGGGTTTCTCATGGTGGATCATACACATGAAGACATTGATACAATGTTTAGCAAATTTTTAGAGAAGCTAAGGACGAGCATGACCTTCACTTTTCTTCATCTTATGAAAAATTTTCAATCATGCCAGATAACAAGTCCTACACCTTTCTTATTGACACATGTGCATGACTTTAAGAGATACATTGAGTGATACTTGTGTGATTCCAAAGATATACTTGTTGGTCACTCATGACCTCTTCAATTTCAGTTTTATATGTTGAAGGAGATACACCTGTCATACAATACAAGATACATGCAAAGTCCCCAGACTAGTTACCAAGAGAAGGTGGCATTGAATTATGAAAGAGAGACTTTGTAGGAAAGTCTACTATTTCAAAGGGTGTTCGAATGTTGCTACCCATGTTTGATTACGTTAAGGATCATCAAGAAGTAGTAAGTGGAGTTAAAGATTATTTGAAGTATTGGGAAAGATGGTCAAATGTACAAGGACTTGAAGCAGAGTTCACAAAGTTCATAACACCAGTGGTTGATTATTGAAAACATATTATCTACGCTCTTCAAACTCCAAATGTCCAATAAGATTTTTTTTTCATAGATTTTGGGCCAAGAACACAAAGTGGTGTAACTAATATAGATGTAGATAATGCAGATGACTTTATTAGATTAGAAGAGTTGAATGATCACGATTGTGGTCCTCTCAGCAAATGACCCAAACATGCATTTGAACCAAATTTTCCTGATGTTAAGAAAGATGACTTTGTGCTTGTTAGACCTTCAAATCCAGTATATCCAATATGTCTTGGTGTTGCACAAAGTGAGATGGATACAAATTGAAATTCCAAAACCTTCAACAAGGTATGTATACAATATTGGGCAGCATCGGTTTTGTAGCCATCAAAATGCTACAGATGCAGAGGTGTATATGCTTCATCCATTATCTTGTGTCGCAACGGTAATGCTACACAAATTGCTTGATGATGATACAAATAACCATCTCAAATTGAGTAAGGTGCAATCGACTAACCTGAGGTTAAGCTGATCCCATATGGTTGAGAAATCGGAATCAATTGCATACATTTTGGGTAAATCCATGAACTCGTTATGGTAAACAGATGTGATTGCATTCACTCGAGGTCGCCGTGATAGAGCATCTACTACCACATTCTTAGTTCCAGATGTGTGAAGGATTTGAAAATAAAACATAGATAAGAAATTTTCCTAACGCATCTGTTTCTCTGAGAGCTTCTTCTGAGTGAGGAAGTATCTTAGACTTTGGCGATCTGTTTTAATAACAAAATTTGCACCAAGTAAATAGTGTTTCCATACTTGAAAAGCATGTACCACTGCCATAAGCTCTTTCTCATATACTGGAGCATGTAGCTCACGGTCCTTGAGGCATCGACTCTCAAATGCTACTGCATGATGCTCTTGGTTAAGCATAGCTCCATGCAATCCCTAGAAGCATCATAGTGAACTTCAAAAAGTTTTTGAAGATCCGGAACTATGAGAACTAGTTCTTGAGTCACAAGAAACTTAATTCTTTCAAAGGGTTGTAGTTGCCTTGATCCCCCACAAAAAGGCATTCACTTCTTAGTAAGGTCATGTAAAGGAGATGCAACATATGCAAAACCTCGTATGAACCTCCTATAGTATGAACATAAGCCCAAGAAACTTCTAACTTCATGTACAAAAGTAAGTGTAGGCCATTCAACAATGGCTCGAATCTTCTCAAGATCCATTCTCACCAAATTGTGAGAAACAATATGGCCTAAGTAATGAATTTTCAAAAGGAAAATTTCACTCTTCTTATCATTGATCTGTAGTCTATGCTTGTGAAGCTCTTGAAAAACAATAGATATATGTTTTCTATGCTTTTCTTCAAACCGTGAAAATATAAGAATGTCATCAAAGAAGACACCTGTGAACTTTGAGTGAGGTCTCAAAATTCTCTCCATCATTCGATTGAATGTGGCGGGTGCATTAGTCAAACCAAATGGCATGACTAAGAACTCGTATAGTCCAAATGTTGTACAAAAAGCTGTCTTATGAACATCTTCAGGTGCTATCCGTATCTAGTGATAGCCGCTCTTGAGATCAATGCAACTAAAGATACTAGCCCCTTGCAACTTATCCAAGATATCATCTATCATTGGGATAGGAAAACAATTCTTGATTGTGATCTTGTTAAAAGGTATGTAGTCTATGCACATACGGAAAGAACCATCTTTCTTTTGAACAAGTAAGATTGGAGAGCAGTATGGAGAAGAGCTAGGTTGAACTAACCCTTTTTCCAACAATTCTTTTACTTGTGTTAGGATCTCCTCTTGCTAACTTACACTTACTCGGTAAGGTGATTGGTTAGGTGGTGAACTGCTTAGGATAAGATCAATTGTGTGATCTTCCGAGCGCTTAGGAGGTAACTCTCATGGGAGTGAATCACTAAAACAATATTCATATTGTTTAACAAAATTGTGTCTAGCTTGATCAATTAAAGAGAGGGGTTCTTTTAAAGTCTAAGACTTAGAAGCATTAGCTGGTAGTGCATTCATTAGAGGCACCAAGTGCCCTTGAATCATTAGTTTCTTTTGACTCTCTCACAAAAATCATGTACGCAGAAATAGCTTTCTTTATTTCTTTAGAAATGCTAACATGACTAACCATTAGCACAGGCCAATCTCCAGCATCAACAATGCATACTATGTTTTGACCCTTGAATTGAAATGCAAGGGTCTTCTTAACAAAATCAGGAAGAGGTCTAATCTTGTAATGCTACCAAAGCATGCCTAAGATAACATCACAGTTACCTATGGGTGCAAGTAGAAAAGATTATTGGTCACAGTAATCCCCAATTCTAAGATTCAACTTCCCTTGAATAGGAGTAGAATTGGTTGTAAGTCATTCAAATGCCGAACCTAATCCAATTGGCATTCCCAATCAATCTGGTGGAATTTATAGCCTTTCAACAATATCTGATGACACAAAATTATCTGTGGACCCTGAATCAAAGAGTATCAAAACTCGTTTTGATTGTCCCTCAATCCTTTAAGAGTTGTCTTTTCTTCTCATTTGAATGAGTGTTATCTTGCACATCCAGAACAGAATTTGAGGATGGTGGAGGAGGATCTTTAACTGCATTTGCTTCCTTCCTTTTGTGAGGAGAATCAGGCTTTATATGCCCTAACTCACCACAAAGAAAGCACTTTCCTTCCTCTTTGTACTTTTGTATCTTAGAGGGTGAGAGATACTTGCACTTCTTCTTGTTACCCTCTAGCTTTGAATATTGGTCATGGGTAAAGATAGGTCTTCTTCAATTAGTCATGTCTCTTGGTTGATAATAGAGCTACTCTTGTCTAGCTCTATAAGAACTCATCTCCAACTTTCGAGATGTACTGAGTATATGCAAACTTTCAGGTATCATCGCAAACTCCATCATGCGAGATAAAGTTTCATGTGGATACACCTTCATGGTTCTGTGGAAATGAGGGAATAGGCCAGCTTCAAACTTCCTTTTCTTCTCTTCATCACTGATCTCCATGAAAGGAGTAACCTTGAGAAGAGTAGACCAAAACTTGTCCACATAACTAGTGACTTTTTCATGCTCTTTCTAGTCTAGCCAATCCCACTTCTTCTTAACATCATTCTCAAAATCAAGAGGCAAGAACTGAGCATAAAACTTCTTCTTGAACTTTTCCCAAGTCGTAGGTTTCCTTCCCTCCAAAATGAGAGTCAACCACCAATTGCTAGCGGTGTCTTTCAAGTGCATGCCTACATGCGTTGGCTTGGACTTTTCTGAGAAATTAGCATAAGAAAAAGCAACTTCAAATTGCCTGACAAAGGCTAATGCCTTTGTAGGATCTCTCTTACCAGATTAAGATTCAAATTTTTTATCCTTGTCCCCAGACTTGAAAGTCTTAGTCTTCTTAAGCTTGCTCCTCTTATGGTCCCTCTTTGTCCATTTGCAAATTTCACGAGACTTAGAACCAAGAGAGTAGAAACTAGAAGATGATGAGGAGGAGGAGGAACTTGAGTAATCAGGGGAGTAGTTGGTTGCTGAGGGAGATGACTCCCTCCTTATCTGCCTCACTTGAGGTGAGGTCTTTTTACTCTTCTTGACCCGAGAATCCTTCTTCCTTTTAGGAAGCTTCTCAGCAATTGGATACTTTGCATCTTCACCATCAATTGGTGCAATGGTGTTTCCTCCAGTGTCACCATCTTTTGGAGGATTCGGTCCTTTATAAGTAGCTTCTTCCCTTGCCCTTAAGCTATTAATCAATTGACGTACTTCGGGAATGTCCAACAAGCTACGATACTCTGTCAATTGAGTTTGTAATTGCTCACTTGTAGGTGCTTCATCAATTGCCATCTTTACCTTCTTCTTGCAAGAATCACCTTTACTTTGAAAAAAGCAAAGAGACCTACTCTGATACCACTATTATAGAATCCAAGATACATGCTCTCAACTTTCTTATATACTTGAAATATATATGGCAAATATTATGTTGTCACAGAGGGAGAATAGATGAGAGAAAAGAAAGATGTAGAGAGAGTGGTAGAGAAATTGGCAACACACTAGGGACTGGAAGATGGGCCAATCCCCCCCCCCCCTTGTGGAGTTATATTATTGACAAGGAGCAAGCTCCTCCGTTACACATAAGCTAGTTCTTACTTGTAGATCTTGGAAACAAGATCACGGTTCCTTGCACGGTATACAACTGGCTAATACTTGCACAACTTGGAAGTTGGCACCTTTTGATCCTTCTTGAGTCTCCTTCTCTCCTACACAATATGTGTAGGGCTCTCCCCTTGGCGCTTGATTTCAGTAGAGCTTCCGCAGCACTTGCACCTTCTCTTCTCCTCTTGGAACTTGATTTTGATAGAGCTTCCGCAGCACTTGCACCTTCTCTTCTCCTTGATTTCAGTAGAGCTTCTACAGCACTTGATTTCAGCAGGGCTTCTGCAGCACTTGCACCTTCTCTTCTCCTCTTCGATACATGCGAAGTGACACTTCCTTCACGTCTCCCTCTTACACCTAAGGAGAGCCTCCTCTTGGATATATGAAAAGTGACACTTCCTTCACCTCTCCCTCTTACACCCAAGGAGAGTCTTCTCTTCTCCTCTTGGATACATGCAAAGTCACACTTCCTTCACCTCTCCCTCTTACACCCAAGGAGAGCCTCCTCTTTTATAGGCTTTCAAGAGCTTCTCTTCTTGGAGAGAGAGTTGAGTTGATCTTCATGCAAGATGTGGTTGTTTCACTCTGCAGGGCTAATTTTGAGATATCTCTTTGTGCGTTGTTTGGATGAAAAAACATCCAAAATGAAAGTTGTAGATCTCATTGTTGCCGATAACCTTGGTGGCTCGTTTTTTGAGATCGTTTTTCTATTGCGAGATATTTTAAAAATGGGTTTTCCAAAAAACAAATTTTTAAACTATACTCTTAACTTGTGGTCCATGCAACCACCTTGAGTCATAGATAAGGAGAGTTCATTAGATTGCCTTGGGCCTCAACCTTAAGATTGAATTCCACACAAAAGCTTGTGTCATTTTAGACCTTAGAAAGAGAAAATCACTTCTCTCCTCACTTCCAGAGAATCACATCTCTCGTCTTTCTTAGTGAGAGAATTCCCTCTCTCGTCTTTCTTAATGAAAGAAAAGACCTTAAACCTTGACTTGTAGGGGAGAGGATAACCCCAAATGAATGCAATGCTCATTATACACAAGTAAACATTTCCACAGGCGTCCTTGGATGCACACATAAATACATATGCACAATGCTGATGCACTTCCTCTTCTTAGAACTCAATCCATCTTCATTTATGTGTAACTCCTTGGTTCTTGTGTACACTCTTACACTTGGTAGACACTTCTTTCCCCCTTCATAACTTATACTGCCTGTACCAAATATCCCCGTGATAGTGCTCTGATCACCCCATTAAGTGATGCACTAGGAATACTGGTCTCTAAATGGTCTCATAGCCATGCTAGATCATCATCAACACTTAAAGAAAAGTGAGTCATTAATTTATTGCAATGAATTTATTAAATAGAGAATGCGTAATAAGCAATCAATTTAGTGATAGGATGGAAGATGCTGCAAATGGGTAAGTATTTTAATTCCTTTCAAGGACATATTCCCAAGGCAACGATACCAAAGAGATACATTTGAAACTACATCCACTATCAAAGCATGACCAACTGACCTAGATACAAATAAGGGGTAGAGAGTATTGGACTTAACACCATGTGCAATTACAAGATTCCCATGGATAATCTTCCATAAGAAATCCCCAAAAGAAACTACATAACTTGCATCATCCAAAGTACCATAAGAGATAAAGCTCTTTGTGAGAGTTGGTACATTACATGTATCATCAAGAGTAAATATGCTATATGAACCACATTATAGCTAGACATCAGCAATACCAACTATATCTAGTACCAAGTCATTATCCAAATGGATAGAATGAGTCAAACTACGATAGGAATGGAACCACTCTTTATAAGGGGTCAGATGAAAGAAAGCCCTTGAATCTATCAGCCAACATTGAGTGTATTCTAACAAAGCAACAATCACTTGTGAAGTATCAAGATAATAAGCTACAAGTATAAAATCATCATCAAAATCAGTTTGCACAACACTAATCTCTTCAATCTTAGCATTGGACTTGCTAGGGACAATGTTGTGATCATCATCTTTGTATTGTACTTTACCCTTTCCCTTTTTTTTACTCTTGTCCTTGCATATTTTATGGCAATGTGGCTGAATATGTCTCACTTTCTCATAGTAATGAAAAGTCAAAGAGGACTTATGGCCATGGGACTTCAGTATTGCCTCTAATTTTCAAAGCATGAAAGGTGCAAGAAACATCAACAAGCAATATGCATGAAGTTTCTCTGACAAAATACCATTCAACCCTACTTATTACAATATTAGAAAACCTTTGTAAAACTAAGATAATGCTCAAATCATCCCATAGCATTACAACACATTGATATAACATCCACAAATGATCCAACATTAAACAAACATGAATAGGCATCATATGACCATCACTAATGAGCACAAAGTATGAAGATAGGGGAATGTCCTATTTCTCATTGCCTATGGACTATTATTCACAATCAATGGAGCTAAGTTATGAGCTCAATCTTGATGCCAAATGCTGAATAAATGCCAAGGCTCAATGCTAAGCATCCAAGAGAAGCTTCAAGTGCTCAGTGAGAGCAGTCCAATGAGGAGAAGATGCTAGAGAAGTGTTGTTATCCCAATCAGCCGAAAACATGTGCAAATTGTCATGAAGTTGCTACTGCCTTTGCTTCCCATAGTCAGATTCCAAAAAAGATGAATGACCTCTAACAAGGTCCTAGATCATGCCTCAAGAGGTCCTGTTGAGTGTTGGAGAAATGGATGATCAACACAAACCTCAAATGGTGAGGCTATGGTTGCCAATGAAATATGTAAACTGTAGGTATTCTCCGCAGGTTAAAGCACAGTCAGGTTGAGCTCTTCAATGCCAACACAATGGCTTTGATACTACTTGAAGGGAGTGAACCCTAAAGTGGAAGCATGTAGAGGAAGAAAGAGCTATGGTGGAAGGAGTTAGAGAGAGAGAGAGAGAGAGAGAGAGAGAGAGAGAGAGAGAGAGAGAGAGAGAGAGAGAGAGAGAGTGGGTGTGTGTGTGTGTGAGAGATAGGAACTCCAACAGTCACAATATGTGAATGGCTTTCCTTTTATTCAAATATCATTAAAAGAATAAAGAATAAAGTGACAATGATGGGCGCCCACCACTTGTAATGTATAGGTGTGCATGTAACTAATACATGGTGCATGTAATTGATACATGGTGTAGGTATTGTCAATGTAACTAGTACACGGGTGGCTAGGTATAGGCCTCTTTATCCCCAATAATTTAATGGGTCTAGTGGGACCATTGTTGTATTATATCCACCTTTTTATTCTTCTAATGAAAGTGAATGTTTTTTATAGCATGCAATTATTTTTCCTAATAGGTGTTTCCTTTCCTACAAGTGTGCATTTATTTTATTCTCCTCTCCATGCACATCTTGGTTCATTAAACCTCGTCTTCTTTATGGGATATTCATATGATTTTTTAAATTCCTCTCTTAACTCTCACTCGAGTACCACTCAAGTTGCCTTCTTCCTTCAAATGACACTTGAGTCTGCTCGAGTCACAGTAACACCTCGATTGTATCCTTATGAAAATCCTCCAAATCCGTCTTCCCCGCAAAATCAATCTAAATCCTCCAAATACTTACCAAGCCACATATTAAAGAACTTCAATATAGGGTTGATATTATCCAACATTTGTTCCTACATTATGAGTTCAAGAGCTTCAAGGAGATGGAGTTAGAAAATGTTTTTGAGGAGTATAAGATCTACATACACTACCACTTTTAGAGAAGGGACTAAAATCAAAGCACAAGTGTAAAGAAAAGGCTAGATTAGCTTCCTAAAGATTATAGCAAAACACTGGAGTATCCATTCCACAAATAGGTTTGTGATCTCTAATTTCTATTCTTGGTTTGTGTGCTTCTTGGCATATTAGGATGAACCTCGGGGAAGTTACTATATGTATATCTTCTACATCACGTGCATTCAAGGCATGTTTATAAATATCCTTATCTATGAAGTTTTCCTAAATAAAGCATAACCCTTTTCTATTCAATCTATAAACTCAATGTATGATGATGAGGGAAAAAACTATATAAAGGGCTAAAAAGAGGTGCAAATGGCACTTGCCCTTCCTTTGTAACTCAATTGGTATTTTGAGAGCAAAGAGTAAGAGAGTCACACACAAGCGAAGAAGACTTGTCGTGTTGAATTTCGAGTTCAAAGACACAAAGGTTTTCAACATGTCATGTAACAACCTTCCACAAGGTATGAAGGTTTTTAGCAATTGTCTTGATGTTTGTATTCAATGCTCTACTCAAAGTGTATTCTCGATGATTTTTTGAGCTACAAGGGGCATAGTTTCTTTGCTTGGGTTTGTGTGTCGTTCGAGTTGTGTTCGTGGAACATTAAAATTATTTTTTGTTTTGTGTTGTACATCAACAAAGTGAATTACTTACTGGCACTCCTTAATGTCTCATTATCAGGTTGTGAGTGAGGCTTGTTCTTGATCACCACTCGCTTAACACGGGTACTATCATTCTCCAATGTGCCCAATACAAGGCACACACGGTGGACTCAAACCCACTGCTACATTTTTTAGTGTTCAATGCCATCCGAGTCATCTAGTGCTGACTCATTTGAAGAAGCAGCCACTAAGGGAGCTTGTTCAGGAACCACAAGAGCTACACCTTATACAGGAACTGGAACAACAAGAGTTATAGGAACTTGGAGCCAAATTGGAGAATGTAGTGGAGCAAGAACAGGACCTGAAAATGCTTGTCCTTGACATGCAATTTGCTCAATTGGAGGAGGAGGCCAATTCCTCACTAGAAGAGGACGAATAGGCTGACGAGGCAATGGTGGAACCGGATAATAGTTGAACTAGTTGTGCTGCATCCAAAGATCGAGAGGTGGTTGCAAATCATCATAAAAATATGAGCTCAGAAGCCAAAGTCTGGATGAACCTTGCGGCATTCCAAACCTTGCAATGTAGACTATTCCGCTCCACATGGATCATGGCTAGATGCTGCTTGAAATGCTTAATACACTATATCTAGTAGCTAAAGTTGTCTTAGAGGCTATGTATCCTCATCATACATTTAGAAGACAAGGCCTTCACTGTAGTTAGCCATACCTGCAACTGTACCAATTGAGAGCACTTCCTGATACTACGACTCTTCTCCTAATCCCATCACCCTGTCTCTTCTCTTTTGGCTCCTTCATAGATGGTTGTTGTTGCTCACCTAGTTGATTTGAGCCTAGGGCATCGAGCTCTTGCTGCACATTCGCCTGATGCTCCAATGTTATAGCCAAGTATGCCACTGACATAGTGCTAGCAGGAGTAACTGTCTGGGAGATGGACTCCTCCCTGGAGCATTTGAGGCCTAGGCTAGAACTCTTCAGCATAGCCAATTGGGTCTTGACATCTAGTTTGATGGTCTCCAAACCAGACCTAGTACGTGGGAGCACTCAAGGGGCGCCGTGTTTCTTGCCCAGCTTTATACTGCCTCTTAGTATTTTCCAAAGCACCAGGGTTGCTGTGTCTCCTCAGCATCAACAGCAATCAGAACAGAAGTTCCTTGGGATTGGGGCTACTCATTGCTTTGATACCATCTTAGGATTTACATGGTAGGAAGACTTGCTTGAGCTACTGTATCGCGAACACACACAATATATACAAGAAGAAGCTCACTCAAGATTATAATAAGATATAAGATGGAGGCCAAAATATTTTTTTGCTAGCTTTTTTTCTTTTTTATTGAAATACTAAGCTCAACACATGCAAACATTGATGATGGACCACCTAGTTAGTTGGGGTTGTGCATCTATACTTAGCACATTGGTGGTCATTATGATACTCACATGATCACTGACTTGTAATTTATTATATTTGGTTTGGTATACCTACCTATAGCTAGCGCAATTATAGCACTAGTCGATTAGTACAGTTAGTTATGTATTGTTTGACTTAGAAGGCCACTTTCCTTCATGTTATATCTTATCTATAATTTGTGTACATTATATTATGTGTGAAAGAAGAGGAAGACACCAACAGAAAATGTTTTAACCTCCATATCTCTTCTTGTATTCTTGAGTGAGCTTTCTCTTATGTGTATGGTGTGTGTTTGACGCAGTAGCTCAAGCAAGTCTCCCCACCATATGATTTGTGACATGATATCAAAGCGGTGCCATTGAGAGAGGCTAGTTTTGAAGGTTGAAGTGAAGGAGAAGAGGCAAGGATTCAAGCAATCAAATAATGAATAATAAGCCCTTCCATTTTTCCACTCTCTCGCTTGGATAGTGCATGTGAAGGTACCAAAAGCAGGGTGGAGCAAAAATATCAGATAGATTGCACTATAAGATTTAGTGAGCGAGCATAGCATTGTATATTGTGCAAATAAGAATTTTAGAGTAATCTACTACTTTTTTAGCCATCTAAGGCCGTTTCAGGTGCCATTATATAGCCACAATATTTTGAGCATCAATTTCAGGGTATACTACAATTTTAGTTGTATCAGTCGAAAGTGGGTGTAAAGGTTACAGATTTTGAATCTATAAGTTTTGAGGTGCTTTCCAAGAAGCGAACACAAGTTGCATATGCTAACAAGTTGCTGATTACATATATTGTTGAGCAGTCAGTGAAAAAGGCTGCTTGGTATGTTGACATGCACTTGTTGTAAAAGGTTGCTTGGTATGTTGATATGCACTTGTCGTAAAAGGTTGCATAAGACTTGCTTGCTATTTTGTATCGCTTTTGTAATAATGACAAACAATGGAAATCCCATCATTAAGAACCTAGATAAGAACAAATACCCATCGTTAAAGCTTTGTGTGACAAGCTTTCTTATTAGAAAATGTCTCTATGAGTTTGTTTCATGTGAAGAAAAGGAGCCAGAGCTAAGGAATCATGTGACTATTAAAAAATTAAAGGTGTGAAAAGAATGAAATGTAAAAGATAAAAAGATAATGCACTAGCTATCTATAGTCATTAATGTAAAAGACAAAAAGGTAATGTATTGGCTATTTGCAATCATTAATATCACTATTTTGGAACATATAAAAAATGCAAAATCTTCGCATACAACTTGGACAATCTTCAAGAATATTTGTATTCTCAATAAACACAAAGGCACGGAAGATTCAACTCAAGCAAGAGTTGAATACCTTGAAGAAAGGAAAGATGTATATAATTGAGTATGTTTTGAAGGTGAGAAGCATTGCAGATAAAAAGATAACGTATTAGCTATTTTAAATCATTAATATCACTATTTTGGGGCATATAAAAAATACAGAATCTTCACATACAGCTTGAACAATCTTCAAGAATATTTGTGTTCTCAATAAATACAAAGGCACAAAAGATTCAACTCAAGCAAGTGTTGAATACCTTGAAGAAAGGAAAGATGTATATAACTGAGTATCTTTTGAAGGTGAGAAGCATTGCAGATATCTTAGCAGTTTTACTAATGCAAAGCATAATGATGATGATTTGGTTTCATCTACTTTGGGTGGCCTTAGTAATGAGAAGACCTAAAAATATTTTGTCAATTATGTATATGTACGGAAGTTGTTTTCAATTTTTGATGAGTTGATCACTCTCATGATTACGAAATAGATTAACATGAACGGTGAATCATCTAAAAGAAGTAGTAAATAGGTCTAAGCATCTTACTCAAGTTTAAGAAGGGGATGTGGTAGATCCCTTGTAGATGCTCTTCAACAGGCCATGGTATTGGATGTGCTGGTAATAATTAGCAAAACAAGTTAAATCGGTAGTTTAGCAAAATGCAGATTTCAAGAGGTCATGGTGGAAACTTTAGAGCCAAGGTGTACTCTAAAGGGAGAGGTGGATAGAAAAACAAAGCTTCTAGTAGTTCTGATATTCTTTATCATTATTGTAGAATAATAGATCATATTACAACATAGAGTTATACTAAGAAGGATGATATCCCTAGTGTTAACCCTCAAACGAACAAAGGTGAAAAATCCGAAAAAGCTAAAGCAGAAGACAAAGACAAAGGCCAAGGCAAAGAGAAACGGAAGACAAAGACGCATAAGGGAAGAGTCCTAAATAAGAGAGAAAGGCGCACAAGGAAAAGCGCAAGTCAAAACTTTTGTAAAAGAGTGCAAGCGCATCATGCTTTAGTTCAAGGAGCGCCAGGCTCTCACCCATGCAATTTGTAAATGTAGACAGGCGGTGGAAAGGAAGCTAGGAAGATAGAAGGACAATGGGAAAAAGGGCCTAGGCTATGGCCGGCCATGTAAAAAGGGGAAAAGGGGATGACCACCCAAAAGAGATTTAGGGTTTTGTATATAAAGTTGAAAAGTGAATGAGAAGCTCATTCTTGTGTGTGGCAAAAAGTGGCTCTCCTCTTCTTATTCTTCTTCTTGTTCTTACTTGCTTGAGCTTGTGCTTGAGAGAGGGAGTGTGAGAGTGTGAGGGAGTAAGTGTGTGAGGGTGAGGGACCGTGGGGTGGAGAATCTCTCCATCTTATCCTCTCTTCTTCTCTTCTCTTCTCTTCTCTTCTCTTCTCTTGCTCGCGGTGATGGAGCTTGGAGCATGGAGCTTGAGGATGGAGCTTGCTTGAAGCTTGCACTTGGATCATGGAGCTACCGGAGTGCGCGGGAGAGGAGGTAACTCGAACGGCATGGAGGTAAGCTCACTACACCCGTAGATATGGATGGCGTGTCGGCTATGTGAGAGGTAGCCATTAGTGCTCGGCTTAAAACGCTTAAAACAATAAGCAGTCCATGGGTCTTGGCAGTTGAGCGAGAGCTCCCACATTTTGGTTCCGTTATCGGGACCAACGGATTCAAGCCTTGAGCGCTTGCATGCTTCGAATCGAGCATCTAAGTAAGGGCTTTCCCCAAACCGATGCTTGAGATAGGTATGAAGGGAGGGGGTTGAAGATGGTATTCGATCTCCTTGGCAAGTAGGTTTTTTTGCTTTCTTGAGATTTATGTTGTGGAATAAAGTAGTGTAGGTATTTACTTTGTGATTTGGGTGCATTAGGGTAGGAAAAAACAAAGAAAAAGAAGAAAAACAAGCATCAGGATTTTTGCTATCATAACAAGGCATGAGGATTTGATTCGTTTGCCGATTTGCATTTTGGAGTTTATTGGCTATTCCAGGTATAAACTCTTTCCCTCCATCCATAGCTTTGATGTGGAGGTGTGTATGACAGGCCGTGACCCGAATCGTGTGATTCGGGTGATTTATTGTTGAGTTGGCAAAAAATGCGCCACACTCGGCGTGTCTAAGTGACAGCGATTCTGGGCCGAGTCCTAGAATCAGCCCTCGGCCCACTACCACTCGGACCACTTGACTCGGCCCTCGGACCACTTGACTCGGCCCTCGGACCACTTAGTCATTCGGCCCTCGGCCCCTGGGCCGACTCGCCCCAAAAACTCATTCGGCCCTCGGCCCAGACAACTCGGCCCATCCGAGTGATCCACTCGGCTCGACCGACTCGGCCCATTCGGCCCACGTGACTCGACCCTCGGCCCACTTGGTCTGAGACAACCAGACTCGGACTAGTCGAATTTGACATTTGGACTAGACACATTCAGCCCTTCCTACTCGGCCCTCGGACGGCTAGCCGAATTGGGCACTCGGCCCCTGCAATTCAGACTTGTTAGGTCGAATTTAGATTTTTTCAAATTTTAACCTATAGACCTTGAAACTGACCAAGAGACCATGTAGAGCCAAAACCACCTCATAGATCGATCACTGGGCTGAAATCTAGAAGCAAGTAGTTCAAAATTATCTGTAGACGGTCCTTCAAATCACATATGGCATTTACCGTAACAGCCCTGCGGGTCAGGGGGGACTGCCCCCCCAGACCCCTGCAGAGGGGGCTGTGCCCCCTCCGCACCTCCCCCAAGTAGGTTGGAGAGAAAATGCACACCGTGACAGGTCCTCCAAATTGGACCCTAGTGTAGTAATGGCTCTACACGAGCATGGATTCTCACTTGCAAAAGAGCAACCAAAAGCCCATACCCGAACAGAGAGAAACAGAGACCCTAGAACATCAATGGGCCAATCTAGCCATCAAGGGCAAAAAGGCTACACCACGAGAACACAAAGACATTGTGTTTAGACCATGTCTAGTCAGAGCGAAATGCAACATCAGCAAGCTACAAATGCCAAGATGATTAGACATGACACTCTTGATGAGAGATGTACCTTGAGCAACACTGCACAGACAACCCAAGACATTGGTGGAGAATCCATGTCTAGTCATGCAAGTGGGGACTCAAGGGCATCTGTCAGAAGGCTTAAATTTACAAGCCAAGACCCGGAAGATGAAGACATAGTACCACCTGCTTATCTTAGGGTCAAACTCACCGCAAAAAGAGAGCATAATATTGATGCTCTGATTGATGAAGGAGCAAATTTCAACATCTTGACCTATGAATCATGGACCCTACTAGGCCAACCAGAGCTCACACCGACTAGTGCAACTCTTAGCCCTTATGGGGGACACCCACAAGCACTCATAGGGAAGTGCAAAATCCTTGCGACAATTGAAACGAAAAGCTTGCCTATCCTATTTCATGTTCCTCTAAATAGTGCTAACTGCGAGAAAGAAACCCTCCTAGGAAGACCCTTCAAAAGGGCGACCAAGTGTGAGGCCGACTATGTAGCACAGAGGATATACCTGACACTACCGGGTGTGAGGATAGTCACAACCTTTAGCAAGGGTGACCTCATCAAACCTCAAGGGAAATGCAAGGAAGGTGCTGATGTAACAGTCAAGCCTACTAACGAGAGCAAGGACTTGTTGAAAAAACTGATACAAGCACAGGTCGAACAACGAGAACCAGTGAGTGAGGCCATGCCTGAAATAAGAAGGTCAAGAGACAATGCCAAGGATGGGCTTTGGACTTAAAAATATCGTAGAAGACCCCAAAAGAAGCCCAAGCCTTATAGACACAGGCATCGATGGAGGGTCAGCACAACGCCGCGATGGATATCCAAAGCGTTGCTACGTGCTCAAGGGTACTACGCAGGTAACCGATGGATTTGGATACCAAAATCCCTTGCTAAACTGCCTCTATCAGCTGAAGGCCAGAGTGCATCAAAAGCAATGAAGCACAGGAGGAAATCTAAGAGAAACTCTAGGTCTCGAGGCAAGAAACCAGACATGATTGTTCGAAAGAAAGAGCCTCAGCATAGCATGCTAAATAGACAGATGTCATATGTAGCCATTGAGCATGCACAAAAATCATTAGTGCCCAAAGAGCATTTGATTTCCCAAGGGGAGAACAAGCATCATAGGCACAGATTTGCTCATGGCAAGGCTGCTCGCTCAACAAAGCAAATGGCACAATCATCTAATAGCCTTGAGCAAATCATTTAGCTAGTACCACATCCACCTATGAGTCCTAGATCTCCTACGCCCTCTTTTCCCAAACAGACACAGGAAGCATTACAACAGTTGTCAAGGGCGACTGCTCAACTCTCAATCTCTATCTCCATCTAAGCTTCCAAATGTCCAAGAGGTGGGACATGATGCCATTTGTAGCTCTCGACCCAAGGATATGCTTGAGCAACCTAATGTGACTAGATCAACTCATGCTCGATCTACACAAATGAGTGCTCAAAGGGCAACAAAGGACAACCACTTCCAATCGCCCTAGGGACTTGACACCGCAATCCACCAAGGGTAGCCAACCCACTAAACTAGCTGCTACTACTTCCAATCAGGGATCACAGTAGTCATAGCACTTGGCCGTGACAATGCCCCTTGTGGAACGTTTCCTTAGTAGTTTACCTATGGAGGAGGTGTCGCAACCAAATTCCTCGACAACTCCAGCACTTTCAAAGTGCCTAAAGCCTAGGCTGGAGGAGTTCAACACAAGGGAGTTGGCTGAAGAGGTAGACTCTCCGAAAAGGGAGGTAGTTGTGCTCTCACAACCTAGCAAGACTATTTAGCAGGCCACGGCCATGTCCCATAAGGACATACTAGAGAAAGAGAATGCTCAGGCCCAACCAAGCACATCAACAATTGACCTAGTCCAGGGTCTTGAGTCATTGAGAGATGCACTTTCACTGACCAGGAAAAAGAGGAGAAAACAACGAAGACAACAGCAATCACAGGTGGTTGTGGATCCCAAGAACATTGACACCAAGAGCGCTGGAGAGCTGGGGAATAAAGCATCAAGTCCATCCACTAATGAACCCATTGATGTCTCTCCTAATAGTGGTGAACCCTCAGACACATATGTGTGCTCTGAAAAATCAAAGTAGCCGTTGCCATCAATAGTTGCTTTCAACACTCAATCCACCAACAATAGAACTCACATCGACCAATCAAGAGTGGATACAATGCTGTCACAATAGGGTGACAAATCTATACCGGTCACATCCGAGAAGAACCACAACAAAATAGCAGCAAAACCTCAGGAAAAACACACAATCCCCGAGAGTATAAGCAATCCTAGCATTGACCAATCTTGCTCATCTAGGCCTGAGCCCCCAGCTATGCTAAAGTCTAGGAAAACTCCTAGAACCTTGCATGAGATAGCAACTGAGCAAGCCCTCGCTGAACATAGAAGTGTTGCAGAATGCTTAACTGAGTTGGATGCTAAGCTCAAGGTGTTCGCATGTGTCTACGTCCTTGCGGACATGGGTGCATTCCCTAAGGAGTAGCTTGGAGAATACTTGCCATTTTTTCTATCCTGGGAAGAGCAGGAATATATTAATGAGCACTATGATAGGCTCCTGCATGAACGCATGCGACTCATCTCTGATGAGGAGGTTGATGAACTACGCTTAACCGTGAAATTTAATGAAATGCTTTGCCAGCCAAATCTCTTAGAGATAGAGCAACTAAAGCAAAAATCAGAGGGTAGAAGCCAATTTGAAAAACGTTGGTTTGAAAGCCGCACTACAATGGCCGAACTTGGAGCCCAAATCATGACAATCTCAATGGAGCGACTGGCCAAATGGCGGTCCCAAAGAGACCTGACCTATGTGGCACCAACTTCATTTCGAGTTCTAGCTACAGTTCGAGGTATGGACCTAGCTAGAACTAGCCTAGAGAGCCCTTTGATTGATAAAGTTCTCACGGAGGAGGAGCTACATGTTTCCAGTAGACTCGGACAAGGCACCATGCTACTCGATGTTGCCAAATATTTATTATTGCTAAGTAGGCTACCACAGAAGCTAGATATGTGTGCCACACTCGAGTACAATCCTGAGTTCTACAATTGGTTTTTATCCTCACGAAGTGACATGGTTTCATGAACATGTACATAAATAAACAACGTGTTTTGTGACTGTGTAAATAATACCAAAAGAAGCAAAGGCCAACACACCCCATGAGCAATGATGACTAAGTGCAGGTGATACGCATCAAGTCAAACTAAGGGATTCAGGTTGGCGATGTCTTGTTTAGCTGGACATTTTCATTATGGTTGAAGCATGTGACTTGCATGTACCCTCACGCCTTTCCAAGTGAATGCAGAATGACACAGGTCAATGTCTAGAAGTGTTTAATATCCAAGTCACCACAAGACCACCAACCCCACAAAGAACCAGTATGGAGGAAGTGATAGGAATACCAAGAAACAAAAGCCATGACGGAAATGCCACTGGATGAGAACCCAAGGACACCTCTGCAGAACGCACATATTGCAACTGAGCATGGACAAAGCATAATCATCGATTACCTCCTCCTTCTTGGCCAAACTCTATGTTTGGGCAGGAGCCATACTCTCAACAAGGGCGAACGTCTCTTCATCATCCAAGATTCAATTCGCAAGATGCTCTGCCCTTGTCCATGCACAACTCACTCCAAGTGCTACCTCAATTGTTCGATGGCTCACATGATACAAAGAGGTTTGCAAAATCTCAAGTGTATCTCTTCATCTCAACAATAGTTCCTCTAGCATCAAGGTTGGTGACACAATCATCTCTGCAATATCCATTCTTCATAGCCTTTGGATCCCAACATTTCTCAATCCAAATGAAAGGCTAATAGCCTCAATGTATGGCATTGATTGTATTCATTTTTTCCACCAAAAAAAAAAGAGAAAAAGAAAGAAAGAAAGAAAAGAAAAGAAAAGAAAAGAAAAAAAGCACACACGATCACAGCACCACACCTAGGGGTCCTCAAATTAGGTACGTCCAGTGACCTTGGTCGACTGGATCCGTCCCTAATTCCCTAGCCCTTTGTACATCCCCCACAATTGTTCAGGGCACATTAAGGTCAGGACATACCTAGGGAGCTCGTCTCGCCTATGGTTAGACATGTCACCCTGAACCATTTGCACAATTATTTTGCACTCCATCTCAATGCCATTACAATCAACAGTGGTAAGCAAGGTATGAAAGACAATGGAAAAGTACACCATACTTTTGAAGCACTACAAGTAGCCACTAGCTACCAAAAGCTAAGATATCAAGTAGCTCAATTATGCTACATTGCCTTGACAAGACCATAATGATGTCTCAAGCAATCTTCAAGCATACATCCCGACTTCATCGACAAATTTTTCCATCAACTTAGCCCCTTGCTTCACTGACCCATTGCTATACAAGGAACTAGGTCGACAGTCTTCTAACTAAGTAATACCTAAATATGTACGTGTACTCACTTAATATTCACACTATAACCTATACACGGTTTGGGTCCTCAAGTGCAGGACAATACTCCAGGCTTGCTTAGAGTTTGACCTATCTCCCAAACTAATCAAAATATGTCTTGTGCACGATAAGAAGACTAGCACTACCCCTTAAGGAGAGACCACATGAGAGGTTTCCCAATTGCAGGTATTGAAGACTCCAATGAAGCTGTCGTTTACTCTTCATCAACACTCAATTCTAAATTCCTATCCTTATCACCCTGTAAGCTTGCCAAGAATCATCATGTATAGAATCCCCAAAGAACCGCCACTAGTACTCCATCAGTGCAACCCCCCCAAACAATAGCCCTACCATCAACTCCCATTGCCCTACCACCTACCACTTGACCCTCCAATGTGCCCCAATGACCTTCCACCCCACCACTACCAACACTCTGCCATGGCAACCACAGATGTCCTTGCCACCCACGTCTTTAGTGCATGCTCACGCCTGCTACCTACGACAGTGAGTGCCATGGGACTAGCACTCATCTAGAAGGGGGGTTATGTTAACCCTCAAACGAACGAAGGTAGAAAATCCAAAAAAGTTAAAGCAGAAGACAAAGACAAAGGTCAAGGCAAAGAGAAACGGAAGACAAAGACGCACAAGGGAAGAGTCCTAAATAAGGGAGAAAGGCGCACAAGGAAAAGCGCAAGTCAAAACTTTTGTAAAAGAGCGCAAGTGCATCATGGTTTAATTCAAGGAGCGCCGGCTCTCACCCATGCAATTTGTAAATGTAGATGGATGGTGGAAAGGAAGCTAGGAAGATAGAAGGACAATGGGAAAAAGGGCCGCCATGTAAAAAGGGGAAAAGGGGATGACCACCCAAAAGGGATTAAGGGTTTTGTATATAAAGTTGAAAAGTGAATGAGAAGCTCATTCTTGTGTGTGGCAAAAATTGGCTCTCCTCTTCTTCTTCTTCTTGCTTGATTGAGCTTGTGCTTGAGAGAGGGAGTGTGAGAGTGTGAGGGAGTGAGTGTGTGAGGGTGAGGGACCGTGGGGTAGAGAAGCTCTCCATCTTCTCCTCTCTTCTTCTCTTCTCTTCTCTTCTCCTATCTTGCTTGCGGTGATGGAGCTTGGAGCGTGGAGCTTGAGGATGGAGCTTGCTTAAAGCTTGCACTTGGATCGTGAAGCTACCGGAGTGCGCGAGAGAGGAGGTAACTCAAACAGCATGGAGGTAAGCTCACTACACCCGTAGATATGGATGGCGTGTCGGCTATGTGAGAGGTAGCCATTAGTGCTCGGCTTGGAATGCTTGAAATAATAAGCGGTCCATGGGTCTTGGTAGTTGAGCGAGAGCTCCCACACCCATGCAATTTGTAAATGTAGGCGGGCGGTGGAAAGGAAGCTAGGAAGATAGAAGGACAATGGGAAAAAGGGCCTAGGCTACGGCCGGCCATGTAAAAAGGAGAAAAGGGGATGACCACCCAAAAGGGATTTAGGGTTTTGTATATCAAGTTGAAAAGTGAATGAGAAGCTCATTCTTGTGTGTAGCAAAAAGTGGCTCTCCTCTTCTTCTTCTTCTTCTTGTTCTTGCTTGCTTGAGCTTGTGCTTGAGAGAGGGAGTGTGAGGTGTGAGGGAGTGAGTGTGTGAGGGTGAGGGACCGTGGGGTGGAGAAGCTCTCCATCTTCTCCTCTCTTCTTGTCTTCTCTTGCTTGCGGTGATGGAGCTTGGAGTGTGGAGCTTGAAGATGGAGCTTGCTTGAAGCTTACTTGGATCGTGGAGCTACTAGGGTGCGCGGGAGAGGAGATAACTCAAACGGCATGGAGGTAAGCTCACTATACCTATAGATATGGATGGCGTGTTGGCTATGTGAGAGGTAGCCATTAGTGCTCGGCTTGGAATGCTTGAAACAATAAGCAATCAGTGGGTCTTGGCAGTTGAGCGAGAGCTTCCACACCCGTGCAATTTGTAAATGTAGACAGGCGGTGGAAAGGAAGCTAGGAAGATAGAAGGACAATGGGAAAAAGGGCCTAGGCTACGGCTAGCCATGTAAAAAGGGGAAAAGGAGATGACCGCCCAAAAGGGATTTAGGGTTTTGTATATAAAGTTGAAAAGTGAATGAGAAGCTCATTCTTGTGTGTGGAAAAAAGTGGCTCTCGTCTTCTTCTTCTTCTTCTTCTTGCTTGCTTGCTTGAGCTTGTGCTTGAGAGAGGGAGTGTGAGAGTGTGAGGGAGTGAGTGTGTGAGGGTGAGAGACCCTGGGGTGGAGAAGCTCTCCATCTTCTCCTCTCTTCTTCTCTTCTCATCTCATCTCTTCTCTTCTCTTGCTCATGGTGATGGAGCTTGGAGCGTGGGGCTTGAGGATGGAGCTTGCTTGAAGCTTGCACTTGGATCATGGAGCTACCAGAGTGCGTGGGAGAGGAGGTAACTCGAACGGCATGGAGGTAAGCTCACTACACCTGTAGATATGGATGGCGCGTCGACTATGTGAGAGGTATCCATTAGTGCTCGGCTTGGAACGCTTGAAACAATAAGTGGTACGTGGGTCTTGGCGGTTGAGTGAGAGCTCCCACACCTAGTGGTAAATTTCATGAACGAAACTATGCATTGTCTTTATGATAGAATGAAGACAAAAATGAGCATTTATTTGTTATACATCGTATGATGAATGTTGTTACAAGAAAAAGAATACATGATGATGTATGATATATTGATTTATGTTCATCTAATCATATGGCCAACCAAGTTGAGAGGTTTAGAGAGATGCAAGATTTAAAATATCTAGGTTATGTGCTGATGGGTGATGATACATGCCATCCAATTTTATACATTGAAAAAGTTTCCTTATCCTTGTATGATAGTCAAATAAAGAGTCTGTTAGATGTATTACATGTGCCATCCATCACAAAGAATTTAGTGTTTGCTGGTTAGATGGTAGGGCAAGGATTGTAGGTTCGATCTAATGTAAACTATTATTTTGTAGAAGGCTTTAATGATAAGTGTATGTTGGTTGTAAAAGAAAGTAGAGTTGGCCACATGTTCACTTTAGATGCTAGAATTCTTGCTATGAATGATGTTATGTATGCTAAATGCAAAGAAGTGGTTGTTGTAAACATGGAAATATGGCACAAACATATTGGACATACAAATGTGTAAAGGCTAAAATTAATACAATCCAAAGAAATCGTTTCAAGGTTGCTTGATTTTAGAGTTACAAAAGTTCATAAAGTGTGTGAATCATGTCAATTTGGTGAGCAAAGAAGACAACCTTTTTTGTATGATAGAGATGTGAGTAGGAATATTATTAATATTATATATATAGATGTTTGGAGCCCTATACAAAGCATATATCTTTGTGTGGCAGTAAACGTTTTGATACAATTATTGATAATGATTGTTCAAGAAAACTATGGGTGTGTTTCATGAAGGAAAAGAGAATACTTCAAAACTTTCAAGTTTACTATTGAGGCAGAAACATGCTTAAAATTTAAGCAGTTGAGGTCAAATGAAGGAAGAGAGTACCTCTCTAATGAGTTCCATTACTTCTTAAAGTCTCATGGGATAAAGAGATAATTTACTTATACGTATACTCCATAGCAAAATGGGATTGCAAAAAGAAAAAATTGGCATATTGTAGAAGTTGTGTGGGTACTGATGGTTGAAAAGAATTTGCTAGATTCTCATAGGATAAAGAGATAATTTACTTGTAGATATACTCCATAGCAAAATAGGGTTGCAAAAAGAAAAAATACACATATTGTAGAAGTTGCACGGGTATTGATGGCTAAAAAGAATTTGCCAAAATATTTTTGGTATGAAGTTGTTTATATTGTTGTGTATATTATGAATAGAACTCCCACAACTATAGTTCATAGAATGACCCCCGAAGAATGCTTAAAATGTAAGAAGCCCGATGTGTCACACTTGAAAGTATTTGATTGTATTGCATATGTTTATGTGCCAGATGAGCTATGAAAGAAGCTTTGATCCAAAGGTTGAAAACTATATTTTCATTGGATACTCTTTAGAGCAGAAAGGGTATCATTGTTATAAACCTTGGATAATGATGATGATCATGATAGTTATGTGCAAAAAGAAAAGTAAAAATCATGGAGCCTTAGTGGACTAAAAATATCATCTAGTACTATATCTATAGTTAGCCCTTGGTTTGGGAGACTAAGGAGAAACTCCGCATCTTCAGGTGTATCTACAAGTGTTGCAGGTAAAAACAAAGGGAAGAAGAAAATTCATATGGCAATGATGCATTTGCTAGTCATTTGGGGTTTGATGGAGATTCCAATGGTTCACAGAGCTTGGATGACAAGCTTGATATTCCTTCCATCAGGACACCAAGTATATAAAGAGCACATGGTAATATAAAGGCTCCATTGAGTGATCCAATGGTACATAGGTCTAGTAGGATCATATCCCTATTAAAAGATTTGGATTTAAAGGTTATACAACTCATCATTATGTTTATATGGTAAAGGTGGTTGAGGATATTGAGCCCACTTGTTTTGAGGATATTGTTGATCATGCTCATTGAGATGTAACAATGGGTAAGGAGATGGTTGCACTAAAGGCCAATAAGACTTGGAATTTAGTACTATCGCCTAAGGGTAAGAAAGCTATTGGTTGTAAGTAGGTCTACAAAATTAAACATATGTGATTGCTTTGTAGTGGCCAAAGGTTGGAGTTTGCAACAAATGGATATAAAGAATACCTTATTGGATGTTGAATTGCAAGAAGAGGTGCATATGGAGCAGCTAATAGGTTTACAGCATCCCACATTTGTGTACAAATTAAAGAAGGTGCTTTATGGGCTAAGGTAAGCACATAGAGCATAGTCTGACAAGATCGATGTCAACATTAGCTTTTCTGTTTCTAATACTAATCACTCACTTTATGTGAGAAAATGAAATTTTGGTCATCATAGTCATCTATGTGGATGACTTTATTTTTATAAATGATAGTGATAGTGGAATTGCTAAAGTCAAGGACCTTTTGAAGAAGAAGTTTGAGATGAAGGATTTGGGTGAGCTAAGGTACTTTCTTGGTATTGAGGTGATCAAATGTGATGATAGTGTATGGATATCTCAAAGATAGTATGGCTTGGATATGTTTGTTGAGATATCGAGCTCCACTCGTGATACGCCAGGGTGACCGTTGTGTATTTATGTCACCGACTTGTCAGTTGCAGACGGGTTGGTACACCGCCCATGAATAATAGCTACATGATAGCTATCCTTTCCTACTCTAGTTCATGGCTCAGTTAGTATGCCACCTTAGTTAGTTGAGTTTGGTTTGAGACCCATATATAGGGTTCTTCTATTTCTTTGTACTAGAGTTCTTTTGGCTTACACAACTAAGAAGAGGAAAATTGTTTTCAGCCTCCACCCTTGTGTGTCTTCCCCCATTGTGCAAGCAAGAAAGCTTCAAGCGAGACTCCTTCCTTCTCTCCCACAATCTTGTCATGGTATCAGAGCCTTGTTCGTGGTAAGGAGCTCAAGAAAGCAAGCCAAGCTTGCGGTGTTCTGGTAAGAGGAGCAGTGTTGCTTTCATTTTCTGTTTTGGGAGCAGATCTTTGCAGGTAGCACAGTCGGAAAGTGCAGGAGTGCATTGTCTCAAGTTGAGACGCCCTTCGCGGTGAAGCAAGAGGGCAGTATATGCTACGGGCGAGGGCTTTAGCCCTTCGGCAACCTTATTTTTTTTATTTCAGGCCATTTCGGGGCCTGTTTTGGAGGCGGAAGTTTTCTGCACGCACTCAGGAAAAGGCCCAGTTTTATGCTGTGCAGTCACTGTTCTACAGGTCAGTGAAAAGTTACTGTAGAAATTACATCGTATGCTTGTGCGCAGAGATATTGGGAGTTACAGAATCATCCCTGTTGCCTGTTGATGCAAAATCGTCACTAGGAAGTGACTGTGTGGTAAAATACAACTTTCGTCAGTTTTGCAGATTTTCCCTTGTGAGGGTGAAGCTGTGTTTTTTGCAGTGACAGAATTTTTTGCAGTATTCTGTAATGGCATCTGATTCTCTTTCACAGATTGTCACTGAAAAGCTTGACAAGAACAACTTCCAAGCATGGAAGTTTAGAATGACGAATTTCCTTATGGGAAAAGGATATTGGGAATTTGTTGTAGGAAATGAAGAAGAACCAGTTCTGCCTGATGTTCCCAATCAACAGCAAATGCAGGCATTTAAAGCATGGCATGAGAGAGCCAGGAAAGTTATGTATTGGCTGTCTATCAGCATTTCAGACTCTATGATTGTGCATATTCAGGATGCAAGTACGCCAAAGGAGGCATGGGATACTTTGTCAAAAATGTATAGCCAAATACGCAAGCCAGGAAAATGCAGCTCAAGAAAGAGTTGCACAATGTGCAAAGAGAAAATATGAGCATCAACGACTACCACATGAAGGTGAAGAAGATTGCAGATGCACTTGCTTCCATTGGGTCACCAGTCGAAGATGATGATTTAGTTTCTGTGACCTTGAATGGTCTAGGAAAGGATTATGCACAGTTTCGGACATACATTTCAGTTCGTGAAAGATTTCCTCATTTTGAGGAGCTGATTGCTCTTCTAATTTCTGAGGAGCAAAGAAATGGTGGTGCATCTTCTTCAAGAGGAACTTCAAAAGAAGTTGTCTTCTACTCAAATGCTGGAAGAGGTAGAGGCAGAGGTAGAGGAGGCCGATATGGAGGTCGTGGTAGAAATCAGAATATGCAGCAAACTCAAGAAAACCAGTCCTATGAAGGAGGACGTGGTAACTCTAGAGGCAGGGGGAGCCAAAGAGGTCGTGGTAGATGGCAAAGAGGCCAAAATGCAAACAGTAATGTTGAATGCTACTATTGTGGTAAAATGGGTCATATGGCTAAAGACTGCTATAAAAAGCAGAATGACATCATGAATGGAAAACTGCAACAAGGAAATTATGCATCCTCTAATAGACAGAGTGATGACAGAAATGAGCATCTGTTTATGGTGCAGCACTTGAACAATTCTGTGACAAGTGCAGAAGAAAGCAACGATGTATGTTATGTTGACTCAGGTGCATCAAACCATATGACAGGTCATGCAGAATGGATGGAGGATGCAAGGAAAATGGAAAAACCAGGATTTGTGGAGATTGGTGATGATACTGCACATCCTATTGTGCAGATTGGAAAAATTCCTTTGTCTATACAGGATGGGAAAAAGAAATACCTGTCCGATGTATTTCATGTCCCGAATATCACCAAGAATCTGGTTTCAGTTGGTCAAATGGTTGAGCAGGGCTTGCAGGTCAGATTTAATCCTCATGGATGCTTTGTTGAGGATATGAAAAATAAAGGTCGCTTGATAGCAAAAGGAAAGAAGAAGGGCAGAATGTTTACATTGGATGCAGACATGTCTGAATTGAGTGCAACAATGTTTGCACATGGGACCTGTGTAGTTGCAGATATTGATATCTGGCATAAATGCATTAGTCATGTTAATGTACAGTGACTTAAATCAATGCAGGCCCAAAATATTGTTGCAGGTTTGCCGAAATTCAAGGTTGCAGAAATGCATAAGGTATGTGAAGCCTATCAGTTTGGAAAACAGGCAAGGAAACCATTTCCTAGACATGTTCAAGAGAGTAAGAAGCCATTGGAATTAATCCACTCTGATGTCTGGACAACTAAAGCTACATCTCTTGGAGGCTGTCATTATTTTGTCACTTTTATTGATGACTATAGCAGAAAAGTTTGGGTGTATTTTATGAAAAAGAAAAGTGAAGTTTTTGGGCATTTCAAAACTCTTAAAGCTATGGTTGAAAAAGAAACAGGCTTGCAGATAAAATGCCTAAGGTCAGATGGAGGGGGAGAGTACCTCTCAAATGAGTTTGCAAGGTTCCTGCAGGAGCATGGCATAAAGCAGCAATATTCATGCAGTCATACCCCACAACAAAATGGAATTGCAGAAAGAAAAAACAGGCATATTGGAGAGGTATCTCGTGCCATGCTCAATGAAAAAGACTTGCCAGATTTTTATTGGGCTGAAGCAGTTGCTACAGCAGTCTACATAATGAATAGGACTCCCACTGCAGCAATACATGGAATGACTCCAGAGGAGAGGTATACTGGTAGGAAACCAGATATTTCTCATTTGAAAATTTTTGGTTGCATTGCCTATATGCATGTGCCAGATGAGTTGAGATCCAAGTTGGATCCAAAAGCTGAGAAGTGCATCTTTATTGGTTACTCTCTGCAGAAAAAAGGGTATAGATGCTATAACCCTTCTACTCGTAAGTTTACAGTGAGCAGAGATGTTGTTTTTGATGAGATGAGTAGCTGGTATAAACCAGTAAATGTGATTGATGATGTAGATGCACAAAATGGTAATGCTGCACAAAATTCACAGCAACAGTCACAAAATATTAGTGGACCTGGAGCGTCCTCTAGTAGTGGTTCACATTCTACGCCATGGACAGGCAGATTGAGATCAGTAGAATCTTCTCAAAGTAATGCAGATAGTGGTATGCAGGTTTCACGAAAAGGAAAAGAGAAGGTTGATCAACCCATGTTTGATGTGAATGTAGGTCACTCTTATGTGGATGGTGAATCCAGTGGCTCAGAACAGAGCATTGATGATGAGTTGGGTATTCCTTCTATTGTTACACCTGGAGTAAGGAAGACCAGGGATGTTTTGAGAGCACTTGGGAGTGAACCTACTTTGCGCAGGTCTACGAGAGCTAGGTATCCTGTGGATAGGCTGAAATATGATGGATTTACAGCCATTCACTATGCATATATGGTTAAAGTGATACAGAAACCAGAATCCACTTCTTTTGAGCAAGCCATGGGAAAAGAAAAATTGGAGAAAGCCATGGATGAAGAAATGGATGCCTTGGAAGAAAATGCTACATGGGAATTGGTACCTTTGCCTAAAGGTAAGAATGCAATTGGCTGTAAGTGGGTTTATAAGGTGAAGCACAATGCAGATGGTTCTGTGAATAGATACAAAGCAAGATTAGTAGTCAAGGGGTATGCACAAACATATGGCATTGACTATGAAGAAACATTCAGTCCGGTTGCAAGGATGGCAACCGTAAGAGCAGTCATTGCTATGGCTGTATCAAAGGGATGGTCTTTACATCAGATGGATGTAAAGAATGCCTTCTTGCATGGTGATTTGCAAGAAGAGGTCTATATGGAGCAACCACCAGGTTATGTGCATGCTGTTCATCCTGAGTTTGTTTGCAGGTTGAAGAAAGCCTTGTATGGCTTGAAGCAAGCACCTAGAGCATGGTCTGACAAGATAGGACAGTATCTTGTCACTATTGGCTTTCAGATTTCCAAGGCAGATTTCTCACTTTATGTGAGAAAAACAGAGAAAGGTATTATGCTACTTGTCATTTATGTTGATGATTTGATTATGACAGGTGACAGTGATGAAGATATCCTTCATGTGAAAATGCTATTGAAGCAGAAGTTTGAGATGAAGGATTTGGGAGAGCTGCGTTATTTCTTGGGCATTGAGGTGATTAGATCACCAAGTGGGATACAGCTCTTGCAGAGGCAGTATGGATTGGACATGCTGTCCAAATATGGGATGACAGGCTGTAAGCCTATTTCAGTTCCTTTGGAGCAAAATGTGAAGCTAAGCACAGATGCATGTGAGCTTCTAGAAGACCCTACTATGTACAGACGCATAGTAGGAAGTTTGATTTATATGACTATTACCAGGCCAAATTTGAGCTATGCTGTTGGATTGGTAAGTCAGTTTATACAGGCTCCAAGGAAACCACATTTGGATGCGGCTAGACGCATACTCAAGTATGTGAAGTCCACATTGCAGTATGGACTATTTTATGAGACTGGGGTTCAGATACAGTTGCATGGATACAGTGATGCTGATTGGGCTGGTAGTATTTTTGATAGACGATCTACCAGTGGATATGTGTTCTCTTTTGGGAGTGCTGCAGTCACTTGGAGCAGCAAGAAACAGCCTACAGTTGCCTTGTCAAGCACAGAGGCTGAGTATAGGGGTGCAGCAATGGCTGCATGTGAGGTAGCTTGGTTGCATAAGCTACTTTATGATATGCATCAGTCTACAGATGGACCAGTTGTCATTTATTGTGACAACATGAGTAGTATACACTTGGCAAATAACCCAGTCTATCATGCTAGAACAAAGCACATTGAGGTGCATTATCACTATGTGTGAGAGAGGGTTTTACTAGGTCTTATTGATCTAGTTTATGTCAGCACAGAGGATCAGGTAGCTGACATATTCACGAAGGCATTGGGCGCAGAGAAGCTGCGCAAGTTCAGAGACCTGCTTGGTGTGCAGGAATTGGGATTGAGCTCGAGGGGGAGTGTTGAGATATCGAGCTCCACTCGTGATACGCCAGGGTGACCGTTGTGTATTTGTGTCACCGACTTGTCAGTTGCAGACGCGGTTGGTACACCGCCCATGAATAATAGCTACATGATAGCTATCCTTATCTACTCTAGTTCGTGGCTCAGTTAGTATGCCACCTTAGTTAGTTGAGTTTGGTTTGAGACCCATATATAGGGTTCTTCTATTTCTTTGTACTAGAGTTCTTTTGGCTTACACAACTAAGAAGAGGAAAACTGTTTTCAGCCTCCACCCTTGTGTGTCTTCCCCCATTGTGCAAGCAAGAAAGCTTCAAGTGAGACTCCTTCCTTCTCTCCCACAATCTTGTCAATGTTGCCCAAGTATGGTGTGGTAGCATGTAAGCCTCTTTTAATGCCATTGGAGAACAATGTGAAGTTGAGTACTGATGTTGGGGATAAGATAGAAGGCCCTACTATGTTCGGAAGGATAATAGGGTGTTTGATTTACATGACTATCACAAGGCCTATGCTATTGGTATTGTCAATCAATTTATGCAGATGCCTAAAAAGTCTCATTTAGATGTAGCCATACATATGTTAAGATATGTGAAGTACACTTGGAATTATGGACTTTTTATGAGGCAAGGATATAGAGATCTTTAGACACTTAGATATAGATTAGGCTAGTAGCATGTCTAATAGAATATCTACCAATAGATTCATATTTTCCCTTGCTATTGTAGCAGTTACATGGAGTAGCAAAAAGCAACCTATAATTGCTTTATCAAGTACAAAGATTGAGTACAGAGGTGTTGCTATGGTAGCATGTGAGGTGGTATGGCTACAAAAGTTATTTCGTGATTCAGATGTATAGGAAGATAGTCTAGTTGTCATCAACTATGATAACATGAGCAGCATGTAGCTAGCTAGGAATCTAGTGTTTTATACTAGGATAAAACACATTGAGATGCATTACTTTATGAGAGAGAATGTGCTTGTTGCAAGAGAGATTGGCTTGGTATATATCAACACCCAAGATTAGATAGCTAACATTTTCACAAAGGCATTAGGTGCAAAGAAACTTTGAAAATTTCGAAGCTTTCTTGGAGTTGCAAAGATACAGTTGAGCTTGAGGGGGAGTGTTGAGATAGCAATCTCAACATGTGTAGACATTGATGATGGACCACTTGGTTAGATGGGTTCACATATATACACTTAGCATATCAGTAGCCTTTATGATCCTCACTTTGTAGGACACTTTTTTTAATGTTGTATCTTAATATAATTTGTGTATATTATATTGTATGTAAAAGAAGAAGAAGAAACTAGCAAGAAAAAGTTTTGGCCTCCTTCTCTCTTCTCATGTTCTTGAGTGAGCTTCCTCTTATGTATATGGTACATGTTTGGCACAACAACTCAAAGAAGTTTTCCCACCATGCGATTCATGACATTTTTCTCTCACAATACAATGTACACAAAGTATAGATAATATACAATATAAGTGAAAGTGGCCCACTAAGTCAAACAATGCATAATTGACTATACTAATTGGTTGACACTATAACTATGCCAGTTGTAGGTAGGTGTAACTACCCCAATATAATAAGTGATAAGTCAAAGGACATGTGAGGACCATAATAATCATCAACGTCAAGATCAACATGATATATGTAGACCCATCTAACCAAACAAGCCATCATCAATGTCTGCATGTGTTGAGCTTGCCATCTCAACATACTATCCTTACTCTAGATGGCATAATGACAATATGAAGAAAAGAAGCATGGGAGATATAACATCCTGAGGTCCCTTAATGTGCTAGGAAAAAAAGTAGATAAAAACTACTAGTTTTGACCGCTAGATCTAGTCTCTTGATTCAACAACTTTATACCAAAATTTAGCAACTATCCCAACATTACATTTGTTACAACATGCAATTACTTGTAGCATTTGATATACTAGCCAATTACCTCAAAAATTGCCTATGTATAAAAGTTGAAAATTTTGAATATAATCTCATTCTAGTGTGTACCAACTTGTGCTTAAAGCTTCCTCTTTTCTTGCCTCTTTCCTATTTGCATGTGGAGAGAGAGAGAGAGAGAGAGAGAGAGAGAGAGAGAGAGAGAGAGAGAGAGAATGAGATGAAATGATATGTTGATGTCACCAAAAGGACAAAATGACATATGAGGCCATGAGTTAAAACATTTGTGATGATACAACTATTTGGAAGAACAATAAGTCTAGAAGAAAATCAACTAAAAAAGTTTCAATAAAGTGATAAACCCTAGCTGATATAATGTATGGAGGTAGAATCCTAGGAGGTATAAAATCATTGAAAGGGGATATGATATCATGGAGGTGCATGCGACCTTGCTCTAGCCCATCTCTAAGCCACCGCAAGAGGAAGAGGCCAAGTCATTTCTGATTTGTATAGTCCTTGACTCTCAATAGAGGGCCAAACCAATCTTTGAAGAACAGACAATGAAAGCAACCCTAGATCTCATGGTAAGCTGGGCAGTAAGAAGATATAGTGCTCTTTGATCTCTAGCTCAAGCTGACAAGTCTAACATATATGCTCCTTCGGTGGTATGGATTTATATTTGCTAGTCTCAATCTCTAAGTGATGTTGAAAAGCATGGATCTTGAGCTTGGCTATGGAGGATGAAAGAGAAATACAAGACTCGTGATAATATTAACTTGGAGACAATGACCTGTCACACAAGTGAATTAGGTTCCAAGATGGAAGCTTGGACTCATAAACACAAAGTACAATGACATTTCATTCAAATGATAGGCAAGTACAATGATTTTTTATAGTATTTTGGGTAGGTAGCACTTTCCACCACTGTGCTTATGGGATTCAGTAAACTTGCATATCCTTAGCCCAACTTCTCTATACAAAGAGGCTCCACTGGGTGTGATTGCCTAAATTCTCAACGCCCCTCCTCAATCACAACTAGAAAAGCACAGTATGGAGGCTTTGGTGACAACCATCTGCAAAGTGTGGGCACACCACAAACATGGTAATTATCTAGAGGGCTGTCACAAACAAAGCTAAGTGTGGGTACCAAAGACATGGTGGACATCCAGAAGTTGTAACAAGGGCCTCACAAAGTGTATAGAGGCTGTAGTGCCAAGTTACATGAGGATTTTACAAGCTTGTGAAAGGATCATTGGGGCTAGGCTATACAAGGCTTCAAAAAAGTCTATCAAAGTAGTGTGAATATGACTGGTGAGGCTTGTCCTTCTGCTCTTGATAGTCTTCTTCTTCTTTTTCTTCTTTATGTTTGTGGTCTTCTTCTTCCCTAACAATTACTGCCAGATAGGCCTTTTGATGCCTCTTTCTAGCATGACAGAACTTTTCAATATGTTCGATCCTTTTTGCAAAAGTCAGAAATTAGCTGATTCTTTTTGCCTTTGTACTTGTTACTGACATACAACATTTGTTCACCCTTAGAAGTACTTGGCTCTCCTTTATTTTTGATATTATTTTCTTCCTCTAATAGAGAGGCATGAATGTCAACAAGTTTAGGATTTGGCATGTTTATTAAAGCAGTGGAGACATTATCATAATCTAGAGGCAAACTTTTTAACAAAACACCAATACATACATCTTCATCCATTTTAATGTTGATCCCTACAAACTGGGTTAAGAGACTTTCCATGTAATTCAGATGTGTTGCAAGAGATGTGTTAGGTTTCATGTCCAATTTGAAAATTTCAATTAATAAACCATACTTTGAAGACTTTGACAATGCACCAAACAAAGTATCCAATCTTTTCCAAGAGTCATGGGACGTGACATAGGTATCCACATGGTGCATATAGTTGTCATCCAGCTCAAGCTTTATGATGGCTTGAGCTTTGTCATCACTTTTCAGCCAGGCAATTGCAAGAGTTGCATCCTGGGTCTTCTTATCTTGTCCATTAGTGATGGTCCATAGGCCCTTCTTCATGAGGATAAGATTTATGCATATTTCCTAGGTATGAAACTTGAATCTTTTTTTTGAAGCAACATGTCAAAGAGTCTTTGCCAATGTTGGAGTAACTAGAGTAGTAGGAAATCAACACCAAAATTCTTAGAAATGATCTAACTTTGGTTGTGTCAAGAGACACAAGTAATGGCAATGTAATTCAAGAGATACTAGTTTGTTGTTGTTGCTTGAGCCTTTCAATTCTTCACAAATCTTCCCCTCCTTACTGGTTTGCTTCCCAAATGTTTACTAGGAATTAAGTACAAAATCAAACAAAGTGATAGGAACTCCAATAGGCTTGGAGGAGTGAGAAAATGATGGGATTTTTTAGCTTCAAGTGAAATGGCTATGGCTGCCCTTTTAGGGTTTCAGACATGAACCTAGTTTTTCACTAATTACAACTTATACAATGGACCATTTGGGAAAATATTTGAGCTGGAGAAAGCCTGGGTAATAGGCTTCAAAACATCTATGATCTTAGGGAAGATCACACTGCGTAGAGGGAGAATGACTGTATGGGCAAAAACATGGACAAATCAAATGGTGAGCTCCAATTTTTGCAATGTTGAGATACAAACTACACAATGTCATGAAGTGAAGTGACACAAAGAAGCTTTAGAAGAAGGGGAATAAATCTCCAAAAGGAAGCTTGAAGAGATTTGGCTTTTATGAGGAGATATGAGAGCTCCAAGCAGGGTAGGTCCTACAAGATATGGCAGACATGAAAGAAAGAAAGAAGATGGAGGTGAGAAATGAGCTCATTAGTTGGACTTGAGCTAAGCAAAGGTGGAGAGAGGTTGGTAGAGAGGTTTACTTATGTGAGCCATGCTCACCATGGCTTCGATGAGGATGAAAGAAAAATACAAGACTCATGATAATATTGACTTAGAGACAATGACTATCACACAAGTGAATTAAGTTCCAAGATGGAAGCTTGGACTCATAAACAAAATCTTGTGTGTATAAACTATCCACATGGTGCATATAGTTGTCATCCAGCTCAAGCTTTATGATGGCTTGAGCTTTGTCATCACTTTTTTGCCAGGCAATTGCAAGAATTGCATCCTGGGGTTTCTTCTCTTGTCCATTAGTGATGGTCCATAGGCCCTTCTTCATGAGGGTAAGATTTATGCACGTTTCTCAAGTATGAAACTTGAATCCTTTTTTTGAAGCAACATGTCTGAGAGTCTTTGCCCATTTTGGAGTGACTAGAGCAGTAGGAAATCAGCACCAAAATTCTTAGAAATGAGCTAACTTTGGTTGTGTCAAGAGACACAAGTAATGGCAGTGTAATTCAAGAGATACTAGTTTGTTGTTGTTGTTTGAGCCTTTCAATTATTCACAAATCTTCCCCTCCTTACTGGTTTGCTGCCCAAATGTTTACTGGAAATTAAGTTCAAACTCAAACAAAGTGACAGGAACTCCAATAGGCTTGGAGGAGTGAGAAAATGATGGGATTTTTGAGCTATGGTTGCCCTTTTAGGGTTTCAGACATGAATTTGGTTTTTCACTAATTACAACTTATACAATGGACCATTTGGGAAAATATTTGAGCTGGAGATAGCCTAGGTAATAGGCTTCAAAATGTCTATGATCTCAGGGAAGATCACATTGCGTAGAGGGAGAATGACTGTATGGGCAGAAACATGCACAAATCAAATGGTGAGCTCCATTTTTTGCAATGTTGAGACACAAACTACACAATGTCATGAAGTGAAGTGACACAAAGAAGCTTTAGAAGCAGGGAAATAAATCTCCAAAAGGAAGATTGAAGAGATTTGGCTTGTATGAGGAGATATGAGAGCTCCAAGCAGGGTAGGTCCTACAAGCTATGGCAGACATGAAAGAAAGAAAGAATATAGAGGTGAGAAATGAGCTCATTAGTTGGACTTGAGCTAAGCAAAGGTGGAGAGAGGTTGGTAGAGAGGTTTACTTATGTGAGCCATGCTCACCATAGCTCTGATGAGGATGAAAGAAAAATACAAGACTCATGATAATATTGACTTAGAGACAATGACTGTCACACAAGTGAATTAGGTTCCAAGATGGAAGTTTGGACTCATAAACAAAATCTTGTGTGTATAGACAATGACATTGAGTGGAAGGACAAAAGTACAATGACATTGCATTCAAATGATAGGTAAGTACAATGCTTCATAGTCTTTTGGGTAGGTAGCACTTTCCACCACTGTGCTTATGGGATTTAGTAAGCTCGCACATCCTTAGCCCAATTGATCCTTACAAGAGGCTACACTAGGTGTGATTGCCTAAATTCTCAACAAGTGATGTGATAATGTGTGCAACTGGCCAAAAGCACATTTGATCCCATGAGAGAGGTGGGTGTCCATGTATCTTGGGTGGACAATAAAACCAACATATATAGTGTGAAGTAGATGCTCTTTGCAGAAAGCCATCTTCGTTCCTAACATCTTCATTGGTGCCAACCATGTCCTCCTAGTGTCTAGCTTGATCATGTCTACCCTAATGATCTTACTGATCTCTAATTGGCTTAAATCAATCAAGGGAATAATGAAAGGGGGGTAGTTTATCCATGTTGAGGACATGTAGTTGAAATCTATGCATACCAACACAAAGTGTCACCCTCTCTGGCAAGCTGATAGGAGGACTCAAGACCTGTTGGAGATAAAGGCACCTATGCCTAACTACCCATGTTGAGGACATGTAGTTGAAATCTATGCATACCAACACAAAGTGTCACCCTCTCTGGCAAGCTGATAGGAGGACTCAAGACCTGTTGGAGATAAAGGCACCTATGCCTAACTACCCATGTATCCATTACACTAATAATAACCACACACATGTACACTGCAAGTGGTGGGCACCCATCACTGTCACTTCATTATTTATTCCTTTAGTGTCATTTGAATAAGGGAAGACCGCCGATCACACATGGTGATTATTGGAGTTCCCACATCCTACGTCGCTTGATCCTTCCACCATCGCTCTTGCTTCTAGTCACATGCTTCTACTCAAGGCTTCTCCCTTCAACTCATATTAGAGCATTGATTTGGGGAGCTTCTTCTTTAGTTTACTCCTACCTAGATTTGGACAGCTTTAGCTCTTCATGAATGGCAGCCATGGATATTATGTTCATTTCTTGGAATGATTCTGGGGAAGGATTTGGGCTTGAAATAGCTCAAATTTTATTGTCATTTATGTGTTGCAATAACAGAGTAACAAGCTTTTACACACGGAAGTTTAATGCCTATTGCTTCTAGATGTTATTCAGATCCTTCATCCAATATTTTGATGTATGCCATTAATGTTCTACACCCGAATATGCTATTGAAAGCTTTTAAGCTTTGATTTTGAGCTTTGTGACATTCATCTTGGTTGTGGTTACATGCCTTTGTTACTTCAGTGACTCACGCAGTCATGAGCTTGAAGACTCTCTTGGGTTTTATGCTCCTAGCTTATGCTTCATGTATCTTGGATGCTCGAATGGCCATGTACTTGATGCTTTGAGCTTGCATTGCTCATGTATCTTGGATGCTTGAATGACCATGTACTTGATTTTTTGAGCGTGCATTGCTCATTTGGCATTTAGTTTTATTCCAGTGGAGTTACTTGTGTTACTTGGATACTTTGCATTTGAGTAGAGCTTTGGGTTTATGCAGTTGAGCTTACTTTAGTGAGACCATGGGACATAGTTGAGTTGTCTATGATATTTGAATGCTATTTGAATATAGTTGTTGTCTAGTGGGCTGATTGGATTCATGCTTTGAGTTGACACCTATCTCTGTCAAGTTGTTGTCAGTGATGTATTCATTCTATTTGGCTATGTATTAAGCTTCTTTAATCTTTCTCAGTTAATTGTGTATCTGCTATCTTGGAGACCTACTGTATACATGATAGTTATACCTATTGGATGTATCTCTCTCTAACTCATTGAGTTTGATAGTTCTCGGTATGAGTTGCATACTTCATGATTCCTAGTGGTTTGTACGTATCTCACTTATTGCAAGATATACATGGTAGTTTTGTATATTGGATTTTATCAATTGATTGGGCACACTTGGCTTTGGTGTTTACTATTATCATTATTTTCCACTTGTTGCAATTGTAGGCTTATACATAATTTATAAGGCAAACACCTTGACTTGACCCTTATTCTTTGATGATTAGTGGACATGCCTACTCTTTGTAATACTTCCTTTGTTAGAAACTGACTTGGCTATGGGATTATTTTTCCATCATTTACAAAAGCCATTTGTCTTTGATTGTGCTTTCATTTCTTGCAATTTATTAGAAGGTTGAATGACAGTGCCATCTTCAATGTTGAGAAGTTGGATGACACACAACTATAGCTATTGAAAGGCACAATTTTGTCAAGTTCTAGTGCAAAAATTATAGATTAAGCCATTGAGACATGAGGTTGTAAAGCCCAATGCTTTGACATAGAAGATTGGCCTAAACTGGATGATTTATGTAAATATACAATCATTTTGCCACTCTCTAAGTAGGTCAAGTATAATGTTGTCTTTGAAAATTAGACCACCTAGTACTTATGGGATAAGATTTGTACAATGTCTACGATAAGTAGATCCTTGCCTCTTAGATGTATTGTCCAAGCAACTCATGGACCTTCGTATGAAGGAGGACACTTCCATTCTACCCATTTAAATGAGTTTCATTCTATTTTCAGCCACTTATATTTGCAAGGGATTGAATTTAAGGACAATATTCCTCCCTTGTTCTTGTTGGTTACATTGTCTAAGTTGTGCAACACTTTCCGTACTATAATGTATACAAATATGCTTGCCAGTGGGCTAAAATTGTAGGATGTAGAGGGTGCATTCTTGAATGAAGAGGTTAATAGAAAGAATGTAGATGCTTCATGAACCTCTCATGATTTGACAATCAAAGGCAATAATGGTAGGAGTGGTAATGACCAATGTGAAAGAAACTTTCAGAAGTCGCATTCTCAATCATGTGGACAGTCTCGCAATAGTAAGTCTTGTGGCCATAAGTTTGTATTGACTTGTCAATATTGTGGGAAGTAGAATCATTCAGCCACAATGTCATAAAATGCAAGATAACAAGTGTAAGGAAAAGGAAAAGGGTAAAGTGCAAGAAAATAATGATAATCATAGCATTGTCCTTGGAAAGTCTAGTATTAAGATTGAAGAGATTAATGTCGTGCAGACCGATTCTAATGATGACTACATACTTGTAGCTTCTTCTCTTAATGTTTTGCAACTGTGATGCCTTGTCTACCTACACTCAGTATTGGATAATTGATTTGGGGGTTTCATTTCATATCATCTCTTGTCAAGAGTGATTCCACTACTACCATAGCATGACAAGATCTATTAGATTGGTTAATAACTTGGTATTAGATATTGTTGGTATTGGAGATGTCCAACTATAATTTTCTTCAAGTAGTATGTTTACTTTGCATGATACACACCATGTTTTGTCTTTGACTAAAAGCCTACTTTCGGCTGGGTAGTTGGATAATGTAGGTTATGTTGTCTCTTTTGGTTATGGCATCGTCACCTTGGGCACATGTTATTAAAGGGAATAAAAATGCTTATCCGTTTGCAATATCTTCCACTCTTAACTATAAGTGTTTTGTTTCTTGTGATCATTATCTCTTTATGGATAGGTATACCCATAGTTTGCACAATAATTTCGGCATTACACGCATGGATGAGCCTCTAGCACTTGCTCATTTTGATGTTTGTGGTCCAATACCTTGGAAGTCTTTAGGCGGTGTGTAGTATTTCTTTACTTTCATTAATGATTACTTACATAAGGTTTGGGCATATTTCATTAAGTGAAAATTGAAAGTTTTGGTTGCATCTCAGTGTTGGCTTGCTCTTATTGAGAACCTATCTAGATATAGGCTAAAATGCCTATGATCTAACAATGGGGAGAGTATGTATGTAAAGCCTTGGAGAAATTTGTGACGAGAGGGGCATTAAGTGTCAGTTGACCACCCCGTACACCCCACCCCAAAATGATATGGCTAAGAATATGAATAGGATGATTCAAGAGCAAGTCCGTAGTACACTTAGCTAGGCATTCTTACTACAATACTTTTGGACTACAACAATTACTATTGCCATACATTTGATTAATCGATCTCCATACATTGCTCTTGACTATCAGGTTGCATAGGAGGTATGGTCTGAAAAACCTCCATCATATGCTCATTTTTGTGTCTTTGGTTATAAAGATTTCTGCCATGTATCCAAGGGCAAGTACAATCAGTTGGATCCTGAGTCCATAAAATGCATATTTCTTGGTTATGGAGATGCAGGTGAGATGGGATATTACCTATGGGATTCGTAGGCTTGGATGGTCATCTATAGCCATGATGATGTTATTTTCCATGAAGATAAAAGGTATAAGCAACCTATGCAAGTCATTGAGGTGGTACGAAGGGTGATATATCAAGAGACACATCATGTTACTGTACAAAAAGCTAGACAACTTGTAGCAAGTGATGCTCTAGTAGCCTAGGACTATGATGTTAGATAGGAGGTACATGTTGCATACTCTACTATTTTGTGGCGGTCTTCTAGAGATAGATGTTAGCTTGTAATCGATCTGTGCCCTCTATGGGTTATGTTATGGTGATTATTGGTGACCCTCTTGTTGAGATATCGAGCTCCACTCGTGATATGCCAGGGTGACCATTGTGTATTTATGTTACCGACTTGGTAGCTGCAGATGCGATTGGTACACCCCCCATGAATAATAGCAAGATGACAACTATCCTTATCTACTCTAGTTCATGGCTCAGTTAGTATGCCACCTTAGTTAGTTGAGTTTGGTTTGAGACCCATATATAGGGTTCTTCTATTTATCTGTACTTGAGTTCTTTTTGTCTTACACAACTAAGAAGAGGAAAATTGTTTTCAGCCTGCATCTCTGTGTGTATTCCCCCATTGTGCAAGTGAGAAAGCTACAAGTGAGACTCCTTCCTTCTCTCCCACAATCTTGACATGGTATTAGAGCCTTGTTCGTGGTAAGGAGCTCAAGAAAGCAAACCAAGTTCTTAGTGTTCTGTTAAGAGGACCAATGTTGCTTTCATTTTTCTATTTTGGGAGCAAGTCTCTGCAGCAGGTAGCACAGTCGGAAAGTGCAAGAGTGCATTGTCTCAGATTGAGACGCCCTTCACGGTGTAGCAAGAGGGCAGTATATGCTACGGGCAAGGGCTTTAGCCCTTAGTTGCCCTATTTTTTTTATTTGAGGCCATTTCGAGGTCTGTTTTGGAGGCAGAAGTTTTCCACACACACTTAGGAAAATGCCTTGTTTTTTGCTGTGCGACCACTATTCTACAGGTCAGTGAAAATTTACCGTAGAAATTGCATCGTATGCCTGTGTGCAGAGACATTAGGAGTTACAGAATCATCCTTGTTACCTGTTGATGCAAAATCGTCACTTGGAAGTGACTATGTGGTCAAATACCACTTTCGTTAGTTTTGCAGATTTGCCCTTGTGAGGCTGAAGCTGTGTTTTTTGCAGTGAGAGAATTTTTTGCAATGTTCTGTAATGGCGTCAGATTCTCTTTCATAGATTGTCACTGAAAAGCTTGACAAGAACAACTTCCAAGCATGGAAGTTTAGAATGACGAATTTTCTTATGGGAAAAGGATATTGGGAATTCATTGCAGGAAATGAAGAAGAACCAATTCTTCCTGATGTTCCCAATCAACAGCAAATGCAAGCATTTAAAGGATGGCATGAGAGAGCTAGAAAAGTTATGTACTGGCTGTCTATTAGTATTTCAGACTCTATGATTGTGCATATTCAGGATGCAAATACGCTAGAGGAGGCATGGGATACTTTGTCAAAAATGTATAGCACAAATACGCAAGCCATGAAAATGCAGCTCAAGCAAGAGTTGCACAATGTGCAAAGAGAAAGTATGAGCATCAATGACTACCACATGAAGGTGAAGAAGATTGCAGATGCACTTGCTTCCATTGGGTCGCCAGTGGAAGATGATGATTTAGTTTCTGTGACCTTGAATGGTCTAGGAAAGGATTATGCACAGTTCCGAACATCCATTTCTGTCTGTGAAAGATTTCTTGATTTTGAGGGATTGATTGCTCTTCTAATTTCTGAGGAGTAGAGAAATGGTGGTGCATCTTCTTCAAGAGGAACTTCAAAAGAAAATGTCTTCTACTCAAATGCTGGAAGAGGTAGAGGCAGAGGTAGAGGAGGCCGATCAGGAGGCAGTGGTAGAAATCAGAGTATGTAGCAAACTCAAGAAAACCAGTCCTATGGAGGAGGACGTGGTAACTCTAGAGCCAGGGGGAGCCAAAGAGGTCGTAGTGGATGTCAAAGAGGCCAAAATGCAAACAACAATGTTGAATGCTACTACTGTGGTAAAATGGGTCATATGGCTAAAGACTGCTATAAAAAGCAGAATGACATCATGAATGGAAAATTGCAACAAGGAAATTATGCATCTTCTAGTAGACAGGGTGATGACAAAAATGAGCATTTGTTTATGGTACAGCACATGAACAATTCTGTGACAAGTGCAGAAGAAAGCAACGAAGTGTGGTATGTTGACTCAGGTGCGTCAAACCACATGACAGGTCATGCAGAATGAATGCAGGATGCAAGGCAAATGGAAAAATTAGGATTTATGGAGACTGGTGATGATACTGCACATCCTATTGTGCAGATTGGAAAATTTCCTTTGTCTATACAGGATGGGAAAAAGAAATACATGTCCGATGTATTTCATGTCCCGAATATCACCAAGAATCTGGTTTCAGTTGGTCAAATGGTTGAGCAGGGCTTGCAGGTCAGATTTAATCCTCATGGATGCTTTGTTGAGGATATGAAAAATAAAGGTCGCTTGATAGCAAAAGGAAAGAAGAAGGGCAGAATGTTTACATTGGATGCAGACATGTCTGAATTGAGTGCAACAATGTTTGCACATGGGACCGGTGTAGTTGCAGATATTGATATCTGGCATAAACGCATTGGTCATGTTAATGTACAGCGACTTAAATCAATGCAGGCCCAAAATATTGTTGCAAGTTTGCCGAAATTCAAGGTTGCAGAAATGCATAAGGCATGTGAAGCCTGTCAGTTTGGAAAACAGGCAAGGAAACCATTTCCTAGACATGTTCAAGAGAGTAAGAAGCCATTGGAATTAATCCACTCTGATGTGTGGACTACTAAAGCTGCATCTATTGGAGGCTGTCATTATTTTGTCACTTTTATTGATGACTATAGTAGAAAAGTTTGGGTGTATTTTATGAAAAAGAAAAGTGAAGTGTTTGGGTATTTCAAAACTCTTAAAGCTATGGTTGAAAAAGAAACAGGCCTGCAAATAAAATGCCTAAGGTCAGATGGAGGGGGAGAGTACCTCTCAAATGAGTTTGCAAGGTTCCTGCAGGAGCATGCCATAAAGCAGCAATGTTCATGCAATCATACCCCATAACAAAATTGAATTGTAGAAAGGAAAAACAGGCATATTGGAGAGGTATCTCGTGCCATGCTCAACGAAAAAGACTTGCCAGATTTTTACTGGGCTGAAGCAGTTGCTACAGCAGTCTACATAATGAACAGGACTCCCACTACAGTAATACATGGGATGACTCCAGAGGATAGGTATACTAGTAGGAAACCATATATTTCTCATTTGAAAATTTTTGGTTGCATTGCCTATGTTCATGTGCCAGATGAGTTGAGATCCAAGTTGGATCCAAAAGCTGAGAAGTGCATCTTTATTGGTTACTCTCTGCACAGCAGAAAGGGTATAGATGCTATAACCCTTCTACTCGTAAGTTTACAATGAGTAGAGATGTTGTTTTTTATGAGATGAGTAGCTGATATAAACCAGTAAATGTGATTGATGATGTAGATGTGCAAAATGGTAATGCTGCATAGAATTCACAGCAGCAATCACAAAATATTAGTGGACCTAGAGCGTTCTCTAGCAGTGGTTCACATTCTTCGCCATGGACAGACAGATTGAGATTAGGAGAATCTTCTCAAAGCAATGCAGATACTGGTATGCAGGTATCATGAAAAGGAGAAGAGAAGGTAGATCAGCCTATGTTTGATGTGAATGCAGGTCACTCTTATGTGGATGGTGAATCCAGTGGCTCAGAACAGAGCATTGATGATGAGTTGGGTATTCCTTCTATTGTTACACCTGGAGTAAGAAAGACTAGGGATGTTTTGAGAGCACCTAGAAGTGAGCCTACTTTGCGCAGGTCTACCAGAGCTAGGTATCCTGTGGATAGGCTGAAATATGATGGATTTATAGCCATTCACTATGCCTATATAGTCAAAGTGATACAAGAACCAGAACCCACTTCTTTTGAGCAAGCCATGGGAAAAGAAAAATAGGAGAAAGCCATGGATGAAGAAATGGATGCTTTGGAAGCAAATGCTACATGGGAATTGGTACCTTTGCCTAAAGATAAGAATGCGATTGTTTGTAAGTGGGTTTATAAGGTGAAGCACAATGCGAATGGTTTTGTGAATAGATACAAGGCAAGATTAGTAGTCAAGGGGTATGCACAAACATATGGCATTGATTATGAAGAAACATTCAGTCTAGTTGCAAGGATGGCAACCATAAGAGCAGTCATTGCTATGGCTGCATCAAAGGGATGGTCTTTACATCAGATGGATGTAAAGAATGCCTTCTTGCATGGTGATTTGCAAGAAGAGGTCTATATGGAGCAGCCACCAAGTTATGTGCATGATGTTCATCCTGAGTTTATTTACAGGTTCAAGAAAGCCTTGTATGGCTTGAAGCAAGCACCTAGAGCATGGTCTGACAAGATAGGATAGTATCTTGTCACTATTGGCTTTTAGATTTCCAAGGCAGATTTCTCACTTTATGTGAGAAAAACAGAGAAAGGTATTATGCTGCTTGTCATTTATGTTGATGATTTGATTATCACAGGTGATAGTGATGAAGATATCCTTCATGTGAAAATGCTATTGAAGCAGAAGTTTGAGATGAAGGATTTGGGAGAGATGCATTATTTCTTGGGCATTGAGGTGATTAGATCACCAAGTGGGATATGGCTCTTCCAGAGGCAGTTTGGATTGGACATGCTGTCCAAATATGGGATGACAGGCTGTAAGCCTATTTCAGTTCCTTTGGAGCAGAATGTGAAGTTGAGCACAGATGCAGGTGAGCTTCTCGAAGACCCTACTATGTACAGATGCATAGTAGGAAGTTTGATTTATATGACTATTACCAGGCCAGATTTGAGCTATGCTGTTGGATTGGTAAGTCAGTTTATGCAGGCTCCAAGGAAACCGCATTTGGATGCGGCTAGACGCATACTCAAGTATGTGAAGTCCACATTGCAGTATGGACTATTTTATGAGACTGGGGTTCAGATACAGTTGCATGGATACAATGATGTTGATTGGGTTGGTAGTATTTCTAATAGACGATCTAGCAGTGGAAATGTGTTCTCTTTTGGGAGTGCTGTAGTCACTTGGAGCAGCAAGAAATAGCCTACAGTTGCCTTGTCAAGCACAGAGGTTGAGTACAAGGGTGCAGCAATGGCTGCATGTGAGGTAGCTTGGTTGCATAAGCTACTTTATGATATGTATCAGCCTACAGATGGGCCAGTTGTCATTTATTGTGACAACATGAGTAGTATACACTTGGCAAATAACCTAGTCTATCATGCTAGAACAAAGCACATTGAGGTGCATTATTACTATGTGCGGGAGAGGGTTTTACTAGGTCTTATTGATCTAGTTTATGTCAGCACAGAGGATCAGGTAGCTAACATATTTACGAAGGCATTGGGCGCAGAGAAGTTGCGCAAGTTCAGAGACCTGCTTGGTGTGCAGGAATTGGGATTGAGCTCGAGGGGGAGTGTTGAGATATCGAGCTCCACTCGTAATATGCCAGGGTGACCGTTGTGCATTTATGTCACCGACTTGGTAGCTGCAGATGCGGTTGGTACACCGCCCATGAATAATAGCAAGATGACAGCTATCCTTATCTACTCTAGTTCATGGCTCAGTTAGTATGCTACCTTAGTTAGTTGAGTTTGGTTTGAAACCCATATATAGGGTTCTTCTATTTATCTGTACTTGAGTTCTTTTTGGCTTACACAACTAAGAAGAGGAAAACTGTTTTCAGCCTCCACCTCTGTGTGTATTCCCCCATTGTGCAAGTGAGACTCCTTCCTTCTCTCCCACAATCTTGACACCTCTTACCTATGATGAGGCAATGAAGAAAGATGAAAGTCACTCTTGGAAGAGAGCCATGAAATTAGAGTATGACTCATTGTAGCAAAATCATATGTGAGATTTGGTTCCTTTGCCTAGTGAAAAATGTGCTTTGCCATGCAAGTGAGTGTACAAGTTGAAAAGTATGTGTGGACCCCCCAAGCTAGTCTATAAGACCAGATTGGTTGCTAAGAGTTTTAAGTAGGAGCATCATGTTGACTTCGATGAATTCTTCTCTTTTGTATAGTCAAGATAACTATCCTACGCTTGGTATTAGCTTTGGTTGCGCAACTAGAACTAGATCTCTCTCATATGGATGGTAAGATGACTTTCTTATATGGGAACTTGCATTATGAGATTTATATGCAATAACCTAAGGGATTTGAGGAAAATGGCAAGGAACACCTAGTGTGTAAGTTAAGAAAGAGCCTTTATGGCCTTAACCAGGCACCTATAGAATGGTACCACAAGTTAGATGCTTTCATGCATTCACAGTGATATGCCCACACTAATATTGATCCATGTTTATACAGAAAAAGAAGGCCCACAATGTTAGCCTTATGATTTTCATTCTTTATGTGGATAATATGTCAATTGTTGGAAGCACTAATGATGAGCTAGATGCCTTGAAAAGTCAGCTCAAGAAGAGCTTTGAGATAAAAGACATGGGGTATGCCTCACACATTCTTGCGATGCACAACACACACACTCGCTCTAAGGGAATCCTTTACTTGTCACAAAATAAGTACATCCAAAAGGTCCTTGAGTAGTTTCATATGCAGGATGTTAAAACTATAGGCTATCCTTTACCTTCTCATGTGAAGGCTAGTTAGGTTGATTATATGCACTTTGATAAGCAAAAGGCCAAGATGACCAAGATCTCTTATGCATTTACAATGGATATTTTGATGAATGCCATGATAGCCACTCATCCTGACATAGCATTTTTAGTGGAAGATGTGGCATGTTATATGGCTATACCTACTAGGCAACATTGGGATTCCATGAAGCGTATCATGTGGTACCTTAAGGGGACTTTAGATATGTGCATATATTATGGCAGCGGCCAGGATATCAGAGGAGTTGTGGGGTACACTTACTTTGATTGTGGAAGACATGTAGATAGTAGGAAGTCTACATCTAGCTATATCTTCATCTTTGTTGGAGGTGTTGTTTCTTGGATATCTAGGGTGCAAAAACGCATGGCCCTATCCACTATAAAATGCAGAGTATCTTGCATCCATTGAGGCTTGCAAGAAGGCTCTTTGGTTAGGCCGTTTGGTTACAGACCTTGGTATTACTGATGTGGTACCTACATACATTTGGATTCTATGAGTGCTATGCAATTGGCCAAGAATTTGATATTTCATGCAAAGATAAAGCACATTGAGATGTGTTATGATTTTATGGGAGAGGTCATTGGAAAAGTCCACTAAGCTTGTCAAGATCTCAACTGACCAAAGTCTTGCAGATTTGCTTACCAAAAGTCTCTCATCATAGCATTTTTCCTTCCTTAGGAAGCCGATGGGTGTTGGATAAGATGATGTCTTTGCTTATACTATTATAGTTTATGTACGTTTGTTCTTTATCATATGCTTGAGCTTAGGACTTGGAATGCAATAGGGTTGGGGCTTCTACATAAGGGTTCTAGTCATTGTGCAAACTCTGGCACTGAAGGCATGTCCTTGAGCTTGCCAGTTGCCTTGATGGCTTGTTCATACTCCTCAGTATCTGAGAACGATAGGTTGATGGTAGCAAGAACATGTATCTAGTCTTGCTCATCCTCAGGGCACGGGATATACTTAGTAAGGGCCCCATAGGATCCCCTAGTCTATCCATCGCCCTTCAGCATGGTGGAGATGGCATCTAGGTTGACTAGCATAGTCTTCCAAGTGTCCATCTCTACTCTTATAGCTTTTGTTCAATTTTCTAAGAAGATAAGACTGTTGCCCTACTCTTCTAAAAATCTCACGTTGCGCATCTAGGATCAAGCCTAGCAGGATGTTGTAGTCCACTCCCTTCATGACTACGAAGTCAATAAAGAATTGGATTCATGAGATCTTTATTGGCCAATTTTTCAACATTCTAAATAGTTTCACCTTCATTCCCTTTGCCAATGTGACATTAAACCTAGCAGTCTCGATCAATGGGTTACCCCAAGTTTGGAGTATCGCATGGCTTAGCACACTCACTCCTGCCCCTATGTCCACAATCCCCTTTTTGGTGACGTCCCCCATTGCTAAGATTGGTAGGACTGCATGCATTTTCGTGCCTTCCCAAAAGACATTGATGTGCAAGGATTTAGGCATGGAGTGCAATTTCAAACTCAATATTTGGGTTTTTGCATTGTGCTCAAGCAAGTCTGTGGGAATTGGCTCATTTGGTTATTCAACCCACTGCTTTAGCTCTAGCCGTAGCATTGGGTGCTGCCTAAGAAGGTTGCCTAAGCTCAGAGTTACCGTAGTGGTCACCAATGTATTGAGGAGGTTGCTAGTCACTTGCCTCTCTCCTAGGTCTGTAGTTCTTGGGCAATGGCCTTGATTGTATTACTGGCCCAGCGCGTCTAGGCTTTGTCTCTGTGACCCAGCTTATGGTGCCATCACCTCCCTTGATCTTGGTCATGGGAGAGAGATTGGCATGCTTATGCTTGAGAGATCATCGATCTTGTCTTCTAGTATGGGCTCAACATCTTTTAGGTGCTCTTGGGCCTCCTTCACCCATTCTTTCACCTTCTTGATGGCTTCAAGTTGGCATTTCGGGTTGGGGTACACCTTGACCTTAGCACTTCCCTTTTCAGTAGACCTAGGAGCCGACGTTTCTTCCTCTGCATCAATGACTTTCCTTCCAATAGGTAGTGTCATGGCACTTTCAGTTTTGAGGGTGACCTTAGCGTCTCATATTTTCTTCCTTTGTCTTCGACTCTTCTTTCCAACTAAGGTTGCGTCCAGGTTGCTAGGCCTGGCAATGATATGCCGACCTGCTTTGTATGCATGCAGGTGTGGCGCGGGTCATGATATGCAATGGGATAGGTGTGGCCTCCCCATCGAGTGCCTCAACACCAAACAATCCCAATGGAACCGATGGCTCATTTTCAAAACTAGAGGATGGCCTCTGCCTAGTGCAATTGACAAAAAGATGAGTGATTCCATACTCAGCGCATCTTAGGTCCGCCTTATCTCTATTTTCTTTCTCTCTCTCGAGGCAATGTGAAGAAATATGTCCAGCGTGATCACAAGTCCAACACATCGGGCTCTTGGGCTTGCCCTCCTAGGCCTTTGCCTTTCCCTATACCTAATGCCATCACTGGTAGTACTGATCGATAGTCCATGAGGATAGCATTGCCTTCCTCACCGTATGACACATATGGGTTTACGTAAGGATCATTGTTGCTAGGCTCGTCCACATAGTGGACTAGAGTATCACTAGGTGAATGAGTCATGTAGGGTCCCGATGGTCTAGGGATACTTGTAGGATTTATTTCCATTCTAGGGACGGTCACTTTAGCATCATTAGGTGTCAGGAGAGACAATGTGGCTCCCCTTCCAAAGAAGTTTGGTGGCCTATTTACAAGATAGGGTTGACTATAATGTTGCAGGTATGGGAGCCTCTAAGGTAATCAACAATGCATGGTGTCATAGCCTAACCTACCACTTTTAGCACAAGGTCATGACCTAGGGTCCTAACACTCAACTAGCAGTGGTTTTTGCCACAATGCACACATTGGACATGTGGGTGCGTTGGTCATCTCATCATCTCATGTAGTTTGGCTATGCCCATCCTAATCTCTACTAGTTCTTGTCTCGACTTGGTGCCCTTCCTTTTGTCATGAGTGCTTGGGTCTACCCTCTCACTTGGCATTGAGACTCTCTCGAAACTCCTGGCACTAGACTCTTCTTGATTTGAGCCTTTGGAGCCTCTTTCCTTGAGCTAGTCATCCATTCTAATAGCTTCTTCAAAGACCCTTGCTAGTGCATCTCGCTGCAAGCTTGAGTTGTTGGCCAAGGCTTTGTAGAGCTCTTCGCTTCGTATTCCATGGATGAGTACCATGGATATCACCCCCATTGATGAATACCATGGATATCCCCCTTTTGGTTGGTCTCTCACCCATGGGAATTCTCTTAAAGAGGCTCCTCACATGGGTCACATAATCTTGAATATCCTATTTCTCCTTCTGCTTGACATCCATGAGTCACAGCAAATTATCGGAGTATCTAGGTTTGGAAAATCTCTTAATGAATAGATTTTGCAAGCCATTGAAATCGGCACACTCCGCAGCATCTAGACTTGTATACCAGGTACCCTTGTCGTGAGATCTCCTTCTAGCGCTCTCTCGCTCTTTGATCGATTTTTGCCCGTCGCTAAGGCTAGCAATATCTTGATCTCTCACATTTCTAAGCTCTGGCACAAGTTCCTAGTTTGCTAATCCTGGTTATACCTAGCTAGGCCTTGCAGAGCCCTATGTGCCAGCTTCCTCTCCTCCTTGAGATTTGCTATGATATCCCCTACAGGTCTACCGCAATACTCTAGTCGGGTTTGAGCATCGTATTTGTTCACTAATTGTTGGACAGCCTCAAGAAAGTCTCCTAGGTTGAGGATTGTATTTGTTCACTAACTGTAGAGCCCTATGTGCCAACTTTCTCTCCTCCTTGAGATCTACTATGATATCCTCTATAGGTCTACCGCGATACTCTAGTTGGGTTTGAGCATTGTATTTGTTCACTAACTGCTGGACAGCCTCAGGAAAATCTCTTTGGTTAAGCTCCTCATTGCTTCTACAACCTAAGCTGCCCTCTTCCATATCTAGGACTTCCTATTCTGCCAAGTTGTCAATCAAGTCAATGAGGCCGGGTAGATCCACTTCCGTAATATTTTTTGTCCTTGTTGCGTTCGGATTTTTGGTTGTGTCCTTCACTTGGTCCTGTTTTTGGGGATTCGAACACCCTTTTGTCTTTGGGTCTTCTCTTATTGGTAGGTTTCTTCAAGTTCTTAAGTCTAGGTGTGTTCCTTGTTAATTACAACCAATCCTCAACTTACCCTCAGTCTATGTGTGTGTGTGTGTGTGTGCTCTTATCTATGCATTGTGTGAAATCAGGCTTTTAGCTCTTCACAATTATGCTTTGAGGGCTGGAAATCAGAGTGAGTAAGAAAACAAGTGCCTAGACGACTCTAGCGCTCTCCTCATGGGTTTAGCTTGATAGGCTTGTATGCTCGGTTTTTGGTTGTCCTCGTGGGTTTATAGGATTCTTTGTTATTCCCTCCACTCAGTCATGATTTGTTTTTAGTGCTCTAAGACTCCACCCGATGATGTTGCCGGGACGGATCGCTTAGATGGTCGACTAGTGTCACCTCTATGCCTGAGTCTCATTGATCCCTTTGTTCCTTCTGCTAGAAAGGCATCTCAAGCTTTTGTATGGTCTAATTATCAAAAATTTGGGAAAAATCAGACTCGGCCCAATAGGCTCGAATTGTAGGGGCCGAGTGGCTAATTCAGACACATCGAGGACCGAATTTTGACATGTCCGAGTCGAGTGGGAGTTTCCAACTATCTGAGTCAATTGGGCCGAATGGCCGAATGGGATTGGGCCGAGGTCCGAATAGGCTGAGGGCTGAATAGGCCGAGGGCCGAATTTTGACATATTCGAGTACAGTGGGCTGAGGGCTGAGTTTCCACCAACTATTCGAGTCAATTGGGCCAAATGGCCAAATGGGAGTGGGCCGAGGGCTGATTCTAGAACTCAACCCAAAATCACCGTCACTTAGACCGGCCAAATGAAACGTGGTTTTTTCTGAGTCGACACAAAATTTGTCAAGCTGAGCCATTGTGGCCTTCACTCCAGTCGAGCACCTCCAGATCCTACCTATGCATGAAGGAGAAGGTGTGGGTATACCTGTAGTGGGCAATGAACTTGTCAACAATGCAATTGAAGTAGGTCCACACAATGAAGCTCACACACACACACACACACACTCTCTCTCTCTCTCTCTCTCTCTCTCTCTCTCTCTCTCTCTCTCTCTCTCTCTCTCTCTCTCTCTCTCTCTCTCTCTCTCTCTCTCTCAAACAACTAGGGTTTCAAATGAGCTCCCCCCTAGTCTCTTGGCTATCAAACCCCTCCTTCACAATGTTCTTGCCACTCCTGCCCCCTCACTTGTCGACCTCAACCCCCTTCAGCTCTCCTGCTTCTTGGTTTTCCCAGATTTGTGCCATGTTTGGTCTGTTTTACAACATCAAACCCTACACTTCTCCAACTGATTTTCTAACCTTAACCTACTCTAAATGCAACAAAAATTGAAAGCAAAGTATTGAATTATTTTCTCCTACTAAACTAACCATCAAAGACCAAAGATACTTACTTGTAGCATGGATTAAAGACCCAAACCTCATATCTATCTCAAGCTCCAGTTTGGAGATGAAACCCTTATTGCGATGCTCAATTGGGAGTACACAAGTGCTCAATCTTGAATCTATTGGTTCTGGCAACGAAACCAAAATGTAGAGGTAAGCACAAGCTCAACCGCCAAGACCCATGGACTGCTTATTGTTTAAGTGTTTCAAGCGAGCACTAATGGCTACCTCTCACATAGCTGACACGCCACAAGTTAGCTGGAAATCCAACAATGAATCTTAAGCCACTCTAAGATCTCTTGGATAAGCCTGAATGGCGATGGTCCAAGGTACACAATTTAAACTTGAAGTACAATTGGGCCTTAATCCAACAAGAAGAGAATTGCCAGAACCAAGAGAACGAGGGGAAACCATAAAAAGACAGCTCTAACAATGAATATGAGGACTATTGTTCCTTCAATGAAGAGAGCGAAAGGGAAATTGATAATCTAGAGTACGACACTGGGGGGTGTATAATCAAACAAATATGAGTAGACCCTAGACCGTATAGGAAGAGTGCACTTAGAGTAGAGAAAGGATTCTGACACACAGACTGCAATCAAACTTGGTTGGAGCACATTGGTGCAATCGACTATGAGCAGGTAGGCCTAGCCCAACCGAATGACCCACCACTACTGCGAATGGACTCACCTTCTGAGCTACGACCACCAAGAGAGAGCCCCTCTTCTAGCAAAGACAGAGAGTTTGATTCCGAATTGGAAGTCAACTCAATTAGTGACCTAGAAATACATTGACCTCCCAGGACTAACTCACTAAGGGGGACCTAACCGTCCACCTATGATGCTGATGGGTGAAGGAGGAACGACGGACACTGAGCAACAAAATGCGGAGACAAGAACAGTGAAAACCCCAAGACCTGCCAAAATGATTCACGAAGTTCAAAAAGGAAGATAGGGTGGTGATCTTGCTCGGAGCCAAATATCAGGGGCAAGTAAGTGAACCAATCAAGGAACTCGCCAAGGTCAAGGAGGTCAATTTAGCTAGGGAGGGAAAGACCCCATGACTTGTCTTTATAGCAGATGACTTGGCTAAGCATTATGAAGTAAGTCTCTTTACTCTTGTGTGAGAGTATATAGACGTCTTTGCTTGGTCCCTCTAAAAGAACTCAAAGGGGTAGACCCAAGTGTGGTGACTCATAATATACCCATGACACTTGACGCAATGCCTGCCAAGCAGTGAGGACTGTATCCCATGAATCCAAAGCACGCTCACATTGTTGAGGAAGAAATTGATAAACTTATGAGAGTGGGATTCATTTATGAAATTGAACACACGGACTGGGTCTTGCCCATAGTCATCATATTAAAGAAAAATGGGAAGATTAGAGTATGTGTCAATTAGAAGAAGGTAAACATAGCTACGAAGAGAGATAACTACCCACTGTCATACACCGAGCACATGCTCGAGAGAGTAGCTGAAAAAGAGGCCTACAATTTTCTGAACGGTTTCTCTGGATACAATCAGGTGCAAGTGTTGAGATGACAAGCTCAACACATGCGGACATTGATGATGGACCGCCTGGTTAGATGGGTCCACACATCTACACTTAGCACGTCGGTGGTTATTATGACTCTCACATGGCCACTGACTCATTACTTATTATATTCAGGTTGTTACACCTATTTACAACTGGCATAGTTATAGCGCCAGTTGACTAGTGTAGTCGGTTATGCATTGTTTGACTTAGTAGGCCACTTTCCTTTATGTTGTATCTTATCTATACTTTGTGTACATTGTAAAGAGTGTGGAAGAAGAAGAAGAAACCAACAAGAAAATGTTTTGGCCTCCATCTCTCTTCTTGTCTCTTGAGTGAGCTTCTCCTTGTGCATTCTGTGTGTGTTCGGCGCAGCATCTTGAGCAACTCCCCCCACTGTGTGATTCTTGACATGGTATCAGAGTCGCACCACTGAGAGAGGCTAATTTCGAAGGCTGAAGTGAAGGAGAAGAATCAAGGTTCGAGCAAGCAAGACGAGGGTAAGAAGCTCTCCCATTCTTCCACTCTTTCTCTTGGACAGTGCCTATGGAGGCACCAGAAGCAGGTCAGAGCAAAAATCTCAGATTGCAGTGAGATTTGGTGTGCGTGAAGACCATTGTGTATTCTACAAAATAGCCCTTTAGGGCTGTCCCGTAGTTATTTTGGGCATCTGAGGCCGTTTCAGGCCTCGTTTTAGAGCTGCAAGATTGCGGACAGTAGTTCGAGATACCCTGCAATTTAAGTTGTGTTTGCCGTATACAGGTGCACAAGTTACAGATTTCAGATCTGTAAGTTCAAAGGTGTTTACCGAAGAATAAACAAAAAGTTTATCTGCAAATTGGTTGCAGATTGCATGTATTGTTGAACAAACAATGAAAAAGGCTATCTGGTGTATTGCTATGCACTACAAGTCGAGGGTTGTAGAAGATTTGCTTGTTGTTTGGTATTAGTTTTATGATAATGGCAAAGAACAGTGGAAACCCCATTATTGAGAAGCTCGACAAGAATATCTACCCTTCATGGAAGTTTCGTGTCACGAACTTCCTTATTGGAAAAGGCCTCTACGAGTTTGTGTCAAGTGAAGAAAAGGAGCCGGAGGTGAGTGATCCTCTAACTGCACAAGAGACAAAGGCACGGAAGGAATGAAATGCAAAAGACAAAAAGGTCATGTATTGGCTGTCTGCAGTAATTGACAATAATATGCTGGGACATATCAAAAATACAGAGAATTCATATGCAGCTTGGACCATACTTGAAAGTATGTTTTCTGTAAATACAAAGGCACGAAAGATTCAACTCAATCAAGAGTTGAATACAATGAAGAAAGGGAAGATGTCTATCAATGAGTATGTATTGAAGGTAAGGAGCATTGCAGATGCCTTGGCAGTGATTGATGCAATGCCTGATGATGATGATTTGGTGTCGTCTACTTTGGGTGGACTTAACAATGAAAAGGCTTGGAAGTCTTTTGTAACTTCCATATATGTCAAAAAACCATTTCCCGATTTCGATGAGTTTGTCTCTCTTATGATAACTAAAGAGATCAACATGCAAAGTGAGACATCTGAAAGAATTGGTAAACAGGTCTAAGCTTTCTACTCCAGTTCAGGAAGGGGACGTGGCAGGTTCTCTTCAAGCAGCCATGGTACAGGACGTGGTAGTGACAACCAGCAAAATAGATTGAATTAACAATTTGGCAATATGCAAATTTCAGGAGGTCGTGGTAACTTTAGAGGTAGGGGGAGCTTTAGAGGAAGAGGTGGATGGCAGAACAAAGGCTCTAACAACTCTGGTATTGTGTGTCACTACTATGGCAAAACAGGTCATATTGCAACCCAATGTTATGCTAAGAAAGATGATATTTGCAGTGGTAAGTTGCAGCAAGGAAACTATGCATCGTCTTCACAACAGAATGAAGACAAAAATGAACGTCTGTTTGTTATGCAGCATATGCTAAATGCTGTTACAGGAAAGGAAACACATGATGATGTTTGGTATGTTGATTCAGGTGCATCCAATCATATGACCAGCCATGTAGAATGGTTTGGAGAGATGCAAGATTTGCAAAATGCAGGTTATGTGCAAATGGGTGATGATTCATGCCACCCAATTTCACACATTGGAAAAGTTTCCTTGTCCTTGCATGATGGTAAGACAAAGAGTCTTTCAGATGTATTACATGTGCAATCTATTACAAAGAACTTGGTATCAGTCGATCAAATGGTAGAGCAAGGGCTGCAAGTCAAATTTAATGCAAAGGGCTACTTTGTAGAAGACTTCAATGACAAGTACAGGGTGGTAGCAAAGGGAAGTAGAGTTGGATGTATGTTTACTCTGGATGTTGGAATTCCTACTATGAATGCTGCTATGTATGCTAAAGAAAAAGGTGTTGTTGCAGATATTGAAATTTGGCACAAATGCATTGGACATGCAAATGTACAAAGGCTGAAATTAATGCAGTCCAAAGGGTTGGTTACATGTTTGCCTACATTTAGAGTTGCAGAATTTAATAAGGTATGCGAAGCATGTCAGTTTGGTAAGCAGGCAAGACAACCGTTTTCATATGACAGAGATGTAAACATAAATATCCTTGATGTTGTGCATACAGATATTTGGGGGCCTACAAAAAATGTATCTCTTGGAGGTAGTTCATACTTTGTCACATTCATTGATGATTATTCTAGAAAGTTGTGGGTATATTTTATGAAGGAAAACAGTGAAGCATTTGAGCACTTTAGAACTTTCAAGGCTACAGTTGAAAGAGAAACAGGCTTGAAAGTAAAGTGCTTGAGGTCAGATGGAGGGGGAGAGTACCTCTCGAATGAGCTCAATGATTTTCTGAGGTCTCATGGGATAAAGAGACAGTTCACATGCAGGTATACCTCACAACAAAATGGGGTTGCAGAAAGGAAAAACAAGCATATTGCAGAAGTTGCATATGCCTTGATGGTGGCTGAAAAGAATATGCCTAAGCATTTTTGGACTGAGGCTGTTCATACTGCTGTTTATATTATGATTAGAACTCCCATAGCTACAGTTCATGGGATGACTCCTGAAGAATGCTTTACTGGCAAGAAGCCTGATGTATCGCACTTGAAGGTATTTGGATGCGTTGCATATGTTCATGTGCTAGATGAGCTACAGAAGAAGCTTGATCCAAAGGTAGAAAAATGTGTCTTTATTGGATACTCTTTAGAGCAGAAAGGGTATCACTGTTATAACCCTGTCACATGTAAGTTCAGAGTGAGCAGGGATGTCATCTTTGATTAAATGAGTAGTTGGTATGCATCTAGTGGTGATGCATTAGATGATGATAATGATCATGACACTTATGTGCAGGCTGAAAAGCAAAACAAGTAAATGTGTTATGTAGGAAAAGAGGTGAAGCTCATTAGAATGTAGCTGAATCATTGGAAGAGCTTAAGGCTACTCAAGCAGAGTTTATTAGAAACAATGCAAAGACAAGTGTGATTTTGAGTAGATCCTTGGGGAGATCATACAAGCCACAAGTAAACAAAATGTAGATATTGAGGCAAGTACCTCAAATGTCAATGAGGCTAGCCCATCCCATAGAAATGAATGAAGCATTTTTATATGAAATGGTATTGCCAAATTGTAAGTACCAAAACATTTTTATACAAGATAACATTGCCAAGTTGTAAATATCAAATAGTTTTTCTTTAAGTACATTTTTTTCGAATCATTTGAAAATAATTGAATATGTTAGATTATGGATTAGATATAGAGTAGTTGCATTGATGCTGTGTATTCTACAATATAGTAGTTTGAAATTGAATGCATGCTTCAGGTCATTCAATCAAACATACAAGTTACTTGCATTGTAATTATGTAGAAAACCAAAACTCAAATTTTGTTTCTATGATAAAACTCAATCAATATGTGAAGTTTCATTCTACATTAAACCAATACTCAAACTATATTTCTAATGCAAATGAAGATATTAAATATGAACCTTATAATAAAGTTCAATAAGTGTAGTGTTTCTATCTTTTGAGTTAGTTAATAACTAATCTTTTAATTTAGTAATATTTAAGTCAGTAAAAATTCTGTATATCTAAACCTATCCTTAAAATTTTAGATTATTTTCCTAAATTTAAAGCACTATTACTGTTTTCTATACTTTTTTCTATTACTAAATAGTTCTACTTAAATAATAAATCCCTCAAGTAAAGGTCTCTCTATTTATTTTATTTTACATTATAATTATTAAGCTAATTTCAATATATTTTAATTTTTTATTTTATTTAAATATAATTAGGTTATTTCAATAAGATTGTAAATATTAAAGTATTTTTATTTATTTTTATTTATAAATTATTAAAAGATTTTATAAATTAAATCATTTTTAAACGTATTTTTCAACTTCAGCTTTGAAATCATTACAAGGTAAAGCTTACTTTATATTAAGTAATTTAACATTTTACAATTTTCTTCATCTTTGTCCTAGTTTCTCTACACCAAAGATAGTTCAAACTTGAAACTTGTGGTGCTAATCTTTTTTCTAATCCCTCAATACCAAAGAAAGGCTAGACTTAAAAGTTAAAATGCTAATCTCTTGGTTTTTATAGGGGCAAAGATTTTCATAGAAAATCGTGTTTTTGTACAAAAGAATATATCATAGAAAATAATGTTTTATATGAAAGAATTTTATCACCAATGTTTTTCTTAATTAGGTATAGTAATTTATGTAATTGTTAACATGTCCTCATATTATATCCAATATTTTGCCAAGCTATTCTATAATAGTTATGTATTTTTTAATAATATAAAATTCGTATTCATATTATTTAGGTGCTTTGCATCGATGCTATCCTAATATTCCATACAAGGGTTTGAAAGCATGTTTCATGTGGTAAGAGGGTTCATGGGGAGATTGATACAAGAAATATAATTCAAACTTCAAAAGCTTTGGCAAATTAGACTAATAAAATGTCGAATGTTCAAAAATGTAATATATGGGGATGTGGAACTCATTGATATATGGAGTGAAAGACCAACATTAACAAGATCAAACATAAACTATATCTCAAAAGAACCCTTATAGTAATTTCTTAAAGTTTCTCAAAGACAAATATATTTATCATGGCATGCATATTATCCTCACACACTCAACCTACAATATCACATCAATTTAACAACCCATAAATTATACCAACACTTTCTTCATCTTCTCCTCCTTCTCCCCGCCCTCTCTTACACACATATAAGTAATAATTAATAATATATACATAACTATATATGTATAATAGATTAATTGTAATATAAGTATGTATATTTCATTTATAATTAATTGATGTATTAATAATTAATCATTCTTATATAATCAATTATATAAAATATTAATAATATATAAATTATAATTATTATCAATATAAATAATACATAAAAGATACTTATATATAATAATTATTGGTTAAAATAATAATATATTTATTGATATTATATATTATAGTTATATATTAACATATATACATAAAATATACATGCATCACTCTATATATAAATTATATATATATATATTCTTTTTATTAATAGTTAATTAATATATTAAGTATTAATGGTTGATTCATAATATAAGCATCAACTTTATATATACATATTGACTATAGGTTAAGTATAATTTATATAATAACATTGAATAGTTAATGACCAATACATAATCGGGGTGTGGGTGTGTGTGTGTGTGATACATGCATTCTTCCTTTTTGGCTCTTCTTGCTTTTCCTTTGCTTTGTGTGTGTATGTGTGTGTGTGTGGTGGTTCGGGGAGGGAGAGGGAGGGTGTGTATGTGCACACATGTATGTATATATATGTGTGTGTATGTATCTATATATGTATATATGTGTTCAATACATTGGTGTATATTTGTGTGGTCGTGTAAACGTGTGTTTTCTCTCTATCTCTCATAAATTTTAGTTTGTATCTATTCTTTTTCTTCCTCATGTCACTCATATTTTTTTACCTCATATGTGTGCATGTATACACAATATATGTGTATACACATGCGTGTTTACATGTGCACATGTGTGCATATTTGTAAGTGCGTGTTTTATAAGTGTGTATCCATTCTCTCTACATTTTTTCTCTCACTCATATATATTTATATGTGTATGAGCATGTAAATATATATGCATACATGTGTGTATGTGTTTGCACATGTGTATGTCAAGAATGTGGGAGAGAAGGAAGGAGTCTCACTTGTAGCTTTCTTGCTTGCACAATGGGGGAATACACATAAGGGTGGAGGCTGAAAACAGTTTTCCTCTTCTTAGTTTGTGTAAGCCAAAAGAACTCTCATACAAAGAAATAGAAGAACCCTATATATGGGTCTCAAACCAAACTCAACTAACTAAGGTGGCATACTAACTGAGCCATGAACTAGAGTAGATAAGGATAGCTATCATGTAGCTATTATTCATGGGCGGTGTACCAACCGCGTCTGCAACAACTGACAAGTCGGTGATATAAATACACAACGGTCACCCTGGCGTATCATGAGTGGAGCTCGATATCTCAACACTCCCCCTCGAGCTCAATCCCAATTCCTACACACCAAGCAGGTCTTTGAACTTGCGCAGCTTCTCTGCGCCCAATGCCTTCGTAAATATGTCAGCTACCTGATCCTTTGTGCTGACATAAACTAGATCAATAAGACCTAGTAAAACCCTCTCCCACACATAGTGATAATGCACCTCAATGTGCTTTGTTCTAGCATGATAGACTGGGTTATTTGCCAAGTGTATACTACTCATGTTGTCACAATAAATGACAACTGGCCCATCTGTAGACTGATGCATATCATAAAGTAGCTTATGCAACCAAGCTACCTCACATGCAGCCATTGTTGCACCCCTGTACTCAGCCTCTGTGCTCGACAAGGCAACTGTAGGCTCTTTCTTGCTGCTCCAAGTGACTGCATCACTCCCAAAAGAGAACACATATCCACTGGTAGATCGTCTATCAGAAATACTACCAACCCAATCAGCATCAGTGTATCCATGCAGCTGTATGTGAACCCCAGTCTCATAAAATAGTCCATACTGCAATGTGGACTTCACATACCTGAGTATGCGTCTAGCCGCATCCAAATGTGGTTTCCTTGGAGCCTGCATAAACTGACTTACCAATCCAACAACATAGCTCAAATCTGGCCTGGTAATAGTCATATAAATCAAACTTCCTACTATGCGTCTGTACATAGTAGGGTCTTCCAGAAGCTCACCTGCATCTGTGCTCAGCTTCACATTCTGCTCCAAAGGAACTGAAATAGGCTTACAGCCTGTCATCCCATATTTGGACAGCATGTCCAATCCATACTGCCTCTGCAAGAGTTGTATCCCACTTGGTGATCTAATCACCTCAATGCCCAAGAAATAACGCAACTCTCCCAAATCCTTCATCTCAAACTTCTGCTTCAATAGCATTTTCACATGAAGGATATCTTCATCACTGTCACCTGTCATAATCAAATCATCAACATAAATGACAAGTAGCATAATACCTTTTTCTGTTTTTCTCACATAAAGTGAGAAATCTGCCTTGGAAATCCGAAAGCCAATAGTGATAAGATACTTTCCTATCTTGTCAGACCATGCTCTAGGTGCTTGCTTCAAGCCATACAAGGCTTTCTTCAACCTGCAAACAAACTCAGGATAAACATCATGCACATAACCTGGTGGCTGCTCCATATAGACCTCTTCTTGCAAGTCACCATGCAAGAAGGCATTATTTACATCCATCTGATATAAAGACCATTCCTTTGATGTAGCCATAGCAATGACTGATCTTACGGTTGCCATCCTTGCAACCGGACTGAATGTTTCTTCATAGTCAATGCCATATGTTTGTGCATACCCCTTGACTACTAATCTTGCCTTGTATCTGTTCACAGAACCATCTGCATTGTGCTTCACCTTATAAACCCACTTACAGCCAATTGCATTCTTACCTTTAGGCAAAGGTACCAATTCCCATGTAGCATTTGCTTCCAAGGCATCCATTTCTTCATCCATGGCTTTCTCCCATTTTTCTTTTCCCATGGCTTGCTCAAAAGAAGTGGGTTCTGGTTCCTGTATCACTTTGACCATATATGCATAGTGAATGGCTGTAAATCCATCATATTTCAGCCTATCCACAGGATACCTAGTTCTCGTAGACCTGTGCAAAGTAGGTTCACTCCCAAGTGCTCTCAAAACATCCTTGGTCTTCCTTACTCCAGGTGTAACAATAGAAGGAATACCCAACTCATCATCAATGCTCTGTTCTGAGCCACTAGATTCACCATCCACATAAGAGTGACTTGCATTCACATCAAACATGGGCTGATCAACCTTCTCTTTTCCTTTTCGTGATACCTGCATACCACTATCTGCATTGCTTTGAGAAGATTCTCCTGATCTCAATCTACATGTCCATGGTGAAGAATGTGAACCACTGCTAGAGGACGCTCCAGGTCCACTAATATTTTGTGACTGCTGCTATGAATTCTGTGCAACATTACCATTTTGTGCATCTACATCATCAATCACATTTACTGGTTTATACCAGCTACTCATCTCATAAAAAACAACATCTCTGCTCACTGTAAACTTACGAGTAGAAGGGTTATAGCATCTATACCCTTTTTGCTGCAGAGAGTAACCAATAAAGATGCACTTCTCAGCTTTTGGATCCAGCTTGGATCTCAACTCATCTGGCACGTGTACATAGGCAATGCAACCAAAAATTTTCAAATGAGAAATATCTGGCTTCCTACCAGTATACCTCTCCTCTGGAGTCATCCCATGTATTGCTGCAGTGGAAGTCCTGTTCATTATGTAGACTGCTGTAGCAACTGCTTCAGCCCAATAAAAATCTGGCAGGTCTTTTTCATTGAGCATGGCACGAGATACCTCTCCAATATGCCTGTTTTTCCTTTCTGCAATTCCATTTTGTTGTGGGGTATGACTGCATGAATATTGCTGCTTTATGCCATGCTCCTGCAGGAACCTTGCAAACTCATTTGAGATGTACTCTCCCCCTCCATCTGACCTTAGGCATTATATCTGCAGACCTGTTTCTTTTTCAACCATAGCTTTAAGAGTTTTGAAATACCCAAAAACTTCACTTTTCTTTTTCATAAAATACACCCAAACTTTTCTGCTATAGTCATCAATAAAAGTAACAAAATAATGACAGCCTCCTAGAGATGCAGCTTTAGTAGTCCACACATCAGAGTGGATTAATTCCAATGGCTTCTTACTCTCTTGAACATGTCTAGGAAATGGTTTCCTTGCCTGTTTTCCAAACTGACAGGCTTCACATACCTTATGCATTTCTGCAACCTTGAATCTAGGCAATCCTGCAACAATATTTTGGGCCTGCATTGATTTAAGTCATTGTACATTAACATGACCAATGCGTTTATGCCAGATATCAATATCTACAACTACACCGGTCCCATGTGCAAACATTGCTGCACTCAATTCAGACATGTCTGCATCCAACGTAAACATTCTGCCCTTCTTCTTTCCTTTTACTATCAAGCGACCTTTATTTTTCATATCCTCAACAAAGCATCCATGAGGATTAAATCTGACCTGCAAGCCATGTTCAACCATTTGACCAACAGAAACCAGATTCTTGGTGATATTCGGGACATGAAATACATCGGACAAGTATTTCTTTTTCCCATCCTGCATAGACAAAGGAATTCTTCCAATCTGCACAATCGAATGTGCAGTATCATCACCAGTCTCCACAAATCCTGGTTTTTCCATTTTCCTTGCATCCTCCATCCATTCTACATGACCTGTCATGTGGTTTGATGCACCTGAGTCAACATACCACACATCGTTGCTTTCTTCTGCACTTGTCACAGAATTGTTCATGTGCTGCACCATAAACAAATGCTCATTTCTGTCATCACCCTGTCTACTAGAAGATGCATAATTTTCTTGTTGCAGTTTTCCATTCATGATGTCATTCTGCTTTTTATAGCAGTCTTTAGCCATATGACCCATTTTACCACAATAGTAGCATTCAACATTACTGTTTGCATTTTGGCCTCTTTGCCATCCACCACGACCTCTTTGGCTCCCCCTGCCTCTAGAGTTACCACGTCCTCCTCCATAGGACTGGTTTTCTTGAGTTTGCTGCATATTCTGATTTCTACCACGGCCTCCAAATCAGCCTCCTCTACCTCTGCCTCTACCTCTTCCAACATTTGAGTAGAAGACAGTTTCTTTTGAAGTTCCTCCTGAAGAAGATGCACCACCATTTCTCTGCTCCTCAGAAATTAGAAGAGCAATCAACTCCTCAAAATCAGGAAATCTTTCACGAACTGAAATGGATGTCCGAAACTGTGCATAATCCTTTCCTAGACCATTCAAGGTCACAGAAACTAAATCATCATCTTCCACTAGCGACCCAATGGAAGCAAGTGCATCTGCAATCTTCTTCACCTTCATGTGGTAGTCATTGATGCTCATATTTTCTCTTTGCACATTGTGCAACTCTTGCTTGAGCTGCATTTTCCTGGCTTGCGTATTTGTGCTATACATCTTTGACAGAGTATCCCATGCCTCCTTTGGCGTACTTGCATCCTGAATATGCACAATCATAGAGTCTGAAATGCTGATAGATAGCCAGTACATAACTTTCCTGGCTCTCTCATGCCATGCTTTGAATGCCTGCATTTGCTGTTGATTGGGAACATCAGGAAGAACTGGTTCTTCTTCATTTCCTGCAACAAATTCCCAATATCCTTTTCCCATAAGGAAATTCGTCATTCTAAACTTCCATGCCTGGAAGTTGTTCTTGTCAAGCTTTTCAGTTACAATCTGTGAAAGAGAATCAGACGCCATTACAGAACACTGCGAAAAATTCTGTCACTGCAAAAACTCAGCTTCACCCTCACAAGGGCAAATCTGCAAAACTGGCGAAAGTGGTATTTGACCACACAGTCACTTCCTAGTGACGATTTTGCATAAACAGGAACCAAGGATGATTCTGAAACTCCCAATGTCTCTGCGCACAAGGATATGATGCAATTTCTACAATAACTTTTCACCGAACTGTAGAACAATGGTCGCACAGCATAAAACAGGGCCTTTTCCTAAGTGCGTGCAGAAAACTTCTGCCTTCAAAACAGGCCCCGAAATGGCCTCAAATAAAAAAAAACAGGGTCACCAAGGGCTAAAGCCCCTCTCGCAGCATATAGTGCCCTCTTGCTTCACCGCGAAGGGCGTCTCAACCTGAGACAATGCACTCCTGCAATTTCTGGCTGTGCTACCTGCAGAGATCTGCTCCCAAAACAGAGAATGAAAGCAACACTGCTCCTCTTACTAGACCACCGCGAGCTTGGCTTGCTTTCTTGAGCTCCTTACCACGAACAAGGCTCTGATACCATGTCAAGAATGTGGGAGAGAAGGAAGGAGTCTCACTTGTAGCTTTCTTGCTTGCACAATGGGGGAATACACATAAGGGTGGAGGCTGAAAACAGTTTTCCTCTTCTTAGTTTGTGTAAGCCAAAAGAACTCTCATACAAAGAAATAGAAGAACCCTATATATGGGTCTCAAACCAAACTCAACTAACTAAGGTGGCATACTAACTGAGCCATGAACTAGAGTAGATAAGGATAGCTATCATGTAGCTATTATTCATGGGCGGTGTACCAACCGCGTCTGCAACAACTGACAAGTCGGTGATATAAATACACAACGGTCACCCTGGCGTATCACGAGTGGAGCTCGATATCTCAACAGTGTATACATGCGTACATTTATATGTATGTATGTATTATTCATGTGTTTTTATAGCATATATGCATTTATGTATATTTTTAAAGCATATACACATTGCATGCACATATGCAACCATTAAAATATAATATCATTTGATATGTCTAAATTTTTTTAAAATTCATCTCTCTCTCTCTCTCTCTCTCTCTCTCTCTCTCTCTCTCTCTCTCTCTCTCTCTCTCTCTCTCTCTCTCTCTCTCTCAAGAGAGAAAACAAATATAATCCCCACTCACCCTTTTAAAAAGGCCCTCTTTGTTTCTTGAATATCTAAATCATTATTATTGCCACATAAGCAAATATGTTAATGTATATACGAATAATGTATACATATGAATATACATATATGTTATGCATTTTATTAACAATTAATTAATGTATCCATAGTTAATTATTAATATATAATTTATTTGTATATTAATAACTATAATTAATACATAGATTATTAAATTTATATATCATTAAATCATATGTATAATTAATTAATTTATTAAATAAATAATCATAATGATCTATATTCATGTTAATTATTATATAAGTATATATATTAAATATTATACATATATTAATCATTATAATACATATATTATACTCATAATTAATTTTGATAATATATTAATGATAATTATATATAATAATTAATTATTAGCATGCAATATAAATATTAAGTATACATATACGTATTGATTATAGGTTAAGTATAATTTTTACACTAACATTTAATAGTTAATTATTACTATGTAATCAATGTGTGTGTGTGTGTGTGTGTGTGTGTGTGTGTGTTTAATACATGTGTATATATGTGTATGCACATGTGTGTATATGCATTGCACACACACACACACACACACACATTTGTCTATAGATATTTGTGTCTACAAATGTACATGTGTGCATGTTTATAAGTATGTATCCATTCTCTCTCGTTTGCTCTCTCTCCATTTTTTTTCTCTCACTCATATATGTTTACATGTGTATGAACATGTACACATATATGCATACATGTGCTCACATTTGCATACAAGTGTATGTGTTTGTATATATATGTGCATGCATAAGTGTTGTGTGTGTATGTATTGTTCATGTGTTTTTATAGTCTATGTACTTTTGTGGATGTACATTGTATACATATGTTCAACCATTAAAATATCGTATCATATCATGTATGTATTTAAAAAGGAAATTCGAATCTCTCAAGAGGCACATACAATCTTTCAAATATACCTTTTCCCTTTCTATAATCATATCCTATGTTCAATTGTGATTATGGAAAGGGAAAAGGTGTCTTTGAAAGATTGTATGTGGCTCTTTATATATATATATATATATATATATATATAGAGAGAGAGAGAGAGAGAGAGAGAGAGAGTGTGTGTGTGTGTGTGTGTGTAAATATAACCCCCACTCATAATTTTAAAACAAACCCTCTTTATTTCTTGAATACCAAACTCTTCTAATTGTGCCACATAGTCTTGGGAGCCTTTTGGTTGGTTCTCAATCCTTACGGAAAAACTCTAAATAATATATAGAATAGATACGACATAGTTTGTGACAAGCCTAAGACTTGTGATAAGGATTTAAATGTAGCACTATGGGCCTACCGCACTACTGGAGGAGACATCCTTAGGTTTTACCCAATTTTATTTGGCCTATGGACACTTTTTCCCATTGAGATAGAGCTAGCAAGTTTGCATGTACTTCAAAGGAATAACCTCAAACCAAAGTAAAAGATTAAGCAACACATTCTAGGCCTTGAAAGATTGGAATTAGATATGAAAAAGGCAATTCCATATTATGTTATCTAAGCTAAGAAAAGGAGGAGAAAGTTCAATATAACAAGCTCTTAAATAAGGATATTGTGAAAGGATTTTTAGTGCTTAGATATGACAACAAGAAGGATGGCAAGTTTGTGGCAACATAAGAGGGCTCTTTTATTGTCCTAGAGAGGTACTCTAATGGCAACTATTAATTGTAAGATGCCTAGGGTGAGATGCATAAAATGCGGGTGAATGGTTGGAGATTAAACTTGTACCATTGTAGAGCCTTCCATGATGGCATACCTTTACACGAAGAAGATCCTTTGAACCTACTACCATAAATAGAAGAGAATATGATGCTAGAGTGATAAATATCTCTAGCTAAATATGATGGGTGCATTTCATAACTTTTGTTATTTTTCCATGTGAATCTCTTATTAAAACGTGTAAGATGTACATAGCTTTATGGGCCATAGTTTGAGCCTTATGTAGGAACTAGTATTTGTAAGGGCTTGTATATTTTTGCTAGGTAAGAGTGATCTATGTTTTCCTTAGATAATTTCATCCTATAAATAATTTTCTTTTAAAGATATTTTCCTACAATAATTCTACCATTAGGTCCTTGGCTAGGCTTAGATGGACTTGAGAGTGGGTCACAAGACATTAATAAACCTTGGAGCTAAGTGTGTGAGTCTCCTCACATTTAAGAAATTTGTACCAAGTATTCAAAAAGTCAACATAATGACAAGGGGATATGTGGATGCCTTTTATAAATAATGCATAAGTTTACCTTGTCACTCACTTGGGCCCAATATCTTTGAAAATGAATGAAAGCTTGGATATGCATGCCTTTGAGTATTTAAGGAGATACTCCAAATAGCCCTCCCCATAATTTTTTGATGTGGTGCATACATCCTATATCTATTTCTTTTCTCCTCTCTCACATATTCTCTCTTCATGCATTTCACTCTCATAGCTTGTTATTAAACTAATAATAATAAATTTCTTTCTCATTCTTTGAGCATAACACCCACCCTTATTTCAATATTTGGAGTTCCATAATAAATAATGCATCTATACAAGAAGCTATGGCCCACCTAAGAAAGAAAATACAACAATATACTTATGGTACAAATGACTTTTAGCAAAGGCTATAACATCTACTAATGGTGGATGTTCTACACCCTCCTCAAAATTCCAAGACTTTTCCTATATGTATCTCTCTCCAAAGTGAGGTTCCTTTGTCTTCTACCTTTTGTAAGAGATATAAGATTTTTTTATTCTCTCTTCTCAACCCCTCATAAGAATCATTCATCTCAAGAAGCAAAACCTCATACTATGCTAGTGAAATTACAATGCATATGCAAAACCTTCTCTATCATTGCCCACCTCTTGTAATCTACATTCCCTTTTCCTTATCCTTTTCTTTCCCCATGGGAAAACTTAACCATAATGATGGACCAAAAAACGGGCCGGCACTGGCTCATGCACTAGCCGGACCTCGTCACTACGCACAAGACAACCCCTCGGCCTCGCGGCCAGGAGCGTCCATCAAAATCTCTGCCTTCCTAAACATTGCGTTTGTAATACGTTGTAGTCCAACTGATCCTAGCCCACTACTCCTCAGAGGGAGTCCCTTTCACATAGCCAAAAGGCTCAAATCACATACACATGGGGTTCCTCCTATGGCTAAATGCCGTCAACCCTCTGCGACTCTCCTACACCTTGGGGATTGGCCCCTCGATGCGTCGCTCAACATTCAGACATTTCGCACAAACGTCGCTCAAGGTACCCAATAAGCGTGTCCAGGAATGTACCATTGTCCTTACTTGATTTCCCCTTTAGGATCCCACGACTAGCCTACAGCATGGGTATCTCACTGCCTCTCAACGTAGGTCATGTCCTCATAAACTAATTGCAATGCATGTCCAGGAGCTGATCACTGATACTTTTAAATTCTTTTTCATGCTCCATGCATTTCGTGGATGTCCAGTGCTCAAACATTTAGTAAAACAGTATCGCGCACAAGTGCAAAAACATCCTTTTAATGCTTTCTTTCTAACGATTGTATGCTTCGTTGCATGGCATTTTACGGCTTTTCCCCTTATTTTTCATATCAAAAGAGGACAAAACCGAACTAAAACACAGAAGCAAGGCTGATCTGAAGCAAATCTTCATGCCTCAGCCTCACTATACATTCATGGACATTACTCATAATTTTTCCCATTTTCCGACGCCCAACATATAATTTTTCCCCTATTTTTAGGGTTTTTCCACCATTTTCTTGCAAATTTTCCCATTTTCTCCCATTTTTTAATTGCAAAAAATAAAGTTCAGCTTATGGGCTGTGGCCCTTAGTTCATTTCAGCAGAAAAAGAATTTTAGTAGGTGTGGATTAATTTATTGCATCATTTTTAGCCCAAAAAACCCTATTTTCCTTCATTTTTATGGTTTTTCGTGTCTCGGTTTTCTATTTTCTGCTATCCCGCACATGTTTTTCTAATTTTTAAACGATGAACAGCTAGAAAACAACTCAAAGCACGACATACTCAAAACTCAATCCATATGAACACATTTTTATCAACCAAATTTGCATCAAAAGGCCATTTTCTTTGAAAAAATAATTATTACCGTGTCTTGCGGGTTTTCCCATTAAATTTGGCACGTCCCATGATTGATTTCCAGCCATGAATTCTGCTTGGAATCAGCAATCTACAATGATTTGGCATTGCCCTTCAATCTCGTCAAGAATCGGCATCCATCCGACCATCCATTTCCATTCTACTCTTCCACGCACGAACGGGGGTTAAGAGGAGAGAGAGGGAGGAGAGAGAAAGACTGATTTTCTCTCTCTCCAACCAGGCCACCATCTTGCGCGCGAGAGGAGGCGATGCGGAGCGTAGACAGGAGGTAGGAGCCTGGCATAATCTCCTTCATGGCTTATGCTTGAAGCCTCTTCATGATTTGGGGGGGGGCACGATTTTTTCGCGGCTGCAAAAACAGCCGCCGCCCCCCTCCTACATCATGATTTTTTGGAGGGGGGGTGCCAAAGGGCACCCTCCCTCCCTTACACCTCTTGGGATTTCCCAAATTGGGCCCCCCTTTGGGCACCCCGGCCGGTTTCGGGCCATCTTGCGCGTACAGACTCCGATCGTCCCTCTGAAAATTTCTATGAACTCGTCTCGACATCCCACACTGACCGGCAGCTCCACTAACTGGCATAGGCGCACGAAAAAATTATGAAAATTCTCGGAGTATCGTACGGGCGCCCGTCAAGCACTTGACGCTTAAAATCGTCCTAGGTCGAGCTGCCGCCTTCGTGGTTGAGCATTTTCCCCTGCATTTCCATATTTTTCTCCTATTTTTAGGCACGTTCCGGGGCCTAAAATCCATCCTTCATTGGCGACCACGGGATAGGACGACTCAGTCCGTCGAACCCACGAACGTATCTGCACATAAACAACCAAAGAAGCATCAAACTGATACAAAACAAATATATAATAAAACTCAGCACAATGCTCCCCCTACCCCTGGATAGAACCAAGGCATGACAGCCACAAGGAATAGGCCTAGCATCATCTAATAGAAGATCCGAAGTGAGTCACTAACCAACTACTCCAACACAGCCAAACTAAAAAGAAATGTCAAAGAGGTTGCCCTAAGTGGTAGTCTGAACTACTTACCAACTTAAGACAACACCACTAGGAGCTCCTACAAGGCGAGGACTCCTATAGCCTGATCAAGGAGTATTTTCTTTCAATACATGTCTTCTTTTAGGGTTTTTTATTTTATTGATATACTGGGGCATGTAAAAAGGAGGAAGCTGAGCGTAGTGACCCAAGGAGAACAGGGCATCGGTCTCAGGACCTGTCTCAGCACCCAAGAACCTACCAAGCCCTCGCAAGGCGACACTTAATCCTTTTCTAATGCTCACTTTTATTTTCGCTCCAACCTTCCTTGTTTTGGTATTTCATTTGGTTTGCAGCAAGAAGCCACCCCTAGGAAGACAAGGTATCGGCCCCGAGTCTGACTCGTCCCCAGGAACCTACCAGGCCCTCACAAGGCAATGATCAACTGCTTATATATTTTCATTCCTTTTCTTTTCTTTGATAGGGGTTAGAACCCCTTTTTACACACCTTCGTATTTATATTCATCTTTTAGGATGTACAAAGTTTCTGGGCATCATCATTATTATCTTCTGGCAGGCTTCTCTAATTGCCTCACTACTAACAAGAACTCCTAGAACGGCTGCCTAGCAGGCTAGCAGGACAAGGCCACTAGGACTTCCTTCTAAAACAGGTCTTTCGATGCCTGACAATGTCTTTACAGGAGGCCATGACTACTCCGACCTCCCTCAAACATACTTAGCCTAAACTTGGGACTTCATGCCTTGGTTGTTGGTCCCCAACACAAATATATCCCCTCGACAAGTACAGATACACATATAACAGGAAAGAAAGGTACTCGTAAAGGAGAAATATCACCTGGATTGGCCACAAGAAGCTTCCATCGCAGCAAAGGCTCCGCCAGGCTCCACCAAAGTCCATGAACCACGAAATCTGTCCAGCACAACACTAAAACAAAAACCCAATTAAATGCACCTGCACTAGACAGGGAAATGGCCCTCTTGGCCTAATGAAATCAAACACTTCACTACAAAACTGCATCGGCCCTCTTGGCCTAATGAAATAAAACCATACTATGCATAACATCCTCCTGGAAACAACTATGATAGACAACAAAGCATACTATTCCCAGGGGAACAGAGGCTCGTAGCCCTAAACTAGGTGCATTAAATTATGACCTATCCCTCCTGCGTATATCACAAGAGGTGTTCGCATCACATGTCGTCTAACCAGTATGTGGGTCCAAGATAATAAAGGCAGATGAGTCTCGCTTACCCTCTGCATCACCCAAATCAACCATCGTCTGCCAAAGAGGGCATGTTCAGAAAGCATACCCCACAAACGACCAGGTCCTGTCTCACCATCAATAGATATATCGGGACAAGGGCCACAATTAAAGAAGAGGTCCTCTTCATACACAAGATTAGCCAAAGAATCGGCAAACTGATTCTAATTCCATGGAATCAGCTGAAAAGACACTCTATCGAATTCGTCTAGCAGGGCTATGGCAGTATGATGGTACATACAAAGGATAGGATTTCGTACCATGTACGTCCCATTGAGTTGATTTAAAACCAACTGAGAGTCCCCTTTCACCAATAACTGACGGATACCACCCTTCTTTGCAATATTCAAACCCATAATCAGGGCTTTGTATTCTGCCATGTTATTGGTAAAATTCACCCTGAGATAAGCAGCTAACTTCATGACAATGCGTCGTCGGGGGTCTTGGATGACAACTCCTACACTTCCTTTTTTGCATGGACCCCTGGACGCCCCATCAAAGTACAAGGTGTACATCCATAAAGGGTTTACATATCCTGCCATCCTGAACTCTACTCGTAATTATGGTAATCGAAATTCAGCATATTCAACGGGTGGACTATAGGCTCCATCCCTCCATCATCATTGAATTCAACAGGGATACTCGTCAAAATTTGTAGGCAGTGATGGCAGAAGACCTTGATCTCCCAAATAAATGTCCCACCTTCTTGCTCAAGCACCTTGTATCCTTTGCTCCACCAAATGAGCTTTCCCTGATGATACCTCTGTTCCAAATATGGGTGTTCTAAATAAGGGATCAGACGACCCATCAACCTCTATCACGATTTCCTTGCAGATGTTTGATCGATCTCGCCTAGACCTGCAAGGCAGTCATAGCATTAGTGCAGTCAGAAATAATAAGGTTTAATATTATTAAGATTAACCTTATTTTTAAATTCTATCCCCTTAAGGTCAGCTAACAACACTGTAGATTTATTCTTTCCTATTCTAACGATCCTATAGGGCCCATCCCATTTGGGTTCTAGCTTGCCTGGAAATAATTCTCGTCGTGCGTCATAATACAGAACAAGCTGTCCTTTCTTGAAGGTGTATTTCTTGGCTTTGAGGTTGTGTAGCTGCTTCATTCGGCGCTTCGCCACTTCTTGGTGCAATAAGCTCTGCAACTTAAGCTCATCTAAATGTGCCAGTGTCGTCAAATGCTCAAAAAGTGCGTCTGTAGCGCTCAAAGAATGATTGATGGCAAACCGAATAGTCGGCAGCTCAATTTCTAAAGGCAAGACACACTCCTCCCCATATACTAACTTGAACGGGGTATGGCCAGTGGCTCGTTTGAAAGTCGTATTATAGGCCCACACTGCCACGGATAACTTTTTATCCCAATCTCGTTTCTTTTCCGACACGATTTTGGACAGGATGCCCACAAGCTGCTTGTTGGTACTTTCAACCTGACCATTGGCTTGCGGATTATATGGGGTTGTCTTGTTATGCTTGATTTGCCACATCTCTGTCAAACCTTTGATCACCTTATTCAGGAAATGGGTTCCGCGATCCGACACTAATTCTTTCGGCGGACCAAACCGGCATATTATCTGCTCTAAAAGGAAACTAGCAGTTTCTTTAGCATCATCTTTCCTTGTTGCACGTGCTTCTAACCACTTTGTAAAGTAGTCAGTTGCGACAATGATGTACCTCTTTTGCGTAGTCGACGACGGAGTAATAGGACCCACAAAGTCTATTCCCCATTTCTCAAATGGAAGTATCGCCATAATAGGGGTGAGTGGTCGTTTCCTATTCTCTCGACTATCATGTCGTTGACAAATATCGCATCGCTTAACATACGCAAACGCATTCTGGAAGATGGCAGGCCACCAATAACCTGCTCTTAAAGCCTTTTGTGCTATAAGCCGTCCAGCAAAATGGCCACCGCAAGCAGAATCATGGCACTCTTCCAAAATGAATGGCACCTTGTCAGGCATCACACACCGGCGATAGATATCATCAACCCCTTGCCGATATAATGTACCTGCGATCAAGGCAAACTTTAACGCTTGCTGCTTAATTTTCCTTCTCTCAGCTTTAGATAATTCGGATCCCGCCTCTCCTGTTGATAAATAATGCGTTATTGCAGCATACCAGGAGGGAATAGATGCCGTATCTATTTTAAATAACAACTCCATGTCATTACCTTCAGCCACAGATTCTTTCGGCTCCCCAAAGTCCACTAGACATTCCACGATGCCTTGCAACCTTGGTGGCTTACTCTTGATTTCATAATCAAATTCCTGCAAAGTGATTAACCACTTTGCTAGACGATCAGGCGGCTGTAACTTATTCATCAATAGTCGAAGTCCCTCCGCCTTCGTATAAAGCACGACTTTCTCATAGAGAATGTAATGCCTGAACTTCTTGGTCCCAAAGACCATCGCTAGACACAGCTTCTCCATGTAAGTATAATTGATTTCGGATACCCCCAGCTTCCGACTAGCAAAAGCAATCGGGTGGTACCACTTCTCCTCCCAAATTTGGGCTAAACAGCAGCTGATACTATACATCGTGGCTGCTGAAAATATATAAAACACCTCACCTCTTTTAGGTGCTTTTAAGACGGGCGCTCTTGCTAGCTCTTGTTTCACATCCTCGAATGCTACCTTACAAGGGTCACCCCATACAAATGAACAGCTAAAGGACAATAAATTTGTAAGCGGCAATGCTCTTTCTGCTAAGGCGTTGATGAATCTACGGTAGTAACCAACCGAAGACAGAAAGCTATGCACCTCCTTCGGAGTGCGTGGTGGACCCATGGCAACTATAACTTTAACCTTCTCGGGGTCTATCGCAATTCCTACCGAACTGACCACATGACCCAGCAATAGCCCATAAGGTACTCCAAAAACACACTTCCGTGGGTTTAGGGCGATGCAAAATTGTCTACAGTGCTCAAAGCATTTTCTTAGAATGATCAACTGCCTTTCTCTCAAGGTGGCAGCCCCTAAGTCATCAATAAACAGCTTCAACTCTTCAGGGGATATGTCACCGAATGTCTTATCTGCTGTTCGTTGCCACGAACCAGGCGCATTGCATAAACCAAAGGCCATCACATGGTATGCAAAAGTACCAAATACAGTAATGAAAGTTGTTTTCAACTTGTCCTCTTCTACAATTGCCATTTGGTTATATCCTGCAAAGCAATCCATAAACGAATATATCTCCCTACCTGCTAATTGATCCAAAATCTGGTCAATAAATGGCAACGGGTAGTAGTCCTTAACTGTCTGCTTATTCAGCTCTCTAAAGTCTACACATAAACGGATTTGATTATTCTTCTTTTTTCTAATCACAACTGGCGAACACCATTCCGTGTGTTGCACAGGAAAAATCAAACCCGCTTTTCGAAGCTTCTATAACTCTTCAAACAGGCCGTCCCTCAATTCGAAAGGCATACGCCTTACTTTCTGCCGTACAGGACGACTGTCCTCTTTCAACGGAATTGTATGAACAGCAAGACTAGGAGGAATGCCTCTCAACTCATCATAACTCCAGGCAAAGATATCACGGAATTCCTAGATCAAGGCCACATAGTCCTCCCTTTCTGCTGAGCTGAGCATAGAACCTAATTTGATTGGCCACGAATCATCAGGCGTACCAAGGTCTAGCTCGATAACATCTGCATCTCTTATACGATCTTGGCCCTCTATCGGCTCATTCAAAGTGATCTGATAGATGTCTTCCGTGGTGGATCCCTCTTTAGACTCATCACTCGATGATGTCTCACTGGCAGATAAATCTTCTAATGTCTCCAATTCTGTAGAAGATAGAGGAGCTCTCTCACTCTGCGGGGACTCAGGATAAGCATCAACCACCACACACTGGGCACCTCTACCGAATATCAGTCAACCGGCGGGTATATCTACTTGGCAGTCCGCTTGCAAGATCCAAGGTCGTCCGAGTAATACTTGGTAACTTGGCCGGCCTGCAAAACGAATCGCCCTAAAGTCCAACAGGCATTCTACATTTGCAAGAGTGACATGGACCTTAGTAATGCAACCTTCTGGCTGTCTCAAACTATCATCTGCCATTCTGAGAATTGTGGAGGTATCTTTCTGAATCGCAAGACCCAACCTTTCCATCAGTTCAGAACTCATAATGTTAACAGATGATCCCGTGTCGACAATGGCATAATCTACTAATATCCCATCGACATAGGCTGCAACCCTTGGGCAATGCTTCTCAGCATGCTCAAACCAGTCATCACCAACTCGCGCAATACCCAAAGGTTCTACGATATACCCGGTACGTAGGATCTTTCTAAATTCCTTGCGTACTCCTGGGGAAAGCTTAATAAGCTGTAAGAGATTCACATCCGGCTTGACTTCGCAAAGAGAGCTCGCCAAATCGAATTCATGATCGTTTGATAGAGCTCACTTTTCACGCCAAACCATCCGCTCTTTAGGTCGCTGAACTGGCTTTATTGCCTCTTTCTTAACTTTCACCTTCTTCTTTGGTGGTTCCTTATCGGCTTTACTTTCTACGGGCTTCAAAGGTCCCCCTTCCATGGCAGGATCCAAAACTTGCGTTCCTTTGTCGCCTTGTTTAGGGTTCCCGTCGACAGGCTTATCCTTGTCGGCTTCTCTACCCTTTTGACCTCTTGTAAGAACGGCTCGTAAATTAGAGGTTTCAGCATCGTTAACACGTACAGCCTCAATCAAACTAACCCCACTACCACTTGGTAGCTCCTCCACTGTAGTCTTTGGTCATTGAAGTATTTGTTTAGGCCCGTCCTCTCGCTGGGAATCATTTCCTGGGGCATGATGATTAACAGGCCCTGGTTGCCGACTTCCTCGCTGGAGGGAACTGATCTTACTCCAGCAAGTAGCTGCTAAATGGCCAGATTTTCCACAAATGTGGCACTTAGCATTTGGGCAATTCCTTGGATAGTGCTGCCCACCACACCATTTGCAACTAAACCTCGACGGTGCACCCTCTTCTGGGTATCTACTTCCTATCAAATTTTGTTGTTTTTTAAGGAAGTTGACATCAACGGCTATTTGCCGATACTGCTCCGTAATCATGTCGGTATAATGCTTCATCATGTCCTTAACCTCGCCAAGAACATTGGAAGAACTGGACTCATAGCCTTGGTTATTACCATGTCGTTCCATTGGCCTAACAATTCGATTAGGCACTGGTTGTTGAGCCACATGCATGGTGTTAGAATTGACCACCTGGCCTCCACCACTTGAAGCCATTTGATTGCCCGTAGGCATGGACATGCTAGGGGGAGCTGGTAATAAAGGGACATTCTGTATCATGTTCCCTCTCCCATTAGGGTTAGCCATTGCTATCCCTTGGCCACTACTGCCATTGGCCATTGCCATATTATTACCCAATACTAAACCCATGTTCGAATTACCTCAAGAAGCATAGGCTGCTTGTAGTCAGGATTCCACCTCTTGTGCTCGTGTAATGGCAGTATCTATATCCCCCAAGGGGACACTACTCAACTGCAATTGGATATTAAAGTCCAAACCATGTAGGAAATATTGCAATTGGGCAACTGCGGGGATAGGAATAGAGGTGTCCAACTTACGAAAAACCTCTTTTATCTTCTTCGCATAAGCACGAATATCCTCGTGTGGATCTTGGCGGGTCACGTTGAGTACACGCAACCAATATTGCCCACCCCTTTCAGGGGAAAACTCCCTTCGAAAAGCTCCATAAAATGCATCAATGTTCAATATGGTTCCGGCTTCTAAACCATGATACCATATAGCGGCTCTTCCTTTGAGAGTCATGTTGAAGAACATCATTAAATGTCCTTCTTCTTGGATGCGACAATTAAACATCAGCTTTTGAAACTCCCTAATGTGGAGTTCCGCATCTTCCTCAACTAACCCATTAAAAATGGGTAGCGGGTAACCTAGAGCCGGCAAATCCGTCGTTCCTGGTGGAATTGCAATAGGCTGCGCCATGACGAGGATTCGATTTGCACTAGGAATAGGGGACGGTGGGGTTACACCTCCCGTACTTGACGTGGACTGGCTTATAGAAGGAAGGGGAGCACTAGAGCTTCCGCCTTCTCCTAACTTACTGCTTGTGGTTCCAAGACCACTAGATCCACTCCCTCGTAAGGGTTCAGCACCGCTACGCTTAGGGGAATATCTCCTAAAAATTTCAACACGTCGCCTAGCTCTTTCGTCTCTTTCTTGCTTTTGGATTTCTGCTAGACGATGCTTATCAATAAATAACGGATCAATCTCAGTATCCTTTGGCATAAATTGCTAGTTGGTCCCTAAACAACCAGGATTCGAGAACTGCCACTTTTAAGCGGCTCCCGGCAGACGCACCACTGATGGACCAAAAAACGGGCTGGCACTGGCTCATGCACTAGCCGGACCTCGTCACTACGCACAAGACAACCCCTCGGCCTGGCGGCCAAGAGCGTCCATCAAAATCTCTGCCTTCCTAAACATTGCGTTTGTTATACGTTGTAGTCCAACTGATCCTAGCCCACTACTCCTCAGAGGGAGTCCCTTTCACATAGCCAAAAGGCTTGAATCACATACACATGGGGTTCCTCCTACGGCTAAATGCCGTCAACCCTCTGCGACTCTCCTACACCTTGGGGATTGGCCCCTCGATGCATCGCTCAACATTTAGACATTTCGCACAAACGTCGCTCAAGGTACCCAATAAGCGTGTCCAGGAATGTACCATTGTCCTTACTTGATTTCCCCTTTAGGATCCCACGACTAGCCTACAGCATGGGTATCTCACTGCCTCTCAACGTAGGTCATGTCCTCATAAACGAATTGCAATGCATGTCCAGGAGCTGATCACTGATACTTTTAAATTCTTTTTCATGCTCCATGCATTTCGTGGATGTCCAGTGCTCAAACATTTAGTAAAACAGTATCGCGCACAAGTGCAAAAACATCCTTTTAATGCTTTCTTTCTAACGATTGTATGCTTCGTTGCATGGCATTTTACGGCTTTTCCCCTTATTTTTCATATCAAAAGAGGACAAAACCGAACTAAAACACGGAAGCAAGGCTGATCTGAAGCAAATCTTCATGCCTCAGCCTCACTATACATTCATGGACATTACTCATAATTTTTCCCATTTTCCGACGCCCAACATATAATTTTTCCCCTATTTTTAGGGTTTTTCCACCATTTTCTTGCAAATTTTCCCTTTTTCTCCCATTTTTTAATTGCAAAAAATAAAGTTCAGCTTATGGACTATGGCCCTTAGTTCATTTCAGCAGAAAAAGAATTTTAGTAGGTGTGGATTAATTTATTGCATCATTTTTAGCCCAAAAAACCCTATTTTCCTTCATTTTTATGGTTTTTCGTGTCTCGGTTTTCTATTTTCTGCTATCCCGCACATGTTTTTCTGATTTTTAAACGATGAACAGCCAAAAAACAACTCAAAGCACGACATACTCAAAACTCAATCCATATGAACACATTTTTATCAACCAAATTTGCATCAAAAGGCCATTTTCTTTGAAAAAATAATTATTACCGTGTCTTGCGGGTTTTCCCATTAAATTTTGCACATCCCATGATTGATTTCCAGCCATGAATTCTGCTTGGAATCAGCAATCTACAATGATTTGGCATTGCCCTTCAATCTCGTCAAGAATCAGCATCCATCCGACCATCCATTTCCATTCTACTCTTCCACGCACGAACGGGGGTTAAGAGGAGAGAGAGGGAGGAGAGAGAAAGACTGATTTTCTCTCTCTCCAACCAGGCCACCATCTTGCGCGCGAGAGGAGGCGATGCGGAGCGTAGACAGGAGGCAGGAGCCTGGCATAATCTCCTTCATGGCTTATGCTTGAAGCCTCTTCATGATTTGGGGGGGGGGGGGCGCGATTTTTTCGGCGGCTGCAAAAACAGGCGCCGCCCCCCTCCTACATCACGATTTTTTGGAGGGGGGGTGCCCTTTGGCACCCCCCCTCCCTTACACCTCTTGGGATTTCCCAAATTGGGCCCCCCTTTGGGCACCCCGGCCGGTTTCGGGCCATCTTGCGCGTACAGACTCCGATCGTCCCTCTAAAAATTTCTATGAACTCGTCTCAACATCCCGCACTGACTGGCAGTTCCACTGACTGGCACAGGCGCACGAAAAAATTATGAAAATTCTCGGAGTGTCGTACGGGCACCCGTCAAGCACTTGACGCTTAAAATCGTCCTAGGTCGAGCTGCCGCCTTCGTGGTTGAGCATTTTCCCCTGCATTTCCATATTTTTCTCCTATTTTTAGGCGCGTTCCGGGGCCTAAAATCCATCCTTCACATAAAGACTCTATGCACAAAAGACAACCAATGGCATCATGAAAGGAGACCCACGCATCTCCTTGAATCACTTGTATATCACTCAACTTAAGGCTCTAATTAATGAAGGTTAAACACATAGTCCACTTTATCACCATCTTCATCCTCTCACTCTTCCACTTCACCCTCTGCCTTTCCATTCTTTTATTGCTCCTACCATTCTTCCCACTCCATCATCCTCCTTACTCCCCATATAATCACTAATCTACCCTCTTTCTCTTCCTCTCAATCCATCCTTCTCCCCACTCCATCCACTTCACATTCCCTATTTGTTTATTATTCCCATCCTCTTCCCATTCCACCACTCTCACTCTCTCAATATCATCATCCATTCTTTCTCTCCTCTATCCTTTATTATCCACATCTTTCTCCCACTCTATACACCTCTATCTCTCATAGTATCATGCCTCCATTCTCTCCCTTTTCCTCCCCATCATTGTCACGTTCTCCATTTCTTTATCACCCCCCACTCCATTAATCTCACCCTCTTTATTTAGTCATCCATTCTCTCTGTGTGTGTGTGTGTGTGTGTGTGTGAACCCCCCCAAGCCAAGAAGGCGGAAGGATGAATGAAAAAGTGGAAAGAAGATGGAAAAGGAGCAAGGACATGCAGGTGGCCTCTAAAGCTAAGCCGGGGCCAAAAGTGTAGTTTTAAATTAAAAGAATAGTCAAATATAGACCTAGGGCATGAAGCAAAAAGAGGGAATTAGAAAAAGGGACCTTGCCACAATGGCCGGTCATGTAAAAAGGGATGGGTGCCCATGGGGTTTTAGGATTTGTATATATAAAGTTCAAAAAGTGAATGGAAGCTCATTCTTTGGTGTGTGCCCAACAAGAGCTCTTCTCTTCTTCTCCTCTCCTTGCTTGTGTGTGCTCTTGAGAGAGGGAGTGTGAGAGTGTGAGGGAGTGAGTGAGTGGGAGTGAGGGATTAAGAGGGTGAAGCTCTTCACCATCTCCTCTTCTCTTCTCTTCTCTTTTCTTCTCTTGCGCGCGCGGCTATGGTGGATGGAGCTTGGAGATGGAGGATGCTTGATCTAGCATCTAGGATCGTGGAGCTATTGGAGTGCGCGGGAGAGAAGGCAACTCATATTGGCATCAAGGTAACCTCACTATACTCGTAGGATAGATGGTGCGTCGACTATGTGAGAAGTAGCCATTAGAGCTTGCTTGGAATGCTTGAAACAATAAGCGGTTAGTGGGTCTTGGTGGTTGAGTGAAAGCTCCCACATTTTGGTTCTGTTGTTTGGGACCAACGGATTCAAGCTTGAGCACTTGCGCGCCCCATATCGAGCATCAAAGTAAGGGATTCTCCCCCGAAATGGAGCTTGGGTAGGTAGGAAGGTTGGGTGTTGTGATCTTCGAAACAAGTAAGTATTTTGGGTTAGTCTGTTTGTTTAATGATTGGAAAATAGGGAGAAATCATTTCAGTTTGTTGCTTTCAATTCTCGTTGCATTTATTATAGGATAGGATTAGGAAATCGAACCGAGAAAGGGTAGGGTTACTGTTGCAAGCAGGGCATAAAACATGCAAAAAATGGCAAAAAGCTGGCTTGGGATGCTTAATGTCGGCAAGTGAGTGACTGAGAGTGTCAAAGCCCTGCCTGGGAAGGGGTTTAAGAGCCAGGAATCCAAGGAAGAGCTCATTTGCAACCGTTGCAGTGAGAGAGATAGAGAGAGAGAGAGCCCCTGATTCGATCGCGTCATCGGAGAGCCTACCGCTCACCCCAGGTATACCAATCACTTCCCTTAGTGCCTTAGCCAGGATCTGGAAGTTTGTGCTTGGGATGATTGCATGACTAGGGAGATTCGATCAAAATTGTCATTGCGCGGCATTCGTCGCACCGCATTCGGCCCGTCCGAACGACCCTTGTTAGGCTGAGTCCCAGTCTCGGCCCTCAGACCCCCCCATTCGGACCTCGACTCAAAAACCCTAATCGGCCCTCCACCCAACATTCGACTCGGCCCATCCAAGTTACTCCACTCGGCCCTTTGAACAAATTGACACTCGGCCCGAAGTCCACTCGGCCCGAGGTCCACTCGGCCCAGGACCCGACTCGGCCCTCAATCGGCCCTGGCCCTTGGCCTAGCCCTCGGCGCGTCCGAGTTACTCCACTTGAACCTTGGCCTATGAAAATTTTTTTGCACTCGGACAAGTGTGATTCTGCCCGTCCAAGTCACTCACTCAGCCCCTGCAATTCGGTCCAGTTGGGCCGCTAACTCAATCTAAGAGATTTGACCTGACCCAACTGGAGCTCAGCAGCACAACCTGTCATAAGCCCTCCTAACGTTCAGAGCCTGATTCTGGTGCACGGAGTAGACAAAATCGTAAGGCATAGCCGCTTAACAGTTTGAGTGGGCTGTTGTGATACCTAGAAACCCAAAGACCTAGAGGTAACCCGCTGAGCCATAAAACCCTGATCGAGCCCAAAAATGGCAAGGCAACGTAACCAAAAGGCCCTAAATCTTGCCTAGACGGCAAAGAATTGATCTACAAAGCCTATCAAGCCCGAGGGTGTATGAGACTCTTAAAGGCTGTTTGCCGCACTCACCTTGAATTTCCGCACTTGAAGTGCACTTAAGAAAAGCTGAAAGCTTGATTGAACACAAATGCACCAAAAAGAACACACACACGGAGTGGAGATAACTTGAGGATTGTATTTAATAAGTCAAGGAACTCACTCAGATAAGCCACTCAAGGAATCCACGAATAGGAGAGAACCCACGAACGGAGACAAACCATCAACACGCAAAGTAGGACCAAGCAAGCGGCTCAAACGAAGGGGATTTGACAAATCCACTAAATCTGATCGATAGCTTGGCGAAGCACGAGAACTCGACTATGGCAGAGGAAAGCTCGGACCGCAGGTCTAACAAGGAACTAGACTTAGATGTCTTCCTAGAGGCCATTCAACAAAATTGGTCAGCAGCTACAATGCACACACCCGGTATGGTCGATTAGCAGATGCTATCATCGCAGACATAGAAGAAGAGAGGAAGCTAGCCCATAAGGCATTGCAAGGCATAACTGCATACAATAGAGACCAGTATGCCAGGAGTCAAAGGCAAAGCATGGAGTTGTGTGAGGTACAGCGAGTGCTGAACTTAGCTGGCAGAAACCAAATGGAACATGAGAGAGCCCTAGAAGGAGACTTAATGCTGAGCGAACTTCTTATGAAGCGATTGTTAGACAACACCGCAGTAGAGCAAAGTGCTGTAGCATTGGCGACCTCACTGCTGGCAGGATTAGGAGCAACCCAAGGCTCTAAGAGGCAGCCTAAAATCCCGATAGTCACAAAGCAGCGACGACACATATAGTTTTGTAGAGCAATTTGAGCAAGTCTGCAAAGCCAATGGCCTCAGTGACCTAACTCAACATTCTCAAGCGTTCGGGCTCTGCTTAGGTGACAAGGGCAGGACCTGGTATACAAGCTTAGACGCCGCAGAGTGGGCAAACTTCAATAGCCTAAAAAATATCTTCATTAAGAGATTTTCCAAGCCTGGATACTCCAACAATTTGCTAGTACGACTGATGAATGTCAAGCAGAAAGAGAAGGACATTCGCGATTACGTAACCCACATAAGGAGCCTCTTCAAGAGAATCCCTATAGGTGAACAACCAACTGAAAGACCAGTTTCAACTGTGTTCATTAGTGGAATTCGAAACGAGGAACTGTATAAGCCTTTGGTAGCCAACTCGAGCTTGCAGTGAGACATGCTAGCTAGGGTTTTTGAGGAAGCTATCAGAGTGGACGATCAACTGAAAGAGAGGAGCTCTAGGAGCTCCAACTCAGAAGAAACCACCTCGCGAGGTTTGGAAAGAGCATCAACCTCTGGTGAGCGACCAGCCCCATCATCCTAGGATAAGGAGAAGGCCACCGAGGCAAACCACGACTTGGCTGATGTCAAGATGGAGATAGTCAAGCTGCAAGACCTATGGAGATGACCAACACAGCCACACATCCAATGTGTGTACTGTGGTGAAAATCATTTGCCAGCCAAGTATCAAGACCCTCGGTCGAGACCTTGCGCTAACTGCGGCACGTTCGGTGAAAACGTTATGCACTGTAGATTGCCCAGGAGACTTTCGTACTCCCAACCATATGGTCAGCCTTACCTAGCAAATAGACCGCAGCCACTTTTTAGAAGGGGAGCCCCATTGGCCCTTCCTGCGCCTAATGACATTAAACCAGTTGTCCCCAGGATGGACATAAACCCTACAGGTATACCTAGGCTGCCCAGTCCCTTTGTGACCCATCCATCGAGTGACCTCCAGTCCACTATGTGGAAGAGCCAAATGAGGAAGAGACTTACTTATACCCTTATGTCTCTCATGACAAAGAGGGCGATGCCGTCCTTACGGACTATCGACCAGTACCAGTGATGGCGTTAGGGAGAGGACGAGGTAGAGGCCTAGGAGGGCAGACGCAGGATCCAATCATCTGTTGGACTTGCGGTCACCCAGGCCATGTCTCATCATGTTGCCCCGAGAGGGAGCAGCAAAACAGAGAAAAAGCTGACCTAAGGTGTGTTGAGTGTGGAATCACCCATCTCTTCGTTGATTGCCCAAAGAGGAAACCTTCTGCAAATTCAGTTGAAGTACCATCTCTCACATTGGGGTTATTTGGCATCGAGAACCTTGATGGGGAGGCCACACCCCTCCCCTTGCAGGTCACGACCCGTGCCCAAACAAAGCAGGCCGGCATATCACTACCGGAACCCAGCAACCTCGATGGGAAAAAAGAGCCACAGGCGAAGGAAGAGGAGGCCGGAGGCTAAGATCGCACTAAAAGCTGAGAGTGCTACAACTCTACCTGTTGGAAAGAAAGTTGAAGACGTAGAGATGGAAACTTCAGCCCCCAAGACGGCCGAAAAGGAAGTGCCAAGGTAGGGGAGTACCCGCATCCGAAGCGCCAACTTGAGGCCATAGAGAAAGTGAAGGACCGGGTAAATGAGGCCCAAGAGCACTTAAGGGACGCTGAGCCCATCCTAGAGGATGAGAGTGAGGATCTCATCAACATGAGCATGGCAATCTCACCCCCTCGACCAAAGTCAAGAGATGCAACCACACCGCAGATAGTACCCCTTCGACCAAAGTCTCACCCCCTCGACCAAAGTCAGGAGATGCAATCTCATCGCAAATAGTACCCCTTAGGGCAAGCCTTGATTTTGCAAGCCCACAAATCAATCATGGCCATTGGCCAGGACAATCCAACATAGGAGAGGGACGAGTAGCCAATGGCCTCCTTACCATGCTAGTGATCACCCCAGTGACGTTAAACCTAGGAGACCTACTTAAGCAGCATCCCACCCTATGGAAAAACCTTAAGTAGTGGGTCGAGGAATCACGAGAACAAGCATTGGATTTGTAGGATCACAACGCAGAAACACAAATATCGAGTCTAATGCTACACTCTGTGCCAAAATCCTTGCATGTTAATGCTTTCTGGGAAGGCACCGAGATGCATGCATTGTTACCAGTCCTAGCCTTAGGAGACACAACAAGAAAGGGGGATCGTAGACACAGGAGCTAGGGTTAGTGTGCTAAGCCACGCAATACTGCAAACCTGGGGAAACCCACCTATTGAGACTGCTTGGTTTAATGTCACATTAGCAAACGGCATGAGGGTGAGGCCATTCGGGGTACTTAAAAACTGGCTAGTGAAAATCACAGGTGTCCAGTTCTCTATTGACTTTATAGTCATGAAGGGGGTGGACTACGATGTCCTGTTAGGCCGGCCCTGGATGCGCAATGCTAGAGTTATTAAAGATTAGGGTAACAACTTGATATTCTTAAGCAACAGGACGGAAGCTATGAGGGTAGAGATGGACACTTAGAAGACCTCACCAGTCAACTTGGATGCCATCTCCTCGATGCTCAAGGGTGACAGTCAGGTCAAGAAGTCTTATAGGCCCTTGACCAAGTATCTTCCATGTCCAGAGGATGAGCGAGATTGGATGCATGTCCTTGCTATAGTCGACCTGCCATTCTCGAATCAAGAGGCGCATGAGCAAGCCATCAAGATGATGGGCACGACTAACGGCACGCCCTCTATACCAGTGTGCATGATGGAAGGAACCCTTCTTGGGAGACCTAAGCCCATCACCTTCCAAGTGCCAGGCAACAAGAGAGAACTCCAGGAGGCCCTGGAATACTTAACAGACAAGCTGGCTGATAATTCAACAACAAACCTCAAACCACTCCAAGATCTCTTAGGAGAATCCGAGTGGCAATGGACCAGGGTGCATGACTTGAACCTTATGTACAATTGGGCCTTAGTTCCGGATCGACGACAAGAGATGTACCAAGCCCTACAAGATGATGAAAAATCTAGCACAGAGGACTCTGACGACAAGTACAAAGACTGCCAACCCTTCAGTGATGGAAGTGAGGGTGAGGTGGATTTGATGGAATACGGCATGGAGGGACATGAAATAGAAAAAATACGGGTGGATTCCAAGCCGCAAAAAAGAAGTGCCTACAAGACAGAGCGAGGACTCATGCACATAAATTGTGACCGCGTCTGGTTAGAACACGTAGGAGCCATAGACCTTGAGCAAGCAAGCCTAGCTCAGCCAGGAGCGACACCAGTGCTTAGGGCAGAATCACCATTTGAACTGCAACCACCAAGGGAGACCGCCTCTTCTAGAAATGATGGCAAGTTCGTGAGGGGCTAACATAGAGAAACCACATCATCAAGATCACCAGCAAGAGGATTATCAAGAGCATTAGGTAAAGTTGTATAGACCCTCGTGCAAGGAATGAGGAAGCTATCAATGGTGATTGTTAGGATCCCCAATGAGGGTAATACTTCTTGAGGCGATAGCCATTAATCAAGAAGCGATCATCCCAAGCATCAACTGTCTGGACTTCGACAGTGCCATTAGGATTGACGGCAAGTAAGGGACCCATCCATCTTTGTTGAAGCTTGCCTAAAAACTTGCCAAATTGCGAATCATAGGCTAGGACTAAGTCCCCTTCTTTGAACTCCTACTTGATGAAGATATCATGATAGGCCTTTCTACGAGCTTGTGTGGCTTCCATGCACTGTAGGGCCATCCTACGAGTCTCATCTAGACATTCCAAGTGCAAGAGATGGCATTGCAGTGACTCATAATCTCCCAAGCATTCTTTGATAGCCACGCGCAAAGAGGGTAGCTTGAGTTCAATAGGAAAGACAGCTTCTGTTCCATACACCAGTTGGAAAGGGGTCTATCTTGTAGTAGCCTTATGGGAGGTTCTATACACCTAGAGGGTCTCTATAAGTTGGTCATCCCAATCTCAACGATGTATAGCAATCGTTCTTGTCAGAATCAAGCAAAGAATGCGATTGGTAACTTTGACTTGGCCGTTGGCTCTAGGTAATAGGGTGTGGACTTACGATGGTGGAACTTGTATAGCTCTATCAACTCTTCCATAATCTTATTAAGGAAGTAAGCATATCTGTCACTAACGAGCTCTAGAGGATTGCCAAAATGGATGATGATATTCTCGCATAGGAAAAGGGCCACACTGTTGCCATCATCTTGCTTCAAAGCTTTGGCTTCACACACTTTGTCACGTAGTCTATACAGACCAAGATGTATATATTCTTCTTCCTTCTAGTTCACGGATCAATGGGGCCTACAAAATCAATTCCCCACTTCTTGAATGGCCTTAGAGAAAGAATGGGTTGCAATGGCATGGCATTGGATTTGGTAGGCTTTCCCATTTGCTAACAAGCATCACAGCATTTGCAGTAGTCATAAGCATCCTTGTGGAGGGTCGACCACCAATATCTTGCAAGCAAGGCCTTTCTTATTGTCGCTTCTCCTGCAAACTGTCCACCACAGGGCTCATTATGGCATGCTTTCAACATGATTCCAATCTCTTCTCCTGCAACACATATGTGCAAGACCTTGTCTTTTCCTTTCTTGTATATATCACCACCTAACAAGGTATAGGGGGTTGTTTCCAACAAAAGCTTCTTCTTCTCATGGCTCAAGATACCAAGGGGATATTGTTGGGTTACCAAGACGTTGGCTATGTTTGCGTACCATGGGGTAATGGTTTCAAATAGAAATAGGGAAGCATTAGGGAGGTCTAGATAATCTTGCTCTTCTTCGCCATCACTCTGAGGGATCCACAAAATATGATCAGCCAAGACGTGGGAGTGATTGGGTTTGGTAACCACTTCAAAATCAAACTCCTAAAACAAAAGGAGCCATCTCATCATTCTTCCCTTTACATCGGCCTTGTTCATCAGGAAGGACAGAGCTTCATGGTCCACGTAGAATTTGAAGTGTATCGACAACAGATAGTGTCGAAACTTCTCCAAGGAAAACACCATTGCTACGCACTCAAGCTCCATCACTGTGTAGGTTACTTTCCAAATTGCATAATAAATAGGTGGGTCTAACTTCGAGGGGCCCTTTTGGTATAAGACTACACCTAGGCCTTCAGCTGGTGCATCAGTGTGCACATGGAACTCCTTCGTCCAATTAGGAGGCTGTAGGATGGGTGCTTCAATCAAACACTGCTTTCGGGTGTTGAACGCCTCGTCACAATCATTGGTCCACGTGAACTTTGCATCTTTTCTAAGGAGTTTATGCAAAGGGACTACCTTTTTTGTAAAGTGTGCAATGAACCTTCTGTAATAGTCCACATGGCCAAGGAATCCCCTCAATTGTTTGAGGTTGATTGGTGCTATTAAGGTGGCAATCTTCTCAATCTTTGCAAGATCAATTGCTATCCCTTATGCAGAGACAATGTGGCCCAAAAGAACTCCTGAGACAAGACTCCAAAGACACATTTTTCGAGGTTAAGAGAAATCCCATACTCTCGATATCTATCAAAGCACTGCTCTAGGTGTCCCCAATTCTCATGGATTAGGCTATAAATACAGAAGTAATCTAGATACACCTCAATGAAATCATGTAGATGGTTTTGGAATGTATCCATCATCATTCATTTTGGAAGGTAGTAGGGGCATTATATAGAGCCCAAATGGCATCACTCTGTAAGCATAGGTTCCCTATTCTATTATGAAGGTTGTTGTGGATTGATCTTCTTCTGCGATTTAGACTTGGTTATATCCGTTGAATCCATCCAAGAGGGAATAGAGCTCATGACCTATCGCTATGTCCAATAGTTGGTCTGTAAAAGGGAAAGGGAAATGATCCTTCTTTGTCTTGTGTAGAGGCGAGCACAAGTTCAACCTCCAAGACCCACGAACCGCTTATTGTTTAAGTATTTCAAGCGAGCGCCAATGGCTACCTCTCCACAGCCGACGTGCTATCCCTCTCTATGAGTGTAGTGAGCTTACGTTGATGCCCGATTAGGTTTCTTCCTCTCTCGAGCACTCCGATAGCCCCACAATTCGTGATGCAAGTTCAAGCATCCTCAAGCCTCTTCCTCCAAGATCCACCCTCCATAGCCATGTGCGAGACAAGAGAAGAGAAGAGAAGAGAAGAAGAAGAGAGGAGAAGGTGGAGATCTTCACCTTAAAGATCCCTCACTCTCACAAGCTCACTCCCTCACACTTCCTTCCTCAAGCACTCATAAGCAAGCAAGCAAGAGAAGAGAAGGAGAGAAGAAGAAGAGTCCACTTTGCCACACACCAAAGAATGAGCTTTCATTTGCTTTTTGAACTTTATATACAAAGCTCTCAATCCCTTTTGGGCGGTAATCCTCTTATCCCCATTTTTGCATGGCTGCTCTGCCGGCCGTGTCCTAAAGGCCCTTTTTTCCATTATTCTCCTATCTTCCTAGCTTCCTTCCTACCGCCCATCTACATTTACAATTTGCATAGGTTAGAGCCCGGTGCTTTTAAAATAAATCATGGTGCACCTTGTGCTCTTTTGCAAAAGTATTGACTTGTGTTTTTTCTTGAGCGCCTCTCCTTGATTTGGGACTTCTTCACATTTCTTGTGTTTCCTGATTTTTCTTGACACGCCTTTGTTTTCCATTCTGATTTTGCCTCGACTTTGTCTTTTGCTTTAGATTTTTTAGGTTTTCAACCTTGTTCATTTGAGGGTTAACATTAACCCCCTCCTAATTGAGTGCCAGTCCCATGACACTCATTGGGGGATGAGTCAAACTCTAGTACTGGAGTAGCCAAGTAGCTTTTTGAGTTTGGGGACAAGTTGTGTTGGAAGGATTTATGGAACTGTAGGGCCCTTGAGTTTGGACTAAGCCATGGTCTTGGAGGGATTTATGGGATTGCGAGAGGGATTTATGGAACTTGAAGGCCCTTGGGCTGGGTAGAGGCCCTGGTATTGGAGGGATTTTGAAAACTGAGAAGCACTAGTGTTGGATATGATCCCTAGTGTTGGAGGGATGTTGAGGGACAGGTCCATCTTTGAAATTTAAAATGGTGTTAGATGGATTAGTCATTTAACTCTTCGTGGTTGACTTCACTTGCACTGTTCCAAATGAGCTTCTTCATTCACTTTATGAGCGTGGCTATTGCATTAGCCCCTTGGTTTGGTGGGTTGGCATGGTAGGATGCTTCACCAGATGGGCGGCACACTTCATGGATGATGCGGCACTGAAGCGGTGTTGTGATGTTATGAGGACACAATGTGAAAAAGTATGGAATGCATCATCATCCGACTTCTTTATTGATCTAGAGAGTCAATGTGATCTGAGCCATTAGTACTAGTGTGAGTTGCATGGATTATCCAAAAATACTATATTTTTGGATAATTTTAGCCTATTTTTTATATTATTTATACAAAGAAGCTCCAGGAGATCTAATGCCTGGAGATTGCTTCTGAGTAGTGTGAAGATTTCAGGTTCTTTCAATACATATTGATTAAATTCATTGTGCTTTGTCTTTGTAGTTTTTACCACTTGGGTATTCTCTATCTTCTCTTCCATCTCCTATCTCTACTTCCTTCTACTTCTGATTCCTGGTGGATTTGACCTTTCGACAAAAACCCCTTTGACATTGGTGAACCTAACGTGAAAGGTCGTCAAAAGAAGGAAAGACAAGATGGGAGAATCTTTGAATATAATCTCCAGCGATGTTTTGCAATAGTTGGTGCAAAATATGAATATGCTTATGTAGGTACAACAACAACAATATGTGATGCAAGCTTCAACTCAAACATTAAGTGTCGTGATGAATGCTTTGCAAGCAGTTGAGTGTGAGGTGAAGTTTTTCAATGGCAGGAATGTAACTGCATATGTACATACCTATGCTCAGAAGATGGAATTCTTTGGGGTGGCTCAATCTACATGGAGCCAGTATTTTGTACATGTTAATGTTCATGAACTGAAAGCACAGATTACTGAATTATACTTGCAGGATACTGACTGGGTAGCCTTCAAGAAGACACTCAGGGAAGAATTTTACATTGAGAATACCAATTTTATTACGCGCAAGACTTTTCCAAAGTGGGTTTTACAACCCAATAAGGATCTTGTGGCTACGGAATTGTTAAGAGAATTTGAAAGTTGATTTGAGCAGTTGGATCTTGCAGAATAGCAAGCTCTTGCAAGTCAGAAAATTGAATTGTTTCTACAAGCAGCTAATCCTAAGAATCAAGAGAAGCTTGATGATTTGCTAGAGGATCAAACTACAGAGACATGTTTGAAAACAAAGTGGAGACATGTCAAGGAAGTTGTTACTGCACTTGTGAAGAAGCATAGAACAAGAGAAAGATTGTATGTCTCTAGCTTGCCCACTGTTACAGGCAAGACAGTTGATGTATCCAGTAAGCCACCTACTTCTGTGGCTAACCCTATGGTTGTACCTATTATTGTTCCCTCTGTTAGGGAAGATATCTTAGATGAATTGGTCAAAGGCATGTGGGATCTTCAATTGAAGGTTGCAAAATTGGATGAAAAAGGACAAGCGGAAAGGGGACGGGCAGCAGCCCCTAAGCCTGGAAAAAGATGTATGTGGTGTGACAGTTTGTAGCATGAGAGAAAGGATTGTGCTGCCTATCTGGAGGTCTTGGTATGACAGCTCATATTTTGGAATGATGGCAAGATCCATGCACAAGAAACAGGATTTCCTCTTGCTTTGAATTTTGGAGAGGGAGGTATGCAGAAGTTGTGGGAAGACTTGGCTGTCCGAAATGCTTATGTGGCGGTGGTACATGCTTCTACTTTTGGTCTACAGTTGGATAGAATGCATGGCCAAGTGATGGTTGGTCCAAAGGCTGAAATATGGACACGTGCTTTACATACAGCTGAAAAGAGAAAGGTCACTGATAGTGAAATGTCTCATGCAGGGCAAGACATTCGGGGCATAACTAGTTGGGAATCACCGATAGATGCATATTTAGCAAAGGTACAAAACACAGATGTACTTGTGGAAGAAAAACGAAAAAGAGATGAATATATTGCAAGGACATCTAAAAGAATGACAAGAAGAAGTGCAGATCGGCCTAAAGCTGCAAATCAGCCACCTCCCGAGCATGTTATGGAAGAGATCAGTCAGGAGCAAAAACATGATAACAAAGAAGAGGGCAAAAAGAAGGGCAAGTAGCCAGGATATAAGTTGCAATCTGACATTGAGATAGCCACTGATCTTAAGAAGGCTCTTGAAGAACGGATCTTAAACAGTCGGGTGGAATTTACCTTAGGAGAGGTGCTTGGCATTGCCAAGCGAGAATTTCATGATGAGATCATTGACATAATTAAAAGAAAGCATCAGTTTCTTGGTGATACCACTAGTGCATTGCTACAATTTGAAGAGGAAACTAGTTTATTGGGTATTCAGGATGAATATGAGCATGAAGTAAGTACAGGATTGTCTATGCAGGATGCTACTAATCAGTGTGGACAGAATATGGAAAAGAGAAGAAAGTGGCTGAAAATGCATTGTCTTGTAGCAATATGCATGGTGGAGTAAGGCAAATTCAACAATATGGAGAAGAGACTCTAGGATTTATTCCTCGAAGCCACTACACAGAAATCATTGGGCTAGAGCTACCACTGAAACAGTAGTGAAAATAGGGGAGCGTGAAACTCCTTGTGTTGCTTTACTTGACCATGGGTCTGAGATAAATGTCATTGAGCGTGGATTGTATGAAAATGGTGCATGGCCTATAGATACTGATCATGGTTGGCGAATGAGGGCTGCAAATAATTCTTCAGGGGAGCTCTGTGCTGCATGTCCTAATGTAAAACTGATGATTGGTGATGTATAGGAAGAGCAACACTTCTTTGTGCAAGATAATTCCTCATATGAAGTGATTTTGGGACAGCCCTATGTTATAGGTGTGCATATGGAAACAAAGGTGCTTGATGATGGTTCTGCTTATGCAAGAGTCAGAAGCAAGGATGGGAGAAAAGTAGTCCAATTTCTTACTATTTGTGTTAATCATCCTAGAAATTGGGATATGCTTCGAGAGTCTCCTTTGGTTGCAAATGCAAGGGAATTCAAAGACTTGGATTTTTATTAAGCATTGATGTAATGCGGGGCTACAGTAGTGCTGTTCAGAGGGTGTACTTGCCTCTTGATGAAATGAAGCATGTATTTACTATTGATAATTCTCAGTTTATAGCAAACAGTTCACGTTGGTTAAAGCTTATGGAAGCTATGTGCAGGGCTGAATACATATCTATGAAATGGGCTACTAAGGAACTGAGAGTATTGGGACTGTTAGCTAAAATGAAGGCATTTCAGGCATGTTTTATGGGATGAATATTAATGACACTATGGTTGAAATTTTGACAACTATACATGCAAAAAATGAGGCTAAAAACAGAGTGTTGTCAGTATGTTCTTTGGACATGTATGATGTTATAGCATTGTTTGCTCAACAGGAAGGATTACAATGGGTTGAAGCACTTGTGGAGACAAAGTATAAGACAATTGAGAAAAATATGAAACCATTTGCTTTGCCACTTCCACCAAAGAGTGAGGGTATGTATGAAAAAGTGTCGTGGTAGCCAATCTTATGGGATCCTAATGATATAGGTCATCAATTTATATCTGAAACATTACAGGAATTGAAAGTTATTGTAGAAGGGTTTCTTTTGCCTACTGAGAGAGACTACTTTATCCGGATGTTGGCTAGACATGGAAATGCATTTGCATTTCAGCCAAGTGAAATAGGTTGTGTGGATCCAAATGTTGTCTCTCCTATGGTCATATTTACGGTGCCACATGTATCATGGAACTTGAGTCCTATTCCAGTGCCTAAAGCTTACTTGCCAAAGCCGATGGATTTACTAAATGAAAATATTCGTATGAAGATCTTGGATCCTTCTTCAGCTCCGTACTCAAATTGTTGGTTTACAATGCCCAAAAAGAATGGGGCTTTGAGATTTATTCAAGACATGCAACCGGTTAATAAAGTAACCATAAGAAATGTGGGTGCAGGTCCTATAGTTGATGAATTTGCAGAGGCTTTTGCAGGTAGAGTGATCTATTCTTTGGGTGATCTTTACTCGGGTTATGATCAGTTTCATCTTGCAATTGAAAGCAGGAATATCACAACCATGAAAACTCCCTTGGGGTTAGTACGGATGTGCACTCTCCCAGAGGGAGCAACAAACTCAGTGGCACACATGACAAATGCTATGAAAAGGGTACTTAGGGATTTTATACCACAATTGTCTATGCCCTTCTTGGATGATGTTCCAATCAAAGGGTGTGCAGTGGATGAAAAGAATGAAGAGATGGATGCACATGGATGCAAACAGTTTGTTGCAGACCATATTGTGGATTGTGAGAGGATTTTGACATGTCTAGAGGAGGTGCATTTAACCCTTTCTGGACAAAAGCCTATCTTTGGAGTTGAAGAGGTTTTGATTGTTGGGCATATGTGTGGGCCTTATGGGCGAAGGCCATCACCAACAAAAATAGATGGGATTGATAGAATGCAAGATGTATGCACGAATGTATCACAGGCACGAAGATTCTTGGGTGCATGTGTGTTCTATTTGATATGGATTCCTCACTTTGCACATGTAGCCGATGCTCTTTATCAGCTTCTATTTTATGTGTGGGCCTTATGGGCGAAGGTCATCACCAAAAAAAATAGATGGGATTGATAGAATGCAAGATGTATGCACGAATGTATCACAGGTGCGAAGATTCTTGGGTGCATGTGTGTTCTATTTGTATGGATTCCTCACAAGCCCAATCGGGATTGGATGGGCAATTGGGCAAGATGATGAGGAAGGGAAAAGATATGCAATTCACTTTGGTGCTAAAGTATTGGTTGAACGATAGAGAATATATCCACATGTTAAAATAGAATTATGGGGAATTGTGACAGCCCTTAAATGTGATAAGGAGTATTTTATGGGTGCTCATGTATTCATTGAGACCGATTGAGACCAGTATTGGGTATGATTACTAGTTGTGCTACTCCGAACATTGCTATGCTCTAATGGATTTCATATATCAAATCTTTGAACCCTGAATTTCAGCATATTGCAGGAAGAGATAACCCAGTGGCAGACATGTTATCTTGAGCACCTTATGAGAATGAAGATAGGATGATGGATGAGGAGGAAAAAGATTACTTTTTTATGGCTGAAAATGATGTTGCAAGAGTGAATTTAGCAATGCAAGGTGTTGCTATAGCATTAACAGAAGCTTGGACAACAAATAGGAGACACTTTAGATGTTTTGTATCTTGTGTAGAAGTGTTTCTAGAAGATAAATATGCAAGAGAGTGGCTGAGAATTGTTCAATACCTCAGTACATTAACAAAGAGAGATGAAGGGTTAGATGAGGAGTTTCAGAAAATCAAGAGAAAAGCATATGGTTTTTTTCTAAAAAGATGGATACTTATGAAAACTGCTAAAAAGAAACAGGGTATGCCATTGCAAGTTTTGGGTGACAGAGCTTCACAAGTAAAAGTAATGCAAGAATTTCATGAAAGCTCGTGGGCTGGTCATAGAGGTGTTTGGGGTACTTTTACAAAGATCAAAGAAAGATATTTGTGGCAGGGTATGTATAAGGATGTTGCTCACTTTGTGGAAACATGTACGACATGTCAAATGTATTCATCTGTGAGACATTGGGATGGATTGCAACCCACATGTCCATTGTCTCTTCATTTTAAGTGGGTGGTGGATTTGGTCACAATGCCTACAGGTCTTTGGCAAATGAGGTATCTTGTGCTTGCTCATGAAGACTTGACTAATCAAGTGGAAGGAAAATCTTTACGTACTAAGACAATAAATGTTGTGTGTATTTTTCTCTTAGAAGAGATCTTTTGTTGGTATGGCTGTGTGGGAAAAATTACAACAGATAGGGGTGCGTTGAATGCAGATGAAGCTCATAATTTCTTTGCACGGTTGGGGATAAATCTTGCTTTAACTTCAGCCTATAACCCTGAAGGAAATGAAAAAAGTGAAAGAGGTCATCCATCTATTGTGAAGGCATTGGCAAAAGCATGTGGAGAGAAGGTAAAAGAGTGGACATGATTGCTCCCTTATGCTTTATGGGCCGACAGAACAACTCATAGTGTTCTTATAGGATATATGCTTGTAGAATTGATGTATAGTCAAAAACCTATTATGCCGATATAAGAGATGACAATCACATGGAGTGTGTTACCTTGGGAGGAGGAGTTGAATCAAGAGGATTTGTTGGCCTTACACATTAGACAGTTGGAAAGAAAGTCAGAAGACATAGAGGCAGCAATTGCAAAGTTAAGGGTAGCAAGGATATAGAACAAAAAATGGTTTGACAAAAGACATAGACTGAGACCAAGAACCATACAAGATGGGGATTGGGTATTGGTTTATGATAGCAGTTTAGACAACCAGCATAGTGCCATGCGTAAAGTTTCCAAAAGATGTTTTGGACCCTATGTGGTAAGACAGGTGTTTGATAATGCTACTTATGCATTAAATGAGCTGGATGGGACAGCCATCAAACTTCCGGTAGCATGGAAAAGAATCAAATTATTCAAAATGCAGGAATCTAATGCCTATGAGTTGCTAGAATTGGAAGAAAATAGTGGTCATGATACAGGGGCTAGCTAGGAAGATATGGAAGATGAAGAAGCAAAGGATATGGTTGCAGAGGATGAGGAGGACTCTGAATCCAGTGACAACTAGGATTTTGGCACATACCAGAGGATGTGAAGATTCAGAGGGGATGGATGTCATGATGTTATGAGGACATGGTGTGAAAAAGTATGGAATGCATCATCATCCGACTTCTTTATTGATCTAGAGAGTCAATGTGATCTGAGCCATTAGTACTAGTGTGAGTTGCATGGATTATCCAAAACTACTAGATTTTTGGATAATTTTAGCCTATTTTATATATTATTTATTGTAAATATCTAGAAAATTTAGAAAAAGCTTCTAGATTAGGATGGCATGCAAAAAACTAGTTGCTTTTTCAACCAATTATGGGATTTTCACAAGAGGGACAGATTGATGAAATCGCGCGCATTGCGATCGCTATAAATAGGCTAAAAACTGCAGATTGAACTGAAAGAAGAAGAAGGAGTGATCTGGGAGATCCGTGATCAGGTGTCCTGAGGTTTTACCCCCCTTTCGGAGCCAACAGAGCCATCAAATTTGGGCTTTGAGCGCAACAGAGAAGGATCTGTAATTTTGATGCACATTTTGTTCTACGAAGAAGCTCCAAGAGATCTAATGCCTGGAGATCGCTTCTGAGTAGTGTGAAGATTTCAGGTTCTTTCAATACATATTGATTCAATTCATTGTGCTTTGTCTTTGTAGTGTTTACCACTTGGGTATTCTCTATCTTCTCTTCCATCTCCTATCTCTACCTCCTTCTACTTCTAATCCTCGGTGGATTCAACCTTTCGACAAAAACCCCTCCGACAATGGGTGGTGGGGTCTTCTATTGTACCTGGAAAGAAAAGAAAGGTGCAATATGTGTGGGTGTGTGCCATTGTCGTGTGGTGCATTGTGTGCATGCTAGTGGGATGGAGCTTAGGGTGACAGGTCTAAGTGTTACCTCCCTAGGTGTGTCTTGCCCTTGATGTGCCCTACGCAGGAAGTGGGGGATCAAAATGAGGCTAGGGGGTTAGGGACGGAGCCATCCACGACCGAGGCCACTGAGCACACCTAACTTGAGAACCCCTAGGTGCAGTGATGGTGATTGATGTGCAGCTTGTTTTTTTTTAATAGTTTCTTGAATTTGGAGAAGTAGTACAAGAGGACAGATTCATTTTTCTGGGTTCGTGGGTGTGGGATGGGGAAGTTGGGGGCTTTAATGATTTGTTAAGGAAGTGCATGCTTAGCATATACCCTTTTTGGCCTATTTTAACATGGAGAGGTGTAGTGGAAAAGAATGGATGGCTACATTTGGTAAATTGGCTGTCGTTCATGTCCTCAAGAAGGGCCATGCAAAAGGATGGGAGTAAAGCAGCATGCAGCATTAGCCAAGTCATGGCGCACCCATCTATTCCCACATTAATGTCAAAAAAGAGCAACGGAAGATGGTACTCTGCCGGTGCGGGGGGTTACTTGAGGAAATTCCTAAGTACTCTAATATAGTTACATGTTGTTACAAAGGCAGGGTCTGGGCAAGAGGAGAATTCCATTAGGAAATGGGCCATGGAGTCCCATAGATCTTATTCTTAGGAGATGAGTACCTCCTCTGGTTTTGTGGCATTGACATTGTAGATCCTTGGGAAGTCGTATCGGCCATGGATGTCAAGGTCAAAATATACTCCCACCCTTCCAGGATATGGTACATAGGTCGAGTCATTCCGTTTGAAGGGTAGGGAGCCACAAAATGACATACACGCATCCATGTTGCTATTCCAGAATCTTCTCCTCCACTTAGGTTGGAATTTGTAGCCTTTCACTGTGTGGGGTACCTCCTCAACCTTGTTTTCCCAGTAATCTGGGGACTCTGTCCCCCAAGCTATTGGATTTTTCTCTCTTTCAGTGAACCATCTTTTAGCAAGCCTTTTTCCCATGGTGATTACCTCTGTTACCACTTCAGTGGATAGTACTTTGCTCAAACCCACTAGATATTGGAAGGTGAAGTTGAAGGGTTGGCAATGATTTTTCAACTGCTCCCACACCACCAACTTTGTATTCTAGTTCATGGGTAGGCAGTCCCTTTCTAGTGGGATGGGCAGTTGTGGAACTACAAGTGGTTGTGGTTGAGCTCTTTTGCGTGCCTAATCTAACATTTTGGCCCTCTTCTTTTTTGCTTCTACCTTCCTTTCCACTGTGGCATCTTATTCTTGGGGGGGCTCTAGTTGGGGTGAGGGGGGTGGTGGGATCCAATCCTCATCTTGTTGCTTTCCTTCACGACTTGACCCTACCCTTGCCTCCTAGGGTTTTCATTCTTGAAGTTCCAAGGCGTCAATCTCCTCTAGTGTCAAGCTTGCTCCTAACCATTTCCCTTGCTGATCTTGACTGATCGAGTCAAGACTTGCATCTTGGACCTAGGAGCACATCCCTTTTTTTATTGCCGTCAGGGCTATTTCTAGTTTCCTTTTAAGCACATCAACTACCTCCTCTTCCTCAGAGTGTGATGTCTAATATTGTGTTGAGGAAGGCATATTGTTGGGTTTTGAGGCTGGCTTGAGTGGTGCCCGCCCTGCCTTTTCTGCCTGCTGATATTCGGCCTCCCTCTACAAGGGCCAAGCGGCTTGCTAGATCCTTCACTTGCTTCTCGTTATTGGCTTCCCATTCCCTTGCCTTCTTTTCATTTCTTCCAGGCCCTCGCTTTGCCTTTATAACAACGCCACTATCACTGGCTCCTGCCTTTTCCATTTTTGTACAAGGTCCTCTTTTTCTTCTATTAGGTGCCCAATCTTCTCCTCTAGTGTTGCTCATTCTTCCCTTTGTCATTGCATTCCACATTCTACTTCCTCTCTCTCTCTTTTTCGTTCTTCCTACTCTCATGCTCTCTTTGCTTCTAGCGCGGCGAGCTCTTCCATGCCCTCTTGAAGTTTTCTCACTTGTGCTTTGAGCTCTGTCTGTTGCTGTAGAACTAAGAGCTTGTATTCCCTTTACATTGAGACCAGCTCTTGGTTCTTTTCCTCTAGTTGTTTTTGCGATTGTTCTTCATCGTCTTCCTTGGCCCTTAGCTCTACTTTCAGCGCATGGATTTCTTTGTGTTGGAAAGCCACTTGGTGAGTCTTTTCTAGCTGGGAAGCATTTTCTATTTCCCTTTCCATTTCCACATTGCCACTGCCACTCTCTTCTCCTCCTTTGCCCTTTCCAACTAAGCGTAGAGCTCCTTGACATGCTCCTCCTAGTCTGCGGCTTGCGGCTCCATGGTGATAGCATCTACCTTTGGTCACTTGGGTCCCTGTTGAGATTTGGCATAGCCAATCTTTTCACTCATGTAGTTGGGGTTACCGCACTAAAGGTAGGCATTGGGATATGTGCCTTATTGACTAAGAACTATGCCCATGCCATGAGGTTGCTGCCTTTCACTGTGGTTGGGGTGCCTGGCGTTGCTATGATGGTTGGGGTAGCAGAAAAGAGGGTAGGCAAGGTTGAGTGGAGCTTGGCTTTGCCCTTTCCTTCAAGGACGGGTGGAGGAAATTCTTATGCCACTTGGGTACCAGCTTGTCCTGCCTAGGCAGGCTCATTGATGCTAGTTCTTCCTGCGTGCACTATTGTTCAATGGACATGTGCACAGTTTGTGCCAGGTTCTCCTCTTCTTTCCTTCTCAACTCCTCTTCTTGTTCCACAACTCTTTTTGCCTCAGCCTTGGCTTTAAGTAGGTCTGCTTTCTCTTTTCTCTTCCTCTTTCTTCCCTTTCATTGACTTCTTTCTAGGCGTCTTTGCCTTCCATTTTGCTGGATTGAGCTTCTTGCTCTTCCTCTTCTTCACTAATTGTCCTCTCACTTGATGGTTCTTTGTCATGAAAAGGAGGTGACTTCTCAGGCATTTCACCCATGATCCCGCTTCTCCGTCTTGTGCCTCTTTTATAGCCTCTCGGATAAGGGTAGTGAAAACTCCTCCATACCCTATGAATGCGGCCTTGGCCGAGGGCTTCTTCCTGTCAGTTCCCTTTGATGCTAGAGAGTCTCCACCCGCCAATCTACTTTTTCCAAGGTTGAGTGTCTTGGCTGATTGGTCTATGGTTTTCCTAGGATAGCCGTTTCAATCTACTTCATGCAACAAATGAGCCGCCATGCTCTCCAGCATGGGCACGGTAATTCTATGCATGAGGGAATTGTACCTTAGGCTGGAGAAAAGGGTGTGGATCACTTTTTCTTGCAATCTGATCTCTGCGTCGGGGATGTCATGGATGCTTATGCCATCATTTGTTAAGACACTTTCCTTCTTTATCCCCAACATGGCATAGACGTCTGTTTTGTGCCTATTTTCCACCTTCGGTTCCAATCCCATTGCATTTTCCACTAAGGTCTTGCTGAGCGGGACCTACACCTACTTGGTTCCTTCCCTACTTTTGCCAAGGACATTATCCCACTCTCCTTGTCAGGGTCATATGTCCTCAAGAATTCCACACACCTACTGTGCTCTCCGAACTTTTCGATATAGGTGGCAAGGTTGCACTAATCCACAATCCTCCTAATAGCTTCTTCATTGGTCACCACCCCTTCGATGTTGTGGATGCTCCTAAACCTGAGTTGGTTGTACGCCCAATTTTCAAGGGATAGGCCATACTTTGCTCTTTTCTCTTCCATGAAAGGTAGGCGGTGGGCTCGGTCTTGTTGCAATCTCCTCAGTATAAGCCATGGTTTTCCATTAGTGCTCCTAAGACATTTTCTTGCTGGAAGATAAACATGAATTGATCATGCTTTTATGGCAAGAAGAACATGATTTAAGCAACAAAAATAATTTCCCCTTAAGCAGTTCTATTCATTTCCAAGATCTTATGACACTTTTCCTTAATTTCACCTTTCTTCACCTTCACACCCTCCCCCCTTGGGAATGAGAATACTACTTCCTCTAGGATTGGACATGGGAGAGGAAAGACATTTGAGCACTGTAGGGTGCTATTTACTTTGGCATCAGCCAATTATATAAATCAAGGTTGTATTCCAATTGGGCAAGACAATCGAGATTACGAGGGCTAATGCATACTTGGGTAATGTAAGTTAGGATATCGATTAGAAAGGCACTCGAGCTAATGCGGCTAGCCACATGTACCTCTTCTTCTGTAAGGATATGATCAATGTAAGGATGGGCCAAGGCATGGTTGTCTAGGTGTTTGGAGTGAGTGGTGGCCAAATCCCTAAACGAGGTTGGTGCTATGCAAGTTGGGTTATACTCAGTTGTCTTGATGGCGTGTCACTGCTCAACATTAGTCATTATTTGGCAGCCCCGCTTCTCCCATTGGAGATGTAGGTTACCCCATTTTTGTAGGAATGAGGAGTTAGAGTCAATGAGGCAAGTAAGTTCCTCAATCTCAATGGTTGATGCACACTTTTGGGGCTTGCAATAGGATGTTATTGATCGTCTGATGAATGCGTGCTCTTTTGAGATTTCACCATTATCAATCAACTCCTTTGAGACTTTGGGGGATGTTACAGTTAGAAACTCATATTCTTCCCAAGTGTAGGATAAGGAATGAACCTCAGAGGAAAGGGGTTCATCAAGCAAGCCACTTTCGTAGCTCCTAGGGAACCTGGTAAAGGTGTTATCCAAGAGCTCGATGCAAGTCACCATGTCATCTCCCATATTCTCAGCAAGGTCCTTGGTGATCGATAGAAATGAATGTCACTCATAGGAAGGTCTAAGACCCATTGGTGGTTGGGGTATAATTGAGCTAGATAGTAATGGTTTGAGGGGTGGCAGACTAGGTAGTGCTGGATCTAAGGATAACTCTGTAGTCCGATCCATGTGTGTAGCTCTACTTTGGGGTGCTGAGGGTGGCTCTAATGGCATGGACGGTGCATTACATCCCTCTTGCGCAGCCACTTGGGTGCCAAGTTCTCTAGACTTAGATGATTCCAAGATATTGAGCTACTATTTTGGTCGATATATTGATTGGGGTTTTTTGTCCGCAACCATCACAGGTTCTGTGGGATTTGCAGCTTGGGTTTCCTGGGTGTTCCTTGCCTTAGCAAGAGTGGGGCTTTTTGGAGATGGGGTGGTAGGCAATGGTCATGGTTGGGCTATGCTTTTAGGATCTCTCGTCTTGGGCACCCATATCCAGGTGTTTCCTTGGTAGTATCCTTGGGCTCACAACATATCTTTGGGAATCCATCATGGCTTGATTGTGCATCTATGTTGATAGCATCGGATTGGTCACTTAGGTTTTGTTGAATTATAGCTGTTGGCCCTATGAGGCCATGTTTGCTTGCTATGCGTAGGCTATTTTTGGTGCCTTGGCACCCATTTAAGTGTGGGCTCTATGGCCTTGGGGGTGGCCTTAGTTGGCAGTGGTTTTGTGGTCTCGGTGGGAGGGGGGTCGTGATAACTCACAACCCCCCTCCTTAGGCTTGGTCCTAGGTGGCTCTATCAGAGGCATAGCAAGATTTGGTGGAGCCTTGCTACCCTTGCTGAAAGTTGTCTCACAATTCAAAAATTTCCAATGGAAAGGAAAATCTGTTATAGATCCTAGTCCACGTTGTAGTGTGCTTGCTTCTTGAAAGTGCGTCCTAATAGCATTTCTTGACCTGCATCCTTCGTATTTGGCAATACATAGAAGATGACTGGTAGGCTCTCAGACTCAATAGAGACTGTGATCTTGCATTTCCCTAGGGGTGCATATGACTTGCCCTCAAATGGGCAGAGTTTAGCATTGGTGGGCTATAACTGTGCTGACCAATGAGGGTCCAATGAGCGTAGGTCAAGAAATTGAAGTCAGCTCCCTTGTCAATCAAGACATCAAAAGCATGTGTGTGCCAAGCAGTGGCCATGATGCATAGGTATGCTAGTGCTACTACCTCTTCATCCTCATCCTCTAGTTTGGTGATGGTGGCTACACGGACGTTGACGCAGGGGCTTCTAGCATAGGGGGCTCATACAGTGGGTGTTTGGGAGGATAGTACTTCTTTACATGGCTACCATTGAAGAAGCCTATGTCCTCGCCCTCTAGGGTTTCAAGTTCTACGTTTCCAATTAGGCTGATGGTTTGAACCTTGAAAGGTCCTAGCCCCCGGTATTTTATTTTTTGCTTATGTCCTTTGACTTAATATAGCAGTATTAAGTCACCCTGTTTAAAGTTGCGCTAATTGACATGCTTGTCAAACCAACTTTTGCGTCTTTCCTTCTCGCATATGAGAGCATGGATGGGTATAAGCCGGATTTCCATTAAAAGTGTTTGAGTTCAATCAAGTGTTCTGTCCATGCCCCCTTCCCATCCCATCTTTCTTGGAGGGCGATCCTGAGGCTTGGCACAAAGAATTCCAAGGGAAGGACTACCTCTGTACCATATGTCAATCTAAAGGGGGTCTATCCTACCACCATCTTGTAAGCCGTGCGATAGGCCCACAAAGCTGCCATCAATTTGTTATCCCAATCACTGCGTGACATGGAGATAACCTTGGTTAGGACATTCACTAGGATTTCATTTGTTGATTAAACTTGACCATTTGCATGTGGGTAATATGATGAAGATTTCTGATGGATGATTAGGAAGGCGGACAGGAGGTGAGCTATCGCTTCGTTGATGAAGTGGGTGCCTTGGTCACTAACTAGTCTGATGGGTAGCCGAATCGTGAGATCACCTGTCCCGTAGGAACTTAGTGGTGGTCTGAGTGTCATTCTTTCTTGTAGCTCATGCTTTTGTCCATTTGGTTAGATAGTCGGTGGCCACAATGATGTATTTAGCCTATGAATATTGCGCTGTGAGACTAATGGGGCTGATGAAGTTTATCCCCCATTTCTCGATGTCAAGATTGTGGGAGAGAAGGAAGGAGTCTCGCTTGAAGCTTTCTTGCTTGCACAATGGGGGAAGACACACAAGGGTGGAGGCTGAAAACAGTTTTCCTCTTCTTAGTTGTGTAAGCCAAAAGAACTCAAGTATAAGGAAATAGAAGAACCATATATATGGGTCTCAAACCAAACTCAACTAACTAAGGTGGCATACTAACTGAGCCACGAACTAGAATAGATAAGGATAGCTATCATGTAGCTATTATTCATGGGCGGTGTACCAACCGCGTCTGCAACTGACAAGTCGGTGACATAAATACATAACGGTCACCCTGGCGTATCACGAGTGGAGCTCGATATCTCAACACTCCCCCTCGAGCTCAATCCCAATTCCTGCACACCAAGCAGGTCTCTGAACTTGCGCAGCTTCTCTGCGCCCAATGCCTTCGTAAATATGTCAGCTACCTGATCCTCTGTGCTGACATAAACTAGATCAATAAGACCTAGTAAAACCCTCTCTCGCACATAGTGATAATGCACCTCAATGTGCTTTGTTCTAGCATGATAGATTGGGTTATTTGCCAAGTGTATACTACTCATGTTGTCACAATAAATGACAACTGGCCCATCTGTAGACTGATGCATATCATAAAGTAGCTTATGCAACCAAGCTACCTCACATGCAGCCATTGCTGCACCCCTGCACTCAGCCTCTGTGCTCGACAAGGCAACTGTAGGCTGTTTCTTGCTGCTCCAAGTGACTGCAGCACTCCCAAAAGAGAACACATATCCACTGGTAGATCGTCTATCAGAAATACTACCAGCCCAATCAGCATCAGTGTATCCATGGAGCTGTATCTGAACCCCAGTCTCATAAAATAGTCCATACTGCAATGTGGACTTCACATACCTGAGTATGCATCTAGCCGCATCCAAATGCGGTTTCCTTGGAGCCTGCATAAACTGACTTACCAACCCAACAGCATAGCTCAAATCGGGCCTGGTAATAGTCATATAAATCAAACTTCCTACTATGCGTCTGTACATACTAGGGTCTTCCAGAAGCTCACCTGCATCTGTGCTCAGCTTCACATTCTGCTCCAAAGGAACTGAAATAGGCTTACAGCCTGTCATCCCATATTTGGATAGCATGTCCAATCCATACTGCCTCTGCAAGAGCTGTATCCCACTTGGTGATCTAATCACCTCAATGCCCAAGAAATAACGCAGCTCTCCCAAATCCTTCATCTCAAACTTCTGCTTCAATAGCATTTTCACATGAAGGATATCTTCATCACTGTCACCTTTCATAATCAAATCATCAACATAAATGACAAGTAGCATAATACCTTTCTCTGTTTTTCTCACATAAAGTGAGAAATCTGCCTTGGAAATCTGAAAGCCAATAGTGACAAGATACTGTCCTATCTTGTCAGACCATGCTCTAGGTGCTTGCTTCAAGCCATACAAGGCTTTCTTCAACCTGCAAACAAACTCAGGATGAACAGCATGCACATAACCTGGTGGCTGCTCCATATAGACCTCTTCTTGCAAATCACCATGCAAGAAGGCATTCTTTACATCCATCTGATGTAAAGACCATCCCTTTGATGCAGCCATAGCAATGACTGCTCTTACGGTTGCCATCCTTGCAACCGGACTGAATGTTTCTTCATAGTCAATGCCATATGTTTGTGCATACCCCTTGACTACTAATCTTGCCTTGTCTCTGTTCACAGAACCATCTGCATTGTGCTTCACCTTATAAACCCACTTACAGCCAATTGCATTCTTACCTTTAGGCAAAGGTACTAACTCCCATGTAGCATTTGCTTCCAAGGCATCCATTTCTTCATCCATGGCTTTCTCCCATTTTTCTTTTCCCATGGCTTGCTCAAAAGATGTAGGTTCTGGTTCTTGTATCACTTTGACCATATATGCATAGTGAATGGCTGTAAATCCATCATATTTCAGCCTATCCACAGGATACCTAACTCTGGTAGACCTACGCAAAGTAGGTTCACTCCCAGGTGCTCTCAAAACATCCCTGGTCTTCCTTACTCCAGGTGTAACAATAGAAGGAATACCCAACTCATCATCAATGCTCTGTTCTGAGCCACTGGATTCACCATCCACATAAGAGTGACCTGCATTCACATCAAACATGGGCTGATCAACCTTCTCTTTTCCTTTTCGTGATACCTGCATACCACTATCTGCATTACTTTGAGAAGATTCTCCTGATCTCAATCTGCCTGTCCATGGCGAAGAATGTGAACCACTACTAGAGGACGCTCCAGGTCCACTAATATTTTGTGACTGCTGCTGTGAATTTTGTGCAGCATTACCATTTTGTGCATCTACATCATCAATCACATTTACTGGTTTATACCAGCTACTCATCTCATTAAAAAAAACATCTCTGCTCACTGTAAACTTACGAGTAGAAGGGTTATAGCATCTATACCCTTTTTGCTGCAGAGAGTAACCAATAAAGATGCACTTCTCAGCTTTTGGATCCAACTTGGATCTCAACTCATCTGGCACATGTACATAGGCAATGCAACCAAAAATTTTCAAATGAGAAATATCTGGTTTCCTACCAGTATACCTCTCCTCTGGAGTCATTCCATGTATTGCTGCAGTGGGAGTCCTGTTCATTATGTAGACTGCTGTAGCAACTGCTTCAGCCCAATAAAAATCTGGCAAGTCTTTTTCATTAAGCATGGCACGAGATACCTCTCCAATATGCCTGTTTTTCCTTTCTACAATTCCATTTTGTTGTGGGGTATAACTGCATGAATATTGCTGCTTTATGCCATGCTCCTGCAAGAACTTTGCAAACTCATTTGAGAGGTACTCTCCCCCTCCATCTGACCTTAGGCATTTTACTTGCAGGCCTGTTTCTTTTTCAACCATAGCTTTAAGAGTTTTGAAATGCCCAAAAACTTCACTTTTCTTTTTCATAAAATACACCCAAACTTTTCTGCTGTAGTCATCAATAAAACTGACAAAATAATGACAGCCTCCAAGAGATACACCTTTAGTAGTCCACACATCAGAGTGGATTAATTCCAATGGCTTCTTACTCTCTTGAACATGTCTAGGAAATGGTTTCCTTGCCTGTTTTCCAAATTGACAGGCTTCACATACCTTATGCATTTCTGCAACCTTGAATTTCGGCAAACCTGCAACAATATTTTGGGCCTGCATTGATTTAAGTCGCTGTACATTAGCATGACCAATGCGTTTATGCCAGATATCAATATCTGCAACTACACCGGTCCCATGTGCAAACATTGCTACACTCAATTCAGACATGTCTGCATCCAATGTAAACATTCTGCCCTTCTTCTTTCCTTTTGCTATCAAGCGACCTTTATTTTTCATATCCTCAACAAAGCATCCATGAGGATTAAATCTGACCTGCAAGCCCTGCTCAACCATTTGACCAACAGAAACCAGATTCTTGGTGATATTCGGGACATGAAATACATCGGACAGGTATTTCTTTTTCCCATCCTGCATAGACAAGGGAATTTTTCCAATCTGCACAATAGGATGTGCAGTATCATCACCAGTCTCCACAAATCCTGGTTTTTCCATTTTCCTTGCATCCTCCATCCATTCTGCATGACCTGTCATGTGGTTTGATGCACCTGAGTCAACATACCATACATCATTGCTTTCTTCTGCACTTGTCACAGAATTGTTCATGTGCTGCACCATGAACAAATGCTCATTTCTGTCATCACCCTGTCTGCTAGAAGATGCATAATTCCCTTGTTGCAGTTTTCCATTCATGATGTCATTCTGCTTTTTATAGCAGTCTTTAGCCATATGACCCATTTTACCACAGTAGTAGCATTCAACATTACTATTTGCATTTTGACCTCTTTGCCATCCACCACGACCTCTTTGGCTCCCCCTGCCTCTAGAGTTACCACGTCCTCCTCCATAGGACTGGTTTTCTTGAGTTTGCTGCATATTCTGATTTCTACCACGGCCTCCAAATCGGCCTCCTCTACCTCTGCCTCTACCTCTTCCAGCATTTGAGTAGAAGACAGCTTCTTTTGAAGTTACTCCTGAAGAAGATGCACCACCATTTCTCTGCTCCTCAGAAATTAGAAGAGCAAACAACTCCTCAAAATCAGGAAATCTTTCACGAACTGAAATGGATGTCCGAAACTGTGCATAATCCTTTCCTAGACCATTCAAGGTCACAGAAACTAAATCATCATCTTCCACCGGCGACCCAATGGAAGCAAGTGCATCTGCAATCTTCTTCACCTTCATGTGGTAGTCATTGATGCTCTTTCCCGCAGCATATACTGCCCTCTTGCTTCACCGCGAAGGGCGTCTCAACCTGAGACAATGCACTCCTGCAATTTCCGGTTGTGCTACCTGCAGAGATCTGCTCCCAAAACAGGAAATGAAAGCAACACTGCTCCTCTTACCAGACCACCGCGAGCTTGGCTTGCTTTCTTGAGCTCCTTACCACGAACAAGGCTCTGATACCATGTCAAGATTGTGGGAGAGAAGGAAGGAGTCTCGCTTGAAGCTTTCTTGCTTGCACAATGGGGGAAGACACACAAGGGTGGAGGCTGAAAACAGTTTTCCTCTTCTTAGTTGTGTAAGCCAAAAGAACTCAAGTACAAAGAAATAGAAGAACCCTCTATATGGGTCTCAAACCAAACTCAACTAACTAAGGTGGCATACTAACTGAGCCACGAACTAGAGTAGATAAGGATAGCTATCATGTAGCTATTATTCATGGGCGGTGTACCAACCGCATCTGTAACTAACACGTCGGTGACATAAATGCACAACGGTCACCCTGGCGTATCACGAGTGGAGCTCGATATCTCAACATGCACATTGTGCAACTCTTGCTTGAGCTGCATTTTCCTGGCTTGCGTATTTGTGCTGTACATTTTTGACAAAGTATCCCATGCCTCCTTTGGCGTACTTGCATCCTGAATATGCACAATCATAGAGTCTGAAATACTGATAGACAGCCAATACATAACTTTCCTGGCTCTCTCATGCCATGTTTTGAATGCCTGCATTTGCCGTTGATTGGGAACATCAGGAAGAACTGGTTCTTCTTCATTTCCTGCAACAAATTCCCAATATCCTTTTCCCATAAGGAAATTCGTCATTCTAAACTTCCATGCTTGGAAGTTGTTCTTGTCAAGCTTTTCAGTTACAATCTGTGAAAGAGAATCAGACGCCATTACAGAACACTTCGAAAAATTCTGTCACTGCAAAAACTCAGCTTCACCCTCACAAGGGCAAATCTGCAAAACTGGCGAAAGTGGTATTTGACCACACAGTCACTTCCTAGTGACGATTTTGCATAAACAGGAACCAAGGATGATTCTGAAACTCCCAATGTCTCTGCGCACAAGCATACGATGCAATTTCTACAGTAACTTTTCACCGACCTGTAGAACAGTGGCTGCACAGCATAAAACTGAACCTTTTCCTGAGTGCGTGCAGAAAACTTCCGTCTGCGAAACAAGCCCCGAAATGGCCTCAAATAAAAAAAACAAGGTCGCCGAGTCTCAACCTGAGACAATGCACTCCTGCAATTTCCGGCTGTGCTACCTGCAGAGATCTGCTCCCAAAATAGAAAATGAAAGCAACACTGCTCCTCTTACCAGAACACCGCGAGCTTGGCTTGCTTTCTTGAGCTCCTTACCACGAACAAGGCTCTGATACCATGTCAAGATTGTGGGAGAGAAGGAAGGAGTCTCGCTTGAAGCTTTCTTGCTTGCACAATGGGGGAAGACACACAAGGGTGGAGGCTGAAAACAGTTTTCCTCTTCTTAGTTGTGTAAGCCAAAAGAACTCAAGTACAAAGAAATAGAAGAACCCTATATATGGGTCTCAAACCAAACTCAACTAACTAAGGTGGCATACTAACTGAGCCACGAACTAGAATAGATAAGGATAGCTATCATGTAGCTATTATTCATGGGCGGAGTACCAACCGCGTCTGCAACTGACAAGTCGGTGACATAAATACACAACGGTCACCCTGGCGTATCACGAGTGGAGCTCGATATCTCAACACTCGAAAGGTTCTCATGTGATAATTGGGGTTAGCTCCATGTGATCTTTACGGATAGGTACTTTAGTCGTTGGTACTCATCACAATGCTTCACGAATCGCGTTGCATCTTGGAAGAGGGTAGGCCACCATAGCTGGGACTACAACACTTTACGAGCTGTCGTGTCTCCGTTGAAATGTCCTCTTGCGACTCCGTCATGTGCCTCTGTCAATACATCATACATCTCATGCTCACACATGCATATGCATAGTAACTTGTCTTGTCCCAGCCTGTAAAGTTGGCGAGCTATCAACTGATAGGGTTGGATTTACAAGATAAGCCACCTAAGTCGGGCCTTTTCTATCGATCACTTTGGTAGTCCATGTTTAAGCACTTGGACTATGTCATCTGCCCAATAAGGTGTCATGTCAGCTCTAAACAAAACTTTTTCATTGGAAAAGCAGAATAGGTGTGCGTATGGTAGTTCATCCACAATGCCTTGTCCAGCCACTTCTCCCGTGGGGATACGAGATAGACAGTCAGTCATGTAATGTTTCTTCCCTTTATGCACCACCATGGAGAAGTAAAATTCCAAAAGCAAAAGCAATCATCTACCAATGCATCCCATAGTGCATCGTTTATTAACTAGATACAACAAGGCTTGATAGTCAACAAAGAAAGTAAAAGGCATGGCCAAAAGATAATGTTCGAATTTCTTCACTGCAAATACCATGGCCAAGCCCTCTCTCTCCATTGTCAAGTAATTCATTTCAGTCTCAGTGAATTGTTTACTAGCAAAGCTCACTGGATAATCCAGGTTGTGTTCACCAGGTTGGCACAGCACAAATCCTATGGCAAATTTTGAAGCATCGATGTGCACATGGAATGTGAGTGTCCAATTTGGGGCTCATAGTATCTATGTGGTGGTTAGAGCCCTTTTTAGTTCCTCATACGTGGGTAATCAACAGCTTATATAGAGGTCTAGGAATCAATGTGTAGTTTAACACAAACCGTCGATAGTACCTGGCATGTCCTAAAAAGCATTGAACATCCTTGTAATTAATTGGGGGTGGAAGATCAACAATGACCTTGATCTTTGAGAAATCTATGGAAATGCCATTCTTGACACTATGTGTCCTAGGATGCATCCACCCAGAACTAGCATTTCAAGGGGTTCAATGAGAGGTGGTATAGCCAGCATCGTTCAAAGACTGCTCGAACCTGCCTAGGTGTTCTCGCCAAGAAAAGTGAACGCACAAGTCATTCACAAAGACCTCTAACTCCTTTCTCAGCATGTCTTTGAAAATTGTACACATCATGGTTGGTGTGTTAGTCAATCCAAAAGGCATGATTATGTAGGCAAAGACTCCCCATTCGGTGGCAAATGCTGTCTTATGCCTATTGTTAGGATGCACTTGCGATTGGTTGTACCCAGAGAACCCATCCAAAAAACTATAGGCCTCATTGCTAGCTACTCTCTCTAGCATGTGCTCTGTGGTACATCGATGGGTAATTATCTCTCTTTGTAGCTCTGTTTACTTTCTTGTAATTGACACACACTCTAATCTTTCCATTCTTCTTTAACATGATGACTCTCGGGGAAACCTAGTCCATGTGTTCAATTTCATAGATGAATCCTCCTCTCATTGGCTTGTCGATTTCTTCTTTTAGCATGGGTGTGCTTTGGATTCATGGGATACGGTCATTGCTTGGCAGGCATTGCGTCAGGTGTCATGGATATGTTGCGAGTCACCATGCTCGAGTCTATTCCTTTGAGCTCTTCTAGGGACCAAGCAAAGACGTCTATATACTCTCGCAGGAGAGTAATGAGACTTGCTTCATGAGACTTGCTTCATCTTGCTCTACCAAGTCATCTACTATAAAGACAAGTTGTGGGGTCTCCCCTTCCCTAGCTAAATTGACCTCCTTGACATTGGCAGGTCCCTCGATTGGTTCACTTGCCTGCCCCCTGTCGCTTGGCTCCTAGCAAGATCACTACCATATCTCCCTTTTTGAACTTTGTGAATTATTTTGGTAGGTCTTGCATTTTTTGTTGTTTGTTTTCCCACATTTATTGGTTCGACACATGTCGTTCCTCTTTTAGTCATTGGTGTCGTAGGTGGATGGCTAGGTCCCCCTTAGTGCGTCTAGTCTTGGGAGGCTGAGGTATTTCAGGGTCGCTATTTGAGCTGACCTCCGATTCTAAATTGAACTCTCCATCTTTGCTAGAAGAGGGGCTCTCTCATGGTGGTTGTAGCTCAAAAGGTGAGTCCATTTGCAGCAGTGGTGCATCCCTTGGTTGAGCTAGGCCTGCTTACTCGTAGTCGATTGCACTAGTGTGCTCCAATCAAGTTCGTTCACAGTCCTTGCACCTAACTCCCTCCCCTACTCTAAGTGCACTCTGCTTATGTGGTCTGGGGTTGACTTGTATTTCTTCGATCATATGCCCCCTAGTGTTGTACTCTAGGGCATCGGCTTCCTTTTCACTCTCATCATTGAAGGAACAACAATCCTCATATTCATCATCGGAGATGTCTTTATCGAGTTGCTCCTAATTCTCCTGGGTTCTGATTATTCTCTTCTTGTTGGTCGAGAAGTAAGGCCCAATTGTACTTTAAGTTCAAATCATGCACCTTGTACCATTGCCATTCAAGCTCATCTAAGAGATCTAGAAGTGGCTTAATATTTGTGTTGCGCATCTAGGTTGGCCTAACAGGATATCGTAATCTACTCCCTTCATGACTATGAAGTCAACAGAGAATTGGATCCTTCTTATCTTTACTGGCCAATTTTTTAACACTCTGAATGGCTTCACCTTCATTCCATTTTCCAATGTGACATAAATCTAGCAGTCTTGACCAATGGATTGCCACAAGTTTGGAGTATCATATGGCTTAGCACACTCACTCCTATCCCTGTGTCCAAGATCCCCTTTCTGGTGACATCCCTAGTGCTAAGACCAGTAGGACTGCATGCATTTCCATGCCTTCCCAAAAAGTGTTGATGTGTAGGGATTTGGGCATGGAGTGCAGCGTCAGACTCAGTATTTGAGTTTCTGCATCATGCTTAGGAAAATCTATGGAAATTGGCTCATTTGGTTCTTCAACCCACTATTTCAGATCTAGCCATAGCCTTGGGTGTTGCCTAAGCACGTCGCCTAAGCTTAGAGTTACAGGGGTGGCCACCAGTGTATTGAGGAGGTTGTTAGCCATTTTCCTCTCTCCCAAATTTGCGGTTCTTGGCTAATGGCCTTGATTGATTTGCTGGCTCGGAGAATTTAGACTTTGTCTAAGGCTACCCAATTTGAGGTGCCATCGCCTCCCTTGATATTGGTCGTGGGGGAAAACTGGCATGCTTATGCTTGAGAGATCATCGATCTCATCCTCTAGTATGGGTTCAATGTCCTTTAGGTGCTCTTGGGCCTCCCTTATCCATTCCTTCACCTTCTTGATGGCTTCGGGCTAGCACTTTGGGTTGGGGTACTCCCCAACCTTAGCACTTCCCTTTTTAGCTGTCTGAGGTGTCGACATCTCTTCTTCTACATCACTGACTTTCCCTCAAACCAGTAGAGTCGTGATACTTTCAATTTTGAGGGGGTGACCTTAGCGTTTGGTCTCTTCTTCCTTCATCTCCGACTCCTTTTTTCAACTGAGGTTGCTAGGCCCTAGTAATGATATGCCGGCTTGCTTTGTTTGCACACAGGTCATGACATGCAACGGGATAGGTGTGGCCTCCCCATCGAGTGTCTTGACACCAAACAAACCCAATGGAACCGATGGCTCATTTGCTGAACCAGAGGATGGTCTCTGCCTATGGCAATTGTTGTCGTGTTTCCCGCAGCATAGAGGAGCGAAAAATGAAAAAAAGGAAATAGCCAGAAAGGCACCTTGACCAGTAGCCAGACCCTAAAAATTTTAAATGTACGACACTCAGAAAAACTCAATGTTGCCCCGAGGCGACAAAGGAGTAGAAGGCACACCATTAAATATGGAAGCGCTCCCGAATCCTTGTAAAAGAGTGCCAGGCTCCCTCCTGTGCAAATTGTACGCATTAGTTGGGAATAGGATGAAATTAGAGTGATGGGGAAAAAAGGGCCTAGGCTACAGCCGGCCATGTAAAAAAGGGAATGACCACCCAAAAGGGATTTAGGGTTTTGTATATAAAGTTGAAAAGTGAATGAGAAGCTCATTCTTTGGTGTGTGGCAAAAAGAGTCTTCTTCTTCCTCTCTTCTGCTCTCCTTCTTGCTTGTGTGTGCTCTTGAGAGAGGGAGTGTGAGAGTGTGAGGGAGTGAGTGTGTGTAGGAGTGAGGGATCAAGAGGGTGAAGCTCTTCACCATCTCCTCTTCTCTTCTTCTTTTCTCTTCTCTTCTCTTCTCTTGTGCACACGGCTATGGAGGATGGATCTTGGAGATGGAGGAGGCTTGAGGATGCTTGAGCTAGCATCACAAATCGTGGAGTTACCGGAGTGCAAGAGAGGGAAGGGTACTCAATCAAGCATCAAGATAAGCTCACTACACTCGTAGGATCGATGGTGCGTTAGCTAGGTGAGAGATAGTCATTAGAGCTCGCATGGAATGCTTGAACAATAAGCGGTCCATGGGTCTTGGAGGTTGAGCGAAAGCTCCCACATTTTGGTTCCATTGACAGGACCAACGGATTCAAGCTTGAGCACATGTGCGCCTCATATCGAGCATCGAAGTAGGGTTCTCATCCCCGAAACGGAGCTTGAGATAGGTAGGAAGCTTGGGTGTTTTTAATCTTCAAAACAAGTAAGTATTTTGGGATATTTTGGTTGTTTAATGATTAGAAAGCATGGAGAATCTATTTCAGTTTTTTGCCTTTGATCTTTGTTGCATTTAGCGTAGGTTAGAGTTAGGAAATCGAACTGGAAAAGGGTAGGGTTTATTGTTTCAAAACAGGGCAAAATAGGAAAAAAATCGTGCAAAATGTGTAAAATGTGTTGAGATTCAGCAATCACACTCACTAACAGCCTCTTTGTATGGAGCTTCAGGGCCAAGGACATGCAGGCTTACCTATCCCATATGCACAGTGGTGCCTACTATAGTTTCCTACTTTCCTATAAAGCATTGTACTTGCTTCCTTTTCTTAATGCAATGATAGTACTCTTTTCTTATTAGTAAAGTGTCAGTGTCATTGTCCACATACACAAGATTGTATTTATGAGTCCAAGTCTCAATCTTGGAACCTAATTCACTTGTGTAACAAACAGTGTCTTTGTCTTCTCCATCATGAGTTTACTCTTCTTCTTTCATCCACCATAACTAACTGCCATGTCCTAGATCCGGCTCATTCGACATGGTATCATAGCTCAGTTGGGCATGGCCTAGCCTCGTCTCTGCTCTTCCATCTCTTCTTTATTTTTCATCAACTCAGCTTGAGTTCATGACTTCACTCCCAGCTCAATTCTGACTGTACCTTCAATAAAGCTCCAATGGCTGCCATAGCCTGCAAGACCCTGCCTCCTTGGAGCTCTTAGATCTCTTGAACCAGGCAATATCTCCCCAAGCTCTCTTGTGGAGAATCTTTCCTTGACTCCCTATGCTCCTTCCTGGTACATCACAGAGGCACATTGGCAACCAACAGCCCTGGCATTGCGAATTTTCGTCCTCGGTGTTGTCTAGATCTGCGCCAGTCCCGGTTCGTACAGTTGTTCATCTCCCACGCAGCACAATCTGGTCCACAACCTTAGGGATTTGGAAGCCCATGTCATAAGCTCTCTATCCATTAAAAAATTTTGGAAAATGATCAAGGCTACAGCCCACACAAACTGAAAAACCAGGCCCCTATCTCAGAAACCCTAATTCCACCATAGCCAAAATCTCCCAAGCTCATTTTTCTCTCATTTTCTCACTCCTGCCACGAAACCAAGCTAAAGCCCACTCTGATCTACTATCCCAGCACCAAATCAAGGAGGGGAAGGACCTGAGAAGATTGAAGAAGGATCAACGACCCCGAGCAAGGAAGATTCAAGCTCAACATCAAGTCTCTATATAGTGTGTTTTCACACTACCATTACTTGGGTCTCTTGACACATTGTAATCTGCTCCTTCACTTGTAACATCTGAGAATCTTAGTACTAATTTGCTACTGCTTCAGCTATCCAACATGGGAAAAGACTCTCCAAATTCTCAGTTCAAGGGAGTCGGGTTTCACACCTGGCAAACCAGCATCAAGCTCATTCTGATGAAGAAGGGTCTTTGGGCCATTACCAATGGCAAAGAGAAGAAACCTTGGGATGCGGACCTTGCAATTACTTGGCAAAAGAATGATGACAAGGCACAAGCCATCATTAAGCTAGAATTGGATGACAGCTACATCCATCATGTGGATGCCTGTGACACGTCCCATGACACTTGGGACAAATTGGATACCTTATTTGGTGCATAGTCAAAGTTGTCTAAGTATGGTCTATTGATTGAATTTTTCCGACTTGATATGAAGCCTCATACATCCCTGGCATCCCATCTGAACTACATGGAAATCCTGCTTACTCAACTTGCAGGGATAAAGCTAAAAATGGATGAAGATGTTTGTATTGGTGTCTTGTTAAAAAGTCTGCCTCCTGCCTATGATAATGTATCAACCACTCTAACCAATATGCATGATCCTCAACTTGTTGATATTAAAGCCTCTCTGCTACTAGAGGAAGAAAAGAAACTTAAAAGAAAAGAAGAGGCTAGCACTTCAAAGGATGAACAAATGTTATATGTAAACAACAGATACAAAGGTAAAAAGGAACCGCTCTTCTGTGACTTCTGCAAAAGGACCGGACACACTGAGAAGTTCTATCATGCTAGGAAGAGGTCCCAAAAGGCCTATCTTGCAGTTGTGAAAGAAGAAGAAGACCATGGACCAAAAGATGAAGATGAAGATGAAGATGAAGACCACCAGGATCAAAAGGACAAGACTCATCAGTCCTTCTACTCTCATTACTCTGATAGACTATTTTAAAAGCCTTGTATTTCCTTGCCCTAATGCTTCTTGCCATAAGCTTTGTAAACTCCCCATGTAACTTGGCACTATAGTCCCTGTACAGTTTGTGAGGCCCCTGTTACAGTCTCTGGATGTCCATCATGTTTTGGTGCCCACACTTAGCCTTTTCTGCAACAGCCTCTGGTGTCTACCATGTTTGTGGTGTGCCCACACTTAGCCTTTTCTGCGACAGCCTCTGGTGTCTACCATGTTTGTGGTGTGCCCACACTTTGCAGGTGGTTCTCATTACAGCCTCTACACACTTTGTGCCTTTCTAGTTATGATTGAGGAGGGGTGTTGAGATTCAGCAATCACACTCACTAACAGCCTCTTTGTATGGAGCTTCAGGGCCAAGGACATGCAGGCTTACCTATCCCATATGCACAGTGGTGCCTACTGCAGTTTCCTACTTTCCTATAATGCATTGTACTTGCTTCCTTTTCCTAATGCAATGATAGTACTCTTTTCTTATCGGTAAAGTGTCAGTGTCATTGTCCACATACACAAGATTGTGTTTATGACACCAAGTCTCAATCTTGGAACCTAATTCACTTGTGTAACAAACAGTGTCTTTGTCTTCTCCATCATGAGTTTACTCTTCTTCTTTCATCCACCATAACTAACTGCCATGTCCTAGATCCGGCTCATTCGACAAAATGCTCGCTAAGATGCCTAACATTGGCAAGTGAGCGACTGGGGGCATCAACGCCACATTTGGAAAGGCATATAAGAGACAAGAGGCCAAAAGAGAGCTCATTTGTGCCATTTCAGTGAGAGAGAGAGAGAGAGAGAGAGATAGAGAGATAGAGAGCTCCAGCTCATGTTGATTTGATCGCATCACGGACACACTTACTGGCCCGTTCAGGTATACAAACCTATCCCTCTACTTCCCTAGATAGGATCTGGAAGTGCATGACCATGGTGACAGCCTACATTTGGTAAAACGATCAAAATTGCATTCGTGCGGGTTACGTGCGCCACATTCGGCCCGTCCGAGTGGCCTCTCCTGGGCGGATTCCCATAATCGGCCCTCGGCCCTTGTCACTCGGCCCAGTCGGTCAAACCCTAGTCCGCCCTCAGCCCGGGTCCAAGTCAAAGATTTTTGCCACGTGGCACATTCGACCTCGGCCTGTCCGAGCGACCCGTTCGAGTCTCAAATTTGGCCCTCGGCCACACCCAGGATTGAGCCCTCGGCCAAGCGCCGTTCGGCCCATCCAAATTACCCTGTCCGAATCTGCCATTCGGCCCGTCTAAATTACCATGTCCGAATCCGCCATTTGGCCCTCGACCCTGTGCCTCAACCCGTCCAAGTGACCAAAAAAAACTCGGACCCTGCAATTCGGACCAGTTGGTTCAAGTGCAACTTTTTGTCAAATCTATCACAAATTTGACCTAACTAGGAAAATACGCATTAGCGCAAACTGTAGAAACCCTTCGGGCGCTCAAAACTGGATTCTGGCACACGTGACAAGAGAAATTGTAGTGCGCAGCTACTTAGTGGCTAGAAGTGGACAGTTGTGGGACCCAAGGACTTGGACGCGAGCCGCTGAACCATAAAACTTGATCGACCGGAAACGAACAAGGCAACATACAAGGAAACCCTAAACCATGACTAAACGGCCAGAAAATGGACCTACAAGCCTATCAGGCCCGAAACAAGCGATAGTGTGTAGAATGTCGAGGAATTGGTCGCTCCACTCACACGGAATTTTCGCACTTGAAGTACACTTAAGAAAGCTGAAAGCCTGATTGGGGACAAGTGCACGAGGAACGACACACTCACCGAGTGACCCTAAATTGAGGTCTCTATTCAATAACCAAAGGGACTCACTCAGATAAAACACTCAAGGAACCCACCAATAGGAGAGGACCTAAGATATAGATAAACCATCAAGCACAGAGTAGGACCAGGCAAGGAACGCCATCGACGAAGATCTGTCAAGACTATTCAGCTTGATCGACAGCGTAGTGGAGCGCAAGAATTCGACGATGACGGAAGAAAGCTCAGATTATCGGTCTAATGAGGAGCTTGATTTGAGTGTATTCTTAGATGTTATCTAGCAGCTAGTGAGTAGTTACGATGCACACACCCGGTACGAGCACAACGGCAGGACAGCAGACGCAATCATTGCAGACCTAGAGGAGGAGAGAAGGCTAGCTCGCAAGGCATTGCAGGGATTGGCTGATTATAATAGGGATTAGCAGGCTAGGAGTCAAAGGCAAAGCATGGAGCTGCATGAGGTGCATCGAATGCTGAACTTGGCTGGCTAAAATCGAACGGACCATGAGAGAGCACTAGAGGGAGACTTGACGTTGAGCAAGCTCCTCATGAAACGACTGCTCGATAACACCATAGTAGAGCAGAGTGCCACCACACTAGCGACGTCTCTACTTGCAGGATTAGGGGCGAACCAAGGCCCAAAAAGCCAGGCCAAAATACCAATTGTTGCCAAGAAACTCGATAAGTACCAACCGCATGACGATCCATACAGCTTTGTTGAGCAGCTTGAGCAAGTCTACAAAGCCAACGGCCTCAACGACCAGACTCAACGTTCGCAAGCATTCGGGCTTTGCCTAGGCGACAAGGGTAGGATGTGGTATACAAGCCTGGATGCCGTAGAACGAGCCAACTTCAATAATCTCAAGGATCTCTTCGTCAAGAGATTCGCCGAGCCCGGATACTTCGATAACCTGCTAGTACGCTTGATGAATATCAAGCAGAAAGAGAAGGAGGACATCCGCAACTACGTGACCCATGTGAGAAGTCCCTTTAAGAGAATCCCTCTAGGCGAGTGACCGAGTGACAGAGAAGTTTCGACTGTATTCATCAGCGGAATTTAGGACGAGAAGTTATATAAGGCTTTGGCAAGCAATTCAAGCTTGCAGCGGGACGTGGTGGCTAGAGTGTTTGAGGAAGCCATCAGAGTCGATGACCAGCTGAAAGAGCGGAGCTCTGGGAGCTCAAATCTAGAAGAACCCAACTCGTGAAGCTCAGAGAGAACGTCAGCCTCTAATGAGCGGTCCATCCCATCATCCCAAGATAAGGGGAAGGCCTTCGAGACAGACCAAGGCTTGGCTGAGGTCAAGATGGAATTAGCCAAGTTACAAGACATGTTGAGATGACCAATGCACCCGCACGTCCAATGCGTGTACTGTGGCGAAAACCACTTGCGGGCCGAGTGTCAAGACCCTAGCTCAAGACCTTGTGCTAACTGTGGTAGGTTCGGCCATGACGTCGCACATTGTAGGTTACCAAGAAGACTTCCATACTCGCAACCTTACGGCCAGCCTTACCTAGCGAACAAGCCACAGCCATTCTTCGGAAGGGGAGCCCCATTGGCTCTTCCCGCACCTAATGATATGAAACCAACCGTCCCTAGAATGGACATAAATCCTACAGGCATTCCTAGACCGCCTGGTCCTTACGTGACCCACCCACCGAGTGATGCTCCACTACACTACATGGAGGAGACAAATGATGAAGAGACTTACATATACCCTTACGTATCACACGACGATGAGGGTAACACGGTCCTCATGGATTATCGACCCGTGCTGGTGATGGCGCTAGGACGAGGGCGAGGTAGAGGCCTAGGAGGGTAGCCACAGGATCCAGTCACTTGTTGGACTTGTGGTCACCCCAGTCACGTCTCATCACGCTGCCCTAAAAGAGAGCAGCAAAACAGAGACAAGGCTGACCAAAGGTGTGCAGAGTGCGGAATCACCCATCTTTTCATAGATTGCCCAAAGCGAAAGCCATCCTCTAGTTCAACCAACTTCCCATCTGTCCCACTAGGACTGTTTGGTGTTGAAAACCCCGATGGAGAGGCCACACCTATTCCATTGCAGGTTATGACCCGAGCCCAAACGAAGCAGGCCAGCATCTCTCTGCCAAGACCTAGCAATCTTGACGCAACCTTCATAGGAAAGAAAAGCCGCAGGGGGAAAAAGAAGAGATCGGAAGCTAAGGTCGCACTAAAGACTGAGAGTGCTACGACTCTACCTACGGCGGGTAAGAAGGTTTCAGACACGGAGGCAGAGACTTCAGCCCCTAAGACAGCCGAAAAAGGAAGCGCTAAGGTAGGGGAATACCCACATCCAAAGTGACAATTAGAGGCCATAGAAACGGTGAGGGAATGGGTAAGGGAGGCTCAACAGCATCTCAAAGATGCTGAGCCCATCATAGAGGACGAGATTGATGATCTCTCTAGCATAAGCACACCAATATCACCGCCTCAACCTAAGTCGACAGAAGCAACTGTGCCACAAGCAATGCCGCTAAGACCAAGCCTAGACGCGACAGAACCACAGATCAGCCATGGCCATTGGCTCGGACAGTCTAGGCTGGGAGAAGGACGAGTATCTAACAATCTCCTGACCACACTAGTGACCACCCCTGTAACACTTAGCCTGGGAGATGTGCTTAAGCAGCATCCTACTCTATGGCAAGACCTTAAGTAGTGGGTCGAAGGATCACAAGAGCAGGTCACGGTAGACCCTCGAGACCAGGACGCAAAAACACAATTGCCAAGTTTGACGCTGCACTCCGTGCCTAAATCCTTGCACGTCAACACCTTTTGGGAAGGCTCTGAGATGCATGCGGTCCTGCCGGTCCTAGCCCTGGGTGACACAACAAGAAAGGGAATCGTAGACACGGGAGCTGGGGTTAGTGTGCTTAGCCACTCAGTGCTTCAGACTTGGGGAAAACCGCCTGTCGAAGCTGCTAGGTTTAATGTCACACTAGCAAACGGTATGAGAGTGAAGCCATTCGGGGTACTAAAAAATTGGCCAGTGAAGATCGCAGGTGTCCAGTTCTCTGTCGACTTTGTAGTCATGAAGAGAGTGGACTACGATGTCCTGTTAGGCCAACCCTGGATGCGCAATGCTAGAGTCATCGAAGATTGGGGTAACGGCTTGATCTTCCTTGGCAATAGAACGAACACCGTAAGAATAGAGATGGACACTTGGAAGACCTCACCAGTCGACCTAGACGCCATCTTTGCCATGCTCAAAGGGAACGCACAGGTCAAGAAGTCCTATGGGCCCTTGACCAAGTATATCCCATGCCTAGAGGATGAGCGGGATTGGATGCACATTCTCGCTACAATCGACCTGCCATTCTCGAATCATGAGGCATATGAGCAGGCCATCAAAACGATTGGCAAGTCTAACGAAGCACTCTCTGCACCAATCTGCATAATGGCAAGAAGCCGCCAGGGAAAACCTGAGCCTGTCACCTTCCAAGTACCATCCAACAAAAGGGAACTCCAGGGGGTACTGGAATACCTAACGGACCAACTAGCTGGCAACCCAGCTCCAAATTTCAAACCACTCCAGGATCTCTTAGAGGATTCCAAGTGGCAATGGACCAGGGTGCACGATTTAAACCTCATGTACAACTGGGCCCTAGTTCCTGACCAACGACACGAGGCATACCAAGCCCTAGGAGATGACGAGTAGTCGGATGACAAGGATTCCAGTGATGAATACGAAGATTGCCAATCCTTTAGTGAAGAGAGCGAGGGTGAAATAGATACCATAGAATACGACACTGAAGGACGAGAAATTGAGCAGATATGAGCATACGCCAAGCCGCACGGAAGGCAGACCCCTAGAATAGAGTGATGAGTCATGCACATGGAATGTGATCGTGCTTGGTTGGAATGCATAGGAGCCATAGACCTTGAGCAAGCAGGCCTAGCCCAGCCAAGAACGATGTCAATACTTAGGACTGAATCACCATCTAAATTGCGGTCACCAAGGGAGACCAGCTCTTCTAGTGAAGATGGAGGGTTTGACTCTAAATTGGAAGTTACTTCGAATAGTGACCCAGATATCCCTAGGCCGCCCATGACCAGACGCACCAAGGGGGACCTACCCGTCCACCTGAGGTGCAAATGGTTAAGGCAGGAAAAGGCAAAGCACCCCAGGGATACACAATCAGAAGAACAGCGAAAGCCGCAGGACCTACCTAAACACTTCACGAAATTCAAAAAAGGGGATCGGGTGGTAGTTCTATTAGGTGCCAAACATCAAGGGCAGACAAGCAAACCAATCGAGTCAGAGAGGTAGACCTAGCCTTGGAAGGGGAAACACCTGGACCAATGTTCATTGCCAATGACTTGACTGGTAAAGAAGAATTGTCTTGTCGCTCTCTTGCAGGAGTACATAGACGTGTTTGCCTGGTCCTTAGAAGAGCTACAAGGAGTAGATCCGAGTGTTGTGACTCACAACATACCCATGATGACGGACGCAACGCCGGTCAAGCAGCAACTATACCCTATGAATCCAAAACATGCTCATGTTGTCAAAGAGGAAATTGACAAGCTGATGAGAGCTAGATTCATTTACGAAATTGAGCACACAGACTGGGTATCACCCATAGTCATTGTGATGAAGAAGAACGGAAAAATCCGAGTGTGCATCGTTGAACGCTGCTACGAAGAGAGACAACTATCCATTGCCGTATATCGAGCACATGCTTGAGAGGGTGGCAGGCAAGGAAGCCTACAGTTTTCTGGATGGCTTCTTAGGTACAACCAGGTGCAAGTGCATCCTGTCGACATGCACAAGACCCCCTTTGCCACTGAGTGGGGCATCTTTGCATACATAGTCATGCCCTTCGGGTTGACCAATGCCCCCGCCACTTTCCAATGCCTCATGTGCACCATCTTTAAGGACATGCTTTGCAAGGAGTTAGAGGTCTTTGTCGATGACCTGTGTGTCCATTCGACCTAGATCGAACACTTAGACAAACTCCGCGCAGTCTTTGAACGGTGCCACTTATATCATCTCTCCTTGAACCCCTTGAAATGTCAGTTTTGGGTAAAGCACGGATGCATCTTAAGACACGCGGTGTCGAAGAACGGCATTGCCACTCACTTCTCGAAGGTCAGGGTTATTGTTCACCTTCCATCCCCAATTAATTACAAGGGAGTTCAATGCTTTTTAGGCCATACAGGATACTATCGACGATTTGTACTAAACTGCGCGCGTTGATCACCCAACCATTGTACAAGCTGTTGATTGTCTTCGAGTGGACCGAGGCATGCCAATGGGCATATGAAGAATTGAAAAAGGCTCTAACAACAACACCAATTCTACGAGCCCCAGATTGGACCATTACCTTCCATGTGCACATCGATGCTTCTAAGTTTGCCGTGGGGGCAGTGTTGTGCCAACCTGGTGAGCAGAACTTAGATTATCCAGTGAGCTTTGCTAGCAGACAACTCACTGAGACGGAGATGAACTACTCGACAATAGAAAGAGAGGGACTAGCCATAGTGTTCGCTGTGAAGAAATTCCGGCATTATCTATTGGCCACACCCTTCATCTTCTTTGTGGACCATCAAGCCCTGCTCTATTTAGTAAACAAACCTTGTGCTACAGGGTGCATAGCTCGATGGCTCCTCCTGCTCCTAGAGCTCGACTTCTCTGTGGTGGTACGAAAGGGAAAACAACTTTACATGGGTGATCGCATGTCCCGCATACCCACAGGAGAAGCCCCTGGACAAGGCATCGTTGAGGAGTTACCTGACGCCCACTTATTCCACCTATCCAGCGAGAGAGATCTATTTAAGGCCGAGCTAACGCCATACTGGGCAGACGATATAGTCCAAGTGCTCAAGCACGGACTACTTGAGTGACTAATAGAAAAGGCACAACTTAGGCACTTGATCCTGAAGGTTGAGCCCTACCAGTTGATTGCAGGCCAACTCTATAGGCTAGGGCAAGATGGATTGCTACCTAGGTGTGTGTGTGAGCATGAGATACACGATGTGCTCTCAGAGGCGCACAATGGCATTGCGGGAGGACACTTTACCGGAGACAGGACAGCACGGAAGGTGCTGCAGTCTCAACTATGGTGGCCCACACTTTTTCGCAATGCCATGTGATTCGTCAAGCATTGTGATGAGTGTCAATAGACAAAAGTCCCGATTTGTAAGGATCAAATGGAGTTGACCCCAATTATTGCTCGTCAACCCTTCGAAAAATGGAGAATTGACTTCATAGGACCCATCAGTCATGCGGTGTAGTACTCACAAACCAAGTACATCGTAGTGGCCACAGATTACCTCATGAAATGGGCAAAGGCAAGAGCCACACAAAAAAATGATGCTAGGATGACTGCCAAGTTCTTATGGGAGCAAGTGATCTCGCGCTTCGGTTGCCCCATCGAACTAGTTAGCGACCAAGGCACACATTTCATCAATGAAGTGATAGCACATATCCTATCCACCTTTCTCATCATCCATCGCAAATCCTCACCATACTACCCTCAAGCTAATGGCCAGGCAGAATCAACTAACAAGATTCTTATCAACGTCCTGACTAAAGTAGTCTTAGCCTCACGAAGCGATTGGGACAACAAGTTGATGGCAGCCTTGTGGACCTACCGCACAGCTTATAAAGCGACTATCCAGCCAAACCCCCTTTAGGCTGACCTATGGGACTGAGGCAATTCTATCGTTAGAATTCTTCGTTCCTAGCCTGAGAATAACACTTCAGGAACGATGGGAAGGAAAGGAGGCATGAACGCAACGCCTGGTCAAGCTGGAATGCCTATCAGAAACTCGTCTTCTAGCCACCCATGCGCTGATTTGTGAGAAAGCCCAACGCAAAAGCTAGTTCGACAAGCATGTCAAGCAGTGCGGATTCGAACAGGGTGACTTAGTGCTCCTTTACTCAGTTAAAGGGCATAAGCAAAAGATGAAATTCAGAGGTCTCGGACCCTTCAAGGTTCGTGCAATCAGCCGAACCGGCAATGTCGAGTTTGAGACGCTAGACGCTGAAGGAATAGGCTTCTTCAATGGCAATCATGTCAAGAAGTACTTCCCTCCCATTCATCCCTTGCATGAGCCACCAATATTAGAACCGCGGGTGAAAATATGAGCAACCACAATCACTGAAATCAACAAAGATGATGAGGAAGCCATAAAACCCGCTGACCTCCGTGTCACGGTCACTACCAAGCAAACATGCGCTTTCAACGCCTTGATTGACGAGGGAGCAGACTTCAATGTCTTAACCCACAATCATTGGATCCAACTTGGCAAACCACTACTTCAGCCCACAATGGCCAAGCTAAACCCATATGGGGCTCAATTATACACACTTCTCGGCAAGTGCAGAGTCGCCGTTTCTATCGAGTCTGAGACTGTTCCAATGCTTTTTTACGTGTTGCCAAGCACTACAGATGCAAGTACAGAGTCACTGTTGGGGCGAACCTTCAAAAAGCAGACTCACTGCAATATTGATTATGAGTCGCAGTGCATCTACCTAACAATAGGCAACATGCACATTGTCATAGCTTTCAGCAAGGGCTACGCGACATTATCACCGTCCGCAAAGCCACCGATCAAAACGTCCGTAGGCAAGACTAAGGAGGGGGGTAGTGCGCGGCTGCCATTCCTTGACTTCCATAAACCGCAGCCCGCAACAACCAAAGCAAGGGCCCAACAGCCTCGCTTTCAATGGGTGCCTAAATAGCTGCAACAACCGCCTAGGACTAGACGCACCTATCCTCATAAGACCCAGCACTCTAAACCTAGGAGGCCAAGACGCAATCACAAGAGGAGCCGCATGATCAAGCAAGGATGGGTCCCTAAAGCTGCGTGATCAAGAAGAGATGGGTCCCTAAAGCCCTCTTGCATGTGCAAGGCTACTATGAGGGAAATATCTCACTGTGGATCCCTAAAGCCCCCACGGCCAAAGGCACTAGCCGCATGCCACCCCCAAACATGATCAGCCCACGTCCCTCAACATAGCGAAACCATAGGCCGCAGCGCTCTCCAGAGCCCCAACCATCCGACTCGTCTACGCCTCGGCCCAAGAGAGTCGCACAAACCTATCGGCCCAAGCAACAGCCACTATCACAGGAGGCACCACCCTACCAAGTCAATCCGACTCCCAGCAGTCCATCTGTTAAGGCTGACCCTAATCCACCCATGTTCCAAGCAGCCCAACTGCAAGCTCAAGGAAACTTCCAACCGCCCATCTTCATTGTCAAAAATGCTTGTTCTGCCAAACCTCAACCACCTGTCAGCCTTACGCCCTCCAACGAATGAAAATCCTTTTTGGCACTAGCCGCTGACCTTGCAGAGGACACCGGGGATGACATAGTGGAATGCATTAAACGACTCGATGCCACCTTCATCTCACTAGCCCTCAGCTACTACGACTACTTGGACTTGGGTCTATTAGAAGAACCCTTTGCAATGGAAGTACGCAATATGCCTTGCTCTTGGGAAACTTTTGAATTCGCATTTGCAAAAGCTTCTCACTTTGCTCCTGAGTTGCTCAGTAGCAAGATCTCCAAAGAGCAAGCCATTAAACAACGTCTCATCACATCATACGATCCACAGACCACTTCTGCTATCACTGACTAAGAGATCACAAGGTTATCCCACTTTATTGACACTGGATCACCTTTCTTGAGGCAGTGGTACACGCTTAGGTTGCAATGGGAAGTTGACGGATGTCGCATAATGACCAACGCCGAGCAACGTTGAGCCATCAAAACGGTCGATTATGATCCCACTTACGTCGCGCCTACCTCATATAGAGTATTAACCACTCTTCGGGGCCGACCCATGGATGGGCATATCAAGGGGCATCCCTACCTTGACCACCTCTTAATAGAGGAAGAGCTCCACATCGCGAGTCGAGTCGACTCTGGTGACTTCCTCACAGATGTCCTCACATACGTCACACACGTAGGAATTCGACACTTTGATCTGGACCGCGCCGCTCAACTAGAATACAATCGAAATTTCTACACTTAGCTCCTTCACAAGTAACTCCTACCCCAACATGCCAAAAGCCCCTAACCTTTTGACCCCCAATCCTAGGAAGGATTCTTTTCATGAAAGAAGGGGAGGGGGTATGGGGAAGGTGAAAGGAATCAGATGGGAAATGAATCAAAAGGGACACAGTAAAGTAAAGGTAGTGAAAAAGCATAAGCATATAGTATGAAAAAATGGCTTCCTAAGAAATTCCTTCAAGAGTTTTTATTCTCACACAACCAGCGAATTGATATGTGGAAAATACTAATGAAAGTTACGAATTATGGCAGGAGCATAAAATGTCGCAGCAAGACCGCACCCATCGACTCCCGTTCACAGACAAGGAAAGGGAGCAATACCGCATCCATCTAGAGAACTGCGCCTTCAGCCAGCTCAAGTTCCGAACCATCCACAACATAAAAGTCGTGGTGGCCAAGAAGGAAGTAGCCAAGAGGGTGGTGGAACAATGCAACCTCACAAAGTATATTGAAAATTTCTCGCAAGAGCCGGACCACCTAAATTGCATGGAGTTCCTCAGAACATACAACCCAGACTAAGAAAGTGGTATTGTAACAGTGGGCAAAGGAGAAGGTACAAAGCAGGTACAAGTCTGGTTGGATCCAGCCTTGGTGGAGAAGGCTTTAGGATTGGTACCAAAGACAGAAAGGAAACAAAAAAGGGATCTTTATGCCATGCTGAAAATGAATGACAGGACCTAAAATGGGCCGCCACTGGCTATGGCACTAGCCGGCCTCATGCTCATGACACACAAACACCCTCACGGCCTCGCGGACTAGGAGCGTCAATCAAATGCTAAAGGACAAACTGCCCTAAAGCTTGATCTATGTGTTTATAGTTTATAGTCCAACATTTTCCTTAAACTCCTTAGAGGGAGAACCCTTATACATTGGCAATGCCACGATCACACACACATAGGAGGCACTCCACCGACTAATAGTCGGAGCCCCACTACAGCTCTCCTACATCTCAGGGATTGGCCCTTTGATGCGCTACTAAACAAATAACACAAACGAGCACAAACTCCTCTCTTTTATATTTCTCGTATTTCTAGGAGATATACCATGCTTCCTCACTTCACATTCCCTTAGGAAACCGACCCTCTACCCTACGACAAGGGATAACCTCACACTCTCAATCGTGGGCCAAATTTCTAAGAAAATAATTGCTATGTAGTCCAGGAGATTTTCCTTCGATACCATGAACCATGCATAGTGCATAATGTGAATGGTTTAGTGCACAAACAATAGAAAATCAGCATTGTGTATCGTGCGAAACCAATCTTTTCATGATTTCCATGCTAACGTTTATGTATTGAAACAAGGAGAGAAACCGAGCCTTACACTCATGCTGCCTTTTCCTTTATTTTAAAACAACATCCTATAGCCATGATACAACACATAAATCAGGTTTAAGATTATACTTTCATGCTCAAACTCCCCTCTCACCCTACTGTTTAATGTTTTGCAATCCTTGATAGGTGTAAGAGTCGTTTTATGTGTATTTCTTTGTAAAAAAAGCAATAAACACGAATGAAAACATAGAAACGAGGGTAAACCGAGGCTAACCTCATGCTCTACCTTCATTATACAGTGCACAAACACTTATGTAATTTTCTGGAATTTTTCTTTTATCGTTTCCTAATTTTCTCCCATTTAAAACCCATTTTCCATCATTTTTTGGTATTTTTTCTCTATTTTATTCAATAAAAATGACTAGAAATTAGGATTGATTGTGGGTTGTGGCCCTTAGATTCTTTGACAGCAAAATTTCAAGTTTTGTTGATGTTATACCTCATGTTTCCCCTTTATTTTGCAAAAAAACCCCATTTTACCCCTTAAACGCGTGTTTTACGGGTTTTATACCATTAATTTCAGCCATAACACTTATAATTTTTTGATTTTTTGAGCATAAACTGATCAAACTCATAGCAAACAACAACATAATGCATAATCAGCCCATGGGAACAATATTTCATCAACCAAATAGCATAAAAACTCATCTTTTCTTCATAAATTTTGAATTACCGCTTAGGCTTTGTGTCTCGGGATCTCGATTTTGCTATGGGACTACGTGTCAGACCTCATTCAATGTCCAGCATCTTCAAAATCAGCACTCTTCATGTCTTCATCCACCTGGAAGCAATCCGGCCTCATCCGGACAAGCTTTCCTCCATCACTCTTCATTGTCTTCTTCCACACAAGAACAACTCCTTAAGGGAGAGAGAGGGAGGAGAGAGAAATACTAGAATCAGAGATCTCCATCTAGGCTACCATTTTACGGGCGAGAGACGGCGATAAGATCAACAGGGAAGGAGTAGTTCGGGGGTAATGTCGATTGCATAGGTTATGTGTAGGCAGGCATCATGATCCCTTCCATCCATGGCGCATTTTTCGGCGCCTGTCTAGCCACGCTCCCCCCATGTTTTCATTCATCACGATTTTTTGCCAAAGTTACATGTTACATTAAAATTTTGAGGGCTCCCAAAGGTCACTTGCCACTTGACCACTCTAATGTCCACCTCTTCACATCTTGCCCAACTTGTGGCCATTTCTCCGTCCGGTGTCTAAATCGAGCTCTGAAAAATCCTGGGCGTCCGGTTTGACATCCCACATTGGCCAGTAACTCCTGACAACCCGCACGGCAGTCTGAAAAATTATCAAAAATCAACGAGTGTCGCTCGGGCGCCTTTAAAGCACTTTGACGCTTAAAATCGTCCTAGGTCGAGCCGCCGCCTTCGGCGTTGAATATTTTTCCCTTGATATTCGTAATTTTTAGCTATTTTTAAGCACTTCTCAGCATCAAAACTCCGCTCTCAATGAAGAAGGAAGAGGTGCTCACAAATGACGGCATAAGCATCCAGGACATCCCTGACACAGAAGCCAGGTTGCAGGCCAAGTTGGTACATGTGCTCTTCTCCAGCCAGCATTACAATTCCTTGATGCATCAAATTAGCATACCTGTGCTGGAGAATGTAGCAGCCCATACCCTAGATGAAGTAGATTGGAATGGGTACGTGCGGAAAACGATTGATCAAGCGGCCAAAGCGCTGGCCCTAGGAAGTGTACCAGCAGGAGGAGAGTCTCCGGCTTCTAAAGTTACGGAAAGGAAAAAAGCCTCCTCCAAAGCCTCCTTCATTGGGTATGGAGGAGTCTTGACTGCACTCATCCAGGAGGCAGTAAAGGAAGCACAGGAGGCGGAAGAGGGAAAAGGAGAAAGGCCAGAGAGGTTGCCTCCTCACCAGGACAAACATAGGTCCACCGACAGAACTGAAACAGAAGAAGAAGGGGAGGGATAGACTAGCAAAAAGACAATCAGGAAAACCAAGAAGAAGACGACGCAAAAGAAGAAGAATGACGAAGGCAGAAAGAAGGAGAGAGAAGACTTGGAAAGGGCGAAGAAAGTGTCCCTAAAAGAAGTAAAGGAGAGAGAGAGGACAAGGAGACAGGAGGAGGAGAAGGAAAAAGAGGAATTACAGAAAGCAAAGGAGGAGTCAAAACAAGAAGCAGAAGAGAAGAAAAGGAGGGAAAAAGAGGGAAGAGCAAAGAAAAGCGGAGGAGGAAAGGAAGAGAAAAGCGAATGAGGAAGAGGAAGAGCTACGAAGGAAGGAGGAAGAGGACCTAGCAGAAGCCACCCGCCGGTCCATTGAACAACAGAGCCGAGCAGATGAACTGAGGAGCTTGAGCCCGCGTAGAGAAGAGGGGCCAGGGTCTAGCACACAGGTGCCAGAGTTTGTGCCACCTCTAGTCCCTGAGGGCAAGGGCAAGGCCCCAATCCATCCGATTCCTACCCTCCTGGTGCCTTCCACTGAACCCACCACCATCACCCCCAGCATCCCGACCAGTGCATACGTGTCAAACTTCGTGGCGTGGATGTTGTATTTCATCAACAAAGAGTCCACGCAAGAGCCCAAAAAGCAAAAAGTTGAAGCCTCAACCTCGCCCATCCACACAACGATGACGCCATCGGCTAATTAGGACGAATACATCACCGAGCTGCTCTCCCAATTGGAGAAAGCTAAGGAGGAACACAAGATAGCCATGGCTGAGTTGGCAGCCGAGAAGGAATCAGTGGCCACCTTCCAACTGGATAAGACAAGAATGATAGCCTTGCAACAGAGGGAGATCATAGATCTCAGACAAGAAATGAATGCTAGGGATGAGAGGGAGGAGCACTAGAGGCAGCAGCTCAAAAATGAGACACAGGAGCTAGTATAAATGCAAAGAGAGCACAAGCTCCTAATAGTGCAATACCAAGAGCTTGCTGCTCAATCTGCTCAGATTGATGCACTTGTGGCTGAGCTGAATGCCAGGGACGAAGAAAGAAAACAAGGCATGAAGGAACAACAGGAGGAAATTGAGCGCCTGACAGACCAGCTGACCTCTGAAAGAGAAGAGCAAGAGAGGCTAGTCAAGGAATTGGAAGACTATGAGCAGAAACTTATGATGCTAACCCTAAAACAGGGAGAGAGCTTGGAGGTGATGAACAAAAGAGTAGAGGAGTGGGCTGCGCACAATGAGAAGAGGATGAAGACACTGGCGCAGCACCTTGCTCTGGCAGAAAAGGAGAAAATCATCGCAGAGAGCAAGGCAGAAGCGGCCCAAGTGGCCTTCAGCACTCAACAGAAGGCCTTCCTCGACACCATCATGGACGCCACCCACGCAGCACAAGGAGAGCCATTGGAGGTGATGCAAAGAAAGCTCGGCATGGCATGAAGAGCTCTACATGCTAGATTGCAGATGCCACCCTTACCTGCTGAGCTTAGGTGAGTAACGAAAATACCTATTGCTGGCCAGCCTAACCCCCCAGGAGATCGACGCCCTGGGATTCGAGGAAGAAGCAGCACATGCAGAATGGCAGGGGGAGGAAGCAGAACCGGAAATCAACATGAATCGATTCAGGGAGGATGTAGTCCCCCAACCCCCCTCGCCGCAGTCTCAAGAACCACCACAAGAAGACCCATCTGCGGAAAGAAAATCCGCCTCTAGGGAAAGACGCAAAAAGATGGTGGAGGAAACCAGGAAAAAGCTGAGAGCCAGGCCAGCTGTGCTACCATCCACACCTCTCCCACCATGCCCTGATGATCTTCCCGCAGGATTCCATGCAGAATTGGTGTTGTGGAAAATACAGGAACTAGGAAAGGATCCATTCCCCTTTAGTTTCCTCCTACCCAACAGCCTGCGGAGGGTCCTGCCGCTCAAGGTGATGGATGAGGTAATCGTGGTCCGTGGTCGGTTGGGGCAAAAATGGCTAGAAGAGCGAGAAAAGACCCCGACCTCTTGGGGCACAGAAGCAGTCGACTACTGGAAAAATAAAGTTTTTGAAGTCCCACACACTATATAGGGCTACAAAAGCCAACCCCTATGGAGGAGGCGAGTATGCGACATTAGCATGCTCGCCTGGATGGCATTTTGTAACACCCTGTCATTCTAGCGGAACAACCCTACCTACATGGTGTACCCTCGAAGGGTAGGGGTAGATTTTGATGCCACCCTCTACAAGCAGTACGGCTTTCCCATTACTTATAACTCCACTATAGTATCCTTCGAGCATGTCCTTCTTTTTACCGCCGAAAGCCTAGATGAGTCTATGATGCGCTTTCTTGCGGATTTCTCCTCATGTCCTGACCCCGCTTTTGTAACAACTTGTAATTATCTTAGGTTACTTAGGCTACTTCTTAAGCAGGACCCGACTCCACAAGATCGTGGCCTACCTCCCCTATTCTTTGATCCTAACGCTATAGACAACTGCGCCATGGCTCGTCTTATGATGAGGGCTAGCCTCCTTCCCTCTTTTTGCCTAGCCCTCCTAGAAGATATGAACGACAGCCAATTCACTAGGTGCAATCACTCCTTCCTCTCCACCGCATGAATCTGAAAGATTACATGCAAAGTCGCCAATTTTTGAGTAAATCTATCCAACCCCCTTCCCCTCCTCATTCCAATGAAGATAATCAGGCCTATTTATCATTTCGAAAAAAAAAGAGAGAGAAATGCACCACAGTCACTGCACCTAGGGTTTTCCCTAGCCCTCTCCCCACTTCACACTTAGGGCACATCAAGGGTAGGACTTTCAGACCTGTCACCCTAAGACTTGCACCGCACCTCCAACGACGCACGAACTGGGTCCTCAAGTGTGGGATGTTACCAAGGGCTTGCCCAAGGTTAGACGCCATATCCCACTTCCACTGCCATGGGCACCACACACTACACGACGAGATAGACACACCCCTTAGGGAGTGCACAAATTTTCTTGCAGGTTATGTTTGAGTTTCAAGAAATGGCTACTCCGCGAAAGAGGATCACCCACGACATCCTTTAATGACCAAAACTTCTTTCCATGTGCCGGCATCCAGCCATCTGCCTGCTCATGGCTACCATGATTGAACCAAGTCAAGACAGATCTACCATTGGCATAGATCTTGGAACCTCATATTCCAAAGATGCATGCCCAACGCCTCAAGATCTACGGATCACTCATTGGTTCCACCAGCCTAAAGAATTTCAATGCAGGGTTGAAGATCTTCAATGATGGTACTGAAGACCTTCAACTCAAAGACAAAGACCTTCAAATCAATGTCACAGATTTTCAATACGTAGACAAACTATATCTTTGTCAAGACAGAGTTTGAGGGGGGCTTCTCCAGAATAAATCCCTCCAATACCATCCTCCTAAGGGATTGCTTATTGCTTCAAGCGTTTCTAATGCTCAAGGGACGACCGGCTACATAACAAATGCCACAACTATGTGAAAGATGTCGAGCATCTTCATGGAGCCTAAATCACGCCGGAACCCCTCCTGGTCATCGTCACTAAACTCCATCAACTCTCATTCACACAACCACCTTGGAAGAAGGTGTCATCCCCCCACCAGTTCTGCCTCGCAGCAACCCTAACTAGCCACTACTTCCCATCGCAGTGCCATGGGACTGGCACTTGGCTAGGAGTGGGTAATGTTGTCGTATTTCCCACAGCACAGAGGAGCAGAAAACGGAAAAAAGGAAATAGCCAGAAAGGCACCTTGAACGGTAACCAAACCCTAAAAAATTTAAATGTACGACCCTCAGAAAGTCTCACTGTCGCCCCAAGGTGACAAAGGAGTAGAAGGTGCACCATTAAATATAAAAGCGCTCCCGAATCCTTGTAAAAGAGTGCCAGGCTCACTCCTATGCAAATTGTACACATTAGTTAGGAATAGGATGAAATTAGAGTGGTGGGAAAAAAGGCCTAGGCTACGGCCGGCCATGTAAAAAAATGAATGACCGCCCAAAAGGGATTTAGGGTTTTGTATATAAAGTTGAAAAGTGAATGAGAAGCTCATTCTTTGGTGTGTGGCAAAAAGAGTCTTCTTCTTCCTCTCTTCTGCTCTCCTTCTTGCTTGTGTGTGCTCTTGAGAGAGGGTGTGTGAGAGTGTGAGGGAGTGAGTGTGTGTAGGAGTGAGGGATCAAGAGGGTGAAGCTCTTCACCATCTCCTCTTCTCTTCTTCTCTTCTCTTCTCTTCTCTTCTCTTGTGCACACGGCTATGGAGGATGGAGCTTGGATATGGAGGAGGCTTGAGGATGCTTGAGCTAGCATCACGAATCATGGAGTTACTGGAGTGCAAGAGAGGGAAGGGTACTCAATCAAGCATCAAGGTAAGCTCACTACACTCATAGGATCGACGGCGCGTCGGCTAGGTGAGAGATAGCCATTAGATCTCACTTGGAACGCTTGAACAATAAGCGGTCCGTGGGTCTTGGCGGTTGAGCGAAAGCTCCCACAGCAATCGATAAAGAGATGAGTGATTATTGAGACTTACAATCACACCCATTGTGGCCTCTTTGTATGAGGCAGTTCTGGGCTTAGGACATGCAGAGAGACTAAATCCCATATGCACAGAAAGGGAAATTGCAACTATAAAGCATTGTACTTTACTACCACTTTTCATACATATATGATTAATGCAATATCATGATGCTTTCCCATTTCAGTTAGTGTCTTGGTCATTGTCAATCTTATACACAAGATTGTGTTTAAGATTCCAAGTCTCAATCTTGGAACCTAATTCACTTGTGTAATAGTTCCAGTTCAAGTCATGTCTATGTCATCATGAGCTTAATCTTCCTCTTCAATCCACCATAGCCATTGTCATGCTCTAGATCTCATATCTTTTAGTAGTGATTCCACACTCAACGCATGTTAGATAAGTCTTATCTCTATTTGCTTGCTCTCTCTTGGGGTAGCACGAAGAAAAATGTCCTAGGTTACAAGTATATAATCGGTTCTTGGGCTTGCCCTCCTAGGCCTCTGCCTCTCTCTCTACCTAATGCCACCATCAGTATTGATCGATAGTCCATGAGGATAGTGTTTCCTTCCTCATCATATGACACGTACAAGTTTACATAAGGCTCATCATTGCAAGGCTCCATCCACATAGTGGACTGGGGTGTCACCCAGTGGATGGGTCACATAGGGTACAATCGATTTAGGGATGCCTGTAGGATTTATTTCCATCCTAGGGATGGTCAGTTTAGCATCATTTGGTGCTTGAGGAGTCAATGGGATCCCCTTCCAAAGAATTTTGGTGGCATATTTGCAAGGTGGGGTTGACCGTAAGGTTGTGGGTATGGGAGCCTCCAAGGTAATCGACAATTCATGGTGTCATGGCCGAACCTACCACAATTAGCACAAGGTCATGACCTAGGGTCCTGGCACTCAGCTAGCAAGTGGGTTTTTCCACAATGCACACATTGGACATGTGGGTGCATTGGCCATCTCATCATCTCCTGTAGCTTGGCTATGTCCATTCTAATCTCAGCTAGCTCTTATATCGACTTGGTGCCCTTCCCTTTGTCCTAAGTGCTTGATTCTGCGCTCTAACTCAATGCTAAGTCTCTCTCAAAGCTCTTAGAAATTCGAGCCTCTGGAGCTTCTTTCCTTGAGCTAGGCATCCACTCTAATAGCTTCTTCAAAGAACCTTGCCAGTGCATCTCATTGCAAACTTGAGTTTCTGACCAAGGCTTTGTAGAGCTCTTCGCTTCATATTCCATTGACGAATACCGTGGATACTGATCTCTTGGTTGGTCTCTCACCCATGGGGATTCTCTTGAAGAGGCTCTTTGCTTCATATTTCATTGACGAATACAGTGGATACTGATCTCTCGGTTGGTCTCTCACCCATGGGGATTCTCTTGAAGAGGCTCCTCACGTGGGTAACGTAATCTCGAATATCCTCTCTCTCTTTTTGCTTGGCATTCATAAGTCGCACCAATAGGTTATTGGAGTATCTAGGTTTGGAAAATATATTAATAAAGAGATTTTTCAAGCCATTGAAATCAGCACGCTCTACAGCATCTCTAGACTTGTGTACCATGTCCGACCCTTGTCACCTAAGCATAGTCCGAAGGTTTGGGAGCATTGAGTAGGATCGGTGAGGCCGTTTTTCTCTCAAACTACTCCATGAAGTTATATGGGTCTTCGATAGATTTGTATTTGTCCAGTTGTTTTGCTACTACCAGGATTTTTATTGGCTCTTAGAGCCTTGGTTGACTCCCAACCCTGTCACTAGCGATGTTGCCAATGCTGCAACGCTTTGTTCTATGGCTATGTTATCTAGCAGCCGCTTTGTCAGGAGCTCGCTCAGTGCGAGATCTCCTTCTAGCACTCTTGCGGTCTCTGACCGATTCCTACCTGGTAGGGCTAGTGCCCTCTGGATCTCTTGCATTTCTAAACTCTGGCATAAGTTCCTAGTTTGTTGATCCTGGTTGTACGTAGCTAGGCCTTGCAGAGCTCTATAGGTCAATTTTCTTTCCTCCTCCAGGTTTGCTAAAATGTCCTCGACTGGTCTACCGTGGTGTTCTAGTCGAGTTTGAGCATTGTATTTGTACACTAACTATTGGACAACCTCAAGAAAGTCTCCTAGGTTAAGCTCTTCTCGCTTCTATAGCCCGAGTTGCCTCCTTCCATGTCTAAGAATTCTTGTTTTGCCAAGTTGTCAATCAAGTTGATAAGGTCGGGTAGATCCACTTCCGTGATATTGCATGTCCTTGTTGCATTCAGATTTTAGGCTGTGTCCTTGGCTTGGTCCTACTCTTGGAGATTCGATCTCCCTTTTATGTCCTTGAGTCTTCTCTTACTAGCGGGCTCCTTCAAGTGCTTAAGTCCGGGTGTGTTCCTTGTTACTTAAAACTAGTCCTCAATTTACCCTCTCTCTGTGCATGTGTGCAAGTGTATGTGCTCTTTTCTATGCACTGTGCAAAATTAAGCTTTTAGCTTTTCTCCATTGCGCTTTGTGGGCTAGAATTCAGAGTGAGTGAGAAGACAAGTGCCTAGACAACTCTATCACTCTTGTCATGGGTTTATAGCCTAATAGGCTTGTATGCCTCGATTTTGGTTTGTCCCTGCTAATTTGTAGGGTTTGTTGCTAGTCTCTCCACCTAGTCATGACTTGGTAGTGCTATGAGACTCCACTCTATGCTGCTATCGGGCAGACTCACTAGATGCTCGACTAGTGTTGCCTCTATGCTCGACTCTCGCCGATCCCCTTGCTCCTTCTATACCAAAAAGGCTTCTCTAGCTTTTGTATGGTCTTTCGATGTCCGGACAGTTGGTGCCTAGGTGATCTAGTGTCTAATTTTCAAAAACTTATGAAAAATTAGACTCAGCCCAACACGTTTGAGTTGTAGGGGCCAAATGTCCAATTTGGCCCATCCAAATGGTCGAGAGCCGAATGAGAAAGGGTCGAATGCCATTGGTCCGAGTGTCGAATTTGGCTAGTTTGAACAAAGTTGTCTGAGGGCCGAGTGCCCAAAAGGTAGTGGGATGAATGCACTGGTCTAAGGGCTGAGTGGGAAGGACTGAGGGCGAAATTTTCGAGTGTCCAAGTAAGATTGGCCGAATGTCAACTTGTCCGAGTGGGGTCAAGCCAAGTCATTAGGGCCAAGGGCCAAATATCAAGTTGGTCTGAATGGTTGACTCGAACGATGGGCCAAGCTGCAAAGTGTCTGAGTCAAGTGGGCTGAATGAGAAAGGGCTGAACTACAAGGTGGGCCAAGGGCCAATTCTGGGACTTGGCCCCAAATTGCCATCACTTGGACGAGTCGAATGCGATGTGTATTTGCCGAGCTAACACAAATTTTTTTGTGCTGAGCGAAAAGCCCTTGCACAGTTTGAGAACCTCCAGATCTTATCTACACATGTAAGAGAAGGTTTGGGAATACGTGTAGCTCATCGGCGATGAGATTGAAGTAGGTCCACACAATGAAGCTCTCTCTCTCTTAAGCAACCGGGGGTTCAAATGAGCTCCCCCTTTGTCTCTTAGCTATTAAACCCCTCCTTCACAAAGTTCTTGCCACTCCTACCCCCTCACTTGTCACTCTCAATCCCCTTCAGCTCTCCTTTCTCCCGTTTTTTATAGATATATGCCCTGTTTGGCCTGTTTTACAACAACAAACCCTACACTTTTCCAAATGATTTCCTAACCTTAACCTACTGTAAATGCAACAAGAATCAAAATCAAGGTACTGAACTAATTTCTCCTACTAAACTAACCATCAAAGATAAAAAATACTTACTTGTAGCACGGATTAAAGACCCAAAATCTCCTATCTACCTCAAGCTCCAATTCAGGGATGAAACCCTTACTTTGATGCTCAATTCAAAGTGCCCAAGCACTCAAGCTTGAATCCGTTGGTCCCGGCAATGGAACCAAAATGTAGAGGCGACGAGTACAAGCTCAACTGCCAAGAACCATGGACCGCTTATTGTTCAAGCCTTTCAAGCGAGCGCCAACGGCTACATCTCACATAGCCGACGCGCTATCCCTCTCTATGGCTGTAGTGAGCTTACCTTGATGCAAGATTAAGTTGCTTCCTCTCTCAAGCACTCCGATAGCCCCACAATTCGTGATGCAAGCTCAAGCATCCTCAAGCCTCTTCCTCTAAGATCCATCCTCCATAGCCATGCGCGAGACAAGAGAAGAGAAGAGAATAGAAGAAGAAGAGAGGAGAAGGTGGAGAAGGTGGAGAGCTTCACCTTCAAGATCCCTCACTCTCACAAGCTCACTCCCTCACACTCCCTCCCTCAACCACTCACAAGCAAGCAAGCAAGAGAAGAGAAGGAGAGAAGAAGAAGAGTCCACTTTTCCACACACCAAAGAATGAGCTCTCATTCACTTTTTAAACTTTATATACAAAGCCTTCAATCCCTTTTGGGTGGTCATCCCTTATCCCCTTTTTACATGGCCGGCCATGGCCTAGGCTCTTTTTTCCATTGTTCTCCTATCTTCCTAGCTTCCTTCCTACTACCCATCTACATTTATGATTTGCATAGGTCAGAGCTCGATGCTTTTAAAGTAAATCACGGTGTGCCTTGTGCTCTTTTGCAAAAGTATTAACTTGTGTTTTTTTCTTTAGCGCCTCTCCTTGATTTGGGACTTCTTCACACTTCTTATGTTTCCCGATTTTTCTTGACATGCCTTCATTTTCCATTCTGCTTTTGCCTTGGCTTTGTTTTCTACTTTAGATTTTTTGGGTTTTCCACCTTGCTTGTTTGAGAGTTAACATCTTGGAATTCAATTTTCAGAAGTCCACAAATATTCATAGATTTCAATTTTTCTTGGGTACTACCACAATGGGTGAACCCATTCAGTGTTAGCCACTGGATAGATAAACTCAGCTTTAAGGAGCTTCAATAATTCAACCTTCAGTAGGACAGAATAATTTGGATTCATACACCTTTGTCTTTGCCTCATGGGTTTGACATCAGGCTCTAGGAGGTCGATGTGATGTTGGCACACTATGGGATCAATCCCCTTTAGATCTTTGTACCACCATGCAAACAAGTCTAAGTTCTCCTTCAGTAGGTCTCACAGGACCAATAATTCTTCATTACTCATGAAGATTTATACCCACCTTCAGGTGATGTTTAGTACCTTTAGCATCCACAAATGCCAGTTACTTTTCACTTTCCACTTTGCGGATGAATATCCCATGGACTACTTATGGGCAGAGATCTTACTCCTTCAAGGGAGTGGCCTCCCCTTCTGATGATTCACTGGAACCACAACTTCTTCCTTCAATGGAGACTTATCTTTCTCTCTCGGAAGCTAAAAATGTATTAGAGTAGTTTCGGGTTTGGTTTGGGAATGAGTTACTTCTTCGCACCAAGATTTGTCCTTTGAGGTTGCATGTTAACCCTCAGAGGAATAAGGTGGAAAATCTAAAAAGTTTAAAGCAAAAGATAATGCCAAGGAAAAAGTGAAATGGAAGACGAAGACACACCAAGAAGAATCTAGAAATAGAAGAAGTGAAAAAAAGTCCTAAATACAGGAGAGAGGCACATAAGAAAAAGTGCAATGCAATACTTTTGTAAAAGAGCACAAGGCGCACCATGATTTATTTTAAGAGCGCCGGTCGTGTAAATTGTAAATGTAGATGGGCGGTAGGAAGGAAGCTAAGAAGATAGGAGAACAATGGAAAAAAGGGCCTAGGACACGGCCGACCATGTAAAAAAGGGGATAAGGGGATGACCACCCAAAAGGGATTTAGAGTTTTGTATATAAAGTTGAAAAGTGAATGAGAAGCTCATTCTTTTGTATGGCCAAAAGTGGCTCTCCTCCTCTTCTTTTTCTTCTTCTTGTTCTTACTTGCTTGATCTTGTGCTTGAGAAAGGGAGTGTGAGAGTGTGAGGGAGTGTGTGTATCAGGGTGAGGGACCGTGGCAGAGAAGCTCTCCATCTTCTCTTCTCTTCTTTTCTCTTCTCTTTTCTTTTCTTTTCTTTTCTTTTCTTCTCTTCTCTTCTCTTCTCTTCTCTTCTCTTCTCTTCTCTTCTCTTCTCTTCTCTTGCTTGCGACAATGGGGCTTGGAGAATGGAGCTTGAGGATCAAGCTCACTTGAAGCTTGCACTTGGATCATGGAGCTACCATAGTGCTTGGGAGAGGAGGTAACTTGATCAGGCATGGAGGTAATCTCACTACACTCATAGAGAGAGATAGCGCGTCGGCTATGTGAGAGGTAGTCATTAGTACTCAGCTTGAAATTCTTGAACAATAAGCGGTCCGCGGATCTTGGCGGTTGAGAGAGAGCGCCCACTACATTTTGGTTCTATTGTCGGGACCAATAGATTCAAGCCTTAACTACTTGCGTACTCTGAATCAAGCATTGAAGTAGGGTTTTCTCCGAACTGTGCTTGAGGTAGATAGGTAGGAGAAGCCAGGGAGTTTGAAGAGGTATTCGATCTCATTAGCAAGTAAGTTTTTGGTTTTTTGGATTTGGAAAAATATGCTAGAGTAGTGTAGATATTTTCTTTCTGATTTGGATGCATTAGGGTAGGAAAAAACAAAGAAAATAAAGGAAAACAAGCATTGAGGTTTCTACTTTCATAACAAGGTAAGAGGGTTTGATTTGTTTTTTTATTTGCATTTTGTAGTTTATTTGCTATTCTAGGTATATGCATTTATTCCCCTCTATCCATAGCTTTGATCTAGAGGTGTGTGCGATATGCCATGACCTAAATCGTGTGATTTGAGTGATTTATTGTTACATCGGCCAAAATTGCGTCTCATTCGGCCTGTCCAAGTGACCGTGATTCTAGGGGGGGCAAGTCCCAAAATTGGCCCTCGGCCCTCTTATGTTCGGCCATTCGGCCCACCACCATTGAAACACTTAGGACTCGGCCTAACCAAATCAACCATTCAGCCCATCTTACTCAAACACTTCAAAATTTTTCCCTCGGCCCTACTGACTCGACTGAACCCCACTCGGACAAGCGACATTCAACCCCGGACGAATTCACCATTCAGACCAACTTTGCATTCTGCCCACTTGACTTAGCTTGAACCCATTTGGTCGAACCACTCAGCCCTTGACCCAATCGATTCATCCCACTATGGTTCGGCCATTCGGCCCTCGAATAGCCACATTTACACTAGTCAGATTTGACATTTGGACCAGTTACATTCGACCTTGGCCCTCAACCATTCGAATGGGCCAAATCAAACATTTGGCCCCTACAATTTGGACCAGCTGGGCCGAATTTGGATTTTTTTTAAATTTTAACTTGTAGACCTTGAAACAAACCCAAAGATCATGTAGAGTTGAAATCACATCATAGATCTATCACTAGACTAAAATCTAGAGCAAGTAGTTCAAAACTTGGCTACGAGCGGTGATGGGACCTAAAATGGCCGGTACTAGCTATGGCACCAGGCATACCTCATGCACACAAGAGACAACCCCACCACACGGCCTTGCGGGCCAGGAGTGTCTATAATACACTGATGTACACTAGATAGACTTAATTATGCATTTGTAGCTGGTATATAGGTGTAGGGGTTCATTTTGTCATGTTTTGATGTATGAAAAATGATCAATCACAAACTTTGACAAAGAGATAGGGCAACCTGAGGCTAAACATCATGCTTCGCCACTATCATACATTCACAAACACTCATTATATTTTTCCTTATTTTTATGAAGCTTATTTCTATTTTTTCCTTTTTTTTTAGAACTTATTTATCAATAATCACTATTATTTTCTAATTTTTTTATACCAATCATTTCAACATACTGAATTTCAATTTTCTTTTCCATTTTTCCCCATAGGAACACATTTCACCCACTCGAAACAACAAAACTATCATTTTACCCTTAAAAACTGCATTTCGGGTTTTGCAAAATTTAAATAGTGCATGTAAATCATTATGAAATCATATTTTTCTTATAAACAGTAATTAAACATGATGCAACCAGCACTCAAATCATTTTTCATAAATAAGAACATTATTTGTATCATAAAATGTCGAAAAACCTTCATTTCCTTCATAAAAAATACTCATAACGTGTTTCTAAGAAACCCAAGACTCATTAAATGACTCCGTGACTAGTGGATGAAGCCTCCATCACTCTTGATTCCATGTTTCACATCAATCTTTAGCATCTTCACTAATCTCCATCGTCATTTTCTTCAATCTCCTTCTCGATTCCTCCTCAAGGTGGTGCGCATGAACAACCCATAGATAGGAGAGAGAGAGAGAGAGAGAGGAGAGAGAAAGAATAGATCTAATTCTTCTAATTTGGGCAGCCATTGGAGGAGTGAAGAGTGGCGATGGAGAGTGAAGGAAGCAACCATCAGGCCGGTAAGATCAGATCATATGTTTGCTTTGAGGTGATCATTGCTCTCTCCATCTCCCTCCATGGATTCGTCATCCAGAAACATGGCGCCTTCATCTTCTTCACGCCACGAAAAAAAAATAGCCCCCCCTCTCAATCATCAAATTTTTTGGGGGCCCCAAGGGGAACCCCCAAGGGCCACACCCTTTCTTACCTCTTCAGTCTTTTTAGACTTGGCCTTTTGGTCTTGGCCCTCTTTTCCGGCCTATCTCCCGCGTCTAGCGTCCAATTCGAAGTCTGCAAATTTCTGGCAGTCTACAAATTTTTGGCAGCCCGTCGAATCCTATGAACAAATCTGCACATCAACACAACCACAGAGAGCATCAAGCTGATACAGAAAATACTCAACAAAACATATCACAGCTCTTATCCTACCCCCTATCAAAACCAAGGCACGAAATCCATGAGGAGTAGGCCTAGCACAAGCTGACAGAAAGCCCAAAGCTAGTCACTAACCAACTGTTCCAACACAGCCAAGCTAAAAAGAACTATCAAAGAGGTCATCCTCAGTGGTGGTCTGAACTACCTTCCTATAGCTAAGGACAACGCAACCAGGAGCTCCTACTAGGTGAGAACTCCTATAGCCTAATCAAGAAATATTTTCTTTTAGCATACTTTTCCTTTTAGGCCTTTATTTTCCATACTTGGGCATGTAAAAAGGAGGGAGTTGAGCGTAGTGACCCAAGGAGAACATGACATTGGCCTCAGGTCCTCGCTCGGCACCCAAGAACCTACCAAGCCCTCGCAAGGCAACACTTAATCCTTTTTTAATGCTCACTTTTATTTCACTCCAACCTTCCTTAGTTTTCTTTGCTTTTTAGCTAGTTGCCACCCCCCTAGGAAGACAATGCATCGGCCCTGGGTCTTGTCTCATCCCCAAGAACCTACCATGCCTTCGCAAGGCAATGAACAATTGCTCAAGGATTTTTCTTTCTTTCCTTTTCTATTTTTAAAGAGGGGTTAGAACCCCTTTTTACACAACTCTGTATATTTTTATTCTTTAGCTATTCAAGATTTTGCTTCGTTGTATCATCGTTTTGTCTAGCAGGCTTTTCTAACTGCCTCACAACTGACAGAAACTCCTAGAATGGTGGCCTAGCAGGTTAGTACAATAGGGTCACTAGCGAAAGGTGAGAAGGATTGAAGCTTGCTTGGAAGTGAGCTATGGCAGAGAGCAAGAGCAAGAAAAGAGAGACACACAAATGGGACCTCCAGCAGTCACAATGTGTGGTCAAGCCTTCCTTTATTCAAACTGTCACTAAAAGAATAAAGAATAAAGTGATGGTGATGGGTGCCCGCCACCTGCAGTGTGCACTGGCGGGTACTATCAGTATAGTAATACACAGGCAGTTAGATAGAGGCACCTTTACCCCCAACAACCTCCCACTTAAAGGTGAATCTGCCCCAGTGAGGAGTGAAAAGAAAAAGGAAAAGACAGTAAATGTAAACATGTACAATAGGATGAGGAAAAGCGTCATCTCATCCAACGCCCATCAATCTCCTATAGAAGGCAAAGCGCTCAGTAGTGAGGCTTTTCGTGAGAAGATCTGCAGGATTTTTGTTAGTGGAGATCTTGACAAGGTCAACTAACTTTTCCTCTATGACCCCATGTATGAAGTGATACCTCACCTCAATGTGTTTTGTCTTCGCATGGAAGACCGAATTCTTGGCTAGCTGAATAGCACTCATAGAATCTGAATGTAGCATAGGTGTAGCATCAATCCCAAGGTCATGAACCAAACAACCCAACCATATAACCTCCTTGCAAGCCTCATTGGCTACAACATACTCGGCCTCAGTGGTGTGGTAGAGAGAGCCATACACTTCTAAACCCTGTCATCCAAGAAACATCACCTCCAGCATAGGTGAAGACATAGCCGAAAGTGAACTTCCTACTATCTGTATGTCATGCATAATCGGAGTTTGTGTAGCCAATAACTTATGTATCTTGGCTGCCATAGCAAATACACATATCTGCTATGACCTTCAGGTATCTCATGATACCCTTCATGGTATCCCAATGCTTCTTGCCAGGTGTAGCTATATAGAGTGCCACAACACCAATTGCAAAGGCAATATCTGGATGAGTGGCTACATGGCATACATCAAATTGCCCACGGCTGATGCATAAGGGATCTTGGCCATCTCAGACCTCTAGTCATCCATCTGCGGACAATCAGCCTGTGAAACCTTCACATAAGAAGGTATGGATACCCAATAGGCTCTACGTCCTGCATGCAAAAATGCTTAAGGACTCTATGAATGTACTCCCTTTGAGAGAGGTAGAGTAGTCCTTAATTCCTATCGTGCTTAATGCACATACCAAGAATGTGAGAGGCATGTCCCAAATCTTTCATCTCAAAGCTCTTCTTCAGCCGAGATTTAAGAGCATCTAGCTCATCATGAGCTTTCCCTACTATCAACATATCATCCACATAAAGTACCAAAATAAGCAATGAGCCATCATGGGTTTTCTTTGTGTAAAGACATGGATCCATAGCACTCCTGCTATAGCCTTGTGACTGCATAATGGCATCAAACTTATGATACCACTCCCTAGGTGCCTGCTTCAAGTCATAAAGACTTCTCTTCAACTTGCACACTAGGTGCTCCCTGCCAAGTGCTGCAAAGCCCTTAGGCTGCTCCATGTATATATCATCATGCAAATCCCCATGTAAGAATGCAATCTTGACATCCATCTAGTACAAGTCCAAGTCAAGTTGCGCGACTAAGGCCAAAACCAATCATAGGGTGGTCATCTTGACCACAGGAGAAAATGCTTCATCAAAGTCAACTCCATGCTCCTGTTTAAAACCCTTAGCAACAAGTCTTGCCTTTTAAGCCAACTTGGGTTTTATAAGCCGTCTTGGGGTTTCCAGGGGTACTTTTTAGCTTGTACTCCCATCTGCATGGCAAAGCCTTCTTGCCTTGAGGCAGTGCAACCAAATCCCAAGTCATATTCTTATGCAAGGAGTCTATCTTAGACTGCATAGCCCTCTCCTAGGAGTGATTGTCACCCCTGCGCATAGCCTCATCATAGGTGAGAGGCTCTCATGTATCTGTAACCAAGACATAATGCATTGAGGGCTAAAATCTATCAGGTGGACGTCTATCTCTAGTAGACCGTCTCACGGCAAGCTCTACGGCCGGTCCAACACCCTGGCCATGTGTATTAGCTATTGCTGCAGGCTGTCCAATTGGCTATGCAAGAGCATGTGGCTCCTCCTGGAATATAACCCTACGTATCTCTACCACCTTCTCAGGCTACCTATGCATCTTGTCTTCATGGAAGACTACATCATGGCTGTGGATGACTTTCCGTGCTTGTGGATCCTAGAGGCGGTAACCCATCTCACCTGCATCCCCATAGCCAAGGAAAATGCATTTGACACTCTTAACATTCAACTTAGTACGCTTGTCTTTGGGCACATGGCAGAATACCTCACATCCAAAGACACGTAGATGCGCATAAGACAAAGGTTTCCCAATCCATACCTCCTCTGCAACCTAGAAATCCAAACCACTAGAAGGTGATCTATTTATGACATACACAGCTGTATTGACTGCCTCAGCCCAAAAGCTTTGTGGTAAGCTTGCATGGCTAAGCATATTGGGTACACGCTCATGGATGGTTCTATTCATCTGCTCAGCCAAACCATTCTGGGGTGGGGTATAGGGGGTGGTCAACTGAGGCTTAATACCCCTCTCGTCACACATAGTTGCTCAAAAGCACATGACACATATTCTCCCCCGTTGTCAGTCATAAGGCATTTTAGCCTATGCCTAGTCTGGTTCTCGACCAATGCAAGCCATCTCTGAAACACAGCCAATACTTTTGACCTAAGCTTAATGAGGTAAGCCCAGACTTTACGAGAAAATTTGTCAATGAACATCACAAAATACTTTGCACCACCCATAGACTAATAGGGCATGGGTCCACAGACATCCAAATGTACCAATTCCAAGGGCTCACTCATGTGTATCCTACTAGATTTCTTATGCATATTCCTAGTATGTCTACCATAAAGACAATGCTCACATGAATCAAAACAGACGTAGTCAAGGGGGGTGGTAAGTACTGCAAACCAGAAAGCATTTTCATTTCCTTCAAGGACATATGGCCCAAACGGGCATGCCAAAGAGATACATGTGGGATGGAACCCACTAACAAAACATGGTCAACAGAGGATCCATCAACTACAAGAGGATAGAGACTGCCATATTTGGCACCTCTAACAAGCATAAGTCTCCCACGGGTGATCTTCCAGGAAAAATCCCCAAATGAAACATGAAACCCAACATCATCAAGCTGCCCTACAGACATAAGACTGCATGTAAGCATAGGTACATGACATAGATCTTGTAACAAAAAAGTACTACCAGTAGAGAACTATAGTCATACATCCCCAGTCATACATCCCCAATACCAACAATAGCAAGTGACCTATCATCACCCAAGTGAACTGAACCAGAGATAGTGCAATAGGAGTGGAACTACTCACGGCATGGTGTAACATAAAATGAAGCACTAGAATCCAAAAGCTATCACTACACATACATAGAGTGAACATCGATTAACGACGTAGCATCACAAGAACTAGCTGCAACAAGTATGTACTCCCCATCGGAGACATCAGTCTACATGACATCTATATGTGAAGATTAGAGGACTTTTCCTATACTTTTTCTTTCCCCTTCTCTTTACACTTCTCATTGCGCAACTCATGACACTATGGGTGTATATGACCCTTCTTTCCGCAATGATGACATGTCACATTAGCATTTCTCCCATGAGACTTGCTGCGCAACTTAGACCTAGAATTCTGCGAGTCTCTGCCATGGCCATTTCCACGGTCATTCTTGCCATTACCATCTCTACCTCTAACAGTCAAAGTATACGACACACAAGAGGCATCCAAGTTCTTACAGCTGATCTCTTCCTATAGAAGAGCACTCTCTACATCAAGCAAGTTCAAAATAGTAGCAGGAGTACATAAGGCAGTGCGAAATACATCCCATGACTCACTCAAAGTCCGAAGCAAAAACAATGGAGTAACCTCATCATTAAGGGTAATACCCTACAAAGTCAAGTTCTTGAGAATAGCATGGAACTGGCTCAAATGAGCACACATTGTCATATTCTCCTTCATGCGTAGGTCCATAAGCTACTTCAATCAATACATCTGACTTGTTGGACTTTTCTTGTCATAGAGGTTCTTAATTTCATCCCAAAGCTGCCAAGCACTCTGTGCTTCCTCAACCACATTGTAATGCACATGTTTAGTGAGAGACAAGATGAGGGTGGACTTACATAACTCATCAAGCTCATCCCATTCGTCATCAATCATAGTTTCAAGCTACTCGTCATGCATCGTTAGTGGCTTTATCTATGATTTCTACACCAATACCTACCAAACTTGGCTCTTTCAATAGGCATAATTTGTACCATCAAGCTTAGTGATGTTGAAGATAGCACTGTCAGTGGAAGAAGAACCCATAATGCAGTCCAAAACAGTGCAGACACTTCAAAACTGCTTACTATTTTCTACTGTAAACAGCCAAAGTACCACCAAAACCAAGGCAAAATGACCACGAACTGATAGCTTATGATGTTGCCCACCAAGTACCATCAAAAGTACATAAAATCAAGATGATTCAACATGAAAATTCCACATTAGCCCATACATAATTGCTTGCTGTAATAAATTACAGCTAGGTACAATGAGAGAAAATGGTAGGCAAAATCAATGCACCAAGTCAACCACTGACTGTCAAAGCATAACCAGCATCAAGCGAGCATAAATCAGCATATGATAGTCATACGGACATCGAGTAAATACCCAAGCATGTCAAACGAATCCATCAATAAGCTGGCACACCCCCTGTGTAATAGGGAAAAGTATACACAACATTGGCAAGACCTGACACAAAGAGGTGTATGCTTAGGGAGTGCGAAGCCCAAATCAACTCAAGTACATGTATGCGGTGTCATATCAACCATGCAACATCCAAGTGAAGAAGATCCCAATCTCAAAATACTCAAAGCTTAATAGCATAAACTATGCACTTAATGTTCCAACAATGCTCCCACTAGCACAAAATCCGTATGGATCAAGCCAAGAAGCTCAAGAAAAGCATATGAGAGCACCAGTGATGAAAGATTTAAGACCCGACATCAATAAGATATCATGAGCATATAGGCTCTGTAGCCTCCAATTAGAGCATCCATAGACATCAACTGTATCCCAAATACAACTCTGGCAGGCCAAGAAATATCCCAAGTAAGTTCTAGGAAGCCAGATGCAAGCCAAGATAAGGCACTAGTAGCAATCGACTCCAAACAATGTAACTAGTATGTAGTAGTGGCATAGGCCAAACATGTCAAGACCGGTCAAAGATAGATAACATACATGCCATATGTACAAGACAAAGCATCAAATGCATTCCAAAGCTAATATCAAGCTCAAATGAAGATCCTGAATCAAAGACAAGCTCGATGTCAAACCCCGAAGGTCAATACTTCATTGTATATCCCAAAGACATAGCCCAAAAAAAATAGGCATAACCAAAACTGGAGGTAAAATAACCTGTCAACCAAGGTAGCATAAGTCCCAACCAACAATGAAGTGTCTGCATCCAAATCAAGGCTCAATAGCTCTCAAATAGCATATACGGGCATAAACCATGATGACCAAGCATCAATATGTCCAACAGGACACCTGAATGTCAACAAAGAGCATTATGTATAAGCCATCCCTGATAAAACCTTGATGCCCAAACAATGTACAATAGTAAATCCCTGCATAAATTGAGCTATGGAAGCTCAAACCAAGTCCCGAAGCATCTCAAAACATTGGGCAAACATTGTTAGAATATCAAGCTCCCATTACTCTCATGTCATTATGTATGACCGACATTAGCTATGTCTAACTGTATCAGCAAGTGTGGGACATTAAATAAGTCGGTGGTTTTAGACCCAGTGTGAATGGTCCTATGGACCTTATTACTATTGTATACACTTATGTTATGTTACTAGTCCATGATATAATGGAAGATGATGAACGACTTGAATGTGAGGTTGCTGCTCCATTACATTGTCTCTCTCCCTCTCTCTTCAAACATGGTATCAGAGCACCCATGACTGGACTCTGTGCAGAATAGCATTATGGAAGAAGACCTGGAGATTGAAGGAAAAGGACCTACTGTCTAGAAGGACTGACTGTCATTGTTTCTGCAGAGGTATGTATTGAATGCATCTTCATTATACTTGAAGGAGAGTGTGTCAGACCTATTTGGAGCTTTGAGGAGGGTTGGTCGAGCACCTGGAAGAAGACCTTGGTCATCATTATGAAGAGAAGTTGCTGCTGAAGACATTCTAACAAACTGTGTGTTTGCGCATGATTGCTTGATGGTCTGCCTTGGTTGCTCATGGACATGATAGGCATCATATATGCCATTTGTAGCTTGTACACATGCTTGAGAAGACATCTTGATAGTCTAACATGGCAATGGTTAAGTTGGAGCTGAGATAAGGGATGAAACAATCAGCTTACAGATCTGAAATTTAGAATAGGCCTGCCACAAACAGGGAATACACAACAAATATACTTCTCTGACATGAGCTTGGGAGCTCTCTGACATGCCTGGAAGGACTTGATATAGCATACATATGCTCAGGAAGACATATGTATTGAATGTCATGCTTGGAAGGTGTACTTTCTTGATGAAATCATTGAGATTTGTGAGCTCTTGATAGGCTGAAAATGGTCATTCATAGTTTATAGGAAGCACTTATCTATCTTGGAAGATTGCATGTTTTTTGTCGGCCTTGATGACATGTATGACATGGGATATGTCTGCTAAATTGGTTGTGGATTGGTATGAGCATTAGATGCTCTTGAAAACTAAAATTTGATTAGAAAACAAATACTTTGACACTCTATTGGTTGGTCATGAATAGTGAATGCATTGTCTGACATTGCTCTTGAAGACAGGACACTCATCGGTGCTGATAGGTTCATGTATTGGTTCCCATGTATGGTGGCATATATCTTCAGAACACTCATCGATGAGTGTCCTGAAGAAAGGACACTCATCGGTGTTGACAAGTTCATGTATTGGTTCCCATGTATGGTGGCATATGTTTGTGACATTTTGAAGAGTTTGGTGGTCTAAAATACACTGTCATTGACTATCTTTGCTTAGCTGAAATTTACAACAAGTGTACCTTGCTCTTGTACTTGTAGTACATGATGTATACAGTGTCAGACTGACATGTCTGGAACTCCATATGCAAAGATAAAACTCTAAACCGCTGTAAGTATTCTTGGGGCATATATCCTCTATGTTGAGCTCAAAGAAGAGCTGCTGGTTACTGTCATTTTCAGCCTATAGACTACTTGTCTGTATATGAACAGGTTTCCCAAATACATGCTGTTTTTGCATTGAATGCAGTCCGTACATGCAGGCTACAATACCTAGGTGATTGCCAAGTGTCAGGAGGTGAATGTACCATTGTTTTCAGGCTGAAATACTGATTGTCTGAGCACAGGGGTTGCTGAAAACTATCATATAAACAATTGCAGGCTGAAACTGAATTGTCAAGAAGATTTTGGCTTGCAAGTAGTCAGACAGAGCATATGACATGGCTAATGTAGAGAGGTCTGACAACATAACCCAGATAGTGGGGGAAAAGCTTGACAGTAACAATTATGCCATATGGAAGTTCCGCATGGAGAACTTATTAATAGGGAAAGGCTACTAGGAGTTGGTGACTGGAGCACAAGCTAAACATGAGCTCCCAGAGCGACCTACAGCTGATCAGAGATGACTACACCGAGCTTGGATAGAAAGAGCTTGTAGGGTGTTGCACTGACTGTCTCTATGTATATCAAATGCCATGGTAATGCAAATAATGAATTGCAGCTCTCCTAAGAATGCATGGGACATTTTGGTCAAGTACTATGGCACAACCACAAGTGCCAGAAAGATACAGTTGAAGCAGAAGTTTAAAAACATGGAGAGAAAGAGCAGATCTATATAGGATTATGTCACAGAGGTTAAGACCATTTCAGATCAGCTGGCATCTGTTGGTTCACAGGTTGAAGATGAAGACATGGTTGCTGTGACTTTGAATGGCTTGGGGCCTGAGTATAAGTCTTTTGACACTTCTGTGTCTGTGAGGGATGAAATGCCTGATTTTAATGAGCTGGTTGCATTGCTTATACATGAGGAGGTTAAACTTGGCTTGGCTACAGGGTCAAGCAATTCTAAAAATAAGGACGCAGTTTTTTATTCGAATCAGTGTGGCCGTGGCAGCCAAGGTAGAGGCTATGGATCTGGCAGAGGAGGCCAGCAGAATGCATCCTATGGCAATAACAATCAGCATGTATCGAATGCAAGAGGTGGTGGAAACTTTAGAGGCAGGGGGAGATCTAGCCCTAGAGGTAGAGGCTCCTGGCAGCAGCAACACCCATCTGACAATCCCAATAGGGATAAGGATTGTCACTACTGCAGGAAGTATGGACATATTTCCAAGGACTGCTGGAAGAAGCAGGGCAATCACAAAGGCAAACAACATGGACACTTTGCTATGTCTAGTCAGGCAGATGATACTTCAGGAGATAGATTGTTTGCCATGCAGTATGTAAAAGACAGGGCTGTTGAAAAATGCACTGATGATGCAGTTTGGTACATTGATTCAAGGGCATCAAACCACATGACCCCTCATGGTGATTGGTTTACTGATATGGTGGCTGAAAAACAGGGCTTTGTCTGTAAAGGTGATGACACGCAGCATAGCATTGAGCATAAAGGCAAAGTGCCTCTTGTGGTTCATGATGGCAGAAAGAAAAATTTGCATGATGTATTGCATATTCCTTCGATTACGAAGAACTTACTCTCTGTCGGTTAGAGCAAAACTTGTAGGTTAGATTCAATAAGCATGGCTGCTTTATTGAAGAGTTTGGAAATGGATGCAAGTTGATAGCTTGTGGTCACAAGAATGGCAGAATGTTTACTCTTGATGTTACCTTGCCAGAGCTGAATTCAGCTATGTTTGCCCATGGTTCTGGCACTATCAGAGATTTGGAAATTTGGCACAAGAGAGTGGGGCATGTGAATTTGTAAAGGCTGCAAATTATGCAGAAAAAATAGCTTGTTACAAGTTACCCAAGTTCTAGTTTGGTAAGCAGTCAAGGTTGCCATTTGTCAGGCATATAAGGTAGAGTACACGTCCATTGCAGTTAGTGCACTCTGATGTTTGGGGGCCATCCCATAATGCATCTATGGGAGGCTTAAAGTATTAGTGACATTCATTGATGATTACAGTCGCTATACTTGGGTTTACATTCTAAAGACAAAGGATGAGGTGTTTGCTGTTTTTCAGCAGTTTAAAAAGCAGGTTGAAAAGGAATTTAACTGATATATCTCTTGCTTGAGATCAGATAACGGTGGGGAGTATGTGTCAAATGAGTTTGACAATTTTCTAGCTGAAAATGCATACGCAGGCAGCTTACCTGCAGCTACACTCCTCATCAGAATGGGGTAGCTGAAAGAAAGAATAGGGTCTTGATGGAAGCAGGTTGTGCCATGATGAATGAGAAGAAGATGTTGCTCTATTATTGGGCTGAGGCTGTCACGACAGCCATGTATATCTTGAATTAGACTCCCATTGTAGCTATTCATGAGATGACACCATTTGAGAGGCTGTATGGCTATAAGTCAGATGTAAGTCACATGAAAGTCTTTGGCTATCTTGCTTATGTGCACATTCCAGATGAGAAAAGGAAGAAGTTGGATCCAAAAGCACATAAGTGTGTTTTCATTGAATATTCGCAAGAGAAGAAGGCATACAAATGCTATGATCCCTCTACTAGGGAGACTTTGGTGAGTAGGGATGTTATTTTTTATGAGATGGGTTCTTGGTATGTATCACCAGCTATAGTGCCATCGGATATGCCTTCCACTCATGTATCTACAGTTGATTTGCAGCAGAGTACTACTATGACAGGACCTAGTAGTCAGATAGTATCCCCATGGACAGGGAGATTGAGGAGCTCACCGTCCACTGACACCAGTATGTCAGTGAGGGGGAGATATGATGTCTTGGACAGCAAAGGAAAAGAGAAAGCTACTAAGGATGCATCTGGTATGATGAAACCTGGTAGAATGACTTCTGGATATGAGTCTGCTGACACTTTAGATAGTGAACTTGGTATTCCAACTGTCTATACGCCTGGCACAAGGCAGAGCAGGTACATTCCGCCTCATGAGAGAGGGGAATCAAGCAATGCACCATAGCCTAGATGCTCACAGAGGGTCAGATACCCTGTTGACAAGTTGATGTACAGTGGCTACTCTGCAAAGCATTATGCTTACATGACAAAAGTGATGGAGATCAAAGAACCAGGTACATATGCTGAAGCAGTGAAAGATGAGAACTGGTGTGCAGCTATGGATGAAGAAATGAATGCCTTGGTTGAAAATAAGACATGGGATCTTGTGCAATTGCCTGAAGGGAAAAAGACCATTGGCTGCAAATGGGTCTACAAAATCAAATGCAAGTCAGATGGCAGTGTGGAGAGATACAAAGCCAGGGTGGTTGCAAAGGGGTATGCCCAACAGTATGGACTTGATTATGAGGAAACATTCAGCCATGTTGCCAGGATGGCAACCATATGCATCGTGATTGCTTTGGCTGCTACTAGAGGCTGGAAATTGCAGCAGATGGACGTTAAGAATGCATTTCTTAATGGTGACTTAGTAGAGGATGTTTATATGGTTCAGCCTCCCTGAAGGGTATGTTCACCCTGATTTTCAGCATTATGTATGTAAGCTGAAAAAAACATTGTATGGGCTGAAGCAGGCTCCGAGAGCCTAGCATGCAAGGATCAGTAATTACTACAGAGCTTGGGATTTGCTGTTGGTAGGGATGATCACAATCTGTTTACAAAAAAGATAGACAAAGGCTTGGTAGTGCTGGTTATCTATGTTGATGACCTGATAATCACAGGTGATGATGGTTTGGGAATACAACATGTTATGAAAATGCTGAAATGTGAATTTGACATGAAAGATCTAGGTGAATTGAAGTACTTTTTGGGTATTGAGGTGATCAAGGTTGAAAATGGTTTATGGCTAATGCAGAAACATTATGCCATGGAAATGCTGAAGAAATATGGCATGGCTGATTGTAAACCATTGGATACACCTCTTGATCAGAATGTCAAGCTGGACATTAGCACTGGAGCTGAAATTCAAGATGTGACTATGTACAAGTAGATGGTTGGAAGTCTGATCTACTTGACCATCACTAGGCCAGACTTGAGTTATGCAGTTGGGCTCATAAGTCAGTTTATGCAAAAGCCCAGGAAGCCACATTTGGATGTTGTTAGGCGGATTATGAGATATGTTAAGTCCACTATAGATTGTGGGCTGTTCTATGTGAGAGATAAGCCCTTGAAATTGGTTGGATACACAGATGCGGATTGGGCAGGATGCTCATATGATCGCAGATCTATGAGTGGTTATGCTTTTGGCTTTGGAAGTGGCATGATCAACTGGAGTAGCAAGAAGCAACCAATGGTTGCATTTTCTAGTACTGAGGCAGAGTATAGGGGTGCTACATTGGCAGCATGCAAGATTTCATGGCTACTCAAGATTATGGGTAATTTGGATATTCAGGTGGATGCTCCAATGACCTTATTATGCGACAATCTCAGTAGTGTACTCCTGGCAATGAATCCAATATACCATGCCAGGACAAAACACATAGAGGTACACTACCGTTTTATTAGAGAGATGGTTCTTACAGGGAGAGTAGATTTTGTGCATGTGAAGGCTGATCAACAGGTTGCAAATATCTTTACCAAGTCTTTGGGTAAAGATAAGTTTAGTTGTTTCAGACAGCTACTTGGAGTTCATCAGATGATTTGAGCTTGAGGGGGAGTGTTAGAATATCAAGCTCCCATTACTCTCCTGTCAGTATGTATGACCGACATTAGCTGTGTCCAGTTGTATCAGCAAGTGTGGGACATTAAATAAGTCAGTGGTCTTAGACCCAGTGTGAATGGTCCTACGGACCTTAGTACTATTGTATACACTTATGTTATGTTAGTAGTCCATGATATAATGGAAGATGATGAACGACCTGAATGCGAGGTTATTGCTCCATTACATTGTCTCTCTCCCTCTCTCTTCAAACAAACATCCCCAAAGCATCTAGGAATCAAATACCAAGCCTCGGGAGTATCACATAAGCTAAGAGCATGACATTTTCTTGTTGTAAATCAACCCAGATCTGTTGCAGAAAATGTTGTGATCAAAATTTAGAAAATTTGACATCGCTATCGTGTTCGGCGTGTCAAAACCCCAAGTTATACTCTTACCTTGTCAAAATTGGGTTTGAGATGTCCAAGATATGAGAAAAAATGAGATTTTTGAGTCGAATTTTGAAACGTGTGCAAAAAAACGTGAGCTACTACTGTGGGGCCTACTGGTTATGCTAAGGATAAGGGGGCAAATTGGGGCATACAAGGTGTCCAATGAAGCCAAGGAACACCTGCAAAGAGCCTATCAGGGCCAGGGAGAGGTAGGAGATGAAATCTTACCTCGGGGGAAAGAAGCCATGGCTGGCATTGAAGCTCTAAGTTCTAGGTCTTCAATCCGGGTTGGCCAAGCTCCATGATCAAGCTCTGATGCAAAGATCTAATACCAGTTGAAAGGTGAGAAGGATCGAAGCTTGCTTGGAAGTGAGATATAGCGGAGAGCAAGAGGGGAACTCCAATAGTCACAATGTGTGACCATGCCTTCCTTTATTCAAACTATCACTAAAATAATAAATATTAAAGTGACGGTGATAGGTACCCGCCACCTGCAGTGTGTAGTGGCAGTAACTATCAGTGTAGTAATACATGGGCGGCTGGGCAAAGGCACCTTTACCCCCAAAAACTAGGATTGCCTTCTAAAACAAGTCTTTCAATGCCTGACAATGCCTTTGCAGGAGGCAACAACTGCTTAGACATCCCATAGAAAGATAAACCTGGGACTTCATGCCTTGATCACCGGTCCCCCCAACAAACACAAAGAAAGTACCCCTTGCATACACATGTATCATTAATTGCTTAAGGGAAAAGGAAAAAGACTCAAAAAGGGGGACGAAACCACCTGGAATGGCCACAAGAAGCTCCTCTGTAGCAAAGGCTTCCTCTAGTGACTTCGTCAACATGTGTGATGCAATGACTAAAAAAAAAACCATTAAATATACCTACACCAAACAGACATATGGCCCTCTTGGCCTAAAGAAATAGCACATTTTACTTCAACCTAACTTGCCCTCTTGGCCTAAAGAAATAACACATTTTACTACAAACTAACTCGCCCTCTTGGCCTAAAGAAATAGCACATTTTACTACAAACTAACTGGCCCTCTTGGCCTAATAAAATAGATCATGTCACTGCAAAATAGACTGGCCCTCTTGGCCTAATGAAATCAAGCAAAACAGCACCTATGCATCCCTCCTGTGAATAAGGTAGATAGACAAAAATTGTTGAGATATCGAGCTCCACTCGTGATACACCAGGGTGACCGTTGTGCATTTATGTCACCGACTTGTCAGTTGTAGATGCGGTTGGTACACCGCCCATGAATAATAGCTACATGATAGCTATCCTTATCTACTCTAGTTCGTGGCTCAGTTAGTATGCCACCTTAGTTAGTTGAGTTTGGTTTTGAGACCCATATAGAGGGTTCTTCTATTTTCTTTGTATCAGAGTTCTTTTGGCTTACAAACTAAGAAGAGGAAAACTATTTTCAGCCTCCACCCTTGTGTGTCTTCCCCCATTGTGCAAGCAAGAAAGCTTCAAGCGAGACTCCTTCCTTCTCTCCCACAATCTTTACATGGTATCAGAGCCTTGTTCGTGGTAAGGAGCTCAAGAAAGCAAGCCAAGCTCGCGGTGGTCTGGTAAGAGGAGCAGTGTTGCTTTCATTTTCTGTTTTGGGAGCAGATCTCTGTAGGTAGCACAACCGGAAATTGCAGGAGTGCATTGTCTCAGGTTGAGACGCCCTTCGCGGTGAAGCAAGAGGGCAGTATATGCTGCGGGAAAGGGCTTTAGCCCTTGGCGACCTTGTTTTTTTTATTTGAGGCCATTTCGGGGCCTGTTTTGCAGACAGAAGTTTTCTGCACGCACTCAGGAAAAGGCTCAGTTTTATGCTGTGCAGCCACTGTTCTACAGGTCGGTGAAAAGTTACTGTAGAGATTGCATCGTATGCTTGTGCGCAGAGACATTGGGAGTTTCAGAATCATCCTTGGTTCCTATTTATGCAAAATCGTCACTAAGAAGTGACTGTGTGGTCAAATACTACTTTCGCCAGTTTTGCAGATTTGCCCTTGTGAGGGTGAAGCTGTGTTTTTTGCAGTGACAGAATTTCTTGCAGTATTCTGTAATGGCATCTGATTCTCTTTCACAGATTGTCACTGAAAAGCTTGACAAGAACAACTTCCAGGCATGGAAGTTTAGAATGACGAATTTCCTTATGGGAAAAGGATATTGGGAATTTGTTGCAGGAAATGAAGAAGAACCAGTTCTTCCTGATGTTCCCAATCAACAGCAAATGCAGGCATTCAAAGCATGGCATGAGAGAGCCAAGAAAGTTATGTACTGGCTTTCTATCAGTATTTCAGACTCTATGATTGTGCGTATTCAAGATGCAAGTACGCCAAAGGAGGCATGGGATACTTTGTCAAAAATGTATAGCACAAATGCCATGAAAATGCAACTCAAGCAAGAGTTGCACAATGTGCAAAGAGAAAGTATGAGCATCAATGACTACCACATGAAGGTGAAGAAGATTGGAGATGCACTTGCTTCCATTGGGTCGCCAGTGGAAGATGATGATTTAGTTTCTGTGACCTTGAATGGTCTAGGAAAGGATTATGCGCAGTTTCGGACATCCATTTCCGTCCGTGAAAGATTTCCTGATTTTGAAGAGTTGATTGCTCTTCTAATTTCTGAGGAGCAGAGAAATGGTGGTGCATCTTCTTCAGGAGGAACTTCAAAAGAAGCTGTCTTCTACTCAAATGCTGGAAGAGGTAGAGGCAGAGGTAGAGGAGGCCGATTTGGAGGCCGTGGCAGAAATCAGAATATGCAGCAAACTCAAGAAAACCAGTCCTATGGAGGAGGACGTGGTAACTCTAGAAGCAGAGGGAGCCAAAGAGGTCGTGGTGGATGGCAAAGAGGTCAAAATGCAAACAGTAATGTTGAATGCTACTACTGTGGTAAAATGGGTCATATGGCTAAAGACTGCTATAAAAAGCAGAATGACATCATGAATGGAAAACTGCAACAAGGGAATTATGCATCTTCTAACAGACAGGGTGATGATAGAAATGAACATTTGTTCATGGTGCAGCACATGAACAATTCTGTGACAAGTGCAGAAGAAAGCAATGATGTATGGTATGTTGACTCAGGTGCATCAAACCACATGACAGGTCATGCAGAATGGATGGAGGATGCAAGGAAAATGGAAAAACCAGGATTTGTGGAGACTGGTGATGATACTGCACATCCTATTGTGCAAATTGGAAAAATTCCCTTGTCTATGCAGGATGGGAAAAAGAAATACCTGTCCGATGTATTTCATGTCCCAAATATCACCAAGAATCTGGTTTCTGTCGGTCAAATGGTTGAGCAGGGCTTGCAGGTCAGATTTAATCCTCATGGATGCTTTGTTGAGGATATGAAAAATAAAGGTTGCTTGATAGCAAAAGGAAAGAAGAAGGGCAGAATGTTTACGTTGGACGCAGACATGTCTGAATTGAGTGCAGCAATGTTTGCACATGGGACCGGTGTAGTTGCAGATATTGATATCTGGCATAAACGCATTGGTCATGTTAATGTACAACGACTTAAATCAATGCAGGCCCAAAATATTGTTGCAGGTTTGCCAAAGTTCAAGGTTGCAGAAATGCATAAGGTATGTGAAGCCTGTCAGTTTGGAAAACAGGCAAGGAAACCATTTCCTAGACATGTTCAAGAGAGTGAGAAGCCATTGGAATTAATCCACTCTGATGTGTGGACTACTAAAGCTGCATCTCTTGGAGGCTGTCATTATTTTGTCACTTTTATTGATGACTATAGCAGAAAAGTTTGGGTGTATTTTATGAAAAAGAAAAGTGAAGTTTTTGGGCATTTCAAAACTCTTAAAGCTATGGCTGAAAAAGAAACAGGTCTGCAAATAAAATGCCTAAGGTCAGATGGAGGGGGAGAGTACCTCTCAAATGAGTTTGCAAGGTTCTTGCAGGAGCATGGCATAAAGCAGCAATATTCATGCAGTTATACCCCACAACAAAATGGAATTGCAGAAAGGAAAAACAGGCATATTGGAGAGGTATCTCGTGCCATGCTCAATGAAAAAGACTTGCCAGATTTTTATTGGGCTGAAGCAGTTGCTACAGCAGTCTACATAATGAACAGGACTCCCACTACAGCAATACATGGAATGACTCCAGAGGAGAGGTATACTGGTAGGAAACCAGATATTTCTCATTTGAAAATTTTTGGTTGCATTGCCTATGTACATGTGCCAGATGAGTTGAGATCCAAGTTGGATCCAAAAGCTGAGAAGTGCATCTTTATTGGTTATTCTCTGCAGCAAAAAGGGTATAGATGCTATAACCCTTCTACTCGTAAGTTTACAGTGAGCAGAGATGTTGTTTTTGATGAGATGAGTAGCTGGTATAAACCAGTAAATGTGATTGATGATGTAGATGCACAAAATGGTTATGCTGCACAAAATTCACAGCAGCAGTCACAAAATATTAGTGGACCTGGAGCATCTTCTAGCAGTGGTTCACATTCTTCGCCATGGACAGGCAGATTGAGATCAGGAGAATCTTCTCAAAGCAGTGCAGATGGTGGTGTGCAGGTATCACGAAAAGGAAAAGAGAAGGTTGATCAGCCCATGTTTGATGTGAATGCAGGTCACTCTTATGTGGATGGTGAATCCAGTGGCTCAGAACAGAGCATTGATGATGAGTTGGGTATTCCTTCTATTGTTACACCTGGAGTAAGGAAGACCAGGGATGTTTTGAGAGCACCTGGGAGTGAACCTACTTTGCGCAGGTCTACGAGAGCTAGGTATCCTGTGGATAGGCTGAAATATGATGGATTTACAGCCATTCACTATGCATATATGGTCAAAGTGATACATGAACCAGAACCCACATCTTTTGAGCAAGCCATGGGAAAAGAAAAATGGGAGAAAGCCATGGATGAAGAAATGGATGCCTTGGAAGCAAATGCTACATGGGAATTGGTACCTTTGCCTAAAGGTAAGAATGCAATTGGCTGTAAGTGGGTTTATAAGGTGAAGCACAATGCTGATGGTTCTGTGAACAGATACAAGGCAAGATTAGTAGTCAAGGGGTATGCACAAACATATGGCATTGACTATGAAGAAACATTCAGTCCGGTTGCAAGGATGGCAACCGTAAGAGCAGTCATTGCTATGGCTGCATCAAAGGGATGGTCTTTACATCAGATGGATGTAAAGAATGCCTTCTTGCATGGTGATTTGCAAGAAGAGGTCTATATGGAGCAGCCACCAGGTTATGTGCATGATGTTCATCCTCAGTTTGTTTGCAGGTTGAAGAAAGCCTTGTATGGCTTGAAGCAAGCACCTAGAGCATGGTCTGACAAGATAGGACAGTATCTTGTCACTATTGGCTTTCAGATTTCCAAGGCAGATTTCTCACTTTATGTGAGAAAAACAGAGAAAGGTATTATGCTACTTGTCATTTATGTTGATGATTTGATTATGACAGGTGACAGTGATGAAGATATCCTTCATGTGAAAATGCTATTGAAGCAGAAGTTTGAGATGAAGGATTTGGGAGAGCTGCGTTATTTCTTGGGCATTGAGGTGATTAGATCACCAAGTGGGATACAGCTCTTGCAGAGGCAGTATGGATTGGACATGCTGTCCAAATATGGGATGACAGGCTGTAAGCCTATTTCAGTTCCTTTGGAGCAGAATGTGAAGCTGAGCGCAGATGCAGGTGAGCTTCTGGAAGACCCTACTATGTACAGACGCATAGTAGGAAGCTTGATTTATATGACTATTACCAGGCCAGATTTGAGCTATGCTGTTGGATTGGTAAGTCAGTTTATGCAGGCTCCAAGGAAATCGCATTTGGATGCGGCTAGACGCATACTCAGGTATGTGAAGTCCACATTGCAGTATGGACTATTTTATGAGACTGGGGTTCAGATACAGTTGCATGGATACACTGATGCTGATTGGGCTGGTAGTATTTCTGATAGACGATCTACCAGTGGATATGTGTTCTCTTTTGGGAGTGCTGCAGTCACTTGGAGCAGTAAGAAACAGCCTACAATTGCCTTGTCGAGCACAGAGGCTGAGTACAGGGGTGCAGCAATGGCTGCATGTGAGGTAGCTTGGTTGCATAAGCTACTTTATGATATGCATCAGTCTACAGATGGACCAGTTGTCATTTATTGTGACAACATGAGTAGTATACACTTGGCAAATAACCCAGTCTATCATGCTAGAACAAAGCACATTGAGGTGCATTATCACTATGTGCGGGAGAGGGTTTTACTAGGTCTTATTGATCTAGTTTATGTCAGCACAGAGGATCAGGTAGCTGACATATTCACGAAGGCATTGGGCGCAGAGAAGCTGCGCAAGTTCAGAGACCTGCTTGGTGTGCAGGAATTGGGATTGAGCTCGAGGGGGAGTGTTGAGATATCGAGCTCCACTCGTGATACACCAGGGTGACCGTTGTGCATTTATGTCACCGACTTGTCAGTTGTAGATGCGGTTGGTACACCGCCCATGAATAATAGCTACATGATAGCTATCCTTATCTACTCTAGTTCGTGGCTCAGTTAGTATGCCACCTTAGTTAGTTGAGTTTGGTTTTGAGACCCATATAGAGGGTTCTTCTATTTTCTTTGTATCAGAGTTCTTTTGGCTTACACAACTAAGAAGAGGAAAACTGTTTTCAGCCTCCACCCTTGTGTGTCTTCCCCCATTGTGCAAGCAAGAAAGCTTCAAGCGAGACTCCTTCCTTCTCTCCCACAATCTTTACAAAAATATGCTCCATTCCAAGGGGAAAAAAATAGGGTGCTTAGTCCTAAACTAAATGCATCAAGTTGTGACCCATTCCTCCTGCATACATAGCAAGAGACGTATGCATAACATGTCATCTGATCAACCTATGGGTCCAAGATAATAGTGGTAGATGGGTCTCAGACATGCTTCTCATTACCCATACCAACCATCCCCTATCATATAATGTGTGGTCTGATAAAATTCCCCACAAATGACCAGGTCTTGTCTCATTATCAATGGCAACATCTGGACTAGGACCACAATTGAAGAAGAGGTCTTCTTCATAAGTGAAGTTCACTAATGAGTCTACAAATTGATTCCAAGAACGTGGGATCAGCTAAAGAGAGACGCTCTCAAATTCATCAAGTAGGGTTATGGCAGTTCGATGATACATAAAAAGGATGGGATTCCAGACTATGTATGTCCCATTTAGTTGATTTAAGATTACCTGGGAATCCCCTTTTACTAACAATGCCGAATACCACCTTTCTTGGCAATATTCTGTCCCATAATCAAGGCTTTATACCCGGCCATTTTGTTAGTGAATCCTACCCTGAGATAAATAGCTAATTTCATTGTAACTCTATGTTGAGGATCTCAGATAACCACTCAAACACTCCCTTTTTTATTAGGGCCCCTAGACGCTCCATCAAAGTATAATGTGTACGTCCACAATGGGTTTACACAACCAACCATCAAGAACTCCCCTATTCATAATTATGATAGTCAAAATCCAACATACTTAGAGGATGAACTGACGGCTCCATCCCACCTTCTTCATTGAACTCAATAGAGATGCTTGTTAGAATTTGTAAGTAGTAATGGCAAAAAACTTTGATTTCCCACAAAAAGGTACCGTCTTCTTGCTCAATCACTTTGTATCCTTTGCTCCACCAAATAAGCCTCCCTTGATGATATCTTTGCTCTAGATATGGGTGCTCCCTAGATAAGGAATTAACCGTCCCATCAACCAATTTAAGCTCTCTTGCAGGTCTCAGATCAACCCCAGAATGGACCTGCAATGCATTTGTCGCATTAACATACTCAAAAATAATAAGATTTAATATTATTAAGATTAATCTTATTTTTAAATTACACTCCCTGTAGATCAACTAATAAAGCCGTGGTCTTATTTTTACCTAGCCTAACTACCTTGTAAGGGCCATCCCATCTAGGTTCCAGGTTCCCTAGAAATAGCTCCCTATGCGTATCGTAATATAGAACTAACTGCCCCTTTTTAAAGGTATATTTCTTTGCTTTTAAATCATGCAGCCGCTTCATTTGACGTTTAGCTACTTTCTAGTGTAGTAAACTCTGCAATTCAAGCTTATCCAGGTGGGCCAGAGTTGTAAAACACTCGAATAGGGCATCTTCGTCACCCAAAGAATGATTGATTGCAAATCTTATGGTCGAAAACTCAATTTCTAAGGGCAAGACACACTCCTCCCCATAAACTAAGTTGAATGGGGTGTAGCCAATGGCTCGTTTAAATGTCGTGTTATATGCGCACACCACCACATACAATTTTGTATCCCAGTCCCATTTCTTTTCAGAGACTATCTTGGACAGGATATCCACAAGCTTCTTATTGGTACTTTCACCTTGTTCATTTGCTTGCGGGTTATAAGAAGTCATCTTGTTATGCTTGATTTGCCAAGCTTCAATCAAGCTTTTAATCACCTTGTTTAAAAAGTGAGTTCCACGATCCGATACTATTTCCTTTGGTGGACCGAAATGAAAGATGATTTGCTCAAGTAGGAAACTGGCAATCTCTTTTGTATTATCCTGCATCGTCGCTTGTGCTTTTGACCACTTTGTAAAGTAATCAATTGCTACTATAATATATCTCTTTTGCATAGTGGACGATGGAGTAATAGGACCCACAAAGTCAATGCCCCACTTCTCAAATGGAAGAATAGCCATAATAGATGTAAGTGGGCACTTCCTATTCTCTCTATTGTCATGTCTTTGACAAGTATCACATCTCTTAACATACTCAAATGAATCCTGGAAGATGGAAGGCCACCAATATCGAGCTCTTAAAGCCTTCTATGCCGTCAACTGCCCCACAAAGTGCCCTCAACAAACAGAGTCATGGCACTCCTCTAGGATAAATGGAACCTCGACAGGCATCACATATCGGTGATAGATATCATTAACACCCTGCCAATATAGTGTTCCTATGATCAAGGAAAATTTCAATGCCTGCTTTTTAATTTTCCTCTTCTCGGATTTTGATAGAGCGGATCCAGTCTCTCCTGTAGATAAATAGTGCATTATAGCAACATACCAGGAGGGAATAGATGTCATATCAATCTTAAACAATGTTTCCATGTCTCTTCCTTCAGTCAAGACCTCTTTTGGTTCTCCAAAATCCACAAGACATTCTACAATACCCTGTAGCTTCAGTAGTTTGCTCTTAATCTCATAATCAAACTCTTGCAAAGTGATTAACCAATTTGCTAAACAATCAGGCGAGTGTAACTTATTCAGCAATAGTCTAAGTCCTTCTGCCTTTGTATAAAAAACCTTCTCATAAAGAATGTAGTGCTTGAAATTTTTGGTCGCAAATACCATCGCAAGGCACAACTTCTCCATATAGGTATAGTTAATTTCCAATATGCCTAACTTCCGACTAGCAAAAGCAATCGGATGGTACCACTTTTCCTCCCAAATTTGGGCCAAACAACAACTAGTACTATGTGTTGTTATTGCTGAAAATATATTAAACATATCGCCCCTTTTAGGTGCTTTTAAAACAGGTGCTTTGGCAAGCTCCTACTTCACATCCTCAAAAGCTCCATACAAATAGACAGTTAAAGGACAATAGGTTTGTCAATGGCAATGTTCTTTCTTTCAGGCCATTTATAAGCCTTCGATAATACCCTACTGACACAGTCCTCTCTCTCTTCTGAAATGAGCATGGAACCTAGTTTGATTGGCCGCAAATCGTTTGGTGTACCAAGGTCCAACTCAATTACATCCGCGTCTCTTATGCGATCGTGAGGCTCTATCGGCTCATTCAATGTTATCTGATAGATGTCTTCTGTAGTGGACCCTTCTTTAGATCCAAGCTCAATGATGTCTCACTACCAAATGGATCATATATTGTTTTGTAGTTCAATAGAGGATAAAGGAGCTCTCTCACTTTCAGGAGACTCGAGGTAAGCATCCACTATTACACGATGGGCACCTTGACCTAGAATCACTCAACCAACGGGTATATCGACTTGACAGTCTATTCGTAAAATCCATGGCCTGCCTAGAAAAACTCGATAGCTAGGACGTCCTACAAACCTTATCACCCTAAAGTCCAGATAGCATTCCACACTTGCAACGGTAACATGGACTTTAATGATGCAACCTTCTGGTTGCCTTAGACTGTCATCAGCCATCCTAAGAAGTGTGGAGCCGTCTTTTTAAATTTCTAGACCTAGCCTCTCCATCAAGTCTGAACTCATGATATTGACGGAGTAACCAGTGTCCACAATAGCATGCTCCACTATTATTCCATCCACATATGTTGGAACTCTGGGACAATGCTTTTCAGCATGATCAAACCAATCTTCTCCCACTCATGCTATGCCCAAAGGTTCTACAATATACCCAATACGCACAATTTTCTTAAATTCCTTGCGTACTCCTAGAGACAATTTAATCGATTGCAGGAGATTCATGTCTAGTTTAACTTTGCAAAGGGAACTTGCTAAGTCAAAGTCCTTGTAGTTAGCCAAAGTTCTCTTCTCTCACCAAGCCATTCTCTCCTTTGGTCTTTGGACCAAATTTGGTGCCTCTTTTTTAACTTTTGCCTTCTTTCTTGGCAATTCTTTATCCTTCTCGGGATTGACTTTACTATCAATAAGCTTAAGAGGTCCACCTTCCATATCAGAATTCAGGACTTACTTTCCCCTAGCATTTTTCTTAGGGTTTCCCTCGACTGGTTTTACAATTCCTTTGTCACCCTCTCTAATTTTTTGACCTCTTGTTACATCTCGTAAATTAGAATTTTTAGCTTCATTGACATGTAGAGCCTCAATAAAACTGACTCCACTACCATAAGGCAACTCCTCTACAATAGCCTTTCCTCTTTGAAGTATTTTTCTTGGTCCATCATCTTGCTGGAGATTATTCCCTTGTGCGCGATGGTTAACTGGACCTGGCTATTTACTTCCTTGTTGGAGAGAACTTATCTTCTTACTCTGACAAGTAGCAACTAAGTGGCCAGACTTTCCTCAAAAATTGCATTTGACATTCAGACAATTCCTAGGAAAATATTGGCCACCACACCACTTACAACTGAATCTTGAGGGGGCACCCTCTTCAGGGTGTTGATTCCCTATCAAATTTTGCTGCTTCTTAAGGAAATTGACATCCACAGCTATTTGTCTATATTGTTCGTTAATCATGTCAATGTAGTGCTTCATCATATCCTTGACTTCACCAAGGACATTTGAGGTACTTGATTCATAGCCGCGATCGTCCCATTGGCCTAACCACTTAATTAGAAATCGGCCATTGACCTACTGGGACAACATTCGGGTTCGTTGTTTAGCCTCCGCCATTTAGTGGGGCCGTCTAACTAGCCATAGGCATAGTCATAGTGGAAGGAGTTGGTAACATAGGCATATTTGGCATGATAGTCCCTCTTCCATTCTCATTTACATGGGGTACCCTTGACTCCTGTTGGTCAGTGCCAAATTATTGCCATTCCAATTTACCCTTGCTACATAAGCCACTTGCAAGTGCGACTCTACTCCTTCTGCTTGGGTGATAGCAGTCTCAATGTCGGCCAAAGCAACACTACTCAACTGCACTAGATGTTGAAATCTAATCCATGTAGGAAATATTGCAACTCTGCAGCTAATGGAATGGGAATATAAGTATCAAGTTTGTGAAGAACTTACTTTAGTTTCTTGGCATATGCCTGGACATTCGCATTTGGCTCTTGGCATATTACATTCAAGACACAACCAATACTATCCACCCCTCTCAGGGAAAAACTCTCTATGGAAGGCAGTGAAGAATTGGTCAATGCTAGTTATGATTCCGGCTTCTAGACCATGATACCATACTACTGCCCTTCCTTTTATGGTTATGTTGAAGAACATCATTAAATGCCCTTCGTCTTGGATTCGATAGTTGAACATGAGTTTCTAAAACTCATTAATATGGAGTTCTCCATCTTCTTCTACTAACCCATGGAAGATGGGCAAAGGTGCTCCCAATGCCGATAAATCCGGTGTCCCTACTGGAATTACGATGGGTTGTGCCATGGCTACAACCAAATTAACAACAGGAGTTTGTGTAGGTAAAACTACACCCCCACTTGAAGTGGGTTGATTGATTGGAAGAGAAAGAAAGAAAGAAGAAAGAAAGTTATATTAACGTCTTCTAAAGACCAAAACTGGCCTATGAGACAAACTGTGATACAACTGATGAGGTCTAGCTATCCAAAATAAAAGTGCTGAATGAAAAGCTAAAAACTGAAAACTGAAAATACGCTGCTGTGAGTGTGATAAGTGTCGTGTATGTGTATGTGCGTATGTAGATCTGGTATTCCAGATAATGGCTACAAAAGGGGAACAAATGTTGGCTGTGATAGGGGAACAACTGTCGGCTGTGATAAAGTGGTGCGATGTGTATATGTAATAGATGCAGGGAGATATACTATCCTGGGATGTAGTAGTAGTCGTCGAAGTCGCTAATAGCAAGTGATCCCTCCTGGATGCAGGATGTGGTACATCGGCGGTGGAGAAAGAGCAAACTGGAGATCTGAGATCCAATGTGTCGAGTGTCGTTGGATCTCAGTCTGCTGTCAATGTAGATCAAGAATCCTCTAGATCTCCTGTCGGTGTGACTGTGGGATCCGAAACCCACGGATCCTCGTGCGGTGTCAGGTACGCTGGTCCTCAGCCTGCTGTAGTGTGAGTCGGAGGTCTGGCTGGAGGCTGGTACAGTAGCTCTCACTCTGTCTATCTGAAAGAACTGTGTAATAGTCGTCTGGGTGGGCCCCTCTCTGATTGGGACCCGCTGTGTGCTCTACTCTCTGATGTGCCATGCCTCTCCCAGAAAACGGCCAAGTAATCTCTGATCCATATCAGTCATACATCCCTGAAGTGAGCTGCTCAATGTGTATCTAGATCTCAATCTGAGTATGCCGGGCATCTGAGAACAAAATGCTCCTCACTCTCCACCTCTGATCTGCAAAGGGGGCATATCCTCTCCTCCCGTGGGATGCCACTGGCTCTGCCACTCTCAATTATAAGCTGATGTGATGATACCCTGAGCTGTCCAATAAGAACTCTCAATCGATGTGGCATATAGATCTGCATATATCTCGGAATCTCTATGAATCCCTACACTGATATACTCAAGAACTGTGTATAATAATGTGCCATCTTCGATGGTAGTGGCTATGCAGGGCTGACCCATGTCCTCTGTATATAAATATGCCATATCTCCTGTCTGATGACTCTGTTCCTCTCAGAGAGAGAGAGGGTGTAAGTGGGAGCCTGAGTATCATATAGAAGAGGTGGGAGTCTATCAATGTCCAGCCCATGTCTGTCAAACCAAGCTCTGGTCTGTGCATACCATGATGTGGTATCCCCCGCTCGAGCCATCTCTTGAGATGCCATATATGCTCTATATGCAATGTGATCTCTGTCCATATCCTGGAATCTGTGTAGGAAGCAGACTTTCTGAAATAATGCCTTGACTAGCATGGGCGGTGTGGCAAGCTCTGCTCGCACAATGTCATGTGGGACTAAGGCCTTGCTGCGAATCAATCTAGATATCATGATCACCTGAGGTCTCTCCATCAATGTCCATACATAATCGGCAAGGCCTAGCCCCCATATAGCTGCTCCATACATCAGTGCTGGAGTGACTAGAGTATCAAAGAGCCACCCCTTGGTGCGGGGCTCTGAGAAAGTATTAGGACTTCCTCTTGCACTCAAAGGGGTGCTTGTGATGCTTGGGTTATTAAAACCACACTTATGTGTATCAAGCTTCTCCTTTGAGGAGAATAATGCCTTAGAATCTCAACCTGCCACCTAGCCCTCTCAACACGTTCATCTTTTTGTATTTCGGCTTGATGGTTCTTGTCAGAGGACATAAACCGACTATTTGGTCCCTAGAAACCCTAGATTCAAAACCACCCCTTATTGGCAGCTCCTGACAAACGCACCACTGATGGGACCTAAAATGAACCGGCATTGGCTATGGCACTAGTCGGACCTCATGCACACAACAAACAACCCCACCACATGGCCTTGCGGGCCAGGAGCGTCTATAATACATTGTTGTACACTAGATATACTTAATTATGCATTTATAGCTAATATATAGTCCAACAGCCCTTTCCCCAAACTCCAACAAATGGACTATCCCATACATATCCATAATAAATACCACAAAGAACATACATAAGAGACACCCCATCGAGTGATTGTTGTGGCCCCACTGCAACTCTCCTACACCTCGGGGATTGGCCCCAAGATGTGTCACTCTAACATAAAGCATGCATGATACAAGCTCCACTCTTTCATTTTGAACTTATTTTAGGAGATACCATGTGTCCTTACCAAACAATTCCCCAAGAAAATGATCGACTAACCTACAACTTAGGTCATCTCACACACTCAAGGGTAGGTCATCATAACAGAAAACAGGTGTTATGCATCCAGTTCTTTGTATTCTCATACCATGGTTGATATGCACATGCAAAAGTGGATGATCCTAAAGTGCTTCAAACATAATTTCCAATCAAAAACATATCCTCCACAATCAGCCTTTCCAATGCTCATTTACTAACTCCTTACGGCGATGTAAGGATAGCACCGAGGCAATGCTCATGCTACTACCCTCTTAATTAAAATACAGCAAACCCTATATCATGATATGCATCAGCAAAATCAACAATAAACAGCACATCATTCAAACACCCCACCTCCTACTTTTAGGTATTGCTTTTGTTGCATAGGTTTAAGGATTCATTTTTTCATGTTTTGATGTATGAAAAGTGATAAATCATGAACTTTGACAAAGAGATAGAGTAACTTGAGGCTAAACCTCATGCTTCACCACTACCATACATTCACAAACACTTATTATATTTTTTCTTATTTTTATGAATCATGTTTTTTTCCTTATTTTTTCTTATTAGTATTTATTTGTCAATAATCACTATTACTTTTTGATTTTTTTCATACCAACATATTAGCATACTGAAACTCAATTTTCTTTTCCATTTTTCCCCATAGGAACACATTTCACCCGCCCGAAACGACAAAACTATCATTTTAGCCTTAAAATTCGCATTTTGGATTTTTGCGAAATTTAAATAGTGCATGCAAATCATTACGAGATCAGAATTTTCTAATAAATAGTAATTAAACATGATGCAACCAACATTCAAACAATTTTTCATCAAATAAGAACATCATTTCTTTCATAAAATGTCGAAAAACCTTCATTTCCTTCATAAAAAATAGTCATAACGTGTTTCTATGAAACCCAAGATGCATTGAATGACTATCTGACCAGTGAACGGAGCCTCCATTGCTCTTGATTCCATGCTGCACATCAATCTTTAGCATCTCCATTAATCTCCATCATCATTTTCTTCAATCTCCTTCATGATTCCTCCTTCAAGGTAGTGCCCACATGAACAGCCCATAGAGAGGAGAGGGAGAGAGAGGAGAGATAGAAATACTAGATCTGGTTCTTCTGATTTGGGCAGCCATTGGAGGAGCAGAGAGTGGCAATGGAGAGCGAAGGAAGCAAGCATCAGGCCGGTAAGATCAGATCATATGGTTGCATTGAGGTGATCATTGCCCTCTCCATCTCCCTCCATGGATTCGTCGTGCTGAAACATGGAGCCTTCATCTTCTTCATGCCACAACCCCCCCCCCCCCCCCCCCCCCCCCCCTCAATCATCAAATTTTTGGGGGGCCTCAAGGGAAGCCCCCAAGGGTCACACCCTTTCTTACCTCAAGTCTTTTTAGACTTGGCCTTTTGGTCTTGGCCCTCTTTTCCAGCCTATCTCTTGCATTCGGCGTCCAATTCGAAGTTGGTAAATTTCTGGCAGTCCGTCTTGAAATCCCCCACTGTTGGGAATTTCATGAAGTCTTATTCAAAAAATTGGGAAATTATGAAAATTCCCCAAACATCGCTCGGTGGGTCTTTAAAGCACTTTTGGAACACGTCGGATACTTGCTGTTTAAAATCGACTCAATTGCCTATGCCACCTTCGACGGAGTTTATTTTTCCCTTGAAATTTGGATTTTTTGGAAAATTTTAAGCACTTCACAAAGTCAAAAATCACCGCTCAAACGGTCCTTCAAATTGTGCATGGTATTTAGCTTAATGGCCCTGCGGACTGAGGGGGGCTGCCCTCTCGGACCCTCGCACAGGGGCTCTGCTCCCTCCACACCTCCCCCAAGTAGACTGGAGAGAAAACGTGCGCCGTGACAAATCCCCCAAATTAGATCCTAGTGTAGTAATGGCTCTAGACAAGTATAGATTGTCACTTGCAAAACAATAATCAAAAGTCCATACCCGAACAAAGATAAACTGAGACCCTAGAGTCTCAATGGGCCAATGCAGCCAACAAGGGCAAAAAGGCCACACCATAAAAACATGTATATGTTGCATTCGAACTGCATCTAGTCAAAGTGGAATGGAACAACATCAAGCTACAACTGCGAGGATGACTAGACATGACAGTCTTAATGATAGATGCACCTTGAACGGCACTGCATAGATGACCCAAGACATCAGTGGAGAATCCACATTTGGTTGTGCAGTTGGAGACTCAAGGGCATGTATGAGAAGGCTTCAATTTATAAGCCAAGACCCGGAAGATGAAGACATAGTACCACCTGCTTACCTTAGGGTCAAACTCACAGCAAAAAGAGAGCATAGTGTCGATGCTCTCATCAATGAAGGAGCTAATTTTAATAACTTGACCTATGAAGCATGGACCCTACTAGCCCAATTAGAGCTCACACCGACTAATGCAACTCTTAGTCCTTACGGGGGACATCCACAAGCACTTATAAGAAAATGCAAAATCCTTGTAACTATTGAAACAAAAAGCTTGCCTATCCTATTCCATGTTCCTCCAAATAGTGCTAATCGTGGAAAGGAAACCCTCCTAAGAAGATCCTTCAAAAGAGTGACAAAGTGTGAGGCCAATTATGTAGCACAAAGGATACACTTGACACTATCGGGTGTGAGGATAATCATAACCTTTAGTAAGGGTGACATCATCAAACCTCGAGGGAAAGATTAGGAACATTCTAACATACCAGGCAAGCCTAGTAACAAGAGCAAGGACTTTTGAAAGAGTTGATACAAGTGCATGTTGAATAGAGAGAACCAGTGAGCAAGTACATGCTTGAAATAAGAAGGTGAGGAGACAATGCCAAGGATAGGCTTTGGACTTACAAATATCATAGAAGACTATGAAAGAAGCCCAAGCCTTATAGACGAAGGTATCGATGGAGAGACAACACAACGCCGTGATGGATAGCTAAAGCGTTGCTACACGCTCAAGGGTATTACGCAAGTGTTAAAGGCATGATTAAGGCATAACCTAGGAGTTTCTTGTTTAGTTTTGTAATGGTATTTTAAACCTTTGTCTTGATTAGATGTGAAGAGTCATCAATAGGATATATATATATATGTTTTTGGAAAGTTAGAAGGAGGGGTCATGAGATTTGTGTATGTCTGTTTGCATCAGGAAAATAGATGAGCATGTAAATGATGTTGTGATTATGAAGGAACAGAATAGATTTCTATGCATGTGTTTCTCTTTGTATTCAAAACTATTATTTGTTTTGTATAATTGACTAATTGAGTTGTGCAATGGAGCCTATGTGGTGGGAAATAAGCTTGTTTTTTTGAGGAATTATTCAGAATTATTGCTTAGCAAAGATAGATTAGCAAAAGTTAATTACAAATTGAATCTATTTATTTTGGGGAAGCTTTTTTACCCTAACACTTTGGCAATCCTACGAATGAGTCTTTGGGCATCGGGCAGGATGTTTTAGAATGGAAAAGGTGCAAAAGATTTATGAGTTAAAGGATGCAGTCTGAAATGGATTCCTGGCTTGAGGAATTTCAGTATTGGACTACTAAAGAGGAGGAACGGGAATCCTTTGCACATGCTCTGTTACAGGAGTTTCAGAATTGGACAACAGAAGAGGATTTTGAGGCATATAGTCAAGTATTTTTGAACACATAGTTTCCTGATTTACATTTGGACATTATTGGAAAGATCAGGGAGGTAGTGTGGAAAGAACATACAAAATAGGTTGCTCCTTCGGGCTTGAAGTATATAGGTAGTGTGTTCAAGAAAATTTGGCATAATCAATATATTTGGCAATCTCGTCAATCATATGGGTTGAGTTATACACCTAAATTGGTCAAGAGAAGACAGAGCAATCGGTGTGGCTGTGCCAATCATCACTATGAACATTGTGCACCTAGAGGTCAACAGTAGACTGAACTGATGACAGAACAATTTTATGGTATATGTCAATAGAAAAATACACGGGTGAAGGCTTTGGAACTTAGTATACCAGGCTACATGCAAAATTAGAACATGAAAAGAAATAGTAGAAGAAATAACAACAGAGGTCCAATAGTGGCAGTCAGGTGGATATCCTGGATTTAGGGTATCTAAGTGATTAGGAAGTACAGATTGAAGAAGTAGGTCCTAGTCATGCAACAGGAGATGTTGTTACTGATCAGCAATTACAGGTTACACCAGGTGAGGAGGAGAGAAAGTGAAATAGATTTGTGGGACTGTTAGCATGGTCACAAATTCAAAGACATGCAAGGAGAAAACTAAGGTTTCAACCGTTGCCTAAAACACCAACAAGAAGAAAGGTTGCAGCAAACAACAACCACGATCAATGGCACAACCCCTAATCTAGCAAATCTCAAAGTCAAATTTGCAAACTTCAAGGGCGAGTCCAAAAAGGAAGACCCTGATGCCCATGTAGCTCAATTCACACAAAATGGGAAGCAAGTGGACTAGGAGAATTGTACGGAGATGATGTGAAAAAGCAGCAATTTGCTACCACATTGGAGGGTAAGGCTATGAACTGGTTTACACTGTATGGTGCAGCCCATTTTGCTGATACACAAGCATTACAAACAACATTTCTGGCAATATTCAAAAGGTAGAAAACACCCAATGATATTCTAAAGAAGCTTAAAACAATGAAACAAAAGAGGCTCCTTGTGGAGGATTATGCACTATAGTTTTTAGAATTGAACGGAAGACTTGCACCCAATGAAAGGCCAACCAATGAGATGCTGGAGGAATATTTCTGTAATGGGTTGAGGGAATCCCTGAGAACTGCAGTAGCCAGTACAGATATTCCTGGTGGTACAAGAGGATTTAATTAGTTGGTCGCAGCTGCCCCAAAAGAGCAAAGAAAAGGTTGGGAACCATCAAATAGAAGAAGAAGTACTAGTAGTATAGCAATGATTCAGATTCAGTGACTCATGTTCAGATTCAGATTTTGATGATTTAGAAGATGAGGAAAGGAAATCGAGAGGTAGAAAGAAGAAAAGGAAAGAGAAGTAGAGAAGCAAAGCTAGGGAAAAGAAGGACAAAAATGGAAAGGGAAAGACAAAGAGCAAGTCTCAGAACGTGAATAAACAAATTATTGCAACTCTGAAGAGTATGGGAATTTCAACATCTCAGAAGAAGGACAAACCATATTGTAACACATGTTAGAAGCATGGGCACACAAATGCTACTTGTTGGTATAATCCTAACAATAGGGCAAACCTAAGACAACAAGTGCCAAGGGCAAGTGCACCAACTGCAAATGCAGTAGAACCAAACAGAAATAGAGCAATGGAAGGTCCATCTAGAATATTTCAGGGGAGACATAACTGGGAACCACGTAATCCTCAAGGAAATGGTAATCTGAATGATGACCCATGCACATATTGTCGAGAAATGAATCATAGGTAGGGTCCTAATTGCTCATTGTGATGTAAACACAAAGAGGAGAGAGGTATTTCTATTATCAAATATAACAATCAGAGACCACCTACACATGCACAACAGAATAGGCCACCACATGCTAATCTAGTCATTGTGGAGGAAGTCAGGCAAGTTAATGAACCTGTGTTGCAGAAAAAACAAGGGGACTATCTCAATGTGTTGCATGTCCAGTGTGATTGTTCAAATTGCATACAAGTGGAGGAGATTCTTGAAAAAGTAGCATCAGTTCTGGTTATTACAAGATCAAGTGGAAAGTATGTGGATGATCTTGTTATATCCCATAAGGAGATGAAACACCCTCAGTATTGGGAGAAACAAAGACAGGGATGTTTGAAGGAAATTCAAAAGAGTCAGAGAACTAACTATGGTAAAAAAAAATTGCAACAGCAAATACCTAATATACAATTAAGTATTCAGGAGGAGATTCAACAGCAGCAGGAAACAAGAGAGGCTCAATTGACAGGTAAAGTCTTGAGGAATACCACTATTACAATGGATCAGATTTTAAGTTTGGTTCTTGAATTTAAAAGACAAGTACTCAAAAATTTGAGTGAAGATGAAGAACAGGTGGATAAACCTGAAACATGCCAGATTGAAGCTAAAGATGTGGACTACAAAGTGCCCAAAATCACTATTAATTTTCAGAAATAGGAGATTCAAGGAGCATTATTGGATGGAGGTTCAAGTGTGAATATTTTACCTGAGTTCCTGTATACCTGATTAAAGCTACCTGAGCTAGAAGAAGCTCCTTTTCAACTGAAGATAGCAAATCAAAGGAGGATTCAGCCTCTAGGAATTCTTCGAAATCAGCAAATTACTGTTTTAGGACTCACATTTCCAGTGAATTTTGTGGTTCTAAAAATGGATGAAGGAGAAATTATGTTGGGAAGTCCTTGGTTCAAACAAGCAAAGGTCAAACAGGATTGGGGAGCTACTAAAATTACAATTAGGAAGGGAAATAAGAAAGTTCACATGAATATGGTACCTAGTGCAACCTTGCCCAGAGAAGCCAAAGCCTTGTATACACAGGGTATTAACATGGTGAAGGAAGTTGGTGATGAGGAGGAGGATGATTTCCTTAAAGTTAATGAATCAGTAGTACACGAATTTGATATAGATGTGATCAAAATTTTGGAACATTATAAGGAGCAGAAGAAACCTGAAATTTCACAACAACAGAGTGAAAGTAAACAGGAAGATTCAGAAGAGGAAGACATAAACAGGAAATTGTCTGAACAGGAAGAAAAGATGCATATTCAGCAAATTATTCAGGCTGAAAAGGCTTTTGAGGAGAAAATGGCTAAAACAGCAAGAGTCCAAGAATATGATTTACAGGATCTTAATTTAGGTTCTGCAAAGGATCCTCAGATGGTCAAAGTCAATGTTCATGTAGAAGGCCAGTTCAACTGAGTCAGCTATTACAGGAATTTAAAGATATTTTTGCATGAGCTTACACTAATATGAAATGAGTGAATCCTAGGTTTTGTATGCACACAATTAACCTCAAAAAGATGCAATCCCTATTATTTCACAGAGATGCAGGATGAATCCAAATTATGCAAAGACTACTAAGGGGGAGATGGATAAACTTCTGAAAGTGGTATTTATTTATCCTTTAGAGAAGTTGACATGGTTATCACCTATAGTGGTGGTGTCAAAGAAGAATGGCAAACTCAAAATTTGTGTTGACTATAGGAAACTAAACGCAGCCACTATAACTAATCCTTTCCCATTACCATTTCAGGATACTCTATTGGATGCAGTTGCAAGTCATTAGATGTACAATTTCTTGGATGGATTCAGTGGTTACAATCAGATATTGATGTGATGGGACCTAAAATGGGCCGGCACTAGCTATGGCACTAACCGGGCCTCATGCTCATGACACACAAACATCCTCACGGCCTCGCGGACCAGGAGCGTCAATCAAATGCTAAAGGAAAAACTGCCCTAAAGCTTGATCTATGCGTTTATAGTTTATAGTCCAACATTTTCCTTAAACTCCTCAGAGGAAGAACCCTTATACATTGACAATGCCACGATCACACACATAGGAGGCACTCCATCGACTAATAGTCGGAGCCCCACTGCATCTCTCCTACATCTCAGGGATTGGCCCTTTGATGCACTGCTAAACATAAAACACAAATGAGCACAAACTCCTCTCTTTTATATTTCTCGTATTTCCAGGAGATATGCCATGCTTCCTCACTTCACAGTCCCTTAGGAAACCGACCCTCTACCCTACAGCAAGGGATAACCTCACACTCTCAATCGTGGGCCAAATTCCTAAGAAAACAATTGCTATGCAGTCCAGGAGATTTTTCTTCGATACCATGAACCATGCATAGTGCATAATGTGAATGGTTTAGTGCACAAACAATAGAAAATCAGCATTGTGTATCGTGCAAAACCAATCTTTTCATGATTTCCATGCTAACGTTTATGTATTGAAACGAGGAGAGACATCGAGCCTTACGCTCATGCTGCCTTTTCCTTTATTTTAAAACAACATCCTATAGCCATGATGCAACACATAAATCAGGTTTAACATTGTACTTTGACACTCAAACTCCCCTCTCACCCTACCGTTTAATGTTTTGCAATCGTTGATAGGTGTAAGAGTCGTTTTATGTGTATTCCTTTGTAGAGAAAGCAATAAACACGAACGGAAACATAGAAACGAGGGTAAACCAAGGTAACCTCATGATTTACCTCCATTATACATTGCACAAACACTTATGTAATTTTTTGGAATTTTCCTTTTATCGTTTCCTAATTTTCTCCCATTTAAAACCCATTTTTCACCTTTTTTGGTATTTTCCCTCTATTTTCTTCAATAAAAATGACTAGAAATTAAGATTGATTGTGGTTGTGGCCCTTAGGTTCTTTGACAGCAAAATTTCAGGTTTTGTTGATGTTATATCTCATATTTCCCCTTTATTTTGCAAAAAAACCCCATTTTACTCCTTAAACGCGTGTTTTACGGGTTTTATACCATTAATTTCAGCCATAACACTTATGATTTTCTAACTTTCTGAGCATAAACTGATCAAACTCATAGCAAACAACAACATAATGCATAACCAGCCCATGGGAACAATATTTTCATCAACCAAATAGCATAAAAACTCATTTTTTCTTCATAAAAATTGAATTACCGCTTAGGCTTTGTGTCTCGGGATCTCGGTTTTGCTATGGGATTGCGTGTCAGCCCTCATTCAATGTCCAGCATCTTCAAAATCAGCACTCTTCATGTCTTCATCCACCCGGAAGCAATCCGGCCTCATCCGGACAAGCTTTCTGTCTTCTTCCACACAAGAACAGCCCCTTAAAGGAGAGAGAGGGAGGAGAGAGAAAGACTAGAATCAGAGATCTCCATCCAGGCCACCATTTGACGGGCGAGAGACGGCGATAAGATCAGCAGGGAAGGAGTCGTTCAGGGGTAATGTCGATTGCATAGGTTGTGTGTAGGCAGGCATCATGATCCCCTCCATCCATGGCGCATTTTTCGGCGCCTGTCTGGCCACGCTCCCCCCACATTTTTCTTCATCATGATTTTTTGCCAAAGTTACATGCTACATTAAAATTTTGGGGGCTCCCAAAGGTCACTTGCCACTCAACCACTCTAATGTCCACCCCTTCGCATCTTGCCCAACTTGTGGCCATTTCACCGTCCGGTGTCCGAATCGAGCTCTGAAAAATCCTGGGCATCCGGCTTGACATCCCGCATTGGTTGGTAAATCTTGACAACCCGCACGGCAGTTTGAAAAATATCAAAAATCAACAAGTGTCGCTCGGGCGCCTTTAAAGCACTTGGACGCTTAAAATCGTCCTAGGTCGAGCCGACGCCTTCGACGTTGAATATTTTTCCCTTGATATTCGTAATTTTTAGCTATTTTTAAGCACTTCTCGGCATCAATACTCCGCTCTCATTGGCAACCACGGGATAGGGCGACTCAGCCCGTCGAATCCCATAGTAGATCTCCACAAAACAACCAAAGAAAGCATCAAGCTGATACAAAATAGATACGTACTAAACACAGCACAATGCTCACCCTACCCCCTGACAAAACCAAGGCATGACATCCATAAGGAGTAGGCCTAGCATAATCTGATAGAAGGTCTGAAGCTAGTCACTAACCAACTGCTCCAACATGGCCAAACTAAAAAGAACTATCAAAGAGGTTGCCCTAAGTGGTGGTCTGAACTACCTACCTAGCTAAGGACAACACAACTAGGAGCTCCTATTAGGCGAGGACTCCTATAGCCTGATCAAGAAGTATTTTCTTGTAGCACATTTCTTCTTTTAGGGTTTTTATTTTGTTGACATACTCAGGTATGTAAAAAGGAGGGAGCTGAGCGTAGTGACCCAAGGAGAACAGGGCATCGGCCTCAGGTCCTGTCTCGGTACCCAAGAACCTACCAAGCCCTCGCAAGGCGACACTTAATCATTTTCTGACTCTCACTTTTATTTTTGCTCCAACCTTTCTTAATTTCTTCTTTTCTAGCAAGAAGCCACCCCTAGGAAGACAAGGCATCAGCCCCGGGTCTGACTCGTCCCCAAGAACCTACCAGTCCTTCGCAAGGCGATGATCAACTGCTTATAAATTTTCCTTTCTTTTCTTTTCTTTGATAAGGGTTAGAATCCCTTTTTACACACCTTTGTATATTTTTTTTGTCTTTAAGATATTCAAGGTTTCTTATTATCAGCATACTTTTTTTTCTGCAGGCTTCTTTAACTGCCTCACAACTAACAAGAACTCCTAGAACGACCGCCTAGCAGGCTAGCAGAACACGGTCACTAGGACTCCCTTCTAAAATAGGTCTTTTGGTGTCGGGCAATGTCTTTACAGGAGGAAACGACTACTCAAACCTCCCTCAAACACACTGAACCTAAACCTGGGACTTCATGCCTTGGACGCCAGTCCCCAACAAGAAACAGAAAAACCCCTTAACAAGTACACAAACACATATAGTATAATAACCACAGTACCCATAAAGGAGAGATATCACGTGGATGGGGCCACGAGAAGCTTCCATGCAACAAAAGGCTCCTTCCAAGCTCTTCTTCCGAACCTGTCTAGCACGAAACTAAAACAAGAAACCCTTAACCGTACATGCACTAAACAGACAACTGGCCTTCTTGGCCTAATGAAATAAAGCACTTCACCACAAAAAAGGATCGGCCCTCTTGGCCTAACAAAATAAAGTAATAACACCTCGCAAGACTGGCCCTCTTGGCCTAATGAAATAAAACCAAATAGCACCTACACTTCCCTCCCTGAAAGAATCCAGATATACAATAATAAGCTCCTTTCCAAGGAGGAAAACCACAGGGCTCGTAGCCCTAAACTAAATGCATAAGGTTATGACCCATCCCTCCTGCATATATAGCAAGAGGCGTACGCATAACATGTTGTCTAATCAGCCTATGGGTCCAAGATAATAACGGTAGATTGGTCTCGGCTACTCTTTGCATCACCCATATCAACCATCGTTTGCCATATATTGCATGCTCTGATAACATTCCCCACAAGCGACTAGGTCCTGTTTCATCATTGAGCACATTATCCAAACTAGGACCACAATTGAAGAAGAGGTCTTCCTCATAAGTAAGATTTGCCAGTGAATCTGCAAACTGATTCCAGTAACATGGAATCAACTGAAAAGACACTCTCTCAAACTCTTCAAGTAGGGTCATTGCACTTCGATGATACATACAGAGAATGGGATTCCGCACTGTGTATGTCCCATCTAGCTGATTCAGGATCAACTGGGAATCCCCTTTTACTAACAACCGACGAATACCACCTTGTTTGGCAATATGCAGTCCCATAATCAAGGCTTTATACTCTGCCATATTGTTAGTGAATCCTACCCCGAGAGAAGCAGCTAACTTCATCGTCACTCTACGTCGGGGATCTCGGATTACTACTCCAACACTCCCTTTTTTATTAGGGCCCCTAGACGCTCTGTCAAAATATAATGTGTACGTCCACAATGGGTTTACACAGCCGGCCATCAAAAACTCCTCTATTCGTAATTATGGTAATCAAAGTTTAGCATGTTGAGAGGATGAATTGACGGCTCCATCCCACCTCCTTCATTGAACTCAACAGGGATACTTGTCAACGGTCGTAAGCAATGATGGCAAAAGACTTTGATTTCCCACACAAAGGTTCCATCTTCTTGCTCAATCACTTTGTATCCTTTGCTCCACCAGATAAGTTTCCCCTGATGGTATCTCTGCTCCAAATATGGGTGTTCCAAATAAGGGATTAACCGCCCCATCAACCGGCTTTAAGCTCTTTTTCAGGTCTTAAATCATCCCTAGCATGGACTTGCAATGCATTTCTCTATATTAGCATACTTAGAAATAATAAGGTTTAATCTTATTAAGATTAACCTTATTTTTAAACTCTACTCCCTGTAGATCAGCTAATAGGGCCGTAGACCTATTTTTCCCTAGCCTAACAATCTTGTAGGGGCCGTCCCATTTAGGTTCCAGCTTCCCTGGAAACAACTCCCTACCCGCATCATAATAGAGGACTAATTGCCCTTTTTTAAAGGTATACTTCTTTGCTCTAAGGTCATGCAAGTGCTTCATCTGACGCTTGGCTACCTCCTGGTGTAATAAGCTCTGCAACTTCAGCTCATCCTGGTGGGCTATGGTCGTGAAACATTCAAAAAGGGAATCCTTATCACCCAAAGAATGGTTAATTGCAAACTGTATGGTTGGCAACTCAATCTCGAGGGGTAACACACACTGTTCCCCATAAACCAATTTAAATGGAGTATGGCTGGTAGCTCGCTTTGAACGTGGTATTGTATGCCCATACTGCCACATACAACTTCCTATCCCAATCTCGTTTCTTCTCAGAGATTATTTTAGACAAGATCCCCACAAGCTGCTTATTAGTACTTTCCACCTGCCCATTTGCTTGAGGATTATAAGGAGTCGTTTTATTATGCTTGATTTGCAAGCCTCAGTCAAGATTTTGATCACCTTATTCAGAAAATGGGTTCCACGATCCGACACTAATTCCTTCGGTGGACCGAAATGGTAGATAATCTCCTCTAAAAGGAAACTTGCAGTCTCTTTTGCATTGTCGTGCCTCATCGCCCACTCTTCTGACCATTTTGTAAAATAATTAGTGGCTACTATAATATACCTCTTTTGGGTAGTAGACGACGGGGTGATAGGACCCACAAAATCAATGCCCCACTTCTCAAATGGAAGGATAGCCATGATGGGCGTAAGTGGATGTTTCCTTTTCTCTCTACTGTCATGCCTTTGACAGGTATCACATCTCTTTACATACTCAAAAGAATCTTGGAAGATAGACGGCCACCAATATCCGGCTCTTAAAGCTTTCTGTGTCGTCAACCATCCCGCAAAGTGCCCTCCACATGCAGAGTCATGACACTCCTCCAAGATGAAAGGAATCTCGTCAGGCATCACACATCGGCGATAGATATCATCAACACCTTGCCGATATAGCATCCCTGCAAGAAAACTTCAAAGCCTGTTGTTTGATTTTCCTCTTTTCAGACTTTGATAAACCAGCTCCCGTCTCTCCTATTGATAGATAATGCGTAATAGCAACATACCAAGATGGGATAGAAGTTGTATCAATTTTAAACATTGCCTCAATATCACTTCCTTCAACCAAAGTCTCTTTCTGCTCCCCGAAATCCACAAGGCATTCCACAATACCCTACAACCTTGGTGGCTTACTCTTAATCTCATAATCGAACTCCTGCAAAGTGATTAACCACTTTGCCAAACGATCAGGCGGCTGCAGCTTGTTCATAAGCAATCTAAGCCCTTCCGCCTTTGTATAGAACACTACCTTTTCATAGAGGATGTAGTGCCTGAATTTCTTAGTCCCAAAGACCATTGCAAGACACAACTTCTCCATGTAGGTATAATTGACCTCCGAAATGCCCAATTTTTTACTAGCGAAAGCTATCGGATGATCCCACTTTTCCTCCCAAATTTGGGCTAAACAGCTAGCTGATACTATGCATGGTGGCTGTTGAAAATATATAGAACACCTCACCTCTTTTAGGTGCTTTTAAAATGGGTGCTTTTACTAGCTCCTGTTTCACATCCTCAAAAGCTACCTTACAAGGGTCGCTCCACTCAAATGAACAGTTAAAGGATAATAAATTCGTTAATGGCAACGTTCTTTCTGCCAAGGCATTTATAAATCTTCAATAGTACCCTATCGACGACAAAAAACTATGTACCTCTTTTGGAGTGCGTGGTGGACTCATAGCAACTATAACCTTGATCTTTTCAGGGTCAATTGGTATTCCTGCTGAACTGACCACATGGCCTAGCAATAGCCCATAAGGTACTCCAAAGACACACTTCCGAGGGTTAAGAGCGATACAAAATTGTCTGCAGCGCTCGAAGCACTTTCTTAAGATAACCAGCATCCTTTTCCTTACAGTGGCTGCCCCTAGGTCATCAATAAATACTTTCAACTCATCTAGGAAGATGTCACCAAAGGTCTTATCCGTTGTTCGTTGCCACGATCCAGGTGCATTGCATAAACCAAAGGCCATCACATGGTACGCAAAAGTATCAAAGACAGTAATAAAAGTTGTTTTCAACTTGTCTTCCTCTGCAATTGCCATCTGGTTATATCATGCAAAGCAATCCATGAATGAATATATTTCCCTACCCGCTAATTGATCCAAAATCTGGTCAATAAATGGCAATAGGTAGTAATCTTTAACCGTTTGCTTATTCAACTCTCTAAAATCTACACATAATCGGATCTGGTTGTTTTTTTTCTTCCTGATAACAACGGGTGAACACCATTCTGTGTGCTGAACAGGGAAGATTAACCCAGCTTTCATTAACTTCTGTAACTCCTCAAATAGCCCGTCCCTCAATTCAAAAGGCATACACCTTACCTTCTGACGCACAGGACGACTGCCTTCTTTCATAGGAATAGTATGAACAGCTAGGCTGGGAGGAATACCTCTCAGCTCATCATAACTCCAAGCAAAGATATCGCGGAATTCTTGAATCAAGGACACATATTCCTCCCTTTCTGCTGAACTGAGCTTGGAACCTAATTTAATTGGCCGCGAATCATTCGGCGTACCAAGGTCTAACTCAATCACATCCGCATCTCTTATCCTATCTTGCGGCTCTATCGGCTCATTTGGAGTTATCTGATAGATATCCTCTGTAGTGGACCCCTCTTTAGATTCATCGTTGGATGATGTCTCACTACCAGATGGATCGTCTGCTGTCCCTAATTCAGTAGAAGATAAAGGAGCTCTCTCACTTTGAGGAGACTCAGGATAAGCATCAACTATTACTCGATTAGCACCTCTACCTAAAACCACTTGACCAGCGGGTATATCGACTTGACAGTCTATTTGTGAGATCTAAGGCCTACCTAGCAAAACCTGATAGCTAGGACGTCCTGCAAATCTGATCACCCTAAAGTCCAAGAAACATTCTACACTTGCAACTGTAACATGGACCTTAGTAACACAACCTTCTGGTTGTCTCAAACTATCATCAGCCATTCTCAGAAGGGTGGAGCTGTCTTTCTGGATGCCTAGACCCAACCTCTCCATCAGCTCTAAACTCATGATATTGACAGAGGATCCAGTGTCTACAACGGCATGTTCCACTAATATTCCATCCACATAAGCTGGAACCCTAGGGCAGTTCTTTTCAGCATGGTCAAACCAATCTTCCCCTACTCGTGCTATGCCCAGAGGTTCCACAATATACCCAATACGTAGGATCTTCTTAAATTCCTTGCATACTCCTGGAGATAATTTGATCAATTGCAAGAGATTCACATCTGGTTTGACTTCACAAAGAGAACTTGCTAAATCAAAGTCATGATAAGTAGCCAAAGCTCTCTTTTCTCGCCAAACCATCCTCTCTTTTGGTCTTTGGACCGGTTTTGGTGCTTCTTTCTTAGCTCTTGCCTTCTTTCTTGGCACTTCCTCATCTTTTTTAGGATCGCCTTTCTTGTCAACCGGCTTTGGCGGTCCCCCTTCTATGCTAGAATTCTGGACTTACGTCCCCTTATCCCTTTGTTTAGGGTTTACCTCGACCGGTTTTGCGTTAACTTTATCAACCTCTTTAGCCTTTTGGCCTCTTATCACGGCTCTTAAGTTAGAGGTTTCAGTATCATTGACTTGCACAGCCTCAATAAGGCTGACTCCGTTGCCTTGTGGCAACTCTTCTATAGTTGTTTTTCCCCTCTTCAATATTTGTCTTGGTGCATCATTCTGCTGCAAGTTATTTCCTTGCGCTCTATGATTCACTGGGCCTGGCTGTTTACTCCCTTGTTGGAGAGAACTAATCTTACTCCAACAGGTAGCAGCTAAATGGCCTGACTTCCCACAAATGTCACATTTCACATTTGGACAGTTTCTGGGGAAGTGTTGTCCACCACACCATTTACAACTGAATCTAGAGGGTCCACCCTCTTCAGGGCGTCAACTCCCTATCAGATTTTGTTGCTTCTTCAAGAAATTAACATCGACGGCTATTTGTCGATATTGTTTAGAAATCATATCAGTATAATGCTTCATCATGTCATTGACTTCGCCAAGGACATTAGATGCACTCGACTCGTAGCCTCGATCGTTTACCCGTCGTTCCATTGGCCTAACAATCTGATTTGGCATTGGTTGTTGACCCACAGGAATAACATTCGAATTTGAAACTTAGCCTCCAACATTTGGTGGAGCCAACTAACTTGCCATAGGCATAGTCACATTGGGGGGAGCCGATAGTAAAGGTACATTCGAAACCACACTCCCTCTCCCAATAGGGTTAGTCATAGGCATCCCTTGACTTCCATTCATCAATGCTAGATTGCCGCTAGGCACTAAACCCCCATTAACATTCATTCGAGAGGAGTAGTCCGTTTGTAATCGTGCTTCTACTCCCTCTGCCCGCGTAATAGCGGTGTCTATATCTGCCAAGGCCACACTGCTCAATTGTACTTGGATGTTAAAATCCAACCCATGCAAAAAGTATTGCAATTAGGCAGCCGACGGAATGGGAATGTAGGTTTTCAACTTACGAAATAATTCCTTCAACTTCTTGGCATATTCTTTCACATTCTCGTGAGGATCTTGGCGCGTTACATTCAAGACCCGCAACCAATATTGGCCACCTCTTTTAGGGGCATATTCCGCTCGGAAAGCTGCATAGAATTGATCAATGGTGGTTATGGTTCCAGACTCTATGCTGTGATACCATACCGTAGCCCTTCCTTTTAACGTCATATTGAAGAACATCATGAGATGTCCCTCGTCTTGGATGCGATAATTGAACATCAATCTCTGAAATTCACAAATGTGAAATTCTGCATCCTCTTCCACTAACGCATTAAAAATGGGCAAGGGAACTCTTAAGGCTGGTAAATCCGGTGTCCCTGCAGGAATCGCAATAGGCTGTGCTATGGTGACAATTGGATTAGCAATAGGAGCTTGAACGGGTGAATTCACCCCCACACTTGAAGTGGGTAGACTTGGTGGAAAAGAGGAAGAACTTATGCTTCCTCCTGCACCTAATAGACTATGTAGAGCAGTAGGGTTACTAAGACCACTACTTCGTATACGTATTGGGCTACTCCTTTGAGAAGAATAACGGCTTACAATCTCTAACTGCCATCTAGCCCTCTCAGCACATTCTGCTCTTTGGATTTTGGCTTGATAGTCCTTGTCAGAGAACATAAACCAACATCCTTTTGGTCCCTAGAAACCCTAGATCTGAAAACCACCACTTATAGGTGGCTCCCGGTAGACGCACCACTGATGGGACCTAAAATGGGCTGGCACTAGCTATGGCACTAGTTGGGCCTCATGCTCATGACACACAAACACCCTCACGGCCTCGCAGACCAGGAGAGTCAATCAAATGCTAAAGGACAAACTGCCCTAAAGCTTGATCTATACGTTTATAGTTTAAAGTCCAACATTTCCCTTAAACTCCTCAAAGGGAGAACCCTTATACATTGGCAATGCCATGATCACACACATAGGAGGCACTCCACCGACTAATAGTCGGAGCCCCACTGCAGCTCTCCTACATCTCAGGGATTGGCCCTTTGATGCGCTACTAAACATATAACACAAACAAGCACAAACTCCTCTCTTTTATATTTCTCGTATTTCCAGAAGATATACCATGCTTCCTCACTTCACAATCCCCTAGGAAACCGACCCTCTACCCTACGGCAAGGGACAACCTCACACTCTCAATCGTGGGCCAAATTCCTAAGAAAACAATTGCTATGCAGTCCAGGAGATTTTCCTTAGATACCATGAACCAGGCATAGTGCATAATGTGAATGGTTTAGTGCACAAACAATAGAAAATCAGCATTGTGTATTGTGCGAAACCAATCTTTTCATGATTTCCATGCTAACGTTTATGTATTGAAACAAGGAGAGACACCGAGCCTTACGCTCATGCTGCCTTTTTCTTTACTTTAAAACAACGTCCTATAGCCATGATGCAACACATAAATCAGGTTTAAGATTGTACTTTGACGCTCAAACTCCCCTTTCACCCTACCGTTTAATGTTTTGCAATCGTTGATAGGTGTAACAGTCGTTTTATGTGTATTTCTTTGTAGAGAAAGCAATAAACATGAATGAAACATAAAAACGAGGGTAAACCAAGGCTAACCTCATGCTTTACCTCCATTATACATTGCATAAACACTTATGTACTTTTTTGAAATTTTCCTTTTATCGTTTCCTAATTTTCTCCCATTTAAAACCTATTTTTCACCATTTTTTGGTATTTTTTCTCTATTTTCTTCAATAAAAATGACTAAAAATTAAGATTGATTATGGGTTGTGGCCCTTAGGTTCTTTGACAGCAAAATTTTAGGTTTTGTTGATGTTATATCTCATGTTTCCCCTTTATTTTGCAAAAAAACTCTATTTTACCCCTTAAACGTGTGTTTTATGGGTTTTATACCATTAATTTCAGCCATAACACTTATGATTTTCTGATTTTCTGAGAATAAACTAAGCAAACTCATAGCAAACAACAACATAATGCATAATCAGCCCATGGGAACAATATTTCATCAACCAAATAGCATAAAAACTCATTTTTTCTTCATAAAAATTGAATTACCGCTTAGGCTTTGTGTCTCAGGATCTCGGTTTTACTATGGGACTGCGTGTCAGCCCTCATTCAAAATCAGCACTCTTCATGTCTTCATCCACCCAAAAGCAATCCGGCCTCATCCGGACAAGCTTTTCTCCATCACTCTTCATTGTCTTCTTCCACACAAGAACAGCCCCTTAAAGGAGAGAGAGGGAGGAGAGAGAAAGACTAGAACCAGAGATCTCCATCCAGGCCACCATTTGACGGGCGAGAGACAGCGATAAGATCAGCAGGGAAGGAGTAGTTCGGGGGTAATGTCGATTGCATAGGTTGTGTGTAGGCAGGCATCATGATCCCCTCCATCCATGGCGCATTTTTCGGCGCCTGTCTGGCCACGCTCCCCCCACGTTTTCCTTCATCGTGATTTTTTGCCAAAGTTACATGCTACATTAAAATTTTGGGGGCTCCCAAAGGTCACTTGCCACTTGACCACTCTAATGTCCACCCCTTCGCATCTTGCCCAACTTGTGGCCATTTCACCGTCCGGTGTCTGAATCGAGCTCTGAAAAATCCTGGGCATCCGGCTTGACATCCCGCATTGGTCAGTAACTCTTGACAACCCGCACGGCAGTCTGAAAAAATATCAAAAATCAACAAGTGTCGCTCGGGCGCCTTTAAAGCACTTGGACGCTTAAAATCGTCCTAGGTCGAGCCGCCGCCTTCGACGTTGAATATTTTTCCCTTGATATTCGTAATTTTTAGCTATTTTTAAGCATCATGATGGCAAAGGAAGACAGAGAGAAGACTGCTTTTGTTACTACAGAGTGGGGAGTATATACCAATAATGTAATTGTATTTGGCTTGAAAAACGCTCCACTTACATTTCAAAAATGGGTACGGAAAGTCTTTGCTCCATACTTGAAAACATTCATGAGACTCTTTCTAGATGATTTTAGTGTATTTGGGAAGGTTGTGGATCACCTTAATGAACTCAGATTATGTTTTGAAAGATGCAATATGGCTAAGTTGAGTCTTGATCCGAGTCTTGATCCAGCCAAATGTGCTTTTGCTGTTAAAAGAGGGATTTTACTGGGCCATATCATTTCAGAAGAAGGAATGCATGAGATTGATCCCAGGAAAGTGGCAACTATTCAAAAGGCCGAGGCACCAACAAACTTGAAGGAATTGAGCAGATTTGTTGGACAAATCAAGTGGCATAACAGATTTCTGAAATATTTGTCTCATGTCTATGTTCCATTGACCAAGTTGACCAAGAAGGATTGAAGTATGGATAGAAGAACAAGAAAAAGTATTCAAATTATTGAAGAAGATGTTACAAGTAGCACCAATAATGCAACCTCTTGATTGGAGTTTACCATTCCATGTGTTTGGAGATGCCTCTGATATTGCAATGGGAGTTGTGTTAATGCAGGAAAAATAGAAAGGCTGGTTTAGACCAATATATTATGCAAGCAAGGTCATGACAGGAGCAAAAAGAAATTATTATGTTACTGAAAGGGATTGCTTGGGAGTTATCATGTGGATCATCAGGCATTGATCTATTTGGTCAACAAACCACAACCAACAGGAAGATCGGCTAGATGGATTCTGCTACTACAGGAATTTGATTATTCCATTATGCATAGACCTGGAAGAGAACACTTGATTGCTAATTATTTAAGCAGATTAGATTCAGGAGAACCTCCTGAAGGGATACCAGATGATTTAGCTGATGAAAAATTATTTTAGATTCAGGCAACCAACTCACATGATTGGTATGAACAGATTCTTAATTACCTTACTAAAGGGGTATTCCATAAGGAAATGACCAAAGACCATAGGAGAAAGCTGGTATTAAGAAGTGCAACCTATTCAATAATTGGAGGATATCTGTACAAGAGAGGAGTGGATCGGATTATCAGGAGATGTGCTCCTAACAGTCAACAGGTAGTAGTGTTAACTGAAGCTCATACAGGAAGTTCTAGAGGTCACTTTTTAGGTGACATAACCAGTAGAAAAATATTTCAGAGTGGCTTATGGTGGCCAGATTCACATCAGTATGCAAAGGCCTGTGATAAATGTCAAAGGGATGGATATCCAAGGAATCAGGATAGCATGAGGCAGCATCCAGTTTTGCCATTGCGTTCTTTTGAGAAGTGGGGAATGGATTTTATGGGTCCACTCAAGCCAGCAACAGAACTTTCAGGAAACATATATATTTTGGTTGCTACTGATTATTGTTCAAAGAGGAGAGAGAGACAGGGAAACACCATATCCATGAGCCTTCAGGCTCTCAAAAGTCATTTCTTCATGTTCCACTCACCAAACTGAAAAGCACACACAATACAAAGATAAAGAGACCTAGTGTAAGTGTAGACTAGATAGACTAACTCTAGTCAGGTCACTAACTGACTACTAACGCGACTTATTTAATGTAGTCACATGTAGACAGCTGCACACTCTAGCTGTCATAGATGTCGGTCATAGATAAAGACACATTGACGGTGAGATTGATTTCTAACACTCCCTCTCAAGCTCAAAACAAAACTCAAATCATCTGCATCACTCCAAGTAGCTGTCTAAAGTGAATGAAGTTATCTTTACCAAGTGATTTAGTAAAGATGTCTGCTACTTGGTCTTCAGTCTTCACATGCTCCAAGTCAATCTGATCTGCTAAAACCATTTCCCTAATGAAATGGTGGTGAACCTCAATGTGTTTCGATCTTGCATGATAAACAGGATTGCTTGCTAACATGACACTGCTCAAATTGTCACAGTACAACTTGACTTTGCTGTCCAAGTGTACTCCCAAGTCATTCAGCAACTTCTGTAACCACTTAGCTTCACAGGCCGCTAAGGCCGCACCACGATACTCTGCTTCCATACTGGACAATGCAACTATAGGATGTTTCTTACTCTGCCAACTGATCATACTACTAGCCAATCCAAATGCATAGCTGCTGGTTGACCTCCTGTCATACGTGCAACCAGCCCAGTCAACATCAGTGTACCCCATCAAGTCAAGGGGTTTCTCATATACATAAAATAGCCCATGATTTGTGGTACTCTTTAAATATCTCAGAACTCTCCTGACTACATCCAAGTGTGGTTTGCGAGGCTTCTGCATGAACTGACTGATCAGCCCCACAGCATAACTCAAGTCAGATCTAGTGATCGTGAGATAGATCAAGCTGCCTACCATCTGTCTGTACATAGTAACATTCTCAATCTCTGTCCCAACATCAATCTGCAGCTTGACATTCTACTCTAAAGGCATATCCATAGGCTTGCAATCAGCCATACCATATTTCTGTAACATGTCATGAGCATACTGCTTCTATAGCAGCCATATGCCTTGAGGTGTAGAGACAACCTCAATCCCCAAAAAATATTTCAGCTCTCCAAGGTCCTTGACCTTAAACTCAGCCTGTAAACATGTCTTTATTTCAGCAATCCCATTTTCATCATCTCCTGTAATGATTAAGTCATCAACATAGACAACTAGGAAAACATAGCCATTATCTGTCTTCTTCACAAACAGACTATGATCAGCATCACCCAATTGAAAACCATGTTGCTGCAAATAACTGTTGATGCGAGCATTCCATGCTCTGGGTGCCTACTTCAGCCCATATAATGCATTTTTCAGCCGACATACATGTGCTGGAAATTCTGGATGTACATAGCCTTCAGGCTGTTCCATGTAAACCTCTTCCTGTAATTCTCCATTGAGAAATACATTATTTACGTCCATCTGCCATAGTTTCCAGCCTCTAGCTGCTGCCAAAGCAATCACACTTCTAACTGTAGCCATCTTTGCTACAGGGCTGAAAGTCTCCTCATAATCAAGACCATACTGCTGCGCATACCCTTTTACAACTAGCCTGGCCTTATATCTTTCCAATGATCCATTTGATTTGCATTTTACCTTATACACCCACTTGCATCCAATAGGTGTTTTGCCCTCAGGCAACTGTACCAAATCCCATGTACCATTTTCAGCCAAAGCTGAATATTCCTCATCCATAGCAGCACGCCAATTGTCATCTGCAACTGCCTCATCAAACTTACTTGGTTCTCTAAAACCTGTTACTTTCATCATATAAGCATAATGACGGGCTGAATATCCAATGTAAGTGTATCTATCAATAGGTCATTTGACCCTCTCTGATCTCCTGAGCTGTGGCTCACTGTGAGCTTGCCTCTCATGAGGCGGTACATATCAGCTCTGCCTAGCACCTAGCGTCATAACAGATGGAATCCCCAATTCACTGTCTAAGCTGTCACTGCTAGATGAATTATAACATGCAGTGAGTGGACCAGTTACATCTTCAAAAACCTTTTCTTTTCCCTTATCTGTTCTCCCCCTCACTAACATATCTGTGTCAGTGGATACAGTAGTGCGACTTCGCAATCATCCTGTCCAAGGACTCACTGTAGATGATACATCACCTGTCTAACCACTCATGGAAGTACTCTCTGCAGGAGTATTTTCAGCATGACTCATACTGGGTGAGCCATCAGTAGACACTGCAACAGGATTCTCATACCAAGATGCTAACTCATCAAATACCACATCTCTGCTTATGAGTGTCTTATGCGAATAAGGTACATAACACTTATAAGCTTTCCGTTCCTGTGCATATCCTATAAACACACTTTTCACTGCCTTAGGATCCAATTTCTTCCTCTTCTCATCCGGTATATGCACATATTCAATGCTGCCAAATACCTTCAAGTGCAAAATATCATGTTTATGACCATACAGTCGTTCATACGGAGTGACATCATGAATCCCTGCTGTAGGAGTTCAATTCACCACATAGACAGCAATCATCACTGCTTCAGCCCAATAACCATTTGGCAGACATTTTTCATTCAGCATAGCTCTAGCTGACTCCATCAAAACCCTATTTTTCCTCTCTGCAACACCGTTTTGTTGCTGTATATAACTACATGTGAGCTGTCTTCTGATCCCATATTTAGCAAGATACCTGTCAAAGTAATTTGAGACATATTCACCTCCTCCATCTGATCTCAAGCATGATATGTAATAGCCCAATTCATTTTCAGCATGCTTCTTGAAGTCTTTGAATGCATCAAACACATCATCCTTATGCTTCAAAATATAAAGCCAAGTGTACCTCTTGAAATCATCAATGAATGAAACATAATACCGTGCACCACCAAAAGAAGCATTATGTGAAGGACCCCAGACAATAGAGTGCACCAATTGTAAAGGCCTAGTGCTGTTTTTTACATGTCTCATGAAAGGAAACCGTGCGTGCTTCCCAAATTGACATGCAGGGCATACGTGACCAAAATCATTATACTTGAATTTAGGTAATCCAAGTACTACTTCCTTCTGCTACATAGATTTCAGCTTTTGTACATTGACATGTCCAATCCGCTTGTGCCAAATCTCTACATCCCGAATGGCACTCTCATCATGAGCAAACATAGCTGCCTTAAGTCCCGGAATTGTCACATCCAATGTAAACATCCTGCCATCTCTTCTGCCCTTGGCAATTAACTTATAGCCATTTCCATACTCCTTAATGAAACACCCATCTTTGTTAAATCTCACTTGCAAATTCTGTTGTGCCATTTGACCCACAAACAACAGATTCTTTGTTATGGTCGGTACATGTAATACATCATGCAGGCCTTTCTTCTTGCCATCAGGCATCATAAGAGGAACAATCCCTTTATGTTTTATGTCATGTTGGGTGTCATCCCCTGTACAAACATGTGTACCTGCAACCATCTCATCAAACCACTCTCCATGCGGTGTCATGTGGTTTGACGCTCCAGAGTCAATGTACCATCTGTCATCTCTATCATGTCTCGATGCATTTTTTGATACATGCTGCATGGCAAAGAGTCTATCAACTGGCTCATCATGAGCACCACTGGAAGATGCATAGTGCCCATGCTGTCTACCCTTTGCCTTTATATCTCCCTGCTTCTTGTAATGATCCTTTGCAGTATGCCCATACCGGCCACAATAATTGCAATCCTTGTCCCTGTTGGACTGATCAGATGACTGCCATGAACCAGATCCACCACCTCTACCTCGGGGTGATCTCCCCCTGCCTCTAAACCCACCAGATCCACGCTGGCCATGTGTATTTGCACCATGCCAATTACTCTACTGCTGCTGCTGTCCATAAGCATTACGAGTGTCACCACGACCTCAAAATGAACCATGACCTCTAGATCCTCTGCCACGCTGGCTAGAGTATAACACAGTGTCTCTACTCTGAGATGCACTGGAACCTGTATTCAAACCAAGTTTGACTTCCTCATGTAGCAACAAGGCAACTAGCTCTTCCCAGCTAAGGGGCTCTTCTCTAACAGAAATGGAAGTGTCAAAAGCTTTGTACTCTTTGCCTAAGCCATTCAATGCAACAGCAATCATATCATCTTCTGATACACTTGAGCCAATGGTAGCAAGTTGATCAGCTATGGTCTTAATCTCCGTGGTTTACACCTGGATGCTCTTGCCATTCCTAGACATGTTGTTGAACTGCTGTTTCAACAGGATCTTCCTTGCATGTGTCATGGTTCCATAATTTTTCATCAGTATGTCCCAAGCATCCTTCGGAGTCTCACATCTAGTGATTTGAATTACCATAGCATCAGATATACATAAAGAAAACCAATGCAACACCTTGCATGCTCTTTCATTCCATAGCCTATAAGCTCTTTTCTGTTCATTTGTTGGATTGTGTGCAGGCAACTCAGGAATAGCCTCATCTCCTGTACATAGATCCCAATAACCTCTACCAACCAGAAATTTTTTCATTCTGAATTTCCATAATGCAAAGTTCTTGTTGTCCAACTTCTCTCCAACTATCTGAGTGATGTTGTCAGTCCCATGTGCATTAGCCATGATGCAATAGACTGTCTATCAAGTGCCTGACTCCCTGCAGACCAATAAGTATGACTGACCAAGTTCTGTCTGTAATAGTTTATGACATTTTTCTGCACTAAATTGCAGAAAAAAAACAGGGTATTTCAGCCCACTGACACCCCAAAACAACCCACAAACAAGTGGTCTCAACTGTAGATATAACTGTCAATACATAGGCTATGTGTTTGCTTCAGCTTAAGCTTCTGTAACCTCACTGCTAGGGTACATACATGCAGTCTGAAAACTGTAAACTGTGAGTAACTAGCAGCAATTTCAAGTCCAAAACTGAGTGGTAATCATGTCACACATGTTCCAAAACCTCCCAGATAGTTGCTAGTACATTTGGCAGTCAAGACCTGAGCACAGAGGCATAGAACAGTGCACAACCAGCACATATAAGTGTCAACAAATTCAGCTGCAGGTTGCAGTCAACCAAAATTCAGCATAACAAGCTCCAAGCAGCTCCAAAATGTCTTCCAATTATGTCATACATTTACTTTGTAGTGGCAAGTTCAATACATGAGCATCTGAGTAGGCATAGACAACCTGTCTTCGTTGACCAATGGCATAAACTTCATGAATTGTTTGTAATTAACCAAGACAGTGTGACTGCATTTACTTTAGCTTCAGAATTCAGTTTTCAATTATGCTCATTGCTTGCTTCAATCCTCCATACATTCAGCATGTATAGGTCAGTTCATATAGATGATAGAACCCCCAAGATGATTTGTATTGCTTCAGTAATACGCAATGCTTGTCATTGATTGTGTATGACAGTTTTCAGCCTATCAATGATTTTCAAATCCGAGTATTCTGAGCAAGAAATCTCAGCTCCAAGACATTTGATCCAATGTATACATGCTTTGACACATTCTTGTGCTCCAAAGATGCCTTCTGAGTGTAGTACAAGGCTCCCATATGTCAATAATGACTGAATGCATGCTGTCCATTCATGTTTACAGCAGTTCAGAACTGATTACAGATCTATGTCTATTACTCCAGCTCATAACAGAGCTCCCACACAAGCATTTATCTCTTGTACACTTCAGATACCTTCAAGAATGAGCATACATACCCTATGAATCTTGTCCAAGTGCCCCATTGAAGTTTGACAAGTTGCAGTCCACCCAGCTCAACAGGCGCAGTTCACGCTAATTTCCAGATATGGTAGACAGCTGGTCCTCCTCATCATGAGGCTCAATGAGCACTTACATATGCTCAAAGATGCCCACCAAGGCTCCCAGAAAGCCCTCAACCACAGTGATAAAGCATAGAGTCCAAAATGAGCAAATGCATACCTTGACAGAGTAATGGCAGCCTGTTTTGTTTTCAAAAAACCTTGTTCTTCAGCTTCTTCAAGTCTTCTTGACTCCCTCCTGCTCCAGAGAGCTCAACCTGGCAATGCTCTGATACCATGTTCAAAGATGAGAGAGAGACAGGGAAACACCATATCCATGAGCCTTCAGGCTCTCAAAGTCATTTCTTCATGTTCCACTCACCAAACTGAAAAGCACACACAATACAAAGATAAAGAGACCTAGTGTAAGTGTAGACTAGATAGACTAACTCTAGTCATGTCACTAACTGACTACTAACCCGACTTATTTAATGTAGTCACATGTAGACAGCTGCACACTCTAGCTGTCATAGATGTCGGTCATAGATAAAGACACACTGACGGTGAGCTTGATTTCTAACAATTATTGTACCAAACAGGTAGAAGCTGTTGCATTGAAGGATAATAAGGCAAGGAGTGTGGCCTATTTCCTGTATAATAACATAATGACCAAATTTGGCTGCCTAGTGGAACTTGTATCAAATCAGGGAGTCCATTTTCTTAACAAGGTGATTAAAGTTCTAGCTGAAACCCATATGATTAGCCATAAAATGTCCTCAGTATGTCATCCACATGCCAATGGATTAGCTGAGAGCAGTAATAATAATTTGGTTAAAATTCTTAAAAGGACTGTTTCAGAAAACAGGAAGGATTGGGATCTAAAATTGAATTCAACACTGTGGGCATTTAGAACAGCCTTTAAGGTCAATACATGACTCACATCATTCAGATTGGTCTATGGCATGGAAGTTGTGGTGCCAATGGAGTTCATAGTACCATCTTTGAGGGTGGCAGTTTCAAATAGACTAACACAAGAGGATTCACTTAAACAAAGATTGGAGCAATTGATGTCTTTGGATGAAGACAGATTTCATAGTGCTTATGTGGCTACTGTGATTCAGAATAGAAGATCTACATGGCTAAATCAGTACTTGAAGAAGAAGAAATTCAAACATGGAAATTTGGTCTTAATGCATAACTCTAAATTGGGCAAGCATCCTGGTAAATTAAAACTCAAGGATGTGGGACCATACAGAATTTTTAAGGACTTAGGGCAATGAACATTTCAATTGGTTGATTTGGAGGGTAAATTGTTGGCTAAACATGTGAATGATTTTAGATTAAAGTTGTTTTTCTTCAATAACTTCCAAGATGCTGATTTGAATTTGGTGGGAGGACACAAATTCATTTTCACACATATCCTTTCATGTTGACCTGGATGTTGACCATAGCTAGTATGCAATTATAAAAAGGAACATTGATGATGTGTTTCTAGTTTATCGTTCTAAACAAAAATCCAAGTCTCAAGTCAACAACATTGGAGTGATTGAGCCCCTCACGATTGAAATTAAGAAACCAAATATGACTGTTCAAAAGGTAGATCCTTAGCCTATTGTGCTTAATGAGTAGGTATCAGATGTAATCATCGAGTGTGCACAAACACCACTAGTGCCCAAGGAGCCTTTGACTTCCCAAGAGGATAAGGAGCACCCCAGGCACAATGTTGCTCATGATAAGGCTGATTTCTCAACAAAGCAAATGGTAGAATTGTCTAATAGCCATAAGCAAATCTTTCAGCCAACACTAGTGCCAAGTCCACCTAGGAGTCTCAAATCTCTTACACCCTCTTTCCTAAATGAACACATGAAGCACTACAGCAATTGTCAGGTGTAGCTGCTCAATCCCAATCTCTATCTTCATCTAAGCTTCCAAATGTCCAAGATGCAGGACATGACACCACCCTTAGCTTTCAGCCTAAGGATATGCCTGTGCAATCCACTATGAATAGCTCAACTAATGCTCGATTTGCACAAGTGAATGCACAAAGGGCAACAAAATACACGACCACTTCTGATCTACCTAAGGACTTGACACAGTATTCTACCAATAGTAACCACTCCATTGAACTAGCTACTACTACTTTCAATTAGGAATCACAACAATCACAACCTTTGGCCATGATAACGCCCCCTGTAGAATGTGTCCTTAGCAATTCACTTGTGGAAGAGGTGTCACAACCAACATCCTTGACACCCCCAGCACTTCTGAAGCACCTAAAGCCTACGCTTGAGGAGAAATCTCTCAAAGATTTGGCCAAGGAGATGGCTCATCTGACCAATGAACCAAAGATGAAGTGCCTGATGAAGCTCGATCAAAGCTGTCATCCATCACACGTGTGTATGTCCATGTGGACATTGTAAGGCCAACACTAGAGCACACAAAGTTCATAGTTGAACTCCTGACTCGGGATGAGCAACAACATGCTTTCTTCCACTATGTAGGTGTTAACCCCAACACAAAGAGAGCGAAAGAAAGTGGAAAAGACGCAGGGCAAAGGCGGAAAAAAGGTAACCCGACGGAAGGAAAAGAAGGAGAAAAGGCCAAAAGCGCAAGGACAACCGTTAAAGACCAAGGCAACCACGAAAAGGGAAAGGCACATAAAAAGCGCACCCTAAAATCTTGTAAAAGAGTGCCGGGCTCTCATCCGTGCTATTTGTAAATATAGAAGGGTAGTGAAAAGGAAGCAAGGAAGATAAAAGGACAATGGAAAACAGGGCCTGGGCTATGACCGGCCATGTAAAAAATGGAAAAAGGGAATGACCGCCCAAAAGGGAAGTAGGGTTTTGTATATAAAGTTGAAAAGTAAATGAAGAGCTCATTCTTTGGTGTGGCAAAACTAGTCTTCTTCTTCCTCTCTTCTTCTCTCCTTCTTGCTTGTGCATGCTCTTGAGAGAGGGAGTGTGAGAGTGTGAGGGAGTGAGTGTGTGAGAGTGTGAGGAATCAAGAGGGTGAAGCTCTCCACCATCTCCTCTCCCCTTCTCCTCTTCTCTTTTCTTATCTTCTCTTGCGCGTGCGGCTATGGAGGATGAGGCTTGGAGATGGAGGAGGCTTGAGGATGCTTGAGCTAGCATCAAGAATCGTGGAGCTACCGAAGTGTGAGAGAGAGGAGGGTACTCGATCAAGCATCAAGGTAAGTTCACTGCATTTGTAGGATCAACGGCTAGGTGAGAGATAGCCATGAGAGCTCGCTTGGAACGCTTGAAACAATAAGCGGTCCAAGGGTCTTGGCGGTTGAGTGAAAGCTCCCACATTTTGGTTCCGTTTCCGGGACCAACGGATTCAAGCTCGAGCACTCGCGCGCCCCATATCGAGCATCAAAGTAGGGCATTCACCCTGAAACGGAGCTTGAGACAGGTAGGAAGTCTAGTGTTTTTGATCTTCAGAATAGGTAAGTGTTTTGGAACAATCTGGTTATTAATGACTGGAAAACATGGAGAAATTAGTTTAGGGTTTTGCTTTCGATTCAGGATGTGTTTAGGATAGATTAGCAGTAGGAAATCACACACAAAAAGGCAGAGGGCTGCTGCTGTGAAACAGGGGAAAAATCACAGGAACAAAGGGAAAAAATGGAGTAGATGCAAGGTAACGGCATAGGAAACGCCAGGGAAGGAACCTGTAGTGTGTAGGGCAAAACTAGCAGGGTATAAACTCTGGGAGGGCAAGAGGACCCCATTTCCAACCAACGGAGGGCGAGAGAGACAGAGAGTGAGAGAGTGAGCGAGCTGGGCAGCTGTCCGATCGACTCGAGCTAGGAGGACATCGCATTCAGCGACTTCAAGTAATCGATCTCGTCTGCCCCACTTCAGCTCTGTCGCGGGGTAATCGCACGACCAATAGGATAATATACCTAGTGAAAATTGAGCAAATCGGTGTGCGCGACCCATCGGACCGGAGGAATCGGACGGCTGACCCAGTGTTCGATTCCCAGAATCGGACACCCGGACAACCGTCCGATCGGAACAACCCGTTCAATCACTAGACTCGGACTAATTGGTCCGATTGGACGTGCCACGTGGCACTCGGACCGACCGTCCCCTTTTTTAGAATCGGACACTCGGACCAACTTGTCCGACTCAACTACTCGGACCACTCAGACGCTCTGACTCGGACCCACCCGGTCCGATCGGACGGAGTAATACACAAAAAAGAGTGAGCAAGACGCAGGGAAAGCACTCACAGCACTCTGATTGAATTTCCGCACTTGAAGAACACTTAGGAAAGTCGAAAGCCTGTTTGAGCACGAGTGCACGAGGGACAACACACTCACGAGTGACCCTAAGTTGAGCACTGCATTCAAAAATTAAAAAGAACTCACTCATATAAATTGCCAAAAAAACCCACCACTAGGAGAAAACCCAAGCGTAACAAACGCACAGAGCGCAGGGCAGGATCAAGCACGAAGCGACAACGACAAGGATCTGACTTACAACCAGGCGTGAGAATTTCACCATGACAGAGGGAGGCTCAGATCATCGGTTTGCAGGGGAGCTAGATGTTAGCGCATTTCCAGAAGCCATACAGCAAATGGTGAGCATTTACGATGCGCATGCCAGGTACGAACACCATGGCAGGACGGTGGAGGCAATCATTGCGGACCTAGAGGAAGAGAGGAGGCTAGCCCGCAAGGCATTGCAGGGCATAGCAGACTATAATAGGGACCAACAAGCCAGGAGCCTAAGGCAAAGCATGGAGATGCATGAGGTGCAGCGAGTGTTGAACTTGGCTGGCCGAAACCGAACGGACCAGGAAAGAGCACTCGAGGAAGACCTGACGCTGGGCGAGCTCCTCATGAAACGGTTGCTCGATAACACCGCGGTGGAGCAAAGTGCCGCTGCGCTAGCAACCTCGCTACTTGCAGGGCTAGGGGCAACCCAGGGTTCTAAGAGCCAAGCCAAAATACCTATCGTCGCTAAGCAACTCGACAAGTACCAGCCACCGGACGACCCGTACAGCTTTGTCGAGCAGTTCGAGCAGGTTTGCGAAGCCAATGGCCTCAACGACCAGGCCCAACGTGCACAAGCATTCGGACTTTGCTTAAGCGATAAGGGTAGGACATGGTATACGAGCCTAGATGCTATAGAACGAGCCAACTTCAATAACCTCAAGGACTTTTTTGTCAAGAGGTTTGCTGAACCCGGATACTCTGACAACCTGCTAGTGCGTCTGATGAACGTTAAGCAGAAGGAGAAGGAGGGCATCCGCGACTATGTGACCCACGTGAGAAGCCTCCTTAAGAGAATCCCCTTGGGCGAAAGACCGACGGACAGGGCAGTGTCAACCGTGTTCATCAGCGGGATTCGGGATGAAGAATTGTACAAAGCACTAGCAGGCAACTCGAGCTTGCAAAGGGACGTAGTGGCTAGGGTTTTTGAGGAAGCCATTAGGGTCGATGACCAGCTGAGGGAGCGGAGCTCCAGGAGCTCGAACCCAGAAGAAATCAACCCACGGAGTTTAGAACGAGCGCCAACCTCTAGCGAGTGAGCCAATGCATCATCCCACGATAAGGGGAAGGCTGCCGAGATGAACTACGGCTTGGCCGAGGTCAAGACAGAACTGGCCAAAATACAAGACATGTTAAGGCAACCTACGCGTCCGCACGTCCAGTGCGTGTACTGCGGAGGAAACCACCTGCCAGCAGAATGTCAAGACCCTAGGTCAAAACCCTACGCTAACCGCGGAAGGTTCGGCCATGATGCCACACACTGCCGACTACCACAAAGACTACCGTACACGCAGCCCTATGGCCAGCTCTACCCGACCAACAGGCCACAACCATTCTACGGAAGGGGAGCTCCTCTTGCCTTACCAACACCTAACGACACGAAGCCAACGGTTCCTAGGCTAGACATAAATCCTACCGGTATACCTAGACCGCCTGGTCCCTATGTGACACACCCACCGAGCGATGCTCCTGTGCACTACGTAGAGGAGCCCAGTGACGAAGAAACCTACATATACCCTTACGTCTCGCATGACGACGAGGGCAATGCAATCCTCATGGACTACGGACCAGTACCGGTCATGGCACTAGGACGAGGACGATGTAGGGGCCTGGGAGGGCAGCCACAGGATCCAGTCACTTGTTGGACATGTGGACATCCCGGTCACATCTCATCACGCTACCCAGAAAGAGAGCAGCAAAGTAGGGACAAAGCTGACCAAAGGTGTGCAGAGTGCGGAATCACTCATCTTTTCGTAGATTGCCCAAAACGAAAGCTGCCTTCTGGTACAGCTAATTTACCGTCTGTCCCGCTGGGACTGTTTGGTGTTGAAAACCCCGATGGGGAGGCCACACCTATCCCCCTACGAGTGATGACCCGAGCACAAACAAAGCAGGCCGGCGTCTCTCTGCCAGGACCTAGCAATCTCAACGCTACCTCAGTAGGAAAGAAAAACCGTAGGCAGAAAAAGAAAAGGTCGGAGGCTAAGGTCGCACTAAAGACCGACAGCATTACAACCTTACCCCACGGAAAGAAAGTCTCAGACGCAGAGGTAGAGACTTCAGCCCCTAGAACTGCCCAACAGAAAAGCGCTAAGGTAGGGGAATACCCACACCCCAGGCGGCAATTGGAAGCCATAGAAAAGGTGAGGGAATGGGTGAGGGAGGCTCAACAGCACCTCAAGGATGTCGAGCCCATCATGGAGGATGAGATTGAGGACCTCTCCAGCACGAGTGCGCCGTTATCGCTACCCCAACCTAAGTCTATCGAGGCTGCTACGCCACAAGTAGTGCCGACAAGGCCAAGCCTAGACGTGACAGAACCACAGGACAGCCGTGGCCATTGGCCCGGACAGTCTGAACAAAGGGAAGGATGAGTGTTTTGCAATCTCCTAACCACACTAGTGACCACACCTGTAACGGTTGGACTGGGAGAGCTGCTCCAGCAGCACTCTACCCTATGGCGGGACCTCAAACAGTGGGTCGAAGGACCACACGAGCGAGCTCCGGCAAATGCTCAAGACCAGGGTACAGAAATGCACTTACCAAGTTTGACGCTACACACAGACCCTAAATCCTTGCACGTCAATGCCTTCTGGGAGGGCTCGGAAATGCACGGAGTCCTGCCAGTCCTAGCTCTGGGGGACGCAACGAGAAGGGGGATCGTAGACACGGGAGCTGGGGTCAATGTGCTTAACCATGCGGTGCTACAGAAGTGGGGAAACCCACCTGTCGAGGCTGCTCGGTTTAACATCACGCTAGCAAATGGCATGCGAGTGAGACCATTCGGGGTCTTGAAGAATTGGCCAGTGAAGATTGCAGGAGTCCAGTTCTCTGTCGACTTCATCGTCATGAAGGGAGTGGACTATGATATCTTATTGGGTCAACCCTGGATGCGCAATGCCAGAGTTATCGAAGACTGGGGTAACAGCCTGATCTTCCTAGGCAACCAAACTGACGCTGTGAGAATAGAGATGGACACTTGGAAGACCTCACCAGTCGACCTGGATGCCATCTCTACTCTACTCAAGGGAACCACCCAGAGCAAGGAACCCTATGGGTCCTTGACGAGGTATATCCCCTGCCCAGAGGACGAGCGGGATTGGATGCACGTTCTCGCTACACTTGATCTGCCGTTCTCAGATCATGAAGCGTATGAGCAGGCTGTCAAAACAGTTGGCAAGCCAAGAGAAACACAGCCTGCACCTGTCTACATGATGGCAGCAAGCCTCCATGACGGGCCTAAGCCTGTCGCCTCCCAAGTGCCAACCAACAGGAAAGAACTCCAGGGAATACTGGGGCACCTAACGGACCGACTGGCACGCAACACAGCCGCCAATCTCAAGCCGCTCCAAGACCTCTTGGAGGAACCCGAATGGAAGTGGACCAGAGTGTACAAACTAAATCTCAGATACAACTGGACATTGGTCCCCGACCAAAAAAATGAGGCAAAGCAGGCCTTGGGGGACGATGAGCAGTCCAGCGAGGCGGATTCCGGCGACGAATACAAAGATTGCCAACCCTTCGATGAAGGAAGTGAGGGTGAGTTGGACACCGTAGAATATGACACCGAAGGGCGAGAGATTGAGCAAATCCGAGCAGATGCAAAACTGCAGCCGAGGCCGGCCCTTAGACTGGACCAACGAGTCATGTGTGCAAAATGCGATCGTGCTTGGTTGGAACAGATGGGAGCTGTGGATTTTAAGCAGGCCGGCCTGACCCAACCAAAAACGGCAGCCATGCTTAGAACCGAGTCGCCATCCGAACTGCGGCCGCCAGGGGAGACCACCTCCCCTAGTGAAAATGGGGAATTCGACTCTGAATCTGAAGTTACTTCAGAGGATGACCCAGAAATCCCTAGGCCACCCATGACCAGACGCACCAGGGGAGACTTACCCATCCACCTGAGGCGCCGACGTTACAGCAGAATGAAGTAGAGCGTCCCGACAATGTGTGATCGGAGAAGCAAGGGAAGCCACAAGACCTCCCTAAGAGCTTTTCGAAATACAAAAGAGGGGACAGGGTGGTGGTTCTGCTAAGTGCCAAGCGCCAAGGGCAAACCCGCGAGCCCATCGAAGGGCCAGCCAAGGTCAAGGAGATAAACCTAGCCCTGGAACGAGAAACACCCCGACCAATGTTCATTGCCGAGGACCTGACCACGGAGGAAGAATCCAGCCTCATCACTCTTTTGCGGGAGTACCGGGATGTGTTCACTTGGTCTTTAGATGAGCTACGTGGGGTAGATCCGAGTGTTGTGACTCACAACATACCCATGACAACGGATGCAACGTCGGTCAAGCAGCGACCATACCCCATGAATCCAAAGCACGCCCATGCTGTCAAGGAGGAAATTGACAAGTTGATGCGAGCCAGATTCATTTACGAAATTGAGCACACGGACTGGGTATCACCCATAGTCATTGTAATGAAGAAAAACGGCAAGATTCGAGTGTGCGTCAATTACAAGAAAGTAAACGCAGCGACAAAGAGAGATAACTACCCCTTACCGTACACCGAGCACATGCTTGAGAGGGTGGCAGGTAAGGAAGCCTACAGTTTCCTGGATGGCTTCTCGGGATACAATCAGGTGCAAGTGCACCCTGCGGATAGGCACAAGACCGCCTTTGCCACTGAGTGGGGTGTCTTTGCCTATGTGGTCATGCCATTCGGGCTAACCAATGCCCCCGCCACCTTCCAATGCCTCATGTGCACCATATTCAAGGACATGCTTCGCAAGGAGTTAGAGGTCTTCGTCGATGACCTGTGTGTCCATTCGGCCTGGAACCAACATCTCGAAAAACTTCGCGCGGTCTTCGAACGGTGCCGTTTATACCGTCTCTCTCTCAACCCCCTAAAATGCCAGTTTTGGGTAAAGCACGGATGCATCTTGGGACACGTGGTATCCAAGAGCGGCATTGCCACGGACTTCTCAAAGGTCAAGGTTATTGCGGACCTCCCACCCCCAAGTAATTATAGGGGAGTTCAATGCTTCTTAGGTCACACAGGATACTACCGGCGGTTTGTACTGAACTACGCGCTGATCGCTAGGCCATTGTACAAGCTGCTAATTGCCTTCGAGTGGACCGAAGCCTGCCAACGAGCCTACGAGGAACTGAAAAAAGCCCTAACCATGGCACCTATCCTACGACCCCCAGATTGGACTATGTCGTTTCACGTACACATCGACGCCTCTAAGTTCGCCGTGGGGGCAGTGCTGTGCCAACCTGGTGAGCATAACTTAGATTACCCGGTGAGTTTTGCGAGCAGGCAGCTCACTGAAACAGAGATGAATTATTTGACAACAGAAAGGGAGGGATTAGCCATGGTATTCTCTGTGAAGAAGTTACGGCATAACCTGCTAGCCACCCCCTTCACCTTCTTTGTAGACCATCAAGCCCTGCTCTATCTAGTCAACAAACCTTGTGCTACAGGACGTATAGCCCGATGGCTTCTCCTGCTCCTGGAATTCGACTTCTCAGTGGTAGTACGGAAGGGCAGACAACACTACATGGCTGACCATCTGTCCCGAGTACCCACAGGAGAAGCTGCTGGACAAGGCATAATGGACGAATTACCGGACAGCCACTTATTCCGCGTATCCGACGAAAAAGACCTATTCAGGGCCGACCTGACACCATACTGGGCAGACGACATAGTCCAAGTACTCGAGCATGGGCTGCCCAAATGACCTATAGAACGAGCATGGCTTAGGCGATTAATCCTAAAGATCCAGCCCTATCAATTGATTGCAAGCGAGCTCTATAGGCTGGAGCAAGACGGTCTGCTACGTAGATGCGTATGTGAGCATGAAATGCACGATGTGCTCTCAGAGGCGCACAACGGTATCGCAGGAGGACACTTTAGCGGGGATACTACAACACGAAAGGTGTTGCAGTCCCAGCTATGGTGGCCCACTCTCTTCCGTGATGCCTCACAATTTGTCAAACATTGTGACGAGTGCCAACGGACAAGGGTCCTAGTCCGTAAAGATCAGATGGAGTTAACCCCGATCATCACTCGCCAACCTTTTGAAAAGTGGGGAATTGACTTCATAGAACCCATAAGCCCTGCGGCACAATATTCACAGGCTAGATACATCGTGGTGGCCACGGACTACCTCACCAAATGGGCGGAGGCGAGGGCCACACGAAAAAACGACGCTAGGACGACTGCCAAGTTTTTATGGGAACAAGTAATCTCGCATTTTGGATGCCCCATCGAATTGGTCAGCGACCAGGGAACGCATTTCATCAACGAAGTGATAGCCCATCTCCTATCCACTTTCCTCATCATCCATCGCAAATCCTCACCATACTACCCTCAGGCTAACGGCCAGGCTGAGTCAACCAACAAAATTCTCATCACTGTCCTGACCAAAGTAGTCTTAGCCTCACGAAGTGACTGGGATAACAAGTTGATGGCAGCCTTGTGGGCCTACCGAACAACTTATAAGACAACCGTCGGACAAACGCCTTTTAGGCTCACCTATGGGACCGAAGCTATTCTTCCACTAGAATTCTTTGTCCCTAGCCTGCGGATAGCACTCCAAGAACAATGGGAGGGGAAGGAGGCATGGACGCAACGCTTAGTTGAGCTAGAACGCCTATCAGAGGTACGTCTCCTCGCCACTCATACGCTTATTTGTGAGAAAGCTAGACACAAAAGCTGGTTTGACAAACACGTCAAGCAACGAGAGTTTGAGCCGGGAGACCTAGTGCTCCTCTATTCAGTTAAAGGACACAAACAGAAGATGAAATTCAGAGGTCTCGGGCCCTTTAAGGTCCGCGCAATCAGCCGAACTGGTAATGTCGAGCTGGAAACACTGGATGGAGAGGGAATGGGCTTCTTTAACGGTAGTCAAATCAAAAAGTACTATCTGCCCACTCACCCACTGCATGAACAACCAATGGTGGAAATGCACGTTAAAATACGAGTTGCCACACTTACGAAAATCGGCGAGAATGAGGACGAGCTTGTAGAACCCGCCTACCTCCGCATCATGGTCACGGCCAAGCAGACGTCCTCCTTCAACGCCCTGATCGACGAGGGGGCGGATTTTAACATTTTGACGCATGAGCATTGGACCCAACTTGGTGCACCAACGCTTCATCCCACAACAGCCAGATTGAACCCATATGGGGCCCAATCCTACCCGCTCCTCGGCACATGCAGGGTTGCTGTTTCTATCAAGACTGAAACTATACCCATGTTGTTCTATGTCCTACCCGATGCCAGGGAGGCAGGCATAGAGTCATTGCTCGGGCGAACTTTTAAAAAGCAGACCCGTTGCAATGTTGAACCGCAGAGTCCACCCCAATCATCCGACTCCTTTGCGAGTCACCCCAAATGCGTCGCACACGCCCAACGTCCCAAGCACCGGCCACCACCACCGGCGGTATCACCCAACCACCCTGGCCCGCAACCCAGCAGCCCTGCCGACCGCCCTAGCATGGTCCCTAAGATCAATCCCGACCCATCCATCTGACCATTGCCCGAGTTGCTGACTCAAACAGGCCCCCAGCCAGGCAGCTCTATACCGACAGAGCCTCTAGCCCCAGCAAACCTCAACCACCCGCCGCCGGCCTTAAGCCTTCCTATGAACGGAAGTCATTCTTAATGCTGGCCCCGCTGACCTCGCCGAGGACATGGGGGATGACGTTGTGGACTGCATCAAACAACTCGACGCCACCTTTGTGGCACTGGTCCTTAGCTATGACCGCCTAGACTTGGGACTGTTAGCGGAACCCCTTGCAACGAACGTGCGCACCATGCCTTGCTCTTGGGAGACTTTTGAATTCGCCTTTGCACAAGCTTCACGCTCTGCCGCCGCTGAGCTACTCGCTCGCGAGGTCTCCAAAGAGCAAGCCATTAAGCATCGCCTCATCCCATCGTTTGACCCACGCACGATGTCCGGCCTCACTAGCCAAGAAACAGCAAGGTTGTCCCACCTCGCGGACATCGAATCTCCCTTCTTGAAGCAGTGGTACACTCTTCAATTAAAATGGGCAGTGGAAGGATGCCGCATAGTGACCAGCGCCAAACAACGCTGAGCCATCAAGACAGCTGAGTATGATCCCACATACATCGCGCCCACCTCGTATCGAGTGTTAACCACTCTTCGAGGTCGAACCATGGACGATCATATCTTAGGACACCCCTATCTCGATCGCATCCTGACAGAAGAAGAGCTCCACATTGCAACTCGGAACAACTCCGGAGATTTCCTCACCGATGTCCTCACATACATCACCCACGTAGGCATCCGACCCTGTGACCTGGACCACTCTGCACACCTCGAATATAACCCCAACTTCTATGATTGGCTCCTCCACAAAACAACCTGAACGCCTTGGACCCACACCCCAATCCTGGGACGGATTTTTCTTTTCCACAAGGGGGATGGGGCAGTAAATCTAAAAAGCAAACCAAGCATGAAAGTTAAAACTAAAAAGTGAACCACGCATGAAAAGGCTCCAAATTAAAATGCCATGCAGAAATAGGTGATAGAAGTTTGAAAGGAAAAAATCATGATTATAAATGATAAAATCTAATATGGTTGTCCTACGAATTGGTTGCCAAAAATACTAAGGAGTGAATTGACTGAATGTACAGGTAGCGACCATGGCAGGTCAAGACAAAGCTGGCAAACTCCCTTTCTCAGAGAAGGAACAGGTGCGGTACGGCCTCACGGTGGAAACCAGAGCATTCAATCAGCTGAAGTTCCGCCACATATTCAACTTGGAAGATGTGGTTATTGAGGAACCAGCGGTACGACGAATCATGGAGCAATGCCACTTACAACGGTATCTGGAAGCAGTGGGCCAGAGGATAGACTATACCCTGTGCACCGAGTTCCTACGCACCTTCAACAAAAACAGGGGCACCATCACAGTGCGGGACGCGGAAGCCACCAAACAGGTGCAGGTTGAACTGACCCCTGAGTTGATAGAAAGAGCATTGGAGGTTCCGAACAAGGTGGAGAAGAAGTCGAAAAGGGATGTCTACGCCATGTTGGGAATGGACAAAGTGAAAGTCCACACCAACGACAAAGTCAACTTGGCAGACATCCCTGATCCATAGGTCCAGCTGCAGGCAAAAATGATGCATACCCTATTTTTGAGTCAACGGTACAATAGCATCATGTCCAGGATAAATGTGCCTTTACTCGAAAGCATCGGGGCTCAGGCACTGGATGAGGTGAACCTCAACGGGTTCGTGAGAGGGACGATTGAGGCCTCAGCAAAGGCCCTGGCAACAGGAGGAAGGGCCGTAGCAGGAGAGTCCCCCTCACCTCGATCAACCCGCAAGGCCTCATCCTCCAAGGCCTCCACCGTAGGTTTTGGAGGTGTCCTCACTGCGATCCTCCATGAGGCAATAGGGCAAGGACGTGCGGGAGAGGACAAACAGGGAGATGGCGGAAAAGGAGTCGAATCGTCGTCACAGTCCCAGCCCCAGGCGGAGGAACAGTCGGATGAAACAGAGACGGACACCGACAAGGAGAAAGAACGCCAGGCTGCACCAGAAAGGAAAGCGGAGCAACAGACCAAAGCCCTGCACGGAAAGAGAGAGGAGGAGAGAAGGAGAAAAGAGAAAGAGGAGCTCGAATGGGCCCGACGAGAGTCGAGAAGAGAAGAAGAGGAAAGAAGAAAAAGTGCTGAGGAAGAGCTGAGGAGGAGAGAAGAAGAAGAATTGGAGCTGGCGACGCATCGCTCCATCGAGGAACAGCGAAGGAAAGACATGGAGGGAGTGGGCAGGGCATACCAATCCGAATCTGAAGCACCCGGCCCCAGCACTGGTGCGCCGGAACCTGTGCCGCCACCTCCTACAGAAGGGAAGGGAAAAGACCCGGTCAGACTCGTCTCCCCTCTCCTCTCACCAACCATGCAAGCCACTCCCCTCAAGGTGACGCCCCCTGACACAACCGCCCTGATGCACACCCCAAAGATCGATGAAAGCAATGTAGTCACCTGGCTACAATTCTTGGTGGAAAGAGAGTTGGCAAGGGAAGCAGCTGGGGCCACCCCAGTCTCAGGGGCCAAAAGGGCAGCGACGGCCGAGCTGGAGCCAAGGCCAGAGGAGAAAAGACAAAAAGTGGAGAAGATTGCCACCACTACGATCATGCCCCACTCCCCACCCCTAACAGGCCACTATGATGACTATGTAAAGGAGCTGCTCGCGCAGTTGCAAACAGCCAGGCAGGAAAGGAGGGTGGCGGTGGAAGAGCTGGCAGCGGAGCGCAAATTGCAAGCTGCCCTCCAACTGGACAGAGTAAGGCAAATAACAGAACATCAAAAAGAAATTGCTGTGCTTAGGGAGGAGGCCAGCACGAAGGAGGCGGAGGAGCTGAAAACCCTGAAGGAGCGCGACGCTACCTGGGAGGGACGAAGGAAAATCCTAATGGAGCGTCTTACCAGGGAGAGGGAGACAAATGCCCACCTTCAGCACAGAAATGACCAGCTATCTGCAACCAACTTGGAGGCGCAGAGCTAGCTCGAAAAAATTAGACAAGACGTTGTAGAGCTGGATCAATTGAGGGCAGAACAGGTGCGCAGGTTGCAGGCGACGCGGGACCAACTCAACGAGCAGATTGGAGAGCAGTACCGAGAGCAGTCCTGCTTGCACCAGGAGCTCGAAGCCCAACAACAACAGTTTATGGCAATGACCCTCCGACGGGGGGAAAGCCTGGAAGACATGGAGATGCAGGCAAAGGAATGGTCAAATCATAACGAGCAGAGAGTGCGGGACCTAGCATGCCGGCTGGCCAAGGCGGAGGGCAACAAAGTGATGGCTGAAAACCAGGCAGAGGCAGCCCAACTTGCTATGATGGCTCAGCAGTGCACCTTCATCAACACGCTGCTCCACACCACCCACTCAGAAACAGAAGAGGCCAATGATCAGTTGCAGAGAAAGCTAACCATTGTGCGCAGGGCCCTTACAGCAGGCCTGCACGTACCACTGCAGCTAGGAGGCCCTCCGCAGAGCCTAGAGGAACAAAGGAAATATCTGGCACAAGCAGGACTGACAACACAAGAGATGGATGACCTGGGGTTCACTGAGGAGAAAATACAGGAGGAGGAGCAAGCGGAAGGGGGTGAGCCCGAGCTTGAACTAGGGCCTCAAGACGAGGAATATGCCCTGCCACCCCCTCAACCCCAACAAACCAAAGTTCCACCCCATGACGCATCCGCCGAACGAAGAGCGGCCCACACCACCCGAAGGAAGGAACTGGTGGAGAAGGCAAGAAGAAAACTGAAGGCCAGACCCGCCCTAAAACAGCCTGCCCCTTTCTCGCTGCGCACCCAAGACTCCCCCGCTGAGTACCACGCTGAAATGATTATCTGGGAGCAACAGGAGTATAGCTGAGACCCCATCGACCTACGCTTCGAGTTTCCCACCGCCTTGAATAGGGTGCTGCCCATTCAGTTGGTGGAGGATGTCATCGCCATGGGGGCCCGGCTCAAGGCTAGATGGTTAGAAGAGCGTGAGGCCCACCCAACTGCATGGGGGACCGAGGACCGCGAATTTTGGCAAGACAAAGTCCTCCAAGTACCTCGCACAGTGGAAGGCTATAGTTCCCAACCCACCTGGAGGCAGCGCATTTTTTACGTCAACCTGGAGGCGTGGATGGCGTTTTGCAACACCCTCCCTTCGAAAAGGAACGACCCCACCTTTATGCCGTTTCCTTGAAGGGTAGGAGTGGATTTTAACCCGTCCATCCACGGCAAGTTTGACTTTCCCGTCATTTATAATGTCAATACCACTTCCCATAGGAACGCTCTTCTCTTCACCCTGCCCGATTTGTACAGCTCCATAAATAAATTCCTTACTAAATTCACTTCTTGCCCTGACCCAGCCTTCATCACCACCTATAACTACCCTAGATTAATTAGAATCCTAGTACACCAGGAACCTGCACCCCAAGAGCGCCACCTTCCACCCCTCTATTTTGACCCCAATGCCATAGACAGCACCACCATGACTCGTCTCATGATGCGTGCTACTCTTTTGCCATCCTTCTGTGGTGCACTGCTGGAAGACATGAACGACAGCAAATTCACACAGTGCAACCACCCCTTTCTCTCCACCACCACCCTCAAAACCCGCCTCCACACTAAAGGCTACTTGCTAAGCCGAAAATTCCTTACCAAGGCCCCCCGCCCTCCGCCCACCCTTCCCCACCATTCGGATGATGAGGGGTAGAACTCCCGTTATCCCTTGTACTGCTGCCCCCATGTAACCATGGCAAAAAAAAAAAAAAAAAAAAAAAGAAGAAAGCAAGTCCCGAACACAATGGGACACCCTTAACGACGCCTCCAAACAAGAGTCAAAGGTGTACTTCATCTCCCCATTACCACAATTCTGCTCCACGCGGCCCCTACCGCCCAGTCTTCTAACTACGTAATATTTAAATATGCACACGTACGGCACTCATATAATACCTACACAGAACTAATTCACAGTTTGGGTCCTCAAGTGCAGGACAACACTCTCAGCTTGCTTAGAGTTCGACCTGTCTCCCAAACTAAGTCTTGTGCACAATACAGAGACTAGCACTACCCCTAGGGAGAGACCACCTGACAGGTTTTCAATTACAGGTGTCGACAACCACAACCCAAGTGGCATTCGTTCTTCATCGACCTCCAATGCTAATTGCCCACCCAGCATCCAGCCAGCCGGCAAAATCATCCTACGCGGCATCCCCAACCAACCCCTACGTAACCGGTCTCACCAGTGCAGACCCCAAGCCCCTGTCCCCCCGAAGTCTTCAGTGCATACCACCACTTGCTCCCTGCACCAGTAAGTGCCATGGGATTGGCACTCGTCTAGGAGGGGGGTAATGTTAACCCCAACACAAAGAGAGCGAAAGAAAGTGGAAAAGACGCAAGGCAAAGGCGGAAAAAAGGTAACCCGACGGAAGGAAAAGAAGGAGAAAAGGCCAAAAGTGCAAGGACAACCGTTAAAGACCAAGGCAACCACGAAAAGGGAAAGGCGCATAAAAAGCGCACCCTAAAATCTTGTAAAAGAGTGCCGGGCTCTCACCCGTGCTATTTGTAAATATAGAAGGGTAGTGAAAAGGAAGCAAGGAAGATAAAAGGACAATGGAAAACAGGGCCAGGGAAAAAGGGAATGACCGCCCAAAAGGGAAGTAGGGTTTTGTATATAAAGTTGAAAAGTGAATGAAGAGCTCATTCTTTGGTGTGGCAAAACTAGTCTTCTTCTTCCTCTCTTCTTCTCTCCTTCTTGCTTGTGCATGCTCTTGAGAGAGGGAGTGTGAGAGTGTGAGGGAGTGAGTGTGTGAGAGAGTGAGGAATCAAGAGGATGAAGCTCTCCACCATCTCCTCTCCCCTTCTCCTCTTCTCTTTTCTTATCTTCTCTTGTGCGCGCGGCTATGGAGGATGAGGCTTGGAGATGGAGGAGGCTTGAGGATGCTTGAACTAGCATCAAGAATCATGGAGCTACCGAAGTGTGAGAGAGAGGAGGGTACTCGATCAAGCATCAAGGTAAGTTCACTGCATTTGTAGGATCGACGGTGCGTCGGCTAGGTGAGAGATAGCCATGAGAGCTCGCTTGGAATGCTTGAAACAATAAGCGGTCCGAGGGTCTTGGCGATTGAGTGAAAGCTCCCACAGTAGGTATTGTTGCGGAAGTCATAAATGACATCCCAAAGGCCATGGCTAGAAAATTGCGCTTGATACCCTCACTCTATACTTCTCAATGTGAGAAAAACAAGGAAAATCTTGAAGAAATTTAAAAAAAAAAGGGAAAGGACAAGGTAACTTTGTGCAAAAATGATACTCCACAACCAAAGTTTGGCAAACAAAATTGGCTAGCAATTAATGACACTCACTGAGCAAAGGAAAGCCCTTTGGACATCAATACATGATCCCACCTACATTGCCTTGACCTCATTAAGAGTGTTGGCAATGGTCCATGAGGTCCATCTTTCTACCACTGTCCAAAAGCATCCCTTGTACAATAAACTACTTCTAGAAGAAGATCTACACATGGTTAGTGGGCTAGGAGTAGGGAGCATGGTTCTTGATGTTAACACATATGTCTTGTGCCTCACTCAAGACCAGATAATCCTAGATCTCTATGCTTCCTATCAATACAACCTTGCCTTCTTCAGCTGGTTTTGTCCAAACCTATGTGATACGAACCTTAAACCGTCTCTTGGTTCTACACTAGAGTCGCCTGAACCTCTAGAGCAAGAGAAAAATAGCTCAAAACACAACATCCACTCTGATAAGAAGCAATGGAGGCATGCTCCAATGGTTAAAGACAAGAGTCTAGAGCAAACGCTCGCCAACCAAGAGCAAATGCCAATGCAATCAAATGAGGGGCTAAATGGAGGGGAATTAGCTGGAGAGTTAGACTCTCCAAAAAGAGAGGCAGTTGTACCCTCACAAACTAGCGAGGTTGTTCAACATGCCACGGATATGTCCCATGAGGATATACCAGAGAAAGAGAAGACTGAGGCCCAACTAAGCACATCAATGATGACTGACCTAATTCAGGATCCTGAGTCTTTAAAGGATACACCTCAATTGCCCAAGAAAAAGAGGAGAAAACAACAAAAATAAAGGTAGTTGCAAGTGGCTATAGATGCCAAGAAGATTGAGTCCAAAAAAGCTGAAGAGCTGAGGAATAAAGCATTGAGTCCACCCACAAATGAACCCATTTCCATCGCTCCTAACAGTGATGAAACCTCAGACACATCCATGTGTTCAGATAAATCACAGCAACCATTACCATCAACTATTGCTTGCAACACTCAATCCACCAACAGCAAAACTTACATTGACCAATCAAGAGTGGATACAACACGGTCACAACAGCAAAACTTACATTGACCAATCAAGAGTGGATACAACATGGTCACAACAAGTTGACAAAACTATACCAGTTACATCATCCGAGGAGAACCATGACACAATATTAGCAAAGCCTCATGAGAAACATGAAAACCCCGAGGTGAGCAATCCTAACATTGACCAATCTTGCTCATCTAAGCCTGAGTCCCCCAACTATGCTAAAGCCTAGGGAAACTCCCAGAACCTGCATGAGATAGCAACCGAGAAAGCCTTCATAGAACATAGAAGTGTCACAGAGTGCTTGACCGAGTTGGAGGCTAAACTCAAATTATTCACACATGCTTACATCCTTGCGAACATGGGCACATTCCCTAGGGAGTAGCTTGAGAAATATTTTTCATATCCGCTATCCTAGGAAGAGCAAGAACATCTTAATGAGCACTATGACAAGCTCCTACATGAACGAATGCAACTCCTCTCTGACGAGGAAGCCGATGAACTATGCTTAACTGTGACATTCAACAAAGTGCTTTGCCAACCAAATCTCTTAGAGGTAGAGCAAGTAAAGTGACAATCAAAGGGTCAAAGTCAATTTGAAAAACATTGTTCTGAAAACCGTGCTACAATGGCTGAACTTGGAGCCCAAATTATGACAATCTCAATGAAGCCATTGGCCAAATGGTGGTCTCAAAGAGACCCAACCTATGTGGTTCCAACTTCCTTTAGAGTACTAACTACCATTCGGAGTATGGACTTAGCTAGAACTAGCCAAGAGAACTCTTTAATTGATAAAATTCTCACTGAGGAGGAGCTACATGTTGCAAGTAGACTCGAACAAGGTACCATGCTACTTGATGTTGCAAAATATCTGTTGTTATTGAGTAGGCTGCCATGATTACTAGATGTGTGTGCCACACTCCACTACAATCTTGAGTTCTACAATTGATTTTTATCCTCACAAAGTGACATGGATTCATAAATGTGTACATAAATAAATAATGTGTTTTGTGACTGCATATAGATAATACCAAAAAAGCAAAGCTAGCACACACACAAGCAATGGTAATCAAGCGTAGGTGATATGCATCAAAGTCAACACTATGGAATTTAGATAAGTGATGTCTTTTGGACTTGCACCTGTTCATTATGATTGAAGCATATGACTTGCATATACTCTCATGTTTTTCCAAGTGAATGCAGGACGACACAATTCTCTGTACGAAAGCGTTCAATGTCCAAGTCACCACAAGACCACCAACCCCAAAAGACTCATTATGGAGAAAGCAAAAAAAATGCCAAGAAACAAAGAGCCGTAATGAAAGCCCCACTGGAAGAGAAAATCACCCCTACAAAAAGTACTTTTTGCATTTGAGCATGGCCCAAATCATAGTCATTGGCTACTCTCTCTTTCTTGGCCAAAACTCTACATCTAGCTCACTCCAGTTTCTACCTTGATTGTTCCGATGTCTCACATGTTACAAAGAGGAAATCAAGATGGTAGGCCAACTTTCGTTCTCAGAGGAAGAGAACAACACAAACTGATTGGCCACTAAAACACAAGTCTACAACCAAAGTACTACATCGTCAGCAATTTGAGAGAGCTTGTGAATAAGGAAGGCACGTTCTCAGAGGAAGAGAACAACATGTACTCATTGGCCACTAAAACACAAGTCTACAACCAACCAAAGTACTGCATCATCAGCAATTTGAGAGAGTTGGTGAATAAGGAGGGAATGATGAGAAAAATAGTCAACCAGTGCAATCTCCACAAATACATGAGAAGGTTGGCCAAAAAATCGACCACATCAGATGCATAGAATTCCTAAGAACTTTTGATGAAAGAAGGAACATTAACACGGTGGCCATCAAGAACCCCACCATTCGCCTGCAAGTTAAAATGGCCCACATCCTCTTCACAAGCTAGAGATGTAATGCTCTCACGAATAAAATAGGTGTACTTTTTCTGGAGAGTCTTGCAGCCAATGCCTTAGACAAGGAAAATTGAAATGCCTACGTCCAGAAGACAATACAAACATCGCCAAAGGTACTAGCCACAACACCAAGGGTGGTAGAAAATGAGTCTATGGGGCCACTATAGCAGAGTCTAAGAGGAAACAACCTACCTCCAAGGCTTTGACTCTAGGCTTTGGAGGAGTGTTAACTACCATGATTCAGGAAACTCTAGGGGAGGCAGAAAGAGAATTAACAGAGAAGACCCCAAAGCCATCACCAATCTGAGAGGAGCATTACTCTCCCACCCCATCAAGCCCATCCAGCAAGAGAATAGGGGGGAGACAAAGTCCAAAAGGAATAGAAAGACAACATGGAGAGAGTTACTTAATAAAAAGGAGAATGACCAACCATCTCAACAACAAGAGAGTGAGAGGACAATTTGTGAGCAAAAAGGCTTAAAAATTGTCGACTTAAGGGGAGAGGAAAAGATCACACTCTTAAAATCCCCATAAGAAGAACTCAATCTGCCTCCAAGTAAAACAAAGAGCTACAAAAGGCGGAGGAGGAATCAAAGAGACTAGAAAAAGAGAGCAAGAAAACATTAAAAGAGGAGGAAGAACGACTAAGACAAAAGGGAGGAGGAGATTGCTTTAACGAAGATGGAATCAAAGATTTAGCCTACAAGCTGGCACATCGTTGCTGCATCATGGTCTCCATGCCATGACACCTAAGCCTAATACTGGCTTAGAAGTAGAGAAGCAACGTGCTCCCCTAATCTCAACTAGTTGAACCTCAGAGGAACTCTCCTTGCTAGGGCTTGGAAAGCCAAAACAACAAATGCAGATGCCTCAACAGGAGCCACTGGAGCTAGTCCAGGAAGAAGGGTGTGACTCTAAATCAAATCAATGAAAGAAAGAATGAGTGCAGGAACCAAGTCCCCCTTCATGGCCACAACAAGTACAATTAGAAGTGACAAGGGCTCCATGCCAAGCCATGCATTCCTTGGTAAATCTCTTAGGCCCCCTTGAAATGTAACTACTATAGAGCATCAAGATGATGTCTAGCGTGCCCCCTCCCAATGCATCTCCAAAACCCAATAAAAAAGAAATAGAAATAGAAAATAAACAAAGACCCACATAAAGAAAAAGGAAAGGAATAATGAGCTTTTCCATGTATATCAGAGTGCCACAAGCACTCTACCTAGGGGTCCTAAGGTTAAGCATGTCCAGTGACCTTGGTCAGCCGACTCCATGCCTAAACCCCTAGCCCTTCATGTTCCCCCACTTCACACTTAGGGCACATCAAGGACATGATACACCTAGGGAGTTTGTGCTTGCCTATGGTTAAATCTGTCTCCCTAAGTGACACCCATAGCACCTCCCTTGTACACAAATTGGGTCCTCAAGTGTGGGACAACACCATAAGCTTCCTTAAGGTTCGACGATCCAACTCCCAGTTTCACTAATACAGACACCATGCAACACTGCACGGGGAGATAGATGCACCCCCAAGTAATGCACTTCCTTTTTATTTTTTTAGGCATACTCAAAAATGGGGATCAACCACTGACATTGAAGTCCCCCACTACCCAATCAAATCTAATCTTAGCCTTTGCAATCTAATATCCGTGTCAATAAGCTCAATTATCCTACATCATGTTGACAAAGCACAAATAATGTCTCAAGAAGCCTTCACGTGTACTTCTCCTCAACATCAAAATTTTTTTCCACCCCATTGAACCCTCGCTTCATCCACACATTTCTATAAAGAACCAAACCTGCAATCTTCCTAACTACATACTATCTAAGTATGCACATGCACTCACATAATATCTGCACCACAATCTATACACAGTTTGGGTCCTCAAGTGTGGGACAATACTCTCGGCTTACTGAGATTTTGACCTGTCTCCCAAACTAATCAAACTACATCTTGTGCACGATAAGAAGACTATTGCTAACCCCTAGGGAGAGACCATGTGAGAGGTTATCAATTGCAGATATTGAAGACTCCAATGAAAGTATAGTCAGTTCTTCATTAACACTCAACTCTAAACTCTTGTCCTTTATAATCATGCAAGCCCACCAAGAATTGTAGCGTATAGAATCCAAAAAAACCAACACATGTGCCAATCATGAGTCCAATTCCCAACAAAGAACAACCCTATCACCAACTCCAACAACCCTATCACCAGCCAACTAGGTCAACAACATGCCCCCAACGACCTTCATCTACACCACCACCAAAACTCCTCCAAGGCAACAAACCACAGCAATCCCTTCCACCCACATATTTAGTGCATGCCAATGCCTGCTACTTATATGATGGTGAGTGCCACGGGACTGACAACTGTCTAAGAGGGAGGTAATGTTAACACTCAAACAAACAAGGTGGAAAATCTAAAAAATCTAAAGCAGAAGACAAGGCCAAGAAAAAAGTGAAACAGAAGACGAAGGACGCTAAGAAGAATCTGGAAACACAAGAAGTGCAAAAAAGTCCTAAACCAAGGAGAGAGGCACACAATAAAAAGTGCAAGGCAATACTTTTATAAAAGATCACAAGGTGCACCATGATTTATTTTAAGTGCGCTGAGCTCTCATCCGTGCAAACTGTAAAGGTAGATGGGCGGTAGGAAGGAAGCTAAGAAGGTAGGAGGACAATGGAAAAAAGGGCCTCTAGGCCACGGATAGCCATGTAAAAAAGGGGATAAGGGGATGACCACCCAAAAGGGATCTAGGGTTTTCTATTAAAATTTGAAAAGTGAATGAAAAGCTCATTCTTGTGTGTGGCCAAAAGTGGCTCTCTTCTTCTTCTTCTTCTTGCTTGAGCTTGTGCTTGAGAGAGGGAGTGTGAGAGTGTGAGGGAGTGAGGATGTGAGGGTGTGAGGGTGAGGGACTGTGACGGAGAAGCTCTCGATCTTCTCCTCTCTTCTTCTCTTATTTTCTCTTCTCTTGCTCATGGCAATGGAGCTTGGAGCATGAAGCTTGAGGATCAAGCTTGCTTGAAGCTTGCACTTGGATCGTGGAGCTACCGGAGTGCTCAAGAGAGGAGGCAACTCCATCGGGCATGGAGGTAAGCTCACTACACTCATAGAGAGAGATAGTGCATCGCTATGTGAGAGGTAGCCATTAGTGAACTTGAAACACTTGAATAGTAATCCATTTCTTATAGAGGCTTTGCTTAAGATGTGACTCATTAATCAATCCCAAGGGTACCATAGTCATTATGTCGAACAAAGAGTTTTCTTCATGTATCTGAGCACCCACATCCCAGCCTTCCAATGACTCTCATGAGGTTTGTTTGAGAACCTGCTCAAAACACTAACAGCAAAACTAATATCTAGTCTGGTGTTACACAAGTAGATCAGGCTGCCGACGACCAACCTCCTATACCTCCCAATGTCTGCCAGTGTTGATGTATCCTCGACGGATAACTTTGCATTCACCTTCATAGGTGTAGCTATCTCCTTGCACTCGGTCATGCCAAATGCCTTCAAGATCTCCCATGCATACTTCTTCTGAGAGATGAAGATCTTTCTTGGCTCTTGCCAAACTTCAATCCCCAAACAATAGTGCAACAAGCCCAAGTCTGTCATTTCAAACTCAAAACTCAAAGCCTTTCGAGTTTGGTTGATCATATCTTCATAGTCACCTGTAATAAGAAGGTCGTCCACATATAGGACAATCACTACAAACTTGTCTTTTGCTTCTGAGGCTTCAGGAACTTCTTCCTTATCTTTGCCTTCTGGTGAGGAAGACAGACTCATCTAGCTTTCTTTCATAGTCTTCTTCTTCACTGTTATTTTTGTCCTCTTCAGATTCTATTTTTGGCTCTATGGGGTTTCTATAAGAGAATAACAAACTCTCTGTTATGTCATCTGCTTCTGCTTCTGTCTCTTTCTTTGCTTTTGGCTCTACTCTGCCTACTGATATGTAACAGGGGGAGCGATACATCCATGCTTCTATCTCGCTATTAGAGGTAATTTTAGAAGTCAATTCACATTCAGGAAAGAGGTATTCACCCATTGACAAAGACTTTGCTTCCTTTGACAATTGGCTTACAGTGCCCACTGTTAGGGACTGTGCCTCTATTTTCTTGGGGAAGATTTGTTTGACAGCTTCTTCATCTCTTGATGTACCATCTATCACTTTTTTGGAGGAATCTCTTACGAATTTGATGGAAGTTGATCCACTATCTTTTTGCAATCCATACAACTTCAACACCACCTTGTTGGGTCCCCTGCCTAGGGTTAGGGTTTCTTTGAACCAATCCATCCTTGCTCTTGCTTCAAAAAGCAAGGCCTTCCCAACAAAGTAGAGGGTATGAGGTCCTATAGGAATTTGGTTTGACCACCAGATATGTCAACCAATAATCTCTTCCTACGAGAGTTTTCTTTATATGGGAGAATGCCCAAAGGCTTCATTCTACTTTGGTCTGCAAGTCTGATGCCACTGTGTAGGTTGTATTCCTTGCAATCCTTGATCCTTCATTGTCACATCCATCATTACATTCACTAATGAGTCTCCATCAATCAATGCATTTGCTATAAAGCATCCTTCAATCCATATGCCAATATCTGGGGTTTCAGGATCCAAGAAGGCCTTAGATACATCCACTTCCTTCACGGGCTCTGAGGCTCTATTGGACGTGGTTGCTATGGAGGGAGAAATTTCTAAGCCTTGTCTTCTTGTCATAGTATGCTTTTGAATTTCTTTCGACAACTAGGAGACAACATCAACAACTGTCAAAATGTTAGGTTAGGTTTAAAAGTGTCTAGGTCTTTGACCAAGTCATATTCTTTGATAGGATCCACAAGCTTCTCCAATCGGCCTAGGGAATGGGACCACACCCACTTTTATATTCCCTTTTTCTTCTATGAATGGAAACATCTATGCTTCTTCTCCCTAAGGAGGTACGTCAACATCCTCTATCTCCTAGACCTGTGGTCCTATCTCTGCAAACTGTCTCTATGGCTCTCTGTGGCTCTGTAGTACTATGTGCTACATTATTCTATGTTGCAATGTTATAATTATCCCTAGGAAGGTTGAACCTCACTATCTTGGCAAAGGGAATGTTCTCTTTTGGAACTATGGGCTATCCTTTCTTTGCACACGTTATTGCGACAACTTTCAATTCCACCAAATTGGAAGCAAGGTTTTTGGGTCTTCTGTTGGGTATCAAGAGTAGCTTTCACAAGAGTTGTGGACTTGGATATTTGGCATTGTGGCCTTCTCCTTTGCATAGAGCAAAGAGAGGTGATGAATAGCCTAGATTAACAACAATACCATCAATCCTAATCTCTGTATGATGGCAAGAAACATTGAAGTAGTCCATGGCATGTCCTATCATGTGCTTGCCAGCTAGTTGGAGCTAATGAAGATCCTAGAGTTTTTGAAAGATGGGCTACATGATAATCCTGGTGTAAACCCAAAATCACTTGAAGAGACCTTGGAAGCTCAACGATGGAAGTAGACCAAGGTGTGTAATCTAAACTTACTCTACAACTGGGTTTTTCTAGAGAAGAATGCCACATTGAGCAAAGAGGTAATGAGACTGATGATGAGTTTGCTGATGCAGAAGATATGAAAAGTGCATATATTGATTATGAACTAAAGGAAGAAACCTCAATGATAGAGCTTTAAACATGTGACAATGAAATTGGGATAGACATCCAAACCTAAGGAAATGCATGTGTTGCTTGTTGATGGAGTAGTCAAGATGGACTATGACAAGACTTGGCTATAGAACATAGAAGCGTTGGTGTCAAGAATTGTGTGATAGGGGGATTTGCTTGAGCTGCTGCGCCAAACACACACTATATACGCAAGAGGAACCTCACTCAAGAACACAAGAAGAGAGATGGAGGCCAAAACACTTTCTTGCTAGTTTCTTCTTCTTTTTTCACACACCATATAATGTACACAAAGTATAAATGGGATACAACATAAAGGAAAGTGGCCTTCTAAGTCAAACAGTGCATAACTGACTACACTAATCGACTGGCGTTATATCTTTTCCAGCTGTAGGTAGGTGTAACAAACTAAATATAATAAGTGATAAGTCAGTGGCCATGTGAATATTATAATGACCACCAAGGTGCTAAGTATAGACGTGCAGACTCATCTAGCCAGACAGTCCATCATCAATGTTCACACGTGTTGAGCTTGCCATCTCAACACTCCCCCTCAAGCTCAATTCTATCTTTGCAACTCCAAGTAAGCCTCGAAACTTTTTAAGCTTCTCTGCACCCAATGCCTTTGTGAAAATGTCAGCTATGTGATCCTGTGTGCTGACATATACCGAGTCAATCTCTCCTGCAAGTACCTTCTCTCTCACAAAGTGGTAGTGCACCTCAATGTTTTTTGTCCTAGCATGGAACACTAGATTCCTAGCTAGTTGTATGCTGCTCATGTTGTCACAATGAATGACAACTGGACCATCTCCCTGCACATCCAAATCACCTAATAACTTTTTCAGCCATACCACCTCACATGCTACCATAGTAGCACCTCTATACTCAGCCTCTGTACTCGATAAAGCAACTGTAGGTTGCTTTTTACTGCTCCATGTAACTATTGCACTACCAAGGGAAAACATAAATCCACTTGTAGATCTTCTGTTTGACATGCTACCAACCCAATCTGCATCTGTGTATCCAAAGACCTGTACATCCTTATGTGCCTCATAAAAAATTCCATAATGTAAAATGGACTTCACATACCTCAATATACGTCTAATTGCATCCAAATGAGACTTTATAGGCATCTGCATAAACTGATTGACAAGGCCAACAACATAGCTTAATTCTGGCCTTGTGATAGTCATGTAAATCAAACTCCCTACTATCCTCCTAAACATAGTAGGGTCTTCTATCTCATCCCCAATGTTAGCACTCAACTTCACATTTTGCTCCAATGATACTGAAAGATGCTTACATGCTGTCATACCATACTTGGATAACATATCCAAGCCATACTACCTTTGGGATAGCCATATATCATCATCACATCTGATCACCTCAATACCAAGAAAGTATCTCAGCTCACCCAAATCTTTCATCTCAAACTTCTTCTTCAAGAAGTCCTTAACTTCAGCAATCCCATTGTCACTGTCACCTGTAACAATCAAGTCATCCACATAGATGACTATGATGACCAAACCTGCATCTCCCTTTCTCACATAAAGTGAGTAATTAGCATCAAAAATATAAAATCCAATATTGAAAAGATACTCTCCAATCTTGTCAAACCATGCTCTAAGTGCTTGCTTCAACCCATAGAGCGCCTTCTTTAACCTGCACACATATGTGGGATGCTCTAAATCTTCATAACCTACCGGCTGCTCCATATACACTTCTTCTTACAATTCACCATGCAAGAAGGCATTCTTAATATCCATTTGCTGCAAACTCCAACCTTTGGCCTGCTGCCAAGGCATCACACACCTAACAATTACCATCCTAGCAACTGGACTGAATGTCTCTTCATAATCTGTGCCATATGTTTGAGCATATCCTTTGGCAACCAGCCTAGCGTTATACCTGTTGACTGAACTATCTGCATTTATGCTTGACTTTGTAAACCCACTTACAGCCAATAGCTTTCTTACCCTTAGGTAAGGGTACCAAATCCCAAGTCTTATTGGCTTCTAATGCAGCCATCTCCTCATCCATTGCTGCATCCCAATGAGCATTACCAATAGCATCCTCAAGACAAGTGGACTCAACATCCTCAACTAGTTTCACCATATAAGCATAATGGTGAGCTGCATAACCTTCAAAACCAAATCTTTTAATAGGATATCTGACCCTGCTAGATCTGCGTACCACCGGATTACTCAATCGAGCCTTTACATTACTATGAGCTCTCTGTACACCTAGTGTCCTAACTGAAGGAATGCCAAGCTCATCATCCAAAATCTCCGAACCACTAGAATCTCCATCAAATCCCAAATGATTGGTAGATGCATCATTACCATCTAGCAGTTTCTTCTTTCATTTTTCCTTCCCTGCAATACTTATAGATCCATGTGAAGATGTGGGGCTACTCCTTAGTCTCCTAGACCAAGGGCTCATTGTAAGTGTAGTACCAAATGATGTTTCTAGTTCACTAAGACTCCGTGATTCTTGTTTATCTTTTTGCACGTAGTTGTCTTGATCATTATCATCATCCAAAACATCACCAGCAGGTGTATACCAACTTCCCATCTCATCAAAGATAACATCCCTGCTCACTCTAAACTCACATGTGACAGGGTTATAACATTGATACCCTTTCTGCTCTAAAGAGTATCCAATAAAAACACATTTTTCTGCCTTTGGATCAAGCTTCTTCCATAGCTCATCTGGCACATGAACGTACGCAACACAGCCAAATACCTTCAAGTGCGATACATTGGACTTCTTGCTAGTAAAGCATTCTTCAAGAGTCGTCCCATGAACTGCAGCTGTGGGAGTTCTGTTCATAATGTAAACAGCAGTATGGAGAGCCTCAGACCAAAAATATTTGGGCATATTCTTTTAATCCATTAATGCCCGTTCAACTTCTGTAATATGCCTATTTTTTCTTTCTACAATACCATTTTGATGTGGGGTATACCTACAAGTAAATTGCCTCTTTATCCCATAAGTTCTCAAGAAGCCACACTGAACTCATTAGAGAGGTACTCTCCCCCTCCATCCGATCTCAAGCACTTCACTTTTAAGCATGTTTTTATTTCAACAGCTACCTTAAAAGATTTAAAGTGCTCAAACACAACACTCTTTTTCTTCATGAAGTATACCTTCCTTGAACAATCATCAATAAATGTAACAAAGTATTTGCTGCCACTAAGAGATACATTGCATGTAGGCCCCCACACATATGTATGCACTACTCAAGTATTTTCCTACTCACTTCTGTGTCATGTGAGAAGGCTTGTCTTACATGCTTACCAAATTGGCATGCTTCACAAACTTTATGCAATTTTGCAACTCTAAAAGAAGGCAACCCTGTAACCAATCCTTTAGACTGCATTAATTTTAGCCTTTACACATTTGCATGTCCAATACGTTTATGCCATATTTCAATATCTGCAGCTACTTCTTTTCCTTAAGCATACATAGCAGCATCCATTGCAGGAATTCCAACATCTAAAGTGAACATTCGGCCAACTCTACTTCCTTTTGCGACCAACCTGCACTTATCATTAAAGTCTTCTACAAAACAACATTTTGCATTGAATCAGACATGTAACCCTTGCACTACCATTTTGCCAACAGACACTAGATTCTTTGTAATTGATGGCACATGTAATACATCTGTCACACTCTTTGTCTAGCCATCATACAAGGACAAGGGAACCTTTCTAATGTGTGAAATTGGGTGGGATGAATCATCACCCATCTGCACATAACTTGGGTTTTGTAAGTCCTGTATCTCTCCAAACCATTTAACATGACTGGTCATATGATTAGATGCACCTGAATCGACATACCATACATCATCATGTGTCCCCTTTCCTGTAACTGTATTCATCATATGCTGCATAACAAATAGACTCTCATTTTTTTCTTCATTCTGTCGTGAAGACGATGCATAGTTTCCTTGCTGCAATTTACCACTACGAATATCATCCTTCTTAGCATAACAATTGGCTGCAATATGTCATGTTTTACCACAATAATGTCAAACAATAGTAGAATTTCCAGAGCCTCTGTTCTGCCATCCACCTCTTCTTCTAGAGCTCCCCCTACCTCTAAAGTTTCCTCTACCTCTAGAAACCTGCATTTCACCAAATTATTGATTGAATATGTTTTGCTAGTTATCGCCAGCACATCCCATACCACAGCCTCTCAAAGAGGATCTACCACGTCCCCTTCCTGAACTCGAGTAAAATGCTTGGACATATTTACCATTTCTTTCAGACGAATCACCCTGCATATTGATCTCTTCAGTAATCATGAGAGAGATTAGCTCATCAAAATCTAGAAATGGCTTCCGTACATATACTAAAGTAACAAATGATTTCCATGCCTTCTCATTGTTAAGGCCACTCAGAGTGGATGAAACCAAATCATCATCATCCAGCATTGCATCAATCACTGCTAAAGCATCTACAATGCTCCTCACCTTCAACACATACTCATTGACATACATTTTCCCTTTCTTCAAGGCATTTAGCTCTTGCTTGAGTTGAATCTTTCGTGCCTTTGTATATACTGAAAACATGCTCTCAAAAATTGTCCAAGCTGCATGTGAAGTTTCTACATTCCTGATATGTCCCAGCATAGTATTATCAATGACTGCAAATAGCTAGTACATCACCTTTTTGTCTTTCGCATTTCACTCTTTCCATGCTTTTAACTCATCTGAACCTTTTTCACTGACTGCTCAATAGTACATGTAATTTGCAACCTGTTTACAAATAAACCTTATGTTTACTTCGTGCAAACACCTCAAAAATTACAGATTCGCAATCTATAACCTGTGCACCCACTTTCGGTCAATACAGCCAAAATCACAGTGTACACCCTGAAACTGTTATCCGCAACCTTGCAGCTCTAAAACAGGGCCTGAAATGGCCTCAGACACCAAATTTCACAGCAATCTGAGATTTTTCCTCGACCGTGCTTCCGGTGCCTCCACAAGCACTATCCAAGTGAGAGAGTGGAAGAATGGGAGAGTTTCTTACCTATTGCTTGCTTGCTCGAACCTTGCTTCTTCTCCTTCACTTCAGCCTTCAAAATCATCCTCTCTCAGTGACACGGCTCTGATACCATGTCAAGAATCGCATGATGAGGGGATGTGCTTGAGTTGCTGCTGTGCCAAACACACACTGTATACAAAAGAGGAAGCTCACTCAAGAACACAAGAAGAGAGATGGAGGCCAAAATGCTTTCTTGCTAGTTTCTTCTTCTTTTTTTACACACTATACAATGTACACAAAGTATAGATAAGATACAACATAAAGGAAAGTGGCCTTCTAAGTCAAACAATGCATAACCAACTACACTAATCGACTGGCATTATATCTTTGCCAGCTATAGGTAGGTGTAACAAACTAAATATAATAAGTGATAAGTCAGTGGACATGTGAATATCATAATGACCACCAATGTGCTAAGTGTAGACATGCAGACTCATCTAGCTAGGCGGTCCATCATCAATGTTTGCACGTGTTGAGCTTGCCATCTCAACAGTGGGTTTATGAGTAAGTAGGACTTAGCTAAGTAGATTCAGTAATTGTACATGAAATTGGGGCCCCTTCTAGACTATGACCGCCCAAAGAAATATCCTCATCCGAGGAAGTTGTGATTTTAACTCCAAATTGAAAGCTAGTTTAGATAATGATCAAAAAATCCCTTCACTACCTAAGACCTGATGCACCAAGGGGGATCTCCCAATCCACTTATGGTGCAAAAGGTTAAAGAAGAAGTGGAAGAAAATTACAAACAATACTAATGTTGAGAAACAGAATAAACCATAGAATCTCCCTAAACAGTTTATTAAGTTTAAAAGAGGATACCTAATAGTAGTATTGTTTAGAGCTAAATGAGAAGTGCAAACCTACAAGTTGATAGAAGGTCCAACCAAAATGAAAGAAATCGATTTAGCAACAAAGGGCAAAAATCCTAGAATTGTTTTTATTGTTGACGATCTTATCAAGGAAGAGGAAACTAATCTTGTGAGTCTCTTGCAAGAGTTCAAGGATATGTTTTCCTAGTCACTCGAGGATCTCAAAGGAATAAACCTTAGGATGGTCACCCATAAAATCCCCATGGTGCCAAATGCGATGCCAGTCGAACAATGCCCTTACGTAATGAATCTTAAGTATGTTCATGTTGTCAACAAACTCCTAAATGATAGATTCATTTATGAAATTTAGTACACAAACTAGGTGTCCCTAACTATCATAGTGTTGAAGAAAAACGAAAAAAATTGGATGTGCATGAATTACATGAAAATAAATTTAGCAACAAAAAGAGAGAATTATCGAAATACCCTACACTAAGCACATCTTGAAAAGAAAAAGAGTCCTCGACTTCCTTGATGGATTATCATGTACGCATAAAATGATATAACCAAGCATCTATTTGGACAATAGGTATAAAACGATATTTGAAACTAAATGGGGTATATTCACATACATAGTAATACCCTTTGGTCTAACCAACACCCTGCCAGTTTTAAATCACTAATGTGCACATTCTTTAAAGCTATACTCCACAAATGGTTGGGATGTTTGTGAACAACCTTTGCATGCATTCCAACTAGACTAAACATCTAGAAAAGCTTCATGTAATCTTTGAACAATGTAGGAATTATAGTCTCTCTTTCAACCCCTTAAAATCTAAGTTTTGGGCTTATTCTCAATAAAATATAGATACATCCTAGGACATACAGTATCAAAGAATGGCATTGCAATTGATTTTTCAAAAGTCAAAGTTATTATCGATCTACCTTATTACTAATAATCTACAAGGGAGTTCATGTCAAGATTGTGGGAGAGAAGGAAGGAGTCTCACTTGAAGCTTTCTTGCTTGCACAATGGGGGAATACACACAGAGATGGAGGCTGAAAACAGTTTTCCTCTTCTTAGTTGTGTAAGCCAAAAGAACTCAAGTACAAAGAAATAGAAGAACCCTATATATGGGTCTTAAACCAAACTCAACTAACTAAGATGGCATACTAACTGAGCCACGAACTAGAGTACATAAGGATAGCTGTCATCTATCTATTATTCATGAGCGGTGTACCAACCGCATCTACAACTGACAAGTCGGTGACATAAATACACAACGGTCACCCTGGCGTATCACGAGTGGAGCTCGATATCTCAACACCCCCCCTCGAGCTCAATCCCAATTCCTGCACACCAAGCAGGTCTCTGAACTTGCGCAACTTCTCTGCACCCAATGCCTTCGTGAATATGTCAGCTACCTGATCCTCTGTGCTGACATAAACTAGATCAATAATACCTAGTAAAACCCTCTCCCGCACATAGTGATAATGCACCTCAATGTGCTTTGTTCTAGCATGATAGACTGGGTTATTTGCCAAGTGTATACTACTCATGTTGTCACAATAAATGACAACTAGCCCATCTGTAGAAGACTGATGCATATCATAAAGTAGCTTATGCAACCAAGCTACCTCACATGCAGCCATTGCTGTACCCCTAGACTCAGCCTCTGTGCTCGACAAGGCAACTGTAGGCTGTTTCTTGCTGCTCCAAGTGACTGCAACACTCCCAAAAGAGAACACATATCCACTGGTAGATCATCTATCAAAAATACTACCAGCCCAATCAGCATCAGTGTATCCATGCAACTGTATTTGAACCCCAGTCTCATAAAATAGTCCATACTGCAATGTGGACTTCACATACCTGAGTATGTTTCTAGCCGCATCCAAATGCAGTTTCCTTGGAGCCTGCATAAACTGACTTACCAATCCAACAGCATTGCTCAAATCCGGCCTAGTAATAGTCATATAAATCAAACTTCCTACTATGCGTCTGTACATAGTAGGGTCTTCAAGGAGCTCACATGCATCTGCGCTTAGCTTTACATTCTGCTCCAAAGGAACTAAAATAGGCTTACAGCCTGTTATCCCATATTTGGACAACATGTCCAATCCATACTGCCTCTTCAAGAGCCGTATCCCACTTGGTGATCTAATCACCTCAATGCCCAAGAAATAACGCAACTCTCCCAAATCCTTCATCTCAAACTTCTGCTTCAATAGCATTTTCACATGAAGGATATCTTTATCACTATCACCTGTCATAATCAAATCATCAACATAAATGACAAGTAGCATAATACCTTTCTCTATTTTTCTCACATAAAGTGAGAAATCTGCCTTGGAAATCTGAAAGCCAATAGTGACAAGATACTGTCCTATCTTGTCAGACCATGCTCTAGGTGCTTGCTTTAAGCCATACAATGCTTTCTTCAACCTGCAAACAAACTTAGGATGAACAGCATGCACATAACCTGGTGGCTGCTCCATATAGACCTCTTCTTGCAAATCACCATGCAAGAAGGCATTCTTTACATCCATTTGATGTAAAGACTATCCCTTTGATGCAGCCATAGCAATGACTACTCTTACGGTTGCCATCCTTGCAATCGGACTGAATGTTTCTTCATAGTCAATGCCATATGTTTGTGCATACCCCTTAACTACTAATCTTGCCTTGTATCTGTTCACAAAACCATCTGCATTGTGCTTCACCTTATAAACCCACTTACAGCCAATTGCATTCTTACCTTTAGGCAAAGGTACCAATTCCCATGTAGCATTTGCTTCCAAGGCATCCATTTCTTCATCCATGGCTTTCTCCCATTTTTCTTTTCCCATGGCTTGCTCAAAAGAAGTGGGTTCTGGTTCCTGTATCACTTTGATCATATATGCATAGTGAATGGCTGTAAATCCATCATATTTCAGCCTATCCACAGGATACCTAGCTCTCGTAGACCTGCGCAAAATAGGTTTACTCCCAAGTGCTCTCAAAACATCCCTGGTCTTCCTTAGTCCAGGAGTAACAATAGAAGGAATACCCAACTCATCATCAATGCTCTGTTCTGAGCCACTGGATTCACCATCCACATAAGAGTGACCTGCATTCACATCAAACATGGGCTGATGAACCTTCTCTTTTCCTTTTCGTGATACCTGCATACCACTATCTGCATTGCTTTGAGAAGATTCACCTGATCTCAATCTGCCTGTCCATGGCGAAGAATGTGAACCACTGCTAGAGGACGCTCCATGTCCACTAATATTTTGTGACTGTTGCTGTGAATTCTGTGCAGCATTACCATTTTGTGCATCTACATCATCAATCACATTTACTGGTTTATACCAGCTACTCATCTCATCAAAAACAACATCTATGCTCACTGTAAACTTACGAGTAGAAGGGTTATATCATCTATACCCTTTTTGCTACAGAGAGTAACCAATAAAGATGCACTTCTCAGCTTTTGGATCCAACTTAGATCTCAACTCATCTGGCACATGTACATAGGCAATGCAACCAAAAATTTTCAAATGAGAAATATCTGGTTTCCTACCAGTATACCTCTCCTCTGGAGTCATCCCATGTATTGCTGCAGTGGGAGTCCTGTTCATTATGTAGACTGCTGTAGCAACTGCTTCAGCCCCAGTAAAAATCTGGCAAGTCTTTTTCGTTGAGCATGGCACGAGATACCTCTCCAATATGCCTGTTTTTCCTTTCTGCAATTCCATTTTGTTGTGGGGTATGACTGCATGAATATTACTGCTTTATGCCATGCTCCTGCAGAAACCTTGCAAACACATTTGAGAGGTACTCTCCCCCTCCATTTGACCTTAGGCATTTTATTTGCAGGCCTGTTTCTTTTTCAACCATAGCTTTAAGAGCTTTGAAATGCCCAAACACTTCACTTTTCTTTTTCATAAAATACACCCAAACTTTTCTGCTATAGTCATCAATAAAAGTGACAAAATAATGACAGCCTCCAATAGATGCAGCTTTAGTAGTCCACACATCAGAGTGGATTAATTCCAATGGCTTCTTACTCTCTTGAACATGTCTAGGAAATGGTTTCCTTGCCTGTTTTCCAAACTGACAGGCATCACATACCTTATGCATTTCTGCAACCTTGAATTTAGGCAATCCTGCAACAATATTTTGGGCATGCATTGATTTAAGTCGTTGTACATTAACATGACCAATGTGTTTATTCTAGATATCAATATCTGCAACTACACTGGTCCCATGTGCAAACATTGCCGCACTCAATTCAGGCATGCCTGCATCCAACGTAAACATTCTGCCGTTCTTCTTTCCTTTTGCTATCAAGCGACCTTTATTTTTCATATCCTCACAACAAAGCATCCATGAGGATTAAATTTGACCTGCAAGCCCTGCTCAACCATTTGACCAATAGAAACCAAGTTCTTGGTGATATTCGGGACATGAAATACATCCGACAGGTATTTCTTTTTCCCATCCTACATAGACAAAGGAAATTTTCCAATCTGCACAATAGGATGTGCAGTATCATCACCAGTCTCCACAAATCCTGGTTTTTCTATTTTCCTTGCATCCTACATCCATTCTGCATGACCTGTCATGTGGTTTGATGCACCTGAGTCAACATACCGCACATCGTTGCTTTCTTCTGCACTTGTCACAGAATTGGTCATGTGCTACAGCATTAACAAATTCTTATTTCTGTCATCACCCTGTCTACTAGAAGATTCATAATTCCCTTGTTGCAATTTTCCATTCATGATGTCATTCTTCTTTTTATAGCAGTCTTTAGCCATATGACCCATTTTACCACAGTAGTAGCATTCAACATTGTTGTTTGCATTTTGGCCTCTTTGCCATCCACCACGACCTCTTTGGCTCCCCCTGCCTCTAGAGTTACCACGTCCTCCTCCATAGAACTGGTTTTCTTGAGTTTGTTGCATATTTTGATTTCTACCACGGCCTCCAAATCGGCCTCCTCTACCTCTGCCTCTACCTCTTCCAGTATTTGAGTAGAAGACAACTTCTTTTGAAGTTCCTCCTGAAGAGGATGCACCACCATTTCTCTGCTCCTCAGAAATTAGAAGAGCAATCAACTCCTCAAAATCAGGAAATCTTTCACGGACGGAAATGGATGTTCGAAACTGTGCATAATCCTTTCCTAGACCATTCAAGGTCACAGAAACTAAATCATCATCTTCCACTGGCGACCCAATGGAAGCAAGTGCATCTGCAATCTTCTTCACCTTCATGTGGTAGTCATTGATGCTCATACTTTCTCTTTGCACATTATGCAACTCTTGCTTGAGCTACATTTTCCTGGCTTGCGTATTTGTGCTATACATTTTTGACAAAGTATCCCATGCCTCCTTTGGCGTACTTGCATCCTGAATATGCACAATCATAGAGTCTGAAATACTGATAGACAGCCAGTACATAACTTTCCTGGCTCTCTCATGCCATGCTTTGAATGCCTGCATTTGCTGTTGATTGGGAACATCAGGAAGAACTGGTTCTTCTTCATTTCCTGCAACAAATTCCCAATATCCTTTTTCCATAAGGAAATTCGTCATTCTAAACTTCCATGCTTGGAAGTTGTTCTTGTCAAGCTTTTCAGTTACAATCTGTGAAAGAGAATCAGACCTCATTACAGAATACTGCAAAAAATTCTTTCACTGCAGAGAACACAGCTTCAGCCTCACAAGGGCAAATCTGCAGAACTGTAGAACAGTGGTCGCATAGCATAAAACTGGGCCTTTTCCTGAGTGCGTGCAGAAAACTTCCGCCTCCAAAACAGGCCCCGAAATGGCCTCAAATCAAAAAAACAGGGTCGCCACGGCTAAAGCCCTATCCCGCAGCATATACTGCCCTCTTGCTTCACCGCGAAGGGCGTCTCAATCTAAGACAATGCACTCTTGCAATTTCCGACTGTGCTGCTTGCAGAGATCTGCTCCCAAAACAGAAAATGAAAGCAACACTGCTCCTCTTACCAGAACACCGCGAGCTTGGCTTGCTTTCTTGAGCTCCTTACCACGAATAAGGCTCTGATACCATGTCAAGATTGTGGGAGAGAAGGAAGGAGTCTCACTTGAAGCTTTCTTGCTTGCACAATGGGGGAATACACACAGAGGTGGAGGCTGAAAACATATTTCCTCTTCTTAGTTGTGTAAGCCAAAAGAACTCAAGTACAAAGAAATAGAAGAACCCTATATATGGGTCTCAAACCAAACTCAACTAACTAAGGTGGCATACTAATTGAGCCACGAACTAGAGTAGATAAGGATAGCTATCATATAGCTATTATTCATGAGCGGTGTACCAACCGCATCTGCAACTGACAAGTCGGTGACATAAATACACAATGGTCACCCTGGCATATCACGAGTGGAGCTCGATATCTCAACAGTTCAATGCTTCCTTAGCCACACCAAATATTATTGATGGTTTGTACTAAACCACAAACTAACCACTTGACCTCTATACAAGCTATTGATCATTTTTGAGTGGATTGAAGAGTGCAAAGGTTCCTATGAGGCACTAAAAAAGGCTCTAATAATTATACCAATTCTATGAGATTCCAATTGGAACATAGCCTTCCATAAGCACATTGATGCCTCAAAGTTTGCCGTGGGACTAGTGTTGTGTCAACATGGAGAGCACAATTTAGACTACCATTTGGGACCAAAATATGGGCCTGATACTGGCTCTAAGGCTCTAGTTTGGGCCTCTATGCTCAACCAAAAGATCCCATGGCTTCGCGGCCAGGAGCGTCTGGAGGCTAAACACACTAATCTAACTTAGACACGTGTTTGTACTATTCATAGTCCAATGAATCCCTTCCCAACTTTGCATAGGGAGTAACCCAACATAATGGTGACTAGCACCTTGTAGCATAAACATAAGAAGAATCTCACCTAGCTTAGCATTGTGACTCCACTACGGCTCTCCTACACCTCGAGGATTGGTCCCAAGATGCACCGTCCAAACATATAGCACATACACAACATAGCCCTTTCGATTTTTATAGAGTGTTCCAGGAGGTAATATAATCCTTACTACAAAGGAAACAAACATACTATCCTAGAACATAAAACTCCTTACACTCAATGTAGGTCAATCGCTAAAAAACAAGTGTTATGTATCTAGGATTGGTTTTTTTTATACCATGCATATGTAATGCAATGCAAAGGTGAATGCCCTTTAGTGCACAACATGTAAACTTGTAGAGCAAACAGTGTGGATTGTATGCAAGCATTTCTTTTCATGATTCCACCCTACGGCAATGCACCATTGCTGCTAAGGCAGCACCGAAGTAATTCATGCTACTGCCCTTCTTTAAAAACTTAAAACGAAAAAATCCTACATATCAAGATATGCAAAAAAATAGATTTCAATGGATTCTTAACTTCCCGCAACCCTTTTCCCCTATTGTTTATGGTTTTGCATTCGTTGATAGATGTAAAGAGTATTTTTCATGTGTTTTTTGTATATAAAAAGAAATAAATATTTTTTTAAACATAAAAATGGAGATAGGGTTGATGCTACACCTCATGCCTTATCCACACCATACACTCATGAACACATTCATAATTTTTGGTATTTTTATATAAAATATATTTTTATTTTTATTATTTTAATATATACATATATTCCTTATATTTTCTAATTTTTTATGTAAAATATTTAAGAATACTGAGATTTGTCATTATTCACCATTTCATGCCATAGAGGAACATGATATGATACAATAAAACCCATAAAACTCATGATTTGTCAACTACATTTTACAAGTTTTGCATGTTTAACACAAATTATTAAACAATTAATACTTGTTGGTTTTGTGATATTTTTTATAGAACAAATCATTTACAAAAGTAGCAACCATTTTCAATCATATGAAACCAAAATGCATCAGGAGACTATGAAAATTTCCACTTTTGCATAAAACCGCATAAAAATCCATACGTATCTCGTGCTCTAAAGCCGTTGACACTCATCCATGGCTGTTAATGCCTCTCCAACCATTAATCTGCGCTTCATAATGCTTCAACATTGTCCTACATCCAAAATCTTCCATCTCAACTCATCTCTCTCTCACATAGAATCAGCCATGGAAACAAGCACCAAGAGGAGAGAGGGAGGAGAGAGAAATACTAAAATCGAAATTTTATGTTCATTACACCATTTTTCACAAGAGTTCAGGTGATAGAAAGTGTGGAAATTTTGGATCTCATGCCTCTGATGCCTCCCCTCCTCTCCAACAGTTGTGCAAATTTCACGAATCAATGATTTGAGGGGGGTGAAAAAAAATTTGCACCCCCCCAAATCATGAGAACTTTGCTTTATTTTAAGCTATAAAGCTTAATTACTAATTATCTAGTTCATATTCTATGTATTCACACTTGGAAAAAAGTGGTTTTGGCTCCATTGAGGGGGAAAATTGTCTCGAAATTGCAATTCGAATAGAAGGTTGACTTCGTAACATCAAAATCTCTCAATTTGGCCTCTGTCACACTCTTTCTAGCTCCCGGATCTAGTAGTCACTTTATAACAAGAAACCTTGTGGTGACTAAATGGGGGGCCAAACGGACTCCGATTGATGACCACACGCTTCCTAGCATCAAAATGCATCTATATAAAATCTAGCTCATTGATCCGTGCTCATTTCATTTTCCATGAAATTTTGCTCTTTCACGCCTCTCCCATGTCAGTTTTGCACTCAAAAAATGGGCCTTAAAATCGAGCTCTCATTGGTGACCACAGGATAGGATGACTCAACCCCTCGAATCCACAAACTGATCACACAAACAACAACCATAAAAAGCATCAATCTGCCACAAAAAAAAAAACTCAACAAAGCACAAGAATAGCTCTCACTCTACCCCTTGACAAAATCAAGGCATGAACCCACAAGGGATAGGCTCGGCATGATCTAATAGAAATTCGAAGCTAGTCACTAACCAACTACTCCAACATAGCCTGGCAAAAAAGAACTATCAAAGAAGCCATCCTGAGTGGTGGTCTGAACTACCTACCTACCCTAGGACAACTCAATCATGAACCCCTACTTAGGCAAGGGCTCCTATGGCCTGGTCATGATATATTTTCATTTTATTATATTTTTCCTTCAGTTCTTCATATTCAGGCATATAAAAATGAGAGAGTTGAGAGTAGTGACCCAAGGATAACAGGGCATTGATCTCAATTCTCCTATCTTGGTACCCAATAACCTATTGTGGGAGCTCACACTCAGCTACCAAGACCAATGGACTGCTTATTGTTTCAAGTGTTTCAAGCCAAGTGCAATGGCTACCTCTCACATAGCAGTACACGCTCTTACACTTGCGAGTGTAGTGAGCTTATCTCCATGCTGAATCAAATTGCCTCCTCCCTCAAGCACTCCAATAGCTCCACAATCCAAGTGCAAGCTTCAAGTGGGCTCAATTCTCAAGCTCTATGCTCCATGCTCCATTGCCATGCATGTGAGACAAGAGAAGAGAATAGAATAGAAGAAGAGAGGAGAAGACAGATAGCTTCTCCACCATGGTCCATCACCCACACACTCCCTCTCTCAACAAGCACAAGCTCAAGCAAGCAAGAAAAAGAAGAAAAAGAAGAGGAGGAAGAGCTACTTTTGACCACACACAAGAATGAGCTTCTTCATCCACTTTTTTGGTTTAAACACATAACTCCTTTTTTACATGACTGGCCATTTTAGCCTAGGTCCTCTTTTCCTATTCCCTTCTATTTACATTGTGGCTTCACCCATACCTTACTACTCTTTACAAATTCCAAAGAAGGGAGCCTGGAGCTCTTTTATAAAGATTTAGGGGTAACTTTGCATTTTAAAATGTACCTCTTCCATTTTTGCACTCACATTGGGTTTTTAAGATGTGATTGCGCTTTTGACCTTTTTTTCTCTTACTTCTGTTGTCGGGCCGCCCTTTTTCACTTTACCCTATATTTTAAAATTTTCATTTGCCTCCTTTTTCTTCTTTCGCCTTTCTTGAAATGGGGTTTGCCTCTTTTTTTTTCATTTTTCCTTTCTTGCACTAGGGTTAACATTACCCCTCTCCTAGTCAAGTGCTAGTCCCATGGCACTTGTGGGTTTTGTTGATGAGGGCATTGTTGGTGGCTAAAGGGTTGTCATGGAGTTCGATGAAGGGGCCTTGTGGGGATTGGACATGGAGAAGAAGCATACCAAAATGGTGGAGGTTGTGGAGGCTGAGAGTGGATCGAGTGGGTGATGGGGCCTCCGAAGTCAATGGGTTGTCGCAATTGGTTGAATTCACCTTAGAAGGAAAAGAAGATGCACTGCCTAGGGGATGTGTCTACCTTGCCGTGTAGTGCATTTTGTCCATGCTAGTGGAACTAGGAGTTGGGTTGGAACCACAAGCAAGCCTAAGATATTGTCCGACACTTCAGAACCCAGTTTGTGTAAAGGGGAGGTATGGTGGATGCAACATAGGCGAGTGTAACCTCCCTAGGTGTGTCATGTACTTGATGAGCCCTAAGTGTGAAGTGGGGAAACAAAAGGGGCTAGGGGGTTAGGCACAGAGCTGGCCGACTGAGGCCATCTAATGCACCTAACTTGAGAACCCCTAGGTGTAGTAGTTGTGGCACTCTAATGTAATAGTGAACTTCATTTATTATTTCCCTTTTTCCTCATTCTCTTTTTTTTCTTTTTCTTCTTTATTTCTTTGTTTTATTTTTCCTTTCCCTTTTTTTTCTTGTTCTTTTTGGTACAAGTAGGAGAAGACAAGCTAGATGTCATCCTCATGCTCTTTAGGAGCTTCACAAGGGGGCCTAAGGGATTTGCTAAGGTATGTAGGGCTTAGCATATAGCCCTTCTGATTAATCCTTACATTCAGTGGGATAGTAGAGAGGAAAGGATGGTTACATTTTGAGAACCTACTATCACTCATATCTTCTAAGAGACTCATGCAAGATGCTAGCAAGAGAGCGGCCCTTAACATTAGGCAAGTCATTGCACAGCTATCTATCCCTACACTGATATATAAATAGAGAAATGGCAGGCACTCTTTCTATGGTATTGGCTTCTATTTTAATAGGATTTGCAAGAGATGGAGGTAATTACAGGTGGTAGGTGGGGTCAAAGCATGTTGTGAACTCATTTAAGAAGTGAGTAATGAAAGGTCGAAGGCCTTGAGCTCCCAAAATGAGACACTCTTCAGGGGCTAGAGGCATTGATGTTATAGATCAAAGGGAAGTCATACCTTCCATGCTTCCCCTAGTCAAAATCCACACCGTGGCACCTTGGGTAAGCCATGTAGGTGGGGTTATCCCTTTCATATAGTAGTGTGTTGCAAAAAGCCATCCATGCCTCAAAATTAGTGTCCCTGATTCTTCGACGCCATTTAGGTTTTGGGCTTTATAGCCTTTGACATTTCTAGGCTCTTCCATGACCTTATCCTCCAAATATCGGGTACGTTCTCTCCTCTACAATGTGGGATTTTTTACTCTCTCATCTTGCCACCCATTTCCTAGCCTCTTGGAGAGCTATATGGCCCCTTCAACCGCTTGTGGAGGTAGCACCTTATTCAGAGCATCAAGATAGAAGAATTCAAATTCGAATGGTGTGCACCTATTCTCCCACTGCTCCTAGTGATTCAACTCTCATGCCCACTTGATTGGCAGTTGTTCCTCAATTTGTAGCATTTGGACATCGGGTGTTGCTTGTGGCATAGCACTAAATTTTCTCCTTGTGAGATTAGCCAATTCCTTACATTTTCATTTTGCCTCAATTATTCTTTCCATGGCTGCCAGGTCTTCTTCTTGGCCTCCTACTTCTGTTGATGGAGGCGTACGTAGGCTTTGTTCAGCAAACTTCCCTTTAGGGTCCTCAAGTGGCTCCAAATCAAGGCCTTCCTTCATTGGTGGTTTTTCTTGGTGGTTGTGGTCAGTTGTTCCAACTGTCCTTGGCCTCTGATGTCAAGATTGTGGGAAAGAAGGAAGGAGTCTCACTTGTAGCTTTCTCACTTACACAATGGGGGAATGCACACAAAGGTGGAGACTGAAAACAGTTTTCCTCTTCTTAGTTGTGTAAGCCAAAAAGAACACTAGTACAGAGAAATAGAAGAACCCTATATATGGGTCTCAAACCAAACTCAACTAACTAAGGTGGCATACTAACTGAGCCACGAACAAGAGTAGATAAGGATAGTTGTCATCTAGCTATTATTCATAGGCGGTGTACCAACCGCATCTGCAGCTAACAAGTCAGTGACATAAATGCACAACGGTCACCCTGGCATATCACGGAAGAACCCTATATATGGGTCTCAAACCAAACTCAACTAACTAAGGTGGCATACTAACTGAGCCACGAACTAGAGTACATAAGGATAGTTGTCATCTTGCTATTATTCATAGGCGGTGTACCAACTGCATCTGCAGCTAACAAGTCAGTGACATAAATGCACAACGGTCACCCTGGCATATCACGAGTGGAGCTCGATATCTCAACACTCCCCCTCGAGCTCAATCCCAATTCCTGCATACCAAGCAGGTCTCTGAACTTGCGCAGCTTCTCTGCACCCAATGCCTTCGTAAATATGTTAGCTACCTGATCCTCTGTGCTGACATAAACTAGATCAATAAGACCTAGTAAAACCCTCTCCCGCACATAGTGATAATGCACCTCAATGTGCTTTGTTCTAGCATGATAGACTGGGTTATTTGCCAAGTGTATACTACTCATGTTGTCACAATAAATGACAACTGGCCCATCTGTAGAAGACTGATGCATATCATAAAGTAGCTTATGCAACCAAGCTACCTCACATGCAGCCATTGCTGTACCCCTGGACTCAGCCTCTGTGCTCGACAAGGCAACTGTAGGCTGTTTCTTGCTGCTCCAAGTGACTACAACACTCCCAAAAGAGAACACATATCCACTGGTAGATCATCTATCAAAAATACTACCAGCCCAATCAGCATCAGTGTATCCATGCAACTGTATTTAAACCCCAATCTCATAAAATAGTCCATACTGCAATGTGGACTTCACATACCTAAGTATGTTTCTAGCCGCATCCAAATGTAGCTTCCTTGGAGCCTGCATAAACTGACTTACCAATCCAGCAGCATAGCTCAAATCCGGCCTAGTAATAGTCATATAAATCAAACTTCCTACTATGCGTCTGTACATAGTAGGGTCTTCCAGAAGCTCACCTGCATCTGTGCTTAGCTTTACATTCTGCTCCAAAGGAACTAAAATAGGCTTACAGCCTGTCATCCCATATTTGGACAACATGTCCAATCCATACTGCCTCTGCAAGAGCCGTATCCCACTTGGTGATCTAATCACCTCAATGCCCAAGAAATAACGCAACTCTCCCAAATCCTTCATCTCAAACTTCTGCTTCAATAGCATTTTCACATGAAGGATATCTTCATCACTATCACCTGTCATAATCAAATCATCAACATAAATGACAAGTAGCATAATACCTTTCTCTATTTTTCTCACATAAAGTGAGAAATCTGCCTTGGAAATCTGAAAGCCAATAGTGACAAGATATTGTCCTATCTTGTCAGACCATGCTCTAGGTGCTTGCTTCAAGCCTTACAATGCTTTCTTCAACCTGCAAACAAACTCAGGATGAATAGCATGCACATAACCTGGTGGCTGCTCCATATAGACCTCTTCTTGCAAATCACCATGCAAGAAGGCATTCTTTACATCCATCTAATGTAAAGACCATCCCTTTGATGTAGCCATAGCAATGACTGATCTTATGGTTCCGATCCTTGCAACTAGACTGAATGTTTCTTCATAATCAATGCCATATGTTTGTGCATACCCCTTGACTACTAATCTTACCTTGTATCTGTTCACAGAACCATCTGCATTGTGCTTTACCTTATAAACCCACTTACAAACAATTGCATTCTTATCTTTAGGCAAAGGTACCAATTCCCATGTAGCATTTGCTTCCAAGGCATCCATTTCTTCATCCATGGCTTTCTCCCATTTTTTTTTTCCCATGGCTTGCTCAAAAGAAGTGGGTTCTGGTTCCTGTATCACTTTGACCATATAGGTATAGTGAATGGTTGTAAATCCATTATATTTCAGCCTATCCATAGGATACCTAGCTCTAGTAGACCTGCGCAAAATAGGTTCACTCCCAGGTACTCTCAAAACATCCCTGGTCTTCCTTACTCCAGGAGTAACAATAGAAGGAATACCCAACTCATCATCAATGCTCTGTTCTGAGCCACTGGATTCACCATCCACATAAGAGTGACCTGCATTCACATCAAACATGGGCTGATGAACCTTCTCTTTTTCTTTTCGTGAAACCTGCATACCACTATCCGCATTGTTTTGAGGAGATTCTCTTGATCTCAATCTGCGTGTCCATGGCAAAGAATGTGAACCACTGCTAGAGGACACTTCGAGTCCACTAATATTTTGTGACTGTTGCTCTGAGTTCTGTGCAGCATTATCATTTTGTGCATCTACATCATCAATCACATTTATTGGTTTATACCAACTACTCATCTCATCAAAAACAACATCTCTGCTCATTGTAAACTTACAAGTAGAAGGGTTATAGCATCTATACCCTTTTTGCTACAGAGAGTAACCAATAAAGATGCACTTCTCGGCTTTTGGATCTCAACTCATCTAGCACATGAACATAGGCAATGCAACCAAAAATTTTCAAATGAGAAATATCTGGTTTCCTACCAGTATACCTCTCCTCTGGAGTCATCCCATGTATTGCTGCAGTGGGAGTCCTGTTCATTATGTAGACTGCTGTAGCAACTGCTTCAGCCCCAGTAAAAATCTGGCAAGTCTTTTTCATTGAGCATGGCACGAGATACCTCTCCAATATGCCTGTTTTTCCTTTCTGCAATTCCATTTTGTTGTGGGGTATGACTGCATGAATATTACTGCTTTATGCCATGCTCCTGCAGAAACCTTGCAAACACATTTGAGAGGTACTCTCCCCCTCCATTTGACCTTAGGCATTTTATTTGCAGGCCTGTTTCTTTTTCAACCATAGCTTTAAGAGTTTTGAAATGCCCAAACACTTCACTTTTCTTTTTCATAAAATACACCCAAACTTTTCTGCTATAGTCATCAATAAAAGTGACAAAATAATGACAGCCTCCAATAGATGCAGCTTTAGTAGTCCACACATCAGAGTGGATTAATTCCAATGGCTTCTTACTCTCTTGAATATGCCTAGGAAATGGTTTCCTTGCCTGTTTTCCAAATTGACAGGCTTCACATACCTTATGCATTTCTACAACCTTGAATTTAGGCAATCCTGCAACAATATTTTGGGCCTGCATTGATTTAAGTCATTGTACATTAACATGACCAATGTGTTTATGCTAGATATCAATATCTGCAACTACACTGGTCCCATGTGCAAACATTGCCGCACTCAATTCAGGCATGCCTGCATCCAATGTAAACATTCTGCCCTTCTTCTTTCCTTTTGCTATCAAGCGACCTTTATTTTTCATATCCTCACAACAAAGCATCCATGAGGATTAAATCTGACCTGCAAGCCCTGCTCAACCATTTGACCAACAGAAACCAAGTTCTTGGTGATATTCGGGACATGAAATACATCCGACAGGTATTTCTTTTTCCCATCCTACATAGACAAAGTAAATTTTCCAATCTGCACAATAGGATGTACAGTATCATCACCAGTCTCCACAAATCCTGGTTTTTCTATTTTCCTTGCATCCTACATCCATTATGCATGACCTGTCATGTGGTTTGATGCACCTGAGTCAACATACCACACATCGTTGCTTTCTTCTACACTTGTCACAGAATTGGTCATGTGCTACAGCATTAACAAATGCTCATTTCTGTCATCACCCTATCTACTAGAAGATTCATAATTCCCTTGTTGCAATTTTCCATTCATGATGTCATTCTTCTTTTTATAGCAGTCTTTAGCCATATGACCCATTTTACCACAGTAGTAGCATTCAACATTGTTGTTTGCATTTTGGCCTCTTTGCCATCCACCATGACCTCTTTGGCTCCCCCTGCCTCTAGAGTTACCACGTCCTCCTCCATAGAACTGGTTTTCTTGAGTTTGTTGCATATTTTGATTTCTACCACGGCCTCCAGATCGGCCTCCTCTACCTCTGCCTCTACCTCTTCCAGCATTTGAGTAGAAGACAATTTCTTTTGAAGTTCCTCCTAAAGATGATGCACCACCATTTCTCTGCTCCTCAGAAATTAGAAGAGCAATCAATTCCTCAAAATCAAGAAATCTTTCACGGACGGAAATGGATGTTCGAAACTGTGCATAATCCTTTCCTAGACCATTCAAGGTCACAGAAACTAAATCATCATCTTCCACTGGCGACCCAATGGAAGCAAGTGCATCTCCAATCCTCTTCACCTTCATGTGGTAGTCATTGATGCTCATACTTTCTCTTTGCACATTGTGCAACTCTTGCTTGAGTTGCATTTTCATGGCATTTGTGCTATACATTTTTGACAAAGTATCCCATGCCTCCTTTGGCGTACTTGCATCTTGAATACGCACAATCATAGAGTCTGAAATACTGATAGACAGCCAATACATAACGTTTCTGGCTCTCTCATGCCATCCTTTAAATGCCTGCATTTGTTGTTGATTGGGAACATCAGGAAGAACTGGTTCCTCTTCATTTCCTGCAACAAATTCCCAATATCCTTTTCCCATAAGGAAATTCATCATTCTAAACTTCCATGCTTGGAAGTTGTTCTTGTCAAGCTTTTCAGTGACAATCTGTGAAAGAGAATCAGACGCCATTACAGAACACTGCAAAAAATTCTATCACTACAAAATTCTATCACTTCAAAACTGACCAAAGTGGTATTTAACCACACAATCACTTCCCAATGACGATTTTGCATCAACAGGCAACAAGAATGATTCTTTAACTCCCAATGTCTCTATGCACAGGCATACAATGCAATTTCTACAGTAACTTTTCACTGACCTATAAAACAGTGGTCGCACATCAAAGAATAGGGCCTTTTCCTGAGTGCGTGCGAAAAACTTCCGCCTCTAAAATCGGCCCCGAAATGGCCTCAAATCAAAAAAACAGGGCAACCAAGGGCTAAAGCCCACTCTTGTAGCATATACTGCCCTCTTACTACACACCGAAGGGCGTCTCAATTTGAGACAATGCACTCTTGCACTTTCCGACTGTGCTACCTGCAGAGACTTGCTCCCAAACTCGAAAAATGAAAGCAACACTGGTCCTCTTACCAAAACACCGTGAACTTGGTTTGCTTTCTTGAGCTCCTTACCACGAACTAGGCTCTGATACCATGTCAAGATTGTGGGAGAGGAGGAAGGAGTCTCACTTGTAGCTTTCTCACTTGCACAATGGGGGAATGTACACAAAGGTGGAGGCTGAAAACAGTTTTCCTCTTCTTAGTTGTGTAAGCCAAAAAGAACACTAGTACAGAGAAATAGAAGAATCCTATATATGGGTCTCAAACCAAACTCAACTAACTAAGGTGGCATACTAACTAAGCCACGAACTAGAGTAGATAAGGATAGCTATCATCTAGCTATTATTCATAGGCAGTGTACCAACCGCATTTGCAGCTAACAAGTCGATGACATAAATGCACAACGGTCACCCTGGCATATCACAAGTGGAGCTTGATATCTCAACATCTGATTCCCAACTGCTCTAAGTCCTCTCTAGAGAGCCCTGCTTGCAACAAAATTTGCCTTTGTTGCTCTAGACTTGGGCTTGAGCTAGTTCTGGGGGTGTGTTCTTGGAGCCCATACTTTATGACTCTTCTTGTGATCTCCAGTTTCTTCTTTAGGCCTTCTACATCATCCTCATCTTTTTCCTGAATTATATGAAAGACAATATTTAGGAAAATCTTGTTGTTGGACCTCTAGCCTTGCCTCCACTGCTTCGGCCCTTGTCTCTACCATGATCCTTCCACTTTCTACTAGAGCGAGGAAGTTGGACTGGTCTCTAAAAAATGAACTGATATAAGCACAAATTTTAAGATTGCCAATAATGAAGCATGATTGGAATAGAATTTATGTGCTTATATATTGGTTGATAAAATTAGCCCATTTTATCCCAACTAAAGTCTATTTTATAGCCAAACAGATGCTTGATTAGTTTATGAAGAGTGTGTTCAAGCTTCAAGGAATGCCATTAAAGATAGTATCCGATTCTGATACTAAATTTATGGAAAAAAATTTGTAAAGTCTACTTTTCTTTACGGGAACTCAACTGACTCATAGCACGACCTATTATCCCCAAATAGATGGACAAATAGAGCATGAATGGCAAGTTTTGGTTCAAAAGAAGAAAACTAGGATATTGAAATGCAAAGGGACAAAGGTTGAAGAATTGATATAGAGGTTTGGTCTAATCTTGATGAGTTATTCAAGTCCATCATTATCTTATCTTTGTCCCAGTATGTTTACTTTAATATCATTGAGACAAAGGGTGGTGATTGGGAGCTATGGAAGAAAATATGTGGTCCCTATGATCAGCAAAATCCTTGGCCTCACAATTTTATTGGCCTAAGAAACTCATACACGTTCATATAAAGAAAGGAACTGCTATGTCAAGTCACTTGAATGAGTTTCAATCCATCTCTAGCCAGCTTACTTTGCAAGGGATGACCTTTGAATAATATGTTAGCCCTATGTTGTTGCTTTTCACTCTCCCTGAGCCTTGGGATTCTTTCCACACTACCATAAGTACAAATGCTCCTACACATGGTTTTACACTCAAAGATGTAGAGGATGCCTTGCTTATTTTTTATAAGGAAGAATGCCTCTCATGCACTCCTTGTAAAAGCCATAATGATACAAGATATGGTAATGATCACGATGGCAAAGATGTATAGTATGACAAACAGAGGTCAAATTCTAGATTTAATGGATAGGGTTGCAATAAAGCTTATGGCCCCAAATCATCTCTTACATGTCATTATTACAGGCACTAGGGTCATATTCAACCATAGTGTCACAAAATACACCAAGATAGGCAAGATAAAGGCAAGGTAAAAGCATAGGATAATGCTAAGACTTTGGATGATTGTAGCATCATAAAGTCCAATATCAAGATTGAGGAGATAAATGCATTTGAGTTTAGTTATGATTAGCACATTTCAGTCTCTCTTTTTCTCTTGATGTCTAGTTGACTAATACTCAACCATCTTTCTCTCAGTGTAGGTTACTTGATTCAAGGGATTCATTTCATGTGACCTTGCGTCATGCTTGGTTCTCAATTCTATAGATATTGTTCTATGAGAAGTTCTGTGAGATTAAGAGATGATCACATTTGCAATATTGTTGGCATTGGAGATATTCATTTTTAGTTTTCTCTACTGGTACTTCATTTGCAGTGCATGATATACACCATGTGATAGCTTTGACTAAAATCCTTATCTATTTAGTATAATTAGATGATATTGGGTATCATGTTTCCTTTTATGATTCTCCATGGAAAATCACTCGTGGCGATCTCATTTTGGCTAGAGGTGCCAAGACCAAGATTCTGTATCCCTTACATATATCTAACACTATTAAACATGTTTTGGTTATGATTGACCTTCCACATATATATCTTTGGCATTATCTTGGGCATATATCCCTAAAATGAATAAAATTATTAACTCATTTGTAGTATCACTTGCCCCTAGATTTTTCACATTTTAATTACTATAATCATTGTTTATATGGCAAGTAGACTTATAACACATACAAAAGTCTAGCACATGCACATGGGTGATCCTTTAGCTCTAATTCATTAGGATATTTTTGGTCCCATGCCCTGTCAGTCCTTAGGTGGTGCAAAGTACTTCATTACATTCATTGATGATTAGTTACACAATGTCTAGGCCTATCTCAAAATACAAAAGTTAGAAGTTCAACCCACATTTCATCCCTTTCTTGCTATGGTTAAGAGCCAGTTTGTGCTCAAAAGGTTATCCACAGCCATGATGGTGTCTTTCATGAGGGAAAAATACATAAGCAATCAGATCTAGTGATTGAGGTATGGAGGGTGATCTTTCAGGAGGAGCATCATGTTACTACGACTATTGATGATGTAGTAGTCCAAGATTTACCTATTGTGTAGGATCATGATGTTGGACAGAGAGAGGACATGATGTACAAACCTTCCAACTAATTTTGAGACACTCTATTAGAGTCTCACTTCCTCCTAATTTTTATGAATCTTCTATGCATTGTAGTATGATAATAGTTTTTAGTGAGTTTATTATGAGAAGTGTATGTGTAGAGGTGATAATCACTCTTGGGAGAGGTCCATACAGTCTGTTTGATTTAGTGCATAAGAATCATATGTGGTATTTGGTTCCATTACCAAGTGGAAAACATGCATTGTTATACAAGTGGGTATATAATTTGAAGAGCAATCCTAGTCACCCTAAGCTAGCACACAAGGCACCTTTGTTTGCTAAGGAAAAGAGAGTTAATTTTGGTGAGATATTCTTCATTATGATCAAGATGATAACCCTTCACTTGATTTTGTCCTTGGTTTCATAGAAGGATTTGGACTTGTAGCAAGTGAATGTTAAGATGTATTTCTTACATGTGGATATGCATGAGAATATCTATATGTAGCAACTTTAGGGATTTGTGGAAAAAAGCAAGGAACACCTGGTATACAAGTTGAGAAAGAGTCTTTATGGACTTAAGTAGGCACCTAGGAAATGGTATCACAAGTTTAATGCCTTTACGCATTCACAAGGTTATTCTCACAATGATACATATCTATTTCTTTACACGAAGAAAGCCCATGATGATAGGCTTATCATTTTGGTACTATATGTTGATAATATGTTGAATTATGGGAGTTCTCATGCCAAGCTGGATGCATTGAAAACTTAGCTCCAAAAGAGCATTGAGATGAAGGGCATGGGGCAACCTCTCACATACTTGGTATGTGCATTATGTACAATCACTCTAAGGGACTCCTTTACATGTCATAGAAGAAGTATGTTTACAAAGTACTTGAGTGGTTCCATATGCAGGGTGGTAAGTTGATTGGCATACCTTTACCTTTCCATGTGAAGGTTAGTCATACCAATTGTCCCTAATCAAATAATGAGAGGGATGATATGGCCAAGATCTCATATGCATCGACAACAAGAAACTTGAAGCATGCCATAATAGCCACTAGATCTAACATAGCATTTGTAATGGGGCTTATATCTCATTATATGGTGACACCTAGAAGGAAACATTGAGATGTCATGAAGGATATCATGAGATACCTTAAGGTCATTACAGACTTGTGCCTTTCCTATGGTAGCCAAGACGCTAGATTCATGGGTTATAGAGACTCCAATTATGCACGACATGCAAATAGTAGGAAGTCTGCCTCTGGTTATGTCTTCATCTTTGTTGGAGGTGACATTGTTTCTTGGATGTCTAAGGTGCAGAGATGCACGGCCTTGTCTACTACAAAGGCTGAGTACATTCCAACCACTAAAACTTGCAAGGAGGCCTTATGGTTAGGCCACTTAATTGCAAACCTTGGTATCATAGATATGACTCTTATACTGCATTTGAACTATATGAGTGTCATCCAATTGATACATAATCTAGTCTTTCATGCCAAAAACCAAGCATATTGAGGTCTGTTACCACTTTATCAAAGAGGTGGTTGGGGACAAGTAGATAGAGCTTGTCAAGATCTTTACATATGAGATTACTATTGATTTGATCGTTAAAAGTCTCCCAATGGAATGTTCTGCCTTCCTTAGGAAGATGATGGGCATAGGATGAGATGTCATCTATTCCTCGTCCAATTGTACTTACATGTATATATTGTACTTTGCCACTTGTTTCTTGTTTTTTCTCCACACTTAGGCACATTCACTATTAAGTGGGAGGTTTTTGGGGATTAAAGCCTTCATGTGCCTAACCTCCCACATTTACTCTATAGTTAGTGCCTACACACTTATACTCTTAAGGTAGTGGCCACCCATCGCTATCACTTTATATTTATTCTTTCTATGATAATAGAATAAGGGAAGTCAGGTCATACATTCTAATTGTTGGAGTTCCCCCACATTATCTTACTTTCTCTTGCTTTAATTTCCATAGCCCTTGCTTCCGCTTGTACTCTCATTCTTGCTTAGTTCTTTCACCTTTTAGTCTCCTCCCATTGAAGATGCCTATTATCCCCAAAAATCACCCCCTTTTACCTCTTTTATTTCTCTATTTTGTTCTAAGATTTCAACTATAAGCTTAGAACTTGAGCACTTCACACTTTCACATGGAAAAAACGAGTTCAAATAGGTGCAAGCCCATATGCAAGTTCAAGTTTTCATGCGCTTCCTATAAAACCATATGACAATGTACCACATGAGATGTATGTCACCATTAACCATTTTAAGGTCTCTTTTCACTAGCTAGATATTGTGACTAGGAGAGTATCTTTACATCCCTAGAGCCAAGAGAATTTATAGACAATGCAAGGAGAAGGTGGATAGTGGGGACTGTGAAAAATCAAAGTGGAAGCCAAGATTGAAGTGTGCAAGAGGGAGAGAAGAGCTCAAAAGTACAAGAACAAGTCTTGCTTATTCAATTGCTCATGAAAGTACAACTTGGGTCACTCTCACTCAAAGGTTGATGTAGACCCATGGGCTATTTATACAGCCCCAACTGGCTAGGGTTAGGGTTTTCTCTCTTCCCCTCAGGACCATTCACACATGCCTACCCTTATCCACTCCTACATAAGGAGAGTTCATATGCATATACTCTCAACACCCCCCCTCAATGCTAGGTGGCATTGGAATACAAAGCATAAGAGAATGCCCCCCCTTAACCCAAACTAGGATGCCTTTATAGAACAGGATACAATGATAGTTACAGGCAGAAGGGATATAGGACTCAGAATCTATGGATTGGGAGGAAAAATTGGCTTCCAATTCCTTAGGTACTTCAGGATGGTTAGGACATTTAGTTGTAATATGTCTTTTCTTCTTGCATTTATTACATTTCAACTTTTCTAGGTATTTTTTCCAATAGTTGTTTACAATATGCCCCTTCTTTTTACAAAAGGTACACTTATTGACAACTATATGCACCAAGACTTGGTCACCGGATGTTGAAGTAGATGTCTGATTGATGCTTCCTTCTTTGTGATTTATTTTTTATTCAAGGGACTAGAGGATGAAGTACTTTCCCATAACCTCTCTCCATCATTTTGTACAAAATGATGAAGTACTCATTAAGTACAAAATGATGTCATGGAATGAGTACTTGCCAAGGGTGAAAGTCTCTGCCATCAAATTTATGAATCTAAGGATGAAGGTCAGCATAGGATGAGGCCATAGGAAGGTCTTATCATTGCTTAGTGGCAGTAGTGTCTAATCCTTTACAAAGGGCCACTAATGCAATTACGACAACAATGTAGATTTTACAATTAAAACTTCATGGTTGAGAATGGTTTATGAATCATACTTATGAATTATTTTGAAATAGGATGTAGGTGGTCCTTGCCTTCGACCAACCCTTTTTTTATGTTTCACTGTTTTCCTTGGCTTTAGTGAAGTAAACTTAGACTGCACTTCTGGCTCCTCCAGATAATGTGACCTATTAGAGGAGTTCTTAGTGGAACAAGGCTGATCAATCAACTCTATGCTATGGGATGAATCAAAGGAGAGTACAATAATACTCATTCCTCTAATTTACCAGTAGCAAATAGTAAGAACCATGAGCTAAATGCATCAATAGTGCTAAGAAGCACTTGTACCAACTTCCAGTCTTCTACTCATAAAATGAAGGTCGATCTTTACAAGCTTAGTAGTGCTCATGGAATGACAAGAAACTTTGCATTTAAGATTCACATGGTAGTAACAAATCCTGACAAGGGTTTTTCAGTGATTAGAATCACTATTGATAATGCCCAAATTGAAAAAAATGAGAATAAGCTTGAAGCTTCCTGGCTATGGCTGCCAGGAAACTTGCAGTTAGGATTTTGTTGGTTATGGGTAGTAGAGAGGGAATGAGGTCAAACCCTCTTAGAGGGAGATGGCCCACTAGGGGGGCTATGAAATCCCTATGGTAGCCGGAGAGATTACACCGCACCTAATGATCACGCCATGCTCAGAGATGTCACACTACCTAGAGTACACCTTTTCTGCTATTTCAGCAATACCGCCCTCCTATGCCCACAATGTCAAGGTTTCTCATGCCATGCTGCTCCACCTTGAGCTAGGGAGGAGATCTTCAGAAGGAATCTTGAGCTAAAATGCTCTCCTTTTCTCTCCCCAAGTCCTCCAACAGAGGTGGGTCAACAAGCTATGGCTATGGAGGTTAAGAGGCAAGATGAAGAAGATGAAGGCTCATGTGCACTTAGTGGTGTAATGAGGCTAAGGGAAGCTAAAGGATTAGAGGTGGCTCTAATACCATGTGAAAAATTAGGGTAGAAGCCAAGATTGAAGTGTGCACAAGAGGGAGAGAAGAGCTCAAAAGTAAAAGAACAAGACTTGCTTATTCAGTTGCTCATGAAAGTACAACTTGGGTCACTCTCACTCAAAGGTTGATGTAGACCCATGGGTTGTTTAAATAGCCCCAAGTAAAAAGGTTTAGGGTTTCCCCTTCCCCTCAAGACCATTCACACATGCCTTCCCTTATCCACTCCTGCATAAGGAGAGTTCATATGCATATACTCTCAACAGGGACCATTGGATATGTTGATCCAAAATCAACATTATACTCTAATCAAGATATCTAACACTATTTCCTTGAGATTTAGAGGCTCCATAAATCATTACTCTAGTTGGGCACTACATGGGGGGGGAGGGGGAGAAGACAATGATAAGGCACTGACTTTATCCATACAATGGATCACGAACAATCTCCCCACCTAGAGAAAGTGATACTTTGGAGAGCTGAGGAGATCAAAGTTGCACATTTATTGAGGATACATGGATATCAAATAAAAAGATCACACCAAACAAACATGATGGATATCTATCACCAATAGCACAAGCAACACCTAGTAGCACTAAGATACCAATACACATGATATTTATTCAAATCTTATTTGGGATGTATGATATATTATACACACTAATCTTAAGATTGGTGGATGTAGTTAGATAGGATTTCCCCACATGGTTGCATCCTTGACGCATATAATAAATTATCATTAGTCATGTACATATTTGTTTGGTGTTCCATCCAATCACCCTTCTTTTCCCTATGTTGATGTGGTTTCGTATATCAATTTTCAATGCATATCACCTAAATCTAACTTTGTATGCTACACCTTGATATCTATTGATTATTACCCATTGTACATGGTCCTCTCTCTCTCTCTCTCTCTCTCTCTCTCTCTCTCTCTCTCTCTCTCTCTCTCTCTCTCTCTCTCTCTCTCTCTCTCTCTCTCTCTCTCTCTCTCTCTCTCTCTCTCTCTCTCTCTCTCTCTCTCTCTCTCTCTCTCTCTCTCTCTCTCTCTCTCTCTCTCTCTCTCTCTCTCTCTCTCTCTCTCTCTCTCTCTCTCTCTCTCTCTCTCTCTCTCGTTATAGAGGATTTCAATGATCCTTGATGCATGGATAATGAAAGGTCCTCTCCAATAATAATCTCAATCTGATCTTTGCACATGCAAGTAAGAGAAGAAAAATGAAAAAGGATGGCTACAAGATGGCAAGAATAGACTCTCGCTTACTCTGAAAATCTCTCTTTCTCTGTCTCACTCTCTTCCTCTCCATTGCTAAAACTATTGAGGAGGAAGGAGAACAAGATAAGAGAAGAGGATATTTGCATAGTTTGCACGCACGAGCTCTTTGATCGCATTTGAACATTAGAGGTATAAGGTTCCCACATGTATCCCTTTCCTATCTTTACTTATCCATCATTATCATTCACATATGCATGTGTGGCTTGCCCATAGGATTGAGATTTAGAACACATGATTATCCCTAAATGTATAGACTCTCATGCATTTACACAAATTAGACAAGACTCCTAGTCTACATGCAAGACAACATATATAATCATTAGATTAGTATAATTTTCAAGAGATTTTGCATGGTTCTTTGATTTTATATTGAAGATTATCCAACATGCTATGGGATTCGTATCACTATCCTTAATATTAGTTGCCAATTTTTTGGCAGCTTTTAAAACTAGTTTAAATTTCCCTATTGTGCACAGAACGCACCTGAAAAAGGGGGCTAGATGTGAATTGGTGCCCTAAATGTAAGATAAACCTAAATATTATTTCAATTATTTGAGTTGCAACTCTTTCTAAGCTAACTAGAGTGCTAATCCCATGGGAACAATAGCTACTCTAGCAACTTTGCAACTTGGAAGTAGAGAACATTATCTTGCAAGATTCATGAGGGTTGGACTTGATTCCTTGCCCTAGTTGCAAGATGTAGCAAAAGACTATTTTAACTCTGATAGCAACACTATCTAAGCCAATTAGAGAGCTAGGACCATGGAAGGAATAGCTACACTAGCAAATTTACATCTTGGAACCACAAAACTTGGTCTTGAAAGATTCATGAGAGCTAGACTTGAAATCTTGGCTATGTAGGGAGATGTACCCAAATATTGTTTCAATTGTCATGGCAACACTATTTATGCCAACTTGAGAGCCAAGTGTATGGGAGAAATAGCTACATTATAAGCTTGCAATTGGAACCAAAGACTATTCTCTTGAAACATTCACAAGGATTAGACTTGAATTCATGCCACAAATATAAGATGGATCCAAATAAATTTTCAACTATTTTGGTAACATTGTCTAAGCCATCCTGAAAGCCAAGCCCATGGAACGAATAGTACACTAGCAACTTTACAACTTAGAGCACAAAATATAGTTCTAAGATATCCACATATCAAAGTGTACATGTGCCTAGCTGAGCTAGAGGCAAAGTTTATGATGGAGGTGACTATAACTTATATGATTGAAGATAAAGTCGAGAAAAATAAGGCTCAAGAGGAGGTACAAAAGAAAATCAAAATGAAAAAAAGGTGGATAAACAAGGTATGACATATGCTAAAGCAATCAAAATGTTTCGAGAGAACCAAAATGCAACTCATAAATGAACTTATGCCAACACAACTCAAAATTTGATTAGGTAAAATTTCCAAGTTGAAGCTAGATACCCAGGAGAAAGGGAAAATGGACAATATATCCACACGGTAAAGCCAATTATGTATATGAGATTAGAGGACCTAACAACTAAGTTTTCTAGGTTGTGTCACCTCTAACTTTCTATCCTTTTGTTTATGTAAAACCTACCATTTAGAATCAAAAACAAGGGTTGAAGTGCTTTTTTTTTCTTTTCCTTGCCAAACTCTTTAAGGTGAGAATTTGTGTGTAAGATTAGATTAAGATCATCATTTTGCATGCTAATTGCATCATCCAACACAAGGTCCCCATCCTTATTGGAAGAGAATTTCGCCAAAAATTTTGCCAACTACCCACAAAAACAATGGCTAAAAATGTTCCCCAATTCAACCTAAACATCGCAACCATAGCATGTACAAACTTTATTAGCATATCTTATTTTTTCTCTTCTTCAATGGAGATGGCATGTTGGCCATTTTGCACTATAGTATCCCTAGAAGATCAAGACATCAACCCCATGCTTGGCTCAAACCCAAGAACCTACCAAAACCTCATAAGGTGATACCTAGAATTTAGCATTTGCTCTTTTTTTTCCCTTATAACCCCACGACTAGGTCTCCTTCCAAGGAAGACGAGGCAAGAACCTACTAAGTCCTCGCGAGGTGACAACTATCTTCTAGTACTTCTCTTTTTTTTTGCCATATGATTGGACTTGGAACAAATATCAATCCATAGGCCGCACTCAAAGCCCAACCTTTCACTCACTAGAAGACTTTATCATGATAGAGAATCAAACTAAACACTCCTACTAGGTTGGCTACCCTACCAAAGACAAGCAGTCCCCTATTGACCATCAAGCTAATAGGCTCAATATCCAAAGTCATCTTATGAGTACCATCAAGCAAGAACCTAGCAAGCGAGGCATCCCACTTAGCAAGGGTACTCAAACCCTAGCCAATGTTTAAAGGCCTCAAATTCATGGAAAGATATACACAAGTGATCCCAACCTGTACCTTACCAAAAAAAAAAAAAAAAATCAATAACCAATGTGGAGATCTAAAACAGGCTCAGCATTATCTCTAAGGCTCTACTTGTGGACCTTCTATACTCACCCAAATAACCCCACAACCTTGCAGCCAAGAGTGTATAGACACTATGAACTGATTTATTGAAAGAATAACCCCACAACCTTGCAGCCAAGAGTGTATAGACACTATGAACTAATTTATTGAAAGAATGCATTTGTAGATACAATCTCTAGATTGTAGTCCAACATGATACCCTTCCCAACTCGAGGAGCCAAAGGAAGTATCCAAACATATAGGTGGCTAACACCTCATAATACAAACAAAGGGAGCACCCCTGGCTTATCGCTATGGCCCCACTACGGCTCTCCTATATCCCAGGGATTGTTTGGCCCTAGGATGCGTCATCTCAACATATAACACATATGCACAAATTTCACTCTTCGCAATATTTGTTTGAGGATATAGTATATTTCTCATACCAAAACAATCCCCAAGGAAATGATTATACTAAACCTACAGTATAGGGAGCCTTACACTTATCATGGTTCAATAGTTTGAAATCAAGTGCTATGCATCTAGAAGATAGTTCTCTTTATACCACATCGATGCAATGCAATGCAAAGTGGATGAATTTGTGTGCACAAACATTTTATCTTAAAAAAATCAGCATTGTGAATGTACTCAAACATTCTTTCCATGATTTCCTTTCACTAATGACTTTGCTACAATGATAAGGCAGTGTTGTTGGGCTACTCTACATCATCATACCTCTTAATACTTAAAATAAGACCAAAACCAATATGAAACATGTAGCAAATAAATTAGCTTTTGAACCACATTTAGTATATAAAACCCCCTCTCTTCCTACCGTTTAGGGTTTTGCTTGCAATGGGTAGGTTAAGAGGTGTTTTCATGTATATTTTTTCATAATGTAAATAATAAATACACACTAAAACATACAAATGGGGGTAATCTGAGGCAAGTACTCATCCTCTACCTCCATTATACTTGCATACACATAGCCCTAATTTTCTATAATTTTCCATACATGATATCTAATTTTTTCTCAATTAAAACTCATTTTTTCTCTATTTTTCACAATTATTTGAAATTATAATTACAGTTTTTTTCATTTTCTTAATATGAAACATTTAAGAATATTGAGATTTACTATTACCCCCCATTTCCCTCTATGGGAATACAATTTGCCATGATGGAACTCATAAAATTGACGATTTAGAATAAAACTGTACTTTTGCGTATTTTGCATGTTTTGAATAAAGTGTATAAGCGATTAGGACTTGCTATTCATGTTTATACTTCTGATAGAATAAACCATTTTCAAACACTATAAATCAATTTCAAGCATAGGAAACTAATATGCATCATAAAATCAAGAGGAATCCCACTTACACATAAAATCGCACACACATTTACCATATTTCGAGAATGGAGAGCTGTTGATGCTCGTTTACAATAGCTAATGCCTCCACATCCTTTGATCTACATCCCTCTATGCATTAAATCCATCGTATGTCCATGCATCCATCGTCTCAACCTTTATTCTCTCTCGTACATATCCATGTAAACAAGAACAAAAAGAAGAGAGAGAGAGGAGAGAAATATTAAAATCAAAACTTTTCATTCAGTACATCATATTCCTTACTGTTTGCAGCAATCTGGAGCAAAGAATTGAGGGATCTCAATCCTAAGAGGAGGTCTGATATATGGAGGATGACAAACCTTCATTTTTTAATTTAAAAATGACCATTGGAAAAAAATAGTGTCTCCCCTCCCCCTTCACGTGAAATTTAGATCTTTTTAGCTCTTAAGCTTCATTAGTCCCCCTTAAATATTTAAAAAAATGGTTCCAAGCTTCATATTTACACTTCGTGCAAGTGGTTTTAGCTTGGACAGAAGGGTAAAAGACCTCTAATTCATAAACAGATTGGACAACTAGCTTTCCAACATTAAAAATCTACCACCTTTGCCTCTGTCTCATGCTTTCTAGCTTGCGAATCCTATAGTTGCTTCATAACGCCAAACATTATGGCTATTAAATGGGGGGTCAAATGGACTCCAATTGAAAAACAAACACTTATACTGAATTCCAGGCATCGAAACGCATCTAGGAAACTTCCAACTTCTTAATCCACAACTATTTCATTTTTCAAGGAAATTTGCTCTTTTACAAGTCTCGATGTATTTTTGCACTTAAATCCCGACTTTAAAATCCACTCTCATTGGTGATCACATGATAGGATGACTCAATTCATCTAATCCATGAACTAATTTACACAAATAGAAACCAGAAAGAGCATCAAGTTGTGCTACAAATAAACATACACATCAAAATAAATGCACATCAAAATAAAAACAGAGCTTACATCCTACCCCCTCACAATATCAAAGCATGAAGTCCACGAGGGATAAGCCACGCATAATTTGACAAAGATCTAGAGCTAGTAGCTAACCAACTACTTCAACACAACTCTGCTAGAAAGAACTTTCAAAGGAGTGATCCTAAGTATGGTTTGACCTACCTACCTAACCTATGACAATTGGACTAAGAACTCCTACTAGATGAGGACTCCTATAGCCTCGTCTAGTAAAAAGCATATAGCTATATTTTACCACATCTTTTTCCTTCAGGATTGTATACTCAGGCATGTAAAAAGGAGGGAGCTGAGCGTGTTGTGACCCAAGGAGAATAGGGCATTGGCCTCATGTTAGAAGCCCAAATTATGTTTATAGCAAGCTTCTATGAATCACTACCAAGCTACCAATGATATCTAACTTGGGCTATGATTGTGCTATGTCCATACCTAGCCCAAGCACCAAATCTAGAGCTAAAAATCTGCTATTTGAGATATATGTATATGACCAAGAACTTAAAAATACCTAAACATGTATATAGTTCTCAACTAGGTCATGGAGAGCCCTACAAAGTTTGTAGAAGTATACCCTACTCTATCAAACCTAAATCTAAGTGCATCATGTCTCTAAATCAAAAAATTTGCAAGGAAAAATTGAAATATCATGGTGCTTCAACCCCCTTATCAATATGATTCCATAACTCTCCCAAATAATATCATAGTGCAGTCATAATGAGAGCTACTCAAGCTAGGCCACTATTATAAGTTGGAAGCTCATGAGTGTGCAATGATTCAAATCCTCAAAGACTCGGCGGTATAAAGCAGGCTTCAAGCCTACTATGGGTGAACTAACAAGTTAAGCTTGACAATTCATCCAAAACAAGTATCTGTTGTCTCAATTGACTAGTGAATTGTAACCCCAACTAGCTAGTGGATAGCAATACCTATCTTAGACATCTATTTATCCAATGACAGCATGAATTCAAAGATTTCAACAAGTATTTAATAAAAATTTCAATAAACTTCACTCATACATCATCCCACTCAATTTACATAATATCTCATAGTCTATATTTAACTAGTGCATGCTACCATTAGCTAGTTTCAAGCAAAAGTCCTATCTGTCCACCCATGGGTCATGTCCATCTTAGCCATTTTACTTAATTTATATAAGATCTTAGTCATGTCCACCCATGGGTTTTCAGTGACGGAAAAGAAAATTCTAAATCAGAATTTTTATATATCAATCTAACTGTCCCTAATCTATGATATGCTTCAAATTCATTAGCTCAAACTACGAAGGGCAAGATTTTCACAAGCACATATATCCTTGTAAGAAATCCAACAATCCTCTTACAATCGCAAGGATGATCAAAACTCCATCAAGTCTCGGCAGCATAGCCAAAATGTAACTCGCAACAGCGATTGCATTGGACTTAGATGAATAAATGTGTATTGATTTATGCACTCTCAATCCTCTAATTGCTAATGGTCTCTCGCATTGCAAGAATTCTCATCATGACCTCTCTCCAAGCTTGCCTAGTCAAAGATACTACTCTCTTTTGAGCTCAGTTTTCGAAACCACTAGAAAAAAAATTTGATGCATGGGCAAATAAAACTCATTGCATTGTAGTTTAGATGTCGTCGATGAGCCCTACATCTCCACCAATTCTGATGGTCACTCCTCTTCGCAGCTTCACATTTATCGTTCCCATATCCCTCACATATAAATATTCAACCTCCTCTACTTGTCCCTCCAAGCTCGCTCTCTCTCTCTCTCTCCCTTCCTCTCTATTCTCTCTCTCTATCAACAACCCTTCTTTCTATCTCTTACTATTCACTAGAAGCAACAAAAGGAAACAAGAAAGTTGAGTGAGCTTCCCTCTCCTCTCAATCAATCGAAGGGACAATGGTAGCCTATTCTCCTAATGGAGAGCGTGCGATGGAAGAAACAAAAGGATAAGTCACATTTAATCTACAACCACAAGAATAATCTCCTTTCAATTTTTTCCACTATGACTATGGTTGGCATCTTACTCTTAGTATTATGCCCGATCATTTCATCACTTGCAACCTTGGATTGTTAGCTCATTGATGCATCTCTTATATCAATTTGCACACATGTAACTCTAACTATTGGATTTATTTCCCTGAGTTGTTTTCAATGTTTGATATCTTCATGCACTATTGGATTTATTTCCCTGAGTTGTTTTCAATGTTTGATATCTTCATGCCATTTTTTGCTTTTACATTTATTTTTGCCAAAACCCATTGCCATCAATTTTTGCTTAGACCCTTTGATTGCCTGCAACCTTGGATATTTAGCTCATTGATACATCCCTTACATCAATTCATACACATGCAACTCTAAGTATTGAATTTATTTCTCATAGTTGTTGTCGATGCCTAATGTCTTTATGCCATTTTTTGATTTCATGTTTTGAGATGTACTTTCACTCTTGCCTTTGATTTTTAGCACTTTGATGCGATCAATGTACTTTCAAGCAATTGCTTTTGATTTTTGCCAAAATCCATTACCATCGATTTTTTTCTTTTTATACTTACTATTTGATATACTCAATGTACTTTTGGGCAATCACTTTTGATTTTAACTTTTTTTTTTCCCTTTAGCCTTTTGCAAACTCATCACCATCATTGTTCACTTTCTGCTCTTGCAACCAACCTTGTGGAAAAGTGTGTACCCATAAGAGAAACAACGATCCCATTTTAGCCTAAAACTCGAGGGATGCATACTTGTGAAATCCGTCAGTAACATGTCGAGACATCTCATGGCAATGTCCCAAAGCATGTAGAGTCAATTCATATTCATTGTGTTTGACCCTCGAGGGAGCATACCTGTAAAACCCATTTTTAACATAATGGGATGTCTCTTGATAATATCCCAAAGCATGCAAAGCCAATCCATACTCACTACCTCCACACTTCCAAGGAACCAAAGCATGGGATCATGAACAAAAAGACTAACATAGCTCAAGGTACAACCAAGTAAAATCGTTAGCATGAAGTTGCTTAGGGAAGAAAGCAAATGGGCAATTTATAATGGAAACAAAACTACCATAGCAAAGTTCAAAAAACCAAAGCATAAGGTTATCTTAATAAGTTTTAAAAACCCCAAGCGCATTAATCAGGCTACCTTAGCGCCACAACCATATATACTAACCTTTCTAGCCTTGGCAGTTGATTTCATTTTGTGCCACTAAAAACCCCAAAGTCAGATGTAACAAAATCCTTGATATATTTCAGTTTGTGTGATGCGCCCTCGAGGCTCCTTTACAAGACGTCGATACAATTACTGCCCCTCTCTCTTAAGCACCTAGAATGCAAGCTGGCCATTTGCACGCGCTCTCAGCCATTTCCCGGTGTGCTTCTTTCTGATGGGGAATTCTCCTCTCGCAATACCACCAGATCCGCACTCATTGGCTCATTTGCTCTGTTGTAAATCTGATGCGATACGTCTGAATGATGCTGCGACTGCACCCACTACCTTATTTGCTCCGATGTAAATCTGATGCACTGCCTCCAACATGCATCGGAAGCAGGTAACTTTGGAACCAAAGAAATATACATTTTCCACTGCATCTCAGCTGCATGTGCTACCACTCTACCAGCAGCACAACAACTGCAGGGCTGCTGAAATGTCTATACGAGTGTACAAACACACTTAGTAATTGCATGTAGCTGCCTCCACATTAATTTTCGACCAGTCTAAGTCACAGACATTCTTGCTCACCACACTACATCACGGAGCTCTCATGCTGGTGATTTTGTTTACCACATTGAGTAAAGCTTCCACTGCCAGAGGTTTGGTTAAATAGAAATCCATCCCTGCCTCGATGCATTTCTTCTCATCTTGAGCCATTGCATGAGCTGTCAGAGCAATGACAGGGGTCCGTACACCATACCTGCTCTCTTCGCTACGAATGCGCTGGGTCGCTTCGTATCCGTTCAGTATGGGCATCTACAATCACAACAGGAATATGTTAACCAATCACAGTAGGTATATGTTAGCAACTTCTAATAAGCATTACTCAAAACGGGTCTTAAGCAACAGGAGTGAGACTGCAATAGAAGAAGAATGGCTGAAAAGAAGTTGCTACGTAATCAGTGTGCTAGTTAGTAGGGGACTACATCCTAGGCTGCAGATTGCCTCGATGACCTTGGTAGAGGTCTTCCACAGTATGGTCAACCAATGTTTGTGGGAGGCAGCTTAGCCCTCCTAGGGTCTCTCCTTCATGGCCGCCCAGCGAAAGGTACCAATGGTACACCCACACAATTAACTACTTGACTACTACTGTATCACTTTGCCCGCACTGGGCTGGTGCTCTACATCTTTGTTGCTACCAATTGTGAGGGGGCATCATTGATAGCTTACTTTAGGGTGACTCTTCTATTGACGCATTCATAGTCCAAAGCAATGTGCATGTTCATTTCACTTGTTATGCTTTTATTTGTCAAAATCAATGTGCATGTTCTTGTGGACTTTGTACATGGCACGCACACACACACACACACACACACACACTCTCTCTCTCTCTCTCTCTCTCTCTCTCTCTCTCTCTCTCATATTGCAAAAAAACTGAAAACTGAAAATTGCAGAAATCAGAGACATTGCTCTGATTTGACGTGTGTGAAGTGCAGACTGAGTGGCTTTGTGCACAATGTGTGATTTCTATGGAACAAAGCCACAAGAACAATGTGGGATGGATGACGCAGAAAAATAAAGATCAAACTATGGAACAAGAATATTTGAGAGATGAATCTGGCCAAGAGGTGGCCAAGAGCTGACACAACCATCAATGGAAGCAAAGACCACACCCCTTCTAAGAACACATGGTATAAGACTTATGGCCGTAGGGTCTATGATTGGACCACCTCCCCAAGATTTGGTAGGCTTGGGGAGGCCTCACACACCCATGAATGAGAGGAAATACAAAGAAACTCAGCTCATGATTCACATATGTTGGCCCAAATGTGAAGTAATTGCACGATTAATTGATAGAGTGAAAGATAATCAATGCACAATAACTCAATCACAAAATGAGAGGTGATGTATTAATGAGTGAGAGAATACAATGCTCAAGGCGATCAACATGAATAATACCACACTTACGTGCTAATGAGTCACAAAGTGTCCTTTGATAATAAAAAGAAACCCTAATGGTTGAAACCCTAACCCCACCCTAGTGTCACTTAGTGCCTAGGATAGTAGGGACAACAACTGCATTTAATGACAGTTTAAATGCCTAGGGACGCCAGATCATAGATCAAAGGCCATCAACACATGACCCATGAGATGGCCTACAACTTCACATCCATGAAATAGGCAAATCAATCTAGAAACAATGACAAAATCCTAGAGAATAAAAGAAAATATAAGGCCATGGTTGCACAAGTTCATCCAAGTGGATATAGCAACCTATGACAGTACAAAGTATGAAAGATCATGTAACAAATGGAATCAAGTTCAAGCCTTGTCAAAAAGCTTGGAACTTTGGTCCTTCATAAAAAGATCTGCCAAGTTGTTTTAAGTGGGTACATAAGAAAACTCTGTATCTCCATTCACAAGTGGAAGCAGCAACTATAGTTTGTTTCTTACTGAAGCAAAAAAGAATAGATGTACCCAAGAAGAAACAGTTGCCACTATGAGAGACACGAGAATCTAAACATCCAGCCCAATCACTGTTAGAATATCTATGCAAAGAGAGTAAAGAATCAGCCTTGTAAAAAAGGCCAAGATCTTGGGTGCCTTTAAGATACAAAAAGATTCGGTTCATTACCGGCCGATGAAGTACTAAAGGGTTGTGCATAAAACTGCTCAACTGGAATATGGCAAACTGAAGATTACGCCTCATGTGACATAGATAAATCAAGCATCCAACAGCCTACTGATATATAAGGTAGTGTCAAAGAATCCACTACCATGATTATAAGTGAATCTGAAACCAGGCTCCGAGGGAGTAGACACAAGCTTGTAATCCTCATACTAAAAGCACTAAAGAAGCTATCCAATATACTTGGACTATGACATGTGCCATGATGATGCCCCCCTCAATGGTGGTAAATTGGATATCAAAAATAATAGTGAAGGAGACCAAGATCTGTCATGGCAAAGGTTTGCTAGGAATCATCCTTATATGCTACAATTTGACCAACATTGGTCCCAGTGACAAGCATGTCATCAACATAAAGCACAAGAATAATAAAATCAGAACCTTGATGTCGAATGTAAAGAGTAGTCTCAATAGGGCTATTCTGAAATCCAAGACGCAATAGGTGAGAATGTGTGCAAGCATACCAAGCCCCCGGTGAGCTTGCTTTGAACCATACAAAGCGTTCTTGAGACAACAGATTGCAAATCCTAGAGGCTAAGAAACATATACCTCTTCAGTGAGATATCCATGGAGAAATGTCATCTTGATGTCCAACTAATGTACCTCCCAATGAAAGTGGGCAGCAAGGGCAATAATACTTCTGATTGTAGTAATGCATGAGGTAGGGGCAAAGGTCTCCTCAAAGTCGATTCCTTACTGTTGGACAGAACCCTTCGCAACAAGGTGGGCTTTGTACCTATCAATAAAATAACCTAACTTTCTTTAGTTTTTATAAACCCATTAGGCACCTATTGCACACTTGCCCTGAGGCAAGTCGCATAGCTCCAAAGCATCATTCTGATGGATGGAATCAATCTCTGGCTTCATTCCTCCCACCCAACGATTATCTAGAAAAGCATCTTTATAACATTGAGGTTCTTCATTATATGCTATGGCCACCAATGCACATGCAAGAAGATTACCTTACTCCTTATGAGGGGAGGCTCGTGTATAGGCAACCAAAGGAAGAGGCTGCTTGCTGTCCCGAAAGGGTGTCTAGCAACCAATAAGGGACTCCTTTAGGCTGCTGAATTTCAGCCCATGTGTGCTCCAACTGATTATGAATAGGGGTCTGCTCATGGGACAAGGTATCATGATGCTATTATGGCTGTAAATCAGGCTGAATTGGTTGCTGTAATGGATATGTAGGTGGTGGAAATGAAGGCCAAGAAGAAGGACCAAACATCGAACCAATATGGAAAAAATGACACTAGGCTGTCAAAGATGTCTGAAGCATCAATAGTAGGCTGTTTTTGACAATCCAACAAGGAGTGAGAAGCATTTTCAGCCAAGATAATATCTCGGCTAACAATAATCTTGTTTGTAGAGGGTTGAGAATAGCGATACCCTTCGCTTTCAGTACTATATCCAATAAATATACAATGAACAGCTTTATCATCAAGCTTGTGCCTTTTCTAAGAAGGCACATGAGAATAAGCCAATGAGCCAAAAGTCCTCATATGAGAGAGACAAGGCTTGGAGCCAATCCATGCCTTGTAAGGAGTAATGGTGCATAAAGTTCTTGTGGGACACCTGTTCAAAACATAAGCGGCACATAGAATAGCATCGAACCCAAAAGAATTAGGTAAATTCTTACTCTTTAGCATGCATCTTGTCATCTCCATGGATGACCTATTCTTATGTTCCGCTACTCCATTTTATTGTGGGGAGTATGTGAAGGTGCATTGATGATGCATAGATGTAAGATGCTTTGAAAATTGTTTGGAAAGATATTCACCCCCTTGTCGGTGCAAAGAATCCAAATGCAAAAGCTGCTTTGGTTCTCCACCATGGCAATAAAAGTATTGAAGCAAAAAAAGACTTCAAGTCTTGAAGCAATAAAAGACTACAGACTAGACTTTAGCCCATATACCCAAGTGAATCAAGATTGTCATCAATAAGTGTAAGAAAATATTCAAATTCACTAATGGATTTAGTCCTCGTGGAACCACAAACACCACTATGAAGGAGATGCAAAATAGATGGAGAATGAACATAAGAATCCTTAGGGAAGGAGAATCAATGCATCTTACCAAGTAAACATCCTTCACAAATGTGATTTGATGGCAAGTGAAGTGAACTTTTGGAAGATCTTTCACCATATCCTCTAACTAGAGCTTCATCAATGCTCAATAATTAATGTGGCTAAGCTTTTGATGCCATAAGTGTGTATCTTGGAAAGATCCATTTGTTAATAAGACACTACCAACAAGATTTTTAACAACTGGCTGGTGATACGTAGCAAGACGATACAGACCTTTAGTGAGAGTGCCTATCAAAACAATGGAAGAAGAAACTTTGATCAACAAATACCGCATATTAGGGGCCATCAAGAGTGGCATAAAACCTTGAAGTTGCAATTGTTGAAATCTATCACGAGGACGTGAAGTTTTATTGCTTTATTAGCATTTGATTAAAAGTTAATCAAATGTGCTAATGTGACTTGTCCATGTTAGGTACAAGTCAATTATTTCACATTGTGGGACCTAAGACTCTAAGATATTAGTTGGTGCCAAAGGCAAAAGTTGTAATAAATCATGCTTGTTGACAAGTACTAGGTGATACCTAGTGTCAGATTTTGGCCTAGAGCAATTTATTGGCTACTAATGTCAGAAGTGACATTAAAGACTGGATACTAATTAATTAATTAATATCCGTCTAAGGGCTAATAACTACTTAGGAATACTTGGAAGATAAATTGGCCTAGCCAATTTAACTATTGGCTAATGAAATTAGTTTTTTTAGCACTAGAATAATTATTAAATTAAATTTTAGAAATAATATTTTGAACATTAATAAGCTAGATGATAGTGAAAAATGGAATAAGAAGGTTGCTACTTGGCAAAACTTGCCTATGCAAGTGAAAAAAACATTTAGGGGTTGATAGAGTCTATCCCAGCCATTGTGAGAGAGGAGGCTAGAGAGTAAGGAAATGCTACTGATGTGATTCGCAGTTACCTTAGACCAGTCTTAAAATAGATGACAGCAATTTAAAGCCCTCCAGAAACACGTGATAAGAGCCCAAGGTCCTTCTAGTACATATGACAGCATACATGAGGGGACAACTGTCTTTCTGGTGGTCCTAAGATATAGGTGACTGCTTTCATGGATGTTTGGGCAGGGCAGCAATAGTTTTTCAACATTTCTCGCAATGAAACTCTGAAATTTCTCTGTCCATAGCATTCTCTCTTATTCCCCAACCATTTCTCAAGTTATCTCAACATTTTTCAGCAATTTGACCCATCATAGAAAGCGATTTGACCCATCATAGAAAGCGATTTTAATCAATCTTTGTTGTAAACCCTAATTTACAGAAAAAATTAGGTTTTGACAACCATCCAAGATGCATGTTCAAAATTAAGGGCCTAGGACTTGAATTCCAAGAATTGAAATTGAGGAATTTCAAGGAGATTCAAGAGGTCAACCAACCAATATCAGATTTGGGACTGAATTTGTCTTTGAAGCAACAGGGTGAAAGCCAATCCCCAAGCAAACCAAGGGGCAAATTGGTTTGAAGGCTTGCTTGTCAATTTTGACAACAAGAGGCACTTGGATTAGCGAGGAGATCCAAGGACCTCAATTATACTCCATCTATTTGCAATAAAAGTTAAAGAAATACTGCAAGGGGTACTAGTTTTGGGGCCAATAGGCTGTCCAATGTCCAAGACATTGCCTTTTAATTGCATAAGTGGCATTGTTAGGACATATGACTATACCCCTCCTTGGGTACATGAGAGAGAGAAAAATAATGCTCAGCAAGTGGCGATGTGCTTAGATGCACCATTGTCAAAATATCAAGTAGAAGTCGCTTCAATGATAGAAAAACAAATATCATGAATAGAAGGATCATAGTGACACTAAATGACAAAAGTATAATGCTTAAACTGACAATAGTTTACGGTCTTGTGTGAAAGCAAGACCGGACACCTTCTTCTTCTCCGATGCAATATGCTTATGACATCTAGTTATATCGTGCCCCGTCTTTTAACAATAATTACACCTCTTGGATTTGTTGATTGTACCCTTTGAAGGGTTGAAAGAGAATGCACCAGCATGGAAGAATGTCTTCGATGGAAAAGGAGTGGAAGTAGAAGAATGACCAGCATGAAAGTTAATTGATTTTTTACCAGTGAGCTTGTTTTTCAATTTCAGTTTGGATTTTCCACAATGATGGAAAAGGCCTATTCAATCACCATGGTAGCATTGTAGTTGAGACGACTTTGTTCTTCCTGTAACAAAAGAGACATAAGCTAACTATACGTTCCTTGGTTGCCTATAGCTACCAAGTGCAAAGTGGTAGCAAAACTTTGATATGACTCCGGTAAACCTTTAAGAGTGATGGAAACAAGTTGATTATTTGGGACCTCTTCATCAATATTTAATAATTGTTCAGAAAGATCTTCATTGCATACTTGATACAACGATGCAAGCTTATCCCATGCATCCTTGGCTATCATGTATGATCCAATGTGTAGAATGATACCTCTCTTCATGGATAAAGCGATTAGGGCATGTGCTTAGGCGTTACAACCATCCCATAGAATTTGCTTTTGAGTGGAAGGCAATGTGGAAGAGGAAAAGGATTCGGAATCATGATAGCCACCTCACAATGTGGAGGCGGGATGTGGTGCCAGCATTGGAGAAGCTAGCCTTTGCCCAAATAATATAAACCACTGATAGAAGAGATGCTAGTTGCTTCAACAAAGCTGAGTACTATGAAAATAGTAATTTTCTCTTGTTGTTTTCCTGCTGAGAAGAGAGAAAAATATGCTGAAAATAATAATTTTCAGAAATAAAATAATACCCGAACAAGGTAGACATCAGCAATATGCTGAAATCAGAGATTAGTGGCTGATATGCTCAAATAATATGGACAGTAGAAGAATTTGAGAGAATTCACCCAATAAATGCGCTAAAATAATAGAATTTGTATTCAATGTTGGGAAAAAACAGGACTAGCAACCAAATAGTATGAATTTTGAGCACCTCGAGGGCAAAGAAAATGAATTGAGGCAAAACCCCAGATTTCAAGTACATCGGAAGTGAAATCCAGCAAAAACCCCAAATTTCACCCAAAATTTGAAGAGAGATTGTAGAAACTGGATAAAACTATTACCCGAATGCCGCACCTATCAAGCTTGATTTTGAAGAAATTTGATGAATCTCAAAAAAGCTCCAAATTTTTTGAAGAAATTTGGGTGAAATTGAGCTTGAATGCAACAAACCCCAAAAATTATTGGGAAATTAAAGAGAAATTCGAAGAAATTGTGTGAAATTTTACCACATATTGCTGAATGTCACACTCATTGATGAATTTAGCCTCAATGGTAATGACAAATCCTTGAAAAGCCCCAAACTTATTGGTGAAATTTGGGCCAAATTCAGCCAATTTGATGAAAAGCCCCAAAATTGGGGATGACTAAGGACTAATTTCTCCAATTCAATAATGAATTTTCAACAAAATTGATGGAAACCCCAAATTTTTTGGATTTGAGACAAAATTCAGAGATTTTGAAGAAAAACCCCAATTGAAGAAGCAAGGGCTTGTTGCAAAATAAGAGAATGATAATAATAATCATTATTATTATGGAGGCTATCAAGGACAAGGTGGCAAGGTCGGTGATGTGAAACTAGTCTTGTAAGATTGAAGTGTAGCAATGAAGCACAAAGAAGTGTACACGACTAATAGAGAGAGGGAGTGATCATAGCACGATTGCAAATAGAATGTGAAGTGCAAAGTACAAAGTACAACCCTAGACTTTAGGGTTGTGAAAGTTACTTAAAATGTGTTCACACACAAATGTGTGTATTGTGCAGTAAGTGACCAAAACGTATAGTGTAAATACACAAATGAAATAAAAGTGACGGGGAAAAAAACCTCTTTACGAAGAGTAAAAGGTGCCCCAATGTCCTACGTGCGGATCACCGATACTCATGTGTGAGCGTAGGTGTGAGTAAAACCCAACAAAACCCCCTGGAGTGATAGGTCACCGGCATACAATGGTCATCCGCCAAAGAAGATGAAATTTAAAGCATTGCGGAATGCTTCAAATTTGTTGTGAGGAAGATCTTTGGTGAAGATGTCTGCCACATTCTTGTTGGTAGGATAGTAGACAAGGCTGATATCCCCTACATGTAGCATCTCTCTAACAAAGTACTAAAGTACTATTGTATCTCAATGTGTTTCGTGCGTACATGGAACACTAGGTTCCGTGCCACTACAATGGCACTCAACTGTTAGTAAACAAAGGAGTAGGCTCCATGACAAATACATCAAGATCAGCCAACAAATGTCTCAATCATGCACATTCAATTGTAGTAGTGAAAGCTACCTTGTACTCAACTTCACAAGACCATGTGGCAACAGTGGATTGTTTCTAGCTAAGCCAAGAAATGCAAGAAGAGCCAAGAAAGAAACAATTGCCACTGGTAGAGTGACGAGAATCAAAATCACCAATGTATCAAGCTTGTGGACCTTGCTTCAAACCATACAAGGCCTTTTTCAGTGTGCATACCAAGTGTTCGTATCCTTTAACTGCAAAACCAATGGGCTGCTGTAGATACACTTCTTCCTGAAATTCCCCATGTAAAAATGCAGTTTTAATATCAAACTCGTGCACAATCCAACCATAATGCGCAGCGAATGCAACCATACACCTAATAGTAGTCATACGGGATGTAGGAGTAAATGTCTCCTCATAATCAATGCCTTTCTTTTGCGCAAAGCCGCCTTTGGCCACAAGCCTAGCTTTGTACTTATCAATGGATCCATCCGTTATTCGTTTTAGCTAAAAAACCCATTTAGTACTAGTGGCTTTCTTCCCAACAGGCAATGTAACTAAATCCCATGTTTGATTCTTCATGATAGAATCATATTTAGCTTGCATTGCTGCCATCCAATGCACACTCTGTTGTGCATCCTCAAAAAAATCAGGCTCATCATCATCATGTGTGTTTGCTGCCATAACAAATTCCATAGCATTAGCAAAATCATGCAAACATGTTTGTCTTGGAGTGAGACCAGCAAGAGGAGCATTCAAATGACTATCTTGCATAGTCTGCAAATACCTACTTATGCGCCTAGCTTCCTAATTATGTACATGCTCTTGTTGAACTTGTTCAACATCTTGCTGAATATTCTGATCAGCCATAGTCTGAATTTATGCATTATTTAAGGGAGCAGCTAGCTGACCATTTTGTTCATTTAATGGAGCTCCAACTATATCATCAAAAGAAATGGGCAGCAGCCCTTCAAACACATCTTTTGCAGCTTGATATGTCTCGTAACTAGCAAGAGATAATTCTGATTTTTCATCAAAAATCACATCTCTACTGACAAAAACTTTCTTGGAAACAAGATCGTACAATTTGTACCCTTTGCTTTCACTAATGTACCCCACAAATATACATTTGACAGCCTTATTGTCCAACTTTCTTCTCAACGCTTTGAGAATTGTTGGGTTTGACTCACACCTATGCTCATAGAGGAGTGTCGGTGATTCGCGCTAGGACAATGGGGCACCTTTTACTCTCCTTACAAGAGGTTTTTGCCCCCAATTATATTATCTTCTATTACATGTGCTTATGTCACATAATGGGTGTGAACGCACATTAACAACCCTAAGGTTTAAGGGTTGTACTTTTGTACTTTCACTTATACTCTTGGAAATTGCATTGGGAGTCATGATGTGTCTTCACTCTCTTACTCTTCACTATCAATTGTGTACTCGCAGCTAAGTTTCAATCCTCCATATCTCTCACATTTGGTATCAGAGCTCAACATTATCCAACTTGGCCTCTGCAGGCTCACTACCCCAAGCTCGTTAGCTCTTGCTCCCTGCCCATCCAGTAGCAGCCCAGTAGTTGCCAACTGCAGCTATAGCCACCTCCAATCCCCAACTGCAGGTTCGCCAACTTGTAGGTCACCTGCTTGGTCCACCAACAGCACTGCTAGTACTGCCCGCCAACGCATTGCCTATAGTGCCTCCTCTGCCCTAGTCCATGCCTACCAACCACGAAACACCACCACCTGTAGCATCCACCACTTGCAAGTCCGCCCCCCTAGCCACTAGCAGCTTCCTGTCCACCAGCGATGCTGCGCTTCCAGCCGCCAACGCTTGTCCGCCTGCACTCCGCCAGGTCCACCAACTACCACGTAGCTCTGCCACCTCGGCCATCAGCACCAGACCCGCCAATACAAAAGGTAAAAGGAGACAACATTAGCTCTATTCTCCGTTTGCAGGATGCATTATTTGTGCCAAGCATAAAGAAGAATTTGTTGTCCATTTCTTCTTTAGCAAAGTGTGGTATGCATGTCACATTTGATGGTGACAAATGTACGGTCAAGGATAAAGAATTCTTGACTTTGGTTTTGACTAGCACATTATGTCATGGACTTTGAGTTAGATGCCTATTTGATTGATTGGTCAGTCTATTTAGCATCTACTCTTACTCCTACTATGTCATGGGCAGAGTTATGGCATGCTTGCATGGGGCATGCCAGCTGCACATGTGCACAATCCACTACAGGGTCCATTGCGCTCTCTCTCTCTCTCTCTCTCAAGCCTCAAAGTTCTCTCTTTCTCTCAACCTTCTCTCTCTCAATCCTACACTTCTTTTATTTGTATGATTATTCATGTATGATGTATCCACTCTCATCTATTTACTTTTAATCTGCAGTGCATATTGCACATGCGACATATGCCATAGAGATTTTAGTATGTCACCCTCATGTATTCATCTTATATACTCTAATAGCATTGCTATTTAGACTTTAAATAGCTATTCTAACATCTTTAGTCCAAAATAATCAAGTTTTTTTTTTAAATCATACTAATATAAATCTTAAGGTACCATTTACTACCATACTCTATCATACCATACAGTATCATACCTTTTGTACTTGACAACTATGGAAAGAAAACTACAAAAGAACTCAAAATAGAGATGCTTAGGAAATGGAATCCATAACAAGACAAGAGGCAATACAAAAGCAAAAATGAGTCACCGACTGTGTGGGCACTAGCACTAGCTCCCTCTCTCCACAATAACCTTCAAGTATGGTGTATGCTGAATTGGGCACCCGAGGAGAGAGTGTAAAACTATCAATAGGCCAAGATATTGAACAAGTTGGCCAGCAAGGTGTGCAACAACTAGAAAAAGTCAACCAACCAAAAAGTAACCAAGCAACCATAAACTGGCACCAAAAATATAGGCAACCAAATCATATTTGAAAGAAATTTGCCCACCAATGGGAACGTGCACAAACTTACTCTAAACTAACAATATCCATTAACACCCTCTCTCAGTTCCTGGTTGATCTGGTGCAATACAAATAATGTGGCAAAATGAAACCTCTTAGTTAGTCTCAATTTCAGGCACATCTCTGAAATGTACCTTTTGTGCTTTAACGCCTACACTGAATATGGGCTTGTCCTATAGTCTATGATATTATAAACCCGATTCGCATACCTTTAAATATACAATGTTAATGGCTCATCATAGTACAAACAACAATAGCACATACCAACTCCTAAAAATAGAAAGTAGTAATAATAGCTCTCTATGCCTATCAACAACTTCTCGGCCCTTTGCAATAGCATATGTGACCATGGATTCCCTACCTTCAACCAGACTGCCAAAGTGTCTCCACATATGAGCTCTAACTAGGAGCCAATCCCAACAACAAGTTTTCAATCTATTAGTCTTTGGTCGATGCCTAAGGAAAAACTACTTTCCAGGTGTGTGGAACGTATAGATGAGGCCCAACTACCCCCGCCCCCCCCCCACACCCACCACACCATCTCACACTTACTTCTCTCTAGTACTAGAGAGTCGTGAGGGATGGCATGCATGATGCATCACCAACACTAGCAAGCTAGAAAGATGGCCCACACAACCAATGCCAAGGCTCCATGGCTAGAGCCTAAACCTAAACCTAAAGATGATGAAAATCATCCATGGAGTCATTACCCTTCGATGTTGTCTACTTCTCCTTTTACAATGCTAATAATGTTTTGTGGTCCTTCTACAGATGTCCCTTCTTGCAAGTTGCCACAATAATAGCAACTAGGTTTCTTCTTTCGAAGATCAACCCTCTCTCAAGCTCAAACATCTAGAGCACTGTTAGGGCTTGGATTCTGTCATCTATTTAGTACTATTTCATACCTTAGTACTTGTATGCATTTAGGTTTATGGGATTAGCATGTGTAAAGTGACTTTAGCTTTCATATGATGTTTCACCTAAAAGTTAGGGCGCAGGTAAAAAACGTCAAGCAGTTGTATTCGAGCAGTGGTTGTATGATCAAGAATGAAATATGATGGGAGACAACGCCCTGAGATGGCTGTTGATGTTTGATCCTATTATCCTTTGGTTGTTCCTTGAGTATTAATGCTGTCTACTTCAAGTTATTTCATCAGGAATGGTCGTGATGACAGTAAACTATGTGATATCTTTCTAGATAGCACTTCTGCATTCGTGAATATGATATGTGTTTCATGTTTCAGTATCTTTCATGAATATTATATGCGTATAATGGCTGTAAATTTGTTTAAGAAGTTTCCTATAGTGTTACAGTTATTGCGACAGGCCGGTGTGTCCTGTGTTTCTGTTGTGGTCTTGAGAGGCCAAAAACAAGCACCTAGAGAAAACATCCTCATCAAAACCCGAATCCAAACACAAGTCTCCAATCACTCATAGACGAGTAAACAATATTTGTATGTTGGTTACAGTCCGCTCCATCAAGAGATGGTGATTGTTTGATACCGTCTCCTCGTCAGTCCACTCCTTCGAGAGACAGTGGCTGCTCGACTCCTTCCTCTTCTTCAGCTTCTCGGTCCGCTCCATTGAGAAGCAACGACTGTTGCCCACCCATTGCTCAATCTGAGCCCCACCCTTCACCCTTACCTACTCAAGTTTGAGAGGCCACCTCTAGGAGTTCTTCACCACCCTAGATACCTTCTTCGGCACGACTAGTGGCACTTCCTTCATCCTCAAACACTTTGGAGTCCGTGATCCATGAGTTTTTGGATTCCCTATCTGAGGGGGGTTCAGAGGGGAATGTTATTTCTTTGCCCTCAAAGGGGGCATCTACTTCTTCTTCGACTTCAGCTGGGGCCCCTCCACCTCCCACCTCAGAGGGGAAACCTACTCCACAAGAAGTTCTTCACCCATCCTCTACTTTCTTGGGGTGGCTGTCTTCGACCAGTCATCTCTTCTATTGATACCAAGGATCTTCAGGTACCACCTAGATCGAGACCTCGAAGGTTCAGCCACGACTTGGTGATGAGGCCTTCGTATTCCTTCCAGCATGGATGCACGGAGCTAGTGGCTTCTCTCCCGAGGTTGAGTTTCAGGTTTTCCAATTCACTCTGTCTACTGTTCTTTACACTATAGGTTCCCTTCCAGTGGAAATCTTGGATCTTAGGGATCCTCTACTTCTTCGTCCTCCTCTTCTCTTCTTGCCTTGGTCACTTGGTCAGCATGGAGCCCCCTCCTGAGATTGAGTACGAGCATATCCTTATGGTTCTCGGCACCACACAAAGTCCGACATTCCTCCTCTGCATTGCATGTTTTCATCATCTTAGTACTAGGACGCTTGGGCAAGTGAACAATTTTCCCACGAGGGACACTGTCCAAGTGGCACCTACTGCATGAGCATTCTTCAGCATGTAGCATTCCATCTCCACCTCACTTGTTTCCCTTTTTGGGTCTGAGAGGGGGTGTTGAGAAACCCTTTACCCGCAGTTTGCATTTTTGCGTTTCTGCGTTTTGCATTTAGGGTTTGCAGCCCCAAAAAGAGACACCATCCTAGACTGACTACATCTATTTATAGGCCACTCTCTCATCCATTCCTCACGGCTGATTTATTCAGTCCGTCACCTCTTCTCTCCCGCCTCTCCACTATCCTCACACCCCTTTAGGAGGACATTGTGGTTCGTGGTTCGTGGCACTGTCTTCATCATCTTCCTTGTGCTACGACACCCTTGTTCCATTGTATCACATTCACTCCATGATTCAGAACTTCATCATTCCATTCATCAAAGTTTCTTCTCTTTTCTCTTCTCTTCTCCATGTTTGCCAAGTTCACTCCGTGTTCCTCCCCACAAACCCTATTGTCTCGCTAGTACGTCATCTTTTGACAACAACTACCATGTCAGTATTGGGTGCAGTGATGGAAGGGTAAGAATCTGCTATGTTTGACTACACTAACACAAGAAAGAGACAGACAGAGAGAGAGAGAGAGAGAGAGAGAGAGCACTCTGAAAAAAAAAGAACATTGCAAAAGAACCTAGAATATAGATACTTGGGAAATAGAATCCATAACAAGACAAGATAGTACAAAAACAATAGTAAGTCACCATCTATGTGGGCATTGACACTAGCTCCCTATCTCCACCAGAACCTACAAGTAGGGTGTATGCTAAATAGGATCACTGGAGGAGAAAGCACCTAGCTAAAGATAAGACAAGATAATGAACAAGTCAGTCAGCAAAACATACACCAGCTGAAAAATTCAAACAGTCAAAAACAAGTGGCTATAAACTGGCACCAAAAATATAGGTGATCACATCCTATCTGGAAGAAATGTGCCCAACCCACTAGAACATTCACAAACTTCCTCTCATGAACTAACAATATCCACTAACATAGAGGTCTTACATGTTTGAAACTTGGGCTTCCATCTCTGTAATATTTCCACTTGAAATATTAAGCCGACTTTAAAACCCACACATCTTGCGCAAAAGTAGTACAAAATGATCTCCCACGTCGATTAATGTCGGTGGCTAAGTATTCCCTCCGCGCTCAATGTTAAGCTCCGACTCTGTGTCGTGCAAAAGAGGCTGGGGCTTAAAGACCGCAAGCCACACGAGAAACACCCCTTACATAAAGGCAAATGGATAAAAGATTAAGGTAGCGCAATTTTTTTTATTAATTACCCCTCCCCTCAACCGATGCATGGCAGGGGGAGAGGGAGTGTGTGGAGAAGTAAGTTAAGTGGAGAGAGGAAGGAGTGTGGTGTGGGGATGCATGAGGGAGGGAATGCATGAAAGCCCTCCACGTGTGTGGAGCTCCCTCCCCCTCCAAGGCTATATAACCTCCCCCTTAAGCTTGGGGGGAGGCACGAAGGGAGAGAGAAGGAGACAAAGGCTGCCGTGCTGTCTGAGGAGCGCCGCCACCACACGCCACCCGTTGCAGCCGCGGCACTGCCGCCCACGATCATCCTCATCATCGTCCACCTGGCCGTCGTCCTCTCTCCAATCATTACCCCCCCCCCCCCTCCACGCTTTCTGTAAGAAGCAGAAGCTTCTAAGGATAAGGCTTCCATAAGCCTTGTGCACACAGCCTTTTCCCCGGTCTTTTAAAAACCCACATCTGTAAAGGGAATTCCTGCGCAAGGGGAAAGTAGGCAAATTTTGAGGCTGTTTTGCCAAAGCTTGGAGGAAGTTCAGAAATCGCATAGAGACAAGGACAAACCGCGGAGTCCAAATTCCACAACATCAACGATGGCTCCAAAACAAAAGATGCAAGACGCACGCACGGAAGTCTCCAACCCGAGCATACGCATGGACATCCCTACGAGCCCTCAAGCCCAAGTTCTTAAAAGAATGAATCCGCATTAAAGCAATGCATTAGGCACGTTAAATTTCATGGGAAGAATGCATTTACGCATGTTTCTAATTCACGTAGTCTAGTTAAAATACATTTGGAAAATTATCTCCTTGAACGATTTACAAGGGTTAGTGCATGTCATGCAAATTGGATTTTGCTTGCATTTCCAAGTTGAAATTCCTAAGCACATATTGCTCAGGTTTAAAAGATGAAATTGTTTAAATGCATCTTTGATTGACCGCGGAAAAGAAAAGCGCATAAGGCATTTAGGTAGTAATTTTCTACTTGTAGATTCGAATGACATAATCGTTGTCGATGTTGTCCAAGTAGTTGCATTGCACGGAAATGAAACCATGGACTTGCATGTTGCATGCGAAGATGCTTGTAGTTTAAGATGGATTAAGTGCCGTAGAATGAATTAAGTCAACAATAATCTTATGATATTCGCCATGCATAAACTTCATCTATCAAAGTTGTATCTAGAAAAGGTTGCATATCATATGAAAGCCTAAAATTCAATTGCATTAAACGAAAGGTTTTAGGCAAAGTTCTTAGTGTAAATCTAAGTAGGTTTTATGCGGCTTAACCCCAAATTGTCAATCATTATGATTCTAGCAAGAAAAAGAAATGGTCAATTGTAAACCCTATAGTTGCATTGAAGGAAAAGTCTATGATTTGCACACTTACATGGAACGTTGCACCTTGAATCTATTTATTTGCATCTCTTAGGAAAAGTATTTGCATCTCTTTTGAGCAAAGATCATTCTTGTCGCAAGACAATTAGATCGTTTTAGGTAGATCATTTGTAATATTATAACCCTCAAGGGATTCGTAAAAGCTTAACTAGATGGTACGATGAACACTTCAAAGTGCTAGGTAGGGTTTAGCACGCTGAAAATTCTGCCTAGTATAGCACTTGGGATGCCAAGTCAATACTTTTGATCCCCAAAGGTCCTACCCACATTCACGGAATGTTGGGTTAATTGGACACCCATGCAATAACGATCTAGGGTTTTACCCTAAGGATCAATCGACCTAATACTAAACTTGCGACTGAGTTTAGAATCCCTAGGGCCAAGCATGGTAACCTAGTAAGGTTAGGGATTGGGTTGGGTAAGAAGACACCCCAAACCCTACATCTTGACTAAACATACTTCTTGACCAAGGAACGTCATTGATGGGAGATTGATCCCACAAGTTTAGATATGACTCCTATGCAACAAGTTGCAACGTCGCATGGCCTTGTGTTTAAGTCACAAGATGGATTTGCCACTCCGTAGAACAAGGTTGGCAAGTTCTAGTAAAGGTCTAACTTGCAAGAGGATGAGTAATACTGCTGCTGAGTTGCCAAGTTAGGGTAACGAGCATTTGACAAACCAAGTTAGGGCGACGAGAATTGCCCAGGATTTACTATCTTAATTTAAGGAACCTAAGGTGTTTGGGTTAACAGGGTATAACCCTAACCCAAGGGTACAAGGATACACAAACAACGAAACCCTTGGGAATCTTACCAAGTCGCAATTTTATCCCGGATTGAATGCTGGATGCATTCGGAGAGAAGAATTCACACCTTAGCAGTTGGCCAAATAAACGACCACTAGATTGATTGTGTTTGTACAGTTAGAAGCACTGTTTGTATTGCTTGCTCAAGGAACTAAGAATGGAAAGATAATTAATGCTTCAAGTTGAAGGCCTGGAGGGAGAGGCAGCATCAGTTACCCCCGACTGTCTGCCTGACCCTAACCAAGGGGGTTGTTAGCTGCGCCGGGAAGTGGACACCAAACACGCGAGAGGTCTCTCTGTTGGACGCTACTTGGAGTAGGAGGACGCTTGGGTGCCAGAGGGGGCTCTGGCCGTAAATCCCTTGCCTTCCGGGCCTTGCACAAGAGGCCAACGTGGCTCGGGATTGGATCTCGAGGCCCGCATTCTAGTCTACGGGTGGAAACTTGGATTAGTAATCCATGAGAATTGCTGGATTGCCTTCGGGCGGATTATGGATTAGCCTACGGGCTAGATTATATGATGTATTCCAAAGATAAATAAGATCAATTGTTGTAAAGGAACTTGCTGTCAAGATTGTGAGAGAGAAGGAAGGAGTCTCACTTGTAGCTTTCTTGCTTGCACAATGGGGGAATACACACAAGGGTGGAGGTTGAAAACAGTTTTCCTCTTCTTAGTTGTGTAAGCCAAAAGAACTCTCATACAAAGAAATAGAAGAACCCTATATATGGGTCTCAAACCAAACTCAACTAGCTAAGGTGGCATACTAACTGAGCCACGAACTAGAGTAGATAAGGATAGCTGTCATGTAGCTATTATTCATGGGCGGTGTACCAACCGCATCTACAACTGACAAGTCGGTGACATAAATGCACAACGGTCACCCTGGCATATCACGAGTGGAGCTCGATATCTCAACACTTGCTTGACATTGTTTTTCTATGTCAGTGTTAAGATTACGTGAAGGAACCGGTGACTAATTGAATAATTAAGGAAGCTGTTTTATGCGTGTCCAACTAAATGTGGTAGGTAATTAGACAACTAAAGCAACCTCGAGGAAAGTGCGGTGGATGTGGCTATGGGTCCGTCCTACGGATGGGTGGTCCCGGTTGGCCGAGAACTTTTCTCAAAGGAAATGAACGGAATGGAACTATGCCTTATAGGCAGAGAGGTCAAGCTTTGCATCCCTCTCGTTTCCCATTCTCCTTGAACCAAGTGCAACATGAATCCGCTTCGACCCTAACGTTTCTGCGTAAAGTAGTTCGCCTGGGTTCGACGCTAGCTGCCGTTCTAGGAATTTGACCACTAGGAAAGCCCCGATTCAAGTTAGTCCTAAGTGGGAACGGCCGGAATGCTTCCGCTTCGTGGGAGACTCGAGAGGACCTAGATCGCAAACCCCGTGACATTCCGTGGGTATGCTGGGCGGCGCTTTCTAGACTCTCTTCTCGATAGGCTGCTAAGACGTGTCCTGTAAGTGAACACGTGGACACGTTGCATCTCCTCACCGTCCAATGCCCCCATCCATGGCCCAACCATCTTGGGATATGCACCTGTGTGTAGATTCACTAGAATTGATAATGCCTTCCACTACTTGTACATAATATTCTCAAAGTCTCCTTTGCTTCATTGTTTGTAAAATGATCATGACCTTGGGTTTTCCTAATACATTCTACAACACTCTCTCTTTGCACTTCCCAGATCCTCATTATGATTCAATATCTGGGATCTACTATATACATGAGTACAAAATTAATTCATTTCATCTTATGTAAAAATGCCCATAACCTTGGAGCTTTTGTTGTCCTGCATCACAATCGGTACAAAGCCTTCAATAACCGTTTACACCTTGTGTTGTTCCTTGCTTAGGTGCATCCAAAGAATAATTATGAATACTTTGCAACAAATCAGCAAAGCATCTAATCAACTGCAAATGCATAACATGCATCCATACTTGGATTCAAATCCTGATTGAGCCTCGAGCATTCACAAGAACAATAAACTGCAAAGGAGGCATGTCAGCCACTGGTAACTTAAATGCAATAGTTGTTAGCAGCCTAGTCGGCTCATGTGTGAGTCTAGGCTATGCCTGATATTACTAGGTAATTTAGGCATTTTATAGTGGTCATATGAGTGATTATTTAGGCATTTATTGCTGGCTGACCACCTACCATATTTGGCATATTTTGGGCCTATTTATTCAGTGGCTCCTCCTCTCATCCAATTATCATCATTCTTCAAGTGGTCTTGTTGTTGGAGAGAGGAACTACTGCCAGTGCCCAGGCCCCACACAGCCAGTGACTCATTGTTATACACGTCATTCTCGTGTTTCATATATGGATTCCATTTCCTGAGCACATCTCTTAGTTCTCTTCTTGTGCAATGTTCTTTTGATCTTTTGTTCTTTTTCTTCTATCTTGTGTTCAACAGTTTATGTGAGCACTTGTCTATGCTTCCATTGCTACACTACTTCTAACATGGTATCAGATTGCAAGATCTAGATTCTTGCTATGATTTTTCTGCTTATTACACGTCTTTTTTTCCTTGAGTTTTTCAGACTAGCAACCTGTGTTTTCAGCCTGCGCCTGGATTTCAGCCTGCAATCATTAGTTTGCTGGATTCAATGCTCCACCAGCCTGCATTTTTTATTCCTACCCCTAACCGTGGCTGTTTTGTACATGCCGTTTATGCTGTTTTTGGTAGTTTTTGACTAGTTCTTCTTCATTTTGCAGCAATTGGCTTTCATTTTTTGTCAGATTTTTAGTTACACTACATGTGAACTCTCATTTTGTGAAGTCTTTGCTGTTGGTCTGGCTGTATTCCCTCTCTGTATACCCTCTATCCTCTATGTTCTCTTCTTCTCCTCTCTGTATACCCTCTATCCTCTATGTTCTCTTCTTCTCCTCTCTAGATGGCTCCTCCATGCACTTCTACAGATGATAACTTACATGGACTTAACTATCTTACATGGAGTGTTGTGATGAAAGCTTGGTTTGTGCAGAAGTAGATTTGGTACATTGTATATGGAGCTATTTCTCAACCTCAGCGTCCCTTTTCTCTTCCCGATGGTTTTGATGAGGGCAACCATGAGGAAGCTATGCTTACATGGGATTTGGACAATGCACGTGTATTCTGCACTACTTCGGTGTATTTCTAAAGAAGTTCTATCGGCGCTTATCTCCTATAGGACATCACTAGAAATATGGTCAAAGCTTCAAATGTTGTACGAGGCACCTTTCCCCATGCGTACTGTGACCCTTTATGGATAGCTTCAACAGATAAAGTTTGAGTCCAAGGACACCATTCAGTCATTTTTGCTCCACGTTATACAAGTACAGGACCAGCTTCGACATATGCAATCTTCCCTAACAGAGGCACATCTAGTAGGCATAGTACTCTACAAGCTCCCCTCGGAGTTTGATAGAGTGGCGAATGCTTTGAGGGTGCACACATTCTCTACACCTGTGAGCTTTACATATATGTCCATGCTGCTTGAGCATGAGACATCTTTGCATTTATAGAGGAGACTCTCATCTCATTATGGCGGTTCCAGTGAGGCCTTTACAACTTCAGAGAGGGGTGACAGGAAGAAGAAGTCGAAGGCCCAGTGTTATCACTCTGGTAAGCAGAGCCACTTGCGAACGGACTACAAGGAGTTAGCAACCTCATGGAAAAAGACGGAGAAGCAAAAGCAGCTGGATGTGCAAACTATTGAGAAACCCTTAACCCTTCACCCGCAGTTTGCGTTTTTACGTTTTGCATTTAGGGTTTCCAACCCCAAAAAGGGGCGCCATCCTAGACTGACTATGATTATTTGTAGACCACTCTCTCATTCATTCCTCACGGCTGATTCATTCAATCCGTCACCTCTTCTCTCCAACCTCTCCACTACCCTCACACCCCTTCGGGAGAACACTGCGGTTCGTCATTCGTGGTTGTCTTCATCATCTTCCTTGTGCTACGGCACTCTTGGTCCCTTGTATCACATTCACTCCATGATTCAGGTCTTCATTCCATTCATCAGAGTTTCTTCTCTCTTCTCTTCTCTTCTCCATGTTTGCCAAGTTCACTCCGTATTCCTCCCCCCAAACCCTACTATCTCACTGGTACGTCATCTTTTGACATGGTATCAGAGCTGGATTTGGTCACCTAACAGCGAAGATCCTCCACTCCACTGAAGGCAAAGGCCAGTGGCTGGTTCGGCATCCACTTCTCTTCTTCTTCCACTGCATCATAATCTCGTTTTTGCAAATCAGATGTTTCAACTTGCAGATTTCAGATGTTTCAGATCTCTAATATAGATATATTCCCAACATTCTCACTATCATCCTTATCCTTAGCAAAAACTAAATACGCTGAAAGATGATTTTTCATTACTTTAGAAATAGCAGCTGCAGATACAACAAGGACAGATTCCCCTTTCAACTTTACATCAAGTGTGAGTATCTTTCCCTTATGTTGAATAGTGATCTCTTTTGCATATGAATCAATCACTGCATGCATACAATGGCACCATGGCATACCAAGCAACATATCACAACCCTCAAGTGGAGCAATGTAAAACTCTTCGTTGTCCACATATCCCTGTATGTGCAACCGAAGCTTTTCAATGAGTGGTGTGATACGTTCTGCAGGACCCTTACATGCCATTCCAACTTCCCCCATGGCTCCCATCTCATCCTCTTTGATGCCTAGACGGGCTGCCACGTCAGTAGAGATGAAGTTGGCTCGTGCATCATTATCAAAAAATATCAATGCATGCTGATCCCTAATTTTGCCCCATGCGCTACACAACTCAGTAGCATCATCATTGGGCTGATCACTAACAACATCGAGCACCAATCCCACTGATGTTTTGGGTCTTTTACCCTTAGGATCTCCCTGATTTTCTGATTTTGCAGCTTGCTGCCTATTGGGATGCAATATGACCCTCTTGCTCACAAATAAAGCATTTATTTGCAGCCATCAATTCCCTACATTGTGCCAATGTTTTCGAGCCCTTTCTTTGCTATTTTGGCCTATTTTCAAGCTGGTTTTCAGATATGCCCCTTTTCTCAACATTAAACAACTTTTTATTCGGTTTCTCCCCGCGCTCTTAGAAGCCCGAATCCTTTCCACGCAGCAAAGCATCGGCTGTAGCAGCAGTCTCTATGAGCTGAGACATGCTAGACACGGTGGATTTTATGCAAAAATCCCTGATTCCTTTGGGCAACCCACATACATATTTTTCCACTTGCTCACTAAGGGATACGGCACGATAAGAAGTGAGGGGCAGCAATGCATCCCAAAACTTCTTATTGTATTGCTCTAAATTCTTGCATTCCTTAGCATCAAGCTTGTTCCAAGCTGTCATGATGTCCACCTCAAAGGTACTCAAGCTTGTTCCAAGCTGTCATGATGTCCACCTCAAAGGTACTAGTCAACCAATTCGATACAAACATTTGCTTGAATTGTACCCATGTTGATGGTACTCTACCTTGCATCAAGAGCATGGACCACCACTGCAATGCATTCCCCTTCAAGAAAGTGGTTGCCTTTCGAATCTTAGAGGATTCGGTGAAGTTTCCCCCTGAATAGGCTGCATCAAACTGCTGAATGAAGGTCAAAGCTTTCAGCCTATCTTGTGCACCACTGAAGGACTCAAACTTCACTGCTTTTCCACCCTCATCATAGTCTTTTGCTTCCCCTTTGGGAGTCAAGTTGTCATACACTGACTGCTACAAAAAGGGCGCATTTGCTGTATTTACATCATGACCAAGCCCAAATGAAGCATTTGGATGACCAGCAATCATTCCTTGAGCCCCATAAGCATTCGGGGGTGCAGATGCATTGCCAAACATTCCACTTTGTAACCCAGGCATCAAGCCAATGCTACCATACATAGGGTTTTGTACATTTCCAGCCATACCCGAAAACAATGGGCCTTGCACACCATGCATTGGCTGCTGCATACCATAGGGATTTGTGCCATGCATTCCTGTATGCGGCCCTTGGCCAACCATTGCATGAAAAATCGTGCTACCACCAAAGTATCCTGGCTGCCCCATCATAGTATGCATGCCCGGCTGCCCAAAATCCATTGGATTGGCACTTCCATAATGGCCTTGCATTTGCATTCCTTGCCCCATAGGTACCAACTGTTTAGCTTCATTGGCCGCTTTAGGAGCTTCAAGTGAAGGATTTGGCACTACCTTCGGTGCATCTTGCTGTCTCGAAGGTGTAGAAGTTGACTTCTTCTTCTTGCCCTTGCTGTCCTTCTTCGGAGCATTCAAAAATTGGGTAAACTGAGGATCCTTTGCTAATTCAACAAAGAGATTTGATGCTGTCCTCATCCGATTCTTGAACTAGTCATCAAATTCCTCTTCACTTTGCTGGTCATCTACCTCATGATGGCTTGAAGGCCCTGCATCTTGCCCAACAACAACATTTTCAGCTTGTTATCCATCATGAGAGCCTTGTCCAAGATTAGGCATTGCATTTCCTTCATTCCCATGAGAATGTCCATACTGAGAGGCATCATCATTGCTTGATTCCATCTCACTATATGAAGACATGTTGCTGTGATTTCTCAGCTAAGCACAAAAATCAGCACTAGCAGAAAGCCTTGGCTTGCAATCAGGTGCCTTGGGCTCACTAAATCAAGAGATTGAGTGATTATCTCGGCAATGGAACCATGAAACCAGCCTTCCTTCTTGGATAGGGTGGTTTAACCTGATTAAGCACTTAATTACAGAAATTAGCAAATGAACATAAACTGAAATGCTCACTTTACCTTCATAAACTTGGACAGTGGACACCTTGTTGGCCCCAAAACTGGCGCCTCTTTCGGTATTTCTTTAATTTCAATTGCTGATGGATAAATAACAAGCCGAGATTTCACAATCTCCTTGGCTGATTCAAAAGGCCCTTGCTATTCCAAAAATCAGCAAAGCATTCAGGCAAATTGCCCCTTGATTTTCACCCAGGACTTGCTCTAATGGAACCCCAACTGGTCAAATGTTGCCCCAAATTCACAATAGATGGGCTGGCATCTGAAATCCTCACAATTCCACGAATTTCCGGTGCTGATTTCAGTGTACAATGCCTTTGACCGATGGCACGGGTCCCAAGGTGACTGCTAAACCCTAATTACTGCTGTAATTTAGGGTTTATAGCAGTAAACTCTCTGCTGTCCACCAAATTTGGCTATACTCTGCTACCCATGGCTGAAAATTGCTGAGAATACTTGAGCATAGACTGGAGGAGAAGAGAGAATGTTGTAGAAAGAGAGAAAATCAGCTGAAATGTATCTTCTGATTCGTAGCTCTGATGACAAATCTGATGGCACCAACAACTTCAAAGGGGGGGTAAAACACCAGACGAGCCCTCCTCTCCTGCCGCCGCCTCTCTTGAGGCAGAAGAGAAACCTACTGCCCCCTGTCTTGTCACAGCGCGCGATCAATCGTCGTCCTCTCTCAGAGCCAAATCTGATCACCTCCTCTCTCTCCACCAAGCTCTGAATGGCTACCATGCAGCTTCCACCACCCTCCAACAGCCTTCTCCCTAGTTGCATGAGAAAGTTTTGCCAAGTGGCAGCCTTCCTAATGCATTTTCAGTCATTAAATTAATTTTTCAGAATTAATTAATTCTGAAAATTAATTTCAGCCCTTTTGACCCTGCCCAAAATTAAACATGCCCATCTGGAATGAAATTGTCTAGGCCATTTGCAACTTGGAGCGGTTCCCAACCTCTGTTGACCCTTAGACTAGCATTAATTAATTAATTAATGCTAGTCCCTGGTGTCACCACCGCTGACACTTAATGGCCAAACAATTGTCCTAGGGTCCAACCTGGCACCAACTGACCACCAAAACCCAGTTGGCATAACTTAACACAACTTTTGCCTTTAACACCCACTGCATCCTCAGGGTTCCTTGGCACGTTCCCATGAAATAACTGCCATGTGCATCACATGTGCTAAACAACCTTGCACATTTGATTAGTAACTTAATCAAATGTTACTAGCAAGATTAAAGCATCTCAAAATTTCACTTCCCCATGACAGTTACCCTAACCTTAACTGTGTTATTTTATCAGTTTATGCTTTGTTGTACGGTTCCTGTTTATGTTTCTATGTTAGGGTATTTCCAGCACTTCCACTTCCCTCCCACCCCTTGAAGCGGACATTGCGGTTTGTGCTTCACACTGCCCTCACACCCCTTGAGGCAGACATTGCGGTTCGTGGTTCATAGTGGTTGACCTCTTCCTTCTTTAGCAAGGCACACTGGTATCCATGGCTTCTTTACCAACAGATGACCAAACTACTGGGTACTCCTACTATGGCATCACTGAACACATCACCGATACTTGCCAACTTCGACCTTTGCTCCCCACCCCCCTAGAGTATATGCGTCTTCCACCAGGCACTTCTTGTGCCACCTCTCCTTTCTAGGCCACAGAGATCGTTCTACATCGGCTATCAGAGTACTCTGCTCAAGGCAATAAGATGCATCCAATGTGCACTAAGTCCTTTCGAGCACATGGAGGATCGATTGGCACTACGACCTCCTGGGGATCGTGGCAATGCCAGCAGTTGTCTTGTCCCACTTATTTTCCAGTACAATGGCTTCCATGACCTATGGATCTGCAGTCCCTTCCATCAAGAGATAGTGATTATTTGATAGCGTCTCCTCGTCAGTCTGCTCCTTCGAGAGATAGTGGCTGGACTCCTTCCTCTTCTTCGGCTACCCAATCTACCCCACTGAGAGACAATGACTGTTGCCTACCTCTTGCTCATTCTGAGCCCCACCCTTCCCCACCCTCGACTACTCAAGTTTGAGAGGCTACCTCTGGGAGCTCTTCGGCACCCCAAATACCTTCTTCGGCACGACCGGCAACACTTCCTTCATCATCAAACATTTTGGAATCCGTGATCCATGAGTTTTTGGATTCCCTATCTACTTTAGAGGGGGATTCTGAGGGGAATGTTATTTCTTTGCCCTCAGAGGGGACATCTACTTCTTCGACTTCAATAGGGGCCCCTCCACCTCCCACCTTAGGGGGGAAACCTACTCCACATAAAGCTCTTCACCCATCCTCTACTTTCTTGGGGTGGCTGTCTTCGACCAATCATCTCTTCTACTGATACCCAGGATCTTCAAGTACCACCTGGATTGGGACCTCGGAGGTTCAGCCGCGACTTGGTGACGAGGCCTTCATATTCCTTCCAACATGGATGCACGGAGCTAGTGGCTTCTCTCCCGAGGTTGAGTTTCGGGTTCTCCAGTTCACTCTATCTACTATTCTTTACTGTCGATTCCCTTTTGGGTGGAAATCTTGAATCTTAGGGATCCTCTACCTCCTATGCATTGCATGATTTCATCACCTTTGTACTAGGGCACTTGGGCAAGTGAACAATTTCCCCACGAGGGACATTGTCCAAGTGGCACCTGCTGCATGAGCATTCTTCAACATGTAGCATTGCATCTCCACCTCACTCTTCTCTTGTTCCCCTTTTTGGGCCTGAGAGAGGATGTTGAGAAACCCTTCACCCGCAGTTTTGCGTTTTTGTGTTTCTGCATTTTGCGTTTAGGGTTTGCAGCTCCAAAAAGGAGCACCATCCTAGACTGACTATGCATATTTATAGGCCATTCTCTCATTCATTCCTCACGGCTGATTCATTCAATCCGTCGCCTCTTCTCTCCAGCCTCTCCACTACCCTCACACCCCTTCAGGAGAACATTGCGGTTCATGGTTTGTGGCTGTCTTCATCATCTTCCTTGTGCTACAGCACCCTTGGTCCCTTGTATCACATTCACTCCATGATTCAGGTCTTCATCAGAGTTTCTTCTCTCTTCTCTTCTCTTCTCCATGTTTGCCGAGTTCACTGCGTGTTCCTCCCTGCAAACCCTACTATCTCGCTGGTACGTCATCTTTTGACACAGACTACTCCCACATGTCATCCTCTTCATCAGACTCCGACTCTGATCCTCCGGCCAAAGAGAAGTCCATGGCACGGACGGGATCCACTTTTTCAAACTGCAAGAAGGGCTTGATTGCCCCTTCCTCAGCTGCTTTCTTGTCCAAGTGATACGGTCATCCCTCAAGACTCTCCAGTGCCAGAGAGGGAGTACAAGAGGAAGGTGAGAGAGGCAACCATACCTCATCTATACAAGTATACAGGTGTACAGGTTCCAGAGAGGGACGTTCTTGATGCATTGACCAAAGTCTCGCAATTCAAATCCTGGAGTTGGGATTGACATCCAAGTTGATGTTGGGCTGTCTATTTAACTAACAACAGGCTTGGCTCCTAGTCTTAAGCTCACATGAGGGGAAACTTTGGTGGTCTTGGCCAAAGGTAGGGAATCCATGGTCAGTGGTCATATATATTCAGAGGCATTTTTGGCATGATAGTCTTGTATGCTATTGCGAGACATTGTTGACCAACACAGAGATCTATTATATCTCTTTTCTATTTTCAGGAGTTGTATGATCGACATTGACCTCACATTCTCTCCGAGGCACTTTGGTGGTGGCTTGATCTCCCACTACTTGGGTATCCATGGTTCTACTCAGGTGGTTCTTTGTTGTATATGATTCTCATTGTACCATTGTATTGTATCAGATCACCCATGATCTGAGAGAGGGTGTTAGCAGTCTAGTCAGCTCATGTATGAGTTTGGGCTATGCCTAATATTACTAGGTAAGTTAGGCATTTTATAGTGGTCATATGAGTTATTATTTAGGCATTTATTGCTGGTTGACCAGCTGCCATATTTGGCATAATTTGGGCCTATTTATTCAGTGGCTCCTCCTCTGCTGATTTAGTGGTCTTCCTGTTGTTTGGAGAGAGGAGCCAGAGCCAGTGCCAGTGCCCACACAGCTAGTGACTCACTATTGTACACGTCATTCTCGTGTTTGGTATATGGATTCCATTCATTTCCCAAGCACATCTTTGAGTTCTCTTCTTTTGCAATGTTCTCTTGATCTTTTGTTCTTTTTCTTCTGTCTTGTGTTCAGCAGTTTATTTCAGCACTTGTCTATGCTTCCATTGCTGCACCACTTCAAATAGTAGCACTTCACAGGGCAGCCATGATGCATTAAAATATAAATATACCAGTCTTGCCCCTACTCTAAAACAGAAAATATGCTTCTACCATGCAGATGTAAGGGCACAACAATATTTACTAGCAACCTAAATAGCTAAAAATGAATGAATGGTGAGAGGTAGAAATGCAGCACACAAGCGCAACTTGAGAAAGCAGACTGTGTTTGAGCTTTGATTAGCATGCATCAAATTACAATATTCACAAAAGCAGCAACAGCAAACAGCACACTGATTGATGTGTTTAAGATTATAAAACCAAACTTGTAATTAGTTGCCTATCATATCATAACAGAGAATACCTCACAATCCATCAAAACTAGGTCAAACGGCTGGTTCTTCTTTGTTTCATGTTCTTCATTTGCCAAACGTCCACCTCCCATAGGGGAAGAGACCTTATTCTTGTACAAGTTTTCCAGAACCAATCTAACCGCTTCTGCCCCATTGTCAACACACACTACAGTGGCCCCAAGTCTAATCAGGTGTGTCTTAGTTAAGCGCTGAAGTATGGGATTGTCCTCTGCCACAAGTATGTGCATTGCAGACAAGGCATTTTGATGATCCCTGGATGCAAGGCTAGTTCTACCCCTTGCAGATGAAACATGTTGAGAAGGCATTTGCACTGGCAGCTGCTCCTCTCTTGGCAAAGGTGAGAGTCCTACAGGTAAACAAACATCCTGGGCATGTCGGTTCAAGTTATCTTGCTGTTGATCTACATGTTTTTGTAAAGTCCCCCTGCCAAAGGCAAAGCTGGATCCAGCAGTTTCAGTCTGATGAGCGCTGGTATTCATTTCTACAACTAAACTAGATGGTGGATTTCTCTCTTCCTGGAAAGTGTTCATGCAGGAAAGGGAAGTGTACAGTGAGTTTGCTGTACCCAGATCTATCTTTTCACGAGATCTAGAAGTCATATGTGGAGCTTCACCTTGACATGATTCCTGCACCCTATTGCCAGCTAATTCTTGCAATAAGGACCAAACATGTTGTAAGCGAGAAGCATACAAAGGTTTTTGCAAGACAAGATGGCACACACTAGTCCTCCTCCTCAAATACTTAATATCACTACTGGGCGTATTTGCATTCACCAGCCAGACAACCTTGAAGATTACTGGCTGATCCGCATTCAACAAAGTATCCTCCAAATCAGAACACACCGTATTCAACGAGACTGTCACCATTGTCACATCTACAACCAAAAGAAGACGTGCTTGAGCTCCATACAAGAGTAACCTTTGAGCAGAATGCAGATGTGCTGCAGACCTGCTATCACATGTGGATGCCCTTTGCAAAGATGCATCAGTACTGCATCTGGCTCTAGAGAACCCATTTGCAGCCCATTCATCTGCCCATGCTTCATGCATGTGACCTTCCGGAGACATCAAGTCAAACCTTTCGGACATGCTAAAACTTTCTGAAAATATCTCTTGTTTGATAATCTGAACGGCGGAAATAAATTCATCCCAGTTGCCAATGGTCCACACTTGTAAGCCCCTCTTTTCCATCCATTTTTTCACTATCCTTTTACCTGCTTGTCCCCGCATCACAAGTAGTACATGGACACTCTCAACGATAGAAGGTGTATTTAACCCCGTTCCTTCGGAACCTCTTGCAAATAAAGATTCTCTGTTATAGTCTAGCTGCCAGCCAGCAGGAACTGTCATACTGCTGACACCAAAAGTTGTCTGTAAAGAACCTGTCTCTTGCAGACTGATGTGTTGTGCCTGCTGGGCTGATCCAATTCCATTCTTGGAAGCCTGTTTTCCACGTTTGAAGACCAGATTAAAGTGAAAACGAGTTCCAGGTTCACCAGGTTCATCTTTGTCAATGATACGGATGTCCCCTCCCATCAACTGAACCTACACAGCGAAGAAACCATTGCAAGTTTTATAAACACTTGAAAGATCCTAGAAAATACACCAGAAACATTAGCACCATCGAGACAAGAAGACTGCCTCAAGCTTACCAGTGATCTCACAATCCCAAGGCCAAGGCCTGTTCCATCATAACTCCGTGGTCCAGATGACTCAACCTGTACAAAGTTCTCAAAAACAGACTTCCACCGTTCTTTTGGTATACCCCTTCCAGTATCATCCACCTCAAATTCTATTTGCACATAATCCCCATTTTCATCCTTTCTTAACAGTCCCTCAATCAACTTGCGCAATTCTTTCTCCCTGGAAGGTGACCTCAAGAGTTGATTTAAGGGCCAAGACAAGAACCTTCCTCGGTATGTTACCCGTGGCCTGGCAGTGGCAGTGTCTAGTGGCTTCACTAAGGCACGCAAGACGACATGACCTTCATTGGTAAACTTGACACCATTACTGAGAAGGTTAGCCATGATCTGCTTAACACGTCCTACATCTCCTATAACCCAAGAGCCCTTTTCTACAGAGCCATCTGCAAGGTCTAAAGCAACCTCTACCCCTTTCTTAAGACCCACCACTGAGAATGTATCAACAACTTCTTCAAGGGCACTCACTAAATCAAAGTTTGACTCTTGTAGCACCAACTTCCCAGCCTCAATTTTACTCATGTCCAGGATTGTGTTTAATATCCCTGGAAAAGCACAGGAAGCTGTCACCCAAAAAAGATCAAGGAGCAGAAAAGAATTGAAACAAAAAAGCTCTGTGAAATTGAGCTAACCGGAAATAAACAAAACAATAAGAAGATTCAATAAACAGGCAGCGGCACAGGGGAAAGAAACAGATTGTCTCCACACATAAGTAGTTTCAACTCACCAAGCAGATTAGTAGCACAGGATTTCATTTGCAGCAAGTTGGACTCCAGCTCAGAACGTTCAGATGCATCAGGCAGACTGAGATCAATAAGACCAAGAATTGCTGCTAGCGGAGTGCGAAGATCATGACTCATATTTGCAAAGACGAGGCTTTTGTGGCTGCTTTTCTTCTCTGCTTTCTTTGTCTCCTCTAGCTGCTGAATCAATGCTGCCCTTAGCCGCATTTCATTGCTAACCCCTTTGGTCAAAACTACAATAAAAAAACACCCAACCAGCCCCATGCACGTAGCCAAAGCTACAAGAACCACCAAGGTTGTATGATTTCTTTTTTCTGTCAGACCCCATATGCTTTCATAAGGGATGATTATGCAACACACCTGCAAAAACAGCAGATAATCAGTTCATGCACCTTTTATCGGTCCTATGTATTGAATCAACCAAGTTACCACACCAAACAGGAGAGTAAAACATGAAGTCAAGCTCACATAGGCATTCTTGCCAGGACTGAGATCTGGTAGAAGAACAGGCATACCAAAGTTGCTCCTTCTAAATGAAGAGGTGCCATATTGATTAAGTATCTGTTCCCCTGAACTTCAATTTCAGTTGTCTTAGAGGTCTCATTTTGGACAGCTAAAATATAAGGCATGGATGGCATCAAAAATTCTGCTGCAGCAGCTACAAGTACATTGTTTGACTCTATTGCAAGAGGCGGCGATTGACGGGCATTGCTATGCATGGGAATGCCACCTCCCGTCTGAGCAACCAATTGGCCATTCACAGTTGCAACAAAGGCAGCACCACCTTCAATATCAAGCTCATCGAGAATGTTTCCCAAAGATACCCCTACCGAAACTGTGCCAATTGGAGACTTCGAATGGATGTGCTGGACAGGAGAAAGAAATGAGAATGAAAGCTCTTTTGATCCAACCAGAGACAAATCCCAGCTAGCAGCGAGATGTTGACCCATCAGTGAGCTTTTCACCGGCTCCAGATCCCAATAGGGAATAGGAGTCAATGAAGTAGTGCTGCCACTGGTCGGTAATCCTGACTGCTCATCCACATTTTGACGATACCATTTGTACCAGGGGCGCGTTAGTGATATATTTTCACCATGATACCAAGGGCGCGCTTCCACTTGTGAAATGTTACTGAGACTGGAATCTGGGTAAAGATATGATTCATTTGCATAAAGACAAAACAAGCCTGATGAATCTGCTCCATATGACAGAAACATGCCATCTTGTGCAAGAAATGAGACACCTGCTTTCTTTGTAAGAACTGAAAAAACCAGAAAGAGAGCAGGCCCAACCTGGAAGAAGACATAAGAAAGCTCACCAAGGTGAAGCAACAGGGTGCAATGATTACAATTGATTGGATTCTCAAAAGTCAAGCATGACCCAAACATCAAACTGCAATGAAACCTGGTCTTGTAGCTCTGCAAAAGAAGAGAATTCGCCCGAGCCTAAAACTGTTGCCAAGGAGACCGACGAAACACTTATTCCTTGAAGCAGGGATGCTACTAGAAATTCAGTCCGAAGCAGCAATTCATGACGGAATCGGGCACCTACAGCTCGTACAGAGTATTGCACATTGGTGGATGTGAACACCCAGGTAAGGACTGTCATTAAGATTAGTAAAACCGCCAGCAGACCCTGAGAGTGAAAAATAACAGCATACTATATGATTTCAGCACTGTAATAGAAGGTCTTCCAGTTTTTGTGCACACAATTGTTTAGTTTACTCTCACAATAAGCAGTACTTCTATACCAGTGAAAAGCTTTTTGAATCAATTATAACCTAAAGCTAAGAGTTATGGTACTCTTATCCTGTTTTATAGAGGTTTAGAAAGCCAATCATGCGTCTGTATCAATGTAGAACATACCGTCAGTGCCAATCTAGATGTTAAGAGTGGGTTCCAGATGATTCCACATAGAGAGTAACTGGAGGCCTTGCTTTTGATCTCACAGCAGTCATGCATGCCTTCATCCTCTTCACTGACTTTATCCTCAGATGGCCTGTCCGTGTCTGTTGCTGCAGACGAACCAAGTCTCTGTGGTATGTCCAACACCGTGTCATTTTCCCTTAGCAGCGTACTATCATAACCAAAGATGGTATCTGCCACAGGTACTCTAGTTGGAGGCAAAGACGCAAATGGAGCTGTGCAACAGCATGAAGAGGAAGGTGAAAGGATGCTCTCTTCCTCAACGACAGGCATAGTTGAAATCATGATCACAGGATAAAAAGCTCTCGGGGCTCACCCTCTTGCAGTGAGCAACTAAACTAGATTGGATAAGATTGGGAGAGTTGACACACAGCGTTGATAGAGGCCATCCTCATGTATATACAAGATAGGCATGGCTGCACAATCCCACTGGCCCCTGGAGGAGAGAAGGAACTCCCAGCAGCACATGCTGGACCATACAGAACTGGCTTGAGCTAGCCAGCATCCTCTGACTTGAGATCCAGATTCCCAATTGTGAATGCCCAAGCTGAAGTGAAAGTGATTGTGGGAACCGTGTCCTCTGTCCAGCTTCAACAAGTGGATTGGGGCTGTTCATAGACTTACATCCACAGATGCGAGGAACCATGCCTGTTGCTGTTCGGGTCCTGTTGGCTGTTTACTGGCGTGCATTGTTGAGGTCCAACAACAGATTGCCATTTGTGTAGAGCCTGATAATCACCTAATTTGAAGAACTGAGCTGCTGTGGCAGCAAGTGCAGCTACAGCAGCAATCGGACAAGCATGGCTGTTGCAACAGGGCTAGTACATAGCTGTTACAGACTCTTCCATTAGTGGACCAGGAAGAACAAGCTGTCTAAAGCCAGTAGAAACCGTCCTTCTTCTCCTTGTTAATAATAGATAGCAAATACTTGTTGTTGTTGTTGTTGATGTCTCCTCGAGCAGCCTACCCATTCTCGGAACTGATCAATATTGGGTTTTGGTACAAAATTCAAAAAAACCGATTTTAAAAAATCTGAGGAAGCTCAAACTACAAGACAGTATACACGATTGCACTTCCAAATAATGCCCATTGCCCAATCAGAATTTGCCCACTTAAAAACCCTTCAAGGTATTGAGAAAGCTGACATTGACTTGACACTTGCCACTGAATTAACAACGGTTGAACAGGGAGAACCAGCCGCCCCAGATACCGAAACACGAGAAAAGGGAGAATGTTGTCTTATGTCTAGTATCTCTACTCGAAGAGAAGGAAAAAGCAGGTAAAATGCCTTTCATTTAACAGACACCAGTGGTCAGAAGGAGGAGGAGGAGGAGGAGCAAGAAGAAGAAGAAGAAGAAGAAGCAGGTGAAATGATAAAAAGATGAAAGGTGTTTTGTTTTCTTTGGTTGCTGGAAAGAGCTCCCGAGAGAGGAGGCCCAGTGCTTGAGATCACGAACAGTATTCTCATTTCTCCATGTCGTTTGTTTTGTTGTTGCAGTTTTGTTTCTGCATTGATGTACGGCTACTCGCAGATGTTTCGGGCATTAATGGTGTCCTTTCTTGGCCGTTGGACACATTGAGACGAGAGAGAGAGAGAGAGAGAGAGTGTGTGTGTGTGTGTGTGTGTTTGTGTGTGTGTGTGTGTGAGCCTTGATGAGTGAGTGACCTTTCACTTCCTCCCCCGTCCAGACCAGCGGACCGGGACATGGATGGCGGATGGAGTCCAGCAGGGCAAATTCACAGCACGCGGAGTCGATCGCAATCAACAACGCAATCATTGCTTTCCGTTTTTCGCCTTAGCAAACTTAAAGCTCCTCGCGAGGCGCAACTGTCCTTTCCTTAATCCCTGTGCTCTCTCATTGTGACGTAAGATGTGGCAGTGATATATGCGGCCATCTGTGCGTGGAGTCTGGACTTCCCATCTGCATTGAAACCTTGACACTCGCTTCTTGTGAATTCTGTATATCAGTATTCATGAATGATGGCATCCATATATCCTTAGCATTCCAAAGACGATATTCGTAAAGCTCACATTTTACCAGCCAGCGCCAACCAAAACCTGTTCCCACCACCTGGATGGATGGGAACAGGCATTGCATGTGTGATAGAGTTAATAATATACTAGGCACTCCGTACCTAGACCTGCCGCGGCGCTCGCGTCCGGTCGGGGGCGGGTGCTGGACGCGTGGCACCCGCCCCCACGTTCTCCTTTTCTTTTTGTGGGGGAGGTGGGGGGCTGCCACGTGGCACCCATCCCCCACCTCTCCTTAACTAATAGTATAGATAAATATTTTTTCAACAACATCGAAGGCTATGTTACTGACCAAAACGTCCTTCTCAACCCATTAAAGCTTCTACTAGCTGCGAATTTTTAGAGGCCATACTCCCACCCATGGCCAAAAAAATTTGGGAGCTGGGATTCAATCCGAACTTGGCCCCGGTGGAGCCAAGTCCCCAATTGGTTGGGCAAATACATGGGTGGCTCCAAAATGGGAAATCTTTGGGTGAAAGATTGGTTTTATTCCCATCAATAAATAATGCCACAAGGCACGGCAATCACATTGCCAAAAAGCAAAAGCTTTCATTCTATGTTGCAATCATGCTCTAGGAATAATGGCATTGTTAAGTGAAATAAGTCCTTGCACAATACACCACAGAAAAATGTTCGTTGAAATTGACGCCTTGTAATTAATGCACAAGTGTATAAACCTAACCCTATGTGCAATCGAGGTGCTAGGCATGCTTGCACTTGAAGCAATATACACAACTCCTCAACCTCATCAAGTGCACTCGCCACAAACTCGATATAGTCCTTTTCCTTCACAACAAAGCATGCTAGCATTAACAACTCATTACATGCAACATTATTATGACCTTCAAACAAAATTTGAGTGGTTATCTTCAATAGAAACTTTCTCAACTACTAATTGAGTGGGTACCTTACCTAGCAACCCTAGCTTTCACTCCAGATTGCATCTTTGTTTAAGAGATTGCAATATGCCCCACAAATCTCATCACATTAAGATAAGTAGTGAGAAAAAAGGTAATCATAGTTGTGGTGATGGTTTGGAGCAGTTAGGGATACTAGCTACATGCTTACTTCATCTCTTAATATCCAAGTGTCATCATCTCTCCTACTCTCTCACTATTCCCTAAGGGGAGGTTTTGGCTAAAAAGGGTTCTTGTGAGAAATTCAATAAGAAAGTGATTACCACCTAAAAACATTTTACTCTTATAAGGAAATTGTGAGCTACATTATTACTAATCAAATAATTGTGGCCTACAAAATTGGGAGTAACTTTGAAAGTGATAGCCATGCCACATCCATCTTTTCAGGCCACCAAAATTAAGGTTTTTCAAAATTTTCACAGTGAGTGCTTTTTCTTGGTTAAAAATATTATAGGACTCCACATTACGTTTGATAAAACTACTTTAAATTTTATTTTCATCTAATAAATCTCTTATACCTCTTTCTTTCCTAGTAGTATTTAGTCTAACTTCTTTACATCCTCTCTTTCAAATCTTTGCTTGACAGCCATGGAGTCTTTAAGGGATATCACACGAACATATAGAAACAACAATTTGGCATCCACATTTGACTTGACAATAGGTATGTGTTGATCAAAGTCATTCATAGCAACATTCCCTAGAGTCATGCAACCATGACGGGAAGATGTAATGGTGTAGCAAGAAACATTACCTTATAAATGAACGGTAAGACCTACGCACTCAATCTTTTTTCTTGCACTTGCCATTTTCATTAAGTTTTGTCAAGCATGGCATGATATCTTGGAGATGGTGAGGATGACAACTTGGTTATTAAGAGCCTTATTATTCCAATGAGGGCTATTGGAATCAAGATCTCTTCAATCATGTGCATAAGTTTAGGTAATACAAAGTTCAAAAGCAAGATGTGTCAATTATGGGTTTTAAAAACACAAGAGACCTATTGAAAAAAGAACTTCATCACATTAGAGATGACAATAACCATTGCAATGTATGAGTTGGTGAAAATAATGAGCAAATTATAGTGTTAATGAGAGATAGAGCAGTTCCCTTAGCAAGTATGGGCCAAAGTAAAGAATCAACAAAGCTAGGCATTGGATATCACTAAAGGTCTCATTGGTTGTTGGGTGGTATTGAAAATAAAGGAGAGAAAGGTTTAAAAGAATGAGTTTCTTAATAACCACAAGGCATGGTTGTGAATTTGAGGCTTAGAAGATATCAAATGATAGTAAAAGAAGTTTTAGTACCTTCTAAGTTGTGCTTTTTCCTTCAAATGTCATTCTAAAACATGCCAAACTACAAGTACATTCCTCTCTCAAACTATTCTTTTGAGTGGCCATCTCAAGGGTTCAAATATGATATCAATATGGTGTATATGATTCACATATGTGTATCCCTCTTCTTGTTGGGCTAACAATCCATATTTTTTGCAGTGTGGGACTATCAAATGCATCATATGCATAAGTGAGCTCTAACGCAATGGGAGTTCTAAAAGGTCTCCTATAGAGGTTGGTGTTTTCTTTTACGATGTGTTCTACATTGCACCTTAGTCAATAGTATTTGTCTCATGAAAACAAAATGTCATTTGCCTTCTTCCATTACCAATGTAGAATGGCTACTTCCTAGTCCACAAACAAATGAGTTCTTTCTATATAACAACACATAGAAATGCAAGTACCTAAACATTGCACAAGTGAAAGTCATATTGTTTGTGCCACTCTATGTTTGCAATGTTTTCTTTTACAATAAAAAGCTAAGTGCCACATAGGCATGTTCATTTACAAGTTCACTAAGTGCCTCAATTTCCTCATCTTTCTCTCACAATACCCACTTGCAGTTCAAAAGCTTCCTCTATTACAAGCTCACTTTTAGAAAAGAGGAAATTCTAAATGGCCAAAAGGTGCAAATGAGAGCATTATGAGTAATTATAGCCTTTGACCCCATATCTATTATCTAAGGGATCCTTCGAACCCATTTAGCCTCATATCTAAGCTAGCTTGAGGCTTGGGGTGGGGCTTATTTAGTCTATATGCTTCCAAAGGTAGCCAAGAGCTAAGAGTTCCAAGCTTTATAAACGTGAGTGTTTATAAAGCTTGTGAGAAAATTGTGGTCCTAATTTTTATGGATGGGCCTTCTGTTAGAGATAAATTCCCATTCTAATTTTCTAGAGACTCTTTGTCGACAAAAGAGTCAAGGATAATTACAGGTGGTGGTAAAGGAGGGATCAATGCTATTAGTGAATTCTTTTACAAAATGGGCAAAGGAAGGGACTAGGTCAATGGGCTGAAATAAGTAGGTCTTATTGGTTGAGTTTTTCTAATATTAGGGGTCTTTAAAAAGTTGAATCTACCATGCTCTTTTTCTTAGTACTCCTAGCCATGTCTCCTTGGGTAGGGGTAGAAGAGTGGATATGTTCACTCTTCTTTTTGTGAGTGGATAAAGGCTTCCCAAGCCCTTTTGTTGCCTTCTAGAATGGGATAGTGCCATTCTCGTAGACCTAGCCGCACTTCTCTAGGCTTCAATTTTAAGTATCTTCCCTTGCTTTCCTTGGACTCTATATGACTTTTTATCGGCTCTGATATCTAATGGTTTTAACCACTTCATTGCAATGCTCTTAGCTTTTCATATAAGCTACTATACTATGTGCAATGGAAGCAGCCTTTTGAACCTACTCTCCTCATTAACTTTGAAATCAAACATCATATGAGGGCTAAACTCCTATTTCTCCTAGTATTTTTGCATAGTTTCCTTTGTATTCTCTTTATCTTCCTATGATAGGGCCTCAAGGGGAATAGGATGAGATATTACTTTCTACAACTGAGCTTTCAAGGTCCAAATCATGGCTATGTAAGCCTCTTTTTGCTCTAGGCCTTCCTCTTCTTCGATTGAGTACTCTTTTGACTCCATTGTGTGTCTAATTTTTGTAGCTCTAGCATATCCATAGGGGCTATCATGACTATGGGCAACTCTAGGATGATGGGAGAGGTTGACTAGGATGTGTTGGGTTGCATGAGAGCTATTGCTTCTAGTTCATAATCCTCATAGCCTTTCTTTCTCAACTGTTGGATTAGGTCTTCCTTGGTTGGATCTTTTGTCATTAGATTGATCTCTTGAATCTTTTTCATGCTTTATGGGGTATTACAGATCAATCCTAGTCAAGCCCTAAGTTCATCTAAATCTTCAATTTGAGGCATGTGGCCGACATTGTAGCTTCCTTGTGAATAGCTCTTGTCACTTGCAGAGGCAGGCACCAATTGCCAAGACCCACGGACCGCTTATTGTTCAAGCCTTTCAAGCGACACTAATGGCTACCTCTCACATAGCCGACGCGCTGTCCCTCTCTACGAATGCAGTGAGCTTACCTTGATGCCCAATTGAATTGTTTCCTCTCTCAAGCACTCCGATAGCCCCACGATTCATGATGCAAGCTCAAGCATCCTCAACCTCTTTCTCCAAGCTCCATCTTCCATAGCCACACGTGAAACAAGAGAAGAGAAGAAGAAGAGAGGAGAAGGTGGAGAGCTTCACTTCCAAGATCCCTCACTCTCACAAGCTCACTCCCTCACTCCCTCTCTCAAGCACTCACAAGTAAGCAAGAGAAGAGAAGGAGAGAAGAAGAAGAGTCCACTTTGCCAGACACCCAAGAATGAGCTCTCATTCACTTTTTGAACTTTATATACAAAGCCCTAAATCCCTTTTGGGCAGTCATCCCCTTTTCCCCTTTTTTGTATGGTCGGTCGCTCTTTTTTCCATTGTTCTCCTAACTTCCTAGCTTCCTTCCTACCACCCATCTACACTTACAATTTGCACATGTCAGAGCCCAATGCTTTTAAAATAAATCATGGTGCGCCTTGTGCTCTTTTGCAAAAGTATTGACTTGTGCTTTTTCTTGAGCACCTTTCCTTGATTTAGGACTTTTTCACACTTTTTGTGTTTCCCAATTTTTCTTGGCATGCCTTCATTCTCCATTCCGCTGTTGCAATGTGTAGGATTGAAGGTCACCACAGGGGTTTGGCAAGAGAAGAATGTATGGGGGTTCAAGAGCTTAGACTTCAGAGATGGTAGAGATAAGAGAAGGAGTTCGAAGAGATTGAAGATGTAGAAGAATACTCCCAAAAAGAATTAGAAAATATAGAAGAATACTAACAGAGATGAAGCCTGTCAGTTTCTTTCAGCATTATGAGAAAATATAACTCTAATAGATAAAAACGTGTACAAAATAATACCTTCCTCTATGCTGCTCAGATTCCCAATCTGATGCTTCCAATGACTTCGAAAGGGGGGTTAGTTACTAGGACACATGGCTAGATTCCTGCTAGATCACTCCTTCTTCATCTCCCACTTTTTAAGTGTTGTTCACTGCCTGAAAACAACGATCGCATGTCGCGTAATTTTGCTAATCTCTTTTTTTACATAAAATCCTCTCAAATTAGCTAAAAGCTATATGCTTTCTTTTACATGTCCTCCTAATTTAGAAGTTATCTATAGTTTTATGGATTTTTACAAGAGATAATATCTAGAATATCAAAAATTGACTAAAACCTTGTCCAAAAAATTCTAATATTTTCAACCATGGACACTAATACTAATGCCTAAAGTGGCATTAGCTCTCTAAATCTAAAAGGAAGCCACACTCTAGATTTTTTTACACGGTGTGCACGTAGCGGCATGACATCCACCCCCTCCTAACCTGCACATCCTCTGGCATGTGCCAAAGTCTTACGAATTTGCAGTGTCAGAAGAAGTATCTTTTGTCGTGTCAATGTCTTCATCTTCTGCCTCTTCTTCTTCCTCAATGTCTTCATGATCTTGAATTATATTCAAGCCTTCTAGCTCATATGTTGAACTTTCTCTTCGAGCTTGATTCTTTTTCCAGCTATGGGTATCTTCATGCTTGTTCCATCCAATTTAGCCAATGAATATGTGGCATTGTCATGAATGATCTTTACCACATATGGGCCAAACCAATGCTTTACCATCTTCCTAGAAGCACTGTATTGATTGTTTAGGCTGCTGTCATAGACAAACACCTAGTCATTTTCTTGAATTGCTCTTGGCTGAAGTCGATGTCGCTTATCAAATCTTCTTTTGTTCTTTAGTCTTGCTATCTTTAGCTTCTCAATATGTGCTCGAACATCTTTAGGCCTTCTTTCTAGCTGCCATATGTGCAAAGTCAACAACTCTTCTCTACTTATGCCTTCATCCCAAGGTAGAAGACTCCATGTGAGAATAGATTCTTCATTTGGCATAATTGGTTGTTGTCCATGCATAAGTTCAGTTGGTATATAGCTAGTCACTGAACTGTGAGTAGTCCGGTCAGCCCATAATGCAAAAGGTAGCATTTTAGGCCATTCTTTAATATTTCCTCTACAAGACTTTGCTAGAGCTTTGAGAATAGGTTGATGACCTCTCTCACTCTTTCCATTGCATTCAAGGTTGTAGGATGATGTTAAAGCCAACTTAATACCCAATTGAGCAAAGAAGTTGCGCGCCTCATCAGCATCCAACTCTCCTCTATTTGCAATTACTTTATCTACACAACCATATCTACAAAACACTTCTTCAAGCAAAAAACGACAAACAGCTTGAGTGGATTTGGTTGTTAAGGCTTTGCCTTCAACTTGATTTGTTAGATCCTCTCTTGCAAGCACCAAATACTGCATATTCCATATTTCTGTTGTGGGAGCTTTCACTCAACCGACAAGACCCTCAGACCGCTTATTGTTTCAAGCGTTCCAAGCCGAGCACTAATGGCTACCTCTCACATAGCCGACGCGCCATCCATATCTATGGGTGTAGTGAGCTTACCTCCATGCCGTTTGAGTTACCTCCTCTCCCGCGCACTCCAGTAGCTCCACGATCCAAGTGCAAGCTTCAAGCAAGCTCCATCCTCAAGCTCCACGCTCCAAGCTCCATTGCCGCGAGCAAGAGAAGAGAAGAGAAGAGAAGAGAAGAGAAGAGAAGAGAAGAAGAGAGGAGAAGATGGAGAGCTTCTCCTCCTCGGTCCCTCACCCTCACACACTCACTCCCTCACACTCTCACATTCCCTCTCTCAAGCACAAGCTCAAGCAAGCAAGAAGAAGAAGAAGAAGATGATGATGAGAGCTACTTTTTGCCACACACAAGAATAAGCTTCTCATTCACTTTTCAACTTTATATACAAAACCCTAAATCCCATTTGGCCGGTCATCCCCTTTTCCCCTTTTTTATATGGCCGGCCGTAGCCTAGGCCCCTTTTTCCCATTGTCATTCTATCTTCCTAGCTTCCTTTCCACCACCCGTCTACATTTACAAATTGCACGGGTGAGAGCCCGGCGCTCCTTGAATTAAACCATGATGCGCTTGCGCTCTTTTACAAAAGTTTTGACTTGTGCTTTTCCTTATGCGCCTTTCTCCCTTATTTAGGACTCTTCTCCTTGTGCGTCTTTGTCTTCCATTTCTCTTTGCCTTGGCCTTTGTCTTTGTCTTCTGCTTTATCTTTTCTGGATTTTCCACCTTCGTTCGTTTGAGGGTTAACATTACCCCCCTCCTAGACGAGTTAGCATGCACTGAAGACGTGGGTGACAAGGACGCCTGTGGTTTCCATGGAGGAGTGTTGGTGGTGGTGTGGAAGAAGGTCCTGGGGGACCTGTTGGTGGCCAAGGTGGCTGGTGGAAGGTTGTTGGAGTTGGTGGTAGGGATGTTCTGTGTTGGGGATGGCATTGATGGCCAGCACAAGTATTGGTTTATTGGGGATTCGACTTCTTTGCGGGCTTGTCGGATGGTAAGGGATAAGCATTCAGAGTTGGGTGTTGCTAAAGAGCGATCGACATTTCGTTGGAGGCTTCAATATCTGCAATTTGAAAACCTCTCGTGTGGTCTCTCCCTAAGGGGTAGTACTAGTCTTCTTATCGTACACAAGACATATGTGATTAGTTTGAGAGACAGGTCGAACTCTAAGCAAGCTGAGAGTATTGTCCTGCACTCGAGGACCCAAACTGTGTATATACTTTGGTGCAGATATTATGTGAGTGCTCATGTATACTTAGATATTACATAGTTAGAAGACCATGGGCTAGTTTCTTGTAACAATGTGTGGATGGAAAAAAAGTTGTCCATGTTGAGAAGAAGTACACGTGAAGGTATATGAGACATCCTTTGCATTGTGACTGCATGATGTAGCATAACTGAAGACAAGGACACCGCACTTTCGGTAGCTGGAAGCTATTGGACTTGCTTGATGAGGATGGTGTACTTTTCATGGCCAATCGTGCGGTGCTTACCATAATTGATTGCAATAGTATTAAGGCAGAGTGCAAGAGGGAATTATGCAAGTGGGTCAGGGTGACAGGTCTAACCATAGGCGAGACAAGCTCCCTAGGTATGTCCTGCCCTTGATGTGCCCTGAACAATTGTGGGTGATGCTAAAGGGCTAGGGGACTAGGGACGGAGCCAGTCGACCAAGGTCACTGGACGTACCTAATTTGAGGACCGCTAGGTGCTGTGCTGTGATCGTGGGTGCTTCTTATCTTTTCGTTCGTTTCTTTTTTTTCTTTTCTTTTCTTTTCTTTCTTTCTTTCTTTTTTTTTGTTTCTTTTTCTTGTGCTTTTTTCTTTATTTCTTTCTTTTGTTCTCTTCTCCCTTTTTTTTTTTGGACTTGCCTGAGTACAACCATTACAATATGTTGAGGCTATCAACCTTTCAATGGGTTGGAAAATGTCAAGCTTCGAAGGCTCAGGAAATGGATATTACAGTGATGATTGCGCCCTAGCCTCGTTGTTAGAGAAGCAGTTGTTGAGATGGGGAGATACACTTGAGATATTGCAAACCTCCTTGCGACACACGCGATGTTGGTACGATTGAGGTAACGACTGCCGTGAGCCAACTATAGAGCTTGACCCAGAAAGAGAGCGTAGCCCATGAATATGCCTTGGGCCATGCGATGTGGGCGGTCGGCAAGGGTGATTTTTGCTTTCAGCAGCGTGGCTTTACCGCGGCTCTTTGTGGGGTCGATGGTCTTGTGGTGATCGAGCATTGAACACTTACGCACAAAGACCTATATCATTCTGCATCCACTTGTCACTTCATGAGAGTACATGCATGGTATATGCCGCAACTATAATAAACCAGTGCAATGCAAGGAGACATTACTTATCTGAATTCTATGGTGTTGACTTAGATATTTATCACCTGCGCTTGATTAGCTTTTTCTTTTGCTAAAGACGTGAAAGACATTAAACGCAGATATGAAAAGTTCGTACAATTGGGGAACATGTCAACACTTAAGCATTTGAAGACAAAGAGTCCTAGCCAGGTAGCTTTTAATAAGCCTTTATACAACATGGGGCTACTCTATTTGTACGAGGCGGGGCGAGTCTGGGTGGTCGGGCGATTGGGGCTCTGCTGGTGCAGGGCTCCCGTGGGGTTGGGCAGGGTACATGTCGACCGGGACATGAATGGTGAAGTCCCGGGCCGCTACCGTTTCCAAAATGCCTTTAAATAGTTCATTGAATTCTTTCTTGTCCGGAGCTGCCCTTTCTGCCCTTGAGAATCTGGTGCCCGAGCGTACGTTGGGGGTTTGTGCCACTGGAGTTGCCACACTATGTGTGCCTCCTTGAGCGTCCGCTCCCCTGGCCCGCAGATTCTTCGACCTTCGTCCGGGGTGGTGTCGCTTAGGGCCGCGTTTCTTAGCGTACCTTTTAAGAGTGGGCACGTAGCGCATCGGCGGAGGGGCATGTGTTGCATGTTCCCGTCGGCTGCGGAGAGCGTCCTTGCAAGCTAGTTGCCCTTGGTTCTCCATGTTTTCCTTGCGGGGGGGCCTGTAAGGTGCGAATCAAGGATTAGGATTTGTCACATGATAGGACCATTCATATGTAAGGGATTATAGTGCAGGTTATCAAGTGCATAGGACGAGAAGGGGAGGGGTGGGGGCATGCAGTGTTGTTATAGAGGGATGGCCCCCCGTGATGTATATTTAGCCTCTTGCCATTGGCAGATCTTGGTTCACGCCGAGTTACGTCGGCTGGCGGTCATGGATTTAGGCAAGGCTCCTCGTCAGAAGGATAGACCAAAAAGGGAAGAAGGTGTATAGAAAGGGACTACACCCTGTCTACACCATCAGAGTTGTTGGTCAAGGCTTCCTATGGTGGTAATGTGCGTTGCATGCCCTTCACTTGGAGGTGAGGATGGTCACACGGCTTTTAAATGTGTGATGAGAGGAGGACTTGAGGAGCTTAGCCTGTTAGACCTAACTCTTCTCCTTGCGCTTGACTATCATCGCTTGTGTGTGTTGATATTGTTTATACACGGTGACACAAAAATCAGTGTTTATTTATATACATATTTATGAATCCATGTCACTTCACGAGGATAAGAACCAATTGTAGAACTCGGGGTTATACTGGAGTGTGGCACACGCATCCAGCACTCGTGGCAGCTTACTCAGTACCAATAGATATTTTGCCACATCAAGCAGCATGGAACCTTGTCCGAGTCTACTGGCAACATGTAACTCCTCCTGAGTGAGAACCTTATCAATCAAAGGGCTCTCTAGGCTAGTTCCAACTAAGTCCGTACCCTGAATGTCAGTTAGCACTCGAAGGGAAGTTGGTGCCACATAGGTTGGGTCTCTTTGAGACCGCCATTTGGCCAATCGCTCCTCAGAGACTGTCATGATCCAAGCCCCTAGTTCGGCCATTGCAACGCGGTTCTCACACCAACGCTGTTCAAATTGACTTCGGCTCTTTGTTAGTCGCTTTAGTTGCTCTATCTCTAAGAGATTTGGTCGGCATAGCACATCATTGAACGTGACAGTTAAGCGCAGTTCGTCGGCTTCCTCGTCAGAGATGAGTCGCATGCGTTCATGCAGGAGCCTGTCATAGTGCTTGTTAAGATGTTCTTGCTCTTCCCAGGATAGAGGAAAGGGCAAGTAATCTCCAAGCTGCTCCTTGGGGATTGTGCCCATGTCCACAAGGACGTAGACTCGTGCGAACACCTTGAGCTTAGCATCCAACTCAGCTAAGCATTCTGCGATATTTTTACGTTCAACGAGGACTTGCTCAGTTGCCATCTCATGAAAGGTTCTAGGAGTTTGTCTAGGCTTTAGCATAGCTGGGGGTTTAGGCCTAATTGAGCAAGATTGGTCAATGCTAGGATTGCTCATGCTCTTGGGGTTTCCATGTTTCTCTTGAGGCTTCGTTATTGCGTCATGGTTCTCCTTGGGTGTGATTGGTGTGAATTCTTCATCCCGTCGTGACAGTGTTGTATCCACTCTTGATTGGTCGATGTGAGTTCTATTGTCAGTGGATTGAGTGTTGAAAGCAACTATTGATGGCAACAACTGCTTTGATTTTTCAGAGCACATGGATATGTCTGAGGTTTCACTGCTATTAGGAGAGACATCAATGGATTCACTGGTGGATGGACTTGATGCTTTATTCCCCAGCTCTCCAGCGCTCTTGGTCTCAACGTTCTTGGGGTCCACAACCACTTGTAGCTGCTGTTGTTTTCGATGTTTTCTCCTATTTTTCTTGGTCAGTGAAGGTGCATCTCTCAACGAATCACGACCCTGGACTAGGTCAATCGTTGATGTGCTTGGTCGGGCCTCAGCATTTCCCTTCTCTAGAGGGTCCTCATGGGACCTAGTCGTGGCTTGCGGAATAGCCTTTCCAGGTTGCGTGGGTACAATTGTCTCCCTTTTGGGAGAGTCTAGCTCTTCAGCCAACTCCCTTGTGTTTAACTCCTCTAGCCTGGGCTTTAGGCACTTTGAAAGTACTGGAGTTGTCAAGGAAGTTGGTTGCGACACCTCCTCCACAGGTAAACTACTAAGGACACGTTTTAGAAGGGGCATTGTCACGGCCAAGGGCTGTGATTGCTATGATCCCTGATTGGAAGTAGTAGCAACTAGTTTAGTGGGCTGGCTACCCTTGGTGGATTGCGGTGTCAAGTCCCTAGGGTGATCGGAAGTGGTCGTGTCTTTTGTTGCCCTTTGAGTACTCATCTGTGTAGATCGAGCATGAGTTGATCTAGTCACATTAGGTTGCTTAGGCATATCCTTGGGTCAAGAACTATAGATGGCGTCATGTCCCACCTCTTGGACATTTGGAAGCTTAGATGGAGATAGAGATTGGAATTGAGTAGTCGCCCTTGACAACTGCTATTGTGCTTCTTGTGTTCGTTTGGCAAAAGAGGGTGTAGGAGACTTGGGACTCCTAAGTGGCTTTGACACTGGTTGGGAGATTTGCTCGTGGCTGTTAGATGATTTTGCTATTTGCTTTATTGAGCATTTAACCTTGCCATGAGCAATGTTGTGCCTATGATGCCTGCTATCCTCTTGGGGAATCAAAGGCTCCTTGGGCACTAGTGGCTTTTGCGTATCCTCAACGATTACATCTGATGTCTGCTTGTCAAGCATACTAAGCTAAGGATCTACCCTCCAATTGGTCCCATTGGGTTTCTTGATTTCGACCATGAGGGGCTCGGTCACTCCACTGTTTTTGACTTGGGACTTGGTTTTTCGTTTAGATCTCCTCCTACGGTTCTTTGCTCTTGATACGTCCTGGCCTTCAGTCAACAAAGGAGGTTTAACAGGGGGTTTTGGTACCCAAATCCATCGGTTGCCTGCATAATACCCTTGAGCACGTAGCAACGCTTTGGATATCCATCGCGGCGTTGTGCTGACTCTCCATCGATGCCTTCGTCTATAAGGCTTGGGCTTATTTTGGGGTCTTCTATGATATTTGTAAGTCCAAAGGTCGTCCTTGGCATTGTCTCCTGACCTTCTTGTTTCTGCCATGGCCTCACTCACTAGTTCTCGTTGTTCGACCTGTGCTTGTATTAACTCTTCCAACAAGTCCTTGCTCTCGTTAGCAGGCTTGACTATTATGTCAGGACCTTGCTTGCCTTTCCCTCGAGGTTCGATGAGGTAACCCTTGCTAAAGGTCGTGACTATCCTCACACCCGGTGGTATCAGGTGTATCCTTTGTGCTACATAGTCAACCTCACACTTGGTCACCCTTTTGAAAGGTCTTCCTAGGAGGGTTTCTTTCCTACAGCTAGCACTATTTGGAGGAACATGAAATAGGATAGGCAAGCTTTCCGTTTCAATTGTCGCAAGGATCTTGCACTTCCCCATGAGTGTTTGTGGGCATCCCCCATAAGGGCTAAGAGTTGCACTAGTCGGTGTGAGCTCTGGTTGGCCTAGTAGGATCCATGATTCATAGGTCAAGATGTTAAAATTTGCTCCTTCATCAATCAGAGCATCAATAGTATGCTCTCTTTTCGCAGTGAGTTTGACCCTAAGATAAGCAGGTGGTACTATGTCTTCATCTTCTGGGTCCTGGCTTGTAAATTTAAGCCTTTTGACAGATGCCCTTGAGTCCCCACTTGCATGACCAGACGTGCATTCTCCACCAATGTCTTGGGTTGTCTGTGCAGTGTTGCTCAAGGTACATCTCTCGTCAAGAGTGCCATGTCTAGTCATCTTGACATTTGTAGCTTGCTGATGTTGCATTTTGCTATGACTAGACATGTTATGAACACAATGTCTTTGTGTTCTCGTGGTGTGGTCTTTTTGCCCTTGATAGCTAGATTGGCCCATTGATGTTCTAGGGTCTCTGTTTCTCTCTGTTCAGGCATGGGCTTTTGGTTGCTCTTTTGCACGTGAGAATCCATGCTCATGTAGAGCCATTACTATACTAGGGTCCAATTTGGAGGACCTATCACGGCATGTGTTTTCTCTCCAACCTACTTGGGGGAGGTGCAGAGGGGGCAGAGGGGCAGAGCCCCCTTTGCGGGGGTCCGAGGGGGGGGGGAGGGAGGGGCAGTCCCCCCCGGCCCACAGGGCCATTACGGTAAATACCATGAGCAATTTGGAGGACCGTTTATAGCCAAATTTTGAATTACATGCTCTAAATTTTAGCCCAGTGATGGATCTGTGATGTGCCTTTAGCTCTACGTAGCCTTTGGGGTCAATCTCGGGGTTTAGATGTGTCAAAATTTGTGTTCTAGATACCTATCCGATTTTGACAGTTTTTTGTCCGATTCTCAGATGTTCGATTTTCAGGAGTCCGATTATCAGAATCGGACGTTCGATTCTGGGTGGTTCGATCAGCCCAATGGTCTGATTTTGGTCACGTCCGATTCTGGGAGTCAGATTGAAAAAGTGGTCCGATTTTTGAAATGGTCCGATTCTAGGAATCGAATCGGACAGGGTGGTCCGATTTTGGACTGGTCCGATTTGGATAAGGGTGGGTCCGATTTCCTCGATCGGACGAGGCGTCCGATCGGACAGGTTGGTCTAGGTCCGAGTGGTCCGAGTCCGAGTGGTCCGATTTTCAAAATTGGACGGGTTGGTCCAAGTGGTTCGATCGGACAGGACGGTCCGATTCTGGGACTCGAACGGCCTGGTCCGATGGCGCGGACGACGGCCCGCGATTGCACGCGATGCCTCTAGGCTGATATCTACTACACCGAATGGTCTAGTGCCTTCCAGATAGGTGCAAGACACTACAAGGAAATGCCAGACATGCCTGGAATCATTGTGGTGCTCGAATCAAACGGCACTCCAAGGATCTGTGCCCCTATTTCCTTGTTCAGCCTGTTATACAGCAACAGAAAACCCTATTGTTTGCTTCTTTTTCTTTGTTTTTTTTCTACCCTAAATGCATACAAATCACAAAGCAATCACCTACACTACTCCAACATACTTTTCCAAATCCAAAAAACCAAAAACCTACTTGCTAAGGAGATCGAATACCTCTTCAAACTCCTTCGCTTCCTACCTATCTACCTCAAGCACCGGTTCGGGGAAAACCCTACTCCAATGCTCGATTCGAAGCGCGCAAGCGCTCAAGGCTTGAATCCGTTGGTCCCGGCAACGGAACCAAAATGTGGGAGCTTTCACTCAACTGCCAAGACCCTCGGACCGCTTATTGTTTCAAGCATTCCAAGCTGAGTACTAATGGCTACCTCTCACATAGCTGACGCACCATCCATATCTACGGGTGTAGTGAGCTTACCTCCATGCCGTTCAAGTTACCTCCTCTCTCGCGCACTCCGGTAGCTCCATGATCTAAGTGCAAGCTTCAAGCAAGCTCCATCCTCAAGCTCCACTGCCGTGAGCAAGAGAAGAGAAGAGAAGATAAGAGAAGAGAAGAAGAGAGGAGAATATGGAGAGCTTCTCCTCCTCGGTCCCTCACCCTCACACACTCACTCCCTCACACTCTCACACTCACTCTCTCAAGCACAAGCTCAAGCAAGCAATAAGAAGAAGAAGATGAGAGCTACTTTTTGCCACACACAAGAATGAGCTTCTCATTCACTTTTCAACTTTATATACAAAACCCTAAATCCCTTTTGGGTGGTCATCTCCTTTTCCCCTTTTTTACATGGCCGGTCGTAGCCTAGGCCCCTTTTTCCCATTGTCATTCTATCTTCCTAGCTTCCTTTCCACCACTCGTCTACATTTACAAATTGCATGGGTGAGAGCCCGGCGCTTCTTGAATTAAACCATGATGCGCTTGCGCTCTTTTACAAAAGTTTTGACTTGCGCTTTTCCTTCTACGATTTTCTCCCTTATTTAGGACTCTTCTTCTTGTGTGTCTTTGTCTTCCGTTTCTCTTTGCCTTGGCCTTTGTCTTTGTCTTCTGCTTTAGCTTTTCCGAATTTTCCACCTTCGTTCGTTTGAGGGTTAGCACCTGTAGGCATGGTTACAAGATCAATAACCCATCTATAATGTATAGACAAAGGATAAGTTGGTTGTAACCCATCTCGATGCTTGACCATAGAATACATTTGACACACATAACAGGTTTCAACAAAATGTGCTATGTCCCGATACATGTTTTGCCACTAATATTTTTCTTTGACTTTACTAAAGGTTCCCCATATGCCTCTATGGCCAGCCCACAGGCTTTCATGAAATTCCTTTATTACCTATTGTTGCTATGGGAGCTTTCGCTCAACTGCCAAGACCCACGGACGGCTTATTGTTTCAAGCGTTCCAAGCGAGCTCTAATGGCTTTTACCTTGATGCTCGATAGAGTACCCTCCTCTCTCTTGCACTCCGGTAGCTCCACGATTCTAGATGCTAGCTCAAGCATCCTCAAGCCTCCTCCATCTCCAAGCTCCATCCTCCGTAGCCGCGCGTGCAAGAGAAGAAAAGAGAAGAGAAGAGAAGAAGAGGAGAGGAGATGGTGAAGAGCTTCACCCTCTTGATCCCTCACTCTCACACACACTCACTCCCTCACACTCTCACACTCCCTCTCTCAAGAGCACACACAAGCAAGAAGGAGAGAAGAAGAGAGGAAGAAGAAGACTCTTTTTGCCACACACCAAAGAATGAGCTTCTCATTCACTTTTCAACTTTATATACAATGCCCTAAATCCTTTTTGGGCGATCATCCCCTTTTCCCTCTTTTACATGGCCGGCCGTAGCCTAGGCCCTTTTTCCCATTTCCCACCATTCTAATTTATCCTATTCCCAACTAGTGCATACACTTTGCACAGGAGCAAGCCTCGCACTCTTTTACAAAGATTCGAGGGCACTCCCACATTTTAATAGTGCGCCTTTTTTCTCTTTTGTTGTCTTGGGCCAACCCCGAGGCTTTCTAAGGGTCGTGCTTGAACATTTAAATTTTTCAGGGACTAGTTACCGGTCAAGGCACATTTTTCTGCTTTTATCCTGTGCCTTTTTTGCTATTTCCGTTTTTCCATTCTCTGCTCCTCTATGCTGTGGGAAACACGGTAACATTACCCCCCTCCTAGCCAAGTGACAGTCCCATGGCACTGCGGTGGGACGTAGTGGCTAGTTAGGTCGGTTGCTAGGTGGAGAAGGTAAGTGGCGGATACTTCTTCCAATGTGGTTGGGTGAATGATAAGTGATGGAGTTTAAGGACGATGACCATGAAAGAATCCGGCATGCTTTAGGCGGCATCTTACACAGTGTTGTGGCGCCCGTTGTGTAGCTAGTCGTCTTTTGAGTATCCGAAACACTTGAAGCAATAAGCAATCCTTTAGGAGGATGGTATTGGAGGGATTTATTCTGGAGAAACCCCCCGAATGCTGTTTGTCTTGAAAACCCGTGGCCTTGATTGAAGATCCTTATCTTTGAGTAGAAGGTCTTCAGTTTTGAGTTGAAGGTCTTCAGGCTTGTGGAGTCAATAAGCGATCCGTAGATCTTGAGGCATTGGGCATGGATCATTGGGCGATGAGGTTCCAAGATCTATGCCAATGGCAGTTCTACCTTGACTTGGTTTAATCAGGGTAGCCATCAAGGCAGATGGCCGGATGCTGGAACAGGAAAAGATTGATCATAAAAGGATGTCGTGGGCGATCCTCTTCCGCGGGTAGCCATGTCTTGAAGTGCGAACATAACCTGCAAGAAAAGTTGTGCACTCCCTAAGGGGTGTGTCTGTCGCGCCGTGTAGTGTGTGGTGCTCGTGGCAGTGGAACTGGGAGATGGGTCTAACCTTGGGCAAGCCCTTGGTAACGTCCCACACTTGAGGACCCAGTTCGTGCGTCGTTGGAGGTGCGGTGCAAGTCTTAGGGTGACAGGTCTGAAAGTCCTGCCCTTGATGCGCCCTAAGTGTGAAGTGGGAAGGGGGGCTAGGGAGAACCCTAGGTGTGGTGATTGTGGTGCTTCTTTCTTCTTCTTCTTTTTCTTCTTCTTCTTATTCTTCTTCTTTTTGCCTCTTGGTTATAAAATATAATAGCATAAGGAGGCGTATACATGGAGACAAGCGATACAAGGGCATGACAGGAGTTTACTCCTCGTCATCTGAATGGCGGGTAGGGGATGGCGGAGGGCGGGGGGCCTTGTTGAGGAATCTTCGACTCAACAAGTAGCCCTTGAGGTTGAGGCGGGTTTTGAGGGTGGTGGTAGAAAGGAAGGGGTGGTTGCACTAGGTGAATTTGCTGTCGCTCATATCTTTGAGCAGTGCAACACAGAAAGATGGCAAAAGAGAAGCACGCATCATGAGGCGAGTCATGGTGCTGCTGTCTATGACGTTGGGGTCAAAATAGAGGGGTGGGAGGTGGCCTTCTTGGGGTGCGGGCTCTTGGTGGACTAGGATCCTAATTAGCCTAAGATAATTACAAGTGGTAATGAATGCGGAGTCAGGACAGGAGGTGAACTCGTTATGAAATCTATCTATAGAGCTATACAAATCAGAGAGGGTGAAGAGAAGGGCATCCCTATGGGAGGTGCTATTGGTGTTATAGATAATGGGGAATGGAACCTGCCGTGGATGGACGGATTGAAGTCTACCCCTATCCTTCGAGGATACGACATAAAAGTAGGGTCGTTTCTCTCAGAAGGGAGGCTGTTGCAAAATGCCATCCACGCGTCAAGGTTAACGTCAAAAATGCGTCTCCTCTAGGTGGGTTGGCAATTATAGCCTTCCACTGATCTAGGCACCTGGAGGACCTTATCCTGCCAAAATTCGCGGTCCTTGGCTCCCCAAGCAGTTGGGTGGGCCTCACGCTCCGCTAACCACTTGGCTTTGAGCCTTGCACCCATAGCGATGACGTCCTCTACAAGTTGAATGGGCAGTACTCTATTCAAGGTAGTGGGAAACTCAAAGCGCAAGTCTAAGGGGTTGCGGTTATATTCCTAATGTTCCCATATAATCAATTCAATATGAAATTTAGCAGGGGGATCTTGAGTGCGCGGTAGGAGAGGGGCAGGCTGTCTTGGAACGGGTATAGTATTCAGCTTTCTCCTTGCCTTCTCTACCATCTGTTTCCTGGCTGGCCTGGGCTGCTCTTCTCTCGGCAGATGTATCAGGGGCTGCACTTCCGCTTGTTGTGGCTGAGGGGGTGGTGGGACGTATTCCTCCTCCTGAGGTCCCAGATCGAACTCCGGTTCACCCTCTTTTGCTTGCTCGTCTTCTTGTGCTTTTGCCTCTGTGAAACCGAGGTCATCTATTTCCTATGCCGTCAGGCCTACTTGTGCAAGATATCTTCTCTGCTCCTCTAAGCTCTGCGGCGGGCCTCTTAGCTGCAGCGGCACGTGCAGGCTTGCTGTGAGTGCTCTACGTGCAATGGTTAGTTTCTTTTGCAGCTGATCATTGGCTTCATCTCCTTTCGGTCTGGTGGAGTGGAGCAGTGTATTGAGGAAGGTGTGCTGCTAGGCTATCATGGAGAGTTGAGCCGCCTTTGCCTAATTCTCAGCCAGCACCCTGTCTCCTTCGGCTTTGGCTAGCCGGTATGCTAAGTCCTGTATTCTCTGCTCATTGTGATCGGCCCATTCTTTTGCTCTTTTTTCCATATCTTCTAGGCTCTCCCCCTGATGGAGGGTCATTGCCATGAGTTGTTGCTATTGGGCCTTGAGCTCATGGTGCAGGCGGGATTGCTCCTGGCGTTCATCTGCGATCTGTGCATTGAGCTGGTCCAGCTTCACCTGCATCCTTCGCACCTATTCTTCCCTTAACTAGTCCAGCTTTGTAGCCTCTTGTCTGATCTTGTCAAGCTGGCTTTGTGCTTCCAGGTTGACTGCAGATAGCTGATCATTCTTGCGCCGAAGGTGGGCATTGTTTCCATGTCCCCGTTGAGGCGCTCCATCAATATTTTTCTCATTCCTTCCCAAGCAGTGTCACGTTCCTTCAGGGCCTTTAATTCCTCTGCCTCCTTAGTGCTGGCTTCCTCCCTGAGCGCAGCGATCTCCCTTTGATATTCTGTTATCTGCTTTGTTCTCTCCAGCTGGAGAGCAGCTTGTGATTCTTTAACTACTGCCAGCTCCTCCACGGCTATCCTCCTTTCTTTCCTAGCCCTTTCCAACTGCGAGAGCAGCTCCTTGACATATTCGTCGTATTGGCCTGCTGCAGGTGGGGGTGGGGCATGGTGGTAGTGGTGACAACATCTTCTAGTTTCTGCCTTTTCAGCTCCGGCCTTGGCTCTAGTTCAGCCGTGGCTGCCCTTTTGGCTCCTGATGCTGGGGTGGCCACGGCTGCTTCCCTTGCCAGCTCCCGTTCCACCAAGAATTATAGCCAAATGACCACGTTGCTCTCGTCGATTTTTGGGGTGGAACCTTGGGTGGTGGTGGCAAGGGGTGTCGTCATGATAGGAGTGGCTGGCATGGAAGGTATGAAGAGGGGAAGAGTTGGCATCATCGGATCCTTTCCTCTTCCTTCTGCGGGGGGCAGGGGTGCGATTTCCGGTACACTGGTACTGGGACCAGGTGCCTCCGTTCGGTGCGGGCCCTCTGCACCTTCCTCGTCGCTTTTGTGCTGCTCCTCGATGGAGCGACGGGTTGTCAGCTCTATTTCTTCCTCTTCCTTCCTTCTCAGCTCCTCCTCGATCTTCTTTTTTCTTTCCTCCTCATCCTTGACTGACTCCCTTCGAGTCCTTTCCAGATCTTCCTTCTCTTTCTTCTTTTGCTCCTCTTCTCTTTTTCCATACAGGGCTTTGGTTCATTGTTCCACATGCCTTTGTGGTGTAGCCTGGGATTCTCCCTCTTCGTCTGCGTCCATCTTCGTTTCATCAGACGACCTCTGCTGCTCTTTTGTGTGAGGCGGGGACTGTGACGGTGACTCGCCACTTTCTTCGTCGCCTCCCTCTTTGTCTTCTCTTGCCTGTCCCTGCCCTAGTGCTTCTTGGATGATTGCCATAAGGACACCTCCAAACCCTATGGTGGAGGCCTTGGAGGATGATACCTTGCGGGTCGATCGGGATGACGGGGACTCCCCTCCCATAGCTCTTCCTCCTATTGCCAGGGCCTTCGCCGAAGCCTCAATTGTCTTCCTCACAAACCCATTAAGGTTCACCTCATCCAGCGATTGCACCGCAATGCTGTCAAGCAGAGGTACATTGATTCGGGTCATTATGCTATTGTACCTCTCGCTTGAGAACAAGGCATGCACCATCTTTGCCTTCAACTGAATTTCTTGGTTGGGGATGTCCGCTAGGCTAATTCTGTCATTGGTGTGGACCTTCACTTTATCCATCCCCAACATGGCATAGATGTCTCTTTTCGGCTTCCTTTCCACCTTATTCGACAGCCCTAGTGCCCTTTCCACCAACTTGGGGGTCAGCTCGATGGTTCCCCTGTTCTTGTTGAAGGTGCGCAAGAAATCAGCGCACAGGGTGTAATCTACCCTCCGGCCCACTATGACTAGGTACTTTTGCAGGTAGCACTGCTCTATGATTTGGCGTACCACCGGCTCTTCGATGGCCACGTCTTCAAGGTTGAAGACGTGGCGGAACTTTAACTGGTTGAAAGCTCTCATTTCCACTGTGAGGCCGTACTTTACTTGTTCCTCCTCCGAGAAGGGAAGCTTGCCCGCTTTGTCCTGGCTTGCCATGATCGCCACCTACACGTTCAGCCATTTCCACTTTTAGTGCTTTTGACAACTAATTTGCTAGAAGAATAAAAGCATACCAGATTTTAATGAACATAGCCTTAACTTTGCCTTTCAAACTTTTACAACCACCTCTTACCCTTGCATTTCAAATTTAACAGACGTTTCACACTTGGTTTACTTTTTAGATTCTATTTTGTTTATTTTTTTACATTCCACTATATTTCGCCTTCCACTACATTCCACCTTACTACCATTCTGCCTTCCACTACATTCCACCTTACTACCCCTTCCCCCTTTGGAAAAGAAGAATCCGTCCCAGGATTGGAGGTTGCGAGGCCAAGGCTTTCAGCAGAAAGGTCGTCGCTCTATTCGTGTAGGAGCCAAGCATAGAAGTTGGGGTTACATTCCAGTTGAGCGGTGCGGTCCAGATCAAAGGGTCGAATCCCTACGTGTGTGATGTACGTGAGGACATCTGTGAGGAAGTCACCAGAGTTGACTTGACTTGCGATATGGAGCACTTCCTCTGTTAAGAGGCGGTCAAGATAGTGATGCCCTGTGATATGCTCGTGCATGGTTGACCCTGAAGAGTAGTTAACACTCTATACGAGGTAGGTGCGACGTAGGTGGGGTCATACTCTGCTGTTTTGATGGCTCGGCGTTGATCATTATGCGACATCCGTCAACCTCCCATTGCAACCTAAGAGCGTACCACTGCCTTAAGAAGGGTGATCCAGTATTAGCAAGGTGCGATAACCTTGCGATCTCTTGGTCAATGATAGCAGATGTTGTCCATGGATCATATGATGTGATGAGGCATTGCTTAATGGCTTGCTCTTTGGAGACCTTGAGGGTAGCATAGGACTAGTGCCTTTGGCCGTAGGGGCCTTAGGGATCCACAGTGAGGCATTTCCTTCATAGTAGCCTTGCGCACGCAGGAGGGTTTTCGGGGCCCATATTTGCTTAATCACGTGGCGCTTCCGGTGATTGTGTTGTGGTTTCCTAGATTTAGAGCTGTAGGTCTTATGCGGACATGCGCGTCTAGTCCTAGGCGGTTCCTGAGGCTGTTTAGGCACCCATTGGAAGTGAGGCTGTTGGGCCCTTACTTTGGTTGCTGTGGTTTGTGGTTTATGGGGATCGGGGAGCGGTAGACGTGCACTACCCCCCTCCTTAGTCTTGCCTACGGACGTTTCTATCAGTGGCCCTGCAGACGGTGATGGTGTTACACAGCCCTTGCTGAAGGTTGTGTCAATGCGCTTGTTGCCGATTGCTAGATGGATGCACTGTGACTCATAGTCAACATTGCAATGAGTCTACTTTTTGAAGGTTCGCTCAAGCAGTGACTCCATGCTTGCGCCCATAGCACTCGGCAACACGTAAAACAACATTGGTACAGTCTCAGACTCGATAGAAACAACGACTCTGCACTTGTCGAGGAGTGCGTAAGATTGAGCCCCATATGGGCTTAATTTGGCAGTTGTGGGTTGAAGTAGTGGTTTGCCAAGTTGGATCCAATGCTTGTGCGTTAAGACATTGAAATCTGCTCCCTCATCAATCAAGGCGTTGAAGGAGCATGTTTTCTTGGTAGTGACCGTGACAGGGAGGTAGGCGGGTTCTATAGCTTCCTCCTCATTCTCGTAGATTTTAGTGATTGTGGCTACTCGTATTTTGACCAATGGTTCTAACATTGGTGGCTCATGCAAAGGATGAGTGGGAGGGTAGTACTTCTTGACACGGCTGCCATTGAAGAAGCTTATTCCTTCACCGTCCAGGGTCTCAAGCTCGACATTACCGGTTTGGTTGATTGCCCGAACCTTGAAGGGTCCGAGACCTTTGAATTTCATCTTTTGCTTATGTCCTTTAACTGAGTAGAGGAGCACTAAGTCACCCTGCTCAAACTCGCACTACTTGACATGCTTGTCAAACTAGCTCTTGCGTCGGGCTTTCTCGCAGATAAGTGCGTGGGTGGCTAGAAGACGAGTTTCTGATAGGCGTTCTAGCTCGACCAAGCATTGCCTCCATGCTTCCTTCCCTTCCCATCATTCTTGGAGTGTTATTCTCAGGCTAGGGACGAAGAATTCTACTGGTAGAATTGCTTCAGTCCCATAGGTCAGCCTAAAGGGGGTTTGGCAGATGGCCGTTTTATAGGCCGTGCGGTAGGCCCACAAGGCTGCCATCAACTTGTTGTCCCAGTCGCTTCGTGAGGCTGAGACTACTTTAGTCAAGACATTGATGAGAATTTTGTTAGTTGATTCCACCTGGCCATTAGCCTGAGGATAGTATGGTGAGGATTTGCGATGGATGATAAGAAAGGTGGATAGGAGATGTGCTATCACTTCGTTGATGAAGTGTGTGACTTGGTTGCTAACCAGTTCGATGGGGCAACCGAAGCGCAAGATCGCTTGCTCCCATAAGAACTTGGCAGTCGTCCTAGCATCGTTTTTTCATGTGGCTCTCGCCTCTGCCCATTTCGTGAGGTAATTCGTTGCCACCATGATGTACTTGGCTTGTGAGTACTGCGCCGTGGGGCTGATGGGTCCTATGAAGTCAATTTCCCATTTTTCAAAGGGTTGGCGAGCAATAACTGGGGTTAACTCCATTTGATCCTTACGAATCGGGACTTTTGTCCGTTGGCACTCGTCACAATGCTTGACGAATCGCTTAGCGTCACGGAACAGTGTGGGCCACCATAGTTGGGACTGCAGCACCTTTCGTGATGTCGTGTCTTCGCTAAAGTGTCCTCCTACAATGCCACTGTGAACCTCTGAGAGCACATCGTGCATCTCATGCTCACATATGCACCTACACAACAATATGTCTTGCCCCAGCCTATAGAGTTGGCCTGCAATCAGATGATAGGGCTGGATCTTTAGGATCAAGCGCCTAAGTCGTGCCTTTCCCATTGGTCACTTAGGTAGTCCATAATCGAGCACTTGGACCATGTCGTCTGCCCAGTATGGCGTCAGATCAGCCTTAAATAGATCTCTCTCGTTGGACAAGTGGAATAAGTGGGCGTCAGGTAACTCGTCAATGATGCCCTGTCCAACGGCTTCTCCTGTGGGTATACGGGACATGTGATCAGCTATGTAATGCTGTTTTCCCTTTCGTACCACCACAGAGAAATCGAACTCTAGGAGCAGGAGGAGCCATCGAGCTATGCGTTCTGTAGCACAAGGTTTGTTCACTAAATAGAGCAGGGCTTGATGGTCCACGAAGAAGATGAAAGGGGTGGCCAATAGGTAATGCCGAAACTTCTTCACGGCGAACACCATGGATAATCCCTCTCTTTCTGTTGTCGAATAATTCATCTCCGTCTCACTGAGTTGCCTGCTAGTAAAGCTCACTGGGTAATCTAGGTTATGCTCACCAGGTTGGCACAACACTGCCCCCACGGCAAACTTAGAAGCATCGATGTGTACGTGGAAGGTAATGGTCCAGTTTGGGGCTCGTAGAATCGGTGTTGTTGTCAGAGCCTTCTTCAATTCTTCGTATGCCCGTTGGCATGCCTCGGTCCACTCGAAGATAACCATCAGCTTGTACAATGGCCTGGTGATCAGCGCGTAGTTCGGCACAAACCACCGATAGTATCATGTGTGACCTAAGAAGCATTGAACTCCCTTGTAATTAATTGGGGGTGGAAGGTCAACGATAACCCTGACCTTCGAGAAGTTAATGGCAATGCCGTTCTTTGACACCAGTGTCCTAAGATGCATCCATGCTTCACCCAAAACTGACATTTCAAGGGGTTCAAGGAGAGACGGTATAAGCGGCACCGTTCAAAGACTGTGCAGAGTTTGTCTAGGTGTTCCATCTAGGTCGAATGGACACACAGATCGTCGATAAAGACCTCTAACTCTTTGCGAAGCATGTCTTTGAAGATGGTGCACATGAGGTGTTGGAAGGTGGTAGGAGAATTGGTCAACCCGAAGGGCATGACTATGTATGCAAAGACGCCCCACTCAGTGGCAAAGGCGGTCTTGTGCCTATCTGCAGGATGCACCTGCACCTAGTTGTACCCTGAGAAGCCATCCAGGAAGCTGTAGGCTTCTTTGCCTGCCACCCTCTCAAGCATGTGCTCGGTGTACCAACGTTCACCTTCTTGTAATTGACGCACACTCGAATTTTGCTGTTCTTCATCATCACAATGACTATGGGTGATACCCAGTCCGTGTGCTCAATTTCGTAAATGAATCCAGTTCTCATCAGCTTGTCAATTTCCTCTTTGACAGCATGAGCGTGTTTTGGATTCATGGGGTACGATCGCTGCTTGATCGGCGTTGCATCCGATGTCATGGGTATGTTATGAGTCACAACACTCAGATCTACCCCCCGTAGCTCTTCTAAGGACCAGGCAAATACATCTATGTACTCCCGCAAGAGAGTGACAAGACTCAACTCTTCTTCACCAGTCAAGTCATCGGCAATGAACGTTGGTCGGGGTATAACCCCTTCCAGGGCTAGGTTTACCTCCTTGACCTTGATTGGTCCTTCGATTGGTTCGCTCGTCTGCCCTTGATGCTTGGCACCTAGCAGAACCACTACCCTATCCCCTTTTTTGAATTTAGTGAAGCGTTTAGGGAGGTCTTGCGGCTTTCGCTGTTCTTTTGATTGTGCATCCTTGGGGTGCTTTGCCCTATCCTGCCTTGACCATCTGCGTCTCAGGTGGACGGGTAAGTCCCCCTTGGTGTGTCTGGTCATGGGCAGCCTAGGGATCTCTGGGTCACTATTCGAAGTAACTTCCGATTCAGAGTCAAACCCTCCATCTTTGCTAGAAGAGGTGGTCTCCCCTGGTGGCCGCAATTCGAATGGCGATTCGGTCCTAAGTATTGATGTCGTTCCTGATTGGGCTAGGCCTGCTTGCTCAAGGTTTATGGCCCCTATACATTCCAACCACACATGATCACATTTCATGCGCATGACTCCTTGCTCCAGTCCAAGGGCCTGCTTTTTTTGCGGCTTGGCATCTGCTCGTATCTGCTCAATTTCTCGTCCTTCAGTGTCGTACTCTATGGTATCCACTTCAACCTCGCTCTCATCACTGAAGGATTGACAGTCTTCGTATTCATCGCAGGAATCTTTGTCATTCGACTGCCCATCGTCTCCTAGGACTTGGTATGCCCCGTGTTGTTGATTTGGAACTAGGGCCTAGTTATACATGAGGTTCAGCTCGTGCACCCTGGTCCACCCTGGTCCATTGCCACTTAGAATCCTCTAAGAGATCCTGGAGCGGTTTGAAGTTGATAGCCGGGTTGCCCGCTAGCTGGTCCGTTAGGTATTCCAGTACCCCCTGGAGTTCCCTTTTGTTGGATGGCTCTTGGAAGGTAACAGGCTTAGGCCTTCCATGGAGGCTTGCTGCCATTATGTAGACTAGTGTAGAGAGTGCTTCGTTTGTCTTCCGATTGTTTTGATGGTCTGCTCAAATGCCTCATGGTCTGAGAGTGGCAGGTCAATTGTAGCGAGAACGTGCATCCAATCCCGCTCATCCTCTGGGCATGGGATATACTTAGTCAAGGACCCATAGGGCTCCCTGACCTGAGTGTTCCCTTTGAGCATAGCAGAGATGGCGTCTAGGTTGACTGGTGAGGTCTTCCAAGTGTCCATCTCTATTCTTACGAAGTCAGTTCTATTGCCAAGGAAGATCAAGCCGTTATCCCAATCTTCGATGACTCTAGCGTTGCGTATCCAGGGTCAGCCTAATAGGTCATCATAGTCCACTCCCTTCATGACTATAAAGTTGATAGAGGACTGGACACCTGCGATCTTCACTAGCCAATTCTTCAAGACCCCGAATGGCTTCACTCTCATACCGTTTGCTAGCGTGATGTTAAACCTAGCAGCTTCGACAGGCGGGTTTCCCCAAGTCGGCAGCACTGCATGGCTAAGCACACTAACCCCAGCTCCCGTGTCTACGATTCCCTTCCTTGTTGTGTCACCCAGGGCTAGGACCGGCAGGACTGCGTGCATCTCATAGTCTTCCCAAAAGGAGTTGATGTGAAAAGATTTAGGCACGGAGTGCAGCGTCAGACTTGGCAACTGTGTTTCTGCATCCTGGTCTCGAGGGTCTGCCGTGACGTGCTCTTGTGATCCCTCGACCCACTGCTTAAGGTCTTGCCATACGGCGGGGTGATGCTTAAGCAGATCTCCCAGGCTAAGTGTTATAGGGGTGGTCACTAGCGTGGTCAAGAGATCGTTAGATACTCGTCCTTCCTTTAGCCTCGACTGTCCGGGCCAATGGCTGTGGCTGATCTGCGGCTCTGTTGCGTCTAGGCTTGGTCTTAGCGGTATTGCTTGTGGCACAGCGGCTTTGGCCGACTTAGGTTGAGGCGGTGACATTGGCGTGCTTATGTTGGAGAGATCATCGATGTTGTCCTCTATGATGGGTTCAACATCTTTGAGATGCTGTTGAGCCTCCCTCACCCATTCCTTCACCTTTTCTATGGCCTCTAATTGTCGCTTTGGATGCGGGTATTCCCCTATCTTAGCGCTTCCCTCTTCGGTCGTCCTAGGGGCTGAAGTCTCTGCCTCCGCGTCTGAGACTTTCTTCCCAGTAGGTAAGGTCGTAGCACTCTCGGTCTTTAATGTGACCTTAGCTTCCGATCTCTTCTTTTTTTGCCTATGGCTCTTCTTTCCTATTGAGGTGGCATCAAGATTGCTAGGTCTTGGCAGAGAGATGCTGGCTTGCTTCGTTTGGGCTCGGGTAATAGCTCGCAAGGGAATAGGTGTGGCCTCCTTATTGGGGTTTTGGACACCAAACAACCCCAACGGGACGGATGGCAAATTAGCTGAGCTAGAGGACGGCTTCCGCTTTGGGCAGTCTATGAAAAGATGGGTGATTCCGCACTCTGCGCACCTTTGGTTAGCCTTGTCCCTGTTTTGCTGCTCTCTTTCAGGGCAGCGTGATGAGACATGACCGGGGTGTTCGCGAGTCCAACAAGTGACGGGATCCTGTGGTTGCCCTCCTAGGCCTCTACCCCATCCTCATCCTAATGCCATCACCAGTACGGGTCGATAATCCATGAGGACTGCGTTGCCCTCGTCGTCATGCGAGACGTAAGGGTATATGTAGGTCTCTTTATCATTCGGCTTCAGTACGTAGTGTACTGGAGCGTCGCTCGGTGGGTGGGTCACATAAGGACCACGCGGTCTAGGAATGCTTGTAGGATTTATGTCCATTCTAGGGACAGCTAGTTTCATATCGTTAGGCGTGGGTAGAGCCAATGGGGCTCCCCTTCCGAAGAATGACTGCGGCCTGTTAGCTAGATAAGGCTGGCCATAGGGTTGCAAGTATGGAAGTCTTCGTGGTAGTCTGCAATGTGCGACATCGTGGCCGAACCTACCGCAGTTAGCACAAGGTCTTGACCTAGGGTCTTGACACTCGGCCGGCAAGTGGTTTCGACCACAATACACGCACTGGATATGCGGGCGCGTTGGTTATCTCAACATGTCTTGTATCTTGGCTAATTCCATCTTGACCTCAGCCAAGCCTTGGTTTGTCTCGGTGGCCTTCCCCTTATCTTGGGATGACGGGTTTGACCACTCACTAGAGGCTAACGTTCTCTCTAAGCTTCACGGGTTGGTCTCTTCTAGAGTTGAGCTCCTAGAGCTTCGCTCTTTCAGCTGGTCACCATCGACTCTGATGGCTTCCTCAAAAACTCTAGCCACCATGTCCCGCTGCAAGCTTGAATTGCCTGCCAATGCCTTATATAACTCCTCGTCTCTAATTCCACTGATGAATACAGTTGAAACTGCTCTGTCAGTCGGTCGCTCTCCTAGAGGGATTCTCTTAAAGAGACTTCTCACATGGGTCACGTAGTCGCGGATGTCCTCCTTCTCTTTCTGGTTAACATTCATAAAGCGTACTAGCAGGTTATCGGAGTATCCAGGCTCGGCGAACCTCTTGACGAAGAGATCCTTGAGATTATTGAGTTGGCTCATTCCACGGCATCCAGGCTTGTGTACCACATCCTACCCTTGTCGCCTAAGCAAAGCCCGAATGCTTGCAAACGTTGAGTCTGTTCGTTGAGGCCGTTGGCTTTGCAGACTTGCTCAAACTGCTCAACAAAGTTGTATGGATCGTCATGCAGTTGGTACTTATCGAGTTGCTTGGCAACAATCGGTATTTTGGCCTAGCTCCTGGTTTGCCCCTAATCCTGCAAGCAGAGACGTTGCTAGTGCGGTAGCACTCTGCTCTACTGCGGTGTTATCGAGCAGCCGTTTCATGAGGAGCTCGCTCAATGTCAGGTCTCCTTCCAGTGCTCTCTCATGGTCTTTTCGGTTTCGGCCAGTCAAGTTCAGCACTTGCTGCACCTCATGCAGCTCCATGCTTTGCCTTTGGCTCCTAGCTTGTTGATCCCTATTATAATCAGCTATGCCGTGCAATGCCTTACGGGCTAGCCTTCTCTCCTCCTCTAGGTCTGCAATGATTGCGCCTGCTGTCCTGCCGCGGTGCTCGTATCGGGCATGCGCATCGTAACTGCTCACCATCTGCTGTATAGCGTCTGGGAATATACTCAAATCGAGCTCCTCGTTAGACCGATGGTCTGAGCTTTCTTCCGTCATGGTCGAATTCTTGCGCCTTGTTGCGCTGTCGATTAGGTTGACTAGTCGTGACAGATCCTCGTCGTTGTCCTTGAGCGATTTATCTAAGTGAGTTCCTTTGATTATTGAATACAAACCTAAAGTTATGATCACTTGGTGAGCGTGTCTTTCTCGTGCACTTGTGCCCAATTAGGCTTTCAACTTTTTTTAGGTGTGCTTCAAGTGCGGAAATTCCATGTGAGTGCTGCAAGCAATCCCTTGGCGTCTCACTCACTCTTGCTCGTGTCGAGCTTGATAGGCTTTGTCGCTCAAGTCCTGGCCGTTCTAGTGGGTTCTAGGGTCTGTGCTGATTCTTACCGTTCACTAGGGGGTAGGTCACTAGGGAGTGCTCTAGCATTGTCCCTTGGTCTTGACTCCTACATCGGGAACTGCCTACAAGGTAATCGTCATGTCATCCAGGAACGGGTTGCACTTACAGTCGCTCGTGGGGGTCAAGTTTTGATGTCTTTTCCCCTTTCTCTTTTTTTTTTTTTGTGTGTCCGACTCTGGGAATCGGATTTTCAATTTACCAGTGGTCCGATTTACCAGTGGTGGGTCTGAGTTGAGTAGTCCGAGTCTCAGAATCGGACGGGGGTTAGGTGTCCGATTTTAGAAAATCGGACAAGTGGTCCGATCGGACGGGGTTGGTCTGAGTGTTCGATTCTGGGTGGTTCGATTATGGGCTGGTTCGATTCTGGGAATCGGACCGGACAGGGTGGTCCGATTACTGACGTGTCCTAATTTGTCCGATCAGATGGGGTTGGTCCGAGTCCGAGCGTTCGAGTCTGAGCGTCTGAGTTGGACGGGTCGGTCTGATCGGGTTGTCCGAGCATTCGATTCTCAAAATTGGACATCCAATTCTGGGAATCGGACATTGAGTCGCAAAATCTGGGAATCGGACATTCGAGCACGGACTTTCGAGCACGGATTCGTCCAAAATCTCCAGATATCTATGACTGTAGACCACAAAATTCGCTAGTAATGATGTTGGAGTGGTGGGGGAGAGATCTATGTACCTGGGGATCGCTGAATGCAACGTCACTCTGTGCCCTGATTGATCGAACGGTCGCCCAAGCTCTCTCTCTCTCTCTCTCTCTCTCTCACTCTCAGCTAGTTGCAAATGAGGATTCCCTTGCTCTTCCAGAACTTATAACCCTGCTGGTCATTCCCTGGATGCTACAGATCACTCTCCTAGCGATTCCTACACATTCAAATGCGCATTTTCTCCATTTTTCCCCAGTTTTTCTCGATTTTCTCCCTGTTCTACAGCAACAAGCCCTCTGCCTCTCGGGTGTATTTTCCTATTGTTAACCTACTCTAAACACAACATAAATCGAAAGCAAAACACTGAACTAAATTCTCCATGTTTTCCAATCATCAAACAACTAGAATATCCCAAAATGCTTACCTGTTTTGAAGATCAAAAACACCCAACTTCCTACCTATCTCAAGCTTCGTTTCGGGGATGAATACCCTACTTCGATGCTCGATATGAGGCGCGCAAGTGCTCAAGCTTGAATCCGTTGGTCTCGGCAACGGAACCAAAATGTGGAAGCTTTCGCTCAACCACCAAGACCTACGGACCGCTTATTGTTTCAAGCATTCCAAGCGAGCTCTAATGGCTATCTCTCACCTAGCCGACACGCCGTCGATCCTACGAGTGTAGTGAGCTTACCTTGATGCTCGATAGAGTACCCTCCTCTCTCTTGCACTCCGGTAGCTCCACGATTCTAGATGCTAGCTCAAGCATCCTCAAGCCTCCTCCATCTCCAAGCTCCATCCTCCATAGCCGCACGTGCAAGAGAAGAAAAGAGAAGAGAAGAGAAGAAGAGGAGAGGAGATGGTAAAGAGCTTCACCCTCTTGATCCCTCACTCTCACACACACTCACTCCCTCACACTCTCACACTCCCTCTCTCAAGAGCACACACAAGCAAAAAGGAGAGAAGAAGAGAGGAAGAAGAAGACTCTTTTTGCCACACACCAAAGAATGAGCTTCTCATTCACTTTTCAACTTTATATACAAAGCCCTAAATCCTTTTTGGGCGGTCATCCCCTTTTCCCTCTTTTACATGGCCGGTCGTAGCCTAGGTCCTTTTTCCCATTTCCCACCATTCTAATTTATCCTATTCCCAACTAGTGCGTACACTTTGCACAGGAGCGAGCCTCGCACTCTTTTACAAAGATTCGAGGGCACTCCCACATTTTAATGGTGCGCCTTTTTTCTCTTTTGTTGTCTTGGGCCAACCCCGAGGCTTTCTGAGGGTCGTGCTTGAACATTTAAATTTTTCAGGGACTAGTTATCGATCAAGGCTCCTTTTTTGCTTTTATCCTATGCCTTTTTTGCTATTTTCGTTTTTCCATTCTCTACTCCTCTGTGCTGCGGGAAACACGGTAACAGTTGTAATCTTTTGTTACCTAAATCTTGGACATGCGCTCATTTCTTCTTCTTTGCATGCTTCCATAGATATCCTTCTTTAAGAAAAAATCCATAAGCTTTCCTCTTGATATGCTTGAACTCCTCATCAGTCCAAGTCTCCTTCTTCATTGTACTCAAATGTTGGCATATCTTTAGCCAATGTTCTTCATAATCTTCTTCAAGGAAATGAACTAAAACTTGAGCAATGCAATGAGCATGCTGGCTTCTAGTTGACCATCCTGTTGTTTTCAACTTTGGACCTGTATATGCAGTAACTGAAAAGGTATTTTCAGTAGCCATGGAATGAAATTCAGCAAGTATAGATTTTTCAACTTCATCTTCTTCCATCAGCTCTTCTTCATTGTCATATCTTGCACGTGATAGCATGTCAGCAACTGGATTCGCCTTTCCTCTAAAACATTTGTGCATTTTTCTTGCATTTTGCTAATGGCATCTATCTTGATTGGAGAAGGTTTGTGTCCATAAGGGCCACATAGATGACTGATCACTAGGACTTCTTCTATTCCAAAAATCGACTTAGCTCCAGAAAGGGTAAGACCTCTTTTAGCCTTGTCAAAATCCTGTCACAATCATGAATATGGTTAGCTATAAATGTCCTGCAACCATCTTCATCAAGCTCCTCATTCTTTTCATTAACTTCACATCCCTTGATAGGTACATCATCAAGAAATGGAAGAGTAAGTTGTGGAATAAAGTCCCTTAAGACTTTGTGCATGGCATTCATCATATGGGCTTCAGAGTTTATTGCACCTTGTGGTAGAGTGCATATGCGGACCAATCCAAGAGGTGTCTTCACTGTGGTAATGTATTGGCTTTCTAATGAAAGCTGAAATTGGTCATATCCTGATTATAGGTCACCCATTGAATAAATTTCTCTATCTGCAAAAGCTTCAGTAAACTCATCAACAATTGGACCCGAACCAACATTTCGGATTGTGACACGATTGACAGGCTGTAGATCTTGAATGAATCGTAAAGATCCATTTTTCTTAGGCACAGTAAACCATCGGTTTGAGTAAGGTGTTTAAGAAGGTTCTAAAATATTCATTTTGATCTTCTCATTTAGAAGTTCCAATAATTTGGGCAGATGCGTCCTTGGAATGGGAATGGACTTGAGGTTCCAAGGCACATGTGTGACCATAAAAATGACCATAGAGCCACAATATTTGGATCCACAGAGCGTATTTTACTTGTTTGAAATGCAAAAGCTTTTCCATGTTTCATTAGCATTTGCATAAAAAAGTGTTTTTCAGTGTTCGAAAGGAAAGAATTTCAGATGTGAACTTGTGACCAATGTTGGAAGGATCACGAAGACTTGGCTGATTTACTACCCTATCAACGAGCCCTTCACTTTTAGGAGGCAGTGGGACTGTTGACTTTCTTATCTGCTGTCTTGTATTTTGTCTCCACTTGTGCTTCAACCTTGTTGAGTAAACCATTGTCTTCCCATTCAACAAATTCTTGAATTGTTTGATAAAAATCCAACGTACATACTTCTATGGATTGATTTTCAGCTTGATTTTCTGCATGAGCAGCTGCATATATTTCAACCAATGTGTTAGTAGTAATCGGTCCAAAAAAAATACTCAAAATATCTTCATTTCCAGCCATCATGTCATAAGTTTTCAGCTCCCTTTTTACATGACATAAATATTTTCTTTCATCCTTAGTCATGGCCGGAAGAGACTTATAACAGCCCATACTATTGGCTGTACATACCCTTGAAAACCCTTGAATTGTCAGGCATTAGGAAGCACAGGATAATCACGTAGTTGATCTCTGTTTCGATGATGGTTAACACACACAGTAAGAAATTGGACAACTCGTTCATTATCCTTGCTTCGGATTCGAGCATGGGACAACCATCATCAAGAGCTTTTGTTTCCAAGCGGGCTTAAAAAATGTAAGGTTCCCCAAGAATGATAGGGTAACTACAATAGTCTTGAATAAAAAAGTGAAAATTGTCTTTTATGTCTCCAATAGTTACTTGCACATTAGGATATGCAACATATAACTCTCCAGAAGAGTTGTTTGCAGCTCTCATTCACCAACCTGGATCAACATCTATGGGCCATCGGCCACTTTCATAGAGACTCCTTGCCATGACGTTTATCTCTGAGCCATGGTCTGAGAGTGCAATACATGGTATTTCTTTTTCTTCAATTTGACAACTGTCTTCATTGTTGCTCTTGCCCAATGCGTATGGGAGTAGTGACTGCTTGGAATGAACCTAGCCTCTTCTTCCTCATGCATGTGCTGTAGACGGCCTTCTTTTTGAGAGATGGACTGCCCAATTGGTTTGGACTAGCCGGCCATTACATTTTCATCTTTCACTTCTTTAATTTTTGCATTCATGTTTTTTTTAATCTTCAGCTTCAATTGCTGCAATTAATTCTTTAACTGCTTCAAGTTGAATTCCTTGTGAAGTCAGCTTCTCTTCATCCTACACAAAAACTCGAAAAACTTGCAAAAAAGCATGCACTGTTTCTTTAGCTTCATCACCAACATATTATCTTTTCCTTTTGATTACATTAATAATTACATCATGGAATTCACGTTTGGCAATTCCAAGAATTTCGCCTAAGTTGAATTCAATTTTGCTTCCTAGAATTCATTCTTCTAGGACTCATTTGAGATTGGTTGGTAGATTCTATGTTAGACTGCAATTTGTAGCCTGGCTGCTTGCCTTTCTTCTTTCCTTCAATCTTCTTTGTTTGTGGCACATCTTCTATCTCTTGATCTAGGGTTATATTTTCAGCAAGATTTGGTTGTTCAGGCATTCTTCTAGTTACTTGTTTCGGAGGGCCAGAAGAGGAAGGCCCTGGTTCATCTTCTCTTCTTCTCTTTTCTTCAATCAAGACTTCTTTATGATTGACGTCAGCCAAATATGCAAAGGCAGAAAAAGAATCTACCGGTTCTTTCCAACTAGTTATTCCTCGAATATACTGATTGGCGTTAGCCAAATCTTCTTTGGCTGCTTTACCACGTTCCATTTGATCTAGTGCCTGCATCCATACTTTAGATTGCACATTAGCTTTACATACTTTCAAACTTGATTTAATTGGCTCAATTTGCAGCCCATATGAAGCTGCATCAATTGCTGCATAGGCATTCTTTACAATTAAATCTTCTAATCTTTTCTTCATTCCACCATTGCCAAAATTTGGCTCCAGTGGAAGACCAGTTTCACCGCATGAATTTTTCTGTCTTTCCAAAAGACGAGCTTCTGTGCTTCAGCCTCACAGAAGGCAGAACACTCCCTTTTGTCATGTTATTGGCTGCCACACCAAATATAGCGCCTCTTAAATCCTTCTCTCATGGGTCTTTGAGTTGATGCTCATCCTCGCTCTTCGACTTTGACATCCAACTTCTCTACTTTGGAACTAATTTCTGTAAGATTCAGATGAAGGTCACGCATGCTTTTAATGAGTTCATCCATTACATCATTTTTAGAAGGAACAGAAGAAGAAAGAGTTGGTTGATTAGTCAAAGAAATAGGGGATTTTGAAGGTGGAACAAGCTCCATCAATGGAGTTGTTGAAGTTGAAGTAGAGCCCAATCTTAGTCACATCCGCTCTCTTTGAGCAATCATGTTAACTGCATTAGTAACATTTGTCCATGCAGTCTTGACTCCTGATTCAGAGGTAGCATCTTCTAGGCAATCAACAAGCTTCTCTTGTAGAATGGGATCTGCAGCCTTAAGGAATAATTCAATCTTTTGACCTTCCATACTTTGTTGGTCTTCAACATCAAGTTGTCCAAATTTACTTTCAAACTCATGGTATATAGCTGTTGCAACTTGTTGAGTTTTTCAACTCATTCAGTGAAACTTTTCTTCGTCATTAGGCTAGAGTCTTTTAAGAAGAATTCTTCGCATAGGGCTTTTTTGAATGCAACCCAATCCGCATCTTGTTGAAAAAGACAATGGATTCTTTCTTGAAGACCATGCTTGGCTAGTTTGGCAAAATAATGGCTCCATGCATCTTGTGGTACACCAAAGAAGAGCATTTTTTCAACATATAAGCGAATAAAAACATAGACATTTTGACCATTAAATTGTTTTAATTCACACCCAACTTCCTCTAAGGCCTTGATAGCTGTGGAATTAATCTTCTCTTCGTCTTGCCTTTGTTGTTGTTGTTGTTGTAACATTTGGATTTGTTGTTGCTGAGTGTGCTATAGTATGCGCACCAATTATTATAGAGTATCTCCTGAAGAATCCCCCATCTTGGAGTTTTCTTACACCGACCTTCATGTTGGTTCACCAATGTCGCAGCGCATAGGATTGAAGGTCACCACAAGGATTTGGCAAGAGAAGAATGTATGGGGGTTCAAGAGCTTAGACTTCGGAGATGGTAGAGATAAGAGAAGGGGTTCAAAGAGATTGAATATGTAGAAGAATACTCCCAAAAAGAATTAGAAAATATAGAAGAATACTAATAGAGATGAAGCCTGTCAGTTTCTTTCAAAATTATGAGAAAATATAACTCTAATAGACAAAAACGTATACAAAATAATACATTCCTCTATGCTACTCAGATCGCCAATCTAATGCTTTCAATGGCTTCGAAAGGGGGGTTAAATACTGGGACACCTGGCTAGAATCCAGCCAGATCACTCCTTCTTCATCTCCCACTTTCGGAGTGCTATTCACTGCCTGAAAATAGCGATTGTGCGTCGCGTAATTTCGTTAATCTCTTTTTTTACATAAAATCCTCTCAAATTGGCAGAAAGCTACATGCTTTCTTTTACATGTCCTCCTAATCTAGAAGTTATCTATAGTTTTATGGATTTTTACAAGAGATAATATCTAGAATATAAAAAATTGACTAAAAACTTATCCAAAAAAAATCTAATATTTTGAACCATGGACACTAATACTAATGCCTAAAGTGGCATTCGCTCTCTAAATCTATAAGGAAGCCACACTCTAGATTTTTTTACACGGTGTGCGCGTAGCGGCACAACACCGCTTGCCTTGGCTGTCTTTAGCTTTAGATTTTCTAGGTTTTGCCACCTTGTTTGTTTGAGGATTAACATTATCCCCCTCCTAGTTGAGTGCGAGTCCCATGGCTTTTATTAGGGGATGAGTTGAGCTCTGTTGTTAGAGTAGTCAAGTAGCTTTTTTGACTTTGGGTACGAGTCATGTGGAAGGCGTGTTGGAGGGATTTATGGAACTACAAGGCCCTTGAGTTTGGACTGAGCCCTTGTCTTGGAGGGATTTATGGAACTGTGAGGCCCTTGAGTTGGAGATGATTGCTTGTCTTGGAGGGATTGATGGACTTGTTAGAGCGATTTATGGAACTAGAAGGCCCTTGGGCTGGGTAGGAGCCCTAGTATTGGAGGGATTTTTGGAACTGAGAGGTCTTGGCGTTGGATACGATCCTTGGTGTTGGAGGGATGTTGAGGGGCAGATCCATCTTTGAAATTCAAAATGGTGTTAGATGGATCCACACTTGGAGGATGGCTTGTGGGCTTGTGGACAGATCCTTCTTTGAAAGTTAAGATGGTGTTAGACGGATCCCTCATTTAACTCTCTGTGGCTGAGTTCACCTGCACTGTTCCAAATGAGCTTCTTCCTTCACTTTATGAGCATGGCTGTTGCATTCACCCCTTGGTTTTGTGGGTCAACATGGTAGGATGTTTCACAAGATGGGGAGCACACTGCATGGATGATGGGGTCGCTGAAGAGGGTGGTGGGGCCTTCTGTTGTACCTGGAAAGAAAAGAAATGTGTAGTATGTGTGGGTGTGTGCCATTGTCGTGTGGTGCATTGTGTGCATGTTAGTGGGTTGGAGCTTAGCGTGACATGTCTAAACAGGATCTACCCTTGATGTCCCCTAAGTAGGAAGTGGGGGATCAAAATGAGGCTAGGAGGTAAGGGACAGAGCCGGCCGATCGTGACCACCAGGCGCACCTAGCTTGAGAACCCCTAGGTGCAATGATGGTGATCGATGTGTAGCTTGCGGTTTTTAAAAAAAAAACAAGTTTCTTGAATTTGGAGAAGTAGTACAAGAGGACAGATTCATTTTCTGGTTTTGTGGGAATGGGATGGGGAAGTTGGGGGCTTTAATGTTTTGTTAAGGAAGTGCATGCTTAGCATATACCCTTTTTGGCCTATTCTAACGTGGAGAGGCGTGGTGGACAAGAATGGATGGCTACATTTGGTAAATTGGTTGTTGTTCATGTCCTCAAGAAGGGCCATGCAAAAGGATGGGAGTAAAGCAGCATGCAGCATTAGCTGAGTCATGGCACACCCATCTATTCCCGCATTAATGTAAAAAAAGAGTGGCAGAAGATGGTACTCTCCTAGTGCAGGAGGTTGCTTGAGGGGAGTCCTAAGTAATCTAATATAGTTACATGTTGTTACAAAGGTGGGGTCTTGGCAAGAGGAAAATTCCATTAGGAAATGGGCCATGGAATCCCATAGATCTTGTTCTGAGAAGGCAAGTGCATCCTCTAGTTTTGTGGCATTGACATTAGATCCTTGGGAAGTCGTATCGGCCATGGATGTCAGGGTCGAAATCTACTCCCACCCTTCAAGGATATGGTAGATAGGTCGGGTTGTTTTGTTTGAAGGGTAGGGAGCCACAAAACAACATCCGCGCATCCACGTTACCATTCCAGACTCTTCTCCTCCACTTAGGTTGCGATTCGTAGCCTTTCACCATGTGTGGTACCTCCTTAACCTTATTTTCCTAGTAGTCTAGGGACTCTGTCCCCCAAGCTGTTGGATTTTTCTCTCTTTTAGTGAGCCATCTTTCACCAAGCCTTTTTCCCATGGTGATTACCTCTGTTACTGCTTCGGTGGATAGTACTTTGCTCAAACTTGCTAGGTATTGGAAGGCGAAGTTGAAGGGTCGGCGACGATTTTCCCACTGCTCCCACACCTATAGCTATATATTCCAATTCATGGGTAAGCAATCCCTTTCTAGTGGGATGGGTGGCTGTGGAACTGCAAGTGATTGTGCTTGAGCTCTTTTGTGTGCCTGATCTTACATTCTGGCCCTCTTTTTTTTTGCTTCTGTCTTCCTTTCCACTTTGGCATCTTGTTCTTGAGGGGGCTCTGGTTGTGCTGAGGGGGGTGGTGGGATCCACTCCTCATCTTGTTGCTTTCCTCTGGTGTCAATCTCCTCTGGTGTCAAGCCTACTCCTAACTGTTTCCCTTGCTATCTTAACTGATTGGGTCGAGGCTTGCATCTTGGACCTGGGAGTGCAATCCTTTTTTGATCGCCTTCTGGGCTATTTCTAGTTTTCTTTTAAGCACATCAATTGCCTCCTCCTCCTCCTCAGAGAGTGTGATGTGTAAGATTGTGCTGAGAAAGGCATGTTGTTGGATTTCGAGGCTAGCTTGAGTGGCACCTGCCCTGCCTTTTGCTAATATTCAGCCTCCCTCTGCAAGGGCCAAGTGACTCGCTAGATCCTTCACTTGCTTCTCACTCTTGGCTTTCCATTTCCTTGCCTTCTTTTTCATTTCTTCTAGGCCCTTGCTTTGCCTTTGTGACAACAACACTATCATTGGCTCCTGCCTTTTCCATTTTTGTACAAAGGTCCTCTTTTTCTTCTATTAGGAGCCCGATCTTCTCCTCTAGTGTTGCTCATTCTTCTCTTTGACGTTGCATTTCACGTTCTACTTCTTCTCTCTCTTTTTTCCATTCTTGCTACTCTTGTGCTCTCTCTGCTTCTAGCATGGTGAGCTCTTCCATGCCCTCTTGAAGTTTTCTCACTTGTGCTTTGAGCTCTTCCTGCTGTAGAACCAGGAGCTTGTATTCCCTTTGCATTGCGACCAGCTCCTGGTTCTCTTTCTCTAGTCTTTTTCGCCACTGTTCTTCATTGTCTTCCTTAGCCCTTAGCTCTGCTTCAGCGCATGGATGTCTTTGTGTTGCAAAGCCACTTGGTAGGTCTTTTCTAGTTGGGAGGCATTTGCCATTTTCCTTTCTGTTTCCAGCATTGCCATTGCTGCTCTCTTCTCCTCCTTTGCCCTTTCCAACTGAGCATAGAGCTCCCTGACATGCTCGTCCAGATGTTCACTAGGATTTTATTTGTTGATTTAGCTTGACTGTTTACCTGTGGGTAATATGGTGAAGATTTCCGATGGATGATTAGGAAGGAGGACATGAGGTGAGCCATTACTTGGTTGATGAAGTGTGTGCCTTGGTCGTTGACTAGTTCGATGGGATAGTCGAATCCTGAGATAACTTGCTCCCATAGGAACTTAGCGGTTGTCCTAGCATCATTCTTTCTTGTAGCTCATGCTTTTGTTGATTTGGTTAGATAGTCGATGGCCACAATGATGTATTTAGCATGTGAATATTATGTCGCATGACTAATGGGTTTGATGAAGTCAATCTCCCATTTCTCAAAGGGTTGTCGTGCGATAATTGGGGTTAGATCCATGCGATCTTTATGGATATGTACTTTAGTTCATTGGCACTTATCACAATGCTTCATGAATCATATCGCATCTCGGAAGAGGGTAGGCCACCACAGTTGGGATTGCAACACTTTGCGAGTTGTCATGTCTCCGTTGAAATGTCCTCCTACAACTTCGTCGTGTGCTTTGTCAGTACGTCATGCATCTCATGCTCACACATGCATCTGTGTAGTAACTCCTCTTATCCCAGCCTGTAAAGTTAGTCAGTCATCAAACTGATAGGGTTGGATTTTCAAGATAAGCCGCCTAAAGTGGACTTTTTCTATCAGCCATTCCGGTAGCCTGTGCTGAAGCAATTGAACTATGTTGTTTGCCCAGTATGGCATCAAGTCAGTTTTAAACAAATCTTTTTCGCTGGATAAGTGGAATATGTGTGTGTTTGGCAGCTCATCCACAATGCCTTGTCCAGCCACTTCTCCTGTGGCGATACGAGACAAATGATCAGCCATGTAATGCTACTTCCCTTTAAGCACCACCACGGAGAAGTCAAATTCCAAAAGTAGAAGCAACCATCTAGCAATGCGTCCTGTAGCACATGGTTTATTAACCAGATACAGCAAGGTTTGATGGTCAACAAAGAAAGTAAAAGGCGTAGCCAAAAGATAATGTCAGAATTTCTTCATGGCAAATACCATGGCCAAGCCCTCTCTCTTCGTTGTTGAGTAATTCATTTCAGTCTTAGTGAGTTATTTGCTAGTAAAGCTCATTGGATAATCCAGGTTGTGTTCACCAGGTTGGCACAACATAGCTCCTATAGCGAATTTCGAAACATCCATGTGTACATGGAACATGAGTGTCCAATCTGGGGGTTGTAGTATTGGTGTGGTGGTTAGAGTTTTTTTTAGTTCCTCATACCCTCGTTGGCACTCCGCGGTCAATTCTAATACAATCAACAGCTTATATAGAGGTCTAGCAAACAATGCGTAGTTTAACACAAACCGTCGATAGTACCCGATATGTCCTAAAAAGCACTGAACACCCTTGTAATCACCAGGGGTTGAAGATCGATAATGACCTTGATCTTTGAGAAATATGTGGAAATGCCATTCCTTGACACCACGTGTCCTAGGATGCATCTATGCTTCACCCAGAACTGGCATTTCAAGGGGTTCAATAAGAGGCGGTATAGTCGGCATCATTCAAAGACCTGCTCGAAGCCTGTCTAGGTATTCTCGCCAAGCAGAGTGAACGCACAAGTCATCCACAAAGACTTCTAACTCGTTCCTCAGTATGCCTTTGAATATTGTACACATTAGTCGTTGAAAAGTGGTTGGTGCATTAGTCAATCCAAAAGGCATGACTATGTAGGCAAAGACTCCCCATTCAGTGGCAAATGTTGTCTTATGCCTATCATTAGGATGCACTTGTACCTAGTTGTACCCAGAGAACCTGTCTAGAAAACTATAGGCCTCCTTGCTAGCTACTCTCTCCAGCATGTGCTCTGTGTACGACAATGGGTAATTATCTCTCTTCATAGTTGCATCTACACTCTTGTAATTGACACACACTCTAATATTTCCATTCTTCTTTAATATGATGACTATGGGGGAAACCTAGTCCATGTGTTCAATTTCATAGATGAATTTTGCTCTCATTAGCTTGTTGATTTCTTCCTTAACAGTATGGCCGTGCTTTGGATTCATGGGATACGGTTGCTGCTTGGCAGGCATTGCGTTGTCGTTGTGTTAAGGGTTAAAGGTCTATCACCGAGGTTTTAGTGCAAAAGAGGAGTTTAGGATTCAAGGTTCAGGAAGTGGAAATAGATTGGGATTAAATAAGATTCGGGATTTAGAAATGATTTAGACACGGAAGAAGAATTCAAGCTTTTTCACTATGTACTTAGCATACATGAACAGAAGAAATAAGTCTATCTTGATTACATCAAATGCCTCTGGATACATACATCATATCATAAAGGACATTTTCAGATTCTCACTTCAATTATGAATATCAAATGCAAGATCTAATGGCATTTATTTCAAGTACATAGATGGATTTCAATCCTTTGGAACAAGTATTATGTTGATAGATTCAAAATGCATTCAAGATTTGGGCCAATGATACATGAAATGAATTGAAGAAGCATAATTTTAGTTTCAGCCCTGTTTTAAAACAGAAAATTCCAGCCCATATTCAAGCTCAAAATGAGTGCATAAACTCATGAAGAAGCACTTCTAATCATTAATGATCAAAGTCCTGATGAAAAGAGGTCATTTCCTTCCATTACAACCACATAAATCTCTTGTTTGCTCATAAATATGGACCATAACAGTGGGCTGCCCTGTTACTGGTTATTTCAGCCCATAACACCCCATATACCTTCAAAATCCTCACCCTTTGCTTGCCCCAAAGTCACTCAAGTACTTGGGTACAAGTCGGGCTTCATTGGTCCAAGAATAAGGTAGATAAGATGAGAGAAGTCGTGCATAAGAGCAAGCTGAATACTTTTCTCTCAGATTTCCCTCTTTTATAGACTGTTTCAACATGCATTTTCATCAAACCAAATGGGCAGAGAAGTGGAGATCTCACCATGTTTACTTCTTCAATTTATGGGCATGTTGTTCTTCAGTTTGCATGCTCCAAATCATGCACCATAGCTCCAGCTCTCTCCAGTTGTGCATCAGACTGTGCAGCCCGCATTTTGCGCCGAAAAATGTGGGCTGCTCCCTGCTCAGCCCCTGGTCACTTTTTGACCTACCCAGGATAGTTGCTGGTCACTTAAGTCTATTACTTTAGGTCCCATGTGAACCTACTGGACTTTTGGCAACTTTTGGCAATTTTCTTGAGTTCTGACTATATTTTTGCACCTGAATCAATGTGATTTATCCTGCAGACTGTCAATTACTTCCAGTTGACCGAGTTGTAGGTTCCCAAAGACTTATTTTTCATAAATATTCATGGTATAACTGAAAATTATATGCTAAATACAAAAGAACTTGTGTAACTAAGTTGGTTATTGGATAACAATGTCTGAATTTTGTATGCAAATTCCTCATATAACTTCCAGTGAAGCTCTTCTGTGTTCATAAGGATCCCATGATTTATATCATGAACAGGAAACTCTTTGACAGCGTCAGGTGTCATGGGTATGCTGTGAGTCACCATGCTTGGGTCTACTCCTTTGAGCTCTTCTAGGGACCAAGCAAATACGTCTATATACTCTTGCAAGAGAGTAATGAGACTTGCTTCATCTTGCTCCACTAGGTCAATTGCTATAAAGACAGGTCGTGGGGTCTTCCCTTCCCTGGCTAAATTGACCTCCTTGACCTTGGTGGGTCCCTTGATTGGTTCGCTTGCGTGCCCCTATCGTTTGGCTCCCAGCAAGATCACCACGCTATCTCCATTTTTGAACTTTGTGAATTGTTTTGTCAAGTCTTGCGGTTTTTGTTGTTCGTCCACCTGCATTTCCTGGTTCTGTGCTTGTCATTTCTCCTTTAATTGTCGGCACCGCAGGTGGACGGGTAGGTCCCCCTTAGTGCATCTAGTCTTGGGAGGCTAAGGTATTTCAGGGTCACTATCTGAGCTGACCCCTGATTCGGAATCAAACTCTCCATCTTCGCTAGAAGAGGGGCTCTCTCTTGGTGGTCGTAGCTCAGAAGGTGAGTCCATTTGCAACAGTGGTGCATCGCTTGGTTGGGCTAGGCCTGCTCACTCGTAGTATTGTGCCCATGTGCTCCAACCAAGTTCGATCGTAGTCCTTCTGCTTGACTCCTTTCCCTAATCTAAGTGCACTCTGCTTACGTGGTCTGGGGTCGACTTGTATTTGTTCGATCATATTCCCCCCAGTGTCATACTCTAGGATATCGACTTCCTTTTCACTCTCATCACTGAAGGAACAACAATCCTCATATTCGTCATTAGAGCTGTCTTTGTCCAATTGCTCTTGATTCTCTTGGTTCTAACTATTCTCTTCTTGTTGGTCAAGAAGTAAGGCCCAAGTGTACTTCAAGTTCAAATCGCGCACCTTGGACCATTGCCATTCAGGCTCATCTAAGAGATCTCAAAGTGGCGAAAGATTCATTGCTGGGTTGCTCGTCAACTTGTCAGTTAAGTACCCTAGGATCTCCGAGAGCTCTCGACTATTGTTCGAGATTTGGAATGCGATAAGGTCGGGTTTTCCACGTGGCCTTCTAGTCATCAGGCAGATCAGCATCAAAAGTGTGTCCTTGAGTTTATGAGTTGTCTTGATGGCTTGTTCGTACTCCTCAGTATCTGAGAATGGTAGGTCGATGGTAGCCAGAATGTACATCCAGTCTTGTTCGTCCTCAAGGCATGGGATATACTTGTTAAGAGTGAGAGCGGCATTTTAGGAGCCATTCATGACCAATTTGCAGCAGATTTGGAGCCGTTTCGGAGCAGGAAAGTGTCTGGGGAGCGGCTAAGACCAATTTTTCATGAAAAATTCAACAGTGGCAGATTGGGGAGCTGGAATTTTCCTAGATGGAGTTCTATGCAAGGAACCCAATGCAAGTCTCACTTCGTTGATCCGAGCCCGTTTGACCCCCCATTTAATCTGCACAAGGTTTTGCGTTAGGAAGTAGCTACTGGATCTGGAAGTCAGGAAGAGCTGGACGGAGGCCAGTTGATGAATTTCGATGCTGTGGAGTCGCCTGTCCAGATGGATTGCGAATCCGACACCATTTGCCCCTCCAAAAGCGAAAAATCCATTTTCGCGCAGTGTGAAACCCAAGGCATGAACCGGTTTTTTGTGTTTTAAAGGTGAAGCTCTTAATTAAGAGCCTCAAAACTCAAGAATTCAAACGACATGGGGGGGGGGGGGGGGGGGGGGGGGGGGGGGGGGGACTCGGGGCGTCAATTTTTTGGCGCCCCATTTTTCCCCATTTTTATCGATCGCGCAAATGGAGAGGAACCCTCCTGGCTGTGGAATGAAGAATTTCTGTGCCTCCGATCGCTCCAAACCGCGCGAGGAATGATGCACTATGTAGAAAGATCCAAATCTAGTATTTCTCTCTCCTGCATAGAGGCACTTCATGTGGCAAGAATCAAGAAGAGAATCGAGAGATGGATGTTTGTCTGAGAGGCATCGAATTGTTCCAAGAGGCTGAGGAGGTTGAAGATTGAAGATCTATGCTGAAATCTATGGCTGGTTGGTTGATATACACACAGTCCTAATTAAATATTCAAAAAACCCAAAACACACAAAAAGGCGGTATGCTTTATTTTATGAAAGAATTTTGCTTGTTTTTTATCGTTCATGGTCTAAATAGTGTGCACATGAGCTGAAATTTTATTTGAATGTTCCTTACATTATGTTTGAGGGTTGCAATCACTGTTATGCAGAACCCGTATTGATTTACAACAATTATAAAATTTTAAAACTTGAAAAAACACAAATTTTGATGGAAATTGATAGTTTCTTTGATTTTGAGTGGAAAATTTGAGTGGACATGGAGTAAAATAAGAAAAAATACCGAGTTTCAATTCCAATGATTAATCATCAGAAAAAACCAGAAAATACCTATTTTCTATTAAAAATAAATAGGAAAAATAGAGAAAAATGGAAAAAATGGGTTTCTTGTGTTCGAAAAAAATGAAAAAATGAGATCTATGTATGTGAATGTCTGACGGTGCTGAAGCATGAGTTAAGCCTCAGTTTGGCCCTTGTCCTTTGTGTTAAAGTGCGTATTTATTGCTTTTACATACAAAAAATGACATAAAAGAACCTCTACACCTATGCAACACAGCAAAATTTAAACGGTGAGGGGGAGGATGATGTTATACAACAGTTTAAGTGCTGAAATAATACAAAGTCTAATTGTTCTCTTTATGCATAACATTGAGGATGCGGTTTATTTGGAAATAATGGATCTAGTAGCACGAGGTTCACCTTGTTGCTAGGTTCTTGCAACGAAGCATTGCATATTAGCGAAAATTCATTAAAAGGGTTGTTTTTGCAGGACACATAGGCTGATTTCAAACCATAACTATTTGTGCACAATAAGGCATCCACTATTGCATGAATCATACACATGGTATCTATTCCTGGCATGCATAGCAATTGGTTGAATTATAAATGACCCATGCTGGAGAGAGTAAGGTACCCAAGCTTAGGTCTAGACGGTGGGTCCAAGGGGACAAGTAAGTGAGGACTAGTACATTCCTGGAACGATATAATATTGATACCAAGATTTACCAAGAGCGGAGTCTATTTCATATGTGTTATATTTGTTAGCGATGCATGGAGGGGCCAATCTCCAAGGTGTAAGAGGGTCGCGGTGGGGCCGCGGCAATCAGCCAAGGGGTGCCTCCTATGTTGTTCTACATGGTGAATTACACCAAAATGTGTAGGGTCTCCCTCTAAGGAGTCTGAGAACCATAACTGTTTGTGCACAATAAGGCATCCACTATTGCATGAATCATACACATGGTATCTATTCCTGGCATGCATAGCAATTGGTTGAATTATAAATGACCCACGCTGAAGAGAGTAAGGTACCCAAGTTGTAGGTCTAGACGGTGGGTCCAAGGGGACAAGTGAGTGAGGACTAGTACATTCCTGGAACGATATAATATTGATAACAAGATTTACCAAGAGCGGAGTCTATTTCATATGTGTTATATTTGTTAGCGATGCATTGAGGGGCCAATCTCCAAGGTGTAAGAGGGTCGCAGTGGGGCCGTGGGAATCAGCCAAGGGGTGCCTCCTATGTTGTTCTACATGGTGAATTACACCAAAATGTGTAGGGTCTCCCTCTGAGGAGTCTGAGAACCATAACTATTTGTGCACAATAAGGCATCCACTATTGCATGAATCATACACATGGTATCTATTCCTGGCATGCATAGCAATTGGTTGAATTATAAATGACCCATGCTGGAGAGAGTAAGGTACCCAAGCTGTAGGTCTAGACGGTGGGTCCGAGGGGACAAGTAAGTGAGGACTGGTATATTTCTGGAACGATATAATATTGATACCAAGATTTACCAAGAGCGGAGTCTATTTCATATGTGTTATATTTGTTGACGATGCATCGAGGGGCCAATCTCCAAGGTGTAAGAGGGTCATAGTGGGGCCGCGGCAATCAACCAAGGGATGCCTCCTATGTTGTTCTACATGGTGAATTACACCAAAATGTGTAGGGTCTCCCCTTGAGGAGTCTGAGAAGGTTAAGGGTTAGACTACAAACACGATACAAACACAAAATGTACGTATGATGGCAGGGCAATGTGTCCTGTAGATGCTCCTGGCCATGAGGCCGTGGGATTGTCTTGTGCATGTCAGAGGTCTGACTAGTGCTATAGCTAGTGCCGGCCCATTTTAGGTCCCATCAGTGGTGCATCTGTCGAGAGCCACTAATAAATGGTGGTTTCCAATTTAGGGTCTTTAGGGACCAAGTAATTAGTTTATGTCATTTGATAAGGACCGTCAAGCCAAAGTTCAAAAACAAGAACGTACTGAGAGGGTTAGACGGCGGGTTGAGGTTTTAAGACGATACTCTCCTCAAAGGAGTAGCCCAATATGCATAAGAGGCAGTGGTCTTTGTAACCTAAGTGCCATAAGCAGTTCTTCGAGTGCAGGAGGAAGCTCGAGTACGTCCTTGATGCTGGTGAGTAATCCCACTTCAAGTGGGGGCGTAATCTCGCCAATCCAGACTCTTATTGCAAATCTAGTGGTTGCAATGGCACAACCTATTGCGATCCTAGTAGGAACGACAGATCTACCACCTTTAGGGTTCCCTTTGCCCATTTTTAATGGGTTAGTAGAAGAGGATGCGGAACTTCATATCCGCGAGTTCCAAAAGCTTATGTTTAATTATCGTATCCATGATGAGGGACACCTCATGATGTTTTTCAACATGACATTAAAAGGAAGGGTTGCAGTGTGGTATCATAGCCTAGAGGCTGGAACCATAACCACGATCCACCTGTTTTATGTAGCCTTCCAACAAGAATACACTCTTGAAAGAGGTAGCCAATATTGGTTGCAGGTTTTGAATATAATAAGCCAGGAGCCGCATGAGAATGTGAAAGCGTATGCTAAAAAATTAAAGGAGGTGTTTTGCAAGTTACAACCTTATATCCCTATCCCGCCAGGTGCTCAGTTGCAGTACTTCCTGCATGGATTGGACTTTAATATCCAAGTTCAGTTGAGTAGTGTCACCCTTAATGATATGGACATTGGCATCACTTGAGCAAAGGAGATAGAATCATGATTGCAAACAACCTATTTTTCTCGAGCCAATGCCAATGAGGGTTTAGGTCCTAGAGGCAATTTGCCACTGACAAATGGAAATCAAGGGATACCTATGAGTAACCCTAATGAGAGAGGAAGCATGGTTCAAAGTGTCCCTATGTTGCCAGCTCCTCCCAGCGTGACAATGCCTACAATTAGTCAAATGGCTCCATCGAATGTTGGGGCCCAAGCAACAAATCATAATGTTGTTCCTGTGGGTCAGCAGCCAGTGCCTAATCAAATTCTTAGACCAATGGAATGACGGATAGACGATCACGGCTATGAATCGAGCGCTTCTAACGTCCTTGGCAAAGTTAAGGATATGATGAAGCACTACACAGGTATGATCTCTGAACAATATTGACAAATAGCCATTGGCATTAATTTCCTAATAAAACAATAAAATCTCATAGGGAGTCGATGCCCCAATGAGGGTGCATCCTCTAGATTCGGCTGTAAATGGTGTGGCGGTTAGCATTATCCACGCAATTGTCCAAACGTTAAATGTGATATTTGCGGGAAGTCCGGCCACTTAGCTGCCACATGTTGGAGTAAGATTAGCTTTCGATTATGCTTTGGCCATGCTCAGTTGCAATATGTGCTTTTTCTGCAGAGGTGTCCTTGGGTTCTCATCCAGTGGCATTTCCGTCATGGCTTTTGTTTCTCGGTATTCCTGTCATTTCCTCCATAATGGTTCTTTGTGGGGTTGGTGGTCTTGTGGTGACTTGGATATTAAACGCTTCTAGACATTGACCTGTGTCATTCTACATCCACTTGTCACTTCGTGAGAGTATATGCTCGCTTGTGTTAAGTACATCGGACCAATGCAATCATGTTAAGACATAATTTTTTAGAATGCTATGATGCCTATCCCATTACTTGTTAAGATGGCATAAATTAACGGTAGGTGAAGGAAGTGTGTACAAGTGGGGATCTTGCCCCTTTACTCATCAAAAACAAAAAGTTATGGCATGATGACTTGCCAAGCTACTTGTACATCATAGGGGCTTAGTTGATAGGTACTAGGTGGGGTGAGTCCGGTTGGCTAGGCGACCGGGGGCAGTGCTAGTGTGGGGCTCCCGTGAGGCTGGACAGGGAACATGTCGATCGGGACATGAATGGTGTAGTCCCGGGCCGCTACCGTTTCCATAATGTCTTTAAACAATTCATTAAATTCTGCCCTATCCCTGGCCGCCTTGTCACTTCGTGAGCACCTGGTGCCCGAGCGTGCGTTGGGGGTCTGTGCAACTAGCGTTGCCACATTTTGTGTGTCTCCGTGAACGTCCGCTTCCCTGGCCCGCAGATTCTTCGGCCTTTCGTCCGGGGCGGTATCGCTTGGGGCCGCGTTTCTTGGCGTACCTTTTAAGAGTGGGCACGTAGCACACCGGCGGACGGGCATGTGCTGCATGTTCCCGTCGGCTGCGGAGAGCGTCCTTGCAAGCTAGCTGCCCTTGGTTCTCCATGTTTTCCTCGCAGGGGGCCTGTAAGATGCGAATCAAGGATTAGGATTTGTTACATGATAAGACCATTCATATGTAAGGGATTATAGTGCAGGTTATCAAGCGCATAGGACGAGAAGGTGAGGGGTGGAGCATGCAATGCTTGTTGTAGAGGGATGGCCCCCGTGATGTATATTTAGTCTCCTGCCATTAGCAGATCTCGGTTCACGCTGAGTTGCCTCGGTTGGCGGTCATGGATTTAGGTAGGGCTCCTCCTTGGAAGGATAGACCGGAAAGGGAAGAAGGTGTATAGAAAGGGACTATACCCTGTCTACACCATCAAAGTCGTTGGTCAAGGCTTCATATGACGGTAATGTGGGTTGCATGCCCTTCACTTGGACATGGAGTTGGTCACACGGCTTTTAAATGTGTGATGAGAGGAGGACTTGAGAAGCTTAGCCTGTCAGACCCAACTCTTCTCCCTGCGCTTGACTATTATTGCTTGTGTGTGTTGATATTGTTTATTCATGGTGACACAAAAATTAGTGTTTATTTATATACATATTTATGAATCCATGTCACTTCACGAGGATAAGAACCAATTGTAGAACTCAGGGTTGTACTGGAGCGTGGCACATGCATCCAGCACTCGTGGCAGCTTACTTAGTACCGATAGATATTTTGCCACATCGAGCAGCATGGAACCTTGTCCGAGTCTACTGGCAATGTGTAACTCCTCCTCAGTGAGAACCTTATCAATCAAAGGGCTCTCTAGGCTAGTTGCAGCTAAGTCCGTACCCCGAATGCCAGTTAGCACTCGAAGGGAAGTTGGTGCCACATAGGTTGGGTCTCTTTGAGACTGCCATTTGGCCAATCGCTCCTCAAAGACTGTCATGATCCAAGCCCCTAGTTCGGCCATTGCAACACGGTTTTCACACCAACGCTGTTCAAATTGACTTTGGCCCTTTGTTAGTCGCTTCAGTTGCTCTATGTCTACGAGATTCGGTCGGCAGAGGACTTCATTGAACGTGACAGTTAAGCGCAGTTCATCGACTTCCTCGTTAGAGATGAGTCGCATGCGTTCATGCAGAAGCCTATCGTAGTGCTCGTTAAGATGTTCTTGCTCCTCCCAGGATAGAGGGAAGGGCAAGTAATCTCCAAGCTGCTGCTTGGGGATTGTGCCCACATTCGCAAGGACGTAGACTCGTGCGAACACCTTGAGCTTAGCATCCAACTCAGTTAAGCATTCTGCGACACTTCTATGTTCAAGGAGGGCTTGCTCGGTTGCCATCTCATGCAAGGTTCTAGGAATTTGTCTAGGCTTTAGCATAGCTAGGGGTTCAGGCCTAGATGAGCAAGATTGGTCAACGCTAGGATTGCTTATGCTCTCAGGGATTGTGCGTTTTTCCTGAGGTTTTGCTACTATTTTGTCATGGTTCTTCTCGGATGTGACTGGTATAGATTTGTCATCCTGTTGTGACGACATTGTATCCACTCTTGATTGATCGATGTGAGTTCTATTGTTGGTGGATTGTGTTGAAAGCAACTGTTGATGGCAACGACTACTTTGATTTTTCAGAGCACACAGATGTGACTGAGGTTTCACCGCTATCAGGAGAGACATCAATGGGCTCATTGGTGGATGGACTTGATGCTTTATTCCCCAGCTCTCCATTGCTCTTGGTCTCAATGCTCTTGGGGTCCACAACCACCTGTGATTGCTGTTGTCTTCGTTGTTTTCTCCTCTTTTTCCTGGTCAGTGAAGGTGCATCGCTCAACGACTCAGGACCCTGGACTAGATCAACCGTTGATGTGCTTGGTTGGGCCTTAGCATTCTATTTCTCTAGTGTGTCCTTATGGGACATGGCCATGGCCTGCTGAATAGCCTCGCTAGGTTGTGAGAGAACAACTACCTCCCTTTTCAGAGAGTCTAGCTCTTCAGCCAACTCCCTTGTGTTTAACTCCTCCAGCCTAGGCTTTAGGCACTTTGAAAGTGCTGGAGTTGTTGAGGGATTTGGTTGCGACACCTCCCCCACAGGTAAAATACTAAGGATACGTTCCACAAGGGGCATTGTCACGGCCAAATGCTGTGACCGTTGTGGTCCCTGATTGGAAGTAGCGGTGGCCAGTACAGTGGACTGGCTACCATTGGTAGACTGCGGTGTCCAGTCCTTAGGCAGATCAAAAGTGATAGTGTCTTTTGTTGCCCTTTGCGTCTTCACTTGTGCAGGTTGAGCAGCAGCACGAGGCTGCTGCTACCGTGCTTCCCGTGTCCATTTAGGTGAAGATGATGTAGGAGATTTGGGGCTCCTACGTGGGCTTGGCACTGATTGGAGAATTTGCTCGTGATTGTTAGACGATTCTGTCATTAGCTTTGTTGAGCAATCAGCCTTATCATGAGCAATGTTGTGCCTGTGGTGCTCATTATCCTCTCGGGAAGTCAAAGGCTCCTTGGGCATTAGTGGACCTTGTGCACGCTCGACAGTTACCTCTGATATATGCTTGCTAAGCACGCTAGGCTGATGATCTACTTTTGATAGGTCATGCTCGGTTTTTTGATTTTAATCGTGAGGGGCTCAATCACTCCAATATTTTTGGTTCGAGACTTGGATTTTCGTTTAGGTTTCCTCCTACGCCTCTTTGCTTTTGACATAATTGGGGCTTCTGACAGAGGTGGTTTAGTAGGGGGTTTTGGTACCCAAATCCATTGGTTGCCTGCATAATACCCTTGAGCACGAAGCAACGCTTTGGATATCCATCGTGGCATTGTGCTCGCTCTCTGTCGATGCCTTCGTCTATAAAGCTTGGGCTTCTTTCGTGGTCTTCTATGATATTTGTAAGTCCAAACCCCATCCTTGGCCTTGTCTCCTAACCTTTTTGTTTCAAGCATGGCCTCACTCACTGGTTCTCGTTGCTTGACCTGTGCTTGTATCAACTCTTCCAACAAGTCCTTGCCCTCGTTAATAGGCTTGATTGTTACGTCAACACCTTCCTTGCCTTTCCCTCGAGGTTCGCTGAGGTCACCCTTGCTAAAGGTTGTGACTATCCTCACACCCGGTAGTGTCAGGTGTATCCTCTGTGCTACATAGTCGGCCTCACACTTGGTCGCCCTTTTGAAGGGTCTTCCTAGGAGGGTTTCTTTCCTGCAGCTAGCACTATTTGGAGGAACATGAAATAGGATAGGCAAGCTTTCCATTTCAATTGTCACAAGGATTTTGCACTTCCCTACGAGTGCTTGTGACGGTCCCCCATAAGGGCTAAGAGTTGCATCAGTCGGTGTCAGCTCTGGTTGGCCTAGTAGGTCCATGATTCATAGGTCAAGATGTTAAAATCTACTCCTTAATCAATTAGAGCATCAATAGTATGCTCTTTTTTTGCAGTGAGTTTGACCCTAAGATAAGCGGGTGGTACTATGTCTTCATCTTTCGGGTCCTGGCTTGTAAATTTAAGCCTTCTGACAGATGCCCTTGAGGCCCCACTTGCATGACCAGACATGGATTCTCCACCCATGTCTTGGGTTGTCTGTGCAGTGTTGCTCAAGGTACATCTCTCGTCAAGAGTGTCATGTTTAGTCATCTTGGCATTTGTAGCTTGCTGATGTTGCATTTTGCTCTGACTAGACAAGGTATGAACACAATGTCTTCGTGTTCTCGTGGTGTGGCCTTTTTGCCCTTGATGGTGTCTGGATTGGCCCATTGGTGTTCTAGGGTCTCTGTTTCTCTCTGTTCGGGTATGGGCTTTTGGTTGCTGTTTTGCATGTGAGAATCCATGCTCGTGTAGAGCCATTACTACACTAGGGTCCAATTTGGAGGACCTGTCACGGCGCGCGTTTTCTCTCCAACCTACTTGGGGGAGGTGCGGAGGGAGCCCCCTCTACGGGGGTTCGGGGGGGGGCAGTCCCCCCTGGCCCGCAGGGCCATTACAGTAAAAGCCATGCACAATTTGGAGGACCGTTTATAGCCAAATTTTGAACTACGTGCTCTAAATTTTAGCCCAGTGAGACGGATCTGTGATGTGCCTTTAGCTCTACGTGGTCTTTGGGGTCAATTTTGGGGTTTAGATGCGTCAGAATTTGTGTTCTAGATACCTATCCAATTTTGACAATTTTCTGTTCGATTCTCAGATGTTCGATTTTTAGGAGTCCGATTATCAGAATCGGACGTCTGATTTTGGGTTGGTCTGATCGAACCAGTGGTCCGATTTTGGTCACGTTCGATTCTGGGAGTCCGATCAAAAAAGTGGTTCGATTTTGGGAATCGGATCGGACAGGGTGGTTCGATTCTAGTAGTCGGACGGTCCGATTCTGGGTGGTTCGATTCCAGGTGGTCCGATTTCCAAGATCAGACGGGTTGGTCCGAGTGGTCCGATCGGACAGGATGGTCCGATCGGACGGTTGTCCGAACGTCCAATTATGGACTGGTCCGATTTTGGTGGTCCGATTCTGGACTGGTCCGACGATTTTGGTTGGTCCGATTTTGGGACTCGGACAGCCTGGTCGGACGACACGGTCGACAGCCCGCGAGTTGCATGCGATGCCTCTAGGCTGACGTCTACTACACCGAATCGTCCAGGCCTTCCAAACAGGTACAAAACACTACAAGGAAATGCTAGACATGCCTGGAATCACTATGGTGCTCGAATCAAACGGCACTCCAAGGATCTGTGCCCCTATTTCCCTGTTTTAGCCTGTTATACAGCAACAGAAAACCCTACTGTTTGCTTCTTTTTCTTTGTTTTTTCCTATCCTAAATGCTTACAAATCACAAAGTAAATACCTACACTACTCCATCTCACAACATAAATTTCAAAAAAGCAAAAAACCTACTTGTCAAGGAGATCAAATACCGTCTTCAACCCCCTCGCTTCCTACCTATCTCAAGCACTGGTTCGGGGAAAGCCCTTACTTCGATGCTCGATTCGAAGCACGCACGCGCTCAAGGCTTGAATCCGTTGGTCCCGGCCATGGAACCAAAATGTGGGAGCTGTCACTCAACTGCCAAGACCCATGGACCGCTTATTGTTCAAGCATTCCAAGTCGAGCACTAATAGCTACCTCTCATATAGCTGACGCGCCATCCATATCTACGGGTGTAGTGAGCTTACCTCCGTGCCATTCGAGTTACCTCCTCTCCCACGCACTCCGGTAGCTCCACGATCCAAATGCAAGCTTCAAGCAAGCTCCATCCTCAAGCTCCATGCTCCAAGCTCCATTGCCGCGAGCAAGACAAGAGAAGAGAAGAGAAGAGAAGAAGAGAGGAGAAGATGGAGAGCTTCTCCTCCTCGGTCCCTCACCCTCACACACTCACTCCCTCACACTCTTACACTCCCTCTCTCAAGCCAAGCTCAAGCAAGCAAGAAGAAGAAGAAGAAGAAGAGGAGAGCTACTTTTGGCCACACACCAGAATGAGCTTCTCATTCACTTTTCAACTTTATATACAAAACCCTAAATCCCTTTTGGGCGGTCATACCCTTTTCCCCTTTTTTACATGGCCGGCCGTAGCCTAGGCCCTTTTTCCCATTGTCCTTCTATCTTCCTAGCTTCCTTTCCACCGCCTGTCTACATTTACAAATTGCACGGGTGAGAGCCTGGCGCTCCTTGAATTAAACCATGATGCGCTTGCGCTCTTTTACAAAAGTTTTGACTTGCGCTTTTCCTTGTGCGCCTTTCTCCCTTATTTAGGACTCTTCTCCTTGTGCATCTTTGTCTTCCGTTTCTTTTTGCCTTGGCCTTTGTCTTTGTCTTCTGCTTTAGCTTTTCCAGATTTTCCACCTTTGTTTGTTTGAGGGTTAACATCAGCTAGCCAAGAATCCGGTCTTCCATGCGAAGAGAAGAAACACATTGAGGTGAGGTATCACTTCATACGTGGGGTCGTGGAGGACAGGTCTGTTGACCTTGCCAAGATCTCCACTGACGAAAATCATGCAAATCTGCTCACGAAAAGCCTCACTACTAAGCGCTTTGCCTTCCTCAGGAGATTGATGGACGTTGGATGAGATGATATTTTTCCTCATCCTATTGTACATGTGTACATTGTACTGTCTTTTCTTTTTTCTTTTCTCTCCTCACTGGGGTAGATTTGCCTTTAAGTGGAAGGCTTTTGGGGGGTAAAGGTGCCTTTGCCTAGCCGCCCGTGTATTACTACACTGATAGTACCCGCCACTACACACTGTAGGTGGCGGGCGCCCATCACCATCACTTTATTCTTTATTCTTTTAGTGATAGTTTGAATAATGGAAGGCCCGATCACACATTGTGACTGTTGGAGTTCCCATTTTGTGTCTCTCTCTTTCTTGCTCTTGCTCCCCCGCCATAGCTCTTCCAAGTGAGGTTCGATCCTTCTTCCCTTTCACCTCAGACCTACAATGCCTAAAGTACATCTAGCTTAAGTAATTGTCACCTTCCAAGAGAGACCAATGCTACCTAATTAGCAATCTCGACTGATCTCTAAAGAGCTAGACCTTGTCTATCAAATAAAGCCACAAGAGCATTTCTTAGAGCTTAACAACATCAAGCTTTGAAACAAGCACTCCCATAATAAGTAATGGTAGTTCAATTGAACACCCCAAGTTTCCTAAATCCAAACCTTCATCACCTAAATAGGAATGGGAAATGAAAGAGCAATATCCTCATACCACCAATAAAACCATAAAAGCAGATCTTAAGGAAAAGGCTAAAGCACTAGAGGACACACAATAGAAAAAAGGCAAAAGTGTTGTCTCACATAACCTCAAAACAACAGAGACTAGGAATACTTCCAACCAACCTTAGGACCCCTATCAGTAGTAGTTGCTTGCAACTACTCACACTGCCAAACCCACCAACCTTGTGGCTACTATGCCTTGATAAAAAGGGATACAAGTGCTAAGATTCAAAGTAGCACCATCCCAACTCTTACAAATAAGTACTTTTCTCACCCAAATCCTCCAATAAACCCAATGACCAAATTAAAAGAAAAACATGTTCATGAAAATGGCAAAGAAAAGGTTCAAAATGAGAATCAATCAACAAGATAGAGTGCATCAAAGAAATCAATAAAAGGGTAAAACTATTTGTGTACATCTCTATTCATGTGGACCTAGTTATGTTGGTTGACAATGTCAACTCACTTGCTTCCAATATTAAACATATGCAAACTTAAAGTATTCATATAATGCAATCAGGTTTTCTTCATAAGCTAAATATTCATGGGGCCATCATGAATTTAATGTTCTCTTTAGATCATGCCCTCTCTCTTGGGAATAACTTTATTATGCTCAATCTAGCTTGGATAAGGCTAATGCTAGGAACAAGTGATGCTATCTTGCTAACATTGGAGAGACATTGGAAAAGGTGGGCTTTGGAGCTATTTTGTACGAACAATTTTTCTAATGGATTTGCCATGGCACATATCAATAGTTTATCTTAATAAATTCCTCAAACTTTGTGCATTGAATAGGTAGGGTTTCCCTTTAGCCCCCTTGCTCTTTATTGTTGTCCCTAGTTCCCTACTCATATAAATCGGGATTAATTGGTTCATTGTAGAACTATCAAGGCTCTTCCTCTTCCTACTAGCATCTTTTTTGCTAGCCAAATGTTTCTACATGATAATACTAATATTATTGAGGAAGATTTTTTTTATCTTATGACAGATTCTCTAGTGATTGGGGTTTTGTTATTTGTAATGACAACATTGAACATTTAAGGCTTTCTTTGTTTGGATATGATGGCATTCTTCATAGTTGTAATCTCAAAGATATTGATATATGGAGAGCTTTTTGGGATCTAGGTTGTCTTGTGGGTGTTGGCATCTCTACTATGAAGCAAAGTTTTGATTGGATCCTACAAAAGGTATAATCTAAGATGAGTTACTACAAAGGTATCCCTTTATCCTTCGCTAGGTAATTACTTTTTTTGAAGCATATTCTACATTCCTTCAATGTGTTTGTTGTAATGATCTTCCCTTTTTGCAACTTGTCCTTGGATGAGATGGAAAAAATCTTCATGAATTTTTTGTGGTACCAAGATAACCATCAATCTTAGCACACTATTCCTTGGGCTCAAATTACAATTAATATCAAAGTACAACTTGTAAGAACTACAAAGGTCTCCCTCTTTGAGAAGGCTACCAAATTTAGTTTGAAATGGTTGCAAATCATTTCTTCCTCCTGGGTATTGGTAGTTTTATTACAAAGTTAGATACCATTTGCTCCTAAAAGGGTAAGATATGACCTACTCTTCAATGGTTTGAGAGACTACCTTTAAAAAGAAAGAGGGAGACTGGAAAGAAATGCTTTTGATACTACATAAGTATTGGTGGATGCTTCGAAGAGATTTCTACCTTCAGTTGAGTGGAATGCTAAGAGAGGTGGAGATTCCTCTCTAATTTGTCTATTTGGTTGTCTACTTTTAGAATGAAGGATAATAGAACACTAGTCTCTTCTAATTCTAAGATGGCTTTGAATTTGCATGCCATATGGCTGTAGAAATGGATGGGTTTGTGGGACAAATAATGTTAGATTGGTTCAAAATTTTTGAATTAAGAGATTAGCTTTCTCTTTCTTCGAAAGAGGAGTAATGGCTAGTTTTTATCTTCTTAACATTAAGGAAAAGCGGCTTACTTTCCTGAGGCTCCTTGCTAATTTTAGCTAGCAACATGCTTCTCTTAATGGTACTCCAATTTTCAAGATCAATTTTCCTTTTTTACCAACTAAAAACTTGTTTTCTGAAGGCTCATGATTTTTGGACTAAATATAGTAGTTTGTTGTCTCTCAAGAAGTTTTAAAGTTTGATTTTATCAATGTAGAATGCTACTACCTTTGCCAAGTCTAATATGCTTCTTTTGCTCCTCCTTGGAGACTTATCATGGTCAAGTTACCCACCCATTAGAAGTAGGATCTCCAGGTGGATGTTGGTCCTTGCCCATTTTTCTTAATGTAAAGCTTTGAAGAAAGTGTCTTCCACTTATTTTGGTCCTACAAGTGCATAAGGAGGTTCTAGAAAGGATCTAGCCTTAGTTACCTAGAAGTCAGTTGCATGATGTGCTTAGGAAGAAGCTGTCTTTGGTTAGAAAGGGAGATAGTCTCCAATCCTTTTTGAAGTATGGCACATTATTAGGGGTGTAACCATTCAAAAGATTTGCGATTAAAACATTAATTGTTATTCAAAGGAAAAAGTTGGATCTTTGTTGATCATATTGGTCATTTTGATAGGTTTTCTTGGTGGGTAATTGATCTACTTAGTGTCAAAGCTAAAGAAGATATTTATAAGGTAGTGATTTTGAAGCTCAAAATCTCTATTAGTTCTTGAAATAGTTCGTAAGAAGGCCCTCCTAAGCTACGAAGCTTTCTTAGTGCTTTAAACCTTTTGTTAAGGATGTACTTACCTAATAAGATAGTCACATTAAAAAAGGAAAAATAGCAAATAATACGATAAGATAATCACATGAAAAAAAGAAGAAGAGCAAATAATGTGACTAGGTGAGAGAGAGAGAGAGAGAGAGAGAGAGAGAGAGAGAGAGAGAGAGAGAGAGAGAGAGAGAGAGAGAGAGAGAGAGAGAGAGAGAGAGAGAGAGAGAGAGAGAGAGAGAGAGAGAGAGAGAGAGAGAGAGAGAGAGAGAGAGAGAGAGAGAGAGAGAGAGAGAGAGAGAGAGAGAGAGAGAGAGAGAGAGAGAGAGAGAGAGAGAAAGAAAGAAAGTTATATTAACGTCTTCTAAAGACCAAAACTGGCCTATGAGACAAACTGTGATACAACTGATGAGGTCTAGCTATCCAAAATAAAAGTGCTGAATGAAAAGCTAAAAACTGGAAACTGAAAATACGGTGCTGTGAGTGTGATAAGTGTCGTATATGTGTATGTGCGTATGTAGCTCTGGTACTCCAGATAATGGCTACAAAAGGGGAACAAATGTCAGCTGTGATAGGGGAACAACTGTCGGCTGTGATAAAGTGGTGCGATGTGTATATGTAACAGATGCAGGGAGATATACTATCCTGGGATGTAGTAGCAGTCGTCGAAGTCGCTAATAGCAGGTGATCCCTCCTGGATGCAGGATGTGGTACATCGGCGGTGGAGAAAGAGCAAACTGGAGATCTGAGATCCAATGTGTCGAGTGTCGTCAGATCTCAGTCTGCTGTCGATGTAGATCAAGAATCATCCGGATCTCCTGTCGGTGTGGCTGTGGGGTTCGAAACCCCCGGATCCTCGTGCGGCGTCGGGTACGCTGGTCCTCAGCCTGCTGTAGTGTGAGCCCGGAGGTCTGGCTGGAGGCTGGTATAGTAGCTCTCACTCTGTCTGTCTGAAAGAACTGTGTAATAGTCGTCTGGGTGGGCCCCTCTCTGACTGGGACCCGCTGTGTGCTCTGCTCTCTGATGTGCCATGCCTCTCCCAGAAAACGGCCAAATTATGACCCATGGGACCTTTCCAGATATACAATGATTCTCCTTCCCCATGGTAGGAAAGGGGTAGCTATGGTGAAAGAACGATCTATGCAGTGTGGTTCTCCCGAAAGTGTAACATGCGAGTGATGAGAGCCCCTAACTTTGATATAGGAGCAGTGGTCAAAAACTGGTGAAGTGGCTCGTGTAAAGGGATATCAAAGTCAGCCCGTATATGTGCATATGTTGGGCATGTCATAATTGTGTGCTCCTCTGATTTTACACTCTGTAGTCCACACAACTTGCATAACCTTGTGTCTCTTGCCTGTCCACTCCAACCACCTGTCTCGATCAATAAAGTGTGTGATTGAGTTCGAAGTCGTACAATACTCCATCTAAATACCACTAAGAGTGGGTTGGCTATGTATGGCTGCATGTGTGCCTCTGCTTGCATGTAGGATTCCCAACATGAAGGATAGACATGCATACTATAATAAGCAAGTTTGCCATTTGCTCCCTTGCTTTGATGTTTTGCTTGATACGCTCGTAAGAAGTCTGATTGAAATGTGTCCATGCATATATCTTCGGATGCCATATCTAAATATCTATCCACTCCCCACCCTTTAAACCATTTTTGCATATCCAGCACCCATCTTGTTAAAAGCACTTTACTTTTCCACATTTTTTGTAGGCGTGTGCTAGCATCCCATGCCCATTTGGGGAGCCTACTGTCATCCATTTGACATACTCAGGTGGCATATCTCAGTATTCGGATCATAGCATGTACCTCAATTGGCCGATGGCCAGCTTCCAAAAGTATAAGTACATATGGTGTGGTGTGTTTGATGCCCAAATGTCTACGAATAAAAGCTTTTGTTGGCTTCTCAATGTCGTTCCATGCAGATGAGGAGATGCTCTCCCCCCACACTTCCACTCCATATAATACCGTCTATAGAATATATGCATAAAAAATCATACATCATATTTTCTAGCATTTAGTATCTGTACAGTTACAGACGTTTTCAAAGTGATAATACTTGTTTTTCCCTACTGCTAATCACCGCTCCACACATGTATGCCATTTGTGGTCTGCAGGTATCTCAATCCCCAAGTATTTGAAAGTAGATACTACCTCTATAGACTGTCCCACATAATGTACTTTTGGTGGGGTCTTTAGTTGCTTGGTGCACACAACCATTAGCTTTGTTTTTGATACATTCACCGTCAAACCACTATCTTGACAAAACCGTTCAAGAATCCCCATGAACTGCTGCATATGTTCCCCAATATATGTAAAGAAGACCACATCATCTGCATAAAGTAGGGGGAGAGAGAGAGAGAGAGAGAGAGAGAGAGAGAGAGAGAGAGAGAGAGAGAGAGAGAGAGAGAGAGAGAGAGAGGGGGAGTTTGATTTTAATTTTGTAGGTGGACAACACTATTTTCCCGACATCCCTTACTTGATGGGGTTTGTAACAAAAGTGGTGGTAATGAGAGTGAGCTTAAGGGTCTTCACAGAGCTTTGGATTTACAAGGCAGGAGTCAATCAAGACATAGAAGGAAGTGAGGTATGCAAATAGAAGAAGGATTAGTGGCGAAGTCAGAGGGGAGCAAAGGAGATGATGGCCGGTGGTAGTGGGAGATGATGCAATCAACCTACTTGGTGGCATGGTGGGAGGGGAGGTGGAGGAAGAGGACCATATATGTAATATGTATATATCTGTGTGTGTGTGTGTGTGTGTGTGTTTATATATGTATATGTGCATATATGTGTGTATGGGTAGCTTTATATATACTTGTATGTATGTCATGCAACATGCACATAGCATATAGGAGGCTTCACAAGAGTAGCCATGAAGCTTGCATAGGGGGTACATGCAAAGACATCTATTAGGTTGTAGATGGTAGTTTTGCACCTGTGTGTGTGTGTTAAATCCATATTCATTGGTTGTTTGCAGATACAAGCCTAGAGGCTCAAGAGATGAGCAACACATGGGTTTCTTGCAAGTGGGTGCACTTCAAGTTTTATGATACAAAAGGAAGAAGAGACATATATAGATTTGTTTAATAGTGAGTACACACATAAGGTCTTTAGATTCAGTAACATTAGTGAATGAATACTAGTTTCTATTATTGTTGATTGCTTTGGCTTATTTAGAGGCATGATGTACCTAGGTCTCATCCTTTTGGAAGGACAAAAAAGGGAAGAAGAGACATATATAGATTTGTTTAATAGTGAGTACACACATAAGGTCTTTAGATTCAGTAACATTAGTGAATGAATACTAGTTTCTATTATTGTTGATTGCTTTGGCTTATTTAGAGGCATGATGTACCTAGGTCTCATCCTTTTGGAAGGACAAAAAAGGGCATGAATAAGTGGGAAAAATATGGGCTACTATAGGGATTTACTCGTGTAGCTACTAATCCTTCTCGGCAAGCCCTTGTCACACTAGCTTATACATGGAGAGATTTGCAAAAAGGTATTAACCAACAACCAAGGAATGGGCCATGCGTATTTGAAGGCACATATTTACCATCTACATGTAAAGTATTAATTTGTGCAAAAGTAGTAATTCGTGTGATATGATGCCTTGATGTGACACATGGGTGTGAAAAGGTTGATTTTAATTCTAAAAGGGGCTACGAATTTTTGTAAGAAACCATAGCTAAGTGGATAGGTGTTTCAAGTGTGAATGAGGTGGTCACTAGGTTGGTAGAGGTGGATGGTCAATTTTGCAAAAAGAAAATGTGTCTACAGGGGTACATATTTGGCTTTGATAGGATCTACAATTTTCGTGTGGTGGACATTTCTAGGTGGGGATGTCCCTCCTAGTCATGGTTTTGTTTATGGCCAATTAAGTAAAGGACAAGTTACTTTCTAAAAAGTGGCAACTATGCACTTTGATAGGGATTGAACCCCCTACCAATCAAGTGTCAGATACAATTTATAACTAGTGTACCATATCACTATCTTTGTGTCAAATTTGGGCATATGTAGTGTGTAAATACTCTAACGGTAACTTTTAACACTGCCCTGATCATCCGAGGTAATGTGTAACTAGCCTTAGTTCAAATTCTAGGCATAGAGCACATGATTTTTTTGTTTTGGGGGGGGGGGGGGGGGAGAGAGGCTCATCATTATCTCGCATGGGGTCTTAAAGTCCCCCAAGGGTTAGGATCTACAATAAAAAATGCATCTTTTGTGTGCAATCAATTGAGACCATCACCTTTTGAAAAAGTAAAACCAACCACCATAGAAGTAAACCCAACCAAGCATGTAAAGCTAGTTGGTCGAAAAGTAGGTTCCATAAAACGAGCTAAAGGTATTATTCCTAAGATGTCCATCATAATAGTGTAATTGTTTCAAAGTTCACACAATATTAGTGAGGTGATAGTTCAAATCCCTTTGTAGTTTCTCTTTATATTTCCTCAAGTATTTTAATCTCTTCCTAAAAGTTTTAATATATTTTTGTGTTTGTCTTGAATGCTCTTTGAAAAATTCTCAACTGAACTCTCTTCCTAAATTGAGATTTAAAAACTTAAGGAAATATAATTAGAAAATTTGAAGGGATTTCAACTGATTATCTCACAAAGTTAGTGCAAACTTTGAGACCATTAGACTTTTATGATGGACATGTTAGTCAATACTTTTAGCATGTTCTATGGTAGTCGTTTTTGGCCTAGTCATTTTTTGACAACCTTTTTCTGGTAACCCATTATTGATGGCCTAGGTTTACATTCTTGGGTTGATGTACTTCTATGAATGGGCTTGTTTTTTCAAAAAACAATAGTCATGATCGATTGCGTGTAAAAGATGCACCTTTGACCATAGATCCCAACTCTTGGGGGTCTTTAAGGCTTCGTGTGAGATAGTGCTTTTGTATGTCTGGGGGGCACATTATGAGTCACCACTTTTGCTTGGAGATACTCGTGCCACTCTCGACTATCGATCTCACGTCTCTGCAAATCACCCCCCTTGTAAGATAGTTAGTAGGTTGGCAGGCGATTTCTATTTCTACTGGAAGTTGTCATTCCCCGCCCATGGACTTGTCTGGTCTTAGATGAAAGACTCTTCTAAGTTCTCCAAGTATCTCTAGGATGGATAGGTAGTAGGCAAAAATACTAGCGTAATGACACACACCCCCACACTCTCACACTCGCTCACTCACTCACTCACTCTTTCAGAGCCAGCAGGCCATGAAATGGCGGCTTGTGGCAGCAAGTGTTTCTTTTCAGAAAGGCAGTGGTGCTCACTGCCGAGCTACAACATCACTAGAACGAGGCAATACCATCAACAGGCACCTATGTCTTCTTCTCCGCGATTATCTTATAGCGGCTCTTCTTCTTCTTCTTCTTCTTCTTCTTCTCCTTCGACCTCACATGATGATGATAAGATCAACCAGTTCGCATCATCGCCGTTACCATCGTCACACTCTCATTCTTCTTCGATAGTCAGGTGTGGTGAGTGGGGACGGAGCACCCTGGCGTCTCTCCTGCTGGCCTCGGCTTTGACGTCCTCCGTACCTGCGCCTTCGCCCTCAGACACCTTTCAGAACGTGCCTTCCACGATTTCTGGTAGAATCTCTCCCTCCCTCCCTCCCTCTCTCTCTCCCTCTGCTAACTGAGGAGCTTGAATTGGTAATGGAGATTGTGAGTGGCTGAACGGATAAGAATGCAGGTGCAGAAGATAGGCCTCAGAGAATACAGAAGCCCAATTCTGCGAAGGCGGAAACGTGCACAAGGAAATGCGTGGCCACGTGCATTAGAGGAGGGGAGGGGGCGCCTGGGGAGGGCCCTTTGAATATCAGAAGGTATGGGTTCTCTGTCTGTCTGTGTGTGTCTGCGTGTGTGTCCGTGTCCGTCTGACGGTCGGTGTTTCATCTCCCTCTCTGTTGTCGTCCACACAGACCTCTTGTGGTTTTCAAGGAAGGATTCCGAAGCCGTCAGTATTGGTGAGTTCCCCTTCACAAAACTCAACTTTCTCAACTTATGTAAATCAGTATCTTAGATCGATTCTTGTCAAGTTCCTCGTTAAGTTTTCAATCAACCATTGAATAAAGGTCGCGATTTTATCCAGTTTTTTTTAAATTTTCAAAAGAACGGCAAAAAGAGATGATACTTTTGGCGTGCAAGTCGCATAAAGAGGAGAGAGAGAGAATGAAACCAAAGCCACCTTGTCTCTCTCACGAGCTAAGAATATTTGGCAAAGTGCTCTATGTGGCTAAGAACTCTTTTCGGCCCACAGGACATGAGGACAAAGCTTGTATGCTCTGGGACAAGATAGAAGTGCTGCCAAAGACGTTACATCTTTACAACACCTAAGATGTTAGATCTTTATGACAGTAACAACTTCGAAATACGCATCGATGTCAAGTTTACACCCTTCCTCCTTGATTTGTGTTATTTGTGTAGGTAAAGATTCCACTTTGCGTAGGATTGCTCTAAAAGACTTGCTTTTGAGGAAGGAACTCCAGGGGTGCACACAAAGGGACAGTAAGTCCAAAATCTCCTCAAAGGACTATGGATGTGGTGGAAGAGCTTAAAGGACAATCCACAAATGCAAATCCAATTCATGTGGTCCATCCGACAAAGCTTTCACCATTGAGAAGTACTTAATGCAAGGCACCCAATCTACGCAATAGTCAATTAAGAAAAAACCTACCTTAAGAAGCTTGAGCAATTGTCCTCATGAGTTAAAGGAGAATGTGTTGTCGAGCCGTACGCGAACATAGTGTAGAAAACTCTAGAGTGTATCGTCATTCCACTTTCTTATCGATCTAGAGAACCAATGCCATATTAGTCATTAGTGTCAGTGTCCATAGTGTGGATGGTTCAATTTTTGGATAAGTTTAGTCAATTTTTGATATTTTAGATATTATCTCTTGTAAATATCCAAAAACTGTAGACAACTTGTAGAATAGGATGACATGTAAAAGAAAGTAAGTAACTTTCAGTATTTTTTGGGAGATTTTATGCAAAAAGAAGGATTGATGAAATCACGTGGCGCGCGATCGCAATTTTCAGGCAATGAACATCACTTCGAATTGGGAGGAGTGATCTGGGAGAATTCTGGTTAGAAGTTCTGGTATTTTTTCTCCCTTTTGGAGCCAATGAAAGCATCAAATTGACAATTTGAGTAGCAAAGAGGAAGGAAGCTATTGTCTTATGTACGTTTTTATCTACAAGAGATTTATCTTCTAAGGATGCAAAAATAAATTATTAGCCTTCACCTCTGCGAGTATTCTTCTACATTTTCTATTTCTTTAATTCTCTTTTCTTTCGTCTGCTCCTCTCTTTGAAACTCCCTTCACCCTACTATCTCTTACCCACGTGGTAGACTTTCGATCCCAAATAATAGTGGTGAATCCGACGTGAAAGTCAGTAACAGGTGTGTAAAGATGGGAGATTCTATAAGTTCAGGTGGTGGTGATACTTTACGACAGATGATTGCTTTGTTGCAAAGCAATAACATCAACATTTATTGTGACAACAACAGATGCAAACTCGGCAGAATATAGAAAAAATTGATTACTTAGCTGTGAATGCATTGCATGCAATGGGACAATAATTGAAGCAGTCTAAGGGGCAAAATGTTTTAGCCTTCATCCGATTGTATAAAGAAAAGATGTTGTTTCATGGGGTACCGCAATACACATGGAGTCAATATTTTTCTCGTTTGGCTATGCATGCGTTGCATGATTAGATTGTTGAGTTACATAGAAGAGATGCTGATTGGGCAGCTTTTAAGAAAGCTTTGAGAGAAGAGTTTTTCTTGGAAGATGCGAGATTTGTAACTAAAAAGACATTTACAGATTGGATTGAAAAGCTCAATAAAGGGTTAGCTACTATAGCTTTGCTCCGTGAATTTGAAAGTCGATATGCGTAGTTGGATGCGGATGAGCAGGAATCATTGGAAAGCCAACGGGACTGAAATAAGATTGGGCTAATGTAATTCAGGTAGTGCATATATTGGTAAAGAGAGAGTGGATAAAATTAAGATGGGGTATGGGGCATATGCACCGCACTTGCCAGTGCTCAGAAGGGGACTGAAATTGCAGCTAAGGTGTATGTAGCTATGGTGGAACAATCGACTATACCTGTTGGTCCAGCTCTTAAAGATGATATTGTGGATGAATTAATCAAATGTATGCGTGACTTCAGGCTAAATTTAATAAAAATCTATGCAATGGTTAAAAAGTTGGATGTTAAGGTAGAAAAGAAGGATCGGGCAATAGTCCAAAGACTGTACAAAGAATGATACAAGAGGAGATGCATTTGGTGTGACAGTTTACAGCATGAAAAGTGAGACAATACAACCTACCATAAAGTAGAAGCAAAAGGTTAGTGTTTTGTAAAGATGGAAAAATACATGCAACAGAAATTGATCTTTCAATAGAGCAAAATTTTGGAAATGGTGGCATGTAGAAGAGATTGGAAGAGATGGCTGCAAGGACATCATTTATTGCCATAGATGCAGCTACATATGGGTTTAAAGTTGAAAGGACTGATGAAGCTCATAAAGGAGACATGACGGAAGCAAAATCTCACATTTGGATGCAAGCATTAGATTGCATGGAAAAGGGCAAAACAACAAAGTCTGAATTGGCTGATGCAAGTAAGAGTAAATGAGGGGGAACATGATGGAGTGCACTAGTGCATTCATTTTCAGCCTATGCTTATTTGGCCGAGGTGTTCATAATTAAGAAGCTCTTGTGGAAAAAAAGAGAAGAAGAGTTGAGGACATTGATAGTACTTCCTCTTCAGGCCCATCTAAACGCATAACACGAAGTAAAATGGAGCACTGGAAAGAGACTGAAAAAGTCATACCTGAGCATGTTATGGAGGATACATCTCAAGAGAAGAAATAAGAAAGAAAGAAAAGGGGTAAGTAGCCCAGTTACAGGTTATAATCGGATCTTGAGACTGCCACAAACCTTAAAAAGATATTGGAAGATCGCATACTTGGCAGTAGAGTGGAATTCACACTTGGCAAAGTTCTTGGAATCGCAAAGCATGAATTTCATGATGTAATCATTGATACGCTGAAACGAAAAAGATAGTCTGATGGTGAAGTTTTGGAAGCATTGATGCAAGTTGACAAAGACATAGAGAAACAACTTCAGATGGAATATGATAATGTATATAATGCTGATTTGGAGCAAGTTGATGTTGAAAATGGGTTAAATGGGAGTGTAGACAACAAGCTTATGGCTGAAATTGGTCTTGTGGGCAACAGTAAGTATAGAGAGAAGGCTATGTATAATGGGGATATCCATCAACAAGCACATGAAGAAGAAGATGCTCATTTTATTCCAAGCAATCATTATTTACGAACGGATTGGGCTCGTGCTACAATAGAGACAATTCTTAAAGTGGAAGAAAGTGTTGTAAGTGGAGGCTATGGCAATGTCTCTAGGAAAATAATTATGCATCCAATAAAGGGAGAAACTATGTTTGTGTCTGGATTGCAAGAATGGACAGCATGTAGTCTTGGAAGTTTTAAGAATATTTCAGCCATGTGTAAGGTTGAAAAGAAATATATAGGATGGGCTGAAAAAGAGCTAAAGACATATGATTTGATGGCTACAAATGAAGGTATTTCAGGGCTGGTTGATGTTGATATAGTGGCAGAAATTTCTACAGCAATGAATGTTGAAAACAGGGCAGAAAAAAAGGTTATTTATGTTGACACTTTAGAGATACATGAAGTCATTCAAGAGTTTACTGAGCATGAATGTTATGGACTGCAAAATAGGGCTGAAGTAAGGGTAGGTATAAAGTACAAAACAATTGCAAAGAAGGTTAAGCTTGTGGCTTTGCCTTTACCATCTGAAAGTGATGGTTGGTTGAAAAAGTGACTCAACAGCCTAGTTTATGGGATCTACATGGAGTAGGACATAAATTTACATAGTTGAAACTTTACAAAAGCTGAAAATTGGTGATGCAAGCTTTCTTTTGTCTACAGAAAGAGCTTGTTTCTTGTAGATATTGGCAAGGCATGGGAAAGCCTTTGCGTTTCAGCTAGATGAAATCGGATGTGTTGATCCAGCCATAGTTGACCTAAGGTGATCTTTACAGTACCTTATGTGCCATGGAATTAAAGCCTATTCTAGTACCTCAGGTGTATTTGCCTAAGTTGCTATGGAGTTTTTGAACGAGAAGATTAGGATGTGGATTTTGGAGCCCTTTTCAGCTCCATATCCAAATCTGTGGTTTACTGTTCTAAAGAAAAATGGTTCTTTGAGGTTTATACAAGATTTACAACCAGTTAATAAGATCACCATAAGAAATGTTGGATCAGGCTCGATAGTGGATGAATTTGCAGAAGCATTTGCAGGCAAGGCAATTTACTCTATGGGAGATTTATATTGAGGATATGATTAGTTCCAGCTTGCATTAGAAAGCCGGGATATCACTACCATGAAGACACTTGATTGTCTACCTCTATTAGGCATGATAGTAAATTGCTCAATTCTCGATATGGCCATGCTACGGTAGATTGCATATATAAAGTCATTTAAACCCTGATTTTCAGCATATTGTAGGCAGAGAAAATCTTGTGACTGACATGCTTTCACGAGCAAGGTTTGAAGATGAAGAGGAGGTGATGGATGATAAAGAGGATGATGTGATATGTGTTGAAAACGACTTTATGACAACAGGGAATGAGTATGTAACTGCTGTTACTACATGTACAATTTGTTGAGATTCAGCAATCACACTCACTGACAGCCTCTTTGTATGGAGCTTCAGGGCCAAGGACATTGAGCCGAGCTTGATGCGGGTTTGCCAGGTGTAAAACCCGACTCCCTTGAACTGAGAATTTGGAGAGTCTTTTCCCATGTTGGATAGCTGGAGCAGTAGCAAATCAGCTCCAAGATTTTCAGATTTTACAAGTGAAAGAGCAGATTACAATGTGTCAAGAGACACAATTAATGGTAGTGTGAAAACACACTATGTAGAGACTTAATGTTGAGCTTGAATCTTCCTCGCTCGGGGTCGTCGATCCTTCTTCAATCTTCTCAGGTCCTTCCCCTCCTTGTAGGTAGAGAAAATTGTAGGTAGAGAAAATCCTGTACTGACATGCTTTCACGAGCAAGGTTTGAAGATGAAGAGGAGGTGATGGACGATAAAGAGGATGATGTGATATGTGTTGAAAACGACTTTATGGCAACAGGGAATGAGTATGTAACTGTTGTTACTACATGTACAATTTGTTGAGATTCAGCAATCACACTCGACAGAGCTTCAGGGCCAAGGACATTGAGCCGAGCTTGATGCGGGTTTGCCAGGTGTGAAACCCGACTCCCTTGAACCGAGCATTTGGAGAGTCTTTTCCCATGTTGGATGGCTGGAGCAGCAGCAAATCAACTCCAAGATTCTCAGATTTTACAAGTGAAAGAGCAGATTACAATGTGTCAAGAGACACAAGTAATGATAGTGTGAAAACACACTATGTAGAGACTTAATGTTGAGCTTGAATCTTCCTTGCTCGGGGTCGTCGATCCTTCTTCAATCTTCTCAGGTCCTTCCCCTCCTTGTAGGTAGAGAAAATTGTAGGTAGAGAAAATCCTGTGACTAACATTCTTTCACGAGCAAGGTTTGAAGATGAAGAGGAGGTGATGGATGATAAAGAGGATGATGTGATATGTGTTGAAAACGACTTTATGACAACAGGGAATGAGTATGTAACTATTGTTACTACATGTACAATTTGTTGAGATTCAGCAATCACACTCACTAACAGCATCTTTGTATGGAGCTTCAGGGCCAAGGACATACAGGCTTACCTATCCCATATGCACAGTGGTGCCTACTGTAGTTTCCTACTTTCCTATAAAGCATTGTACTTGCTTCCTTTTCTTAATGCAATGATAGTACTCTTTTCTTTCCAGTAAAGTGTCAGTGTCATTGTCCACACACAAGATTGTGTTTATGAGTTCAAGTTTCAATCTTGAAACCTAATTAACTTGTGTGACAGTCAGTGTCTGAGTCTATGTCTACATGAGTCTTTTTCCCGTCTTTGAACCACCATAGCCATGCTCTAGATCTGTGTTTCTCAACATGGTATCAGAGCCCAGTCGAGCATGGCTCAGCTCGGCTTAGCTCTCCTCTGCTCTCTCTCAGCTCATATTAACCTCTGGTCAGCTCAGTTTCATCCCATGACTTCATCTCCCAACTCTATGTCTACATGAGTCTTTTTCCCGTCTTTGAACCACCATAGCCATGCTCTAGATCTGTGTTTCTCAACATGGTATCAGAGCCCAGTCGAGCATGGCTCAGCTCGGCTTAGCTCTCCTCTGCTCTCTCTCAGCTCATATTAACCTCTGGTCAGCTCAGTTTCATCCCATGACTTCATCTCCCAACTCTATCTTCACTTGAGCTTCCATGGCAGCCATAGCCAGCAGCACCTTGTTAGATTGAGTCGCTTATATCTCACTCCACAGGTCAAATCTCTTGGAGCTTCCTTCTGGAAAAGTGTTTCCTAGCTCATAAAGCTTTCCTGTATCACATCAATCCATGACATTTGGCTATCTGAAGCTCAGCATTGTGAAAATTCTCAGTCACTGCCATAGTCTTCAATTGTGACCTGCAGGACATACCCTCCATGGAGCCTTCATATCTCTCTCTGTAGAGCATATCTTCATGAACTCTCTTCTAGACATATCTTTCTCTACTTAGGGCGCTCCCTCCTGGCATAAAAATTGTCCACATTGTTGATCAACCAGCACGACATTGTCGAAATTCGTGTTTGTTGACAAAATCTGCGCCTGGTCTGTTCGTCCGCTCTAAGCGCACTGTACATGCTGCGATCTTGACGAGGAGGATAGGGCTTTGAAAGAGCTTTAAGTAAGCTTCATTTCTATAAAAAAAGTTTTCAAAATGATCAACTACAGCTCCTGCAATCTGCAAAAAACCAGGGCCCTGTCTGAAACCCTAAACTGTCAGCCATAGCCAGTTTCATCAAAGCTAAAAAATCTCATCATTTTCTCTCTCCTGCCACCTGGAGCAACCCACTGCCACTTTGATCTACTGTCCCAGCACCAAATCAAGGAGGGGAAGGGCCTTAGAAGATTGAAGAAGGATTGACGACCCCGAGCAAGGAAGATTCAAGCTCAACATTAAGTCTCTACATAGCGTGTTTTCACACTACCATTACTTGTGTCTCTTGACACATTGTAATCTGCTCTTTCACTTGTAAAATCTGAGAATCTTGGAGCTGGTTTGCTGCTGCTCTAGCCATCCAACATGGGAAAAGACTCTCCAAATGCTCGGTTCAAGGGAGTCTGGTTTCAAATCCTGATGAAGAAGGGTCTCTGGGCCATCACAAATGGCAAAGAAAAGAAACCTCGAGATGCGGTCCTTGCAGTTACTTGGTAGAAGAATGATGATAAGGCACAAGCCATCATTAAGTTGGAATTGGATGACAGCTACATCCATCATGTGGATGCTTGTGACATGTCTCATGACACTTGGGACAAATTGGATACCTTGTTTGGTGCACAGTTAAAGTCGTCTAAGTATGGTCTATTGATTGAATTCTTCCAACTTGATATGAAGCCTCATACATCCCTGGCATCCCATCTAAATTACATGGAAAGTCTCCTAACCCAGCTTGTAGGGATAAAGCTAAAAATGGATGAAGATGTTTGTATTGGTGTCTTGTTAAAAAGTCTGCCTCCTGCCTATGATAATGTATCAACCACTCTAACCAATATGCTTGATCCTCAACTTGTTGATATTAAAGCCTCCCTGCTAGAGGAAGAAAAGAAACTTAAAAGCAAAGAAGAGCGAGCACTTCAAAGGATGAACAAATGTTATATGTAAACAACAGATACAAAGGTAAAAAGAAACCGCTCTTTTGTGACTTCTGCAAAAGGACTGGACACACTGAGAAGTTCTATCATGCTAGGAAGAGGTCCCAAAAGGCCTATCTTGCAGCTGTGAAAGAAGAAGAAGACCATGGACCAAAAGATGAAGATGAAGACCACCAGGATCGGAAGGACAAGCCTCATCAGTCCTTCTACTCGCATTACTCTGATAGACTGTTTTAAAAGTCTTGTATTTCCTAGCCCTAATGCTTCTTGCCATAAGCTTTGTAAACTCCTCATGTAACTTGGCACTACAGTCCCTGTACACTTTGTGAGGCCCCTGTTACAGCCTCTGGATGTCCATCATGTTTTGGTGCCCACACTTAGCCTTTTCTGCGACAGCCTCTTGTGTCTACCATGTTTGTGGTGTGCCCACACTTTGCAGCTGGTTCTCATTACAGCCTCTACATACTTTGTGCCTTTCGAGTTGTGATTGAGGAGGGGTGTTGATATTCAACAATCACACTCACTGACAGCCTCTTTGTATGGAGCTTCAGGGCCAAGGACATGCAGGCTTACCTATCCCACATGCACAGTGGTACCTATTGTAGTTTCCTACTTTCCTATAAAGCATTGCACTTGCTTCCTTTTCTTAATGCAATGATAGTACTCTTTTCTTTCGAGTAAAGTGTCAATGTCATCTTACACACACAAGATTGTGTTTATGAGTTCAAGTCTCAATCTTGAAACCTAATTCACTTGTGTGACAGTCAGTGTCAGAGTCTATGTCTACATGAGTCTTCTTCTCGTCTTTGAACCACCATAGCCATGCTCTAGATCCGTGTTTCTCAACACAATTGTTGTAATAGGGATTTCAGCAGTAAGAAAAGAACTTACAACCATGGAGAAGAAATGGATAGTAGAGAGAAATCATCATTAGTGTTATGCTTTAGTGAGAACATAATTTTTGGAAATGTTGTATGAGAATGATTGGCTAAAAATAGGCCAATATCTCAACCTCATGACAAAGAAGGTTGAGTGGTCTAAAGCTGAATTCAAAAGGATTAAAAGAAATTATGAGTTTTTCTTGAAAGACGGATATTTATAGAAGCATGCAAAGAAAAAGAGAGGAGCTCCAGTACATGTATTAGGAGATAGGGCTTCTCAACAATAGGTGATGTAGGAGTTTCATGAAAGTTTATGGGTTGGATATAGAGGAGTTTGGGGCATATTTGCCAAGATCAAAGAGAAGTATTGGTGACAGAACATGTATAAAGATATGGAGCATTATGTGGAATCATGCAGTGATTGCCATATGTATTTCATGGTAAAGCATAGAGATGGGTTGCAACCGACCTATCCATTGTCTATGCATTACAAATGGGTAGTTGATTTGGTTACCATGCCTATAGGTTTATGGAATATGAGATATGTTGTGCTTGCACGAGAAGACTTGACAAATCAAGTGGAAGGCCAAGCTCTTAGTACAAAGACTACTCAAGCAATTTACAGGTTCTTATTGGAAGAAGTCTTTTGCAGGTATGGTTGTGCTGATAAAGTGGTTGCAAATAGAGGAGAATTGGATGCACACGAGGCTCGTGACTTCTTTTCATGATTGGGTATCAAGCTGGCTTTAACTTCAGCCTATAATCCTCAAGCAAATGGTAAAAGTGAAAGAGGTCATTAGCCTATCATTAAGGCATTAGCAAAGTCATGCAAGGGTAGGATGAAAGAGTGGCCAAGAATGTTACCCTTTGCTTTATGGGTTGATAGGACTACTCATAGTGTAGTTACTAGATATATGCTTGCTGAATTAATGTATGGACAAGAACCAATCATGCCTATTGAGGAGACTATTGCCACTTGGAGTATTCTACCATGGGAAGAGGGTTTGAATAGAGAAGAGTTGCTGGTCCTACGCATTAGACAATTAGAAAGAAGGCCTGAAGACATTGAGACAACCATGAAAAAGCTAAATATTGCAAGGATCAAGAACAAGAAGAGGTTTAATAAGTGACACATACTTCGACCACGAGCTATACAAGAAGAGGACTGGGTGTTGGTTTATGACAACAGCTTGGAAAATCAACATAGTGCCAATCGAAAGATGGCAAAGCGGTGGTTTGGTCAATATGTAGTAAGGTTTGTTTTTGACAATGCTACCTATGCATTAAATGAGATGGATGGGACAGATCTAAGGATTCCAGTGGTTGGAAAATATGTCAAGCTCTTTAAACGTAGGGAGTCTTCAGCATATGAGTTGAAGGAGTTGGATACTAAGCATGAACATGAGAATATGGAAGAAGAAGAGGTAGAAGATGAAGACATTGACATGACAGAGGATACTTCTTTTGAGAGTGCAAATCCATAAGACCTTGGTACATGTCGGAGGATGTGCAGGTTAGGAGGGGGTGGATGTCATGTCGCTACGCGGACACAATGTTAAAAACTCGAGTGCATCGTCATTCTACTTTCTTATTGATCTAGAGAGCCAATGCCATATTAGTCATTAGTATCAGTGTCCGTAGTGTGGATGGTTCAAAAATACTAGATTTTTGGACAAGTTTAGCCAATTTTTGATATGTTAGATAATATCTCTTGTAAATATTAAAAAATTGCAGACAACTTCTAGAATAGGACGACATGTAAAAGAAAGCAAGTAGCTTTCAACCATTTTTGGGAGATTTTATGCAAAAAGAAGGATTGGCGAAATCACGCGACGTGCGATCGTAGTTTTCAGGCAGTGAATATCACTCCGAATTGGGAGAAGAAGAAGTGATCTCATAGAATTTTGGGCAGGTATCCTAGTATTTTACCTCCCTTTCGGAGCCAATGGAAGTATCAAATTGGCAGTTTGAGTAGCAAAGAGGAAGCTATTGTTTTATGCATATTTTTGTCTACAAGAGATTTATCTTCTTTAGATTCAAAAATAAATTGTCAGGCTTCACCTCTGTGAGTATTTTTCTACATTTTCTATTTCTTTAAAACCCTTCTCTTCCGTCTACTCCTCTCCTTGAATCTTCCTTCACCCTACTGTCTCTTACCCTCGTGGTAGACTTTCAACCCCAAACACTTTGACAACGTAGTTGCCTAAGAAGGGCAAGCAAACTATGAATATGTATCTAACCGACAAATGAAGGTATCTCTTAGGAAAATGGCTTGCAAAGCCCTTGTTTAGGAAAATGTCTATACAATCTTTTATGGAATGGAAGAAGATGATGATTTTGATCATTACTATGATGAGTAGAGTCATACTTTCCTATCATGGAATATTTGCAGCATCTACTAGGCTAAAAGAAAGTGAGTATTATGTTGTGCTATCTTGAAGGGGTGAAACTTGTGATTCAAGATACCAAGATAGTCACAAAAGGTTGTAAGAATCTTAAAACTAGAGATACCAAGCTTTTAATGATAATAGTTGTAGAGGAAGGGGTGCTACTCTCTTTCTTGTAAAGGAGTTCTTCAAGCCAATGTTGCAGTAATTAGAAGGTGGAGGCCATGTGATTGCCATCCTAGTCCAAGTAGATGGGAAAATTGTTAATGTATTCTTAGTGTATGCTCCAAGGAACCTACCTACTTTGGCTATCATTGAACTTGACACTTCTTAGGAATGGTTGCACCACATGTCTACTCTCCTTGATATTGAGTTGGAGGGAGTCCCACTAACCTTGTTGTTGCTAGTTCAAATAGATGGGAAATTTGTTAATGTATTCTTGGTGTATGCTCCAAGACACCTATCCACTTTGGCTACCATTGAACTTGACACTTCTTAGGAATGGCTGCACCATATGTCTACTCTCCCTAATATTGAGTTGGAGGGAGTCCCACTAACCTTGTTGTTGCTTGCACCACCTTTTCCCCAAGATGGTTTGCACTTTCTGTCAAAGTCTACGAAGTCATCCAAGTCACCTAGGATTGATGGGTTTCTTCCAGAATGCTATATGGATGTGGTTGAGGTATACATCCCTTATTTGTGTGATTTGCTAAATAATAGGTGAAATTTCCTTTGCTATCAAACAATGAAGGTCTCTTTAAACTAGTCCTTGCAAGGCTCAATAGAGATATCAATTGAGCCATTGGGCCTTTGGCAATGCTTAACCTATTCCACAAAGTCTCCTCCAAAGCACGACCTTTTGAATCAAGCATGTGCTTGTGACTATTTTCCACCGCACCAATATGGTTTCATTTTTGGTAGTTGTATTCATGATGCTATACTTAACATGAAATTCATGCGTGATTATTTAATAAGGAACGGTGAAGAAGAAATCCTCCTAAACAGGGACCTAGACAAGGTGTATGATTGCATCCATTGGGACTTCATATTGGTGGTCATAAGTCACCTAGGCTTTGGTGTTGGCTTTTGCCAGATGATTAAACCTTTGTTCTCTGTCTAAGGTGGCAATCAATGGCACACTCTCTGAATCATTTCTTATACAAAGATCCATTCGTTAGGGTGATTGCACCCCTACTTGTTGTGATAATTGATTCATTGTTGGGGAACATTTACAAATTGGTTAGAGACTGGTCAATCAAAGTTAATAGAATCCTAGGTGGTAGGTATTTGCCATCCCAATTCTTTGTAGGTGAGGACTCCAATGTGATGAGGGTAAACAAGCCCTTGGTTGAGGCATTATTAAATCTGTATGATGATCTCACAATACTATCAACTTTAGCTGTTAGTGCCACAAAATCTAAGCTTGCATTAGTAGGATGGGGCAACTTGCTGCAATGGTTATTAGATTATGATTTTATATTGGTTTAACTTGGCCAAGTGTTTTTGATATCTAGGATGCTTTCTAGATATTACGGTCTCGCTCAGACAATGCTTTAATTGGCTTATTTAGAGGATCAAGGTCAAGTTATCTAAATGGTCTCCACTCTCACTCTGTTTGGTCGGTTGCCTTATTAGTCCTAAGGTGATTCTCTCCTATGTTTAATACGTTGTTGTAGTTTTGTTGTTCTCATAGACCAATTGGAGGAAAGTTGATACACTCATTTGTAACTTCATCTGGTCTCCTGATGGGTATCAACAATGGGATGTTGATACATGGAATATGTCACTACCACCAAAAAAGAAGGTGGGCTTGGGCTCGAATCTAGTGGGATAAAGTCATTTGTTTGAATATTGCAATGCTCAAAAAACTATTTAATCATCAGCCTTGGGCAATGATCATGAGGACCGCGGGCTCAATTAGACTAGCACTTTGAAGCCTCGACTTGACTTGGCAAGGTAGACACGATCTGAAAGGTGATTGCTCCCTAGATGCAGTAATATGGTTGATCAGAGAGGCTTCTATTGATTAGTTTTTTCCTATTAATATCATCATGCCTTCATTTGTTGATTGTTGAAGGAGAGGTTTGCAGAGATGGAAATATGCTTGCTATGCATCTACTCTAAGCTTCAAATGTACTAATCATTTAAGTTGGGAGTTTAATCTCATGTAGCACGAGTAGGAGTGGGTTGTCACAGAGCAATGATCCACATCTTATTACATTTCATCTTCAAATGTGCTAATAATTTAAGTTGGGAGTTTAATCTCATGTAGGATGAGTAGGAGTGGGTTGCAGCAGTTCTTGGTAAGCTAAAGGAGCAACGATCCACATCTTATTACATTTCATCTAATACTTTATTTTTATTTTCAATCATAAAGGGAAACCCATGGTTATACTCAAAACAAGGGATGACTTTAAGAGAGAGTCTACGTAGTGGATTGTCAAGTCAATCGAGTATTGGAAGAGGTGTCTACCTATGGATAGTGCATACGCTTGGAGGAAGAGAGTTAAAAAGCCTAAAGGGCTATGCCATTAGCAAGGCTTAACTTGTTATTATGGAGAATCATGATGAACAAGCTTTTTAAGAAGAAGTTGGAATTTAAAACAATATTGCTACTTGCCTATTCCATATTCTAGGGATGCCTTGAAGTTAGGCATGGTCTATGCTATTCTTACGAAAATTCTAAATGTTGGAGGGATGTCTTCATCTTTTGGTGTTAGGAAGGCTTTTTTTGGAGATCAAGAAAAATTTAATGAGGTGGTTAAGTATTACGTAGTTATTCAAGCTACTATTCTGAGGGATAACTTGAGCGATTAGAATGCCTTGCTTTTTGGTAGTTTGAAGTCCTGCTTTGTTGTGTTAGCCAAGGGTCTTATTAAGGCTTTTATGGACTATAGTGCCCTTATAAAATGCCTTAAAGGCAATACTTATTGAGCTATTGCTAAAATGTTGAAAAAAGCCTTGTGAATGCTCTTTTGTCTATGCTCACCTTTCTTATGGAAGTTGTACATTCCTTTTTTGATTAATAGATATCTTTCACATTGAAAAAAGAGAGTACGTTATTGTAATAGTCATGAAAATCTCATGTGTTCTTGAAGGGAAATTTATATCTAGTTAAATAGCATGTTGTAGGTTTTTTCTTTTTTCTTCTTTCTTAGGGCTTCATTAATTTCATTATTGACTAGCAAGGACAAAAAGAAAATCTAGGACAATGCAATGCTCCAACACACAATATGTGCTCTTCTTGTAAGTGGTTTGAACATGTGGAGTGGCTTCAAAAAAGGGTATGCGGGTTCAAATTGTGTGATGCAATTGAGGTGGTAATAAATCAATCCCCAAGACATTCTTGTAAATGTTCAACTTTAGAGTCCATACCTTGTAGTTGTCCTTTCGTGTAACATCTAAAATGATATGCTCTTATGTTAACTATCCATATAAAATGCAACAATCACTTACAAACCCTTGTAAAGCCAATTCAATAGCATTTGTCTTTCAGGGTAATGTACACATATAAGGTGAAGCACCCTTGTGCACAAGATCCATATGCATAGAGTTATCACTTGGAGGCCCTTGTAGAAACCATAGAGTATGCCTATTTCTAAAGTTAGCATGCTGGCAAACCAGGGGCCTAACACATGGCCTTTGATAGACCTTGTGGCCATTGATAGATTGTGTACATATAAAGAATGTTGCTTGAATTTCTAACACGTGGCCTTTGATAGACCTCGTCTAACAACATTCTTCATATGTGCACAATTTTTGAACCTTAATTGCCATATGTAAGCATTGTTTAAGTATGTTATATGTGAAAAGGAAAGCCCCTTATGCCTTAAACAACAATCCATAATGTCAATACTATATACTTATTGCCTTTTTCTTTTCTAGTTTGGTGGAGTGCAGTGAAATATGCAATCTTATTGGTGAGGGTGATGATGGACCATAGTGCTACACAATTTCCATTCAAGAACTTTGTACATTGCTTGATATGTTTCCTTGAGCACCATAGTGAAGTTTATAATGGTGCAAACTACAAACAACACAATTTCCATATCAAAATACATGGTTTCGACTAATGTTTTGGGTGATGCCATTGTTCTCTCTAGCATTTGCTCTATAATGGCTCTCTTGGTACCAATAGCATTTGATAGTAGACAAACCATGGAGTTAAGTAATAGTGCACTTGAATAGATGTAATCTTAACTTTTAATGTAACTCTTACCATTAGCAATCTTAAAAGCCACCAATGCATCGATTCTCATGCTTTATCACAAGGGTTCTCAATTCTTGATTGCTACCATAGACAATCACTTATTATGTGCAAATGGTTAAGAGTCACATTATTATTGGATATCTCTTTTCGAAGATAAAACTGATTGGGAATGTGTTGCAAAAGTGTTTTTATAAAAAGTAGAAGATATATTTTTAAAGACCATTTACTTTTTTTTATCAACCCTTGCAGGACATCAAAACCATACTTTTAATGTACATTTTCTTGAGCTCAACAAGTTGTAAATTTTTTAACTTGATAATGGCAAATACTTTGTTCAAATCCTTCAAATTGTGGATTTTGACGTATGGGCCACATGATTTAGTCAAGAAATGGAAGGGTTCTTACATGGACTAAGCTGCACTCTTGACTAATTATGCTTTGAGTTTTGCATTCTTATAATTGCAAAATTTTATTTCAGTCATAGTTAGGCTCAAAATTTGTTTGCGAAAAGGTTATAATCAAATGTCATGGATATACTAATGAGAGGGGGACATCTTATTGTTGGGGAATTTAATGAGAATGAAATTCTCAAAACCATAGATGTGAACCATCAAGTATTTGTTCTAGATAGAAAACTATATTTTGATTATTGGCCATTTTGGGTATAATAATTGTATGCTAATCCATTAGAATGTACGATTAAAGATTACTATAAACAAAAAGAAAGCTTTATGTGTGAGCTTTGTTATTGTAATGCTAGTGAAACCTCAATATCAAGCCAATGAAAAGACAAACTCTTTGTTGTTATGCTATCTTGATGATTTTTTTGTCTCTCAAGTGTTTCAATATCTATGAAGGTCATATAAAAGGACATGTCTATGTGTGATCTATTGGAAGTCTTCAAGTAATCAAAGGCATGCTTCTTACTTGGATACTTAAATGCTTAAGGGAAGTCTTATGCAACCTAGTACTTCTTCTTGGGCTACATTGGCTTTGCTAATGCAATAGAAAGTGGTTTAATTAGAATTGTTGTTGATTATTATGACCTATATTTAGTGGACTTTAGGAAAGACACATTATAAATATTGGGAATACCTAAATGGAGCACATTGAGTTGTCGATTTAAGGGTCACTAATAAAATTAGAATTTAAAATGATGGAGCATTATTGTGATATTACCTTTAGTAAATAGTGTATATATAATTTTGGATAATCAATAAGTTGGAGTTATCCATAAAGATATCTTTTGCTATCATTGAATCTTATAGATTTTATATTCAAGAGCTATGGAGGTTTAAACAAAGAGAAGAGAGATGTGTGTGTGGTAACTCCAAATGTCACAATGTGTGATTTGCCTTTCCCTTATTCCATTGTCATAATAAGAATAAATAATAAAGTGGTAGTGATGGGTGGCCACCACTTGCAATGTATAGGTGTGCATGTGATAAGTACAAGTAAATATGGATGGCTAGATACATGTAGCCTTTAACCCCCTAATAGCTTCTTAATTCAAGGGCTTCATTTCATGTTACTTTGCATTTCATTGGTTTTATAGCTATTGTACTATTACACATTTAGTTAGATTGAGAGATGATAATGCTTTGGATATTATTAGTGTAGATGATGTGAGATTATAATTTGGTATTGGTACACCATTTGTGCTTTATGATGTACACTATTATCCAACTTTGACGAAAAGACTTATCTTCTTTGGATAGCTCGATGATGACAGGTACCATGTTTCTTTCAATGATTCTGTATGGAAGATACTCATGGCAATCTTGTTTTTTCTTGAGATGCTAGGATTGGTAGCCTCTATTCTTTGCTTGTATCTTGATTTGTTGATCATGTGTTGGTCGTGATTGATCTTTTTCATGTATCTCTTTAGGCATCATCGACTTGGGTATATGTCCCTTAAAGGAATGAAATTACTCACTTGTTTGTAGTATTTTCTACCTCTTGACTACTCATGTTTTGACTTTTATAATCATTGTTTATATGGCAAGTAGACACTTAACTCTCATAACAAATATGACCCTATGCATGTGGGTGAGCCTTTGGTCTTGTTTACTTAGATGTTTGTGGTCCCATGCCCTGCTAGTCATTAGGTGGTGCTAAGTACTTTGTGACATTCATTGATGATTATTCGCATAAAGTTTGGGCCTATCATATTAAGTAGAAGGTAGAGATGTTAGCTGCATTTTAATGTTTTTTTGCTATAGTTGAGAACTAGTTTGAGTATAGGTTGAAATGCCTAAGGTTTGATAATGGGAATAAATATCTCTCTAAGGCTAGTGAGTAATTTTGTGATGAGAGGTGTATTAAGTGGTAATTGATCATCAACCTATACATGCCACCCCAAAATGGTGTTGTAGAGTGCATGAATATGACTATTAAGGAAAGAGTCTATAATATGCTTAGTCAGGTAGGTTCATCATAGTACTTTTGGGATGAGGTAGTTAGTACTGCAATTTACTTGATTAATAGAATCTCATGTACTACTCTTGGTGGTAGAGTTGCAAATGAGGTATAGTTTGGTAAACCTCCCTCATATCCATCCTTGCTTATCTTTGGATGTGAGGGTTTGTGCCATATTTGCATACGCACTCACATACACTACATCACACCTAGGAGGTTTCAAGTTGGATACATATTGTAATGTCTCCATTACTTAATTTATTTTAATAAACAATGTGCGTATACATTCCAAAAATTGATTTATGTTGAAAACAAAATGGTAGAGATTGCACATTTTTAAAACTAGCTCTAATTATAAAGATAATTGAAGAAAGGCTTGGGAAACCCTCCCAAGACAAGCTTATTAAAACTATGGTTGTAGTATAGTATAACAAAAATAACTAGCCTAGTGGATAGTCACTTGGTAGTTAAGTGTACTTGGGTGATGACATTGTTAGGATGGGTGACCTCCTAGGAACCTTTTCTTACAAGCTAGTGGGAGCTTCTCATGCACAGTCAACGGTGCTAAACAAAGCCTTCATAGCATGTTGCCAAGTATGCCAAGGCCAAGATGCCAAGGTCTATGCCTTGATGACGTTGCTCGACGATGGGACATGCGGTGCTCGTCGTATATTCAGAAACTCTTATCTTTATTTCCACACTACGTTCCAAAAATGGAGCTCCTCTCTGACATCATCGATGATGTCATTGAAAACGCTAAAAGTGAGCATTCTCTCTTTACCCCCCGTCCCTCGATTACTACATAAATAGGGATAAAACGTCACGTCAGAACAACAACCCATGCAGAAGTCTCTCTGTTGTTGACATGATGAAGCTCTGTTGCAATCAACTAAGCCTTTCTCTCTCTCTAGAGACGTCGAGATGCTGAGTGAGGTCATGCTTGAAGAGCTCTCCAATGGGAGAAAGTAGTCGCTGCTGTAGCGCAAGTGGAAGTTACCTCCGAATCCATTCAACTCGAAGGACTGGTTATTCCACAACAAATCGAGGTTGCATTCATAACCCACAATCACGATGGATGGCCAAACAGGGATAATTAGGTTTAGTACATAAGAAAATGATTACCTAATTACGATTAGTTAGAACGTACTTAAACTTACAAAAACATGTTACTATTATCAATTGCTTTTTAAGAAAGAACACGAGAATTGATGAGGGGGGATAGATTCTATGCATCGTATACATTGACAAGTGTGTTAAAAATGTTTTATGGTTATGATTGCTTTAGGATTTGTGAATGATGAATTATGTCTCTTATGATTTGGGTGGTTGTAATAGTTGGACGAGTTGTGGATTGTGGTGGTTTAGGACGTTGGGATCCCCAACCCAATGCTCCCTAACACTCTGTGGAGTGTGGAAAAACTCACATGTGGGTGGGGGTCCTATGCTCCCGAGTGAGGTAGGTGTTTTTGGTTTTTGATCACTTGAGCACCTGAGAGGGCAAAGGGCCGAGTGATAAGTGCCCCTGCTATGTAGGATGGCACCTGAGGTTCAGGGAAGCTTAGAGGGGCTCTGAGCTAGTAAATTCCCTGTTGACCGCATGGACGGAGTGCAATCATATACATCCCAATCCCGAGGGATTGGAAGGTTCTATCCTATACTGGAAAATGTCTTTTTGTGGAAAGATGGTTTTGGTACCACTCTGCGGAGTGATGGTAGATTGGATGGTGATGTGCATGGATATGAATTTCGGTAGACTACTAAGAGAACTCCTTCGGGCTTGTTGGAAAAGGCACCTCACATGTTCGGTGAACTTGGTTGGCGGGGTTTATCTCTAACTCCCTAGCCCCTTTTCCATTTTTTTCCACATTTACCCAAGGCACATCAAGGTCAAGACACACTTAGGGAGTCTTGGCTCGCCTTAATTAGAACAATTTCCTTGAATCACTTACACTTTTTTTCCTTTCCACTTTATTTACCCTAGTTCTACTCACTCCACTTCAAAGCAAGAAGGACAAGGTACTTTGAGTAGATAGGGACCAATTCCCTCAACTACCACATGTGTTTATCTAGTAAAAGCCATGTGATTCTCTAGAGTTTATTGGATTGGAGTCCTTTTTCCAATCTCCCCAAATTATGGTCTCTCTCCAATAATTTCATTTTCCCCCAACCATCTTAGTTCTTCCCATCTAGTTTATGATTCCTTGCTTTATTAGCCATTATCCATAGTAGACCCTCTAGAGCAATCTTCTAACTAAGTATTAGCATATGTCCACACCTACACTAATATAATATTTGCACCATACTCTTTATGATTTTGGGCCCTGAGGTATGGGCCAATACTTTAGGACTGTTGCTTGGAGTTTGACCCATCTCCCAAACCGATAATATCTATGTTATGTGCACAAATTGAAGACACACTCTCCCCTAGGAAGTGAATGCACGAGAGGTTTTACTTTTTAAGTAAAAATGTTGGTGAAAATTCATGATCACTACCTTCTTCATCCATAATCAAGTCTCCCATCTTTTGCAACCTCATCTTATTTTTTGGTGGGCCTTCAAGTTCTTTCTACTAAAAGAGCCATCATTCAAGTGTCTCTTCACCAACACTAACTCCTAAAGTTATGTTTCCAACATATTATTCTCATTGCTATCTTCCATAGTTCCAACAACATCACTCATACCACCTATAGCAAGAATATCATCATCATCATCATCATCCAAAGTTCTTCATTAGTCCCACATGTAGCAGAGTAGGAATATCATCATCATCATCATTATCATCATCCAAAGTTCTTCATTAGTTGCACGTATTACTCCTCTGTCAAGACCATTCCTTCTTTATAGCTACTTCATCAACTATTTCTAGCATTCCACATCTACCTTTGACGTGAGTGCCATGGGATCAGGACTTGTCTCATAGGGAAAAATGTTAACAACATTTTGAGATGGATAAAGTCAAAGAAGGTTGAAGCACAAGTGTTAGATTTATTTTGTGGTGGATTATTATTTTTGGAGCATTTCAATGATTATTTTTGGGTACTTCAACCTTCTTTGACATGCTCCATAATATTATAGTCATGGATGTATTATTCTATGAGAATCAAGCTCACAAATCTATGCACATTGTATCATAACCCGCATTGTATTTTTTGCTCCTACAACTATTGTGCACATTGCACACACGTATTTTATCATTGTTTAGTGTAAGCATGATTTATTTATGCTAAGGATCAATAATTCTTCAAGAATTGACTAGCCTAGATTCCGTAAAGTGGGTAGGATGTTAAAGAAGGGGTGTAAACCATAATTCATAGTTGTGGAAATCTTAAACACCAAAAGGGGTGCAAACCCTAAAATGCAAATGAAGTGCTTCTCTAGAGAGGTGACCTAACCCTAACTCTAATCTGTATCTATATAAGGGTAGGAGGTCTCAATTGTATTTAGGCTTTTGGTGTATCCATACTGTGAAAGCTCTATCAATGCAATTATTGAAGCTTTCCATTTATCATCTTGTCTCTATTGTTGAGAGAGAGAGAGAGAGAGAGAGAGAGAGAGAGAGAGAGAGAGAGAGAGAGAGAGAGAGAGAGAGAGAGAGGTGTATTGAGTGAGAGACTAAGAGAAGTTGAAGCTCTTCGTTGTCTCCTTGCTTTTCTTCTTCTTCTCTACTAGCTTATTGACTTGTTGGTGTGCTTGGTAGTGGGTATGGAGGAGTATGGCATTGGATTGTGTTGCTTGGGTCGTGAAACCATCTTTGAGTCTTCAAGCTTTTGGACTACCACAATGTAGTAAGGTAAGTCAGTGAGTTCACTACACCTCAAAGCTATTCTTGTATTCTTGCTCTCTTGGGATAGAAAGAACAATGCTTGGTTAGTTAGAGTGGAGTGTTGAGAGACAAGGTGAGATATTATTATTGAAGTGAGTTACAACTTATAAAAGAATAGAAGTCCCTCCAATGTCCCAATTGTTGTGCATTTAGTCCAACATCTAGTAGGTCTATTGAGACACCGTGAAGTGGCAGGTTCTGTGTGAATAGCACTTCTATAAGTGTAAAAAATATATCATAAAATGAAAAAGAAAAGGTGGTTGATTCACTTGGTGTGCTAAATGTTTTTACAAGCTATTCACATATAGATGGTGAGTCTAATGGCTTAGATCAGAGTACGGATGAGGAGTTTGGTATTTTAGTTATTTCTACACCTAATGTAAGAAAAAACAAAGCTAATATAAAGGGATCATAGAGTGCTTTGCAAATGTATAAGCCAACGAGAGTAAGGTACCTAGTAAATAATTTGATACATGATGGTTATATTGCGTACCATTATGTCCACTTGTTTTGAGGAAGCTATTGGTTATGTGCATTGAGAGAAAGTCATGGATGAATAAATGGTTGCATTGGATGTAAAATCAAACTATTTGGTACCATTGCCTAAAGGAAAGAAAGATATAGGTTGCAAGTGGGTTTACAAAGTAAAACATAATTCAGATGGAAGTGTGAGAATGTATAAAGTAAGGTTGGTTACCAAAGGTTATGCACAAACTTATGGGATTGATTATGAGGAGACATTTGCTCCAATGGCAAAGATGGCAACTATAAGAGCTATCATTGTAGTGGATGGAGCAAAAGGTTAGATTTCACATCAAATGGATGTAAAGAATGCATTCTTGTAAGGTGTTAATTCTAGTGATGGATAAGAAAAAAGAAATGCAAAAATAAATCCAAGAAAATTTTGAAATGCAGACCTAATGAAGTCCAGAAGAAGGAGAAAAGGAAAAAGACACAAAGGAAATCTCAGAAAAATGCAAAAGATGGAAGGTGCATTTTTAAATGAACGATGCCCCTAAAATTTTGTAGGAGAGCACCAGGCTCCCTCCTGTGTAAATTGTAAAATCTAGACGGGCATAGGTGAAGGGATAAGGTAAATAGAAGGGAAAAGGAAAAGAAGACCTTGGCAAGACACTTGATCATATAAAAAAGCGGATGGGTGCCCAAAGGATTTAGGGCTTATATATAAACTCAAAAAGTGAATGAGAAGCTCATTCTTGGTGTGTGGCAAAAGTAGCCATTTTCTTCTTTTCTTCTCTTCCTCTTTCTTGTGCTTGTACTTGTGAGAGGCAGTGTGAGAGTGTGAGGGAGTGAGTGTGTGAGGGTGAGGGACCATGGTGGAGAAGCTCTCCATCTTCTTCTTTCTTCTCTTGTCTCATGTGCGCAGATATGGTGGATGGAGCTTGAAGGTAGAGGGTTGAGCTTTCTTGAGTTCGCACTATGGATCGTGGAGCTATCGGAGTGCTTGAGGGAAGAGGCTACTCATTTGGTCATCAAGATAAGCTCACTACACTCATAGGATCGGAAGCACATCTGCTATATAGCCATTAGAGCAACTCACTTGAAATGCTTGAAACAATAAGTGGTCCATGGGTCTTGGCGGTTGAGCGTGAGCACCCCCTTCATTTTGGTTTAATTGCCAAGACTAATGGATTCAAGCTTGAGCACTTGTGCACTTCAAATTGAGCGTCAAAGTTGTTGGGATAAAGGGCAGTGCTCGTGTCTGTCCATAAGGGTCAAGCTATACATAGTACATATACCTATCTAAAACATTATTGAGGTACACTCTTCAGTACCACAAATCTTATGTCTCTGTCTCTTCTCTCTCTCAACTTACATCTCTACACAGAAGCTCCACTGCAGCTAACTCAACCAAGTGGTATTAGAGCTTAGTTCAGGAAATCAGGAGCTTGGCATTTCTTCAGGTGTAGGAGCTTGAAGTTGAAGAAGAGTTCAATGTGAAGAGTTTGCAAGCATGGTAGCAAGGTTTGAAGCTTTTTCTTGAAGCTTGAAGATTCCCTCTTTATTTGAGCTTGTTGGCAGCCATCATTGGCCACTTGGGGACCATACCCTCCCCATAATCTCTAACACTTGGACCAACATTCCAATCTCTTCAGGGTTGAAGGCATCATCAATGTGGGTATGCAGATCTAATTTTCAGCATGCTTAGGGCCTATAGCAGTTGCTCCTCTTCATTTGGCATCATGATTGTGCTCAAGACTTTGCATCTAATGCTTAGCATTGTGCATTGAAGTGTAGTATTATACTTGGGGCTGATATATTAATCAGCTTTAGGTCTAAAATACATAGTATTCAGATCTGTAATAAACAGGGCATCAACTATTTCTTGAGTGAATAATGCTTATGCTTCACTTATGTGATGACTATCTGATGCCCATTGGTACTACATGACTTGGAGATGTTATATCCATGATTAGAGATAATTTTGGGGTGATTAAAGTCATCATTTTGCTTGGTTTTGATAGAGATTTAACTATTGGAATAACATGGCCGAATGACACTTTGACTGCGTATGCATTATGTCTTGCTTTTAGACTTGGTCTCGGGTCTAAACCAAGTATTCATGCTTATGGTTGATGTTACACGCTTGGATTTGATTCCAGAATGCATTTGAGTAGTGATTAAAGCACATTTTTTGGATCAACTTTACCTACAGATTTATTCTGTACATTCATAGTTTCCTACATATTCAGGACAATATATCTCGCTGTTAGGAAATTTGATATGTTTCTATGCAAGAACATTATGGTGATGTTTTGAGCAGCTTTGCATGATCTTTAGAGCTCAATCTCAATCATTACGAGAGGTTATTTCAGTTTTAAATATTTAGGACATAATTTTTTTGAATGTCAGGACTGCAATCCTGTATTGTAGGACAACCACTTGGATTGTCAGGAATTTCAAGACATCACTTCTGAATTGCAGGATGATAGCCACCTGTATTGTCAAGAATTTCAAGACTGCACTTTGTTTTTGTCAGAAAATTGGTATCTTTATTGTCATTGAATGCTTTTGAGGCATTTTGGGTAATGAATTGAGGCTAACTCTCTTTCAAGACTAGTGAATGGATTTTGGAGCTTCCATTGCTTGGCATTAGCTGTCATTCACTATCATACAGTTATTTGGTTGTGAATCATGGCTAGTAGCAGTGACAATCATCTTATGTATATCAAGAAGCTTGAAGGAGCACACAACTTTGTAGTTTGGCAAAAGCAGTGCTATAATATCTTGTTGCAGAAGAAACAAGCAAAGTTAATTAAAGTAAAGGGAACAAAACCAACTGATGTGAATCATGGCTAGTAGCAGTGACAATCATCTTATGCATATCAAGAAGCTTAAAGGAGCACACTGTAGTTTGATGAAAGCAGTGCTATAATATCTTGTTGTAGAAGAAGCAAGAAAAGCCAATTAAAGTAAAGGGAACAAAACCGACTGATGTAGAGTAGGATGATTGGGATGAGCTGAATGAGCTTGCACACTCAACTATTGAGCTATCGATTTTTGATACCTTGTTGTTTAACATTGAAGGGTTGGATTCTGCTTATGACATTTGGAAGCGACTGTAAGAATTATATGCCTAGAAGAGTGCTGCAAGCAAAGTCTATTGGCTAAAGAAACTCATGGATTTGCGTATGAAAGAGGATACTGTAATGTCTACTCACCTTAGTGAGTTTAACTATATTTTCAGCTAGCTTGCTGCTTTGAAGTTCAATATTGATGATGAGTTCAAAGCTACGTTCTTACTTTGCACTCTGTCAGAGAGCTGGGATGCCTTTAGGACTGCTATGAGAAATTCTAACGCTATGCTTTTGTATGCTGATGTAGAGAGTGCTTTACTCATGGAAGAAATGAATCAGCAAAACAATGCATCTAGGGATAGATCACAATAGAAAGGCAAATCTAATAGCAAGGGACACAATAAATCACGCGGTAAGGATGTTGAATGCCACCATGTGGCAAGAAGGGTCACTTCAAACGTGATTGCTACAAATGGAAGAAAGAGAAAGGGAAGGGCAAGAAGATGGATGACAACAAGGAAGAGAAGAAAGAGAGTTAGCTTGAGAAGAGCACTGTAAAGATTGAAGAGGTGAATGTAGTCAGCCATGAGAGCGACAGTGGGAATGATGTACTCTTTGTCTCTTCATGTTTCAGTGCACATGCTTTGATAGCCGATACGGATGATGACATGCACGCTTGGATTTTGGATTCAGGTGCCTTTTTTCATGTCACCCCTTGCAGTGAGTGGTTTACAGACTATACAAGAGGTCGACATGGTGTTGTCCATCTTGGGGACAATTATGCATGTGACATTGCAGGCATTGGCAGTGTGCAACTGTAGTTTCAGCATGGATATGCTGTCTTCACTCTTCAGAATGTAAGGCATGTACCTTAGCTCAAGAAGAGCTTGATTCGTACTAGACAACTAGATGGCGATGGGGAATCGAAGATCTGTAGAGGATCTAGTGTTATTACTAGAGGCTCAAAGAGTGATACTTTGTATCCTCTCCATGTATCTAGTGTGTGTGACCATGTTGTTGCCGTGACCAAGCAACCAAGCGTTTCCTTGTGGCATGGCTGATTGGGACACATGAGTCAAACATGAATGAAAGTGCTTTCTTGTTTGGGTTACTTGCCTTGTCTTCGTTATGTTGATTTTGAGCACAGTGATCATTGTGTTTATGTGGTAAGCATGCACAGACATCTCATAAAAAGTATCTTTCACTGGAATCTTTGCCTCTAGAGTTCGTACATTTCAATGTATGTCAGATGCCAAGGTTATCTCTGGGAGAAAAGAAATACTTTGTTGCCTTTGTCAATGATGCTACTCGGAAGGTATGGGTTTACTCTATTCGTAGTGAAGACAAAGTGCTTGATAAGTTTCAGAAATTCGTGGCATTGGTTGAGAACCAGACTGATAAGACACAAGTGTCTTTGCTCTGATAATGGTGGGGAGTATGTGGCCAAAGCCTTTCAGGCATTTTGTGACAACAAGGGGATAAAGAGGGAGCTCACTGCCCCTCATAATCCATCCCAAAATGGAGTTGCAGAGTGCATGAATCGGACCATATATGATAAGGTCCGTACGATGTTGTCTCATGTTGCATTACCCCATGGCTTTTGGGCAGAGGCTGTTATGACAGCCGTTCATCTGATTAATAGGTCACCGAACATGTCTTTGGGGGGAGAGTCTCTCTCAGGATGAGTGGTTGGGCAAGCCATCTTCTTATGTTCATTTGCGAGTGTTTGGTGAGGCTTTTGTGCACATATGAAAATAACGCAATAAACTGGAACCAAAGTCTTATAAAAGCATATTCCTATGATAGGGTGAGGAGGATGAGATGAGGTATAGACTTTGAGATCCCGAGAAAAGAAAGATAGTACGTAGTAATGACGTCATCTTCTGTGAAGATCGCATGCATAAGAAACCTGAGAAGACCGAGGAAGTCAAGAGGGTTGTTTTCAGGGAGAATGTACCTTTTAGACAGCCATTTGTGCCCAGTGGATAGTAATGTATACCTAAAAATGTAGGAAATGGTGCTGAAAATGACCAGCAAGGTATTGCCCAAGATACATCACAATTTCAGCCTGAAAACATGTAGTTAGGACAGCATGAACTATCAGGATAGCATGCTAGAATTTCAAGACAGCAAGCTATACATGCATAATTACAAGCTCGTATTTTAGGATAGCAACCTGTAAATGCAGACTTATAGGCCTAGCCGCCAGCAAATGTAGAATCTTCACTGCATAGGTCAACCTGACCTTCAAGACAGCCAAATAGGTTTGTTCCTGGTGCGCAATATGATGCAAGTTATGTCATGGTTATTGACTGTGGTGAGCCATCATGCTTCAAGGAAGCAATGACTAGACCGAACAGCAAGAAGTGGTTCAAGGCCATATTGTCGAAAATGGAATCACTTGATAAGAATGGTGCTTTGGGGATTAGTGTAGCTGACTAAAGGGCAGAAAACTCTTCCATGCAAGTGGGTTTACAAGATGAAGGTCACTTTTGGCTCTTCGCCAAAGTACAAAGTATGGTTAGTTGCAAAGTGGTATAAGTAGGAACATGAATTGACTTTGACGAGATCTTCTCTCTCGTAGTTAAGATGACTACTCTAAGAACCATTTTGGGCTTGGTTGCAGCTGAAGATATGGAGCTCATACAGATGGATGTAAAGGTTGCATTCTTACATGGTGATTTGCATGAGGACATATATATGCAATAGCTTGAAGGTTTTGTTGCTAAAGGCAAAGTGACGATGGTCTGTAAACTAAAACGGAGTTTGTATGGGCTAAAACATGCAGCAAGGGAATGGTATCATAAGTTTAATACTTTCATGCAGTCTTAGGGCTTTTAGAGAAGTCAAGTTGATCACTACTTGTACACCAAGAAGACAACAGATGGCAACCTGATTATCTTGGTCAGTGTATGTTGATGACATGCTGATTGTTGGGAGGGATACTCATGCCTTGGATTCATTGAAGCAAAGCCTTCATGGCATCTTTGACATGAAGGATCTTGGTAATGCCAATCACATTCTTGGGATGCAGATACTTAGAGATAGATCGAAGGGGTTACTCTCTATTTATCTTTGGATTGTCGCAGGATATCCACTTGAACTGAAGCATGTATATTGGCGGCCCAAGAATCCCAAGGAAGGCTTGCAAACTGATACAACCCAATTCTTTCTAGTCATGCCTTGGTAGATGCATGCTCAACATCCAGTGCCAAAGTAGAATCTACAAATGATGTAGATGCAACACTTGAAACAAGTACCTTAGGTGAATACCTCGTTGTTGATGCTGTTTCCAACTGCTCTGAGCGCTCCTCCTCATGTGGATCATAGTCAGTGTCGCATCATCCTCCATATGAGCTTTTTTCTTCCTGGACAATGCTTTGGTGGATGTACACCTAGTATGTGTCATAATTGGAAATGTAGGGCGACACACAGATGAAGATGGAGAGAAAGAAGAGGAAACAAAAGAAGAACTCTTCATCTCCATCTCAAAATTGAAGTCCAAGTCCTCTATAAGTTTGAACCTTTTCATGCCAATTGTCATTTCAGCATGACACAGCTTGAACCACTGCACCCAATCACTGCATGTCACACTTAAGTTAACAAACTGTGATAAGATTAAATTAACCTGTGCATAATATGGTTGAATCAATCTTTTAAGTCTGAATCCATTGAATGCAGTCATGCAGCACCTTGCCTTGCAAATCTTTGAGCAAAAATGTGCCATGCCCGACATCCTTAAATATCACAAATGGACCCGCATAACGAAGTTTTAATTTACTTGGAAACTTAACGAGTCGAGAATTATACACCACAACCCAATCACCTTCCTAAAAGATTTTCTTTCTGATATGCCTATTCGCCCAAGCTTGTCTCCATTATTGGGTAATTCCTGAAATATAGGCACACGGTAAGAACCCTATCCTCCTCTAACTTCAAGAGTTGTCCTAATTTGTGGTTCCCTGATTCCTGAGGATCCAACTTATGTGTTATTGCAATCCTTAGACTTGGTACTACAAACTCCATGGGTACTACATCTTCCAAACTATAAACAAGCCTAAAAGGTGTAAGCCCTGTTGAAACCTTGTATGCTGTCCTAAAAGCCCACAATGCTGAATCAAGTTTTGCATCCCAATCATCCCTGTTATCCTTAACAATCTTCTTCAAGATGCGGAGTAAAATCTTATTTGAACTTTCATCTTGACCATTAGCCTGAGGATGATAAGGACCATTAGCCTGAGGATGATAAGGAGTAGACTTCTTATGCAAAATTATGTACCTAATAGTTAGTTCCCTGATAACTTGATTCCAAAAATGTTTTCCCCGATCACTTATCAACAATAGGACAACCAAACCTAGTCATAATGTTAGAATACAAAAATTTGGCCACACTAAATGCTTCATTATCCTTCAATGCTTGAGCTTCCACCCATTTAGTACAGTAATCCGTACAAACCAAAATATATATGTTACCAGTTCTCTTAGCTACTGACTTAATTGGCCCCGCAAAATCAATTCCCCAATTTTGAAAAGGCTCAAGTGGTAAGACAGAATGATCTTGCATTCTATCCCTGTTGTCAAGAGGCTGACCTTATTTTAAACATTGCAAACATTCTTTAGCATACTGATGAGCATCCTTCAACACAATAGGCCACCACAAACCTGCCTGCAATATTTTCTTGCCTGTTTTTTCCCCTAAAAAATGACCACATGACAGTTCAAAATGGGCTTCATGCAGAACTGTTGGCTGGTCATATTCAAGGACATGTTCTCAAAACATTATCTACTCCTCTTTTACACAAAACATTCATAATAACTCGAAATGATAACTTTTTAATGCCAATCTTCTTCTTTGATATGCAGTAAGGTGTGTAGGCATAACTCCTTCCTTTAGGAAATGCAACAACTTATCATAATATGAATCAGGATTAAGATCATGTACTTTAAACAGTTCAGCATCTGGAAGCTGATAAGGGACCCCAACTTTAGGATCATCATTATCCAGTCTACTCAAATAAATTGCCATTGCATGCTCTTTGCCAGGAGTATGAATAACCTTAAAATCAAACTCTTGTAACAACAGCATCCATCTAGCTAACCTTCCAGTTAATTGAGGTTTGTTAATCAAGAACAACAATGCGTGATGATCCACATGAAAAATCACTTGGTTCCCCAACAAATAATGCTGAAATTTTTGCAAAGAAAAAACCATACCAAGTGTTTCTCTTTCCATAATTGAGTGATTCCATTCAGTAGCACTCAATCTCCTGCTAGCATAGTAAACTGGTCTAAACCAACATGATACTTTATCCTACATAAGCACTGCTTCCATCGCAATGTCAAAAGCATCCACAAATACATGAAAGATTAATCCCATATTGGAGGTTGCAATATTGGAACCACTACAAGCATCTTTTTGAGAACATTAAAAGCCTTGTCTTGATCAGACCTCCACACAAATTGCATATCCTTCCTGGTCAATGTAGTAAGAGGAAAACAAATATGAGACAAATATCTCAAATATCTACTATGCCATTTCACTTGGCCCACAAATCTCATAACTTCATGCACATTAGTTGGAGCTTTTGCTTCCTGAATCACAACAATTTTCCTTGGATCTATGGCCATACCTTCTTTAGAAAGAATATGCCCTAGAAGTACTCCTCACTTTGCAGCAAAAACAGATTTAAAAGGATTCAAAGACATACCAAATTTCCTACATCTTTCAAAACATTGTCAAAGATGCTTCAAATGATCACTTTTTAAGCCAAACACACAGAAATCATCAATAAAGACCCTCATAAAAGTTGTCAAATAAGGCTCAAAATTTTTATGAGCAGGTCCTTGAAATTCAGGAGGACCCTTCTTCAAGCCAAAATTCATCACGGTACTGACATAAGCTCCCCATTCAATGATAAAAGCAATTTTATCCATATCATTAGGATGCATTCTCATATGATTATAACCTGAAAATCCATCCAAAAAACTATACATTTCATGTCCTGCTACATCATCAAGCAAGGAATCAATAAAAGGTAATGGGAAGGGATCACTAATTGTAGATGCATTCAACTTCCTATAATCCACACAAACTCTAATCTTGCCATTCTTCTTAGGTAGTACAACAATGGGGGATAACCAAGTCACCTCATTAACCAGTTTAATGAATCCAAAACTCAACAACTTATCAATTTTCTCCTTAACCTGCATAGTTAGGATTCATTCGATACCGCTTTTCAATAATCAGTTTAGCATCCTTCTTCAAGTTGATTCTATGATGACATACTACTAGGTCAAAACCTTTCATGTCTGTATAATTCCAAGCAAAAATATCTTGATTCCTAACATAATTTGATACGGTCCAATTTGAATACCTCATCTACATAAATGCTCATTTTGATAGGTTTTCCTTCCCCTTGTTCATTCAAATTAACTTCCTGCACCTCATCTTCAACTACTCTTGCAGATCTTCTCATGGTATGCTCGTACCTCTATTTAGCTTGGAGTATAGCTTTCTGCCCTTCCTCTTCCTGTATATTAGGATCATCCTTTTGCTGTCAATTGTGCTGATTTTTAGATCCAATGCTACATTTATTTTCAAGAGAACTACTTCGTAGGTTCTGAATCAATTTTCCCTTATCAGTTCCTAGCATCTCCTAAACATTAGGTTGATTCTACTCTTTAGGAATGATTACAGATTGTTGTCTAGATAGATCTAGATAGATTGGAGACTTCAGAATAAACAGTTTGTTGCTTCAAACCCGCATTTCCCTTCACCAGAGGAAACTCTTGATATCCTTGAATAATACCATCAACATCAATCCCAAAAACTGGGACTACAGAAGGATTTTCTTGCAAAAATAATTCCTCCTCATCATCTTCCACTTCATCCACCAAATTAATGGTCTAAGCCACTACATATCTGGCTAAACTTTTCAACATAACTTTATTCAATGTAGACAACCTAACCTCCTTAATGCTCCTAGGAATACAAACATAATCTCAATCCTATTTCAACTTAGCCAACTTAAACCAAGGTCTACCCAAAAGCATCTTGTAAGAATCTCCTATTTCTGACATTCTTAGAACCACAAAGATTACTTTGAACTTCAAGCCTGCTACTTTGATCAATTGATTTCATAGAATACCCAAAGGTTGTAGTCTTCTCTGATTTGCCATCCTAACCTGAAATGGAGCTAGTAGCAATTGCTCTTGCTTTGTTGCCAAATATGTATGCTTAGGTAGTATATTCACTCCTGAACCACCATCCAACAATACATCTTCAAGATTCCTTCCAGAATATTTCACTTGAATTGTAGGAACTTGATGGTCCACCACCTCTTGCTGAATTGGAATAACTGCTTGACAATCAGGAAATTCTTGATCTTGCACTACTGTACTATCAAACACCTCCTTATGTTTCTGTTTGACCTTCAACAATAGCTTTTCCTTAAAACCAAGAATTAAATCCAAGATTAGTTCTAGAGTTAAGTCCAAGGAACACTTTGCTAAAGCATGAAATAACTTCTCAGAGACACCTTGTTGTGACTTTTCAAAAACTAAGCCTTTATAAAACCGTTCTTGATATTTAGGGCACTGCTCTTGATAAAACCGTTCTTGATGTTCCTGCAGTTCAGGAGACTGCATTCAGAACCTCTACTATCATCCAACTGCTCCAATTGAGACTTTTTAGCAAGCTTCTGAAACTTTTTAACTTGCCTTATGGCTTTTTTTTTCTTCTCTTGTTCCTGCCAATCCAACTTTGGGCCTACTTGACGCCTAGTGATTGCTAGTATGAATGCTTCATCATCCACTTGAATGAAATTAGAACAATCACATTCAACATGCAAACTTACAACATTTGATATTCTTGACCTATTTTCTAACCCTTTGGGAACTGTTTTAGGATACCTTTCCTCATAACTAGCAACATTTGAATCTTCCAAATGCTGCCTTTGCTCTCGTTGGTTAGAAAGCTCTATGAGAACTACTGCTACTGGGGTAGGTGGTGGCTGTGGATGAGGTGCTTCTGTAAGTCTTCTGTCATTGCGTGACCTTGCTACTGGCATTCCTCTCTCAGTCCTAAGCCTTGCCCAAAGTGCACAGTTGAGTCCAACAAAATGCCCTTGACCACCACAATAATGGCATGCTCCTATTTGTGTAGGTTGTTGTTATGCCTGAAATTTTCCCCAAGGCTGTCTTGCCTGCATTCTTTTGGGTCTTGTAAAAGGTCTTTGAGGCACTATATCAGACATAATCTGATTAACTGCAGCTGGTTGCATAGGTCTAGGCCTAGGCTGCATGCATCATTGGAACATGCTGTGCTATCCTGACATTAGGATTATACTAGCAATTCCAAGTCTCATGGCCATTTCTCTGGCAGGTATCACAATACTTGTCTTTCTTCTTAATATCAAAAAGTCCAAAATCTTGTAGCTTCTATTTAATCTTATTGTCTAGTTTACTTTCCACAACCTTTTCTTTGATTTGATCTTTTGTTTTCTTACCTTTGCTTTTGATTGAAAATGACTTCTTTTTCTTATTTTTCTTATACTTCTTCTTATTTGAATCATCCTCATCCTCTGAATCATTGAAATCATCTTCTGAATCCGAACTAAAATCACTTTCCTCTTCTCCCGTATAACTCTTTGCTCCTGAATCCAAATCTAAATCTGAATTTGAGTTTGTATATGAAGAATCATCATCTTTTTGTGACTTTGACCTAGAAGTGCCCAATCTCTTTTCCACTCTCATAGCATCTCTGATCATAGTATCCAAAGTATCATTCTAACCAAGTTCCAAATTGACTATAGGGTTCCTCACCTGACTTCTAAGACCCTTGATAGTAAGTAATCTGCATTTCTATGGATGGTACATCAACAACATCCAACCCATTAAGGAGATTTTTAAACTTCTAAGAATAATTAACCAGCATACTCTTTTGCTTAATCTTCTTGATCTTCCTCAAAATGTCTCTAGGAGTGTTATCCTTCCAAAAACCTGCTTCAAAATGTAGCTTTCAGTGCATCATATGTATTGAATGCTCCCATTCCATAACTACTAAATTGATCCATAGCTTTTCCTTGAAATGTGGCTGCAAACTATTGCTTCTTAACCTGATTACCATACATCTAGTTAAACCCACTTGGTGTCCACCTAGTTTCAAATTAGGCTACATGACAATCAGGGTCTTCTTTTTTCTTTCCTTAAAACTTAGAAGCTCTAACCTTTGGGTTGACAAGCTAATTGGGATTCATTATGTTTGGCTTACGAGACCTCCACAACGTTGGTAATGGATTAAATTTTAAAGACTTCTTAACTTGGAATGCTGTACTTCTCAGTAAAATTGATCTCCCAAGCACTATATGTTGCAGCCTCTCCAATGCCTACTTAGGAGGAGTTTCTTGATCTTCAGGTGGCAGTAATGGTTCCTCATCTTCTGAACCATTAAGTGAGATTGAAGGAGTTGGAAATCACTCTTCAGATTCAGCAGTAGAATTATAAATAGTTGTTGTATCCCCAAAGGGACCCACATCCTGATCTACCTGACTATTAGGTAGGTACAGCCTATTCCTCATCCAGCCTGCCTAATGCTGCAACTACCTCTGCATCATTACGAAAACCTTCCTATTGCTGTGGTCATGCCAATGCCTCCCTTAATTCTCATGATCTGCTCATGCTAAGGATGGGATTGGATAGATAAGGATAATTGTTTGACATAAATGCTGCCCATAGGAGGCACCTGATACATTGCCAATGCCATCAACATTCCTGCAACTTGATCTTGCCACTGAATTTTCCAAAGATTAATTCAAGATCTACACCTAAATCAAGAGATTAATTCCTTGAAACTGGCAGGGATTGCCAAAGTGTTTTGGGCATTTGCAAGAAGGAAGCAAATAATGCATAAACACACCATGGCACTAGAATGAAGATCACAAACATAGATGTATTCTCTGCATAAACTTCAACCCCCATAACCAAAAATCATTTATGGTTCTAGAATACATAAATAGAGATTCAAATACTTAAAGAGCATGACAAAAACATTGAGAACAACCTGCAACAACCATCAAGACCTGGTGCTGACTCTCTTTGTATATTGAAATCATGCGACTATTTTCAAGAAAATACAACTACCTGCCTATCAGAATCAACACCTGAAATACTAGTATCCTATCATATGACATTTAAAGGCACAATCACATAGGTTGATCTCAAACCATTATATCCTTATATGAAAGTAAGAGACTAAGGTCATAAATAGAATTCAAGGCCTAGGGATTTATGCCCCTAACATTGGGATAGCTAAAGTTTAGTTAAATGAAAAATGGTATCTTATGGGAGATGCACCCACCTCATATTTCTTTGAAGCTCTACAGATGAATAAGTAGAGGGAAACAATCTCTTTGATTGAAGACAAGGGAAATGGACTCACAAATCCTATTGAGATTGCTAAGGCATTTACAACTCATCTTGCTGCCATAGTTGGGATGGAGCTTGAATACCCATATGATTATGATCAGAAGATGGGAGCTTTTATCTAGTGTGGTAGCAATTTGATTCAAATGAGTGAAGCAGCAATGCTATGCAAACCCTTCATAGCTGATGAGCTTAATTTTGTAGTCACCAAGATGAAAAGGGGAAAGTCACCCGAGATAGATGGTAAAAGCCTTATTAAAGGGTGCTAGCCACCATGGGTACTTCCTTGACTCCTTTGTAATTTGATCTTCTAATGTCCATTTTGAGTATTTTTTGACACTTGATAAATGACATAAGGAAGGTACCTACGATACAAAGAGATAAGGCCAAAATACAAGGAAATATGAAAAATGATCAAGAGGATTGACACAACATGAGGAGACCTTTAGCGGCCCAGCACAACCCAAGGAGAGGTCCCTTACAATCTCAAGGGCCCCTCCTCACATTATAGTATCCTTAAGAGCTTTTGGAAAATTTTGGATACATTATTGAATTAAAAGTACAAAAATCTACATTCTACATAAATCATAGGAAAAATTTGATGGTATCACCATGTCTAAAGTAGCCCAAAACCCCCCCACCTAGGGCTTCAAAAAGCTCAAAATGGACTCTCTAACACCCTTGCATTTGGGACCTTTTCCATTTCTTCATACCTTGGCATCCCCATGTCTACTTTGAGCATTTTTACCTTAGAAGGGGCTTTTGGGCCACTCTAGATGCAATAGTACCATCAAATTTTCCCTATTCTCCACCCAAAATATAGACATTGATACTATCAATTGAGTAGTATATTTGGAGTTGCCTAAAAGCTCCATTTGCTATTAAAAGAACACTCAAAACTAGGAGACAAATTGTGAAGAAGCTAGGTGATTACCAATACAACACAATAAGGAATTTTCAAGCACTATGTTGGCTTTCCTCTTGCATTGTGCTGGCCTTGGGGCATCATAACACAAAGGGGGTGAGGATTCTTTGATGTTCTTAGACCCCCCTCACATTGTACTGGCCCCACACTAGCACAATGCAAGAGGAGAGTTCACATGGGGTTTGGAAAGACATTTCAGCCATTATGTATATAATAATTAATAGATAATGTACCAAAATCTACATCTTGGGTGAAGAATGGGGAAGAATCAATGGTGCAATTACTTTGAAGTGGGCCAAAAGCCCTGTCTAGGATCAAAAAACTCTTAAAATGAACACTTGAATATATCTAGAAGGATCCTTATAGTACAAGGGAACCCCATATAAAGTTTGTGAGAATCTCCCTTGTATTGTGTGGATCGTGTTGAGTACCTCTTCTATTTCTTCATATATTGGCCTGTAGTATCCATTTTAAGCATTTTTAGATCCTAAATGAAGGTTTTGGGCTACTTAGGATGCAATTAACCATTAGTTTTGCCCCATTCTTCACCCAAAATGTAGACTTTGTTATTATCAATTGATTTGTATATCCATAATGGCCCAAAAGCCCTAGTAGATATCAAAAAAGGCCAAAACAAACACTAGGAGATCAAGTTATGAAGGAGTTGGATGGAGATCAACTCAATGTTATAAGGCCTTTCTAAACACTATGTGGGCTCCCCTGTTGTGTTGTGCTGGCCCAAGGCTAGCACAATGTGAGTGGGGTCCTAAGACCATTAGGGGAACCCCTCCCTTGCATTTTGTTGTGTTTAGAGATAGCAAAATGTTAGGAAGCCTTGGGCCAAGGACAACATGAAGAGGCCTTGTACTAGGACAATGTAAGCAGAGACCAAAGCTCCCCTTGGATTGTACGAGACTAACAAAAAAAAGGGATAATTTCAAGAAAATGATAGGGAGAATATAATGATGTATGGGATTGGCAAAACATGTCATTATTTAGTATCTTAAATTACTCATAGCCTCTTAATTTTTATGTCTAAACTAATTTCTCCCCCAAAAATACCTTCAAATGTTTTATTGGGAATTTTTAAAAATGAGGTTAAACATCTAAAAAATGAAAGACCATGTTTTATCTTGATGGTAGCCCTTTATTGGTTGAGAGACTTTCTTTCCATTTGCTCATATAGCTCATGGAAGTGCTGGCCCAATTGAATGATGAGCCTCTTGCAATTCTTTGTTACTTCATCTAATTTTACTTATAATTTATTTTTATCCCTACTCACTTTCGCTTTTTCTCTTCTTAGCTCCTTACAAACGTTCTTTAGGGCAACATGGCCCTATCCTATCTCACCACTATCCTCATTAACGTTGTTGTTGGTTAGTGGATTTATTGGCCTATTGTTATCCTCCTCCCAATGCAACCATCTCAATTGCCCTCTTCTTTGTTAATTCTCAAATGCCATTTCAAAGGGATTGTAGTGCGGATATAACATCAATGATGCCCGGGGCCCTCCACCACCACCTTCTCTTTGCCTTTGTTTGAGCTCTTAACCCATCTTTCTAGTTTGACTATCCATTTTTCTCTCTCTCTGTTTCATGTCTTCAAACTTGCATTACTCTATTTACGGCCTTATCATACTTGGATCTTTTCTTTCCTCAAACTCTCTCTTCTTTGTTAGCATTGCATATTGCCCTTTCTTTCTTTTCTTGCCATGTCTTCTTGTATCTCCTTTGGTGGGCACCATGAGCTGAATGTTGGGACTTTGGACACCCTCTTATTGATTCAAGAGGTTCAACCACTACATTGATCACTACCTCTCATATAGTTTCTTGCACATGAGTCATCATTCAAGTGTAGTGAATGCACAAGGCATACTTTCATGCATGACAAATGCTCTTACACATCTCGTCAACCCCCTATGGCCTTCATCTTGCAAAAAGAGAGCATGGATAAAGGCAAGAGAGAGTACACAAGAAGAGATAGGGGCTTTACTCTTAGTCCCTCACCACACACTCTCACTCTCTTTTCCTTAATCTCAACCTCTCTCTCTCTCTCTTACTCTCTCTCCCACAAGGCAAAAGCAAAAATGCAAGAGCCAAAAGTTAGAATATACAAGAATATATTGTTCCATTTTTTATCATCCTCTTTAAGTTTTTAGGCATCCCCCTTGGGCATTCCAACCCTCTTTTTGGCCAAGTGGCCAATCGTTCATCGTTCCTCCTTCTATGCACCTAGAGATATTGATTTGCATGCCTCTAACTCAAGTCTACTCATTTGTTAATACAATTTGGACGAAAGGGAGCTTGGCTCTCTTTACATCTTTCAATACAATGATAAAACATAGTAGTTTGCAAAAAATTGTGGCCCTTGCATGCTCTTTTCTTCTTTTCTTTCTTCAATGTTATTAACATTTTGTCCCTTCCTACTCAATTACCATTCCCATGGTACTCATGCCATGAGAATGTGATGTAGATGGTGAGATTTCATGAGTCAATTTGATGAAGAGATTCTCGAGGGAAAGGGTTCTTTGATTATATGAAGAAAAGGTGGGATTGGCAGTGTTATGTAGGTTGCGATGAAGAGGAGGAGGATGACCACCAAAGGTGGAGGAGTGAAATGTACCCGACCCTAGTCCCCTTTAGGGAGGGTAGTTTGATAGTTGTGTAGGGACCAATCCTAGTCACCACCATCCATGCTAACTTTGAGCATGCGGACTTAGATGAGTGGGCATTCCCTAGGTCTACCTCTCATCTGAAGTGTCCAGTCTCATCCCATGAGGATCAACCTACATGTTCCTAAGGACATGACTATGATCTCTAGCAACAATTTGACATCGAGCTTAAAATGAATGCATTTCACGAATGTCCAAGGTCAAGATAGGCAAGCACCATACTTGGTTCAATGAGAGTGAAAAATAAGGGGAAGCTTGAATATCAACCCCTTTGCCCATAAGGCATAGTCTCACATAGGCCCCCTAAAATGGTGCTTACTAGTTCTAGGACTAACTCTTAGAGGAAGAAGGTCATGTGTATCAATCTTATTTTTTAACTTGGGGAAAGGCATCTAGCTAATGGGGCCACTCGATTGTAGGACAATTTTATCAAAAAATTATCCACCTACTTCCCACAATGTTGAAGCATATTTTAGTGTTTTAAATAGGCATGCTACCATGATGTGATGACAATTAAAAATTATTTTATTAATTAATATTTGCAAAGGGCTCATTGGCACGCCCTTAAGATACGGACATTAAGCAAACCATTTGAAAACACATCAAATTTTTTGTTTCTATTCTCATATATATACAATTGCTTAAAAAACCAATCAACCCCAATCCGAGTTACCACCCTTGCCATGTTCATCTTGGGCCTTCCAATGCTCAACCGTGTTCGGATCATATAGGTTTCCAACCCTATTTTAGCTATTTGCAAAGGGTTCATTGGCACGCCCTTAAGATACGGACACTAAGCAATCCATTTGAAAACACATCAATTTTTTTGTTTCTATTCTCATATATACAATTTCTTCAAAAGCCAATCAACTCCAATTTGAGTTACCACCCATGCCATGTTCATCTCGGGCCTTCCAATGCTCAACCGTGTTCAGCTCATATAGGTTTCCAACCCTATTTTAGCTCTAAGATTGAGATTACAACTCAAACCAAAGCGCCCTAGTTCTCATCCACCATAAGGGCGAACATTTCTATATGAAAGACCAAACGTACCTAAGCGATATTGGTTGACCACATTAGAAAGTGTGCAGCCTTGGGGATTGCATCACACCACATTCATGTCTATGTGGCTAGATGAAGCCGCATATGTGGTTAGTATAATTATTTTCATCCTTTAAAGCATACCACATTGAGTTTTTATTTTTTTTACCAATCATTCCTTTCAAAATAAATTTTCAATAAATCAAATCAATGAAAAGATTTTTTTCATTTTCTCAATCAAATGAAGTTCATCTTCATACATTTACATGTACTTCACTTACGTGCATATTAACATATCTTATTTCTTATTTTTTCGTTCATGAAAGTAAACCAAGTATTTTAATGTGTGTGAACGTACTCTAATGAAATAATGAGAAACTAAATTAATTTTCTTTATAAAAATTAAATAAATTTATAGTAATTTAAGTATTTATTTTAATTGATATCAAGTAATTAAGCAAGATCAAAAAGTTCTAAGAAAAATATTCTTTTTATAGAGTTTAATTTTGAATTTATGATAAAAATTAAATTTATAATTTAATCATTCAATAAATCGATTACCTTAGATGCTAAATAAAATTTTTCTATAAATTCACATTGATTCCAAGTATTTATAAGAATTTTAACTAAAATTTTAATTGAAATATTTTTAATTAATATTTTAAATATTATTTAATTAATTTTAATTTTTAATTTAGTTTATTTCTTTTATTTTTACTTTTATCATATTTTTCTTAAAATCTTGGATATTATTCTATCAATATTTTAAACTTTAATAAATAAAAATACTAAAAAGTAAGATAAAGATTATTTTATTATTTTAGAGTAAGTTTCTATTATTAAATTTAATTCATGTTTTATTTTTTTACATAAAATTAAAAATACTTTTAACTCCAACACAATTGTTTAAAAATTTAGGTATTATTTTGATTATTTTTTAACAATAATATATTTTTAAAATAAAATACTATACCTCGACTATATTAATGGCTGAAAGTTTAGCATCACATCTATTTGAGGTCTTGCTATGTCAATACATTTGCGAGGGGACATTATGAATGGGAATGACGAGAAAAGAAAGGATTTTGAGACAGGGAACAACATGTGAACTGCTACTGCTAACTTTTTGTAGATTTTCCTCATCTCTAACTCGTAATTGTTCACTCCCTTTTAAGAAGAAATAGATGGCAAATAAGGTTGAATTGGGTGTATTTAACTGTGAAATTTTTTGTATGTTACATTCTCTTCCCCTTAGAGAAATCAAGATGTACTAATCTCAAGAGAAACTTGGGGTGTTGCTTTTGAAATATGGATTTCTCAATCCAGGTTGCATCTTCCTCTAGAATGTCTTTCCATTGGATTAGATATTCTCATATAAGGAGTGATTTCTTAATGGTTTTTCCTTGTTGATTTCCAAGATCTTATCATATTGGACTTCAAAGATTCCTTGGGTTGGTATTACAATTTGTTCATCAATTAAGGATGTGTTTTGGATTGGAAACAAGGGAATTTAGTTAACTTATGTGGATCCTTAGATGACAAGGTAAGGCAAGCTTGTATGCATGTGTCCCAAGGCATTTTATAATTTTGTAAGGCCAGCAACACCTAGGACTCAGCCTTTTGAATTTTTTAAGAGATAGAGAGCTTTTCTCGGGTTGGGAACCCTTAGGAAGATCATACCACATTCCTTCAAGGCTCAATTAGTTTTCTTTGGATCAATATAATCCTTATACCAATCATGTGTTGCTTTTATATCTTGACAGATTACCTTAACCTGCCCTTGCATGCCATCTAACATCCTTTTAGATGCTTCGACCTTTATAGTTGAATAAAAAAAGTTTAGAGGAGATAATTATTTTTGCCCAAATAGTGCTTGGAATGGGATTATTCCAATACTTGATTAGAATGAAGCATTATAAGCATTTTAATGCTTCATTCCAATGCTTTGCTAGAATGAAGCATTATAAACATATTCTACCAACATCAAGTATTCAGTCTACCTCTTTGGCTCTCGGTTGCCAATAAGCCCTCAAAATATCCTCCTAAAATTTCCATTTATCCATTAGTTTGTGGATGGTATGCTATATTGAAGCATTAAATTGGGCTCGAAAGATAGTAGTCCAAAATTTGGTAAATAGGGTATCTTGATGACTAACGATTCTTTTCGAGAGCCCATGTAGATAGAATATCTCCTTGATAAAGATTATGGCAATGTCAAAAGTTTTGTGCATTGATTTTACTGGAATAGCATGAGCTATATTGGTAAGCATATCTACAATCACTAGAATAGTATCATATCCTACATGAATAGAGCCTGAACAGTGGGTAAGCCAACTATGAAATCTATGCTGATGGATTTCCATTTTATCCAAGAAATATCAAGAGGATGCAATTCACTAGGAAGTTTGATTCTTTCAACCTTGATCCTTTGACAGCTCAAATATTGCATCATGTACCTAAGGACATATGCTTCATTCTAGGCCAATAGTAGATTTTTCTTACCACATTTAGAGTTTTGGCATACCTTAGATGTCCAACTCTACTAGATTGTCATGAGTTTTCCATAAAATCTTATTCTTCAGCTCCCAGATTCTGGGTACATAAAGCCTCTATTGATAATAAAGTATTTTATTTTGTAGGACATAATGCTTAAATTTAGCTTTTTTCTTCGAGATTTTCTTTTCTAGACAGATAATCCTCTTGTTACTATACATCCATTAGGCTTGACTCATAGCCTCACCCTCATGATACTCTACAGGCCCTAGAGGACATGGATAGAGAGTAAAGAGTCGAACTATGTTAATCTTCTCAACCAATCCTCCACATCTTGTACTCAAGGTTGCCAATGTGGTCAACATGCATACAGTAGTTGGTATACATCTAGTATCAACCCATACACCACATCCACTAGCAAGCATGAAAAAAATGGTAGTGGGAAGATACAAAAATCCAAATCGTCAAATGGAGTATATATGGCTCGAAATATCTCAAGACCCACGGACCGCTTATTGTTTCAAGTGTTTCAAGCCAAATGCTAATGGGGCTGCCTCTCACATATTGATACATTCTCTCACACCTCTATGCTTGATTGAGTTGCCTCCTCCCTTAAGCACTTTGATAGCTCCATGATCTAAGGTGCAAGCTCAAACAAGCTCGATCCTCAAGCTCCAAGCTCCATGCTCTATTGCCACGTGAAAGACAAGAGGAGAGAAGAGAAGAATAAGAAGAGAGTATAAGCTAGAGAGCTTCTTTACCACAGTCCCTCGCCCTCACACACTCACTCCCTCACTCCCTCTCTCAAGCACAAGCTCAAGCAAGCAAGAACAAGAAGAAGAGAAGAGGAGAGCTAGTTTTGGTCACACACAAGAATGAGCTTCTCTATTCACTTTTTGGCTTTTATACATGCCCTAATCCCTTTTAGGCACCCACCCCTTTTTTACATGACCAGCCATTTTCACCTAGGTCCTCTTTTCCTATTCCCTTCTATTTACATTGTAGCTTCACCCATGCATGTCTACTCTTCCTTTCTAGGCTCTTTCGTGACCTTATCCTCCCAGTACCTTGTAGACTCTCTTCTCCATAATGTGGGTTTTCTTGCCCTCTCATCCAACCACCACTTTCCTAGCCTCTTCATGACCTGGATGGCTCCTTCGACCACTAGAGGGGGTGGCACTCGATTTAGGGTAGAAGGGTAGAATAATTCAAATGCAAATGGTGTGTACCCATTCTCCCACTACTCCCAATGGTTTAATTCTAGTGTCCAATTGATCTTCACCTCGGTTTGCAACATCTGGACCTCGGGCATGTCTTGTGGTCCGGCATTAAATTTTCTCCTTGTGAAGTTAGCCAACTCTCTCCATTTTCTTTTGGCCTCGATGATTCTTTCTGCAATGGCCAGATCTTCTTCTTCTTGGCCTTGTGCTTCTATTGATGGAGGTAGAGGAGGGCTCTATTCACTAGCCTATGCCGTTGTGTTGGCATGTTGCTCAAAATTAGGCCCTTCATCCCTTGATGGTTCTACCTGAGCTGCTTTGGCTCGTTGCTCTTGGTGCTCCTGTTCTTCAATTTTGAGTTGCTCTAACTCCTCTATTGAGAGACTTGCTTACAACAAAAGTTACCTTCATTGCACCAGGTTTAGGCTAGTGCTGGTCCTTGGGGTGTGCTCTTGGAGCACCTATTTTATGGCTCACCTTGAGACCTCTAGCTTCCTCTTTAGCCCTTCCACAGGGTCATCATCCTTGGTCTGAGTTAGATGAAGTACAATATTGAGGAAGGCACGTTGCTGAACCTCTAGCCCTACCTTCACTGCCTGGGCCCTTATCTCTACCATGATTCTCCTACTTTTTACTAGGGCAAGGCATTCGGCCAAGTCCTTGACTTTTTCTAGGTTCCTCTCTGCCCCAAGGCCATGGCCTTCTCCTCCATCTTGGCTTGAGTCCTCGAGTCAGCTCCTACAACTCTTGTGACAATGTTGTTACCACCTCTTCTTGTTTTTTTCCATATTGGTAGCATTTTTTCAGTGTCTTGTTTATGGCAATTCAGCTCTTTTTGTAGTCTTTCATGCTCTTGGAGAGTCTCGGGGAGTCACTTCTCTGCCTCTAGTAGCTTTTTGGTTGAATCCTTGTCCTTTTGTGCCTTGGCCTCCTACAAGTCCTTGAGCACTTGTTCCTTTTGCCTTCTCTCTTTATGTTGTTGTGCATGATCTTGAGTCTTCCCTCTTTTCACCTCCTCTGTGAGTTCATCCACATTCTTCTTCAATTGCTCAAGGACCTCTTGCATGTCCTTCTATCCTTGCTGAAACTTGAAAAATGCATTTCCAATCTCATTTAATCCTCTACCTTCCCCAATTGGAGCTCCTCAGCCTGCTCTTTTGTCATTTGCAACTAGAGTTCTTATATGCCTTCTTCTTTTATCACCTCCACCTCCTTCTCCTTCTTCAAGTCGTTCAGTTGCCTCTCATAAAAATCGTCATCTGCTTCGTCTTCTTGGGCTAATAGGCAAAGAACGCCTCTTTTTCAATCTCCAGCCTGCCATAATGGTCTTTCTTTCCTCTTTCATATTTTCCAACAGTCCTTGGAGCACCTGTACATATTCATCATAATTAGCCACTGGTGGCAATGCTAGCAGCATGGATGTCATTGATGTTTCTACTTTGGGCTCCTTTGGATCCTTTCTAGATTTAGCATCCCATGCGGCCAGCCTCTTTGTCCCTATCACAGGAGCTTTGCCACTAGGCACTGGGCCTAGCCGCTTTGAGCTTAGCAAGTATTGCACCCACACCACCATGTTGCTTTGGTCCAATTGGACTTTTGAGGTCTCTTGAGTGGCAGCAGCAAGTGTGACAGTCAAGGCTAGAGATGGTGGGTGCAACGGGGCCTTTTCCTTGCCCATCTCCCTCATGATGAGTTCTTAGGCCCTCTCTTCTGTAACAGTGCTTGATCTTGGTTCTTCCCTTGTGTTAGCTCTCGAGGGTGAGAGGCCTCCTCATTTGATAGCCTCATGGCCAGGGCTAGCTGCTCATGATCTTCTCTTTTCAACCTCTCCTCCTCCTCTAGCTGCTTCCTCTTTCTTTCCGCCTCTACTTTTTGATATTCTTCTTCAATCTTCTTCAGTCGCTCATTCTCTTCCTCATGCTTCTTCCTTTGCTCATCCTCCATCATCTTCGACTCCCCCTTTGTAGCTTCTAAGTCTTTGTCTTTAGTTCTTGTTGTCTCCTTCTTCTTCCTTGGAATTTCCACCTTCATCTTTCCTTTTTCTTGTCTTGATAGAGCTAAACCCTCCTCTCCATGCTTTGTCCTCTACAGATTCAGACTCCAGACCTTTCACTTGAGACCTCTTGTTGTTGTTGGGCCTGGAGCAATGCTTCTCTCTTTCTTGCAGCTTGCTTAGCTTCTTCTCTTTGCACCCTTATTGCTTCTTCATCTCCTAAATTTCCTATGGAAAAGGAGACTGGAGTCTGAATCTGTAGTGGTGATTGAGGCGGTGATTCATGGGCAGGGGAGCACTCTGGAGTCTCTTCCACTACACTTCCAATGGCCTCCTGGATAATTGCAATGAATACACCTCCAAATCCTATAGTTGAGGCCTTGGCTGATGGTTTCTTCCATGCCTTCCCCACCACTATGAAAGCTGAGGACTCTCAGCTTGCTGGTCTTGCATTTGTGGCTAAGGCCTTTGTTGAAGCTTCAATGGTTTTTTGCACATAACCATTCTAATTTACTTCATCTAAGGACTTGGCCATGAGGCTATCTAGTAATGGTACTCCAATCCTTCTCATTAAAGCATTGTACCTCTAAGACTGGAGAATAGAGCATGGATTGACTTTGCCTGCAACTTGACCTCAAGGTCTGGAATGTCGACTAGCTAACTCCATCCCTGGTATGGACTAGGGCCTTGTCCAATCCTAGCATGCTATAGACATCTCTTTTAGGCCACCTCTCAACTTTGTTGACCAAGTGCAATGCTCTTTCAACCATTTTGGGACTCGATTCCAACTTCGACCATGTGGGTTTCTTCTCTTTGTCTCACTATTAGTACAGTGACACGGTTCCTGTTAGCATCAAATTTTTGTAGGAATTCTATGCATTTGCTGTAATCCACAACTTGTCTGACCTTCTCTACATACTTGCTCAAGTTGCATTGGTCGACAATATACTTCACAACCTATTCTTCCATGACCACGTCTTCCAAGTTCAGGATGTTCCTAAACTTAAATTGGTTGAAGTCCCTTATTTCTACCATTAGGCTATACTTCGTTTACTCTTCTTCAGTGTGAATGGAAACTTGCTGCCTACCATGTTGGATTCCTATCATGACATCGCAGCTCACCATTAGTTTTCTTGAGACAACTCTTTGCGACAAGATAAGTAGATAATGAATGCAAGCTATGGAAAGATGAAATGCTTAATTCTAGAATGAAAACTTTTGCTTCAAGTAGTCCACACATTCCAACAAAAATTCTTGAATTTTTCCTTGATCGTAAGTTGACCTTCATCCATCTTTTTATCTTTTAAAATTTGGTTGAGATTTTAAGACACGTCTTCTTTTCCACCTTACCCACTCCCTCCCAAGAATGATGTGAATTCTTCCTAGGATTGGAGGATGGAGGGTTAAGGGCATTAAGTGCATATTGTGGTGCTTCACTTTTGTATGAGCCAAGCATAGAAGTGTGGGTTATACTCCAAGTGAGCATGTTGGTCCATGTCGTTTGTAGGTTAGGACATCAGTAAGGAAGTCATTGGAGTTAATCCTGCTGGCGATGTGTAGCTCTTTCTCAGTAAGGATTCGATCTAAATAGGCGTGGACCATGACATGATATGCTAAGGGTTGATTGTGAGTGATGGCCAATATTCTCAAGGAGGTAGGAGCTACATAGTTGGGGTCATACTCAAAGGTTTTGATGGTATGTATATGCTCAGCATTGGTCATAATTGGGCATCCCTCTTGTTCCTATTGGAGGTAGAGAGCATACCATTTATGTAGGAAGGAAGAGTTTGTGTAGGCTAGCTTTTTAAGTTCTTCTAGCTCTTGGCTTGTGGCAGATACTTTGCTCTTGCTATAGGAGGTGATTAGCCTCCATTTTAGGAGCTTGCTCTTAAGAAATCTCATTGGCGAGGAGTTCTGTTGAGTGTTGAAATGACTTGTTTTTTGGCTGATTTTTGTTGTTTTTGAGAGCTGAATGGTTGATTTTATGAGATGATTGATTGATTTGGAAGTGGTTTGAGAGTGTTTTGGATGATATTGATTGTGTTTTGGAAGTTCATGATGTTTGTTGGTGGTTCTGTGATGTTCTGATAGGTTCTGAATGGTTCTGTATACCTTCTGTTTTGCTCTGTTTTGGTTTGTTTTGTTCTGATTGTCTTCTGTAAAGAGGGATGGAGTATTGATTGATGAAGAATGAGATATTGTGAAAGCTTATTGAATGGTTTGTGAGAGTTTGGAATGGTTTGAGAGTGATTTATGTGGTTTTGATAACCTTCTGTAACCTTCTGTAGGTCTTCTGTAGAGCTTCTGCTTCTGTTCTGTTTCTGTTCTGTTCTGTACTGTAGCTGTTCTGGTACTGTTCTGTAGACTGTTCTGTATGCTTCTGTAAGTGTTCTGTGGAATGTATGTGTGACTTTGGGAAAGTTTTCTAGCCTTGGAAAGAGGTGAATACAAGTGCAAAAGAGCTGAAAGAAGTGGAAGAAGTAGCTGCTGAAGACTCAAGTGAAGACTAGAGTGAAGTGACAGTAGAGAGCTATGAAAGGACACTGTAGTGGCTCTGGTGACTCTTCATATCAGACATACCTCTTGGGAGGGGTATCCACGACCTAAGAAGGATTATTGAGAATGATTTTGAGAGATTGTAGTGATGACATGATGTATTATTGATGGAGTGAGAGAGAGAGAGTCAGAGATAGCCAATTCTACTCAAACAGAGTGATTGTATATGAGAGATTGAGAGAGAAGACTATGAAGATATTGAAGATGAATACTATGTGATGTATTTCCATTCAAAGATGGTGTATTCCTTTGCTTTCTTTGTTCTATTGATGGATTTTGTAAAGATATTGAAGAATATGGTTGATTCTATTAAAAACCGTGGGAGATCTACATGATGCTGCACGAAGATTTGTTGTGCCTGGTGTTCTTTTCTTCATTGTGATCATATGAAACATGATAAACAAGCTTGTTGATGTTACAAGATAGATTTTCTTGCAAGAGAATTCCCTTTTCCTTGGTGTTCCTCTTGGGGCTCCATGTTTTTGGTGCGCAGCCGGGGAAACTTGCCATCAACAAGCACCAAAAGAGGCTGAAAATGAAGGAAATGGCATTGCCAAGAAGAGAAGAATTCAATGGATGTTTGTAAAGTTCCTTCTTCCACTAAAGAGTTGGAATTCCTCATAATCAAAGCCACTTTCCACAAGAAGTTCGTCCCACAATGGCGGAAACACATCACCATCATGATGCATGCTCTAAGTGGTGGACAGTTTCCTCTTCCTGTTGAAGCAGCAGAAACTTGCACCTTGGTGGCAAACTGTTTGGGAATAAACTGAAGAGCAGAAACAGAGAGAATGACCATCCATGGAAGATTTGACATTCATTGAGAAGTTTCCAGACAACATCAAGTGGGAGATTGTGAAGAAGCTTCAGGAGTCTTGGTCTGTAGAGGTTCGCAGAGACAAGAAGGAAAAGAGTTGGAATTTGTTCGTGGATGCTCAACAACAAGATACATGGGATGCTTGGTGTACTGATAATCTTCTGTTTGTTCAATTAGAAACCCACTGGAAGTTGGTAGACAGAGTGTTTTTCACAACATACACTGTTGAAACCATCAGAAGCTGGCATTACTATGATGATGGCACCACCACAATGCTCAGACGTATGCATTTTGACACCTTCAGAACCGAATACCTTCCTCTGTGTAGTGGCATGAAAGCAGAATTCAGGGACGTTGAAAAGAAAGAAGTAGAAGAAATGTTGGCAAGAGAGTCCTCTAGAGACTGAAGTCTTCTGTTAACCCTCTGTGGAGCACTAACAACATAGTGGAGCTACACCCCTGATGAATGACGCAATAAAAAGGCAAGCGTTAGAACGAGTCCAGAGGTACGTGAGAAGAGAGAAAGCATAAATCAGAACCGAGAGCGAGCTCGCAGCAGAAGCCGCCTTTGACGCCCTTGCGGAACTCTTTACAGAAGTCCCAATGGCACATCAAGCCCTTCCTCCTCCTGCTGGAGGTCCACTTCCAAGCCAGATCCATCCTGGAAATATTGATGACAGGCCAGCAAATGTAGTTCCATTGCCAGTTTTTAAGGGAGAGTACAATGAAGACCCCGATCTTCATGTAGCAGAGTTTATGGTAGCATGTGTGGCTAACAATGCCAGAACCCCTGAGCATTGGTTAGCAATATTCCCCGCCACTTTCAAGGGCGCGGCGTTTCAGTGGTATGAGAGACAAGCAGCAGGAACTTTTGGCACATGGGACGACCTGAAGTTGGCCTTCCTCACTAAATTCAGGCGTGAAGGTTTTGAAGAGCGGATGAGAGAGGAATTTATGAACCTAAGTCAGTCTTCTGGAGAAAGAGTGGAAGCTTATGTCTCACGAATGGAATCCATCCTGAAGAGATGGACTAACCATAATCTAGATGATGGCATTCAGAAGGGAGTGTTTCTCAGAGGATTACAACCAGAAGTCCGTAAGTTTGTGGAGCTGCAAAGACCAACCACCCTGCAAGCTGCAACAGAAGGTGCAAGTCTGTACGATGAAGTGGAAGCTAGATTGGCGATGAATACAGGAAGAGGAGTCCTACCTCCTCTGATGCCAGGAATGTTGTACCCACCAAATGCAGTTCCAGGGACTGTTCCCTACCCTTACCAACAGATACCCCCAGTATCACAGTACAGTGCACCAAATCCACAGTGGCCACAATCCATGCCTCAAATGATGGTTCAACCACAACAACAATGGTCCCAACCAATTTCCTCAATGCCAAATCAGCAGCAACAGTGGAATCCTACCAACTGGAGCCAACAGCCAACAGCCAACAGTTCAAACAGGAGCTCTGAATCAGAACCAGAACAGATACCCCTCTGTACCAGCCCAACCCGTTTATGCAGTGATTACAGAGACTCCTCAAAACCCTCCTGCCAGTACGTCCGGAGGAGAAAGCTTGAAGGATTATTTATCCAACTCAGTTGCAAACATCAAAAAGGAGTTGATGGATGTGATTACAGAACAACTACAGACGTTGAAAGTGAATACCGCTAGCATATCCAATGTTGCAGGAGCAGGAAGAGATGTGATGCGGTCAAACACTTGGTGTGGTAAGTGTCATCAAGCATGCCATTTAGCCACTGAATGTACACGAAAACCAACCATCCCTGGAGCCTTCTGTTCCTACTGTTTGCGGAAGAACCATACGGAGGACATTTGCTCTCTAAAGGAGATGCATGATAGGAGAAGGAAGGAAGAAGACACAAGATTTAACTTGCTAGAATCCAAAATGACAACACAGGATATTGGACCCAAGCCTAGAGAGTTTGGTCCTAATTTCGGACCCAGAAGATTTCCCTCTCAAAGTTACAGAGGAAGACAGTGTGGCGGTGGTCAGAGATCAGAAGTGGAGTGTTACAGATGCGGAGAAAAGGGACACATTTCACCAAATTGTCCAAATCCTCGAAGGTCAGTGGATTATAAGCCCTTATGCAGTCGATGTAAAGGAGAAGGCCACACTGCAAAAGACTGTCCAAGCCCAGCCCCAGTGAAAGACAGTGCTACTGATAGTCCGGCCAAGGCCCAAGAGCCTACCTCCAATTTAGTGAAATTGAAAGTTGCTGCCATTACGCGTGCAAAGCAGAAGGAACCACCTATCCAGAAGGAAAATAACCCTCCTGCCAGAACAGTGAAGTTCAGTCTTCCACCAGAAGAACAGAACAAAACAGAGCCTAACAGTGCCGTACAGAGCACTACAGTGCCACAGAGAGTTACAGAGGCAGGACCAGAGGTCCAGGAGACAGAAGAGGAGGAAGTGCCACAATTGGCAGAAGAAGCTCCTGTAATTCCTCTGTTGGAAGAAAAAGGGCAAATGAAAATGGGTGTTGCCCCATTCCCTAACCGGTTAGAGAAGCCAGTGGATCCTATTAAGGAATACGATCTGGTCAGAGATCTAGATACCTTTAAACCAAACCTTACATTCCGACAATTATTGATGTTGTCTCCCAGTTGCCGGAAAAGGTTCAAAAGTATACTGACAAGACGACGTGGTTTAAGGATTGCTCCCTCAATAGCAACAAAGTCCAACAAGGCTCCAGAGCCTGTAAAAGAAGTGGATGTGGCTAATGCTTTCCTAGATCCAGGTACTCCAGAGACTGGTGTGTGGATAGAAGGCTGCTTCATTGCAAATGCACTGATTGATGGTGGTTCATTAGTGAACATTATGACGGATGTGACAATGAAGGATCTAGGCTTACAAGGTGTGCAACCCACCCAATGGCTCATCAGACTGGCGGATCAGAGTAGAATCAAGCCTTTGGGCATTCTTCCATATGTGAAGACTACAGTGGCTGGAAAAGATTATTGGCTAACCTATCTGGTGGTGAAGCCAAACTCTTATGGTACATCTTATCCTCTGCTACTAGGCAGACCATGGCTTTTTGAAGCCAGAGCAAGGACGGATTGGTTCAAAGGAACCTTGACCTTGGGTAGAGGACCCAACAAAGTGGTGCTGAAACTGTATGGTTCTCAAAAAGGACATGGATCCACCTCCTTGGAATTATCTTCTGACTCCCCTAATGAGGCTACAGATGGAACATCAGCAGACGAAGATGCTGTCAAACAGATCCTTCCCAAGAAAACAGTGGCACATTCCTTAACAGTGGATACTGTAAGCCGACTTCCAAAAGATGCAAAGCCATTATCAATGGGTGAATACTTCCTGCCTGAACCAGAAATGACTTCTGAAATCACTTCTGACAGTGAGATCGAAGCATGGATGTACTGCTCTCCCTGTTACATGGCCATAGCAAAAACAGAGACAGAGGCAGAAGAGGAAACATAGAATCTATTCTTCTGTTACAGAGCTCCTACAGAGACAGAAACAGAAGCAGAAACAGAAGCAGAGACAGAGGCAGAAGAGGAAACAGAGAATCTGTTCTTCTGTTACAGAGCTCCTACAGAGACAGAAACAGAAGTAGAGACAGAAGCAGAAGCAGAGACAGAAACAGAAGCAGAGACAGAAGCAGAAGCAGAGACAGAGACAGAAGAGGATGGATATGATATGGACGAAGAGAATTATGAAAGTGAAACGGAAGAGTCTATCCCACCTGAAGAGGATACATTTGAGGAAGAAGTTCCAGAAGCATCAGAAGCCGACGAGCTCATGCTATGGGACAGTATGGTGATGGTACCATTTGGTCTGGTAAATGGATCTTCTCATATGCAAAACCTTTATAAGGGATGGATTAAGAAGAGCAAGCCGTCTTTCAGCAGTGGCTCATGCCGTCCTAACCCATCCTTGCCGAAGAAAGATGATGATGATGCACCGTGCCAACAAGCACCAGTCCCACAAACCCAACAGGCATCAGAGGGTCCCTGTTATGTGACGTTCCTGGATGTGTCATCTTCAGAAGAGGAGTCTTCAAGTCAAGAGGTAATTAATCTTGAAACCAAACCCGAAACGGCTCTTATCCCATTCCAACATCTTAAGGAGCAACCTAAGTCTCCACCAAAAGAAGAAGTTGGTTCTAATGGGACATCAGAAGAGGATACCACTCCCTTGAAGGAGTCGGATCTGTATCCAAAAGCAGTCCGTGGGACCTTCATCCGTGAAGTAGAAGGTGAAAGGCGGTTAACCTTTGCGGATGCAGAAGGCATTGAACGCCACTTGAAGGTGGGTAGCAGTCTCCCAGAAGAGGAGTTGTCAACCTTGTACAATTTGTTGAAAGAGAATTTGGACGTGTACAAAGACCTAAAGGGGATTGATCCCACAATATGTCAACATCATATTGACTTGGAGTCTGATGCCAAGCCAGTACGGCAACGACAGAGGCGAATGAACCCGAATTATTCCACATTGGTGAAAGCGGAGCTGCTGAAGCTTCTGGAAGCCGAGTTCATCTATCCAGTGGCAAATAGTGAATGGGTTTCACCCATCGTGGTTGTACCCAAGAAGAATGGCAAATTGCGAATATGTGTGGATTTTCGAAAGCTTAATTCTAAAACAAAGAAGGATCACTTTCCTATCCCTTTCACAGACCAACTGTTGGACACAGTGGCAGGATATGAGCTTTATTCTCTTCAGGATGGATTCAGCGGATACAACCAAGTCCAAATCGCAGAAGAAGACCAGTCCAAAACAACCTTCACCACAAAATGGGGGACCTACACTTACCGAGTGATGCCGTTTGGACTCTGCAATGCCCCTGCTACTTTCCAGCGAGTCATGATGGCTGCATTCCAAAATCATCTGCACGACTTTATTGAGGTATATTTGGATGACTTTTGTGTCTATAGTTTGATCCGTGAACACTGGGAACACTTGGAACAATGCTTTGACCGATGCCGGGAGTATGGGATTTCCCTCAACCCCGACAAATGCATCTTTGGGGTCTCTTCTGGAGTTCTGTTGGGCCACATTGTCTCTGCACAAGGAATATCAACAGACCCTGCAAAGATTGAAAAGATCGCAGCTTTGGCAACACCCACCAACCTCAAACAGTTGAGGGGATTCTTAGGTCATGTGGGTTACTACAGACGGTTCATAGCTCATTTCGCAACAAAGGCAACCTCCTTGCACAAGCTTCTGAGGAAAGATGCAGAGTTTACTTGGACGGAAGAATGTGACAAAGCCTTCCACACTCTGAAGCAGTGTCTGATTGAGGCACCCATACTGCAACCTCCTGATTGGACGAAAGAGTTCCATGTACACACGGATGCATCAATTGAAGGGTTAGGTGCTGTTCTCTGCCAAAAGGGCTCCTCCAAATTGGATCAACCAATCTATTATGCAAGCCGAAAAGTCACTGATAGGGAACGGAACTATACAGTGACAGAGCTGGAGTGCTTGGCAATGGTGTTTGCCCTAGAGAAGTTCCGCCATTACCTCCTATCTACCCACTTTAAATTTTATGTGGATCATGAGGCCCTGTCCTTCTTGATGAACAAAGCGGATGTGAAAGGACGAATGATGAGATGGCTCCTTTTATTCCAAGAGTTCGACTTTGAGGTGATTACTAATCCTGGTCGTTCCCATGTTCTGGCTGATCATCTGTTGTGTATCCCACAAACTGCAGACGAGGAGCATGATGATCCAGACCTCCCTGATGCTTCCCTATTCTTGGTAGAAACTGTAACTCCCTGGTATGCAGACATTGCCAATCTGCTGGCAACCCAACAGTATCCTCCTGGTATCTCTAGTCGGGAAAGGAAGAAGCTTATGCTAGAATCAGCCCCCTACACCCTGCTAGGCGGTGCACTGTACAAGAAAGGCAAAGATGAAGTGCTCCGAAGATGTGTTGCAGGAGATGAGATTGGGATTGTTCTGAAGGCTTGCCATGACGAGCCATGTGGAGGTCACTTTGCAGGAGAAGCTACAGCCAGGAAGGCTCTACTAGCAGGATATTGGTGGCCTACCATTCACAAAGATTCCTATGATTACTGTAAAAGATGTGATGCTTGTCAAAGAATGGGGAAACCCACCAAGACAAGTGCCATGCCACTGCAACCTATCCTTCCTTTGAAGCTGTTTGAGAAGTGGGGCATCGACTTCGTAGGACCGATCGATCCTCCTACCAGAAGAAAACAGAACCGATACATCCTCGTATGTACGGATTATGTCACAAAGTGGTGTGAATCTAAAGCCCTAAAGCGGGACGATGGTAACAGCGTGGCCTTGTTCATGTACGAGAATATCATTACCCGTTTTGGCAGTCCCTTAGAGCTGGTAAGTGATAGAGGCACTCATTTCCTCAACAAAGTCATGGAAGAGTTGACAGAGTTGTATAAGATCCGCCATCGCAAGTCCACTCCTTATTACCCTAGAGGCAACGGCCAAGTCGAAGTCACCAATCGCATCCTCTGCTCGATTCTGACAAGAACAATTGCCGCACATCGTCGTGATTGGGACGATCGACTTACAGAGGCCCTCTGGGCATACCGAACCTCCCATAAAGCCGCAACTGGACAGACACCCTTCCAGCTGGTGTATGGTACAGAAGCTCTTTTTCCTGTTGAATTGGAACTACCCTCTTTGAGAGTGGCTATCAAAGAGCGTTTGGGGGAGGATGATTCACTGCAACGCCGTCTCCTGCATTTGGAATGTTTGGACGAAATTCGCAGGATGGCTCTATAGTGCATGGAAGCCACGCAAGCCCGACGTAAGGCTTACCATGACAGTTTCATCAAGCACAAGGAGTTCACAGAAGGTGATTTGGTCCTAGCCTATGATTCACGCTTTGGCAAGTTTCCTGGCAAGCTCCAATAGCGGTGGATGGGCCCCTATAAGGTACTTGCCGTCAACCCTAATGGTTCTGTCCAAGTGCAGACCGTTGATGCCTCTGATGATCCCTTTCTGATCAATGGATATCGCCTGAAGAAGTACTTCCCTCCTTGGGGATCTTGACAATTACGGACACTTGATCTTTTTCCTCGTTGGCGCGGCACTGTACTTGTTATGATGCTATTTTTGATAGCCATTCTTCAGTCAGTCCTGATGAAGTGGACGCAACCCTCTGTCCCCTCAAAACCCCCTTTCAGCCTTGATCTCTTATCCTCTATTTTCCACCAGCATCAGTGGCGAGGTTGGTTCTGACACATGGTTTTTCTACCATTCCCTTGCTCAATTTGCAAAGAGAAAAAAAAAAACAAAACATATCGGTTATGGGAGAAAAGGACTTAGGTCCCTGTCATGCCGACCTATTCTTCGAGAAAAGGTGAAAATACCCTCGGGAATAGGGGAAAATAAGAAAAAGAAAAAGAAAAAGAAAAAAAAAATCTGTTATGAGAGAAAAGGAAGAAATTCCCTGTCATAGTAGGCATCGTTCCAAGAAAAGGTGGTAAACACCCTTGGACGGGAAGCTGGCTGTGGAAAAGGTGGTAACACCCAGCAGTCCAGAAAGTGGATTCATTAATTGATATTCCCTAGGATCCAATTCCGAAGCTACCTCCCTTGGTACGCTGTGTCCTGGGTCTCTCTGTAAAGTGAGTACCTGTCCTCTAGCAGACGACATGTTCCTATCCAATACAACGTTCGATTTGATGGCTACCTCCCTGGGTACGCCTCTTCAACAACTGACGATGCGATCTTCATCGACAACCCCTTGAGTGACGTGAGCTTTCATCCTAACCGGATGGGGAAGTGCGTATGGGTTGCCCTCTGTATCTATCAACAGAGAGTGAGATAGAGGGTGGGTCGAGAGACCAGTCTTTTCCCTTCAAATCAAATGAGAGGTGAGAAGTGTGAATGAAGTGTTGCACGCACGGGATGGGCCTCTCAATGCACAAAGCACAATTTGTTTCTATGCACTGCACCATAAGGCTCCCTGGCCTTCCTTCTTGCACCGTATGCCGGTACAGGGCGGGATGCACAGTTGCACCATCAAATGCGCACAAGGCATACAATCTTTGCACAAGTGACTGTGAGGATTACATCAATGGGTTTCAGGAAAAGGCTGCCCTCCTGTATCTATCAACAGAGAGTGAGACAGAGGGTGGGTTGAGTGTGACTGAAGTTTCTTCAATCAATTACCGAGAGGTGAGATTGAGGGACGTTACGACACTTGGAGTCAGGTATGTTCCCGTTTCCCTATGCATCCACGGGATGGGTCTTTGCCGTCATCACAAGACACTTCACCCTGTTCTGTACACTGCACTATAAGGCTTCCTTGCCTTTCTCCTTTCACTTATACCAGACCGGTTGGACGCACTAATGCACCATCAACTGTGCACCTTGGCATACTCCTTCTGCGCCATTCCCCCCTTGTTGATTCCTCAACCGGGTATGAGATATGGGTTTTAATCCTTTTTCCTCGAGTGATAATAGTCATGGGGCGCGTGACTGTTCTTTCATTCCAATTGAGTGACTGTGAGTTGAGTGTAGTATCTCTCATCATCGACGAATTTCCTGCGATTCCTTCAATCAGCTACCTCCCTGGGTGCTGCCGCGTGGTCCCTTCCATGACGAACGTGTGCCGAAAAGATGCCTTGGTCCCTCCAGCGCCGACAACCACCCTGGACGTGCCGTCGACACTCAACCTTGATTCTTGACGAAACGGGCCAAGTTTTTCTAACCCTACACTTTGGTTTCTTCATGATGGTCATGTTTTAAGTGTGGGGACATTAGTGGATGGTCTGTGGCGTGGTCCTAGGTCCCTGTTGCTCGATTAACCCTATCCGTTAAGGTTTTAAGTGTGGGGACGCGTCCCTGCGCGTCTACATTGTATATCCTCTGCATATGCCTCAACCTGCTCATGCATGTCTGCCATGCCTTGCTTTTACCTTGATGGGGTCCTTTCCCACCCACCCGTTTATGTTCCATCCACCCTTGGGGCTGTTCCCTTGCAGTTTTCCTTCATTCCCTGATTTTGAGGTCCTGCCATGTGAATGTACCCTACGTAGACCGAAGTTCAAATCCAACCTTATAGCCCTATTCCTCCCTTTGAACTGATCATTTTTCCTTTTTACCTACCCTTATTCCGGTGCACGGTTTTTGAGTTATTAATTTGTGAAGCATTTTGCGCAATTTAGCCGATTTTCCATGTGAACACACTTTTCTTGCTTCGGAACCATGCTCTGACATCATAGCCCTGACAACCACTTTTCCCTGACATTTTTCCTTTTTACTCCAAGTCATTCCGCTACACGATTTGTCCAATATTAATTTTCCGGTTTTTTACACCTTTTTCGTGCGTATTTTTGACATTTTTCCATGTGAACCTGCCTTGTTTGCATCGGAATTCCCATTTGATTTGACAGCTGTGTCCCTTGTGCCTTCCCACACCTTTTTCCTTTTTCCTCCCCCCTCTTTCGACTTCCGGATTTTTACTTATTAAATTTTCAATGAGTTTTTGGGTGTATTTTTGGAGTTTTTTGCATGTGAACCCCTCCTACTTCCACCGGAACTGTGGTTTAACATGATAACCCTGTGCCACTCCTTCCTGCGGACATTTTTCCTTCTTACTATATGTCATTCCGGTGAACGGTTTGTCCGATATTAATTTTCGATCCCATTTTCGGGTTTGTTTTTTGGGTTTTTCCCATGTGAACGCGTCTTATCTCCGTCGGAATTATGTTTTGAGGTAATAGGATTGTCGGGCATATCTTTTTGCACAGTTTTTCTTTTTTCTGCACCTCGTTCCGATGCACGGATCTTTCAATATTAATTTTTAATTGTGTTTTTTGGTTCATTTTTTGGGTTTTTTGCACGCGACCGTCCTTTACCCCCCCCCGGAACCTCCGTCATATATTTTTCTTGTTTTCCCCCTGCCGTCCTGCCCACTTTTTGTTTTTACACTATGTCGTTTTGACGTCCGGATTGGGAGTTATTAATTTTTCTTTATTTTTACGTGTATTCGCGAGCTCGTTTTGCGCGTGAACGCGCCCTTTTTTGATTTTACGCGTCTCCACGCACCCCGGTCCTGTCCGCATGACCCGTCCCGTCATCCCAGTGCCATTTCAATCCCGTCACGGCAAATTTTTTTACCCCGCCCCGCGCACGTGCGCGGGACGGGGGTATGCGCCCTTGGGCCCTGCCTAACCCCCTTGGCCCTCCCTCTACCCCCCCTTGGCCCTGCCCACCCCCCTTGGGCCCTGACCACCTACCCTGCCCACCCCTTCCTCCCAACCGCCCGACCCCTTCCCTCCAACCCCCTCCCTCTCCCTCTTCTCCCTGCGTACTCCTCCTACCCTCCTCCTCCATCTCCCTCCTCCATTCCCTCCTTCCTCTTCTCCTTCCCTCCCCCCTCCTCCTTTCTCCTCCTTCCCCCCTTCTCCTCATTCCCCTCTCTCTTCCTCTTCGCCCTCCTGCCCGCTGCCGCCTGCACAGGCGGCCGAAGCCGCAGGCGCTACCCCTGATCGCCGCAGGCGGCGCCCCAGGAGTCGCCGCCACGCCACCTGGATCGCGAGCCGCCGTGCCGGACTGCCGCCCTCCCGCCTCCAGTTGACGCCCGCGCCCGCCCTCCAGCCTCTGGTCGCCGCCAACGCCACCTCCTCCTCCTCTAAACGCCACCTCCTCCTCCTCTAACCGCCGCCCTCCTCCTCCACCTCCACCTCCCCGCTAGGTTGCCACTAACCTACCTGAAGTTAACACTAACCTAAGCTTAGTTAATCACTAACCTAAGTTAAGTTAACACTACCCTAGGTTAGGTTAACGATTAACTTCACATTAGTTAACCTCTAACTAACCCTAGTTCACTAGGATAACCTAACCCTAACTGGACCACTAACCCTAGTTACCACCCCACTAACCCTAAACTAACCCTCATGTAGTTAGTCTAACCCCCCCCTTAGGTTCACCTAACCCTGGTTAGGTTAGTTACCCCCTAGGTTAACTAACCCCCCTTAGGTTAGTCCCTACAGACCTAACTTAGTCTACTAACCTAACTTAGCCTACCCCAAACTAACCTGACTTGCCTTGCCTTAGTCTATCTACCTGACTTTGACTAACCTAGACTAACCTAATCAACCATGACTAATCTGCATTGATTTACTGTGACTAACATGACTTACCCAGACTAACCAGACTTAACTGACTTATTCCTACCTGACTTATGTGATTAACATGATTTATGTGATTTAATTCATTTTTAAATTAATTTTTCCATTAAAAAATTCAGAAAAATTTCTAAAACTTCCTTTTGCTTTTTGCCAATTTTTGGGAGTTTGTCCGCTGGCGATTACCTACCCTACAATTTCTGAAAATTACATATTTCCTAATTAATCCCCTAAATTGCCTATAAATGTAGAAAATTCATTTAAAAATCGTAAAAAATTCTAAAAAAATTCTCAAAAGTTCCCCTCACCTCCCTTGATCATTTTCCCTCTATTCAACCATAAATAATCACAACTTAAAAAAATAAAAATAAACATAAAAATAAAAATAAAAATAAAAAACCAACAAAACCCAAATTAACCCATCCGCTAAGGTGTTGTCTTTGTTGTTTCATCAGTGATATTTACTTTTCCTTTACTGGATTCACTTCTTTTGGGAGACTCTTCCGTGCGCATTTCTGCATTACATACACACCCCTTCTAGGTATTTATTTTATGTGCTTTATTTATTTTCATTTCCCCCTTAATCACAAATTAATTGTTAAAATGAACTCTTTAATTCACCCACAGTTTCCACGCGCATTCGCGCTCAACACACATACTTTTTAATTAAAATAAACCCGCCGTTCACTTAGCACGCGCTACGTGCGCTACAGAGGCACTTTAATTTTTAATTAAAAAGAACCAGCCGTCACATGAGCACGCGCTGGCAAAAAAGCGCTCCACATCACCTTAATTTGTAATCAATGAATTGCATTTAGAGACCCCATCGGGTATCGCAGTCCGGGAATCGAATAACTGCACTGCTTCACCTAATAATTGGTAATTTAATTTATCAAAAGGAACCGCCGTTTTCTTGCTAAGGTTTATCACCTAATAAAAATTCACCCATTTTTAATAATTGATTAAAATCAACCCTTCATTAAATTCTTTCCCCTTCACTGCACTTAATTCCCCTTTTTAATGAACCGTTTCGTGGGATGGGTATGCGCGGTCATTAGAGTTATTTTCCTGGTCCAATCTTGGTTTATCACCGATGTAGTCTTGATATGTGTCGGATGTGGTATTGTTTTGGTTTCCTGTTTTTGTTCCGGTTAAGGGTACGGTATGCAGTTTTTTTTTTCTTTTGTTGCCTGATACGGGGTTCTGGGTGTTTGTCTGATGCATCGCATGAAGCTTTCGGTCGCATTTGTCTCAAGGTCATGTCAAATTTTTTCTAGGATGTGGTTTGCTTGGGGTTAGTTGGTTGTGTCACGTTTTATTGGTTATTCTCTTATCCTTGGTTTTTGTTTGTTGCTTTGCAGGCATTCTCTTTAATTGTTTGTGTTTGTGGTGTGTGTGTAACCATCTGAATGGCGCCTTCTCATGCTCCTCCCCCTATCCAGTACGTCCCACTAGTTAGTAGGGATTACTCTTCCCTACTTACTTTTGAGCCTCTCACGAAGGCGGGACTTGCTGCTTTTGTGGCCACTCCTTTTCCATTGCTTCCAGAGGATCCGTCGTTATGTGATGAGTTTCTGGCCTCTTACAGCAAGAAGACAGGATTAGTCCAGGGCATGTCTATGACTTTGACATCTCGAGACCTAGGGAAGGCTCTGTCTCTACCCTTCAAAGGTGAACCTTTTGTGACCACTCGTCAGCTTTTCTCTAATGAAGAGATTCTAAAGCTGTTGGAGAAGCAGACAAGGGAAATCCTCGATGTTAAGAAGGTGATAAACTCTTCAGGAGTTTCCTTTTCTATGATCACTGATCCCGTATGGAAGACGATCTGTCAGTTCCTTCAGGACAGGTTTATGCTTGCCAAAACGCCATCCCACTATTCGTCCAAAGAGCTTTTTACAGCTTCCAGGATGGTGCTGAAAGGAGTTGCTATTGATTAGAGCACTTACCTCCTCACTAAAATGGATCAGCATTTTGTTAAAGTCACCAGGGGTAATGTTACCAATGTTACGTATGGATCATATTTGTCTGCCTTCTTGACCTATTCAGGTTTACAGAAGACTGTGCCTCCACCTCCTCCATCAGATCCAGTACCTCCTCCTCCACCTTCAAAAGAGTCAGAACCCATTGACATAGAGGATGATGATTCTCCGCCTCCCCTGGTCATACAGCGCAAACGCTTGAAGAGGGTAGCGGATAAAGCTCCTTCTGTACTTCCTTCAGTGCCCATTCCTGCTACCTCTGGCACTGAACTCCCTGGGTATCTCACTTGTAATAACCTGTTCAGAGCATATCAAGAAGGTTCCTTGGAGATATCAGTTCCCTCCCTGAACAGTCTCGTCTCAGGAGATGCCATTCCTTTCCTCTGCAAGGATATTCAAAGTTCCATTGAGTTGTCAGTGACAGCCTGTGTTCAACAGCTGTACGCATCTTTCTATGAAGAACTCATGCAATCTACGGACTAGTTGCATAAGGCAACATCTGAGTTAGCTTCTGCTAAGTATACCCTAGTAGATTTATTTAAGCAAATGGAACAGCAAACCCAACTGGTTGCCACCCAAAGCGATGAGATTTCTTCTTTGAAGACCCAGTTATTCGAAGCTCAATCCCAGGTTACTAGCCTTTCAGAAGAGAAGGAGAGGATGTCCAGAGAAGCAAGGAATTCCAAGCTATCTTAGATGACAAACTTTCAGCTTTACAGATTGCTAATGACACAGTGGCATCCCAAGCCTCCCAAATCCAGCAGTTGCAAGATCAGCTTGCAAAGTCCCGCTCTGTTCCTCCCAGCCCTAATGTTCTATTGATTCCTTCTCTTTCACAGCAGGACTTGGCTGCTCTTGAGAGACAGGCTACTTTGTGCCCTCTATTCCAAGATAAAGTGGAAAGGTTACAGTCCAGAATGGATTTGTTATGGTCTACCTTTGAACAGTTTCAGGAATATGTCTTACCAGACCATTCTTTCTTTGTCCACTACCACTTACAGAAGTTGGTCTTCTATATGAAGCTTTCCACGATGGATTTACCTTTTCCAGAGGATGGCTGGAGTGGGGCTTGGTCTGCTAAGTTGTTGACAGAGGTAGTCAGAATGGTCTTTGAAGATTCTGTCACGCCAGATACCATGTTGATGTCGTACATGTATCTACGAGGAGACTTGTTAATTCCAGATGAGGTGGATATGGCATGGTATGTGGGGGATGTGGTCTTACAGGCTGTTTTGTATGTCAATCATTTGGAGTTGCACATAGCTGACATGTTCCAGAGTTATTCCTCCAAAGTAGCTGATTGTCATGATAATTCGTGGCATCCCATGATTGATTCGGTGGTCCTCAATCAAAGACAAAACACAGCTCCTACCTTTTCCCAGAGTACTAATCAACTGAGGATGGATCTCTTAACCTTTCTTTCCAAACATAATCCATTTGATGCTACCTTCTTTGATGCCTATCATCGACGATCTCTCTTAGGACCTTCTGTTCCTACCCTCTTCTATTACCAACAAATGGCTCACCGCTATGCTATATATCTTTCCCTTTGTCAATCTAATTCCACAATAATTTTACCCCTTCTTTTCCAACCTTCATCTTTCCCTCAAATTCCTATTTTCACTTATTCTTCCTTTATTGAGGATAGGGTATTTTCCCCTTCTCCGCCCTGTTCTTCTCCCTCCATTAATGTACCCTCCACATTTCCTATTTATCAGTTAACACCGTTCCTTAGTGATTCCTTACAAATTTCTGCCACTCCTTCTTTAACCTTTTCTTCCTTTTATGATTTTTCCTATCCTTCCCTTCATCCACTTTCCCTTATTCCACTACCCTCTCCTAACACTTCCATATCTCAACCACCTCAGTTGGTTAGTGACTGTGACGGGTTTGATAATCAGATTTCCAGAAGAAGGGGATGGAGTTCGGATGATTGCCTTACAGGACCGCAGATCAATTGGCCAGTAATTCCAGGAGAATGGACAGCTTCCAGTCAAGCTTATCAGAACTATGTTCATTTTGCTCAGCAGTATTCACAGTCTGCAGATCCCTCAGTGCGATTAACTGCTCACTTTGCTTGGTACCTGGCATATATGAATAGACACTCTCATACTGATTCCAAGCCTATTCCAAAGTTGTGCATGAATGTCAATGTTAGCATTGATTCCCAATAGCTGGACATATTGTATTTTCATGCCCTCTGTTTGCCTAGCAGATACTTGGTCCTGTTGGAAAGGATGTGCTGTCTCCAATTTTTTCAAAATCCTCCCAAAAACTTTGTAGATGAATCCTTATCTATGGATCGATTCCGACAACATCAATCTTTTAAGAGGGATCATCTTCATTGATACCTTTCCAATGTATGGTGGAAGCTTTTAATGAAAAACTCTCTTTTTGAGGAGTCATTCAGATGGTTGTGTTGTGTATTAGTGTTTGTGTTGTGAGTTCATTTATGTAATACGAACGTGGTGGTTTCTTATTGGATTTCGTGTACGAGCTACGTTTTGGAGATTTGTGGTGTTGGGGTCGTGGTTGGAGAATTGAAGCAGATGCAGATGAAGAAGAAGCAAACTCTTATATCCTTTACAAATTTGTTGTGATTTTTAGTTTGATAAGGGGTGTTAATGTATAAAGGGTTTTCCTTTCTTTGTATTTTTATATCAGAAACAGGTTATAAGTTGGGGTCATGGTGGATGGATTCTTTGTGAAAAGCTATTGAAGATCAAAGTTGAGATTTTAAATGAACTTGTATTCCCTTTTTCCTGGGTCGCGAGGACGCTTCCTTATTAAGTGTGGGGATATGTTGAGTGTTGAAATGACTTGTTTTTTGGCTTATTTTTGTTGTTTTTGAGAGCTGAATGGTTGATTTTATGAGATGATTGATTGATTTGGAAGTGGTTTGAGAGTGTTTTGGATGATATTGATTGTGTTTTAGAAGTTCATGATGTTTGTTGGTGGTTCTGTGATGTTCTGATAGGTTCTGAATGGTTCTGTATACCTTCTGTTTTGCTCTGTTTTGGTTTGTTTTGTTCTGATTGTCTTCTGTAAAGAGGGATGGAGTATTGATTGATGAAGAATGAGATATTGTGAAAGCTTATTGAATGGTTTGAGAGTGAGTTATGTGGCTTTGATAACCTTCTGTAACCTTCTTTAGGTCTTCTGTAGAGCTTCTGCTTCTGTTCTGTTTCTGTTCTGTTCTGTACTGTAGCTGTTCTGGTACTGTTCTGTAGACTGTTCTGTATGCTTCTGTAAGTGTTCTGTGGAATGTATGTGTGACTTTGGGAAAGTTTTCTAGCCTTGGAAAGAGGTGAATACAAGTGCAAAAGAGCTGAAAGAAGTGGAAGAAGTAGCTGCTGAAGACTCAAGTGAAGACTAGAGTGAAGTGACAGTAGAGAGCTATGAAAGGACACTGTAGTGGCTCTGGTGACTCTTCATATCAGACATACCTCTTGGGAGGGGTATCCACGACCTAAGAAGGATTATTGAGAATGATTTTGAGAGATTGTAGTGAGGACATGATGTATTATTGATGGAGTGAGAGAGAGAGAGTCAGAGATAGCCAATTCTACTCAAACAGAGTGATTGTATATGAGAGATTGAGAGAGAAGACTATGAAGATATTGAATATGAATACTATGTGATGTATTTCCATTCAAAGATGGTGTATTCCTTTGCTTTCTTTGTTCTATTGATGGATTTTGTAAAGATATTGAAGAATATGGTTGATTCTATTAAAAACCGTGGGAGATCTACATGATGCTGCACGAAGATTTGTTGTGCCTGGTGTTCTTTTCTTCATTGTGATCATATGAAACATGATAAACAAGCTTGTTGATGTTACAAGATAGATTTTCTTGCAAGAGAATTCCCTTTTCCTTGGTGTTCCTCTCAGGGCTCCAAGTTCATTGGCTACATGGGGACTTTAATGGACATGAATTCAGATTCTTCCCAGGTGCATGGTAGCGTGCGTACATCAATTGCTAAAGGCTCTTCTAGGAGACATAAGTCCAACAGCTCGTAGCTTTTAGCAAGCATAGCAAAGGTGGCATCCCATTATCTAATGTAAGTGACCAAGTCATCCCCCATGTTCTCAACTAAATCTGAGGCCAAAGTGAGAATAGATCAATGCTCATAAGATGATCTAAGGCTTGTAGGAGGTTGGGGTTTGATTGGGCTAGATAACTCAGCAATTGATGCCCGGTGCATGGATTGATTAGTAGAGTGCTCATCAATGACTTATGTGAGGGGCTTGTCTTGGGGCTTCGAGGTTGCACTGCTTCCTACTTGTGGAATAGCAAGGAAACTAAAAGTTTTGGGTTGCATTAGTTTAGGGGCAGCAGGCTGTGGTTTTGTTGATAGACCCATTGAGGCTCTATGGGTTTGGTGGCTTTTAGTTCAAGCAGCTTCTCAGTTCTAGGCAGCTTAGAAGGTTTTGGAGATGGGCTAGAAGTTGGCAACTAAGAGGCATGCATGTCACTCATGATCTTAGACAACCAAATCTAGTTGTTGCCTTCATAATAGCCTTTACCATGCAATAGGGATTTAGGTACTCATCGTGGCTTTTGGCCATTCGTTTGGTTCTATATCACTGACTTTGTCTCCTAGGCTTAGGGCATGATGTTTGGGAATTATGGGTCTGTGTAGACTAGCTTTTAGGTGGTTGTGATTGTTATTTAGGTACCCATTTGAGTTGTGGCTCAATGTTTTGGGCTATATTTCTTTAGTTTGTTACGGTCTATTTATTCTGGTGGGGTGGGACGAGTCACAACCCCCCTCCTTAGAATTTGCACTAGGTTCCCCTATTTATGGCTCTGCGGGATTAGATGGAGCCACACTGCCCTTGCTGAAAGCTATCACTATGCAAACACTACCAAAATAGCAAGGTGAATACGATGCAAGTCATAGTCAACATTGCAATGGGCTTGCTTCCCTACTAGCAACCTTAGTGTTCGGTAACACATAGAAGATCATAGGGAGGCTTTCAATCTTGATAGAGACCACTACTTTGCACTTTTCCAGCAACGGTGGGTAGACTGTCCCCCAAATGGGTTGAGCTTAGTATTCGTGGGCTACAATTTGTGGGTAACCAATGAGGATCCAATGATCATGTGTAAGGATATTCCAGTCAGCTCCCTCATCAATGAATGCATCAAAGACATGTGTCTTTTGGGAAATCACTAATATGTGTAGGTAGGTAGGTGCCACTACTTCCTCACCCTCTTCCTTAATCTCAGTGATGGTGGCTACTCTTACATTTACAAGGGGTTCTAGCATTGGATACTCATGTGGTAGGTGTGCTGGTATTGGTTGTTACTAGAGCCCCTGGCCATCATGCAAAGTGGTATTGATGGTGGAACTCTACTCTTTGGTAGCAACTGAGATGATGTGACTTTTTGGAACTTACCAGCTGCCTTGGTAGCATTTTTATAATCCTTCTCTTTATCTGAGAATGATAGATCAATGATAGCTAGCACATGCATCCAATCCCGCTCGTCCTTGGGGCAAGGGATATACTTTGTTAATGGCCCATAGGATTTGTTGACTGGTGAGTTTCCTTTCAACATAGTAGAGATGGCATCTAGGTCGACCGGAGTGGTCTTCCAAGTATCCATCTCGACTCTTATAGCCTCTGATTTGTTATGTAAGAATATGAGACCGTTGTCCCAATATTTTATCACTAGTGCGTTTTGTATCCAAGGTTGGCCTAGTAGGACATCTTAGTTCACTCCCTTCATGACTATGAAACTCAGTGAGAGAACTGGACTTCTGCTATCTTCAAGGGCCAGTCCTTTAGCATTCCAAATGGTCCAACCTTCATTCCGTTAGACAATGTGATATTAAACCTTGTGATCTCCACAGGTGGGTTACCCCAAGCCTACAAGACTACATGGCTTAGTACAAGTACTCTTGTGGCAGGAAAGACCGTATGGATCTCTGTGTCTTTCCAAAAGGCATTCACATGCAAAGACTTAGGTACTAGGTTCAAGGTTAGGCTTGGTATGTGCGTTACTGCATCATGGTCAAGTAGGTCAGTTATGCCAATCTCATCATATCGTTCTACCCACTCCTTCAACCCTTGCCATAGTGTTGAGTTCTGCCTAAGCAATTTTCCCAAAGGTAGGGTCACAAGGGCTGATATCAATGTCATGAGCAAGTTTCCAACTACCTACTTTTTGTTAGGATCTACACTCTTTTGCCAATGATCTTGGGCAGTCTACCCACTTGTGTCTATACTCTGTCTATGTAGTGTTATGTGGGGTGTGAATGCATCTCTTGATTTGAACTGAGTGGGGGATACCAGTGTGCTCGCACTAGAGAGCTCATAGATTTTGTCTTCCATGATGGGTTTCATATCTTTTAGGTGCACTTGGGCTTCTTTCACCCACTCCTTGACCTTATCAACCACTTCCAATTGGTGCCTTAGATCAAGATATTCCCCAACCTTGGCACTCCCCTTCTCCACTATCTTAGGAGAAGATGTTTTTGCTTCTGCATCTGTGACTTGCTTACTATTCAGTAGTGTAGTGGCACTATTAGTTTTGAGTGTGACTTTTGTCTCAGCTCTCTTCCTTCTCCTCCTATGACTCCTCTTCCCTATGGAGGCTGCATCAAGGTTGCTAGGTCTAGGTAATGAGATACCGGACTACCTTGTTTATGCCTTGGTCATGACATTCAATGAGATGGGAGTGGCTTCGCCGTCAAGTGTCTCGACTCCAAATAGCTCCAAAGGTATAGATGGAATGATAGCTAAAACCAGTGGATGGTTTCCATCTCAAGCACTCGACATACAAATGAGTGATTCCACACGTAGGTCATCTCTAGTCGGCCTTTTCTCGATTATCTTGCTCTCGTTCAGGGCCATGAGATGAGATATGTCCTAGGTGGCCACAAGTGCAATTGGCTCTTGGTTTTGACCTCCTAGGCCTCTATCCCTTCCCCGACCTAATGCCATCTCACTGGTACTGGTCTAAAATCCATTAGAATGAGATTACCCTCTTCATCTCGTAGGATATGTAAGGGTTTACGTACGCCTCTTCCTTGTTTGACTCCTCGACATAATGCATTGGAACATCACTTGGTGGATGGGTCATGAAGGGTCCAGGTGGTCTAGGTATGCCCATAGGGTTGATGTCCATTCTGGGGATAGTTGGCTTGGCATCATTAGGTGTTGGAAGAGCTAATGGAGCTCCCCTTTTGAATTGTGGAGGCCTATTTCCCAAGTAGTATGGATGGTTGTAAGGCTGTGGGTATGGTAATCTCCTCAGTAAACAACAATGCATGGCATCATGGCCAAACCTACCACAATTGGCACAAAGGTCTGGATCTAGGATCCATGCACTTGACCGGGAGGTGGTTCCCACCACAATGCATGCATTGTACATGAGGTCGGTTAGGTCTCCTTATCATCTCTTGGAGCTTGGACAACTCTAGCTTTACATTCACCAATCCCTAGCTTGGGTCAATACTCTTTCCTTCCTCTTGGACACTCTAGCTCGACCTCTCTCTCTACTCGTTGTGGCTCTCTTTGAGATTCTAGAGGTTGTGCTATCTCGGCTTGTGGTCCTTGAGCTTTTGTCTTTGAGTAGGCTATCTACTCATATGGCTTCCTTAAAGACCCTAGCTAGCACATCCCTTTGTAGGTTCAAATTGCCCACCAAGGCCTTGTAAAGCTCTTTACTCCTAATTCAACTTATGAATATGGTAAGATTGCTCGCTTGCTAGGTCACTCTATGGCTGAGATTCTCTTGAAGAGCCTCTGCACATGTGGTTGACGTAGTCTCAAATATCCTCTTTATTCTTTTGACTAACAGTCATCAATCAAACAATAAGGTTATTCGAGTACCCTACCTCAGAGAATCTCTTGATAAAGAGACTCTTGAGATTGTTGAAATTATTCCATTTGGCATTGTCTACACTAGTGTACCATGTTTGTCCTTTATCCCCAAGGCAAAGACCAAAAGCATGTGCATGTTGAGTAGGGTCCGTTAGGCCGTTTGCCTCACTTGCATACGTACTCAAACTGCTCTACAAAACTATATGGGTCATTATCAAGCTAATACTTGTCGAGTTTCTTGGCAACTACGGGTATCTTTGTTTGGATTTTTGAATTCAAAGTAATGCCTAGTCTTGGTACTTCATGGGAAGCTTGCTCAATGTGAGATCAACTTCAAGCACTCTTTCCCTCTCAGCATTGGGTTCTATCCTGTTTCTATTGGCAAGCACTAAAACTTGCTAGACCTCTCACATTTCTATCTCCTACCTCAATCTCTAAGCTCGCTACTCCTGATTATAGGTGCGGCTATGCCTTGTAGTGCTTTCTTTGCCAGTCTCTACTCTTCCTTGAGGCCCGCTATGATGTTCTCAACTGATCTACCGTGGTGCTCCATTTTGGTTTGCAAATCATACCAATTTATCATTTGCTAGATGTCAACTGGGAAGTTTCCCAAGTCGAGCTCACCATTTTTGGGATTGGTGCCAGATCCTGACATTTTGTCGATCTCTTGAGCTCCTAGAGTGTCGATCAAGCTCATCAACTCATGTAAGATTGAGTCCCTAATCGTGTCAGCTCCTTTAAATTTTCTCTCCAAGAGGCTTGCTTTGAGGCTTAATGGGTTCGTTCAATTTTTCTTATCTTGCATGCGAGTTCCTTGTTATTTCAGACATTTCTCAATTTTAAGTGCACTCAAGTGCTTGTGAGCCTTTTGATGTGTCTGGAGGCCTAGGAGGGGGGTGTTTCTTAGCTCTGGGTTGGGCTCTATTTGGTCTAGAGTATGCTAATTTTATCAACTCTCAAGTTCTATTTTTAGTTTATGAGTATCAGTTGTCTGATTTCCAGAATCAGACTCTTCGATTCTGGCTCTATTTGAGTGGTCGACTCATATGGTTCGAGTCCGAGGGGTCGAGTTGGACTATCGGAGTCCAAGTGCCCAGTTTTGGGAAATCCAAGTTTGAGGGTTTGAGTCGAACAGCTGTCTAAGTCGGAGTCGCATGGTCCGATTGGCAAGTTTGACTAGGATGGTCCAAATAGGGTGGTCTGAGTCTGGAGACTTGAACGAACGAGGTATGTTTGAGTGGACAAGTGGTCCGAGTGTCCGAGTCTAGTAACTTGAACGAGGGAAGAGTGTTTGAATGGACAAAAATTGGATGGTCCAATTAGGGCAATCGAACCCTGGGGTGATGCACGTCTGATTACATCAGCGAGTTACCAAATGACAAAAAAACTTAAAAATCCTACACACGCCTTGCTAATGATTACAACAAGGGCATTGACATTAATCAACAAGCATCAAACAACATCCAAAAGATACCTAGAGGGCCCCTCACTTAGCAAAATCTCCCCTCTTTGTTTGTAGCTCTCTCTCACCGAGACCAGGTATTTCATCCTTTTTCACCACTAGTATGGTGAAACATGCTATCTCACGGTTACAGCATGGCCGTGCTCGAGACCAGTTTGATCTTCATGCAGAGCATATTATATATGGCAGAGACACATTGGCTCCACTCATTGCTCACCTCTTCAACCACGCATTGTCTAAGGGGTTCCCTGACTCGTGGACAGAGCACACCATTGTACCTATCCACAAGTCAGGGGATCCTATGGATCCTAACACATATAGGACCATCATGATTGGGCCAATTTTGTCCAAACTTTATGGCATGGTGATGGAGGAGGAGCTCAGCATGCTGGCAGAGAGAGAGAGTGCATGCGCACACCCGGACAGGCAGGGTTTAGACGAGCATTTTCTACCATAGACCACATCTTCACTCTCCGTTGTCTGATCAACCAGACACAAGTGAAGAAACAGAGATTGTACTGTTGCTTTGTGGATTTCCGCAAAGCCTTTGACACGGTTCCGAGAGAGAGACTTTTCAGACGCCTACTTGATCTGGGGGTGGATGATGACATGATGTGGGGTATTTATGCACTATATGAGCGGGTTACTGGCAGAGTCAGATGTCCGGGAGGTATATCAGATCCCCTTGTGAGCACCATTGGTGTGAAGCAAGGATGCCCACTCTCACCGACTCTATTTGGGCTATACATTGATGAGATAGCAGAGTTTATTCAACAGCAAGTCAGTGGAGGTATAGACCTTAGTGGAGCCACAGTTCATATCTTACTATATGCAGATGACATTGTGTTGGTCTCAGACTCAGCTCAGGGATTACAGCAACATTTATTAGCATTGGATGCTTTTTGCATACAGAGAGGCATGACAGTGAACCTTGGTAAAACCAAGGTTCTTATATTCCATACATCAGCTCAAATATGCAGACAGAGTATTTTCATGGCAGCAGGAGGGAGTATTGAGGTCACTGGATCATATGTATATTTGGGAGTCACCTTTACAACAGCTTCAGGGACTTTCTCGATGACACAGGCAGCTCGTGACCGCCTCACTAGAGGATACTCAGCATTGGCTCTTATGGAGCGACAGTGTCATCAGGCACATTTCCAGGAGCCCCGCACCAAGGGGTGGCTCTTTGATACTCTAGTCACTCCAGCACTGATGTATGGAGCAGCTATATGGGGGCCGGGCCTTGCCGATTATGTATGGACATTGATGGAGAGACCTCAGGTGATCATGATATCTAGATTGATTCGCAGCAAGGCCTCAGTCCCACATGACATTGTGCGAGCAGAGCTTGCCACACCGCCCATACTAGTCAAGGCATTATTTCAGACAGTCTGCTTCCTACACAGATTTCAGGATATGGACAGAGATCGCATTGCATATAGAGCATATATGGCATCTCAGGAGATGGCTCGAGCGGGGGATACCACATCATGGTATGCACAGACTAGAGCTTGGTGGACATTGATAGACTCCCACCTCTTCTATATGATACTCAGGTTCCCACTTACACCCTCTCTCTCTCTGAGAGGAACAGAGTCATCAGACAGGAGATATGGCATATTTATATACAGAGGACATGGGTCAGCCCTGCACAGCCACTGCCATCGAAGATGGCACATTATTATACACAGTTCTTGAGGATATCAGAGCAGGGATTCATAGAGATTCCGAGATATATGCAGATCTATATGGCACATCGATTGAGAGTTCTTATTGGACAGCTCAGGGTATCATCACATCAGCTTATGATTGAGAGTGGCAGAGCCAGTGGCATCCCGCGGGAGGAGAGGATATGCCCCCTTTGCAGATCAGAGGTGGAGAGTGAGGAGCATTTTGTTCTCAGATGCCCAGCATACTCAGAGTTGAGATCTAGATACACATTGAGCAGCTCACTTCAGGGATGTATGACTGATATGGATCAGAGATCATTTGGCCGTTTTCTAGGAGAGGCATGGCACATCAGAGAGCAGAGCACACAGTGGGTCCCAGTCAGAGAGGGGCCCACCCAGAACACTATTACACAGTTCTTTCAGACAGACAGAGTGAGAGCTACTGTACCAGCCTCCAGCCAGACCTCCGGGCTCACACTACAGCAGGCTGAGGACCAGCATACCCGACGCCGCACGAGGATCCGTGGGTTTCGGACCCCACAGCCACACCGACAGGAGATCCGGAGGATTCTTGATCTACATCGATAGCAGACTGAGATCCGACGACACTCGACACATTGGATCTCAGATCTCGAGTTTGCTCTTTCTCCACCGCCGATGTACCACATCCTGCATCCAGGAGGGATCACCTGCTATTAGCGACTTCGACGACTGCTACTATATCCCAGGATAGTATATCTCCCTGCATCTATTACATATACACATCGCACCATTTTATCATAGCCGACAGTTGTTCCCCTATCACAGCCGACATTTGTTCCCCTTTTGTAGCCATTATCTGGAGTACCAGAGCTACATACGCACATACACATACACGACACTTATCACACTCACAGCACCGTATTTTCAGTTTCCAGTTTTTAGCTTTTCATTCAGCACTTTTATTTTGGATAGCTGGACCTCATCAGTTGTATCACAATTTGTCTCATAGGCCAGTTTTGGTCTTTAGAAGACGTTAATATAACTTTCTTTCTTTCTTTCTTTCTCTCTCTCTCTCTCTCTCAAATGAGCAAATGAGCTCTCGCACCTCCTGTTCATGGCCTATGAAAGCCCTTCTCTACTGAGTTTCAATCTTTCCCCTTGCTTCCTTTTGATGCATTATACATTAAAGCTCTTTTTCTCTCCCTTTTTCCCTATTTGCATGTTTACAACAACACAAACCCTATTGTGTATAACCTTTTTTTTCTTGTTTTTTCTTTATCATAATGCATTCAAATCACAGCCAAATGCCTGCACTAATCTAATCTACTCATCTAGATCTAAGAAATTAAAAAACTTACTTGCTAAGGAGATTGAATACCTCTTCAAACTCCCTTTCTTCCCACCTATCTACCTCAAGCACTGGTTCGGGAAAAACCCTACAATACTTGATTCGAAGTCTGCAAGCACTCAAAGCTTGAATCCATTTCTCCCAGCAAATGGAACCAAAATCCTGGGAGCTTCTCACTCGACTGCCAAGACCCATCGACTACTTATTGTTTCAAGCATGTTTCAAGCCAAGTGCAATGGCTACCTCTCACATAGCCGTATGTGCTCTCACACCTACGAGTGTAGTGAGCTTACCTCCATGCTCGATCGATTTGCCTCCTCCCTCAAGCACTCTAGTAGCTCCACGATCTAAGGTGCAAGCTCGATCCCCAAGCTCCAAGCCCCATGCTCCATTGCCATGCATGAGACAAGAAAAGAAAAGAGAAGAAGAAGAAGAGAGGAGAAGATGGAGAGCTTCTCCACCGCGGTCCCTCACTCTCACACACTCACACCTTCACACTCCCTCTCTCAAGCACAAGCTCAAGCAAGCAAGAAGAAGAAGAAGAAGAGAAGAGGAGAGCTAGTTTTGGCCATACACAAGAATGAGCTTCTCTATTCACTTTTTGGCTTTTATACATGCCCTAATCCCTTTTGGACACCCACCCTTTTTTTACATGATCAGCCATTTTAGCCTAGGTCCTTTTTTTCTATTCACTTCTATTTACATCGTGGCTTCACCCATACCCACCTACTCTTTACAAATTGCATAGGAGGGAGCCTAGAGCTCTTTTACAAAGATTTAGGGGCGCTTTTGCATTTTAAAATGTGCCTCTTCCATTTTTGCACTCACCTTGGGTTTTTAAGGTGTCTTTGTGCTTTTGGCCTTTTTTCCTCTTATTTTTGCTGTCGGACTGCCTTTTTCCACTTGCCTTGTATTTTGAAATTTTCTTTTGCTTCCTTTTTTTTCTTGCCTTTCTTACACTGGGGTTAACAAGTTAGTTTAGAGGTCTCTAAAAGAATAAGCTCCAATTTTAGTCCACTGATCACAATGCTAAATTAACTTAAAAATCCTTATTTAAGAAATTTAAATATCATTATAGTGATAGAGCCTAGTTAAAATTTAAGGCTTTAATACCACATAAAACATAATTAATCTCCTAATCCCCTTAGGGAGGATAGTCCAGGGACCTCATCTAGGGACCAATCCTAGTCACCACCATTCATTCTAAGTTTGAGCATGCAGACTTTGATGATTGGGTTTCCTAGTCTACTCTACACGAGGAACATCCAACCTCATCCCATGAGGATCATTTATATGTTCCTCAATATACAACTACGATCTCTAGTAACAATCTAATATCAAGCTTAAAACGAATGTATTTTGTAAATCCTCCAAGGTCAAGATAAGGCCCAAGGGGTCCACCTATAAGAAATAATCTATATAACATGTGTTCAAAGAATATTAAGAAATACCCTTTCTTTACGTATTATAAGTCCTTAAAATTACCCATTTTACTTTACTAAACTTACAGATTTTTTTCAAATTGTAATGTTAAAATCTCTTTTGTAAATATAATCCTATAAATTTTACTAAATATAATACCCTTTCTTTTGAATTCACATGGTATCTTACATGTTTGCCAAACCCTTTTAGGGTAGGATAGCTAACTTATGGATCTACAAAAGCCCCATGAAGCCCTCCCACATTGCACCTTCTATAGTGCATGGCGACAAACTACTGATCATCATGCTATCTCAAGAATGGTGCATTTTCAATGTCTGCTACAATGTCAGCCTAATATTCCTCTAGTGTCCAAGTTTGACTTGATGTGCTGATGCACCTTCTTGAGCTGGGAAAGAAGTTCCTAGAAGAAATCAGGAGTCGATATGGCCTCCTTTGCTCACACTAGCTCCTCCAATGGAGGTAGGTATTGGCTTGCTATGGAGGTTGAAAGACCAAGATGAAAAAATGAAGCTTTTCTTGTGCACTTAGGTCCATAAGTTAGCTATCCTACCATGTTGAAATATCAAAGTGAGAGTAAGAGAGTGTGCACAAGAAGGAGAGAGAGAGAGCTCAAGTACAAGAAGAAGATCTTGCTTAATAAGTTGTTCACAAGTACAACTAGTACACTCTCCTCTACATTGAGAGTGACCTTTAGGCTATTTAAATAGCCTTTGGATGGCTAGGGTTAGGGTTTCCCCGTGCCCTCTAGTTCATTCACATCCAGCTACCCTTACTTGTGCCCACACCCTTTCACCATTCTAGGTGCACTAAACATAGTCCTTACATCTAGCCTTACCTAGTGCACTTGAGTGCACTTTGGTACACTTGCACTGACATTGACACTAGCACATGATATGCACTTGTGTGTGTGCATATACCCTTAGTCATCCTAAATCCATTACACATAAGCTTGCACTAAGCCTATCAATATGCACTAATATACTGCACTAGCGTAAACATATCCTTCCACTCTAAGCACACTACACAAGTGCACTAGCATATCACACTTGTGTGTAGTGCATGCACATAGTGCATATGTACAAGCACACATGAACAAGTGCACTTGACTAGCACCATTGTTGTACGCTTCCACAACTCTAGCACATTAATGTAGCTCCTAGTACACACACACCCACATGCACTAATCTTGTACACAACACACTTGCACTCGTGCACATGCATAGTGGACTAGTGCACTATACTAGCACACACACACTCGCAATAACCTTGCACAATATCCTAGTGTAGTATAACCACTTGCACTAGCATATATTGCATCCACATAAGTTAAATTATAGTGCACCACACTGTGTGCACTAACACATCACATGCCACGTGCACACACTAGTGCCTACCTAGTGCATATCACTTAGCACTCACAAGCACTAGCATGCCTCATTCTATGTCACCCCAATCTACTCATTCTTGCATATCTTGCACATAGATCACCACATTTAGACACTCTAAACCCCCTAGTGCACAACAATCATTAGGAAAAAAATGAACTCACAAATGGGCCCTTTAGCTCCCTCCTTAAAACAAGGAAAAGAGGAGAGAATAATAGTAAAATAATCCTCTTCACTCTCCACTTTTGCAATCCTGTTTGGCCTTTTTTATATTATCTACAAAGATATACTTAGATTCCTTCTCTCTCCTCATTCATTAAGTCTTTTTCGACCAAACTTTATATTAAAAAAGGAGTTAGTTACGGGAGTGTGGTGCTTCGTTTTCAATGAAAAATGATTAGTAGATACGAGGTAATTGATTTTTTAATCGAGAACAAGAAAAATGAAATTCTGAAAGTTCCTTTAAAGATATTTTGGGGATTTTTTATATTCTAGCTTTTGGTAAAAAAACAAGCCAACTAGTAAAATTTCGTGTTTTTTGGAGATGTTTTTGGAGGTAAAATAGAAACGTCTAAATAATGAAAAGTCTTGGACATCCCTACCCTCTGAGCTATTTCCCCCCATATCTATACTCTCTCATGGCTCTATTGTGACCTCTTTTCTATGTTTATGCAATTGTCATTAACAGAGTGAATTACTTACACCCTCCTTTCCATTGGCACCTTTGTGTGCCCCTCTATGCATCTTCACTTTACCTCCTGTGACAACCAAGTAGGATCCCCTTTCTATTAATAGTAAAATGAATACATGAAAGAAGGAGCTGCATATTAAGGTAGAGATTGAATATGCCCCATTATTCAAAAGAACCCAACGTACCAATGTCAACCCTCAGGTTTTGCAAAGTTATAGGCAAATGGGATTGAAACATGTAGATTTGTGGGTTGATGGGGGAATCTACCCAATTGACCCCTTAAACAATAGACCTCCAACTTTCTCAGGAATCACAAATTTGCTGAAGTATGTGTGCGAGTGTGAAAATGGGTTGCTCAGTTATACTAGACGGCTCAATGATCAAGCGTTCAAAGTATTTACAACTTGCCAAGCAACCATAAAAAATTGCCATGATGTGATCGCTGCACATTAACTTCATATACAACAGCTCATAGGACAAGTGGTATATCTGAATGACACTATAATTCAACAAAACAATCAAATTATTTCAATGCATGGCACTATCCATGACATTGGTATCTCATATGAGGAGGCAAAGGCACAATTGGACAACTTGAGAAAGATCAACAGCAAGCTAACACAGGAGCGCAAACGAAAGAAGAAGCCAATCAATGAGTTAATTGTGAATAGCGGCCAGTGGAAGCGACATATCAATGCATGTAAGGTAGCTCAGAAAGAGAACCTAGGTGAGTGTGAGATTGGATCATGCATTAGCAGATTGCTGAAGGCAAGTACATTGAAAAATGCTTTGAGCAATGCTAAGTTTAAGGTTGTGAAGGAAAAGGTGATTGAGTGCACATTAAAAGATGTGTCAAATGAGTTCTCACCTATGGATGCACAATCTATTTGTGACAGGGCCAATATTAGCACAATGACTTACTCAAAGATATTCAAAGGTGTGAAGGTTGGGTTTGGTCATGTGCTGAAGAGAAATAGAATCGTGCCTCTTCCTCAACCTTCAAAGTTAATAGAGGCTCAACGGCAACTTAATACAAAGATTTTGGAGCTGATAGGAGATCCCATACATGTTCAATATGTGAAAACACTAAAGGTTGGGACCAAAAATACATATGAGGTGAAGTTCACCAAACTCAACAATTACTCTTTAGATTTGTATAAGGTGCAGTCGGCAATGGTAATGTACTACAATGTGTTTGTTGAGGAATGTAATGGTAAATTGTAGTTTGTTATAAAATTAGATGAAAGTGAGGTCGTCAAAGGAGTAAAGCTTGAAAGAGTTAGTGTAACTCTGATGAATAGAGCTTTACAATTCGTTAAGAATAACCCAGGGAAATTTAGTGTTCAATCTGAGTGCCATGTGTGGTGGCTCGCTGCATTTGAAGTTCCTAAGGAAACATTTGAGGTGCTGCAGCTGTTCTTTATGTGCACACAAGCATTCCAAGCATCATTGATCGTCAGGAACATGGTGAGATGCTCTTAGTTGAAGGGTATGGTCAATACTTGGTTGAATGGCATCTTGCAGGAGACTTGAAAACTTTAAAATGCATGTGTGGAATCTCCAATGCTCTTAGTTGAAGGGTATGGTCAATACTTGGTTGAATGGAATCTTGTAGGAGACTTGAAAACTTTAAAATGCATGTGTGGAATCTCCAATGGTGCAAATATAAAGAATCCATGCCTATATTGCTTGACAGAGAGAGTGGAAGGAAAGGACGGAAAGAAGAACTGGCAAAGGGTGACAAGTTCTTCGCCGAAGCGCAATAGAGAAGATCCTACTTGGAAGCCCATCTTCAACATTCCATTGGATCGTATTCACATTTGTTCATTGCATGATTTTGTTAGAATCATGGAGAAACTTGTATATGGATACATTTGCTTTGCTTATAGAATGCAACCAGAAAAAGAAGCCATTGCAACAAGTAGAAATGTGGAGCGAGTGCTATCAGAAATTGGGCTACACAAGCATCAAGTGACGATTGAAAAAGATGAGAAGAGATCATGAAAATTTGGTAACTTGCCAAAAAAGCCTTGCTTTGGAGGAGAAAGGCTAGGAAGTTTCTCTTAGTACCCATCAATGAGGAAGGGAATGTCATGGTTCGTAGGCCGCAAGACTATGATGGGTGAAAAAAGTTATATTTTGCAGTTCCTGATCGAAGTAATGGAGGAAAAACAAGATTGGCCAAAGCTTAGGTTTGGATAAGTCTTAACAAATTGGCTCCCTTACTTTGCAAGATGGTGTTTAACAATGAAGATAAGCAAGATTTTATCAATGATATGCATAGCTTCTACGAAAACATGGTGGAAGCATGGGGCAAAAGCTCTATCACACGTTACATGGTGCGTACTAAGTTAATATTTTAAAATTGTATGAATTGTATAAACTATTGAGTATAGTTTTACTCATGTGTGATATGTGTCTTTGTGGCATATCCTTGAGACACATGGGCCATACTTTGCAGAAAAGAGAAGCATTGGAATTTGGTCCACACAAGGGATGGAAAATTCACATTGGATAGCACGTGGTGTATACCAAAGAAAATCTGATCATGGTGGAGGGGTGAATGGTAGCAATCCAATGATCCAATTGCTATCTTGGTGGTATAGGATTATAGTAACAGATAAAGCTAAACTCTCACAAAAGAGAACAAATGAAAGTGCTGATGAATCGGTTGCAGACATGATGGAATCACGTCGTGTCACTAAAAGAGTGCATTATGAAGGCTCAAGTGCCAAAGAAAACCATGCCAAGTGGCTAGAAACAAGGCTTCGACAAGGCAATAAATGGGTTCAAAGAGAGCTAAGATAGTAAGATGAACAATGTGTTCAATGTGAATGAAATTCATAGTTTAAGAGAGAAAGAGAGAGTGTGCATCTATGTGAATGAGTCTTACAGTTTAGGGTCATATAAAAGAGGGTTTCACTTTCTATCTTATTCATTGAGTTCTCACATCTCTTATGCAGGAAAGATGGCTAGGTCTAAGGTAGTTGCAAATAAGCTTCTGCTCAGAGCCCCATACCGTGTTCAGCCCCTTGGAGCATTTACTAGCTCAGATGCACCCCCTTCTCAACCTAACCCACCTTCCTCAAGCCGCCCTCACAAGGGTACTCCTTAGCATCCCCACAAGAAATGCAAGTGGGAGCTAGGTACAGTGGCCTTGAGAGAAATTAGGAGGTATCAATGCTCTTTTGATCTCATCATTCTGAATGCGAGCTTCTCAACACTTGTTTGTGAGATTGTGCAACATCTCTACTGCACAAAAAGCAGGAGGTGATTTTTGGCACAAGGTCAGGATAGACCTGATCGCTTCACAAAAGAATGTCTTCATGCTCTACAGTGTGCTACAGAGGCCTTTTTAGTTGACTTGATGACTGATGCTTAGCGTTGTGCAATACATACGAAGCGCATCACTGTAACTCCCAAGGACTTCCAACTTGTAAGAAATCTTCAAGCAGTGAAAGATGCATTCGTTCTAATGGATTGAACACAGTTTGTAATGTTATATTTTTTGGCATAGTGTTATCCTTGTGCATTGGACATATGACTATGTCCTAGTGCAAAACTATTGTATGCGTTCTTAAAATATGAATTAAAATTTTACACTTGTCCTTCGCTCTCAACTTTGACTGTGCATCTTCGCTATATGTTCAATTCTTACTTACAATTTTTGTTAGCATTGTCAATTTCAATAGGAAAAACATGTAAAAATTTATCATTTCTTGTTGTAAACTTTACTCATGATGCCTCTGTATAGTCTATGTGGTGCGAAGTTTCTAAGGGCAAATAGTTGCGATGTTGATTTCTCAATTGTCAATCCATCCATATTTTGGTGTGGAATAATTTTTAAAATACTAAACTGTATCAGAATGCGACGAAACTTCACACATGGACTTGTTAGGTGGCCAAGAGCCCAAATTATTATTATTTTTTTTTTAAATGCCTACAAATCCTTGGTCTGAAGTCTAGTGTCTGGAGCCACTTTTTTGCCATCTCCTGGCCACCTAATGAGTGCGCGTGTGAAGTTTTATCGCATTCCAATAAAAGGTTATGGATTTACGATCACACAATGGATAGTGCATATGAAGCTGCATTAACCCAGTTTTGGGGTTTAAATGGGTTAAAAGCTCATTCGTCTTCTCATTTTCACATCTTGCTTTCTTTGTTTCCTCCATTTTCACATCCCCAACCTTTGTCTCTTCTCCGTCTTGCCCTCCTCGAGCTTACATGGCACACACCAAGCAAGCATGTCGCCGTTTCGACCCCAGGAAGACCTCACGCCAAGGCCTACCACCTAGAGCACAAGGTGGAGCCTCCTCTAGTGCAGCAACAAGTGCTCCTCATATAGCACAAGGACCATCACAGAAGAAGAGGAGATGGAAACCGGGCACTATCGCCCTTCGAGAGATAAGGAGAATTCAACGCGGATATGAGCTTCTCATCCCGAAAAGTTCTTTTCATAAGTTTGTTTGGGAAGTCATGCAAGACTTGGAGGTGAAAGGGATGGGAAGATTTTGGGTGCGAGTGCGGGATGGCCCACCACTAGGAAGGTGGACTGGTGCAGCTATGGAGGCCCTATAAACAGTTGGAGAGGGGTTTCTCATCGACTTGTTTGATGATACACAACTTGTATCCATCCATGCAAAGTGTGTCACAATCATAGATAAAGACATGAACTTTATCATTCGGCTTCAACACGGCAAGGGGACTCTGCCATAGGTTACTAGATTAATGATGCAAGGTTTTGTAATGAGTGTTATAGCACCATAACATCTTGGAAGGCCAAAAAATTTTGTATACTCTGCCACATTGAAATATTTATTTATATATACATAATATCTCATGTGATGTGTACTGAATTCAAATAATTGAGTAAAGTTTTGTTTTGTTTCTTGAAATGCACGACTCTTAATTTTTGTTTAATGTACGAACGCATCGAAAGTAGTAATATGTACAGATACAAGTTACGTTATTGCTTATGCACAATCGCAAGTGTAGTACTATGTGTTGAATTATGTTAATGTATGCAAATGCATCATTCATGTACCACACATTATTATTACACTTACACAATCACAAGTGCAGTACTATGCATTGAATTATGTTAACGTATGCGAATACGTCATTCACGTACCACACATTATCGGCACACTTATACGAACCACATATTTATTTAATAAATATTTATTTATAAGAATAAATTAAAATATCTTATATTCATCAAGAAAAATATATGTGATGGCTACTAGTGATGGTAGATACAAAAAGCCAATAGCCAACAAGAACTCTCAATTGTTCCTTGGCTTTTTCATCGGTGGAGAGGAGAGGCCAGCTTCCGATGAAAATATAAGTTCCTTGTTTGCTTCAAAAATGATACGCTCCCCCTTCAGCTCTTTCTCCAGGAGAAGCGGATCTGACACTTTAGCAAGGTCACCTAATGTAGCAAGCACACACATTGCTCTACCACACGTTTGGTCAAATAAGTAAAGAAGCTTTGATCGCTTGATTAGCACCATCTTCTCTAGATGTCACAGGTATCACTTGAAAAGGTCCAAACTTGGTCAAAGCTCGAATTTTCATGATTATTTCTTGACCTCCTGGTGAGCACTTCTTATGGAAGACCACCAAGTCTACAACAAGGTTGCCAATGTACTCCTTCAGAGCTGAATCCTTCCGTTGATCCACATGTCGAGCTCCTCCTTGCCTTGATGCAAACTCATCTATGTATAGTATGTCTTGAATGACAAAGTCAAATCAAACAATATATTTAACGACTAACCTAGAGTTATCAAAAAGTGATGAAACTTGATGGTAGTGGAGCCCCAAGAGGAATACCAAGGAAAAGGGAATTCTCTTGCAAGAAAATCTATCTTGTAACACTAACAAGATTTTATTTCATTCTTTTGATCAACAACACAAAGAAAACAACAAATCTTCACACATCATCATAGTAGATTTCTCCCACGGATTTGATAGAATCAACCATAATCTTCAACATCTTCATAGAATCCATCAATATAACAAAGAACACAAAATAATACACCATCTTTGAATGGAAATCAATCACATAATATTCATCCTCAATGTCTTCATAGTTCTCTCTCTCAATCTCTCATATACAGTTACACTGTTTTGATAGAATTTACTATCTCTGGCTCTCTCTCTCTCCATCAATAGTACATCATCTCCTCACTACAATACTCTCATAATAACTCTCAATAATCCTTCTTAGGTCGTGGATGCACCTCCCAAGAGGTATGTCTGATATGAAGAGTCACCAGAGCCACTACAGTGTCTTTTCACAGCTCACTACTATCACTGTCACTTAGTCTTCTCTTCAGTCTTCAGTAGCTGCTTCTTCCACTTATTTTAGCTCTTTTGAACTTAGATTCATCATTTTCAAATGTTACAAAACTTTCCCAAAGTCACACATACATTCTACAGAATACTTATAGAAGGTCTACAGAATAGTTACAATACAGCACCAGAGCAGCTACAGCACAGTTACAGTACAGAGACAGAGTAGAGACAGAGGCCCTACAGAAGGTGATTAGAACCTCATAACTCATACTCAAATCATTCCAAACTATCAAAAACTATTCAATAAGCTTTTAAAAGATCTCAATCTTCATCAATCATCAATCCATGCTTCATACAAAAGATAACCAGAATAAAACAGAAGCTATACAGAAGGTATACAGAACCAATCAGAACCTCAACAGAACATCATAGAACTTCATATCTCCATTGAGAATCATCATGAACCTTCAAAACATAATCAATATCATCCAAATTACTCTCAAACATTTCCATTAACAACCATACATCACTCTAAATCCATAAAAAATCAATCATTCAGACCTCAAAAACAACAAACATCAGTCAAAAATCCAATATTTTTCCACTCTCAACATATCCCCACACTTAGAAAGGAAGCGTCCTTGCGACCTAAGGAAAAGAAGAATATAAGTTCATTAAAGAGCTCAATTTTATCTTCCGTAGGGTCTTCAATAATCTCGCCAAACCACAACCCCAACTTATCACATGTATCTGATAGAAAAAACTACTAAATGAAAACTTCCATTATTCAATAACTCATCTGATTAATCATTTAAAAGCCATAACAAATTTGTAAAGGATATGAGAGGTTTTCTTCAGCTTTCCACCATAGGCTTTCCATCCACCATCACCATCAATAGTTTGAAAAGAGCTCTCGAACAAATTATTCTCAATCAGCACGAACTCATCACATACAATTATTACAACACATACACAAACACTAACACAACCATCTGAATGACACCTCCAAAAAGAGATATATATCATTAAGAATCTTCCAAAATACATTGCAAAGGCATCAATGAAGATGATCCCTTTTGAAGGCTTGGTGGTTTCGAAAGCGATCCATGGAGAAGGATTCATCTACAAATGTCTTTGGAGGATTTTGAAAGAATTGCAGGCAGCACATCCTTTCTAGCAAAACAAGGTATCTGCTAGGTAGACATAGGGCATGAGAATACAGGACATTCGACTGGTGGGAGTCAATGTTCACATTGACATTCATACAAAGCTTTGGAATGGCCTTTTGATCATTATGGGAATGCCTATGCATGTATGCTAGATACCAAGCAAAATGAGCTGTCAATCTCACTGAAGGATCTAGAGATTGTGAATATTGGTGAGAAAAATGAATGTAGTTCTGGTATGCTTGACTAGCAGTTGTCCAATCCCCTGGAATTATTGGCCAGTTTATCTGAGGTCCTGTAAGAGAATCAGTCGAGCTCCATCCTCTTCTTCTGGGAATCTACTGATCAAACCCTTCATATTCACTAACCAACTGAGGGGGTTGAGAGATTGAAGTGGTAGGAGATGGAAGTGGAATAAGTAAAAGATGATGAAGAGATGGGTAGGAAAAATCATAAAAGGAGGAATAAGTTAAAGAAGGAGTGGCTGAAAATTTTAGGGAATCAGTTAGGAAGGGTGTTAATTGATAAATAGGAAAAGTAGAATGTACATGGATAGATGAAGAAGGGCATGGTGGAGAAGGAGAAAATACTCTATCCTTGATAAAAGAACAATAGGTAAATATGGGAATTTGAGGAAAAGATTGAGGTTGGAAGAGAAGGGGTAAGATTGCTGTTGAATTGGTTTGATAAAGGGAAAAATAGGTATCATAACGGTGAGCCATTTGTTGGTACAATAGGCTAGGAACACAGGGACCTAAGATAGATATTCTCTGATAGGCATAAAAAAAGGTTGAATCAAATGGATGGGTTTTGGAAAGGTGAGCTAAGAGATCCACCCTCAGTTGGTTAGTACTCTGTACATAGGTATAAGCTGTGTTCTGACATTGATTCAGGACCACAGAATCAATTATTGTGCTAGGAATTATCAGGGCAAGTAGCCACTTTTGAGGAGTAACTCTGGAACATATCATCTATTCGCAACTCCAAATAGTTGACATACAAAACAGCTTGCAAAACCACATCTCCCACATACCATGCCATATCTACTTCATCTGGAATCAACAGATCTCCCCGTAGATACATGTATGATAGCAACATGGTATCCGTCGTCACAACATCTTCAAACACCATACAGACCACTTCTGTTAGTAACTCAAGAGACCAAGCCCCACTCCAACCATCCTCTGGAAGAGCAAGATCCATCGTTGAAAGCTTCATGTAAAAGGACAACTTTTGGAATTGATAGTGGACAAAGAAAGAATGGTCCCGAGGAACATATTCCTGAAAATGCTCAAATATAGACCATAGCAGATCCATCCTGGACTGTAATCTTTCCACTTTATCTTGAAATAATGGATACAAGGTAGCCTGTCTTTGGAGAACTGCCAAGTCCTGCATAGAGAGAGAAGGGATCAGTGGAACATTAGGGCTTGGAGGAACAAACCGTGACTATGTCAGTTGGTCTTGCAACTGCTTGATTTGGGAAGCTTGTGATTCCACTATGTCATGAGCAGTCTGTAAGGCTGAGAGTTTTACATCTAAAAGAGTCTGAAACTCTTGAGCTTCTTTAGACATTTTCTTCTTCTCCTCTTAGATTTTAGTGACCTCTAATTGAGCCTCTGTTAACTGAATCTTCAAAGAAGATATCTATTCTCTTTGGGTCTCAATCATTTGGGTTTGTTGCTCCATCTACTTAAACAGATCTGCTACTGTGTCTTTAGCAGAGGCTAACTCTGATATTGCCTTATGCAATTGGTCTTTGGACTGCATCAGTTCTTCATAAAAGGAAGCATACATTTGTTAAACACAAGCTGTCACACTGAAAGTTCAATCAAACTCTGGATGTCTTTACACAGAAATGGAATGGTATCTCTCGATACTAGACTATTCAGTGAAGGGGCTGATATGTCCAAGGAACCCTCTCTATGTGCTCTGAACAGGTTGTTACATGTGAGATAAGCAGGGAGGTCACTGCTAGATGTAGCAGGAATTGTGATTGAAGGAAGAACTGAAGGAGCTTTATCTGCCACACGCTTTAAGCGCTTTTGTTGAATGACCAATGGAGGAGGAGAATCAAGATCCTCTATATCAATAGGTTCTGACTCTTCTGAAGGTGGTAGAGGAGGTACTGGATCAGATGGAGGAGGTGGAAGCACACCCTTCTTTAGGCCTAAGTATGTCAAGAAAGCATACAGGTATGATCCATATATGATGTTTGTGACATTTCCTCTGGTTACTTTGAGGAAATGTTTATCCATCTTTGTAAGTAGGTAAGTGCTTCAATCAATAGTCACTCCTTTTAACACCATCCTGGAAGCTGTAAAGAGCTCTTTTAACAAGTAATGGGATGGTGTTTTGGCAGGCATAAACCTGTCTTGGAGAAATTGACAGACTAACTTCCACACAAGATCAGTGTGATCATGGAAAAAGAGACTCCTGAAGTGTTGATCACTTTCTTGACATCCATAATTTCCTGGGTCTACTTTTGTAACATCTTGAAAATCTCATCGTTGGAGAATAGTTGTCTAACTGTAACAAAGGGCTCTCCTTTGTAGGGAAGAGACAAAGCCTTTCCTAACCCTCGAGGTGTCAATATCATGGAAGCACCATGGATCAGTCTCGACTTCTTGCTGTATGAGGCAAGGAATGCATCACACAAGGATGGATCATTGGGAATCAAGGAAAATGAAGCAGCCACGAAAGTCGTAAGTCTTGCTTTCGCTATAGGCTCAAAAGTTAGTAGGAAAGAGTAATCCTTACTAACCAGTGGGATATACTGGATAGGAGGAGGAGCGTGAGGCGCCATTTAGATGGAAAACACACACACCACAACATAGACAGTCACAAAGAATGCCTGCAAAACAACCAAAGGGCTATCAAAAAGTAAGCAATCAAAATAAGAAGGACACATGTACATAGACGTAGCTAACCCATTTACTACCCCAAACAACCCACATCCTAGAAAAAATTCGACATGACCTCTACACATATGCGACCGAAAACTTCATGCGATGCAACAAACAGGCACCCAAATCCCTGTATCAGGCAAGAAAGAAAGAACTACACACCGTGCCCGTAATCATAACACATAGACAAATCATAATACCATAAAAATGTAAATCAAGACCGGACCATAACCTTGACCACCATCAGTGTCAACTAAAAGACGTTTACGTGCCCATCCCACGAAGCGTGTTTATTAAAAAGGGAAAAAAAAGTACAGTGAGGGGGAATTATTTTAATGAAGGGTTCATGTTAAGAAATTATTAACAATGGGTGACATTTTATTAGGTTATAAACATTAATAAGAAAATGGTGGTTCCTTCTTAAAATTTTAATTGCAATTTATTAGGGTGAAACGGTGCTTTATCGCAACCCGGACTACGATTCCCAGACTGGGTCTCTAAATGCAAATTCCTTAATTAAAAATTAATAGTGATGTGGAGCACTTTTTTGCCATTGCGTGTTTTTTTGTGATGGTTGGTTCATTTTTATTACAAATTAAGGTGCCTCTTAAGCGTAGGTAGCATGTGTAAAGTGAACAGCTGGTTCATTTTTAAATTATTAAATTGTGTGTTTAGAGCAAATGCGCGTGGAAAAGATGTGTGAATAAATAGTTTATTTAAGCAATTAATTGTGGTTAAGGGGATAATGAAAATAAATAAAACTCACAAAAAAAAAACCTAGTAGGGGTGTGTATGTAATGGATTGAAGGCGCACGGAATAGTCTCCCAAAACCAATGAATCCAGTCAAACAAAATCAAAGACCACTGTGAGACTGAACAAAAAATAAAACATCTTAGTGTTTTTGTTGATTTTTATTTTATATTTTGTTGATTTTGTATGTTACGTGTGTTTATTTTGTGTATATTATTTGGCTTGAATAATTTGTTTTGTTATTTTATTGTGTGTATTTTTTTTTGAATTATTTTTATTTGAAATAAATAATAAAATCAGGATATATAACACATGGATATGTTATAAAGTGTAAGAGTGAATTTTCAGCCATTTAGCAAGTGTCCACAATGTATGTTAAGTCAGCCATGATTTTCAGCTGATTTGTAGGATTTTAAATGAATTTTTATGATGTGTAATATTAAAATTGGGGTTTTTTTACTTCAAATAATATTTTTACATTTTATAGAAATATTTTGTTAATTGAAAAATTAGTGAAAAAAGGACAAGTGAAATTTATCCATTTGTTATGTACTTTTGAATTAATTTTTAGATTTTTAATTTTTTGAAATTTATTTGTTTTAATTTCCACCTTAAAAATATTCCAAACAATTGCAGAGATATTGGTAAGTTTTCAAAGATTTTTTTGTAATTTTTTTATTTTAAATGAATTTTTGGAATCAACTAAATCAATTAAATGAGGTAAATCAAGGTAGTTGGTTAAGTGAGGTCAAGTCAGGTCAATTAAGTCAGGTTAGTCTTTGTAGGTCAATTAAGTCAGGATAAGTCAAGTCTGGTCTGGTTAGGTTAGTCATGGTTGATTAGGTTAGTCTGAGTCAGTCGAGTCTAGTGAGTTTAGGTAAGTTAGGTTAGTCTAGTTTAGTTAGTCTAGTTAGGGTAGTTAGTCAAGTCCTAACTAGATGTGGTTAGACTAACTAACCAGGGTTAGTTAGGGGATAGTCAACTAACCATGGTTCAGTTAGTGGGGTGTAAACTAACTAGGGGTTAAGTTAGTAGGGTGAACTAACTGGGGTAAGGTTAGGGGTCAACTAACCCTAGGGAGGTTAGTGGTGGGAACTAACCCTAGTGACGTCAGTGATACGAACTATAGTTAGGTTAGGAGGTACTAACTCTAGTTAGGTTAGTGGGGACTAACTCTAGTTAGGTTAGTGGGGAGGGGTCAACTAACTAGGGGTGAGTTAGTAGAGGGTTAATTAACCAAGGGTTAGGTTAAGGGGTGAATTAACTGTAGTTAAGTAAAAACTAACTGTAGTTAATGAAGAGGTTAACTAATTGTGGTTAAATAAAAACTAACTGGAGTCGGGTTAAGACTAACTAGGAGGTGGTGGGGGAGGTGGAGGTGGGAGGAGGAGGAGGAGGAGGAGGAGGAGGAGGAGGAGGGAAAGGGAGGTGGAGGTCGATGAAGGCGTTGGAGGGAGGGCATTGGAGGTGCTGGAGGGCGCTGGAGGCGGTGGAGGGAGGGCGGTGGAGGCCAATGAAGGCACTAGAGGCCGATGACAGGCAAGGGAGAGAGAGGAGGAGGAGGAGGAGGAAGGAAAGAGGAAGGAGAAAGAAGGAGAGAAAGGGAAGGGGAAGAAGGAGGGAGGAAGGAGGAGCGAGGAAGGAGGAAGCGGCATGACAAGAATAGATAAGTATTTGTTTTTTTTTGTTTTAAAGAAAGAAATTAAAATAACTTTTTTTTGTTATTGCTGGTGTTTTATATATATAGATATATATAGAGATATATATATATATATTCTATTTCTTTCTTGGTGCTTTTTATTTGTCATTTTTTTCTCATTTTCTTTTTTTTTGTGGTTTTTTTGTTGTTTTTTTTGTGTTTGTTTTTTTAATTAAATTGGTTATTTTTCTATTTGTTATTGTTATTGTTAATAATTATTATTATTATTATTAGTATTATATTCATTTATTTTTTGTTAAAGGAAAACTAGAAAAATAAAATGAAAAAAAAGGAAAATGGAGGGCAAGAAACACACCCCCGGCCAGCACGCATGTGCGGGCGGATATTTTTTTTTTTGCAATGACGGGGTCAAATGGGCAGGGACGGTGACGCGCAAGCCACGAACGCCATGGGGACATCCCAAGGCGCATAAAACCAAAAACAAGCTCGTTCACGTGCGAGGCGAGAAACGCGGTTAACAGGAAAAATGAAGAAAAATTAATAAAATCCAAACCATTTGTCAGATCAAAAATCCGTAAAAAGGAAAAATGTGTCAGGAGACGAGGAGAAAATTTTGGAAACATGCAATACAGGTTCTGGGGCAAAATCAGGGTGTTCACATGGAAAAATGCAAAAATCAACCCCGAAAACACATATGGGTATTAATATCGAAAAATCAACACATCGAAATGAAGTGCAAAAAGAAGAAAAAGTGTGTAGAACAATGTGTCCAACAACCCTATTATGATAAAACAAAGTTTCGAGAAAGATAGGACGCGTTCATATGGAAAAAACCCCAAAAATGGGCCCGAAAGGGGACTTGGAAATTAATACGGGATGAATCGTGCGTTGGAATAGAGAATAATAAAAAGAAAAAATGTCTCAAAGAAAGGGATTCACAGGGTTGGCACATCAAAATGCAGTTTGGCGAAAATTAGGATGGGTTGACGTGGAAAAAACACAAAAAATGCATCTGAAAATACTTGGAAAAATTAATAACTAAAAATCTAGCAGTCAGAAGAGGGGGAGGAAGAAGGAAAAAGTGGGGGAAAGGCTGGCAGGACACGATTGTCAAATCAAACTAGAATTCGGGTGAAAATAGGGCACGTTCACATGGAAAAATGTGAAAAATAGGCACGAAAAGAACTCGAAAACCCAAAAAATTTAATAACGGATGAACCGTGCATCGGAATGACAGGGAGTAAGGAGGAAAAATGTCAAGGGGAATGGGTAGGACAGGCTTGACATATCAGATCCTGGTTCCGAAGCAATAAAGATGCGTTCACATGGAAAACCGTTCCATTTACGAGAATTGTTTCAAAAATTACTAACTTGAGAATTGTGTGTTGGAACAGGGGTCGGTAAAAAGAAAAAATAGGCAGTTCGAAGGGATGAACAGGGCTGTAAGGCTGAACTGGGATTTCAGTGAATGTAAGGTCTGTTCGTATGAAAGAAACACAAAACAAGAATAAGGGCAAACGGTCAAGAAACAACCCCGAGGACAAGGTGAAATAGAACAAAAGGGTGGGGAAGGGACCCCATCAGGGTAAAATAAAATCACGGCATAGATGCATGATCAAAACAGGGTATATGCATGGGGGTATGCAACATAGACGCGCAGGGACACGTCCCCACACTTAAAACCTTAGCAAGAAGGGTAAACCAAACATCAAGGACTTGGTACCTCACATCAGACCAACCTGACGTCCCCACACTTAAGACATGACCATCACTGAGAAGCAGAAGGTGTAGGGTTAGAAAAACTTGGCCCATATTGCCGAGGAGGAATGTTGACTATCGAGTTTGCGTCTGGTGTCGTCGTCGATTGCAGGAGGTAACAAGGTATCTTCACAGCACTCGTCCAATGTCCTTTGTGGCAGGGACCATGTGGCAGTACCCAGGGAGGTAGCTGGTTGAAGGAATCACAAGAAATTCGGTAATGGCGAGGGATATTGCACTCAACTCACGATCACTCAAATGGATTAAAAGAGCAGGCACTCGCCCCAGACTAACATCACTCGAGAAAATAATGATGACACCCATAGCTCACACCCGGTTTAGGAATCAACAAGGGGATGGTGCGAAGAGAGTATGCGAGGGTGCATAATTGATGGTGCATCAGTGCATCCAACCCCCTCTGACATAGGTGCAAGGAGAAAGGCCAGGGAGACTTGTAGCGCAGTGTATAGAACATAGTGATGTGTCTTGTGTTGGTGGCAGAAACCCTTCCCATGGGTGCATAGGGAAACAAGAACGTACCTGACTCCAAGGGTCGTAACGTCCCTCAATCCTCACCTCTTAAGAATTGATTGAAGAACATCAGTCACATTATTTAGCCCACCCTCTATCTCACGCTCTGTTGAAAGATACAGAGGGCAACCCATTCCTGAAACCCATTGATGATTTTCTTTACCGTCACTTGTGCAGAGGTTGTATGCCTTGTGCGCAATTGATGGTGCAATTGTGCATCCCATCCTGTGTCGACATACAGTGCAAGAAGAAAGGCTAGGGAGCCTTATAGTGCAGTGCACAGGAATAGGTCATGCTTTGTGCATTGAGAGGCCCATCCCTGCATGCAACACTCCGTTCACACATCTCACCTCTCATTTGATTTAAAGGGAAAGACTGGTCACTCACCCCACCCTCTATCTCACGCTTTGATAGATACAGAGGGCAACCCATACTCACGTCCCCATCCTGTTAGGATGAAAGCTCGCATCACTCAAGGGGTTCGTGATGAAGATCATGTCGGCTGTTGTTGTCATGAGGATCTTGAAGACGAGGCGTACCTAGGGAGGCAGCCAACAAGTCTCATAATTCAAGGACTTGTAAGAAAGGTCATCTATTAGAAGGACAGACGGACTGATATTGTAGAGACAATGCACCAAGGGAGGTGGCTTCAATTTACTTTCTGAAGAGGTTCTGCTGGTGATGAGTCAGCTATCCTGAACTGTGGGGTGTTACCACCTTTTCCACAGTCAGCTTCTCGCCCAAGGGCGTTTTCACCTTTTCTTGGAACAAGGCCTGTTATGACAGGGAATTTCTTCCTTTTCTCCCATAATAGTTTTGTTTGTTTTTTCTTTTCTTTTCTTTTTCTTTTTCTTTTCCTTGTTTTTATTTGTGTTTTTTTTTTCTTTTCTTTTTTTTTTTCTTTCGGTGAAAAAGAGAATGGTAGAAATACCATATGCTAGGACCAACCTCGCCACCGTTGTTGGATCAGACGAGAAGAGAACAAGCTCGGGTTGAGATGTTTCTACGAAGGGGTAGTAGAACGAGACTGCCTCATGAGGAGAATCATAATGGCTATCAGAAGCACGACAAGAAGGACAGTGCGACGCCCAGAAGGAAAGGGGTAGGTCGATTGTGATTGTCAAGTTCCCCAGGGAGGGACGTACTTCTTCAGGCGATAGCCATTGATGAGGAAAGGATCATCAGAGGCATCAATGGTCTACACCTGAACAGAGCCGTTTTAGGATTGACAGCCAGTACCTTGTATGGGTCCATCCACAGTTATTGAAGCTTGCCAGGAAACTTGCCAAATCTCGAATCATAGGCTAGAACAAGATCACCTTCTTTGAACTCCTTGTGCTTAATGAAACTATCATGATAGGCCTTGTGTCGCGCTTGAGTAGTTTCCATGCACTGTAAGGCCATCCGCCGTATCTCATCCAAGCATTCCAAGTGCAGGAGATGGCATTGTAGTGACTCGTTATCTCCCAAGCGTTCTTTAACTGCCACTCGCAAAGAGGGCAATTCCAGCTCAATAGGGAAGACAGCTTCTGTACCAAACACTAGCTCGAAAGGGGTCTGTGCTGCCTTATGGGAGGTTCTGTACACCCAAAGGGCCTCTATAAGTCGATCATCCCAGTCACGACGATGTGAGGCAATCGTTCTTGTCAGAATTGAGCAAAGGATGCGATTGGTGACTTCAACTTGGCCGTTGGCTCTAGGGTAATAGGGAGTGGACTTGCGATGGCGGATCTTATATAGTTCCGTTAGATCTTCAATAATTTGTTAAGGAAATGAGTACCTTTGTCACTTATCAGCTCAAGTGGACTGCCAAAAGGGGTGATAATATTCTCGTACATGAATAGGACTACGCTATTACCATCATCCCGCTTCAGGGCTTTAGCTTCACACCACTTTGTGACATAATCCGTACATATTAAGATGTATCTGTTCTGCTTCCGTCTAGTAGGTGGATCAATGGGACCCACAAAATCAATCCCCCACTTCTCGAACGGCTTTAGCGGAGAATGGGTTGTAGTGGCATGGCACTTGTTTTGGTGGGTTTCCCCATCCATTGACAAGCATCACATCTCTTGCAGTAATCGTATGCATCCTTGTGGAGGGTCGGCCACCAGTATCCTACTAGCAGAGCCTTCCTGGCTGTCGCTTCTCCTGCAAAGTGTCCACCACATGGTTCGTCATGGCATGCTTTCAATACTATTTCCATTTCATCCCCTACAACACATCTTCACAATATTCCATCTTTGTCTTTCTTGTACAGTGCACCGCGTAGCAAGGTGTAGGGGGCTGATTCTAACAAAAGCTTCTTCTTCTCACGGCTTGAGATGCCAGGAGGATATTGTTGAGTTGCCAGGAGGTTGGCTATGTCTGCATACCAGGGAGTAACTATTTCAACTAGAAACAAGGAAGCATGGTCTGGATCATTCTGTTCCTCTTCTTTTATTTGAGGGGTCCGTGATAGATGATCAGCTGGGACATGGGAATGGCTAGGCTTAGTTACCACTTCGAACTCAAACTCCTGGAATAGGAGCAACCATCTCATCAGTTGTCCTTTAACATCTGTTTTGTTCATCAAGAAGGACAAGGCTTCATGATCCACATAGAACTTGAAATGTGTCAACAATAAATAGTGTCGAAATTTCTCCAGTGCAAACACCATTGCCAAGCACTCAAGCTCTGTCACTGTATAGTTCCGTTCCCTATCAGTGACTTTTCGACTTGCATAATATATTGGTTGATCTAATTTAGAGGGGCCCTTTTGACATAGGACAGCACCTAGCCCTCCAACTGATGCATCTATGTGTGCACATGGAACTCCTTCGTCCAATCAGGAGGTTGTAAAATAGGTGCTTGGATAAGGCACTATTTTAGGGTATTAAAGGCTTCTTCATAGTCATCAGTCCAAAGGAAATCCACCTCTTTCCTTAGGAGCTTGTGTAGAGGGGCTTCCTTGGTTGCAAAATGTGTAATAAATCTTCTATAGTAGCCCACATGGCTAAGAAATCCTCTCAATTGCTTGAGGTTTGTTGGTGCTGTTAAGGCCGCAATCTTCTCAATCTTCGTCGGGTCTATTGCAATCCCTTGTGCAGAGACAATATGGCCCAACAGAACTCCTGAGGAGATGCCAAAGACACATTTGTCGGGGTTGAGAGAGATCCCATACTCGCGGCATCTGTCAAAACATTGCTCTAGGTGTCCCCAGTGCTCTTGGATCAGACTATAGACACAAAAGTCATCAAGATACACCTCCATGAAATCATGCAGATGATTCTGGAAGGCAGCCATCATTACTCGCTGGAAGGTGGCAGGAGCATTACAAAGCCCAAATGGCATCACTTTGTAGGCATAGGTCCCCCATTCCGTGGTGAAGGTTGTTTTAGATTGGTCCTCTTCTGTGATTTGGACTTGGTTATATCCACTGAATCCATCCAAGAGGGAATACAGCTCATGGCCTGCCACTGTGTCTAACAGTTGGTCTGTAAAAGGGATGGGGAAATGATCCTTATTTGTCTTTGAATTGAGCTTTCAGAAGTCCACACATATTTGAAGTTTCCCATTCTTCTTGGGTACTACCACAATGGGCGAAATCCATTCACTGTTAGCCATGGGATAAATGAACTCTGCTTCAAGAAGTTTCAATAATTCAGCCTTCACCAGAGCGGAATAATTAGGATTCATACATCTTTGTCTTTGCCTTACAGGTTTGGCATCAGGATCTAGATCAATGTGATGTTGGCATACTATGGGATCAATCCCCTTTAGGTCTTTGCAAGACCAAGCAAACACATCTAAGTTCTCTTTGAGTAGGTCTCGTAGGACCACTAGTTCTTCTTCTGGAAGATTGAGGCCCACTTTCAGGTGAGGTTCAATACTGTCAGTATCCAAGAACGTTACTTGTGTTTCACCTTCCACTTTGCAGATAAATATCCCACGGATTGCTTCCGGATAGAGATCTGACTCTTTCAAGAGAGTAGTATCCTCGTCTGATGTCCCGCTAGAACCAGTGTCCTCCTTCTGAATATATGATTCATTTGTCTGCTTAGGTTGCTGGAAGGGTATCAAAGCTTTGTTTACTTCTGTGTGAGTGGTAATTTCTTCTAGACTTAGGGATTCATCTTCAGAGGATACGTCCAGGAATGTCACATAGCATGGACCTGCTAGAGGCCGGGGCTCTGACGGCTCTAGCTTCTGTTGGCAAGGGGCATCATCATCATCTTTTCTTTGGACTGAACAGTCAGGGCGACAGGAGCCACTGGTGAACTTAATTTTTATGCTTTTAATCCATTGCTTATACAAATTCTGCATACTTTGTGGTCCATTGGCCAACCCAAATGGAACCATGGTCATTCCATCCAACACCGTGAGATCTTCGGCCTCTGAGGTCTCTGTAGGAACATCAACAAGATCATCTGCTATCAGATGAAATTCTTTATCTGCACTTTCATAACCTGCTTCATTTTCTTTCTCATCATTTTCATCCTCTTCCTTTGGAGGCTCTATCTATGTTTCTATAGAGGCTATGTAGGAGAAGAACAAATCTTCTGTCTCTGCATCTACTTTTACCCCTGTCAGAGCTTTTGACTCTGCTTTTGGCTCTAGCTCTGTATCTGTTACTGCCTTTGTAACTGTCTATGTATCCGCTCTTTCTCTGTTCTGTAGCCGCTCTGTATCTGCTCTGGCTCTATACTATCTCTGCTCTATCTCTGCGACTGTCATATAACAGGGAGAACAGTACATCCATGCTTCTATTTCACTATCAGAGGTGATTTCAGAAGTTGATTCTAGTTGAGGCAGGAGGTATTCACCCATGGTCAAGGATTTTGCTCCCCTTGGCAATTGGCTTACAGTGTCCACTGTTAGGGACTGTGCCTCTATTTTCTTAGAAAAGATCTACTTAACAGCCTCTTCATCTCCTGATCTACCATATGTTACCTCGTTGGAGGAGTCAGTTTTGACTTCAATGGATGTGGATCCATTGCCTTTTTGTGATCCATACAGCTTTAACACCACTTTGTTGGGTCCTCTGCCTAAGGTTAGGGTTCCTTTGAACCAATCTGTCCTGGCTCTTACTTCAAAAAGCCAAGGTCTTCCCAAGAACAAAAGGTATGAGGTCCCATAAGAATTTGGTTTGACCACTAGGTATGTCAGCCAATAGTCTCTTCCTTCAAGGGTTGTTTTTACGTATGGGAGGATACCTAACGGTTTGACTCTGCTTTGGTCTACCAATGTGATAAGCCACTGTGTAGGTTGAATTCATTGCAACCCTAAGTCCTTCATTATGACATCCGTCATTATGTTTACTAATGAGCCTCCATCAATCAATGCATCTGAAATGAAGCATCCTTCTATCCATACACTAATCTCTGGGGTTCTAGGATCTAGAAAGGCATTAGCCACATCTACTTCCTTTACAGGCTCTGGGGCCTTATTGGTCTTGGTCACTGTTGAAGGAGCCATCCTTAATCCACGTCTTCTTATCAAGATGCTTGTCTAGGTCTTTGACCAAGTAATAATCTTTGATAGGATCCACAGGCTTCTCCAACCGGCTGGGGAATGGGGCTACACCCATTTTCATCTTTCCTTTTTCTTCTAACAATTGCAGCATCGACACTTCCTCTGTTTCTGGAAGTGCTTCTCTATCATCTATCTCCTGGGTCTCTGGTCCTAGCTCTGGGACTGTCTCTGTAGCTCTTTGTGGTGCTACAGTGCTCTGTACTGCACTGTTCTGTTCTGTACTACTCTGTCCCTCTATAGGTAGGTTGAACTTCACAGTCTTAGCAGGAAATTTATTTTCATTCTGAACAACTGGTTCCTTCTTCTTGGTGAGCGTAACAGCGACAACTTTCAACTCTACTAAATTGGAGGCAGGTTCTTGTACCTTCTATTGGCTATCAGTGGCATTGGCCTTTACAGGGGCTGGACTTGGACAGTCCTTTGTAGTGTGGCCTTCACCTTTGTATCGGCTGCATAAAGGCTTGTAATCCACAAATCCTCTAGGGTTTGGACAATTCAAGGAGATATGTCCCTTTTCCCCACACCTATAACATTCCACCTCTGATCTCTAACCACCGCCAGACTGTCGGCCTCTGTAACTTTGAGAGGGAAACCTCCTTGGACCAAAATTAGGACCAAACACTATAGACTTTGGTCAAATATCCTGTGTTGTCATATTGGATTCCAGCAAGTTGAATCTTGCATTTTTATCCTTCTGTCTTCGTTCATGCATCTCTTTCAGAGAGCAAATATCCTCTGTATGGTTCTTCCGCAGACAGTAGGAACAGAAGACTCCAGGAATGGCTGGTTTTCAGGCACATTTAGTGGCCAAATGTCCCGCTTGATGACACTTTCCGCACCATGTATTAGAGCACATCACATCTCTTCCAGCTCCCGCAAGAGTGGATATATTGGCGGCATTCACCTTCAGCGTCTGTAGCTGCTCTGTAATCACATCCAGAAGCACTTTCTTGATCCTTGCAACTGAGTTGGATAAGTAGCCCTTCAGATTTTCACCTCCTGAAGTACCTGTAGTGGGATTTTGGGAAGCGTCTGTACTTACTGCATACACTGGTTGGGTCAATCCAAAAGATCCTCTGTTCTGGCTTTGATTCAGAGCTCCTGCTGAGACTTGGGGTTGTTGATTCCAGTTGGTAGGATTCCACTATTGTTGAGTCGCCATTGAAGGAACTGTTTGAGGCCACGGTTGCTGTGGTTGAACCATCATTTGATGCACTGTCGTCTGCGGTGACCACAATGGGTTAGGTGCATTATACTGCGGCACTGTTTGCATCTGAGGATAGGGGTAGTGAACTATCCCTGGGACTGCATTTGGTGGGTATACCATTCCAGGCATGGGAGGAGGTAAGACTCCTCTTCCTAGAGTCATTGACAGCCTTGCTTCAACTTCGTCATACAATCTTGCACCTTCCACTGCAGGTTGCAGATTGACTAGTCTTCTCAATTCTATGAACTTGCGAACTTCTGGTCGTAGGCCTCTAAGGAACACTCCTTTTTGGATTCCTTCGTCCAAATGATGGTTAGTCCATCTCTTCAGGATGGATTCCATTCGCAAAACATAAGCTTCTACTCTTTCTCCAGAGGACTGACTTAGGTTCATGAACTCCTCTCGCATCCGCTTTTCAAAACCTTCATGCTTGAATTTAGTGAGGAATGCCAACTTCAGGTCGTCCCATGTGCCAAAAGTTCCTACTGCTTGTTTCTCATACCACCGAAACGCCACACCCTTGAAAGTGGCGGGGAATATTGCTAACCAATGCTCAGGGGTTCTGGCATTGTTAGCCACACATGCTACCATGAATTCTCTACATGAAGATCAGGGTCTTCATTGTACTCTCCCTTAAAAATTGACAATGGGACTACATTTGATGGCCTGTCATCAATATTTCCAGGATGAATCTGACTAGGAAGGGGACCTTGAGTCACCATGGGGACTTCTGTAAAGAGTGCTTTTAGGGCGTCAAGGGAGGCTTCTGCTGCAAGCTTGTTCTCAACTTTGATTTTTGCCTTCTCTCTTCTCACGTACCTCTGGACCCGTTCTAATGCTTGCCTCTTTATTGCGTCATTCATCAGGGGGTTGGCTTCAACCAATGGGTCTGTACTCAATAGGATAGTATCAGAGAGGGCTTCAGTCTCTGATGGATTCTCTGGCCAACATCTCTTGTACTTCCTTCTTTTCAACATCTCTAAATTCGGCTTTCAAACCACTACAGAGGGGGAGATATTCCATTCTGAAAATATCAAAACTCATTCTTTTTAGGATCGTTGTTGTGTTATTATAATAATGCCAGCTTCTGAGGGTTTCAATAGTGTATGTTGTGAAAAACACTCTGTCTACCAACTTCCAGTGGGTTGCTAATTGGACAAACAGAAGATTGTCAGTGCACCAAGCATCCCACGTATCTTGCTGTTGAGCATCCACAAACAAATTCCAACTCTTTTCCTTCTTGTTTTTGTGAACCTCTACAGACCAAGACTCCTGAAGCTTCTTCACAATCTCCCACTTGATGATGTATGGAAACTTCTCAATGAATGCCAAATCTTCCATGGATGGTCATTCTCTCTTTTTTTGCTCTTCAGTTTGTTCCCAAACAGTTTGCCACCAAGATGCAAGTTTCTGCTGCTTCAACATGAAGAGAAAACAGTCCACCACATAGAGCATGCATCATGATGGTGATATGTTTCCGCCATTGTGGGATGAACTTCTTGTGAAAAGTGGCTTTCATTATGAGAATCTCCAACTCTTCAGTGGAGGAAGGAACTTTGCCAACAACCATTGAATTTTCCTCTTCTTGACAATGCCATTTCCTTCATTTTCAGCCTCTTCTGGTGCTTATTGATGGCAAGATTCCCCGGCTGCGTACCACAAACATGGAGCCCCAAGAGGAACACCAAGGAAAAGGGAATTATCTTGCAAGAAAATCTATCTTGTAACACCAACAAGCTATTATTTCATTCTTTTGATCAACAAGACAAAGAAAACAGCAAATCTTCACACATCATCATAGTAGATTTCTCCCACGGATTTGATAGAATCAACCATAATCTTCAACATCTTCATAGAATCCATCAATATAACAAAGAACAAAAAAGAATACACCATCTTTGAATGGAAATCAATCACATAATATTCATCTTCAATGTCTTCATAGTTCTCTCTCTCAATCTCTCATATACAGTTACATTGTTTTGATAGAATTGACTATCTCTGGCTCTCTCTCTCTCTCTCTCCATCAATAGTACATCATCTCCTCACTACAATACTCTCATAATAACTCTCAATAATCCTTCTTAGGTCGTGGATGCACCTCCCAAGAGGTATGTCTGATATGAAGAGTCACCAAAGCCACTACAGTGTCTTTTCACAGCTCACTACTATCACTGTCACTTAGTCTTCTCTTCAGTCTTCAGTAGCTGCTTCTTCCACTTATTTTAGCTCTTTTGAACTTAGATTCATCATTTTCAAATGTTACAAAACTTTCCCAAAGTCACACATACATTCGACAGAACACTTATAGAAGGTCTACAGAGCAGTTACAGTACAGCACCAGAGCAGCTACAGTACAATTACAGTACAGAGAGAGAACAGAGACAGAGGCTCTACAGAAGGTCATCAGAACCGCATAACTCATACTCAAATCATTCCAAACTATAAAAAACTATTCAATAAGCTTTTAAAAGATCTCAATCTTCATCAATCATCAATCCATGCTTCATACAGAAGACAATCATAACAAAATAGAAGCTATACAGAAGGTATACAGAACCAATCAGAACCTCAACAGAACATCATAGAACTTCATATCTCCACTGAGAATCATCATGAACTTCCAAAACATAATCAATATCATCCAAAATACTCTCAAACATTTCCATTAACAACCATACATCACTCTAAATCCATCAAAAATCAATCATTCAGACCTCAAAAACAACAAAAATCAGTCAAAAATCCAATCTTTTTCCACTCTTAATAGGCAGGGTGCGTTGGGTCCCTCGAAGTCCACCGGTGAAATCTTGGCAAAAAATGATGCGTGCAGCTGTCTTGTCCGAAGACTCTATATATATATCTCATTTCTTTATTATAGACAGGTAATAGCAAATGCCAGTCTTCGGATAGGGCAGTTGCAGGCATCATTTTTTGCCAAGATTGGACAAAAAGTGGCCCCAGACACCAGACTTCGGACAACCCAATTGCAGGCATCATTTTTTGCCAAGATTTCACTAGTGGACTTCGGGGAACCCAACACACCGTACCGTCAAGTTTCATCACTTAAAAATATATGGTAGTTAGAAATCTCACCTTCTCTAGATCATCTTGTATCTTCATTTCCTCGTGTGTCAGCAAGGACCTCTTTGGCGATAAAGGGATCTACAAACTCCTTGGTAGGAAGCTAGGGCCTTGGTTCGAACAAATCATGCTATAGTGCTTCAAATTTAGCATCCGACACAAGGTAATCTTCTTCGACCGAGGTAATATGCTCCTGTGCTGCTATGATGGCACTCATTGTATCTAAGCTTGTGCCATCATATCTTCCAATCTCTGCCATCATCGGATGCACATCCATGTAATCATAATCGATCAGGTCTTCCATCATCGAATCCCTACCTAGGATGGAAAATAACTCTTCTTCCTTCATTTTCAAGTATTGTAGCACATCTGATAGAAGCAAGTATTGTACACCATCTACTTCAATGGGTGTCAAGGAGGCAAGGCTGGGTTTGTTGACTTGTGGCTATTTTGAAGAAGATGGCACCATGAGAGCCAACCCTTGCTCTACCACCACCCGATGTTCCTCTTCAACATTTATGAGCTCTTTAATCAGTTCTTCTCCCATGTATGTGATAGCAACAACCTGTGGAGTTGTATCTTCATCGCTCTCCTCCTCTAGGGGTGTATCCAATTCAAGGAGGTAAATTGCCAATGCACAATCACACTCCATGAGATCCAAAGCTGATGTACCTGATGCACTGCCCATGCGAACAGTGCATACTCTGTGCAAAGGATCCACATGGGCCAGACACCTATTCACCACTTTTTGGTGATTCTTCCCTGCCGCCTGAAATACCATGAGCTCTTCTAAAGGCACCCAAGTCATGTCAGATCCCTCGATGGAGTATGTGCAGGTAGCAATGGTACCCACAAAGTCTTCCAAAACCTAAAGGGGGGATCCAACGATGAGAGCATGCTTTCAAGGTTGAAGTTCTTAGAGAAAACCTGTAATATCTCATCACCCTGGTTAGCAAAGACAGTCTCGTGGATTCATCAAATCTGTGGAGCATCCATCATAGCAGGTAGGAGGGATGTGGTGGATATAAAGAGATGAAGAGAGAAAGTGTGAAATGAAACAAGAAAACAAGAACTAAACTAGTTCTACTTTAAAAATCTTAAGTTTTAAACCATTAAGGGATGTTCGCATACGATATTTAGTTATGGCTTTACTTACGTCTTTGTAAAGTTTACATGCATATGTAAATGTGTTGATGTGGAAAGTGTATGACAAGTGTATGATTTTGTATAAATCCATAATTTTTAAATATTTCAAGTTTGTAAGCGACAATATTCTATTGGCTAAAAACAATCCAAAAATTTATAGGTGTTGGATATTACAACTTGTGGTGTTGGGATTTTTAGGGAGACTCTACAATTTCTAAAATATGTGGAGCCACACACTTTCCGCTAGTATCAGTATCCTCAGCTCGGCTTCGAAATTTCATGCCATCTAGTTTAAAATAGAAGCTAATAGGTGGATTCTACATTAACATTGTAATTTCCTGACGCATTATACTCAAGGGCCAATCATCCTCCATTTGCAACACTTAGGGCTCGCGGCCCTCACAAATGACAGTAACATCCACAGCTGCACTTTTACGCATGTCTTAATTAAGGCACAACCATTTACCCTTGAGCATCCTCCATCTATGATACTTGAACACTAGGCATAAAGTCTATCTTGTGACAAAGTACCTATAATTGGAAAGGAAAGTTAGCCGATTCATCCCAAAGTAAGATAATAGTCAACTAAGAGAGAAAAATTTTACCTGAAAGCCATGTCCCTTGTTGTGACTCAACACCCCACTGTGTCAGGACTGTGAGTTATTTTTTATATCCAAGTTTTGCCTAGAATCTTTGTTACATAATCCTCTGATGCACTTTTTATGACATACGTGCTTATGGTATGTCTCAAACCCTTACATTCCTTGAACATGTGTGCAAAAATTGCAATCGGTATGAACCAACTTAGATGTACATTCTTTGAGCCAGTGCTTGGCTTCATAGAATTCAATATGTCTATTGAAATTTTTGTGCTACACATGTGCAAAATGTCGCTACTACACAATGGCCATTCTATGCTATTGACATTCGATATGTGCATAGACTCAAGGGTTCCATATTCTTGACTCTCCTTGGGCAATATGTACTTGGAGTCATAGAAAAAAAAAGGTCCTCTGTGAGCTACTTAGCTGTATGCCCCTCAAAGAGCAATCTACCAATTTTGAGGTGGTAACACTTAAAAAAACCAGTGAAACTCTCAACATTTTTCCACTCACAGCAATCCGAAGGGTATACTTTGGTAAATATGAGATAAGTTGTTACATAGGTATCATGAAATTTCTCATTCTCAATGAGTTGCAAATACTTATTGTTTACAATGTTTCGTTGAAAGAGCACAGTGGGCACAATATGTATTTGTTTTTGCATGAATACATGTCGTATAAACGCCTCTATTACAAGGTGAGAATCAACATTCCTTTGTTTGAGAGCTAAAATTTTACCCTTCCAATGCTTTGATACATCTACAATTGCAAATGCTTTCACCCTGAAAGCTCCCTTCATACTTGGATTCATATGTACCCAAGACGACGTATCAATTATCCAATTCCCTTGTTCATCTTTTCTGTTACGTACTTCTATCGAGAGAATGCTTGTTCTTCTCTCAGGCATTATAACCTACGCATTAGATGTAAAGAAGTATGTATTAACCCCTAAATAATAAGCATTTTAAGTCTGTCTAGTAATACCAATATGCCATACAAATCAATATGGCATTAAGAGATGTTTACACTTTTGTAAATAGACATAAACATCGATATCGAAACGCATGTGGATATATACATTGACACAAAGTATAGATTCAATTTCAAGGCATCACTTTAATCATACCATTTACATGAAATATAATGAAAAGAATAGCACAAGAATACTCAGAGAATTTTGCCAAAATAAATTTTATTATAATGAAGAGGAGTCTAATTTGACTCAATACATTGTATGAATATGGGTATTATAGAGTAGTTATTACAAGGATAGCAACCACATGGCATACAAATCTTAATAAGCACATTGGATTGACACCTGAGATATTCTAAAACTCAACACATTGTGTGTGTTATATGGATGATATGATACAAGAGTTTCATGGATCATTGCCAATTGGCATGGAGATCCAAATGGACACATAGGTCCAATAAAGCAGAGGATTTTTGAACCATCAGCTTCTAGCAGATCCATATCATCCAGCACAAAGGAATCACTTACCACATCAAAATAGTCGATCGAGAATTATGTGCTTCACCTAAACCTTGTACAATATCTGCATGTACAAAAAAACACATGCATGAATCCCTTTTAACAAAAATACTTGCATGAATCCCTTTTAGCAAAAAATATCTTGATAACTGCATGAATAGAAGCAATACAAAACAAGGCCAATTTACATATAAGCTGATCTGTTCAAGATAAGATTGAATAGTTGCTAATCAAAACCCATTGCAAATGATGGACATAAGAAAACATCAATCTCATCAAACATAAAAGTCACTAGTTAAATGAATAAATTTTGGCACCACAAAATATGGCAGATTTACATGTAAATCGAGCTACATAATCTTTGCTCTACCTTGTGTTAAGTGCTGCAACAACAATTGATCCTTAAGTTAGAACTAGCATCAAGCCCTGTTGTAAAGATAGTAGAAAAGGGACAATGCAGAGAGAAAGAAAGAGAGAGTGTGTGAGTACGTGGGAGAGAGAAAGAAATGAGCACCCATCCAATCTTGCCCAAATTGATATCTACAAAAGACAATAGCAAGAGTTAGTATTTACATGAAGGTATACTAAAAAAACAGTAGAAAAGAGGAAACACAGAGAGAGAAAGAGAGAGGGAGAGAGAGATGAGCACTTATGCAATGTCACCGAAAATGATCTCTGCAATAAAACAACAAGGGTTGGAATTAACATTATGTTGTATTGAAAAGATATCAGCAAAACAAAAACCAAACAGAGAGAGAGATTAACACCTTTGCCTCTTACTCCAAATAAACTCTGCAAGAAAACAACAATTAGAACCAACATCAAATTCTATTGAAAACACAACATAAAAGAGAAACAACACACATAGAGAGGGGGGAAAGAAAAGAGAGAGAGAGAGAGAGAGAGAGAGAGAGAGAGAGAGAGAGAGAGATGAGCACCTCTGTCTCCTACCCCAAACAACCTCTGCAATAAAACAATAATAACAGTAAAAAACGACATCAAACCCTATTGAAAAAATAGCAAACAAGAGAAAACACAAAGAGAGATGGGCACCTGTGTTTTGCCCAAAATCTGGAGTTGCATGGAGAAGAAAGTGCAGAGGTAAGAAGAACGCTCAAAACCCTAATTACTTTCAGCAACAAGGAGCTTCAATGGAGACGAAAATTCACGAGTATAGAGAAAAGAGGGAAAGTGGTATGTTGCTCTTGGGTCAAACTAATTTCGTAAGAGGGAAAAAAACCAAAATTGAAAATTCTCCAAAAAAAGGGGGGAAATACGAGGTGAGAGAAACTCAAATTTTGTGTACTATTTATTCTCCCTTTTTTTAAATCCCCCACTACCCCTTTTTTTAATAGAAAACCCAAGATTTGGAGAGAGGAGATTCACCCTCCATGGATGTCAACATCTAGCCTTTCTATTGGACAATCCAAAAGGCCCACATCTTAAACTATATTATTTTTAAGGGCCCATTTGTGAGTTCATTTTTTTCGTAATACTACACCTCACTTGCACATCCACTAGTGCACACATGAACTATTACACCTTCCTAGCATACAACATAATGCACACATACACTAGTGAAACTCCACTCTATCACATTGCATACCACCTTCAACACATACCCACACACATAGACACACACACATATACATTAAATAGAAGGGGTACACACAACAACAAGAGAAGAAGAACAACTTGGGTGAAAATAAGCTAAAATTAAACAAACAATCAAGAAAACTAGAAGGACCCACCACTCAACTTGAACCCAACAACATATTCACTCACAGGTTATAAATTAAGGCATTATCACACACGTCTATTGAGGAGAAGAGCAAGCCTATTTGTGCGTAGTGCACGAGCATTAGCTAAATTGAGATTAAGAAAACCTTGCTTGTTGTTGAATAACCAAATAATCTTAAGAAAAAAGGATAAGGATTGAAATAAGAGGAATACACAATGAACCTAATGGACAACAAGCCTAGTTGCATGTGCTTGTAGAGTGGACATGACCTTTTGACTCCCACTAGAAGTAGAGTCCCTAGCCCTAGCAGATTTGTAGATATTTGAAACATCCCTATTTGCGACCTTATCAACCAAGATAGAAAGAAAACACAGAACTTAAATCCACAACATAGGCTCATGCACTTACGGAGTGGACATGATCTTCCAACTCCTACTATAAGTAGAGACCCCAATCATAAACACGTATGTGAATATTGAAAACACCCTATTCACCACCTTATCAACCAAGTCATCCAATTAGTCCACCTAGAGGCCAAAGATACCACCCTCCACAATGGAAAGAACCAAAGATTTGGGGAAGCCTCCAATAACTTTCATGCCACAATCAATAACGTCCAACAGGCTACTAGTTATGAGACTCTAATATGTCTTAGCACACCATGGAAGCAAGCTCATAGAGCTAGAGGACTAATGCACAAGTACTCTAAATGGTTGTTGGACATCAATGATGACACTAAATGGTAGCTTGCAACATTTCAAGAAGAAATGGATAGCATTCAAAGAATGTTATTGAATGCCAAAGCTCTAGGATCCTCACAATATTCATTATTAAATCTAATGTAGTGACACCTATTTGACCACACTAATATGCTACAAGTAGGAATGCACATTGCTCAATCTCTATTAACAAGAATGGGGAACACTCTTGCAAGTACATAAGGACCAAACTAGAATTTTGTTTATGGAAAATAGCTTGATAATTATCGAGCTAGGGACAGGGCTGGGGACAACCCTTCTAGCTTTATCGAACATTTTGAGTAAGTATGTGAAGTGAATAATCTTAGAAGTGATTCTAAGAAGGTGCAAAATTTTGGATGATACCTTGAAGGGAAGGGTAGAACATGGTTCACTAGGCTAGATGCCATTGAGAATTCCTCATTCATATTGCTCAAAGATCTATTTATCAAGTGCTTTATAGGGGTTGCCGACAATGGCAACCTCATCATCCACCTAATGAACATTGACTAGCAAGATGAGAAGAGCATGTGAGACTATATCTCCAAATTAAGAAGTCTCTTCAAATTTTTAACAATGTTGAAATACATATTTCCCAAAGTAAGAAGCATCTTCAAATTCATAACAATGTTGAAAGACCTATCCCTAGGGTTGTGACCAAAGCTTTCATCAAGGGAATCAACAATGAAAATTTTTATGAAACCATGGCAAAAAAATCAAGCCTAAATTTCTCTAGCATCAATGATGTGCTCAATGAAGCAATCCTTATTGTGATGACCTACACCAAGAGAAGTAGAGGTAAGAAAGCCATTGGTAGCCATCAAGACACTCAACCAATCTACAACAAGGCTGAAGTAAATGACACACAAGACCTCGTGGCTAATGTGAAGAAACAATAGTAGTAAATGTCACACAAAACCTCATGGCTAACGTGAAGAAACAATAGTAAGAGCTCCTAAAAATGGTAGAAACCTTGAAGCTATCTAGACCTTATCGATAAGATATGTAGTGCATCCATTGTGGCAAAGACCACCTCCCTTTGGAGTGCTTAAAGCTAGCATGTACATGCACTAATTGGGGATGCTGCTCTCTAGCCTAATCCAAACTTTGGCTATCCTCAATGAAATCAACTTCTAGGATTCCAAGACCATAAGCCCAATCATTACTCATTTCCCCAAGTGATGCACCCATCCATTATGTCAGCCAATTGATGACAAGGAGTACACTAACCCCTTTGTCTATTATGATGAAGAGGGCCATTCTATTCTAATGGATTATAGGCTCGTGCTTATTATGATGTTCGAATAAGGAAGGGGTGAGGAATGATCAAATCTCAAGAGATAATCACTTGCTAAACTTGCAGACAATTGGAATACATATCCTCATATTGTCAATAATGACAACAACAACCTTAGGAAAATAAAGTAGACCAATAGTGCCCAAAGTGCAAAATCACTCATATGTACCAAGATTGCCCAAGACACAAAGCTACCAGTAGTAAGATAATCATACATTCAACTTTGTTGAATCTCTTTGCAATGGAAATGATCAAGGATGAGAATTTTATTCATATTCCAACTAATGCCATCACCAAAGCCCAAAGCAAGAAAGTCAGATTTTCCATTGAAGGACCAACTAGTAAATGGGTTGATAATAGGAAGGAAAAATGCTAAGAAAAGAAGGAAGCATACTACTCTCAAATGAAAAGGTGAAGGCCTGACGATCCTCTAAGGCATTGCTCCTATCTCTAGTGCAAAGAGTGCCACAAAAACAACACAAATCGAGAGAGCTACCACAAAAAAGGTTGGGGAATATTCAAATCTAGAGTAGCAATTGGCCACTACAGATAATGTCAAGGAATGGATCAAAGCCACATAAGAAGGATTGCTAGAGTAGCTAAGGTAGCCATGAAGACCCTCAGTCTTCTCAACCTCTCCCATGCTTCGTATGCATCTCACCCTACTTCACCCCATACCTTGGCAAATCCACTACTATGCTATTATATTTTGGCCAACATGCATGTAAAGCTTAAACAAAAGTCTATAAATTTGAATGATATAGGGTATTCTAAATTATAATATCAAGAGATAGAACCTAAACCCTCACTTCCATGAAAATTTCAATTTCACTTGAAGCCCTAATGAAAGGAAGCGCTTGCATATGGTGAGCAACCAAAATTGGATGGATAGAGCTAAACCTCTTCAATCACCACAAAACCCACAACCCAACCTCTCAATTTCACTAACCATGGGAGCTTGGGGGGTCAATAGATTTTGGGAAGGGGCAGAGTGTCACACTTCCTTCCAATGGAAGCCCTCGAAAACTCTATCAAATTGTGAATCATCGATATAGGAGTTAGCATTAACATAATTAACCAATATGTGCCCCATGGATGGGGAAACCCACCAATTGAGCATGTGTATTTCAATTTGACTATTACTGATGGATTTAAAATCGCCGACCACAAGGTGTACTAAAGACTAGCCAATCAAGATTGTCAAAGTAGAATTTTCAATTAACTTTGTTGTCATGAAAGGGGTTGACTATGACTTGTTGCTTGGATGTCCTTGGATGCAAAATAGTCGACTCATTAATTATTGGGGCAATGGTCTAGTCTTCCTTAGAAACATGAAGGACACAACGTGGATAGAAATGTTGACATGGAAAACATTCCCAATTAACCTAGATGCAATCTCAAGCATGCTATGAGGAGATGCTAGCTATCCTCATGCCCAATAGCCTCTCACAGAGACTACATTCCATGCCTCAAAGACAAGCAAGACCATATGCATATACTTGCTACTCTAGAATTGCCATTCATAGAGCAACTTGAATATAAACAAAGTCATGAATGTTTGAGTCAATGAGAAGCATGAGATCCTATGGTGTACACAATCAACTCTTAGTTGGAATGTGTCTCGATAACCCTAGACCTAGTGCCACAAGTTTTCACCAAGGGCTATCACATTCCAATAAATAGACTTGAATTACATAAGTTGTTAAGCTATTGGAGGCCACTCTTCTATGACAAACCTAAAGCAAATCTCCTAATCTTCTAAGAATTTCTCACTAGGTTGTTAAGCTAGTGGAGGCCATGCTTTTGTGACAAACCTAAAGCAAATCTCCTAATCTTCAAAGAATTTCTCACTAGCCCCATGTGGCAATGGATAAACCTTCAAGACATATTTAACTATCACAATGATCTCTTCATCACCCTAATGCGAGAGCAAGGGGTTGACATCAAGGACAAAAGTGAAAAATCCAGAAATGATGAAGAAGACGACACATAGACACTAACTCAATCAACTATGACACCAATGGCTAAATGATAGAGTAGATCTTGGTGGTGGGGGTGATCCTAAGCCTGCCGCTCATACAAAAGATTTTCTCATTGATGCAAGCATAGTCAAACTTAAATCTAAACTTGAATGGTTGGAGCACCTAAAGGTATTGACTATGAGCAAATGGGATACCATCCCACTAAATGAGTCCTCACTTTTGAAATACTCTTGATTGATTAAGAATAAGACCTAGCCTTTGATGACCACCAACTAAGTCTACCGACTCAGAGATGGATGGGAGCAATGATTTAGACCTTGAAGTACTGCCACCATCCAAGTCTTGTAAGGTGAGAAGAAAACTACCAATTCATCTTGCAAGTACCTTTAAAAACATAACACTTGAGAATGAATCAAAAACGTAAAGCCAAAAGAAGCCACAAGATCTCCCCAAACTATTTACACATTACAAAAAAGGAGATCAAATTATTGTAATCCTTGGTGCACTAAGGAAAGGGCAAACCACAAACCCACTAAGGGCTTGCACGGTGAAGGTCAAAGAGGTTAACCTTATTAAACTAGGAGAAATGCGTAACTAGCCTACATAGCCGAGGACCTCACTGTAGAATGTTGCAAATCAAAATTGGAAGCATGAGAGAGTGTGCACAAGAGGGAGAGAGAGAGCTCAAGTACAAGAACAAGATCTTATTTAGTCAGTTGCTCAAGGTACAACTAGTACACTCTCCTCTACTTTTGAGTGTGTACTTTAGGCTGTTTATATAGCCTTTGGAGGAGTTAGGGTTAGGGTTTACCCTATCCTCCAATCCATTTACACCTAGCTACCCTTATCCTCTCCAGTGTAAGGAGAGTTCCTATGCTTTATCTTTCAACGCCCCCCCTCAATGCCAGGTGGCATTGGATAAAACATAATACAATGCCTCCCCTTAATTCTTAATGAGATGCCTTTATAAATCATGCTACAAGAAAAGGTTATAGGTAGAGAGTGTTACAAGACTCAAAAGAATCGATCACCTATGGATTGGGAGGTAAAGTTGGCCTCCAATTCCTTAGGTACTTCTGGAACACTGGGACACTTACTAGTGATATGCCCGGTCTTTTTGCATTTATTGCACTTCATTTTGTCAAGATATTTCTTCTAGTAGTTGCTCATAATATGCCCCTTTTTGTGATAGAAGGAGCACTTAGCAGAAGTTGTATGGACTAACACTTGCTCATGGGAAGTAAATGCTAAAGACCCTTCAGTATGGTTTCACTGCTAAAGTTGGATTCAGGATATTAGTTAGGGTAGTCACGAGGGTTAGAAAAACCTTCTTCACAGACTTTAGCAAGATGGCAATGGCATCTTCATCATGGATGGGTGCTTAAATGGGGGCAAGCTGTGCCATAAGCCCCTTCATATGTGAAATGAACTTGCTTAGATCTTCTCCCTGTTTGTATTCCAAGCTAAAAAACTCAATCTTGAGAAATATTTTGGAGTTCTTCCTTGTAGCACCGTAGAGCCTTTTAAGCTCATCCCACTTTTCTTTTGCAGTTGAGAGTTGGTCAATGTGATGAATTAAAAATTCATCTAAATGAAGCATGATGATGACTTGAGCCCATTCATCATCTTCTACATCAAGGGGATTGGATGGGTCAATTACTTTGGTCCCTTTTATGAACGACCAATATCCTCTTTCCATCATTTTGTATTTGACAAAGACTTGCCAAGGATGGAAATATTTTCCATTAAATTTTTGAATTTGACGGACATCCGCATATGTTGTGGCCATTGGGAAGGTCTTACCACTTGTTAGAACAAGGGCAGTGTCTAGTCCCTGACAACCTTGCCACTGAATGCGGAAATAAATCAAGGACACCCTTACAAATAATTGATATCAAAGTTGTAATGAGGAGAAAGGCTGAATCATACATATGTAATATTTCAAAATATGACTTTGGTGGTCCTTTCTTATGTCCAATCTTCTTCCGAGGTTTAATGGTCTTTTTAGGCTTCAATGATGTGAACCTAGACTAAACTTCAGGCTCCTCCTTGTGGCATGGCTTAGTAGATGAACCTTGTGTTGGGCACGAACGGTCTATGGTTTCAATGCTCGTTGATGATGACTCCGAGGAGAGTACAATGACACTCATCCCTCTGATTTCATTGACCAGGGTACTTGAAAAAAACACACATGATATGTAATACAAGTTTAGAATTGGATGGTGGTCTATGTGTTTATAGTTGTACACATAGCCTTACAAAATGAAGTAAAGCACTCAATTGTTTTAATTTTCTGATGAAAAAACTCAAATTGTGTAAGTACCAACAGTAATAATGATTGAGCAATGTTCCTTAGTGCTTACAAGCACTCATCTCTAGTTTATGTTGCTAGAGATGGTAGATGTTGGTCTTGATAAGCTTGGTGATGCCCTTCCAAGTAAATGAACCTTTGAAATGAAGTTCCCATATTAGTAGTTGACTACGGGAGAGATGACTCGGTCATTAAAATCACTGTTAGTGATAGTAGAGGATGAAAAAAAAAACCCAGAAAGTCAAGCTTTCAAGCTTGTGGCTATGGCTGCCATGAAACCATAGTTAGGTTTTGACTCTGTGGGAGTAGCAGAGGAAGAATTTCTGAGAACCCTCTTGGGTGGAGATAGCCCACTTGGGGGGCTATCAAAACCCCATGGTGGCCGCCATTATTACGTCTGCTACATGCCACACTGCTATACGAACTGTCGCATTGTCAGAACTGTATCATTTTTTGCATTTGTGGCAATGCTACCCACCACGTCATCCAATGTCAAGGATTAATGCACCGTACTGAAGCACCCTAATCTAAGGATGAAGTCTCCAGAAGAAATCAAGAGCTAATACTGCTTCTATTGCACACATCACCTCCTCCAAGGTCAGGGGGTCTAGCTGGCTATGGTGGAGAGGAAGGTAACTAAGATGGCAATGGTTCTTCTTGTGCACTTAGATGTGTAAAGAGGCTGAGGGAAGCTGAAGGATCAGAGATGGCTTTGATACCATGTTGCAAATCAGAGTTAGAAGCGTGAGAGAGTGTGCACAAGAGGGAGAGAGGGAGCTCAAGTACAAGAACAAGATCTTGTTTAGTCAATTGCTCAAGGTACAATTAGTATACTCTCCTCTACTTTTGAGTGTGTACTTTAGGCTATTTATATAGCCTCTGGAGGAGTTAGGGTTAGGGTTTTCCCTGTCCTCCGGTCCATTTACACCTAGCTACCCTTATCCTCTCCAGTGTAAGGAGATTTCCTATGCTTTATCTTTCAACATAGAAGACAAGTAGTGAATTAATTGATCTACTCAAGGAGTATTGCAATGCATTCACTTGAAATTACACTAACCTCATGATCATCTCGCCTCAAGTACTAACACATACCATTTCTTTGAGATATGATGCTAAACCCACTTGAAATTACTCTAACCTCATGATCATCTCGCCTCAAGTACTAACACATACCATTTCTTTGAGATATGATGCTAAACCCACTAAACAATGACCCTACCATATGAATCCTTGCTACGCACCCACATGCGAGAAGAGCTTGAGAAATAGCAAAAACAATGATTCATTTATGGCATTGAGTATACAGAATGGGTATCCCCCATCATCATGGTACCCAAGAAAAATGGCAAGATCCAAATATGCATTAACTATAAGAAACTGCATACTACAACCAAAAGAAACCATTATCCACTGCCTTACACAGATCACATGATCAAAGGAGTGGAAGAAAAAGAAGCTTATACCTTCTTGGATGGCTTTTTGAGCTACAATCAGGGGCAAATGTACTTGTATAATTAGCCTAAGATCACATTTGCTACTGAATGGGGGGTGTTTGCCTATATTGTCATGCCTTTTGGTCCAACAAATGTATTGATCATCTTCTTGAGTCTCATAACTATTTTTAAGGACATGCTAAGATGCTAGCTTGAAGTATTTGTGGATGACCTTAATATCCACTCCATTTGGGAGGAACACCTTGAAAAGCTTAAACTAGGCTTTGAGTTATGTTAGCAGTACCACCTATCTCTAAATCCCTTGAAGTACCAATTATAGGTTAAACAAGGAATCATTTTGGTCAATGTGGTCTCTAGAAATAGCATTGCATCAAATCGAGTCAAGATCAAGGAAATAATGGATTTTGCACCACCCACCAACTATAAAAGCATCCAATGTTTCCTTAGACATACTCACTATCATCGCCACTTTGTGGGAATCTACACCTTCATAGCATGGCCTTTGTACAAGTTGCTAATTGTCTAGGAATGGATAAAAGAATTCCAAGCTTCATATGAAGCTCTCAAGAAGGCTCTTATGATTGCACCCACTTTTTGAGCCCCGAATTGGACATTCACTTTCTACGTGTATATTGATGTATCCAAATTTGCAATTGAGTTGTATCATGCCAACTCTGCAAGCATGATATAGATGTTTTAGTGAGCTTAGCAAACATCTCGCTAAAGTGAAAATGAAATACTCCACAATAGAATGGGAAGAATTAACAATGGTGTATGTTATCAAGAAGTTTTAACACTATTTGTTGGCTACTCCATTCACATTTTTGATAAACTATCAAATATTGTTTTATTTTGTAGATAAGCCATGTGCCATAGGCTATATTGCTAGATAGATTTTACTTCTGCTAGAATTTGATTTATTTGTGGTTGTACACAAGGGAAGGTAACATTTTATTGCCAGCTACATGTCTCATATCACTAGCAGAGAAGAAGTAATTAGGATTGATGACAATCTCCTCGATGTACCCATTTGTTTCACATTTAGCAAGAGGCTCAACTCTTTAAGGCATATCTTACATCCCATTTGGCAAAAGATAATGGCTCGCTTGTCTCCTAATCAAGACTCAACCCTATCAAATGATTGCCAATCAACTATATTGACTAATGCAGGATGATCTTCTTGGGAGATACGTATGCAAGCACAAGATTAAGAGTGTGCTAAAAGAATCACACACAGGGATTGTAGAAAGAAACTTTGATGCAAATGCCATAGCAAGGAAGATTCTACACTCCTAGTTGTGGTGACTAACTCTCTTCAAAGACATGGCCCATTTCATCAAAGAGATTATGATGAGTGCCAAAGTAGCAAACTACCTATCAGGAAGGACAAAATGGAACTCTCACTTGTGATTATCCACCAACCCTTTGAGAAGTGTGGAATCAACTTTATGGAACCAATTGCCATAGGGCAAACCCCCTTGACACTAGCCTATGGGATCGACATAGTTATGTCATTTAAGTTTCTTATTTTGAGTCTCTACATCGCAATTCAAGTGCACTAGGAAGGCACTAAATCTTGGGCCAGATGTCTCCCCTTTGAGAAGTGTGGAATCAACTGTATGGAACCAATTGCCATAGGGAAAACCCCCTTTACACTAGCCTATGGGATCGACACAGTTATGTCATTTGAGTTTCTACATCGCAAACCCCCTTGACACTAGCCTATGGGATTGACACAGTTATGTCATTTGAGTTTCTTATTTTGAGTCTCTACATCGCAAACCCCCTTGACACTAGCCTATGGGATCGACACAATTATGTCATTTGAGTTTATTATTTTGAGTCTCTACACATCGCGATTCAAGTGCATTGGGAAGGCACTAAATCTTGGGCCAGATGTCTCACTAAACTTGAATGCCTTATAGGAATGCACCTCCTTGCAACTCATGCTCTCATTTTAAAAAATCCCAATTGAAAGGCTTGGTTTGACAAGCATGTCAAGGAGTGATTCTTCAATAATGATCAAAAGGCCTTGGCCCCTACTACATTCATGTCATCAGCAAAACTGATAATGCAAAGTTGGAAAGATTGGAAGAGTAGAGCATTTGACATTTCAATGGTAAGTTACATTAAACGGTATTACCCTCCATGCCATTATTTGCATGAGACATCCATGAAGGAGCCCATTGTTCCCGTGTTGTAAAGCCATCATGGTGACTAATCAAACATGGTATGAAACAAATGGAGTAGCATACACAACTCGCCCACCAACCTAGTCTTCTGCCTAGAACCTTCATCAAAATTGCCACTATCAATAACCTAGAGGCAGAGGATAACCTTATAATTCCACATGGTTACCTCCAAATCCACTTGACTACCACCATAGAGTTCAAGCTGATGCACTCATTGATGAAGGTGTTGATTATAACACCCTTCCATACTATTACTGGTAAGAATTAGGTCAACCAACATTTGGCCTACTAACATAAACCTACAACCCTATGACCTTACTCACTATTGGGAAAGTGTAACATATAATTGACTATGGAAGAAAATACCATTCTTGTCTCCTTCTATGCTCACGAGAATGGATGGAGCGGGAACTAACATCCTGTTGGGATGCCCATTTAATTAATCACAAATTGCCACACCAACTATATTAAGAAATTCATACATATGAAATGTCTTAGTGCAAGGGGGTCATCTTAGCATTTAGCCTTGGGGGATTGACTTTAGGATCCATCCCAAAAAGGACCCCAACACCATTGCCTCAACAAAACACCCCCACATTTGAGATGGCCCTCCTGTCAAAGCAAATAATTATGTAGGCTCAATACAAACAACCTATGAACACCCATACCTCATCATCTCAACTCTAGTGGAGGCAAAATTCTAACTTATCCCAAGTAGGATCTAGCTCTAATATAACAATTACTTCTTCTAATGGAAAAGCCATATGCATAGATACCATCATCATAGGTTGTGCATCACATATCAATGGGTCCCCAAGGCTCTTTTACCCATCCAAAGATACTATCAAGGTTGCAAATACCTATGTCTCCCCAAGTAGACCTTGTCCTTGCAATTGTACTACCATGAGCCTTTATCATACCCTCTAGTAGCCAATACAAGAACTCAAAGATAAGAAAATGTAGTAGCAGCAAAAACTAACCATGTGCTGCTACTTCCCCTAATGAGAAATCACAAGCCAATCAAGCTAGGCCATCCCTAGCACAAAAAACATTGATTGAGATGCACCCTATATGATCCACAAATGTTATGCTAAAGGATAACACTAAGCCCATCTTGGTTTATTGACCTAAATACCCCACATTGAACCTATCAATTCCCTGTCATAAGTCAACATTACTAAAATAGGTGTATCCAAACAACCAACTAGCATTAACTATTGACACTCATGCTATCACATCCTTTGACTCTCCGGTGCCATCGACCTACTTATACATCCTAATGGCTCCACCTATCGAGTTGACTAGAGTATAGTCTAGTTTTCTACAATTGATGGGTTCCCTAATAACCCATTGTGCATAAATGAAACCACTATGTTATAAATATCAATAACAATGTCATTACTATTGACCAAACCCTCAAAAATCCTGCACACTGGATAACCGACTTTCCAAGGTCAAAAGCTTGCATTCTTTTCTGTGGTCAATAGTGGGAGGAAAGCTTCAAGAATTATTCAATTCTTCCAACTTAGTGATCTCCAATTCTTTCAATTCTTCCATATGAGAAAAGTGACCATCATGTAGACTTTGACCACAATTAAAGTAACAATTGTTTGGGATAAAGTTTAGAACACATAAAAGAAGAGGTAAGTAAATTAAAGTTTGTTTTTTTGTTAACAAATGAGTCTAACATGTATTCCATTTCTTGCAAATGGCAACCACACAGGCCTCGGCCCTCTTATCCATAATGTAGGCCATACTTATCAAAGATCCACTAAATGAGGGCAAGTTGGTGTTCTCCACCTATTAGGGAGAATGGCTAAATATGGAAGCAAGCATGTGGGGAGTGAGCCACATATGGTTTCGAATTCTAAGCAACCTTGAGAGCCTAGTTGAGAAATACTAGACTATTAGGGAACTCATAGGCCAAAAATGGGCTTGATGAGTATATCAGAGCCATCCCAACTTGTGTTCATTTTTTAATTTGCACAAGGCTAATACAAAACTATGACCCAATTATCAAAACATGAAGATTCATACTCAACCTAAAATCTACCCAAACTATACCAAACAGGAGGGAAGAATTGAGTTCACCCCAAAATTAATAAAAGAGACCTTGGATATCAATCTTAGAACATGGAAATATGTTAATGTATAGAAAACTCCTCGGGGGAATTGAGTTCATCCTTGGAGGGCTTTGATGAGAGGGAGGATGAAGAAGAGCATATAATAATCCCTATTTCCAAGAAGTTATCTAAAAAGAAGTGAAGAAAATTAGAGTCTAGAATGAAGTAGTCCCAAGAAGAATATGAGAAGGCTATCACAACATTCATGGAGGCATCTATGCGCAATAAGGACTAACATGTAGCAAACCTCATGGCCCAAAAAGGAGAGAGCAACTCCTAAGGGAAAGGAGAAGGTAATCAAGGAGCCAACCATTGATTTAGTAATCCTTTGTGAGCTAGTGGCTCAAATAGGAAACATGTAGGTGCAAATAATTGAGCTAGCAAAAGCTAGACCATAGAAGAGAGCCCTTACTTGATAGATACCTCAAAAAATGCACATGAATCTTCCAACAAGAAGGGTATAGCATGAAGAGTAGAAGCCCTAGAGTGGTTGTGTGAAGAACTTTAAAAAGATAGGGCAAATGCACTCAAAGGGCAATCAAAAACTCCAAGGTAGGTTAGAAAAAATACAAGAAGTTTCTAATAGAGTGAGAAGTAAGTTGAGGAGCTCCAAGATCAATTAAAGGAGTGCAACACAATGCTCAACGAATTTCAAGAGAAGCACATACAGAGCTTCAAAATCAACTAGATGAGCATGATTCAAATCTTAAGGAGCTTCAAAATCAACTAGATGAGCATGATTCAAATCTTAAGGAGCTCCAAAACCAACTAAAGGAGCATGACACAACACTCAAAGAGCTTCAAGAGAAGCAAGTAAAGGAGCTCCAAAATCAATTAAAAGAGCATGACTCAATGCTTAAGATGCTTTAGGATTAGATTAAAGAGCAAGAGACAATGATGAATGAGCTTCATGGTCAACTCAAAGAACAAGGCCTAGCTCTCAAAGACCACAAAGTAGTCAAATTAAGAAAGCAACTAGCAAAAACCAAACACTAGCTTACACTTGTTGTAGTTGAAGTCGCTCATGAGAAGATTAAACACAAGTCCATGAAAGAAATAATGTAGAGCACCAATAGATACAAGGCCAATGGAATGCCTCATATGTAGGTCTATAAGAAACCATATCTTCCAGCTTGACAAAGGCTATAGGCATGGTAGAGAATGAAACACAAGGACTCTATGAGACAACCTTGATGAAGCTCTCCAAGGACGTAGGAGTGACCTTATATAGTGAAAAAGTCAGAACGACATACTCTAGATAGAGGCCTACAAATTTATCATGGTTAAGTGATGTTAACCCTCAAACAAACAAGGTGGAAAACCCAGAAAATCTAAAGCAGAAGAAAAAGCCAAGGCAAAAGCAGAATGGAGAATGAAGGCATGCCAAGAAAAATCGAGAAACACAAGAAGTATGAAAAAGTCCTAAATCAAGGAGAGGCACTCAAAAAAAAGCACAAGTAAATACTTTTGCAAAAAAGCACAAGTTGATACTTTTGCAAAAGAGCGAAAGGCACACCATGATTTATTTTAAAAGCATCAGGTTGACCTCTGTAATTTATAAATATAGATGGGCGGTAGGAGGGAAGCTAGAAGGATAGGAGAACAATGAAAAAAAGGGCCTAGGCCACGGCCGGCCATGTAAAAAAGGGGGATAAGGGGATGACCACCCAAAAGGGATTTAGGGCTTTGTATATAAAGTTCAAAAAGTGAATGAGAGCTCATTCTTGGGTGTGTGGCAAAGTGGAGTCTTCTTCTTCTCTCCCTCTCTTCTCTTGCTTGCTTATGAGTGCTTGAGGGAGAGAGTGTGGGGGAGTGAGGGAGTGAGCTTGCGAGAGTGAGGGATCTTGGAGGTGAAGCTCTTCACTTCTCCTCTCTTCTTCTTCTCTTCTCTTCTCTTCTTTTATTTTGCGTGTGGCTATGGAGGATGGAGCTTAGAGGAAAAGGGTTGAGGATGCTTGAGCTTACATCACAAATCGTGGGGCTATCTAAGTACTTGAGAGAGAAAGCAACTCAATTGGGCATCAAGCTAAGCTCACTACACTCATAGAGAGGGATAGTGTGTCGGCTATGTGAGAGGTAGCCACTAGTGCTCACTTGAAATGCTTGAACAATAAGCAGTCCGTGGGTCTTGGCAGTTGAGCTTGTGCTCGCCGCCTCTACATTTTGGTTCCGTTTGTCGAGACCAACGGATTCAAGCTTGAGTGCTTGCGCACTTCAAATCAAGCATTGAAGTAAGGGTTCCATCCCCAAATTGGAGCTTGAGGTAGATAGGAGGTTTTGGATCTTTAATCCGTGTTACAAGTAAGTATTTTTTATCTTTGATGGTTAGTTAGTAGGAGAAATTAGTTTAGTATCTTGTTTTTTATTCTTGTTGCATTTAGAGTAGGTTAAGGTTAGAAAATCGGTTGGAAAAGTGTAAGGTTTGCTGTTGTAAAACAGGCCAAACTGTTTTGTGAAAAACGAGAGGAATGAGAGCTAAAGGGGGTTGAGATCGATAAGCAAGGGGGCAGGAGCGGCAGAAACTTTGTGGAGGAGGGGTCTACCAACCAGGAGACCAAGGGGAAGCTCATTTGAAACCCTGGTTGCCTGAGAGAGAGAGAGAGAGAGAGAGAGAGAGAGAGAGAGAGAGAGAGAGAGAGAGAGAGCTTCATTGCGTGGACCTGCTTCAATCTCGTCATCACCACTGAGGAGTTCGTTGCCCACTATAGGTATTCCCACACATTCCCCTGTATGTGTAGCTAGGATCTGGAGGTGCTCGACTAGTGGAAAGGCTTCAATTGCTCGACGCAACGGATTTTGTGCAAGCTCGGCGAAAAATGCATCGCGTTCGACTCATCCAAGAGATGATGATTCTAGGCCGAGTCCCAAAATCGGCCCTCAGTCCATCTAACTCAGCCCTCGGCCATTCGGCCATTTGGCTCACTTGACTCGGACACCCATCGTTTGGCTCGTCCGAGTCAACCATTTGGACCAACTTGGCATTTAGCCCATCTTACTCGGACACTCAAAAATTTGACCCTCGTCCCTACCAACTCCACCCAATCCCACTCGGACAAAGCTTGCTCGAATCCACCATTCAAACCTCGGCCCACCAGACGCAGCCGTTCGGCCATTCGACCCTTGGACAACCGCATTCAGACTATCTAAATTTGACATTCCGACCAATTGTATTCGGCCCTTTCTCGCTTGACCCTCAACCATTTGGATAGGCCGAATCAAACATTCAACCCCTACAATTCGAACATGTTGGGCCCAGTTTGAATTTTAAAATCTTTTGAACATTAGACTAGACCACCTAGACACCGGCTGTGCGAACATCCGAAAACCACACAGACGCTAGAAAATCCTTTTTGGCACAAGGAACAAAGGGATCATCGAGAAGCAAGCATAGAGGTGATGCTAGTCGACCATCTGGTGATTTAGCTTGACAACAGCATCGAGTGGAGTCTTAGAGCACTATCGAGTCATGACGGGGCAGAGAGAGTAGTAGAGAACCCTATAAACTAGCGAGGATGGCCAAAAATCAATGGCTAAAAATCAGGCATACAAACCTTTTAGGCTAAACCCACGAGGAGGTTAATAGAGTCATCTAGGCACTTGTCTTCTCACTCACTTTGAATTCTAGCCCTCTAAGCACAATTGAGAAAAGTTAAATGCATGACTTCATACAGTGCATGGAAAAGAGCACACACAACCATAGAGTGAGGGTGTTGAGGATTGGTTGTAATTAATAAGGAACTCACCCAAATGTAAGAACTTGAAGGAACCCACCAATAGGAGAAGACCCAAAGACATAGGTGGGCGATCGAATCCTCGAAGGTAGGACCAACCAAGGAATACAGCTGAAAACCAGACGTGTACTATTGTGGAAGTGGATCTACCTGGCCTTATCGACTTAATCAATGACTTGGCAGAGCATGAAGTCCTAGATATGGAAGATGGCAGCACAAGTCGTAGAAGCAATGAGGAGATTAACCTAGGATACTTTCCTGAGGTTGTTCAACATTTAGTAAACCAATATGACGCTCAAACTCAGCTAGAACACCATGGTAGGCTAGTAGAGGATATCATAGTAGACCTAGAGGAAGAGAGAAAACTAGCCCGTAGGGCTCTACAAGGCCTAGCTATGTACAACTAGGATCAACAAACTAGGAACTTACACCAGAGTTTAGAAATGCAAGAGATCTAGAGGGTGCTAGCCCTAGCATGCAGGAATTAGTTAGAGAGCGAGAGAGAGCTAGAAGGAGATCTCACACCGAGTGAGCTCCTGACAAAGTGACTGTTAGATAACACGGCCGCAAAACAAAGCGCTGCAACATTGGCAACATCGCTACTGACAAGGTTAGGAGTCAATCAAGGCTCTAAGAGCCAATCAAAAATCCATGTGGTAGCAAAACAATTGGACAAATACAAAGCTACTGACGACCCATATAGCTTCGTGGAGCAGTTTGAGCAGGTCTACGAGGCCAATGGCCTCACTAATCCTACTCAATGCTCCCAAGCCTTCGAGACTATGCTTAGGCGACAAGGGTCGGTGGACTTGGCACACAAGTCTAGATGTTGCAGAGCATGCCGATTTCAGTGGCTTGAAAATCTCTTCATTAAGAGATTTTCCAAACCTGGATACTCCGATAACCTGTTAGTGCGACTTATGAACATCAAACAGAAAGAGAGAGAGGATATTTGAGATTATTTAACCCACGTGAGGAGCCTCTTCAAGAGAATTCCCATGGGTTAAAGGCCAACCGAAAGGGCTATATCCACAGTATTCCTCAACGGAATAAGAAGTGAAGAGCTCTACAAAGCCTTGGCTGGCAACTCAAGCTTACATCGAGATGCACTGGCAAGGGTCTTTGAAGAAGCTATTAGAGTGGATGACCAACTCAAGGAAAGAAGCTCCAGAGGCTTGAATCAAGAAGAGTCCAGTGCCAGGAGTTCCGAGAAAGCCTCAATGCTGAGTGAGAGAGCAAACCCAAGCACACAAGACAAAGGGAAAGACACTGAATCGAGATAAGAGCTAGCAGAGATTAGGATGGACATAGCCAAACTATAGGAGATGATGAGATGACCAACATGCCCACACATCCAATTTGTGCATTGTGGTGGAGCCCACTTGCCAGCTGAGTGTCAGGACCCTAGGTCACGACCTTGTGATGATTATGGTAGGTTCGGCCATTACACCATGCATTTTTTATTACCTTAGAGGTTCCCATACCCGCACCCCTATGGTCAACCCTTCCTTGCGAACAAGCCACCGAACCTCTTCAGAAGGGGAGTCCCATTGGTTCTCCTGACACCTAATGACGCTAAACTGACCATCCCTAGAATGGAAATAAATCCTACAAGCATCCCTAGACCACCAGGACCCTACATAACCCACCCACAAAGTGATACCCCAATCCACTATGCAGACGAGCCTAGCAGCGACAAGCCTTATGTAAACCCATATGTGTCATAGGATGAGGAAGGCAATGCTATCCTCATGGAATTTCGACCAATACTAGTGATGGCATTAGGTAGAGGGAGAGGCAGAGGCCTAGGAGGGCAAGCCCAAGAACCGATTGTATGTTGGACTTGCAAGCACCTAGGACATATTTCTTCATGCTGCCCCCAGAGAGAGTAAGTGAATAGAGATAAGGCTGATTTAAGATGCATTGAGTGTGACATCACTCATCTCTTTGTTGACTGCCCTAGGCCACACCTATCCTTTGGGGTTGTTCGATGTCGAGACACTCGATGGGGAGGCCACACCTATCCCGTTGCATGTCATGACCCATCTGCAAATGAAGTAGGTCGGCATATCATTACCATGGCCTAGCAACCTTGACGTAACCTTAGTTGGAAAAAGGAGTCGGAGACGAAGGAAGAAGAGGCCAGACACTAAGGTCACCCTCAAAACCGAAAGTGCCATGACTCTACCGGTTGGAGGGAAAGTCAGTGGTGCAGAAGAAGAGACGTCGGTGCCTCAGAAGGCTAAAAAGGGAAGTGTTAAGATTGGGGAATACCCCAACCCAAAGTGCCAACTCAAAGCCATCAAGAAGATGAAGGAATGGGTAAGGGAGGCCCATGAGCACCTAAAGGACACTGAACCCATACTAGAGGACGAGATCGATAATCTCTCAAGCATAAGCATGCCAATCTTTCCCCCCGACCAACATCAAGGGAGGTGATGGCACCCCAAACTGGGCAACCTAGACAAAGTCTAAATGCTCTGGGCTAGCAAACCAATCAAGGCCATTGGCCAAGAACCGCAGACTTGGGAGAGAGGCAAGTGACTAACAACCTCCTCAATACACTAGTGGTCTCCAGCAAGACAATGGGCCTGGTTGTCTACTTCCTTGCTGCAAAGGCAATATCTGGACGAGTGGCTATATCATGGCATACATCAAACTGCCCACGGCTGATGCAAAAGAGATCTTGGCCATCTCAGCCCTTTCCTCATCTATCTGTGGACAATCGGCCTGTGAGATCTTCACATAAGAAAATAATGGACAACCAATAGACTTCATGTCCTGCATGCGGAAAAGCTCAAGGACTTTATGAATGTACTCCCTCTGTGAGAGGTAGAGTAGTCGTTTCCTCATCTATCTGTGGACAATCGGCCTGTGAGATCTTCACATAAGAAAATAATGGACAACCAATAGACTTCATGTCTTGCATGCGAAAATGCTCAAGGACTTTATGAATGTACTCTCTATGTGAGAGGTAGAGTAGTCCCTGATGCCTATCGCACTTAATGTGCATACCAAGAATGTGAGAGACATGTCCCAAATCCTTCATCTCAAAGTTATTCTTTAGCTAAGATTTAAGAACATCCAACTCATCATGAGCTTTCCTTGCTATCAGCATATCATCTACATAAAGTACCAAAATAAGTAATGAGCCATCATGGGCTTTCTTCGTGTAAAGACACGGATCCATAGCACTCTTATTGTAGCCATGTGACTACAAAAAGGCATCAAACTTATGATATCACTCCCTAGGTGCCTGCTTCAAGCCATAAAGACTTTTCTTCAACTTGCACACTAGGTGCTCCCTGCCAGGTTGTGCAAAGCCCTTAGGCTGCTCCATGTACATCTCATCATGCAAATCCCCATGCAAGAATGCAGTCTTGACATCCATTTGATATATGTCCAAGTCAAGCTGCACAACTAAGGCCAAAACCAAGTGTAGGGTGGTCATCTTGACCATAGGAGAAAGGACTTCATTAAAGTCAATTCCATGCTCCTGTTTAAAACTCTTAGCAACAAATCTATAAGTTGGCTTGGAGTTTCCAAGGATACTTTTCAACTTATACACCCATTTGCACGGCAAAGCCTTCTTGCCCTTAGGCAATGCAACCAAATCCTAAGTCGCAGGGAGTCCATCTCAAACTGCATAGCCCTCTACCAAGAGTGACTGTCACCCCTGCGCATAGCCTCATCATAGGTGAGAGGCTCTCCTGCATCTGTAACCAAGACATAATGCACCGAGGGCTTAAATCTATCAGGGGGACGTCTATCTCTAGTAGGCCATCTTGGCTCTGCTGCATGTCCAACATCCTGTCCAACACCCTGGCCACGTGTACCAGCTACTATTGCAGGTTGTCCAATTGGCTATGCAGGAGCATGTGGCTCCTCTTGGAATATAACCATGCGTATCTCTACTACCTTCTCAAGCTACCTATGCATATTGCCTTCATGGAAGACTACATCATGGCTGTGGATGACTTTCCATACATGTGGATCCCAAAGACGGTAACCCATCTCGCCTACATCTCCATAGCCAAGGAAAATGCATTTGACACTCTTAGGATCTAGCTTATTGCGCTTATCCTTGGACACATGGCAGAATGCCTCACATCCAAAGACACATAGATGTGCATAAGACGGTCCATACCTCCTCTATAACCTGGAAATCCAAACCACTGGAAGGTGACCATTTATGATATGAACAGTTGTACTAACTGCCTCAGCCCAAAAGCTTTGTGGTAGGTCTACATGGCTAAGCATATGGGGTACACGCTCCTGGATGGTTCCATTCATCCGCTCAGCCAAACCATTATGGGGTGGGTATAGGGGGCGATCAACTGACGCTTAATACCCCTCTCATGACATAGTTGCTCAAAGGCATGTGACACATATTCTCCCCCATTGTCAATCCTAAGGCATTTCAACCTATGCCTCAACCAATGCAAGCCATCTCTGAAACACAGTCTAGACATCTGACTTAAGCTTAATGGGATAAGCCCAAACTTTACGTGAAAAATCATCAATAAACGTCACAAAATACTTTGCACCACCCATAGACTGGCAGGGCATGGGCCCACATACATCTGAATGTACCAATGCTAGGGGCTCACTCATGCGTGTCCTACCAGACTTCTTATGCATATTCCTAGTTTGTTTGCCATAAAGACAATGCTCACATGAATCAAAACATGCATAGTTAAGGAGCGATAAGTACTGCAAACCAGAAAGCATTTTTATTTCCTTCAAGGATATATGGCCTAAACGGACATGCCAAAGAGATACATGTGGGATGGAACCCACAGACAAAACATGATCAACAGAGAATCCATCAACTACAAGAGGATAGAGGCTACCAGTTTTGGCACCTCTAGCAAGCACAAGTCTACCACATGTGATCTTCCAAGTAGAATCCCCAAAAGAGACATGAAACCCAACATCATCAAGCTACCATGAAGACATAAGACTACGTGTAAGCATAGGTACATGATGTACATCGTGTAACAGAAAAGTAATGCTAATAGAGAACTGCAGTCGTACATCCCAAATGCCAACAATAGCGAGTGACCTATCATCATCCAAGCGAACTGAGCCAGAGACAATGCAGCAGGAGTGGTACCACTCACGACATGGTGTAACATAAAATGAAGCACCAAAATCCAAAAGCTAGCACTATGCATACATAGAGTGAACCTCAGTCAACGGCTTAGCATCACAAGAACTAGCTGCAAGTATATACTCCCCACATCGAAGTCCTCAGTTTGCATGACATTTATTTCCTCGATTTTCACATCGGATTTCTCACATACCATACTGCAATTAGAGGACTTTTCCTGTACTTTGTCTTTCCCCTTCTCATTGCGCTTCTCATTGCACAACTCATGACAATGTGGGCATATATGACCCTTCTTGCCGCAATGATGACATGTCACATTAGCATTTCTCCCACAAGAGGCAACTTAGACTTAGACTTCTATGAGTCTCTGCCACGGCCATTCCCATGATCATTCTTTCCATTACCATCTGTGCCTCTAACAGTCAAGCATGTGATACATGAGAGGCATCCAAGTTCTTACGATCTCTTCCTACAGAAGAGAACTCTCTACATCATGCAAGTTCAAAGTAGTAGCAGGAGCACATAAGGCAGTGCGAAATACATCCCATGACTCACTCAGAGTCCCAAGCAAAAGCAATGGAGTAACCTCATCATTGAAGGTAATGCCCTACGAAGTCAAGTTATTGAGAATAGCATGGAACTGGCTCAAATGAGCCAACATCGTCATATTCTCCTTCATGCACACGTCCATAAGTTGCTTCAGCCAATACGTCTGACTTGCTAGACTTTTCTTATCATAGAGGTTCTTGATCTTGTCCCAAAGCTGCCAAGCACTATGTGCTTCCTCAACCACACTGTTTAGTGAGAGACAAGATAAGGGTGGACTTGCATAACTCATCAAGCTCCATCCATTCGTCATCAGTCATAGTTTCAGGCTACTCGTCACTCATCCTTAGTGGCTTTATTTGTGATTTTTGCACCAATACCTGCCAAACTTTGCTCTTCCAATAGGCATAATTCATACCATCAACCTTAATGATGTTGAAGATAGCACTGTCAGTGGAAGAAGATGCCATACTGCAAGCTGAAATAGTGCAGACATTTCAAAACGGCTTGCTGTTTTCTATTGTAAACAGCCAAAATACCACCAAAACCAAGGCAAAATGACCACGAACTAATAGCTAACGATGTTGCCCACCAAGTACCATCAAGAGTACATAAAATCCAAATGATTCAGCATGAAAGATACATCATAGTCCATGCATAACTATTTGCTATAATAAGGGAGCTATGAGTGCCCCTGCTCTTCCAAACCCTGTTGTACTTGTAAACTCAATGAAACCCTGAAACCAATGAAGAAATACCTCTAATGCAATGCCCTAAGGGTGCCCAAAGGGACCGGGAAGGTGCTCGAGAATTTGGGGAGTGATGAGAGCTCGAGAGAATCAGCTATGGTTGGCTGCCGGGAAGGAGACCCAAAGAGTGTAGGGATTCAATAGGAAGTTAAAGACGCAACGAACCAAGTTAGAATACTCAAGCAACCATGCTCTGATACCAGTTGAAAGGTGAGAAGGATTGAAGCTCGCTTGAAGGAGCTATGGCGGGAGAGCAAGAGTAAGAAAGAGAGAATGTGTGATCAGGCCTTCCTTTATTCAAACTATCACTAAAAGAATAAAGAATAAAGTGACAATGATAGGAGCCCGCCACACCTAGATCATGCAATGGAGGGTACTACCAGTGTAGTAATACACCGGCGGCTAGGCGGAGGCAACTTTACCCCCAATATGAGACTCTTCTTTCAATAGATAAGAACTTGTATTATCTTAGCTTACTCGGGTGGTCTTGTTTGTTGCATTTAGGGATGTGGTTCTTAAAAGCTTTGATTTCCTTTCTTAGACTAGGAATACTTACTTTTCTATTGAGTGGTACTTACTTTTCCTCTTATGCCTTGAGGAATACTTCAATACTTTCTTTATATCCTTTGACTAAAGGGAGTGAACTTGGAGTTGAAGCACACGAGCGGAAGAGTAAGAGCTATGGTGGAAGGGGCAAGAGCAACAAGACACAAAGAGAGAGAGAGAGAGAGAGAGAGAGAGAGAGAGAGAGAGAGAGAGAGAGAGAGAGTATGTGGAAACTCCAATAGTCACAATGTGTGATTGGCCTTCCATTTATTCAAATGTCACTAAAAACGAATAAAGAATGAAGTGGCAGTGATGGGCGCCTACCACCTACAATGTATAGGTGTGCGGGTACTACCAATATAGTGATACATAGGTAGCTAAGCACATGCGCCTTTACCCCCAACAACCTCCCACTTAAAGGCGAATGTACCCCTAGTGAGGAGAGAACAAGAAAAAAGTGAAAGTACAAATACACATAAGTACAACAGGATGAGGAAAGACATCATCTCATCCAATGCCTATTAACTTCCTAAGGCAAAATGCTCCATTGGGAGACTTTTCATGAGCAGATATGCTGGATTTTAGTCAGTTGAGATCTTAACAAGGACAACTAACTTGTCCTCAATGACCTCTCTGATGAAGTGGTAACACACCTCAATGTGTTTCGTCTTTGTATAGATTACCAAATTCTTGGCTAACTGGATAGCACTCATAGAATTTGAATGTAGTGTAGGGACCGCATCAATAATACCAAGGTCAGTCTAACCAAAGAGCCTCCTTTTGCAAGCCTTAGTGTGAGTGACTGCAACATACTCGGCCTTAGTAGTTGAGAGGACCGTGCATTTTTGTACCTTGACATCAAGGAAACAATAGCTCTAGCAAAGGCGAAGAATAGCTAGAGGTGGACTTTCTATTGTTTGCATACCCTACATAATCAAAGTTAGTGTACCCCATGACTCCTACACCCTGGCCACCATAACATATGCACATAGCTATTGTGCTGCCCTTCAAGTATCTCATGATATCCTTGATGGCATCCCAATGCCATCTACCATGTGTAGCCATATAGCTTACCACAACTTCCATTGCAAATGTTATGTTAGAACAAGTGGCTATCATGGCATACATAAAATTGCCCACAATGAATGCATAAGGGATCTTGGCCATCTCGGCCTTCTACTCATTAGACTGTAGAAAATTGGCCTAACTAACCTTCACATGAGAATGTAGAGGATAGCCAATAGGCTTACCATCCTACATATAAAACCACTCAAGGACGTTCTTGATATACTCCTTGTGTGATAGATAAAGAAGCCCCTTAGAGCAATCGCGCATGATGTGCATTCCCAATAATGTGTGAGGCATGTCCCATGTCCTTCATCTCAAAGCTCTTCTTGAGATGAGTTTTCAAGGCATCCAACTCATCATGAGCTCTATGAGCAATAACCATATCATCCAAAAAGAGTACCAAAATCATAAGGCTACCATCATTACAAACACGGATCCATAGCACTACAGCTGTATCCCTCTGAATGCATAAAGGCATCAAACTTGTGGTACCATTCCCTAGTTGAACATAAAGGCTATTTCTCAACTTGCACACTAGGTGTTTCTTGTCTTTTTCTTCAAAGCCCTTAGGCTGATGCATATAGATCTCATCATACAAGTCTCCATATAAAAACGTCGCCTTTACATCCATCTTATAAAGGTCTAGATCTAGTTGATAAGTAACCAATGCTAGTACTAAGTGACCACAAGAGAAAATAGTTCATCAAAGTCAATACCATATAAGTAGGCTTGGGGCATCTAGGGATACTTTTCAACTTGTATACCCACTTGCATGGTTGTGCCTTCTTGCCACTAAGCAAAGGAACATATGGTTAGTCTGTAAGGAGTCAAAATCCAAATTCATGACCATGTCCCATGAGTAACTATCATATCGTGCATGGCATCATCATAAAGAGAGAGTCTCACTTGCACCTATCACCATAACATAATCCATGGAGGGTGTAAAGTGCTCTAGCTCTAGTAGAGTGTCTCAAAGCATGCTAATCCTACACAATAGGTGGGGCCTAGGCTAAAGCATCAGCTGTGCTACAAGCTATCTAGCTGGCTATACAGAAGTAAGAGCCTTCTCTTGAAAGATCACCTTGCATACCTCGACCACCTACTCGGGCGACTTATGCATATTTTCCTCATGGAAAATGACATCATGGCTACAAATAACATTGCGAGCCTATGGATCCTATAGAGGTGGTAGTTCATCTCGCCCATGTATTCCCATAACCAAGAAAGATGTGTTTTACGAACTTAGAATCTAGCTTATTGCGCTCATGCTTGGAAACATGGTAGAATGCCTCACAACCAAAGACATGAAAATGAGTATATAATGGAGGTTTTCTAGTCCATACCTCCTCTACAACTTGGCAATCAATAAGAGTGCAAGGGAACTTGTTAATCAAGTGTATGCAGTAGTAATTTCCTTACCCCAAAAATGTTGGGGTAAGCCTATCTGGCTAATCATATTGCGGACTCTCTCCTGAATCATCCTGTTCATGCATTCGACAATACCATTTTGGGGAGGGGTGTAGGGGATGGTCAATAGGCGCTTAATACCCCGCTCATTGCAAAATTGCTTAAAAGATTTTGAGACATACTCACCCCCATTATCCAACCTTAGGTATTTCAACCTATACCTAGACTGGTTCTCAACAAGAATAAACCAATGCTGAAAGATAGACGAGACATATGAATCCTACTTAATATGAAAAGCCCAGACCTTATGTGAGTAATCATCAATGAATGTGACAAAGTACTTGCACCACCTAGTGACTAACAGGGAATGGGACCACATACATCCAAATGAACAGGAGCCAAAGGCTTACCCACATGCTTCATACCAGACTTCTTATGTGTACTACATGTCTTCCTACCATATAAACAATCATCACAAGACTAAAAACACCTATAGTCTAGGGGTGGAAGATAGTGTAAACTAGTAAACATTTTCATTCCTTTCAAAGACATGTGCCCAATACGACGATGCCAAAGAGATACGTGTGGAACTACCACCACAGTAGCCAAAACATGGTCAACTAACCCAGATATAAGCAAAGGATAGAGGGTACTAGACTTAGCACCACACACAATAACAAGATTCCCATGGGAAATCTTCCATGAAGAATTACCAAAAGAGACAGCATAATCTGTATCACCCAAGGTGGCAGCAGAGATAAGGCTCTTTGTGAGAGCTAATACATGACGTACATCACGAAGAGCGAGCATGCTACCTGAACCAAAATGTAGCTAGACATCACCAATACCAACGATCTTCAATGTTAGGTCTTGCCCAAATGGACAGATTCAATCATATTGCGATAGGCATGCAACTACTCTCTACGAGGGGTCATATCAAAGGAAGCCCCTAAATTTATCAACCAACACTAACTATATCCTGACAAAGCATCAATTTTTTGTGAAGCATCCAAAAAATAAGATGCCAATATAAGATCATCAAATACATTAGGCTACACCACATTAATCTCCTCAATCTTGACACTAGACTTGCTAGAGACAATGCTACGATCATCATTCTTATCCTGCACTTTATCCTTTCCCTTTTCCTTGCGCTTTTCTTCCTGCATTTTATGGCATTGTGATCGAATATGACCTAATTTTTTACAATAATGACAAGTAAGGCCAGAGTTACAGCCATGGGAATTATTGCAAGACCGTCCACATGTCCTAGATTGAAACTGTGAGAGTCTCTACCATGACCATTTCCATCCTACCGACCTCTCATAGTCAATGCATGGAACGTACAGGAAGCATTCACATTCTTTTTGTTCACCTCTTCTATTAAGAGGGCACTCTCAATATCCTACAATTTCACTCCATCCTTAGCATGGAGAGCCATACAGAAAGTATCCCATGACTCATGTAGAGTACCAAGCAGAAATAAATGATGCAAAGTATCCTTGAACTCAATCTCCTACAAAGCTAAATGGCTAATAATAGAGTGAAACTCATTCAAGTGTGCAAACATAGAAGTCCCTTCCTTCATGCAAAGATCCATCAAGTATTTTAGCAAATACATTTGAGATGTAAGACTTTACTTGTCATAAAGATTCTTAATCTATATCCAAAGCTCATATGCAATCTAATTTCCAGTTACAACATTATAGTAGTGAACCTACTTAGAAAGTGATAAAATGATTGTGGACTTGCATAGCTCATCCAGTTCATCCCTTAGCCACAATGTTTTTGGGTTTGGCACTCCCATTTTTAAGTGGTTGAACTTGTAATTTTTGCACTAAAACCTAGCATATCTAGGTCTTCCAATAGCTATAATTGGTCCCATCTAATTCCTCAATATTGAAGATAGCATTGTCCTTGAGAACCACTAGCCATAATGAGATCAAGCAAGTACAAAGAATGGCAAGACGGGCTATTGTAATACCCTGCAAATCAACCCCAAAACCACTACTAAATTAAGCGGGAGAAAGGAGATACAACAAATTAATGAGCTATTCACAAACTATAAGCAAAAGACTGTCAAGTCTAGGTGATGCCCTCAAATAGAATGCATAGAACTGGAATGATAGGTTGCTATAATAAATTGCAACAATATGCCAACAGCCAACTATGAGCAACCAAGTAGGAAGAAGCCAAGAACAATTGGCATTGAAGACTATCACAATTGCAATGTGTCGGAAATCATATGCAATAGACATAGACATCATGCACAAGGTAGGTCTCAAGGGCAAATGAAGAGAACTACTAGATGCATAACCCATTGAGTAAAAGCTTCATACATAACCTAAAGCATATAAATACCACTAACAACAGCATGATAGACATAAGTACTAGGTCCAAGCCAAAAGATCAAATTAGCCCACAATAGGGTAATTGTATCCAACAAATATCAAGAGAGCATGTACATGTCACAATGAGTCCCACTATCTCACTGTAATAAGCTCAAGCTCAACTATATAAACCAAATGCTCTATAGTATATCGAAGTGTCAATGTGGCTCAGTACATAAAGCCAAGTAGCTCACATTAAGCAAAAGTCAAATGCCAAATGAGCAAGCAAAGCTCAAAACATCGTATGAATGGCATCCGAGTATCCAAGATCCATAGAGCATACATCCGGATGCATTGAACCCAAGTAGTCTGCAAGACTCTGAATGTAGCATCCAAGGATAGGAATGACAGTCAATGTCAAAGCATGCAAGCTCCAATCTCAACTTAAGATCATGTCATAAACATATCCATAGGCATACATGACAATCAAAGTGTCAATACATCCAATATGTGGTACCCAAGTAGCTTTAAAGCGTAATGAACATAATCTTTATCAGACAACTACTTGTTGTCCACTATGAATAGCAAGGATATGACACTCAAAATTGAGTTAATGCGAGCTCAATTGAAGCCCAAAAGCATTCTAAGACATGTCTCAAGCATCCCCAAGTATCAAGTGAACATTTGGGTATCAATATCAAGCTCTAGAAGCATAAAGTGTGACAAGAGGCATATGCTCTTCCCAAATAAATGACATTCAACCCTATTATTATAGCAATGAAATATCTGAGAAAACTGAGCCAAATGTGTGTTCAAGTCATCCCAAAAGTATAACCATACCATCCAGGTACCAAAATAGCATCCCCAAAGCATCAAACATGCATTATAGAATTTATTGTTTGCTGTCCAAACTAGAACAGTTCTCAATAAGCACTCAACAAGGCTCAACTAAGCCTTGGGAAGCTTCTCAACAAGCACCGAACAAGTTGGAACGAGCCAAAAGAAGGAAAGACTCAATGCATACCTCTAGAGAAAGAAACAATGGGCTGCCATATGAAACCTTGAGTTGAAGCTTTGAATCGAAGCAAAGGATGAAGAAGCTCCTCAAATGGTTGGCTCTAAGGGAGTGAGCCTAGAGTGGAAGCAAGAGCTATGGTGGAAGGAGAGAGAGAGAGAGAGAGAGAGAGAGAGAGAGAGAGAGAGAGAGAGAGAGAGAGAGAGAGAGAGGATGTGGGAACTCCAATAGTCACAATGTGTGACTAGCCTTCCCTTTATTCAAATGTCACTGAAAGAATAATGAATGAAGTAATAGTGATGGGTGCTCGCCACTTATAGTGTATAGGTATGCATGTACTATTAGTGCAGTAATACACATGCAACTAAGCACAAGTACCTTTACCCCAACATTGACTAGGGCTTCTTTTTGACTCAGAGGTAGGCTTCCTACCCTTTTATTGGGAATTCGAAAGGTTGTCTTTAATAAATGTTGAGATTATCTTGACACCTAGTAGGCTAAAGTGTATGTAGTGTGCTTCATAGTCCACTTTGCATTTGGTTGTCTTGGAATTTCTTCCAGGTAGGACTTCTTTCCCTACATATTCTCGGTTTGAGAGCATGAAAACCATGATGGATATGCTTTTAGTTTCTATGGTCATGAGAATTTTGCACTTGCATATGAGAAAATATGGGATCCTCCATTTAGGTTAATTATTGTGTTGATTGGCACAAGATCAGGTTGTCCAATTTCAATCCATACATCCTAGGTTTGGATATTATAGTTAGCTCGTACATCAATGAGAGCTTCAATGGCGTACTTCCATTTTTTGATGAATTTTAGGCAAGTGGTATTAGTTTCTCATCTTCGAGTTTAATGATTATGGCCTTGATGTTTTGAATTGAGATATTTGTCCCTTAGGATCATTTTGAATATTACAAATGTTTAGGATAATTGCAAAACATTATGAGTGAGTAATGCCACACTTATTGTATGCTAGATTTTCTTGACTTTTAGATGGAAGGTTCTTTATTTTGGGATAGTCATTTGATATATGCCTTGATTGTGATAATTCCAACACACAACTGTTTGTCTCAAGTTATTTACTCATTTCCCTCTTTTGCACCCTAGCATTATGATTGAATAGGGCAATGGTCCATGAGAACTATGCTTGCCTCTCTATCATGTGCGATGTAGGGGGTAAACTCCTCTTTCTTGATCGACTCTTCCACATACTGGATTGGCACATTGCTTGAAGGGTGAGTGATAATTGAGCAAGGGGGTTGTGATGTGCTAAAGGATTGATTTCAACTCTCTGTGTGGCTAGTTTTAGCTCAACTAGGTCTAGCATGGCTAGCTATAGAGGTGTAGGATAGTAAGATGCCCTATTTTGTTGTGGGTATGCATTGTTGTGGTATATATTTAGATAAGGTAGGTGTCTAGGGGCTTTGAACTTGTAAGATCTCTCTTGTAGCATTCCTATACCATAGCTTCCATCAATGTTGCTAGAGGTTAAGTATTCCAGTTCACTTGTACTATCTTTATGTTGTCACCTTTTACCAATCTAAAGCCATATCTTAGGACTCACTTTGGAGGGTCTTCTAACTAAGATAAACAAGCTCAAAATTTTGGATGCTGATTTGCCATGCAGACCGCGAGGCAAAATCTCCATAAATTTGGAGATCAATCTAGAGTCTCTTTCTTAGCCTTGATCAAACTTGCATTGTCATCTTTAAAAAATGAGTGGCAAGGTATTGACATGTGGGTAGGGGAAGAACCTTGATAATTCCTTTCTATATCTTGAATAGAGCCCTGACCAAGTGAACAAATATTGACCCAAAACCAAAATCATGCAGTGTAGAGATGACAAAAGCCCACTTGACTCTATCATAGGCCTTGCCCTAGTCTAGATTGATCAACACAAAGTCAACTTGCAAAGCCAATGCATAGTCAATAGAATGTTTTAGATTCAATATACAGTAGTTGATTTTACGACCATACACAAAGCCATATTGCTGAGGGCATACTACTCTCACTAGCATGCTTGGTCCTTAATGTAAGGGCTTTGGAATGGATATTATAGGTGAAGCATTGCACCATGGGAGGCCTCTAGTGATGACCAGGCTTACTCCTATTAATCACCTTGGGAACAAGCTTTTAACTAGGCTTCAATTAAATTCTTCCAATAACACTTTGGGTTTCTTAACCTAATGGTGGAAATTCTTCCAGTAACACTTTGGGTTTCTTAACCTAATGTCTTTCACAAGATGGCTCACACCTAACCATGGAGGATACTTGTTGCTTGAAGACATTAGTGATCCTTGCATCATCTCTAATGCAATGCGCTTGTTCATCCTCCACAAATGCCACCAACTTTTTATTATACTTAAGCTTGAGGATGTTAAAGAAGAAGTTAGTTTGTCCATCTCCAAGAAGCTTCCACTTGCCCTTAAGTTTAACTTTAACAATCTAGGTGTGATGATCATCCTATAGTTTTAAAAAGGATTCTCGAGGAAGTTACCATATGTATATCCTCTACATCACGTGCATTCAATGCCTATTTATAAATATCCTTATCTATGAATTTTTTCTAAATAAAGCATAACCATTTTCTATTCAATCTATAATAACCCCTTTACATCGCACCCTTCTATATGTAAAAAATGTATAAAAATGGTGTTTTAAAAATACCTTATTTTGAACCCACATGATGCACACATATATTCATGAGTAACTTACCTGAGAAAGGACTCCACAACATGAACACGGTGATGCAATATCAAATCTATAGGACACTCCTTTGGATCCCTTAGGAGGGCTTCTCCTAAGCAAGAGACCATGACATGTTGCCTCCTCTTAGTCACTACATGTGTCTTCCCATACCTCTTGGCCACATTGGCAACATCATTAGAGCAATTCAACCAAACTTGATTAGGGCTCACAACGGGTTTCAAGCTCCTTGACATTCTTTCTTGAGGGATTCAACAAACCAAGCATAATTAAGGAAGGGTGTATTTAAACATAAGGCAGGTGGCATGTTTTTGACTTGCTTTACTGAATGCATGCGACCTAATCCTAATTGAATAGAAAAGGGGGTTATGATCTCATGTAGTGACATGGCTCAACATGCATATCCTAAAGCATCCACTTAACCACCATACATTTAGATTAGCATGGAATATGTCTATGTGACTGGTTGACATTTACTCCTTACATGCTTATTATGCGCAAGTGGATACAATACCTTCTAGATTTTGTGAGAGTAGTGCCAGATCATGAAGTTTGTGCATGCAAGCTAAGTTGTCCCATGCATCTTTCTCTAATTGCATCACACATCCACAGCCATGCAAACTGCTAGACTCACAACATGTCATGTTCTCTTGCAAGTGGGGTAGGACTTGAGTGGGATTTAGGGCACTAATTTTGTTGTGTTGCTTCTTCAATATTATGCCCACCTCCTTTGCTACCTCATGCTTCTTAGTCTACTTTGGGTAAAGGGGTCCTTTGGGGCAAGATTGTGTGAAGTGACCATTCTCCCTGCAATCGTAAGATGCATTAGGGAAGGGTGAGAATTAAGCTCCCACAACAACCTTGAATCCATGCAGATCAATAAGCTCAAGAAAATTAGGGGCTCCTTCCTCTAATACTACAAAATACATGCTTTATGGTTCAAACACCATTGGGTCACAAAGCACCTTACTAAGTGCTTGAGCCAGTTTGTCTAGCTCATTATTAAGCTAGATTTGTATATCCGAATATGAGATCCACATTGGGCATTCGAGCTAGACAATGCTCTCGGTAGTTAGGTAATGAAGAGTTTCATGGCAAAGCATAGACAAGGTTTCCTCTATGCCCAACAACAAAAGTAAGAACCCAATCACACTCCATCCAAGAAGCCACCATGACCAAGTAGAAGCCCCTGCTAATGAGGATCAAGGTGGCTTTGCCCCAGAGGGTGGCATCAAACCATTGTGCAATTCATCCTTTTCTAGAGTATGACCCAGAAAGTAAAAAAACATGCATGCATTAACAAGATCGGCATACCTTTGCTTGACATGATCAAGTGCAAATGAAATTGTAGCCTTGTGAATCCTTTTCTAAGCTTTTGTTATGGATGCCTTACATGATTCATTGTATTACTTTTGCTTAGCTACAAATAACTTATTGGCTACAAATTGTAGCCTTGTGAATCCTTTTCTTAGCTTTTGTTATGGATGCCTTACATGATGCATTGTATTACTTTTGCTTAGCTACAAATAACATCTTGATGGTTATCATGTCCACCTCATGTGACTTTGCAACTTGGAGATAATTCATGCATGTCTTCTCAAGCATTTGATCTCTTTCCTCACTCAGCGTGGTGCCCTCACATCTTAGATGCTTACTTCCTTGAGGGTTCCCTCCTGCATGCATACAGTTGAGCCATGTGGCACATTGATTGCTAGTAAATGTGAGCTATTGTTTCCCTTGTGCGAAGTAAATACCCCACTAACTCACTCTCACTTTGCTCCAATCCAACACCAAGCTCATAAATAATTAGTATGCATACACTTATGCTCACATACAATTACACACTTACATGATAATATATTTATACATGGGTAAGACTTGCTAGCTCAAGTGATAGTGAGATGGCATGTTAAACCCAAGGTCCAGGATTCCAATCTTATGGGTATTGGTGAAGGCACCTTATATATTGTAAAATGTGAAAATAGCTCCATTTGCTTGGTCACCAAGATGGACATTATAGTGGGACCACATATCGAGTTCGTAATTAGGGGTTTGGGCACAAGTGCTAACAAAAAAAGACATTTTAGTATATTTGTATTGGCTAGAACTTCAAAATATTGATTGGAATTTTGTTATGCCCTTAAAAATATTGGTTGATTTTTTGAGTATTTTCGTTGTAAAAACAATGTCTCATACAAATCTTGAATATCAAAACTAGATGTTTTGGGAACTTGCCATTATTTTTCTTGGTTAAGAAGAAAGTTTTTCGTAGCACTACCCTTGTTGCACCCCTTGATGATTACAAGTATCGATGCAAGCCCTTAAACTAGGTACAAAATCATTCCCTCTAACATGTGCCACACCATATCGACTTACTCTGAAGACTTCTATAAAGTCTGCGCGTGGCACACCATATCGACTGACTCTGATCGCGTCCATAAAGTCTGTGTGTCCGAACACCTATCCACTCATGTCCTGCCATGTGTCCCAGAGGCTCCATGTCGTTCAAGACAGGACCCTCGGATATGGCGGCCGCTGACAAATCAAGTGCTGAGAGACATGGAGGCCCTACGCAGCACCCAACTACAACTGTGCTTTGCTAGTAGTCCGTTTTCCCTTCTTCCCTCTGCTCGCACCTCCATAGCTACAGCTACCTTCTCTCACATTTGTTCAGCCAGAAGCAGAGGGTCACTCTCCACCCTTAACCACAGGCAAATCGCTTCTCATGGACTACAACCAAGAGCACTACTGCTGGGTGTGCCTGCCGCGGTGCGGGACTCCTGTGCGGCTATGTTCTCTTCACCTGCATTTGCAATCGAAGAACAGAGTGCGGGGGCCGGGGGAGGGGCGGCACCGGCTGCAGGAAACGCTTTAGCAGACACCCCCCCTGACAACAGTCTACTGGTCTCCGTCTTGGCTTTTGCTGCTTTTGTCGGACTCGTGTTTCTAACCGTCGCGGTATGTTATAACACCCCTCGACTCCTCTCGACTTTCCTGGTTACGGCTCAGCTTTGATATTTGTGGTCTTTATTTCATGATTGATTGTTTTAAGAACGAGAGGGTCTTGTGTGCCTTTTGATGGCACATTGGAGATGATGAACTGTATAATGCTGCCCCTGTAAAGCTGCTACAACTAGCTATATCAGGCTGTCACTATAAAGGCCCTTTTGGCATCTCTTTGACGGCACATTGGAGATGAAAAAACTGTATCGGGCTGCTGCTGCAAAGCTGCTACAATATCAGGCTGTCACAATGATGTCGAGAAAGCTATACTATGCAGCTGCACCTGACAGTTCTTCCAAACACATTGCTAGAGGGTTACGTTGCAGCACAAGTAGAATCTAGTATGTAGCCGGGTCTCAATGTCCTTTCAAGCATATTGCATTTCTAAGATAGCGTATTGCAGCAAATCTTTATTGCTGGAAGGGCTTAGCTCTTGGTTGAAGATGTTGAAACAGTTAACCACATGATTGATGTGTTGAAGCTATTGGAATGACAAAGTTATACTGCCTTAAAGTTCTTGTTGCCATCCTTGTGTATTGTAGCTCATGGACAAATGTTGGGGTGCCCCACTTGCGAGTCGTGTTGGTAAGAGAAGGCAATGTGAGCAATGTAAGACCTTGAAGTGAAAGGGATAATGGTATACTTGAAAGTCTTGGAAACATCAAAATGCTAGACACATTTGAATATAAGTGCTATAAAAGGGGGAAAAAAAATCCCTTACGTTCAATGATAGCTTTGTTGCCTTTTTTAAAAAGGTAAATGGGGTCACATCCAATTTTTTATTGGCAATGGTAATTACTTTCTTTTCCTTTACTTGAGTTTTTTGGAGAGCTGGCCTTACTTTCCTCTAGGTTTCGTCCATGTTCTTGAGATATTTGTTAGCCAAAAAGACCTTATACTTTGCATGCAAAATGGGTGGGACTTGTTTTCTCTCTTTCACAATATGAAAAGATGCCTTGCTAGTGGAACTATGCTTTATGTTGTTATAAGCAAACTCTGATAGTGGCAAATATTGTTTTCATTTGGCCTTGTGCTTAGACACATTGCACTTCAAAAGATCTAAAAGTTGTAGCATTTACCTCTTGAGGTTGCACATCTATTTGTGGGATAGAAGATGAGAACTTCGAGGTTGTATGATACACTCAAAAATACATCGGCAAAACAAACTTATCATCAGAGAATCTTTGTCACTCATAATAGGTTGTGGCATGCCATGATATTTGAATATATTTTGTATAACATGATCTTACCATATATAACATGATCCATTGTTATTTTTTTCTTGCTTTGAATGTAGTACCCGCACAACGAGTGACTCATTATTGTTTGTGATTGTCTCATGTCTTGGTATATGGATTCCATTTTCGGAGCATTCTTCCGAGTTTTCTTCCTTTGTACTGTTCTTTTGTTTTACTCTGTCTTGTGTTTAGGAGTCTATTTCAGCATTTGTATATGCTTCCATTGTTGCATCTACTTTTGACATGGTATTAGACTGTAGGGTCTATGCTCTTGCTGATGTTCTTTTGCTTATTTCAGGTTTGCTTACCTCTTTTGATCAGGTGACGTGCTGCTGCCTCCTATTCAGCCTATCTATTGGTTACTGTTGTTTGCGTTTTGTGCTGAAGAGCTCATATTTTCAACCTACGACAATTTCTTTACTTGTCATTGTCAATTTGCTGCATTTATTGCTCCAACAGCTTGCGTTTTTGGTTTTATGACCTAATTGTGGTTGGATGATTGTTTCTATGGGCTGTTTTTGGCAATTTTTTGGCTGAGTTTTTATTCTTTGGTAGGAGTTGCTCTTTTTTTTTTTGATCAGATTTTTGTTTACATTACATGTGAACTCTCTTTTTGTGCAATATTTGCTGTTGGTTTGGTTGTCTTTTCTCTTTGTCCACCTTCTATACTCTATCTTCTCTTCTTATCCTCTCTAGATGGCTCCTCCGTGCACTTCTACTGATGATAAGTTACATGGCCATGACTATCTAACTTGGAGTGTTATGAAAGCTTGGTTCGTGTTGAAGCGGTTATGGTACATTGTTTGTGGAGCTATTTCCCATCCTCAGTGTTTTTTTTGAGTTCAAGAAGATTTTGACGAGACAACCATGAGGAAGATGTGCTTACACGTGATACGGATGATGCGCGTGCCTATTTTGCTCTTCTTAGATATATTTCTAAAGAAGTTTTATTGGCGGTTACCTCTTGCAAGTCATCTCCAAAAGTATGGTCAAAGCTTCAAATATTGTATGATGCACCTTTCACCTTTGTGTGTAATGATATGTTATGGACAGCTCTAGCAGATGAAGTTCGAGTCTAAAAATCACTATTTAGTCATTTTTACTTTGTGTCACACAAGTACATGACTAGCTTTAACACATGTAGTTTGCTCTTCCAGAGGCACATTTTGTGGGGATGGTTCTCTACAAGCTCCACTTGGAGTTTGACAGAGTGGCCAATGCTTTGAGGGCGTAGATATCCTTGACACGTGTGAGCTTTACCCATATTGGATGGGCTCCTAGTCTAGTGCTCACATGAGGAGATACTTTGGTGGTCTAGCCAAAGGTGGGGCATCCATAGTTACGTATGTTTAGAGGCGCATTTGACAGGATAGCCTTGTATGCTATTGCAAGACATTGAGAGCTGCTTTGATTCTTCTCTATTTTTAGGAGTTGGTATGATTGATATTGATATCAGGTTTTCTTTGAGGCATCTTGGTGGTGGCCTATGCATGATCTGAGAGAGATGTTAGTAGATAGGTGAGCTCATGAGTGAGTTTGTACATGCTAGATTGGATTGGGCATGTGCTAGATGTTTTTGGTATTTTTATTATGCTTTAATTGTGGCATTTTATGCCAATTGGACAGCATTTAATGTTGACTGACTAGTTGTTTGTGGCATATTTGTTGCCTACATATTGTACTTCTCCTCTCAGTCATAGGATGCATCACTTGGATGTTCTTTTGGAGAGAGGAGCTAGTGCTAGTGCTCGCATAGTCAGTGACTCACTATTGTATGCGATTGTGCCTTGTCTTGGTATATGGACTCTATTTCTCGAGCATTCTTCTGAGATATCTTCTTTTGCATTGTCTTTCTTTTTCACTTTGCCTTGTGTTTCAACAGTCTATTTCAGCATTCGTAAACACTTCCATTGCTGCATCCACTTTTGACAAAATAGGCATATAACAATCCATATGTCATCATTCTTGTAGAAGAGCTAGGAAGCTTGAAGATAACATGTGAATGCATTACTATAGTGTCTACAATAAGAAAAGGTTGTAGCAAGTTAGGTGTCTTTTTGTGGTCAAACATAATCATTTGATATACAATGCATGTCGGTGTAGAGTGATCCACATTTCATCTCAAAGTTGGCGAATAAGAGAAAGTCTCAATTGCTTTCATTGCAGTATCAATGTCTATATGCATTCCGTACAGCAGTTCATGACATTCAATCATTACCTTGGACCTCAATTGCTTTGTAATACAAACAATTGTGCATCATAGGATATAAGAGGGCTTGTTGTGGACATTGATCCTCACTCCCACCCATTTCTCATTTAGATTAGATTATTACCACCTCTCATCACACACACACACACACACACTCTCTCTCTCTCTCTCTCTCTCTCTCTCTCTCTCCCCAAGTGGCTTGTTTCTTGCAATCCATGACCTCCTTTAGTTATAGTATAGGGGAGTTTCGGAAATGGGGGAAACAGAAATGACAAAAATCAAATTTTGGCCAATTTTGGAAAGGGGGGAGGGAGGAGTTTCAGATTTTAGCCTAAAATCCATGCATAGATACTTAAATAAATCAATGTCCACAACAATGTTTACTCAAATTTCACACAAAACTTCAAGTATTTATTTCACTACTACTCATATGATTCATGAAGTTTGATGTTACCACTCACATCATACATGATTATTACAAGATTGAAGAACATAAAATAATGATTTGCAACTTACAATTTACAAAGAATGCCTCGAGGAAAAAATAAAGTTGTGATCCATGTAGATATTAGAAATCTTAAAAGACCATAATTATTGAGGAGTACATCATACACAATGGCGAATTGAAGATGTGAGAAGTTAGAACAAAGAATGAAGAAGAAAAAGGAAAAGGAAGAAGAAGGAGAAGAAGATGTTAGCACTCTAGTTAGTTTATGTATGAGCGGGCATTACTAGGTATTTTAGGTATTTTTTTGTGGGTATGTTGATACTATTTCGGCATTTATTGTTGGCTGACCAGAACTAAATGCTGGTCGACTTGCTGCCATTTATGGTATTGTTTTATCCTATTTATTTTGGGCTCCCTCCTCAATTAGTCATTCATCACTATTGATTCATGCAGTGAGTGCCTCTTTTGTCTGTGTTTTGACTTGTAGTCTTTGTGTTTTCAACCTCTTGGGCTCCTGAAGGCTAGGTGATAGCATTTTCAGCTTTTGTCGGTTTTCTCTTGGCTGATCTTTCCCAGTTTTTGTGGATTTTGTGATCAAACATTGCGTGTGAACTCTGTTTTGTGCAGTTTGTGCCTTGCTTTGGTTGTACTCTCTCCTCCTCTTCTTTCCTTGATTTTCTCTTCCTATCGTGGTCCCCCTTGCTATTTTACTAACGACAAATTTCACGGCCGTGATTATCTAACATGGAATGATGCTAATGAAAGCTTGGTTTGTGTAGAAGACAGTTGTGGTATGCTGTGTTTGGAGCTTGTGAGCGTCTTGAGCATCCTACTCTTGTTGTTGATTTTGATGAGGACGATTATGAAGAAGCTGTGCTCACATGGGATATTGATGATACCTGTGCATATTTTGCTCTTCTTCGTTGCATCTCTAAAGAAGTCCTTTTGGCGATCACCTCTTGTAGGACTTTCCAGCAATTTGGGTGAAGCTTCTAATGCTGCATGAGACTCCTTCGCCTATATGTGCTTTCACTCTTTATGGACAGCTCTAGTAGATGAAGTTTGAGCCGAAGGGTATTATTCAACATTTCTTACTTTGTGTCATACAGGTACATGACCAGCTTTGACACATGCAATCCGCCCTTCCAAAGGCTTATTTTGTGGGAACTATGCTCTACAAGCTTCATTTGGAATTTGGAGTGGCCAATGCTTTGAGGGCTGAGACATCATCAACACTCCTCAGTTTTCTACAGATGTCTTCCATGCTACTTGAGTATGAGACATCTTTGTGATTACAGGGGAGGCTTCCATTAGCAGTCTAGTGGCTCTAGTGAGGTATTTATAGCTTCAAAGAGGGGTGATAGGAAGCATAAGTCAAAGGCCCAATAATATCACTGTGATAAGAAGAGACATTTGCGCAAGGATTGCAAAGAGTTGGTGGCTTTGTGGAAGGAGGAGAAGAAGTAGTAGGATCTGAATTCTTTTGCTAAGTTATGTAAAGAAAATATCCTAACACAGAAGCATAAACAGAAACCGTGCGACAAAGCACAAACTGATAAAAGAACACAGTTAGGGTTAGGGTAACTCAGAGACAATGAACAGAGTTAATAAATGAAATCATATGACTACTAATAATACGATGCTCATGCAACAAACACACTATGCAGTGAATGAATATTGAACCTTGAACTCCTGTATCTCAAGGATCAGGGCAGGGGTAATGAGCATGAGAGTGTGTTGTACTTCGAACGGATCCCGAATCGTAGCAAGTCAGCCTCCGGATGCCGAACGCTAGCAAACGTAGCAGTGAGAAGCTGGATCTGATGTAGACAACAGTGAGGAGAGAGAAATACTAAAAGCACAGGCAGCAGGTGAGAGAAAGTCTAAAAACGCAAGCAAGACAACCTGCAGGAGAGAAAGACTAAATACGCAGGCAGTAGGTGAGAGAAAGACTAAAAACGCAGGTAGGACAGCTTGCAGGAGAGAGAAAGACTAAAAACGCAGGCAGGACAGCCTGCAGGAGAGAGAAAAACTGCAGCGATTGTAGCAGGGGAGAGAAAACTGTCAGGGCGGCAGCTAGGGCGTGCAAACGCAGTAGTTTGCTGACATGGCAAGCTGTACAACAGCAATGCTGATGATCAGCAGTCAGTTGCCAGGCAGAACAGCAGCAATCAGCGTGTGGAGGGCTGGAAACAGGTGCCAGACTATAGGGAACAGTGATGGACAGCAAGGGCTGAGATGTCCTCCGCGAACGAGGTGTGGGCAGCAAGCTGATAACACCTAAAACCTACAAAAACGAGATTCCGAGAAGAGTGGAGGGCTGGCTCCCAATTTATAGAAAATTAGGGTTCTAGATCCTCTTCTGTTGGGTATTTTACTCACGCCTTACTTACGCCTACGCTCATATGGGAGTGTCGGTGATCAGTAGGACACTGGGGCACTTTTTACTCTCGGTAGGAGAGGTTTTTTCCCCCAGACTTATGGTCTTATTATCGTATGTACTTATGTGCTTATGTTACACACATTTAGGCACTTAGTGTGTGTCGGGTGTGAACACCCCCCTACAACCCTAAGGTTTAAGGGTTGTACTTTGTACTTTCAGAACACACTCATTCAGTCTATTCTCTTGGGTGTCGTGCTTCAACTCTGTCTCTCTCACTCTCACACTGTCTACTGAATCCCAGCTGTACCTTGATCCTCTGTTATCACATTTGGTATCAGAGCTCAGCTCTGAACTCAGTTTCTGCAGCACACGCCAGTTCTGCTCCAGCGTCAGACGTCACGTCAGCACAGGTACAACTTGTCGTCAGTTCTGTCAGCAGTCAGGCAGCTGTTCCATAGAGCTGCCTCAGCACAGTACAGCTCGTCGCCAGCCTCCACCAGTACCCTGCCCGTCAGCAGTCGTAGTCGTCCGTCAGCAGCTCGCGAGCAGCACCAGCAATCCGCCTCAATACGCCAGGGCCCGTTTCCTGCAAACGTCCGTCAGCAGCTCGCGAGTCTGGCGACCAGTTTCGTGCAGGCGGAGTCAACGCCTGCTCGCGACGTGCTTCACGCTGCCTGCCCTGTCTACGCGCAGCCCGCCTGCCCATCACGACTCGTCAGCCAATCAGACGACCTGCTCCCGCCTGCCCGCCAGTCTACGTAACGTCAGCAGCTCACGACGTGCTTCACGCCCAGGTAAAATTTTTAAAATTATTATTATTCCAGCTGAGAATAAAATTTTGGAAGCGGCGGTTCACACGCGGTTGGCACAGATCTACTGGAAAAGTAAATTTCATGCAAATTTCTGGACTGAATGGTCAGAAATTTTGGGGCTTTTGTGTATTTGGAGGACAGGTGCATTTAAACTGCTGATACAGTCACAGAACGACTGTTTTTGACAAAGATTTTGGCAAAAATTTTGGGGATTTATTCATAACAGTGTTGCACTGCACTGTTTGCACCTTGGGAAGCGTGCAGTAAAGGACAGTTTTCTGACAGAGTACGCCCTTGCACATCAATTGCAGAAAAGTATTTGCTGCAATTTCTGGAAATTTGCAGATTTCCAGTTCAAACTGCTTTGACATTGCTCATATTGTCTTTGGAAATTTGTCATCATGGCAAATCAGGGAGGTGATGTTTTTACGTATGTATCCAAAGAGGACAGACTGGACGGAAACAACTATTCCCTTTGGTCATTTATGATGAAAAATGTATTAGTGGCCAAGAATTTATGGGATTATGTCAGTGGAGAGGAAACTCGGCCGGGAGTTGTAGCTCCCGCTACTCCTCCTCCCCATGGCGCACGTGGACAACGGGGACCTCAGCCCGCTCCACCTCAGCCACTTCCTCCAAGAACTGCAGCTCAAAAAGCTTGGGATACCCGTGATGCACAGGCCTTGTCGCTGATTGCTTTGGCAGTTCAGCGGTCCATCATACCTCATATCCGTTCGGCATCTTCTTCACGAGATGCATGGTTGACTTTGGAGCATATGTTTGCAGGAAAAAATGAGACACGAATCTCTTTCTTGAAGAAAGAGTTGGAAACTCTGAAGATGCATGAAGGTGATTCTATGCAAGATCACTTAAACAAGATTCAGGACTTGAGGGAGCAGCTCATGAATGTAGATGAGTATTTTTCGGATGCACAATTGATATCCACCACCTTGAATTCCCTACCTCCTTCGTACTTGTCTTTTCATACTGCATTGAACCTCACAATGAGGATTGCTGAGCACCCACTCACTTTTATTCAGCTGGTTAGCTTGCTTCTAGAGGACGAGCAAACACGGAAAAATAGTGGTGTGGATGCTATAGTCTCTGAGCAGGCTTTTGTGGCACGACAGAAAGGCAAGAACAGCAAGGTGAAAAATGCTCCACAGAGTTCTGGCACTTTGGACACATCGCAGAATTAGTCACAAGGGGGCACGCAAGCAAAGAAAGGAAAATGTCATTATTGTAAGAAGCCCGGCGACTATATCACTGAGTGCAGAAAGCGCATTGCCAAAGAGAAGGAGTCAGGAATGTCTGTTTCTACTACTCCTTCCACTGCTAGTGAGTCCGTGTCCTTTGTTGTGGACAGGGACTATTGTTTTTACACTTGCAGTTATGACATCTCTTGGGCCGATAGAGCACTTAGCTCTACAGAGGATGCTGACACTTGGTTCTTTGACAGTGGTGCTTCTAGACATATCACATATCGCAGAGATTTGTTTGCTTCAGTTAGTGCACCTCCCGTTGGGAAATCGGTACAGTGTGCCAATAATGCACAACCAGATTGGAGTTGGTGCATTCAGATGTTTGTGGGCCTATGCAGACCATGTCATTGGGTGGTGGTTATTATTTTGTGACATTCATTGATGACTTTACACGTTTTTGCTGGGTCTATTGTTTGAAAAAGAAGTCAGAAGTGTATGATGCATTTTTGGCTTTCAGTGTACTTGTTGAAAACCAATCTGGATGCCACATTAAGACTCTCCGTTCGGACCGAGGGGGGGAATACATGTCCTCTATGCTGAATTCTTTTTTGCAGCAGAAGGGCTTGGAACAGCCGTAAACCTTCTGTTGGTCACTTTCGTACCTTTGGGTGTCTTGCTTATGCCCACAAAAGAGTTTTTTCAAAGAAAAAGCTCTTTCTATGCTCGATCACACCAACTCAAGGCTAACTTGGTCATAGTGCAAAATTATTCTTCAGTGCAAGACGACTAAAGAAGGTTTCATCGCCCAGCATATGTGCCGAACCCTTAGAAATGTAAGTTCTTTGATAATTATGAGGTTACTCTGCAACACTTGACAACTCTTGCCAAATTATACAAAAAAAGGCCCGACGCATGAAATGTGATTAGTCATGATCTTCCAATGGACAAGAGTTCGTTCGCGTTTCATACGTCGTTGAGAATGCAAGTTTCTTCAAATGGATTTTTTTTTTCCACGAATGGTCATGGGTCGACGAGTTTTTTCAAATGGATTTTTTTCCACTAATGCAAGATTCTTTAAATAATCCCAAAAAATCGCGATGTATGAAACACAATAAGTCATGGCTCTTCCCATGGACAAGACTTCTTTTGCATTTCATCGTCGGTGGAATGCAAGTTTCTTGATTTAGAATCCTGGCTCAACAGAAATTGATGACACAGAAGGATACTTGTTGATACTAAGATGTTCTATTTTGAGTCTTGTAAAACTTTATGACATTTATTATCTTTGATCAAATATGTATCCTAAAAAGGAGTGATGTGTGAAACACGAGAGGGTGTTTATTTCTCTTGTTCAGAAGGCCTCCCGCGTTTCATACATCTTTTGTATGTATTGTTTTATTCAAATATGAGATAGACTATGTGATTAGTGTTTGTTTGCTACCAGGTGATTTTAGATAACATTATGTCAGAGATTTGGAGAACTGTCTTAATTTACTTGTATTATTTGTTTTCTTTGATGTTTCAGATGGTTAGAATAAAGGCCATTGCAAAGAAGCACAAAGTTGATCCTAGAGGTCTTGCCTCAAAGATCCATCACCAAGCCTTCCAAACTTACAAGGAAATCAAAGCCAAGGAGAAGGTTCTTACAACATGTTAAATACCTAAAAGAGATTAGAAGGGCCAAATGTGGCCCCAATTCACAATGGATGGCATGGCATATGAAATCCCTGTTAGTACAACAAATTGTAGGTATTGATTTCAGTGTACCATGCCTTATCCTGTCGGCACGAGTCTCGAGATCGTGGCTAAACCCTAAGTTTTGCAAAAATTTAGTGTTTACAATAGAAATCCTCTTGTTGTCCACCAAATTTGATTGAGGTGTGCTAAGAATAGCTGAGAAATACTGAGATATTTTGAGAATTGACTAGAGAAGGTGAGAGAAAGCCAAGATGAGAGAGAAATCTGATTTTCTTCTTGTGAAACCCTAAAATTTGCATGTTGCTTGCTCTAGCTTGCATTTAATGTAGTCACCTATTGCCAGGCACCTTCAAAATGTTGTCACTTAATCATCAATGTTGTTGCCAGTCCTTGAAAGGTGTCTCCTTGCTATCCCTTGCCTATCGAGGTCCCTAGATGGGTGTGTTCTATAGCAAATTGTTGTTCGATCAGAAAATGGATCAGTAGCTCCCTCTCTCTCTTTCTCCCAGGCTATAAAACTAACTGAATTGCTGACACCCAGCCCCTAAAAACGTTTTCTCAGTTTGCATGGGTATTTTTGCCTAGTGGTAGCCTTCTAAACCCATTTTTCAACATTATCCAGCCATTTAATCAAATTTTAGATTTAAATAATCCTGAAAATTAATTTCAGCTTTTCTAACCTTGCCCAAAATTAAAAGTGCCTATCCGTAATTAAATTGGCTAGGCCATTTGCAATTGGAGTGGTCCGTGACCTTTGTTGACCCTTAGATTGGCATTAATTAATTAATTTATGCTAGTCCTTGGTGTCACCATTGACACTTAATATGGCCAAACAACTATCCTAGGGTCGAAACTAACACCAATTGACCTCAAAGCCTAGCTAGCATAACTTATCATACCTTTTGTCTTTGACACCCTCAGCCCATTACCATGAAATAACTGCCATGTGCATCACACATGCACGGTGCTAAACAACCTTGCACAGTTGATTAACGACTTAATCAAACGCTATCTGCAAGATTAAAGCATTTCAAAACTTCATGTTCTTGTGATAGACGTGCCCCTTGAAATTTGTGCAATTGTCCTTGATTGCATTGCATTGTGCCAAAAGAAAAGCATATTGCATTGGAATTTCCAAAAGGCATCACAGTCACAACAGTGGCCATTGTTGTCCAACCATGCCACATGCTCCAAACCTTTGAAAATTTCCAGCCAGCATAAACATGAGATAATACCGAGAATTAGCCTAGAACTATTGCTAGAAACACATTGGATGCATTCATAACTCGTGTTTCCCAACTTTTTTGACTTCACAACCATATTAAAGCATGTTCTTAACATAAACCATGGCTGAAACTGTCAATGGCATTTATTAACATGCTGTTGTCCATAGAACCAGCTGCAAGCTATGAAAACTGAGCAGAATCTAATCATAAACTGATCATTTGCTGACCTGAGAACTGATCACAATCTGCTGCAAATGTGACCCCAAACTGATTGCAAAAATTGATCAGCAATCAATGCAAAAATTGATGCGAAACTGATCCCAAAAGTGACCATAAACGGGTTCTCAAACTAATCAAATACCGAGCTAAAACTAATCAGAACTTGATCTCAAAACTGAGGCAAAAGCTCATGCACAGTTGATCATGAGCTAATCTCAAACTGATGCAAAAGTATAGTCTCAAAGCCGCGGTAACAACCATACTCATTTGCATACATCTCATAGTGACCGATGTTAGCAGATATGTCGGTTCATGATGGAGTCTATGCATGTCAGCGGGCTAGGGCACTAGGATATTATCTTGATTATTTAGACATTTATCTTGGCCCTTTAAAATGGTCATTTTAGTATTTATTGTTGGTCGACCAGCATTAAATGCTGGCTGACCTGACATGATTTATGGTATTTTTTTGCCTATTTATTCAGGCTTCTCCACATTTATCATTATGATCATTCATCACCTGATTGATTCTAGTAGAGGGAGAGAAGCAGGTGCCATTGCGTTCACAGTTGGTGACTCACATTGGTTCTGTACTGTCTCATATCTTGGTATATGGATTCCATTTCCCGAGTATCTCTTTGCTTTTGAGTTCTTTGTGCAGCGTTCTTTTCTTTTGCAGTGTTTTTCTCTCTTTTCTTTGTCTCTTTTGTATAGTAGTCTATTACGGCAAATTTCCACATGCTTCCATCATTGCATCCACTTCTGACATGTTATCAGATTGCAAGGTCATTGTTCCTGTTGCTGTTTTACATTGTTTTAGGTTTGAGTTTTGACTCTTTTCGTGCTAATTGGACTTGTTCTGACTTTTGTGATTGATTTCTAGCTTGAGTGACCATCTTTTGATCATTTTTGGCTTGTCTCCTCAACGTTTTGTAGACTACCATTTTCATTTTCAGCTTTTTGGGCCTGTTATTGGGGAACTGTTATTACTCCAACAAATCTGCGTTTTGGTGTCTACTGCCTGCGTTTTATTGATTGACACCTGTGTTTTGACTGTTTGCTCTTGTGCAAGGCTGGGCGGCGGTATTTTTGGGTTGGTTTTGTTATTTTTGGTCCTTCTTTTCATTTTGAGATACACTGCTCAGCTTTAGAAAGGGTTCATTTGCATTTGGTTGTTGCATTCTCATCACTACACTTTGGTTACTGTTGATCTTTTCTCTATGTGCTTTCTTTATTGCTTGGAACTTGTGCAATCATTGCGAGTTTGTTGGCATACTTTTACCTTTCTTCATCTTCTCTGTATCTTCCTCATCATGGCTCCTCCAACATCTCCTCTTGATGGCATTAAATGTTGCTCGACTTGACATGATTTATGGCATTATTTTTGCTTATTTATTTAGGCTTCTCCTCCACATTAATCATTATGATCATTCATCACTTGATTGGTTCTAGTAGAGGGAGAGAAGCAGGTACCATTGCCTTCATAGTCAGTGACTCACATTGGTTCTGTACTCTCATATCTTGGTATATGGATTCCATTTTCGAAGTATCTCTTTGCTTTTGAGTTCTTTGTACAATGTTATTTTTTTTTGCAGCGTTTTTCTTTCTCTTTCTTTGTCTCCTGTGTACAACAATCTATTACAACAATTTTCCACATGCTTTCATCATTGCATCTAATTTTGATAACTAGTATATTGAGTAGTGACCCTATTACAGACATATTGTTGTTAGAATAGTATATCCAAGATCTACTACATGCAAGAACTGTCCACAACTATACGAGTGGAAGTGCTACCTTCCCCTTAAGCATCAGGCAATACTTCGGACCCTTGCTCTGTTGAACGTGACTAAGCTCAAATTGCAGCCGGTTCTAACTGAAAGGCATCTAGGTAAAGTTGCAACAATTGAGGATGGTTTGCCAAGTCATCCTCTTCCATCCATTTTGCATCCATTGGTGGATAATTATGAAACTTCACTTAATATATCCTGGAAACTTTACCTTTAAGCTTTCTTTTTGTAATATTCCCCCCTTCCCCCCTCGCATAGGCCCCCCCCTCCCCCAACCATAATTTTTATTAAAAGTAGTTGAAATTTTTTTATTCTCCTCCCCTCCCTCTGTTGTCGCTAAACAGGTGGCTAGGGAAGGAAGGAGACAACATCGATTAGGAGGATGACATGGAAGAAGAAGTTGAAGATGACGATGGGGAGGAAGAAGATGATGACATTGATGAAAAGAAGGGGATGTCGATGATGGAGGGGGAGGCCACGTGGCCTACTATCCCCCTTGGCCAGCACGCCCAGTCCGCATCCACCCGGGAGTCATAGAACTCCACGCCGCCATGCAAATGAACACCCCAACGAGACGTCATTGGGCATGGCATAGAGAGAGAGAGAGAGAGAGAGAGAGAGAGAGAGAGATGTTCGTTCCACGTTTACCGCACCAAAAGAAAAAAGAGAGAGAGAGAGATGAAATGAAATGATATATTAAAGTCTACAAAAGGCTAAAATGACTTATGAGACCATGAGTTACAATCATGTGTATGATGGTACAACTGTCTGGGCAAAATATATAGCACAAGGCAAAATAAGAAAGGAAACTAACTATGGCTATGTGTAAAGCATAGAGCTCTATTGTAAGGAAATAAGGAAAGGAGGAACGAGACGTCATTGGGCATGGCATAGAGAGAGAGAGAGAGAGAGAGAGAGAGAGAGAGAGAGAGAGAGAGATACGTTCACCGCACCAAAAGAAAAAAGAGAGAGAGAGATGAAATGAAATGATATATTAAAGTCTACAAAAGGCTAAAATGACTTATGAGACCATGAGTTACAATCATGTGTATGATGGTACAACTGTCTGGGCAAAATATATAGCACAAGGCAAAATAAGAAAGGAAACTAACTATGGCTGTGTGTAAAGCATAGAGCTCTATCTAGTAACAATGAGCTCCAAATGGTACAATCTCATGTGGGTATAGCTCTAGCCCGAGCAATAATCCCCTGTATCCGCCTATGACGGTGTCATCGGTGTTTGTGTCGAGGCCTAGGACGTCTGGATCGGCTAAGCTGAACTTCTCGATCAATCAGTACTCCTTGTCTGTGTGTGGACTGTGGCGGTGAAAGAGGCTCTCGTGTGGACCGTGGCTGTAACTGTATTGAAGTCTTTTGAGTCTCCTTTGCAAATAAGTCCTTGAGCTGCCTCTTTGGAGGGTCTTGGTGTCTTGGAGCAGTTGTACTCCCGAGGCGCATGTCACGAAGCCGTCGTATCTCAAGAAGAAAGAGACCAAGGCATTGCTGATTGGTAAAATCCATGATTTTGGATAGTGGTTCAAATCCGTTTCTAAAGAGACAGTGGAAACGACCACGGATCTCATAATACGCTAGGCAACAGGGCAGATATAATGCTCCTCTGTCTCTGGCTCTAATTGGTATATCTGGCATATGCGCTCCTCTGATGGGATGGATCTATATCTGCCAGTCTCAATCTCTAGTTGATGTGAGGAGGTGCGCAATTGGCCAATAGTACATCTGATCCCATGGGAAAGGTGGATGTCCATGTATCGCGGGCGAGCAATAAATCCATCATCTATAGTATGAAGGAAATGCTCGCGGTAGAAAGCCATCTTTGTTCCTAGCTCCTGCCTTGGCATCAACCATGTCCATCTGATATCCAACTGGGTAAGATCCATTCTGATGATCTTGCGACTCACTAACCTGCTCAGATCAAGAGATGGTGCATCAAGGGAGCACTGGAAGGGGGGTAACTTGTCCATGCTAAACCCACGCAGCTCAAACCAGGCCGACATCTGTGCATACCAACATGAAGTATCACCCTCTCTGGCAAGCTGTCTAGAGGACTCAAGGGCCAACCGTGCATACCTGTCTCTGGGTAAGTTTCATAGGCTATGTATATATGTGACCGATCGGGTAAGGGCCTCTACCACAATCAGTGTAGCTGCAAGCTTGGCTCTGATGATCTCATGTGGCATTGAGGCCTTACATCTGATCATCTTGGATATCATGGACACTAGGGGTTTCTCCATCGACCTCCATCTGTCATAAGTGTGCCTTGATCTGCTACGGTGGTCAAGACTCGGCCCCCATATCTGTACTCCATAAAGTAGTGTGGATGTGATGCATCCAAGTGTCTCTGTAGACCCTCTGGAGAGTCAGCTATCAATACAATGTCATCTGCATACAATAGGAGAGGTATCCAACTGCCAGCTAGTGGAGCTCCTCTATCTCCTTCGTGTGAAATGTAATTTAGATCACCCATGAATTGAGAGAGGGTGTTAGCAGTCTAGTCAGCTCATATATGAGTTAGGGCTTGGCCAGGCATTACTAGGTATTTTAGGTATTTTTTTGTGGTCATGTTGATACTAATTTGACATTTATTGTTGCCCAAACAGCATTAAATGTTGGCCTACTTGCTATCATTTATGGCATTGTTTTGTTCTATTTTGGGCTCCCTCCTCAGTTAGTCATTCATCACCTGGAGGTGTTGTTGGAGAGAGGGAGTTGGTGATGCTAGGAGGCATATTTCACAGTGGATTCTGTGCCACGGTGGGTTCCATGAGGTTTTACGGTGGATTCCGTAAACTTTGATGACCGGGGCTCATACACAAAGTGGATCCAACTGGTGCGCAGATCGGATGCTGTACGCTCGCATAGTGAATGTCGGAAGGTCCCCAAGAACAATAGAACTCTACTTTTTGCACAAAGAATCCACTTTGTGTATGAGCCCCGGTCATCAAAGTTTACGGAATCCACCGTAAAACCTCACGGAATCCATCGTGGCACAGAATCCGCTGTGAAATATGCCTCCTGGCATCATACCGGGGCTCGCGTAGTGAATGCCGGAAGGTCCCCAAGAACAATAGAACTCTACTTTTTGCACAAAGAATCCACTTTGTGTATGAGCCCCGGTCATCAAAGTTTACGGAATCCACCGTAAAACCTCACGGAATCCACCGTGGCACAGAATCCGCTGTGAAATATGCCTCCTGGCATCATACCGTGGCATAGAATCCGCTATGAAATATGCGCCCCGGTCATCAAAGTTTATGGAATCCACCGTAAAGCCTCACGGAATCCACCGTGGCACAGAATCCGCTGTGAAATATGCCTCCTGGCATCATACCGGTATGATGCCAGGAGGCATATTTCACAGCGGATTCTGTGCCACGGTGGATTCCGTGAGGCTTTACGGAATCCGGTATGATGCTAGGAGGCATATTTCACAGCGGATTCTGTGCCACGGTGGATTCCGTGAGGCTTTACGGTGGATTTCGTAAACTTTGATGATCGGGGCTCATACACAAAGTGGATTCTTTGTGCAAAAAGTAGAGTTCTGTTGTTCTTGGGGACCTTCCGGCATTCACTACGCGAGCGTACAGCATCCGATCTACGCACCAGTTGGTGCCAGTGCCCATGTAGCTAGTGACTCACTGTTGTATGTGACTGTCCCGTGTTTAGTATATGGATTCCATTTTTTGAGCATTCTTATGTTTTCTCTTCTTTGCGGTGTTCTTTTGTGTTTTTCTCTTTTGTCCTTGTGTTCAATAGTTTATTACAGCATCTGTTTATGCTTCCATTGCTGCATTTACTTTTGATAAAAGAAAAATAGGTTAAAAAGGGAGAGGAAAAAAGGAGGAGGAGGAAGAAGGAAGAAGAAGAAGAAGAAGAAGGGAGAGAAGCATAAGAAAATGGAAGGAAGAAAGGAAGGAAGGAAGAAGAAAGGAAGGAGGAGGAGAGAGAAGAGAGGAGAGAGCATGTCATGGGGATAAGTGTCCACTTGAAGGAGCAGGCTGAAAGTGTTAGCTTGCCTATGTTAGTCATGTCAGCCTATCGTCTCTTGGTTGTGATCTCTTGTCAGAGTTTGACGAAGACATAAGAGCTCTGGCATTTTAGGTGCATTTTCTTCAGTTGTCGGTTTCCTATGTGCATTCCTAGGCCAGTTTTTGCTTTCCACAGTTTGCCTATACCTATTGGAGATTTTCTTTTTTATTTGGGATTTTTTCGGGGCCTCCCTATTTTTTGTGGCATTTTTTAGAGAGTGACCAGCATTTATTGCTGATTGGCCAGCATTTATGGCCCTTATAGGTGCATATTGGCCAATTTTTTGGTCTTTTGGCTATTTATAGCCACACCCTCCACTTGGTAGACACACGTATCTTCAGTCTCTTCAGTCTTTCACTTGTAGGTGTACAATTTGACACTTTAACAGTGTGCGCTTGGTGCTGCATCGTCATCAGCTTGATTTGGTGCCCTCATTGACACTTTGGGCTGCATGCAGGGATTGATTAGTCCATCCCTATTGTATCAACATTCTTCTTTAGTGAATGCAATATTCTTCCTTCATCTTTTACTTCCTCTCTCTCTCTCTCTGTGTGCTTCGCTTTGTGTTCATGTTTCTCTTTTGTTGCGCATTCTCACATGGTATCATCGTCTAAATGAGGACACAGTTTGGAGATTCCTTGCAAAAGACAAGTTTTCATCGTGGAAGAGTAGCCTAGATTTATTAATTGCATATTTTCAAGCAACATATATTGTATTTATAGCTTGTGCAGGTGGTTCAGTGCTTGTCTTGACCTTCTTGGCAGCTAGGCAACTTCTTTAGGAGTCTAGGCGACAGCATCTGGGACCCATTGAGAGCATCCTAGCATCAGACGGCTCTTGCTTCATGTGTTTTACTGAAAACGCAAATTCCTTGCTATACGTGATTGCTTCTTGGCTCAGGTGATAGCTTTTTGGTGCATCCGAATCCCTTTTGGTGGTAGGTGATAGCTTTTCCTTGATAGACCACACATCTACTATTCGTGTAGCTGATTGCCTTTTGTCTCTTGCATTGTCTCCATCAGTACGCAGGTTTTTTGGGTGATTGCAAGATCAAGATGTCTTACCAGTTTACGAGCTTTGATGACTCAAAGGAGGAGCTTCTTTTTAGATACTCTTTTGAGAGGAGATGTGATTATCGCGATATTAGTCGACGAGAGGAGTCCCTTGTTCGCACCCGTCCTCGTTTTATTCATTTATCATAGAAGGCTTTGTCCGATGTGAAAATGTTGTCCTTGATACCCTCGGTGTAGGTGCCTGTCTAACCTTCCCTACCCAAATAAGGCAAACTCAATGGTTCGAACTATTTGTGGTGGTCGTGTAAGGTGGAGCGCATATTCGACACCTTTGATCTTTGGGCTCTTGTTTTTGATTTTATCCTGTGTCCTAAGGAGAATCCAGCAGATGGGGCTTCTATGGACCGAGCAGCCTTGTGGAATCAGCTCAACTCTTGAGCCTGATCCTTTGTCTTTATGAGTTTGCAAGATGTTGTCCTTGTGCATGTTCGTAGGTTGAAGGCCATGGCTGGAGTGTGGAAGAAGCTTGCGTCTTTGTATTAGCACAAGATGTTTGCCTGTAAGATTTCCCTTGAGAAGAAGTTGCGGATGCTTAGTCTTGATGGTTTCTCCTCCATGAAGGAGCACATCGTGAAGATGGAGAATATGAGAGGTGAGCTTGCCTATCTTGGTCGGACGATATCCTTTGAAGACATGGCTATGATCCTTTTGACTCAGCTGCCATCTCCTTGGTTTGATGTCTTCTACACTAGCCTTATCATATCGAGGACTTGCAAGACACTAAGGGAGGAGTTTCATGGCTTGTCTTGGAGCATGACGAGCAACATGGCTATGATCCTTTTGACTCAGCTGCCATCTCCTTGGTTTGATGTCTTCTACACTAGCCTTATCATATCGAGGACTCGCAAGACACTAAGGGAGGAGCTTTCATGGCTTGTCTTGGAGCATGACGAGCAACTTAGAGAGGTTGGGGCTAGTGGTTTTGGCTCCACCAAAGCATTTACTATAGGTACAGGTGGAGGGAAGAAGAAGAAGGCACATGCCAAGGACAAGAAAGATGAAAATGAGAAGATGCCGAAGTACCCACGGTGTGGAAAGGGCACTCATTCCGAGGAGAAGAGATGCATAGAGTAATGCTACATTATAAGAATGCACATGCAGTAGGTGCCACTTGGACTGTCTCTCGTGGGAAAATTGTTCAATCACTCAAACTGTTAGGAGTACTGTAAGGTGGGGGTGGATGAGGTTGTCTGTGTGCCACATGTCCAGTGGCATGTGTGCCAGTAGGAGCAAATGGGGTAGTAGTGGGATGGATAGCCCCACTCTGTTTTCTAGGGGGAGTGGAGGCAATCATGGCCTCTTGTGGTTTCTTGACTAGGACACCTTGGCCTTAGTACAATCCTTCTCATCTACATGGATCAATCTTTGATAGTGTGTACAAAACCTATTCTGTTTAGGGAGTTGCTTATAGATGGGTTTGCTTTCTTTGGTGTCTTTGGTTCTGTTTGAGGAAGGGGGTGTCATCGTTGTTTTGAATTGCCTTCCCAGCCTAAGTGTTCTTGTCACCTTTGGTGTTCCCCTTTGTAGAAGTGGTTACCAAAGCTCCCTCTGAATCAGAAAATGGGGCCTTCTTGTGGACTTGTCATGTGGTCTCATGTAATGCAAGGGTTGGCATTCGAATTTCGAACTCATAGAAGGTTGGCAATCAGGGCGACAAAATGATGTGCTGTGTAAAGTGGAAGTATTTCCGAGGCAGCTTGTTTAAGTGGGATCAGAAGGATATAGTGCAGCCTGCACATGCCTAGTATTTTCTTTTTCACATGAGTTCACTTGGATGATATGACTTCTCATGTGGGACATGGCAGTCTTTGGGGATCAAATTTGCAGATAAGCATACTATGTAGGCATTGAACATCAAGAGGACTAGTGAGATCTGGACAATAGAGACACTAAAACCTAGAGGTATTGTGTGACAGATACGTACATTTCTATTCACGCTTCATCAACAACAAAAACTGATCGTTAGAAGTGCAACTTTGCAGAGAACATGCTGACAGAATCCTCATTGTATAGTTAGTCATCATTAGTCACAAATTGCCTAAGGTTTTGGATGTCATTGGAAAATTCATTGGAAAATTTTGTGTGATCATCTCGGTAAAGCCCGTGTCTGGATTAGATGGTCCAGAAATCCTTTCAATGCTTTCAATTGCACATGCAGAGTAGCTGGTTTTGTTTGTTCTATGTTGAGGGTCATCTTGGTAAAGCATGTGTCTGGATTAGATGGTTCAGAAATCCTTTCAATGCTTACAATTGAACTTGCAGAGTAGCTCCACCAAATGAATATACATGTACTACAAGGGAATGGGGTGATAGCAATGGCCATTTGCGATACAAGATAGTGGCATAGCTAAAAGTGTCACTATATGCGTTGCTATTAGTGTCACAAATGAGAATTTTCATATAGGGATGCCGCTCTGAGAAAAAAAAGCACCGAAAACCCGAGGGCGGCATTTGCCAAAAACATTTGTGAGAGAGAATGAAAGAGAGTAACAGAGCTCAAAGATTTGAGAGAGAGAGAGAGAGAGAGAGAGAGAGGGAGATTGTTTGTTCTATATTGAGAGTCAGGGAGTTTGGAATAGAATTTTTGCCCAATGTGATTGGCATTTGCAACTTTGCACGTCTGACCAAGATGCTCACCTTAGAACTATATATTAGTGTAGCATTGGTCCAATGTAAATCTGTTTCCAAGTACAGGGCAACTTCAATTACTAGACTACCTTTTCCTGATCTTCAGTTAAAACCAAATCCTTGTTTATTATCACTCATACCTTATTTATGAACTTTTTGTGCAGGTCATATATCTTGCTGTCTCAGACTTTTATGCAAAACGGGCAAGTGAAGCAGAAGTGAAAGCATTGGATGAAAAGCTTAAAACTAAAAAGAAGCGGTCTGATTCCGCTGCTTCTGCAAGAGGAGGGCCCAAGGGTTTCGGGAAAAAGTTCGAAGATGAAGTGTGAGGGGTCCTGAGTTATGAGAAGTTTTGGAGGTGTGGGATGTTGAAAGTCCACATGTATATTTTGTGCTTCTTGTTTTCACCAATATCAAATGAACGCCAAAGATTCTCTGCCCTTGTAAGACGTGTATGTGATGAAAGATTATTCAAGGGTTTCCCCATACCACCATAAGTGGGGTTCTCGTGGGAAGTTGGAAATCATGAAAAGCTTGCTGCTTGGCAGCGACTCTTACCTCTTCATGCGTCTTGTAATTGGCATTGGTTCATTATAGGTGCACTTGAGCTACAGATGCATTTCCGGCTTTTATCTTCCCTGTGGTGTTTCATATGTCTGCTTTATGTTGTAGGTTTTCGAACTTCAGCATAGTTGACCTCTCGGCAGGTTACTGGTTGATACCCAAGGCCAGGTTTGCTGGAAAGGCAAGAAGAAGGTTTGCTAATTGTAAACCGAAGGGGTTTTAAGGAGGAAACCCCCCATGAAGGAATGCTATTTTGAGTTGCCAACATCCCCCCGAGGAGCATTTCCTGGTTGGGATGCTGCTGCTGTGTTTCTGCAACTGTGATACGAGTGCTCTCCTACTGCTTTCTTTGCAGGGTTGAGAACCTTGGTCTGTTGGGTTATTTCAAAAGATTACCTGTAATAATGCCAATCTCTTTGGTGCCAAGCCAAATGATCTGCGGTGCATAAAGGACACGTACTTGACTAAAAGCTTGTAAAGCGCCAGAATAATCAAGACGCTTAAGATTTGGGAAGGAGCAAATAATGCAAGACCAATTCACGGTTCCAACAGCCTATGCAAAGGTTGGTCAAGGATTCTCCACAACCCCATCTATCTCATGGGCTTGAACGGTAAAAAGTGTGGCATCATAAGGCACTGCCATTTCCATAAACCCTAGATTGGCTTTTAATCTTTTGGCTCTAGTCGAGCCAGGTATGGTGTATATGTACTGTCTTGGGTGGGAAAAGGTGCGGTGTTACAGGAAGGATAAAAAGACTGTGGTATCTCTCGAGTGCAGATGACAGTAGCATCTTCGCCATTGCTGTTTGAGTTGTAAGCATTAGAATGACCCTCAAATTTGAAGGGTTTCAAATGAACCTGACTGTCCATTTGGAAGATCTTACCAAAGCTTCCGTTTTGTTTTTGGAGGGATGTGAAAGGCAATAGCATGCCATGAAATTCTTCATATTTCAAAAGATACCCAATTGATGTGATATTGATGGACTTATTTTCTACCATTTTCTAACCTTTTAAATTTTCTAGCATTCATTTGAAGGACAGTATGTTTTTCATCCTTCTTTGGACAAGTACATGGGGTGTTGCCAAATCAAGCCCATATAGCATAAATATCATTTATAAAGACCTTGCACTTTGAACCAATAATGTAAGGCTCGACTTATAATTTTGATTTAAAGTGCAACATCCACCAAATTGCTCCCAAGCTTTAGTACACACACACACATCTTCTCCCCCAGGGTCCTTGAATATAAAACTCATTACTAACACACATACACACAAGTGTAGTGAGCACTCTCCCGATGTATATTTCTCTTATGTAATGTATGTTTGTCTAATAGCTCTTCATCTTCCTTTCATTGGTTCCAACAGATTGATTCTTTCTTATGGATCTCATCGTTTGTTTATGTCTAGTTGGAGCCATTGTCTATGGCTCGGCTTTCATTTCTTTAGTCATTAGCCATTTCTTGATTGTGCTGTTATCAACATGTAGGGGAACTATTTTCTCTTTGATAGCTTCCCTTTTTTGGCATGTAATTACTTTTTTCCAAGGCATGGCGGTTCATACTTATTATAGTAGTGAGTGTGCTATTGTATATTCGTAGTCTCACCTATGTTGATATAAATCTAGTTCTAAATCTTATTTTGTTGTGATATTTCATTATTCTATTATTTTTTATAATAGTTGTCTTAAACTGTGCTTTCTTGTAGTATAACTTTGGATATTTGATGAGCATATTCACCAAGTGTTGTCAATGCTTAGAAAGATTCGAGAAATGATTGATGCCATGGTAAATAGAGCTACTTGTCTCTTCTCCATCTCTCTTGTGAGATTATCGGAGCTTCTTAGCTCTATGTAATTGTATTATAACTTGTTATCATGCTATTATAACTAAAATGTATTTTTGGCTAACCAACGCAATTCCAATAGATTTGATTATCATGCTAGTATTAACTTTTTCTTTTGATCTCTCCCTTGAGAGACCATAGTGTTTAGGTGCAAAGCTAAAATTTAATGAGCAAAAATCTTAAGCATTTGAAATCTTGGATTGTGGTAGAATTGGTTGATGTGGTAGATCGCACGTATTGAATATGTTCTTACAAGGGTTATAGAAAGATTAAATTTTTATTTTTTATTCCTTGGCTTTCTCAAAGAAAAAATAGATATATCACGAGAGAGAGAGAGAGAGAGAGAGAGAGAGAGAGAGAGAGAGAGAGAGAGAGAGAGAGAGAGAGAGAGAGAGAGAGAGAGAGAGAGAGAGAGAGTCATTGAATCAAATAGTCATTACCTATATATAATCAATTGAGCTCAAATCGAAGAGGTAGAGCTCGACATAAGCATATTCAAGCATAAAAATCAATATGAAATATCAATGTAGCCATGTAGCATACTTGAATAGCAAATTGGTATTTAATGCATAAACGTTCACTGTGAATGCTAGCTATTAAAACATTGCTACAACGACATAGACCTTGCAATTATTGAGCTAATCAAACTTTAATCAATTGAAAAGTCTTTTCCAAGCTTTAACGCATCATCTAGGGACAATAATGAGGTCCCATAAGCATCAATAGAGCAAACACCAATGAAATGCTTGTTACCCAAATAGTGAATAGCAAGCTTGTCTTGAATTGTAGATCAATGGTTGATCTCAAATGCTCCAAATAATGCTCAAGATGGAAGTCTTCAATATCGAGGAGGGTGCCAATCTAGTGATCATTGATCTTGGAGCTCAATATGAGTTGGAGAAGATGATTGATGTTAAGAATTGAGACAACTAAATTGGTGCAATTTATGCTAGTTGCTCGAGGTTTCTATCGTTGATGTTTAACTTAAAGCTCATTAGAGAAGGCTCAAAGCAATGTCATGGAGATCCTTAATAAGCTTGAAAGGTGTGGAGCTAATCAGAGACGCAACGAGACTGATGCATATCTCGGTGTGTGGCTACCATGAAAGTTTCAAGTCTAGCTTTCTTCCTGGGATGAATGCAATGTTAGTGAAGCTCCTTGAATGCTGGCTTTGATATCAATTGAAAGGTGAAGTAGGAGTGGAAGTACGAGCAGAAGGAAGAGAGAAGTAACAGTTATGTAGGTTCAAGTAAGAGAGAACATGATGGTGTGTGGGAACTCCAAAAGTCAATGTGTGTGACATGGCTTCTTTCATTCTATTGTCATGTAAAGAATAACTAATAAGATAATAGTGACAGGCTTTTGCCACCTACAATGTACATGTGTGCGTGTAGTAAGTACAAGTAAATATAGGCGGCTAGGCACAATTGACCTTTAACTCCCAACACCAAGCTCTGCCACCTCCTTAAATTGAACTCAAAGAGGGCTATTATTAGCTGTATCTCAAAGAGACTTCAAAGTAAAGATTGATACAAGCTTGAGCACGTGGCAGAGCACTATTTTGAAGAGATCTTAAAGAGAGGTTTGATATAAGCTTGAGTATGTAGGTAAGCTCTACAACCTTAAAGTTATCTCTAAGATAGAGTTGATATAAGCCTAACCACATGGCCATGCTCTAGCTAGAAGAGATCTTGGAGAGGAGATTGATACAAGCTTTGGACACATGGCCAAGCTCTACCTCAAAAAGGTCTTGATGAGAGGTTAATCACATGACTAAGTGCTACCTCCTTGAAGAGATCCTAAGAAGAGAGACTTGATATAAGCTTCAACATATGGCCAAGATGTGCCTCCCCAAAGTGGACTCAAAGTGATATATCAACTTGAGAGCATGGCCAAGCTTTGCCTCAAAGAGATTTCAAAGTGAAGGTTGATACAAGATTGAGCACATGGCCAAGCTCTACCTAGAAGAGATCTCAAAGATAGGGTTAATATAAGCTTGAATAAATTGCCAAGCTTTGCCTCCTCAAATTGAACTCAAAGAGAGGGCTGCTATTAGCTTTATCTCAAAGATATTGCAAAGTGAAGGTTAATACAGGCTCTACCTAGAAGAGATCTCAAAGAGAGGTTTAATGTAAGCTTGGGCACATAGCTAAGCTCTATATAGAAGAGATATCAAAGAGAGGTTTGACATAAGCTTGGGAATATGGCCAAGCTCTACCTAGAAGAGATCTGAAATATAGGGTTGACATAAGCTTGAGCGTATAACAAAGATCTACTATCTTGAAAACATCTCAAGGAGAGAGTTAATATAAGTTTGAGTACATAGCTAATCTCTAGCTAAATTAGAGCTTAGAGAAAATCTTAATACAATCTTGGATACATGGCCAAGTTCTACCTTAAAAAGATATCAATGAGAGGGTTGATATAAGCTTAAGTAGTACATAACTAAGCTCTATCTCCTCAAAGAGATCTCAAGGAGGGACTTGATATAAGCTTGAGCATATGGCCAAGCTTTAACTCCTCAAAAGGAACTCAAAGTGACATTTGCTATCAGCTTAAGCACATGGCCAAAATTTGCCTCAGAGATTTCAAAGTGAAGGTTGATACAAGCTTGAGCGCATGGCCAAGCTCTACTTAGATGATATCTCAAAGATAGGGCTGATATAAGGTTGACTGACCTCTATTACCTCAAAGAAATCTCAAGGACAGAGTTGATATAAGCTTGAGTACATGGCTGAGCTCTTGCTAAAACAGAACTCGGAGAGAAGGTTGATACAAGCTTGAATACATGACTAAGCTCTACCTCAAGAAGATTTCAACGAGAGGGTTGATCTAAGCTAAAGTATATTGTTAAGCTCTACCTCCTTAAAGAGATTCCAAGGAGAGACTTGGTATAAGATTAAGCACATGGATAAGCTTTGATGACACCCTTTACAACATTCCAATGCTGTCTGTCCAGTGTAGCCATATAGCGTGCCACAACTCCCATTTCAAATGCTATGTTAGGATGAGTGGCTATCATGGCATACATCAAATTGCCCACTATAGATGCATAAGGGATCTTGGCCATCTTGACCTTTTTCTCATAAGACTGTGAACAATCGGCATGACTAACCTTCATATGAGAAGATAGAGGACTGCCAATAGGCTTACCATCTTGCATATAAAACTGCTCAAGAAAATTTTGGATGTACTCCTATGATAGATAAAGGAACCCCTTAGAGCGATCCGTGTAATGCACATCCCAAGAATATGTGAGGACTATCCCATGTCCTTCATCTCAAAGCTCTTTTTGAGTCGAGTTTTCGAGGCATCCAATTCATCATGAGCTCTCCTAGCAATAAGCATATCATCCACATAGAGTACCAAAATCATAAGGTTGCCATCACGAGTCTTTTTTATGTATAAACATAGATCCATAGCAATATGGCTATATCCATGTGAATACATAAATGCATCAAACTTGTGGTACCATTCCCTAGGTGCTTACTTACAGCCATAAAGGCTCTTTCTCAACTTGCACACTAGGCATTCCTTGCCTTTTTTCTCAAAGCTCTTAGGTTGCTACATATAAATCTCATCATGCAAGTAGAAAAGCCATCGTTACATCTATCTGATAAAGCTCAGATCAACCAATGCTAGTATCAAGCGTAGGGTCGTCATTTTGACCACATGAGAAAATACTTCATCAAAGTCAACACCATGTTCATGCTTGAAACCCTTAGCTACTAATCTAGCCTTGTAGGTTGACTTGGGACATCCAAGGATACTTTTCAACTTGTATATCCACTTTCATGGCAAGGCCTTTGTGCCAATAGGTAGAGGAATCAAATCCCACATATGGTTTGTCTGTAAGGAGTTAAGCTCCAAGTACATAGCCTTGTCCCATGAGTGACTATTATCTCTATGCATGGCCTTATCATAAGAGAGAGGCTCACCTGCATCTGTCACCTTAATATAATCTACAAAGGGTGTAAAGCGCTCATGCTGATGTCATACTCATGTCTAGCTCTAGTAGAGTATCTCAAAATAGGTTTGATCTTGAGCCACTAGAGAATAAGCTATAGTAGGTTTTCTAGTTGGTTGGACAGGAGCAAGAGGCTCTTGTTGAAAGATCACCATGCATACCTCAACTACCTACTTAGGCCGCCTATGCATCTTTCTCTCAGGGAAAACGACATCATGGCTACGGATAACTCTATGAGCCCCACGGATCCCATATGTGATATCCTATCTCATCTGCATCCCCATAACCAAGAAAGATGCATTTCACAGACTTGGGATCTAGCTTATTATGCCTCTCCTTGGAAACATGGTAGAATGTCTCACAACCAAAGATACACAAATGAGCATATGATGTAGGTTTTCTAGTCCATATACATGGCCAAGCTCTATTGGTGGGGCTGAAATAGGTTTGAGAGAGAAGGTTGATATAAACTTGATCTCTATCTCAAAAAAATCTTGATGAGAGAATTGATATAAGCTCAATCACATTGCTAAGCTCTAGCTCCTTGAAGAGATCCCAAGGAGAGACTTGATAGAAGCTTGAGCTCATGGCTAAGCTTTGCCTTCTCAAAGTGTTATCAAAGCGAGGGTTGATATTAGCTTGAGCATATGGCCAAGTTCTCCCTCGAAGAGATCTCAAAGATAGGATTGGCATCAACATGGCCAAGCTCTATTACCTTGAAGTCATTTCAGGGAGAGAGTTGATGTAACTTTGAGTACATGGCCAAGCTCTAATTAAGAGATAATGGAGAGAAGGTTAATATAAGCTTGGACACATGAACAATATCTATGTCAAAGCGATCTTGATGAGAGGGTTGACATAAGCTCAAGCACATTGCTAAGCTTCACCTCCTTGAAGAGATAGCAAGAAGAGAGTTGCTATAAGCTTGAGTACATGGCCAAGCTCTACCTCAAAGTAAGGTTGCTATTAGCTAGAGCACTTGGCCAAGCTCTGTGTCAAAGAGATCTAAAAGTTAAGGTTGATACAAGATTGAGCACATGGCCAAGCTAAACCTAGAAAAGATCTCAAATATAGGGTTGATATAAGCTTGAGTACATGTCTAAGATCTATTGCCTCAAAGAGGTTTCAAAGTGAAGGTTGATACAAGCTTGTGAGCACATGGGCAAGCTCTATCTATAAGAGATCTCAAGGATAGGATTGATATCAACTTAACCACATTCTTAAGCTACTCTACTACCTTGAAGATATCTCAAGGACAAAGTTGATATAAGCTCGAGCACACGGCCAAGCTCTTGCTAAAAGAGATCATAGAGAGAATGTTAATACAAGCTTGGAACCATAGCCAAGCTCTATCTCAAAGAGATCTTGATGAGAGAGTCTACATAAACTCAAGCACATTTCTAACCTCTACTTCATTAGCTAGATCCCAAGAAGAGACTTGATATAAGCTTTGAACATATGGTCAATTTTTGCCTCCTCAAAGTAAACTTAAAGAGAGTTATTATCAATTCAATCAAGTCTTGCCTCAAATAGATTTCAAAGTGAAGCTTGATACATGCTTGAGCACATGACCAACCTCTACCTAAAAGAGATCTCAAAGAGAGGGTTGAAATAAGCTTGAGCACATAGCTGAGCTCTACTACCTCAACGATATCTCAAGGAGGGAGTTGATATAATCTCTAGCACCTTACCCTCAAAAACATTTGAGAGAGTTAAAGCTATTTTTCCTATTAGCCAAGCTCAGCATCCTCAATAAGATCTCCAAGAGAGGGTTGCTACAGGCTTGAATAGGTGGCCAAGCTTTGCTTAAAAGATATCTTAAAGAGAGTATCAGGGATGGTCTAAGCTAGAGTACATAGCTAAGATTTGTATGCAAAAGAGATCTAAAGAGAGTTGAAACTAACTTACACAAATGTAAGCTCTATCTAAAGATATAGTCCCTATGGATTTAGGATTCAAAAAAATGTAGTCCCTATTGATTCAGGATTCAAGGTTTTGTATTTTAAAATATAAGAGTTGAGTTTAGGGTGTAGGGATCAAGGCCTTTGGTTTAGGGATAGGCAATTTAGGGTTCATAATTGAGAGCATATGTTTTGGGTTTATTGTTAAGGGTTTAGAGCATATAGGATTTAGGGTGGTTTAGGGATTACAAATTAAAGTAATATTTAGGGTTTAGGGTTTTTGGGGGGTTTTTAGGATTTATTAACGATGGTTTTAATTTTATGTTTTAAGCTTCATGATTTACACTATAGGATTCAAATATTTATGGAGTGCAAGGGCTTAGGAATTATGCCCTAGGGCTTAAGGCTTAGGGTTTAGGATTGAATATCTAGGATTTAGGAATTAGAGATTTAGGGTTTTGGTTTTGGTTTTTGGGGTTCTTAGTGGGTAGTGGGTTTAAGCACCATCCTAAGCTCATAGAGAATATGGGAAAAAATGTGTAAGAGAAAGAAAAAAACTTACAACTAAAATTCATAGCTATATACTATGATTTTTGAGGCAAATCTATTACCATGAGTTGCATATCATGAGTTTTGAGAATACCATGAGTTTTAAGGTAGTTTTATTATTGTAGAAAAATGTATTTAAGAGCTTGGAGGCTCAATAGACAAGGCCTATTGGGGGTAAAGGTGGATATGCCTATGCCACCCTATATTCACTTCACATACCATGACCGCGCACCTGTGCGCACTTGTACACTACTGCATGCGGTGGATGCCCATCACTTGAGTTTATTCTTTATTCTTTCAGTGTGACTATTGAATAAGGGAAGGCTAGTCACACACTACAACTATTGGAGTTCCCACATTCTCCCTCCCTCCCTCTCTCTCTCTCTCTCTCTCTCTCTCTCTCTCTCTCTCTCTCCTTCCTCCATAGCTCATCTCTCTCTTGATTTTGCTTGCTTATGCTTCCACTTAGGCAATTTCATTTGATTGTATTAGAGCCTTGATCGAGGAGTTTCCTACTATACATTCATTGATGGTAGCCTTGGCATCAGCTTCAAAGGTATGCATTTGATCTTCCCCACTTCTTGGCTTCTTCTTGACTCTTTTGGAAACCTTCTAGGAAATAAATGAGCTTGCCTTGAGCTCGCCCAACTGACTATTGGAATTCCCACATTCTCTCTCTCTCTCTCTCTCTCTCTCTCTCTCTCTCTCTCTCTCTCTCTCCTTCCTCCATGGCTCGTCTCTCTGTTGCTTTTTCTTGCTTATGCTTCCACTTAGGCGGTTCCCTTCAACTGTATTAGAGCCTTGATTGAGGAGTTTCACTCGCCACCATTGCTTTAGCTCAGTTCTAATACCTATAGTACAATCATTCATGGTAGCCATGGCATCAGCTTCAAAGGTATGCATTTGATCTTCCACACTTCTTGGCTTGTTCTTGACTTGTTTGGGCTCTTTGTGAGAGCTAGTACATGACGTATATCATGAAGAGCAAACATGCTTTTTAAACCAAAACACAACTAGATGTCACCCATACCAATTATCTCTAATGTTAGGTCATTATTGAAACGGAAAGATCCAATCATACTATGATAGAAGTGAAACCACTTTCTATGAGGGGTCACTTGAAAGGAAGCCCCTAAATCTATCAACCAACACTGAGTATAGCCTGACAAAGAATTAGTCATTTGTGAAGCATCCAAGGAAGAGGCTACCAATATAAGATCATTAGATACATTAGGTTGCTACACCACATTAATCTCATCAATCTTGATGCTAGAATTACTAGGCACAATGCTATAGCCATCATTCTTTTCTTATAGTTTATTCTGTCCCTTTTTCTTGCGCTTGTCTTTGCATATTTTATGGCATTACGGTTAAATATGACATGCTTTCCCACATAATGATAAGTAGGATTGGACTTACGGCCACATGATTTATTGCAAGATTGTCCACGTGTCCTAGACTGAGACCTTTGAGAGTCTTTACCATGGCAGTTTCCATCTTGTCAACCTCTCATAGTCAATGCATGTGATGTACGGGAAGCATATACATTCTTTCTATTCATCTCTTCTATCAAGAGGGCACTCTCAACATCTTACAATTTCAGTCTATTCTTAGCACATAGAGCTGTATTGAAAGTGTCTCATGACTCAGGTAGAGTACCAAGCAAAAAGAAAGGATGCAAAGTATCCTTGAACTCAATCTCCTATGAAGCTAACTAGATGATGCTGGAGTGGAGTGTAGACATAGAAGTCCCTTCCTTCATGCAAAGGTTCATGAACTATTTTAGCCAATACATTTGAGATGCGGGACTCCACTTGTCATAGAGATTCTTAATCTGTGTCCAAAGCTCATATGCAGCCTGATTTTTAGTCACAAAATTGTGGTGAACCTTCTTAGAGAGTGATAAAACGATCGTGGACTTGCATATCTCATCCAATTCTTCCCAATCCTTGGCTACAATGTTTTTAGTTTTGGCACCCCAATTTTTGAGTGGTCTAATATGCAAATTTTGCACTAAAACTTGCCATATATGGGTCTTTCAATAGCTGTAGTCAGTTCCATCCAGTTTCTCAATAATAAAGACAGCAATACCGGGAACCACTAGCCATAATGAGAGCAAGCAAGTGCTCAAAAGGGCAAAACATGCTACTGTAGTTTCTTGTAAATCAGTCCAAAACCACTACTAAATTAAGCCGAAAACAAGAGGTACTTACAAAATAATGAGTTGTCCACAAATTGTGGTCAAGAAACTCTTAAGACAAGGTAATTGCTCTCATAAAGAGTGCATAGAATTGCAACTATATCATGCAAAAAATAGAGTACAATAGTAAGAAATTAAAGCCAAGTACGAGCTATCGTTGATGAACTGCAAACGGTAATTACTAGCCTAGATAATGTACTCTCCTCCTCTTTGGCATTTAGTTCCTCCATCATTTGCTCGATGTTGACGGTTTTCGCCTCCAGTGCCCCATGTTGCATCAAGAGGAGCTTTTATTCCCGCTGCATCTGCACCAGTTTTTGATTTTCCTCCTCGAGCCGTTGTTTGTAGCTTTCTTCCATGTCTTCATTGGCCTTTAATTCCTACTTGAGGTCAAAGATTTGTCGTTGTTGCATGGCTATTATGCAGGTTTTCTCAAGCTGGAAGGTGGCTATTGACTCCTTTTTTGCCACCAACTCAGTCACAACCATTCTCTTTTCCTCCTTTGCCTTCTCCAGTTGGGAGAGTAGCTCAACGACATACTCATCGCAATTGGCTAGGTGCGTCATTATTGTGTGGGTTGGGGTGGTCGAGGCCTCCACTCGCGGACGCTTCTGATCCTGCCTCGACTCAGCATCTGCGGTTGGCCTCTTTTGCCCCATGGCTGTGGTTTTTGTGCTCTTTCCCTGGGCCATTTCTTTACTGATGAAATATTGCATCTAGGCCACGAAGTTGGAAACTTCCATGCTGGTGGGGATGCTAGGGGTGATTATAGTTGGTTCAGTGGAGGGTGCTATGAGGGTGGAGATAGGATGGAGGAGGGCCTTGCCTTTGCCTTCTAGGACAGCGGGCGGCGCGACTTCTGGTACCTGCGTGCTAGAGCTAGGCCCTTCTTCCTTTAGCTGGCTCCAGGCTCCTGGATCATCAGCACTTCATTGTTGCTCAATGGACCGACATGTGGCTTCGGCCAAGTCCTCCTCTTTTCTTCTTAGTTCCTCTTCTTCCTCCGCAGCTTTTCTTTGCCTTTCTTTTTTGGCCTTCCTGTACTCTTCCTCCAGTTTCTCCTTTTCTTCCTGCTCTTCTCTTTTTCACTTCTCAGCCTTTTTATCCCTCTTGACTGGTTCAGTTGTTTCTTCCTCTTCCTGTTTCCTCTTCTTCTCCCTCTCCTCGACCTCCTTGAGGGATTGTCTTTTTGCTTTTTCCAAATCCTCTTTCTCCTTCCTGCGGCCTTCATCCAGTTTTTTTTTCTTCTGCACTGTCTTCTTCTTGGGTTCCTTGACCTGCTTTTTGCTTGATTGCTCTTCTTGCTCCTGTCCTTCCTTATCAGTCTCAATCCTGTCGTTGGACCTCTCTTGATACTGATGAGGGGGTGACCTGTTGGGCATTTTCCCTTTCCCTTCTTCTGCATCTTGCATCTCTTTCACTACCTTTTGGATGAGCGCAGTTAAAATGCTTCCATAGGTGATGAAAGAGGCCTTGGATGAGGCCTTCTTTCTTTCTATTGTCTTAGAAGCTGGAGACTCTCCTCTTGCGGGCGTGCTTCCTAAGACCAGTGCTTTAGCCACCTGGTCGATAGTTTTGCACACATAGCCGTTTCAATCGACTTCATGCAGGGTATGAGCCGCTACGTTCTCTAGCATAGGCACACTGATTCGGTGCATCAATGCGTTGTAGCACTGACTAGAGAAGAGCACGTGTACCAGTTTTGCCTGCAATTTGGTTTCTGCATCAGGGATGTCCTGGATACTGATGCCGTCATTTGTTAGCACATCCTCCTTTCTCATCTTCAGCATGGTGTACACATCTCTCTTCTACTTCTTTTCTATTTTCGGCTCTTGTCCCAACACCTTCTCCACCAAGGCGGGGGTTAAGTGAACCTGCACCTGTTTGGTGTTTTGTCCCCTTCCTATTGTGACGGTGCGGCACTTGTTGTCGAGGTTGTAAGATGTGAGAAATTCCACACACTTTTTGTGGTCGGGTTCTTGTGCGAATTTTTCCAGGTACTTGGTGAAGTTGCATTTTTCAACGACTCTCCTGGCCGCCTCCTCCTTGGCCACCAAACCTTCTATGTTGTGAATGGTTTGGAACTTTAGCTGGTTGTAGGCGCGGCTCTCCAAAGTGATGTTGTACTGTGCTCTTTCCTCTTCCGTGAATGGAAGTCGGTGGGCATTGTCTTGTTGCGACATCTTTCATTCCTATCATAAACCCCAATTTCCATTAGTGCTTCCAAATTAACAATTCACAAAAGAAATCATAGACTAAAAAGAAAAGACTCTATGTGTTTACTGAATGAAAGCCTTAAAATCTTATCCAATGTGGAGCCTTCCCTTTCAGCTTTAACTTTTTGCCTTTTATTTTAAAGTTCTCTTGACATCTTCCTACCTCGCTCCTTGTCTATGCGCTTATGCATTTTTCTTGATTTTCACTAGTTTTAATTGATCTCTTAATTCACCTTACTCCCCTTCCCTTCCCAGCTTGAGAAGAATCCTTACTAGGATTGAAGGTGTGGGAGGTTGAGGACCTTTGGCAATGGGTCTTAGGAGTCACCGGCATAGGAACCAAGTGTAAAAATCGGGGTTGTACTCCAACTAAGCTACGCGATCGAGATCAAAAGGGTGAGTGCCAACATGTGTTATGTAAGTGAGAACATCTGTTATGAAGTCACCGGAGGCACTGCGGCTAGCAATGTGTAGCTCCTCCTTAGTCAGTAGGCGATCGAGGTAAGGATGTCCCTTGATGTGCTCTTCTAGGGGGCGGTTGCGAAGAGTGGTTAACACTTTGTATGAGGTTGGCACGATATAAGTGGAGTCGTACTCCGCTGTTTTGATTGTGCGGCGCTGCTCCGTGTTGGTCATGACTCGGCATTCCTCTACTTCCCATTGCAACCTAAGAGTGTACCAGTGCTGCAAGAATGGGGATTCAGTCCCAGCAAGTTGGGATAATTCTGCAATTTTTTGGTCTGTGATGGTAGAAGTGGTTCGTTGATTGTATGACGTTATGAGGCACTGTTTGAGGGCTTGTTCTTTAGAGACCTCGCTGTTGAGCAATACAGCAGTGGAGTTTGCTGCCTTTGCGAAGGCAAGTTCAAACGTCTCCCAAGAACAAGGCATCATGCGAATTTCAGTTGCAAAAGGTTCGGGCAACAAGCCTAAGTCCAAGCGGTTATAGCTTAGAGCTATCTCTCTGAAGGTGGCATTGAGCCATCTAATGCAATCAACCACGTCTTCCCCTGTATCTTTGGCTAGATCTGAGGCCAATGTCAAAAATGACTTCTGCTCGTAGGAGGGTTTAAGATGTGTTGGTGATTGGGGTTTGATAACACTAGAGCCTTTGACAGTGGATAGTTGTGGTTGCGGGTGTGCCTTAGGTTGCGGTTGGGATTCCTGGCTTAGGGCTGGGAAAGTACAGCTACTTCTAATGGACTGCTGCCTTTAGAGTGGATCATTGTAGTTAGATGGACTCTAGTGGGTGATGGGTCATGCGATGGTGTCTGTCGTTTGGGCCGGTAGACTTGTTCGAGTCTCTTGGGCATATGTGTAGATGGGCTTGATAGATGTGGGCCTAGGGAGCATTGCGGCCCATGGTTTTGAGGTTTGATGGGACTGGGGGTGATCAAGCATGGGGGTAGCATACGAGTGGCGGTCTTGGCCATGTGGGCTTTAGGGATATATAACCAGGTCTTTCCCTCATAGTAGCCTTGCGCATGTAGGAGGGCTTTGGAGATCCACCTTTGTTGGATCATGCCCTGATTTCTGAAAATGCGCCTTGGCATCTTAGGTTTAGAGCTTTGGGTCTTACAAGGTCGTGTGCGACGACTCCTAGGCAGCGGTTGCGGCTGTTTAGGCTTCCATTGGAAACTAGGTTATTGAGCCTTTGCTTTTGTTACCATGAGTAGTGGTTCTTGAGAGGTGGTGGATGGTGGCTGGGCACTACCCTTCTCCTTAGATTCGGATGCTAATAGTTCTATCGGTGGTCGTGCGAACTGTTCCATCGTGCAACCCTTGCTAAAAGGTGTATCCGTGTGGATGTTGCCTATGGCGAGGTGAATGCGCTGCAACTCTTAATCGATGTGGCAACGAGTTTGCTTCTTGAAGGTTTGCCCTAGTAGTGTCTCCGTGCCAGTGTCCTTGGTGTTTGGCAGCACGTAGAAGATCATTGGTACAGTTTCAGTCTCGATAGAAACGACAGCCCTGCACTTGCCGAGAAGTGCATAGGAGCGGCCCCCATATGGGTTTAACCTGACGTTAGTGGTTTGTAGTGGCGGTTTGCCAAGTTGGGTCCAATGATCGTGAGCCAAGACATTGAAGTCCGCTCCCTCGTCAATTAAGGCATTGAAGATGCATGTTCGCCTGACAGTGACCATGATGTGCAGGTATGCAGGTTCTACGATTTTCTCATCCGTGTCATCGATTTCGGTGATGGTGGCTACCCGGACATTGACTGGTGGTTCCAACATTGGTGGTTCATGCAAAGGATGCATGGGGGGATAGTATTTCTTGACGCGGCTGCCATTGAAGAAGCCTATTCCTTCGCCGGCTAGAGTCTCGAGCTCGACGTTGCCGGTTCGGCTGATCACATGGACCCTGAAAGGTCCAAGACCCCGAAACTTTATTTTTTACTTGTGCCCCTTGACTGAGTATAGGAGCACTAGGTCGCCTTGCTCGAAGTCGCGTTGCTTGACATGCTTGTCAAACCAGCTCTTGCATCGTGCCTTCTCGCATATGAGCGCATGAGTGGCTAGAAGACGAGTCTCCGAGAGGCATTTGAGCTCTAATAGGTGTTGCGTCCATGCTTCCTTTCCTTCCCATTGCTCCTGAAGCGCAATTCATAGGCTAGGCATGAAGAATTCTACAAAGAGAATTGCTTCGGTTCCGTAGGTCAACCTAAAGGGGGTCTGTCTGATGGCCGTTTTGTAGGCTGTACGATAAGCCCACAAGGCCGCCATCAGCTTGTTATCCCAGTCGCTGCGTGAGGCTGGGACTACCTTGGTTAGGACGTTGACAATAATCTTATTTGTGGATTTTGCCTAGCCGTTTGCTTGAGGATAGTATGGAGAGGATTTTAGATGGATAATTAGGAAGGTGGATAGGAGATAAGTTATCACTTCATTGATGAAGTGTCCCTTGGTCACTGACTAGTTCGATGGGGCATTCGAATCGCAAGATCACCTGCTCCCACAAGAACTTGGCAATTGTTCGATCATAGTTCTTTCGGGTTGCTCTCGCCTCTGCCCACTTCGTTAGGTAGTCTATGACCATAATTATGTATTTGGCCTGAGAATACTATGCAAGGGGGCTGATGGGTCCCATGAAGTTGATCCCCCATTTTTTGAAGGGTTGTTGTGCAATGATTAGGGTCAACTCCATCGGAAAGAGAGGGCTTGGCCATGGTGTTTGCCGTGAAGAATTTTCGGCATTATCTATTGGCTGTGCCCTTTACCTTCTTTGTAGACCATCAAGCCTCGCTATACCTAGTGAACAAACCTTGCGCTACAGGACGCATAGCTCGGTGGCTCCTCCTGCTTTTGGAGTTTGACTTCTCTGTGGTTGTACGGAAGGGAAAACAACACTACATGGCCGATCATATGTCACGCATCCCCACAAGGGAATCTACTGGAGATTAGGGTCAACTCCATCTGATCCTTGCATTAGAGTAATTCAATTCCGTCTTCGTGAGTTGTCTGCTAGCAAAGCTCACTGGATAATCTAGGTTGTGCTTGCCAGGTTGGCACAACACTTTTCCCACAGCAATTTTAGAAGCATCGATATGCACGTGGAAGGTTATGGTCCAATCCGAGGCTCGTAGAATTGGTGCTGTGGTTAGAGCACTCTTCAACTCTTCATATGCGCATTGGCATGCTTCAGTCCATTCGAAGAAAATCAACAGCTTGTATAAAGGTCTTGCTATCAATGTGTAATTCAACACAAACCGTCGATAGTATCCCCTATGGCCTAAGAAGCATTGAACTCCCTTGTAGTTGGTTGGGGGTGGAAGGTTGACAATAGCCCTGACCTTTGAGAAGTTAGTGGCAATGCCGTTCTTCGACACCACATGGCTGAGGATGCACCCATGCTTTACCCAAAAATGGCATTTCAAGGGGTTCAAGGAGAGACGATATAGGCGACATCGGTCAAAGATTGCTTGGAGTTTGTTCAAGTGTTCCATCCAGGTCGAGTGAACGTAGAGCTCATCGACAAAGACTTCTAACTCCTTGCGAAGCTGGTCTTTAAATATGATGCACATGAGATGTTGGAAGGTGGCAGGGGCATTTGTCAACCCGAAAGGCATGACTATGTACGCAAAGATGCCCCACTCGGTGGCGAAGGCAGTCTTATGCCTGTCGACAGGATGCACTTGCACTTAGTTGTATCCTGAGAAGCCGTCTAGAAAACTGTAGGCCTCTTTGCATGCCACTCTTTCAAGCATGTGCTCGGTGTATGGCAATGGATAATTATCCCTTTTGGTAGCAGCGTTCACCTTTTTATAATTGACGCACACTCTAATTTTTTCATTTTTTTTCATCACAATGACTATGGGTGATACCCAGCCCGTGTGCTCAATTTCGTAAATGAATCATGCTTTCATCAGCTTATAAATTTCTTCCTTGACAGCATGAGCGTGCTTAGGATTCATTGGGTACGGTCGCTGCTTCACCGGCACTGCGTTTGGTGTCATGGGTATGTTATAAGTCATTACACTCAGATCTACCCCTTTAAGCTCTTCCAAGGACCATGCAAACATGACCACATACTTTCGCAAGAGAGAGACTAGACTCGCTTCCTCGTTCTCAGCCAAGTCATCGGCAACGAAGACTGGTTTAGGACCCTGGCTGGTCCCTTGATCTCGGTTCTCTCATTTGCCCTTGTTGTTTGGCACCCATCAATATCACTACCCTATCTCCTTTCTTGAATTTCGTAAATTATTTTGGAAGGTCCCGTGGTTTTCGTTGCTCGTTTGTTCGGGTGTCCTTGGGTTGGTTCTCCCTTCCTTGCTTCAATCATTTGCACCTCAGATGGACAGGTAAGTCTCCCCTGGTGGTCACAGTTTAGATGGTGATTCTGCTCTAAGCACTTGTGTCGCCCCTGGTTGAGCTAGGCCTGCTTGTTCAAGGTCTATGGCTGCCACGTGTTCTAACCAGGCATGGTCACAATATATGTGCATGAGTCCTCGCTTTGTCTTGTAGGCACTTCTTTTTTGCGGCTTGGAATCCACCCGTATTTGTTCTATTTCATGTCTCTCCGTGTCGTATTCTACCAAATCCACCTCACACTCACTTCCATCATGGAAGGGTTGGCAATCTTTGTACTCGTCGTCAAAGTCCTCTGCGCCAGCCGGTTCCTCGTCCCGTAGGGCTTGGTACATCTCTTATCGCCGATCCGGGACTAAGGCCTAGTTGTACATAAGGTTCAAGTCATGCACCCTGGTCTATTGCCACTCGGATTTGCCTAAGAGATCCTAGAGCAGTGTGAGATTTGCTGCTGAGTTGTCAGCTAGCTTGTCTGTTAAGTATTCTAGGGCCTCCTGGAGTTCTCTCTTGTTGCTTGGCACTTGGAAGGTGACGGGCTTAGGTCTCCCAAGATGGGTTCCTTCCATCACGCACACTAGTATAGAGGGCGTGCTGTCGATCGTGCCCATCATCTTGATGGCTTGCTCATGCGCTTCTTGGTTCGAGAACGGCGTGTCAATTGTAGCAAGGACATGCATCGACTCCCACTCATCTTCTGGACATGGGATATACTTGGTCAAGGGCCCATAAAACTTATTGACCTGACTGTCACCCTTGAGCATCGAGGAGATGGCATCCAAGTTGACTGGTGAGGTTTTCCAAGTGTCCATCTCCACCCTCACAGCTTCTGTCCTGTTGCCTAAGAACATCAAGCCGTTACCCCAAACTTCAATAACTCTGGCATTGCGCATCCAGGGCTAGCCTAATAGGACATCGTAGTCCACCCCCTTCATGACTATAAAGTCGATAGAGAACTGGACACCTGCGATTTTCACTGGCTAGTTTTTAAGTACCCCGAATGGCCTCACCCTCATGCAGTTTGCTAACATGACATTAAACCAAGCGGTCTCAACAGGTGGGTTTCCCCAGGTCTGTAGTATTGCATGGCTTAGCACACTAACCCCAGCTCCCATGTCTACGATCCCCTTTCTTGTTGTGTCTCCTAAGGCTAGGACTGGTAACATTGCATGCATCTTGGTGCCTTCCCAGAAAGCGTTAATGTGCAAGGATTTTGGCACAAAGTGTAGTGTAGCATTAGACTCGGTATTTGTGTTTCTGCATTCTGATCCTATAGATTCGACGCATGTTCTCGTGATTCCTCGACCCACTGCTTGAGGTTTTTGCCATAGGGTGGGGTGCTGCTTAAATATATATCCTAGGCTTAACGTCACTGGGGTGGTCACTAGTGTGGTGAGGAGGTTGTCGTCTGCTCATCCCTCTCCTGTGCCGAATTGTCTTGGCCAATGGCCGTGACTGATTTTGTGGGCCTACAGCATCAAGGCTTGCCCTAAGGGGTGCTGTCTGTGGTGCAGTTTCCCTTCCTGACTTTGGTTGAGGGGGTGAATCTACTGTGCTCATGCTGATGAGATCCTCGCTCTCCTCTTCTAGGATGGGTTCATCATCTCTTAAGTGCTCTTAGGCCTCTTTTACCCAGTTCCTCACCTTCTCTATGGCCTTGAGTTGGAGCTTTAGATGCGGGTACTCCCCTACCTTGGCACTTCCCTTTTCGAACGTCTTGGGGGCTGAAGTTTCCGCCTCTGTGTCCTTGACTTTCATTCCAACAGGTAGAGTTGTAGCATTCTCAGCTTTCAGTGCGATCTTAGCCTCCAGCCTTCTCTTCCTTTGCATGCGACTCTTTTTTCCTGTAGAGGCTGCATCGAGGTTGCTGGGCCTTGGTAGTGATATGCCGGCCTGCTTTGTCTGGCACAGGTCATGACCCGCAACGGGATGGGTGCCTCCCCATGAAGGTTCTCGATGCCGAACAACCCCAATGGGACAGATGGTACTTTGGCTAAATTTGCAGAAGGTTTCCGCTTTGGGCAATCGACGAAGAGATGGGTGATTTCACACTTAAAACACATTAGGTTAGCTTTGTCTTTGTTCTGCTTGCTCCCTCTCAAGGCAACGTGATGAGACATGGCCTGGGTGTCCACAGGTCCAACAGATGATTGGATCTTGTGTTTGCCCTCCTAGGCCTCTACCTTGTCCTCTCCCTAACGCCATCATTGTACTGGTCAATAGTCCATAAGGACGGCGTTGCCCTCTTTGTCGTGAGAGACATAAGGGTATAAGTAAGCCTCTTCCTCATTTGGTTCTTCCACATAGTGGACTGGAGTGTCACTCGCGGTGGATGGGTCACATAGGGACCGGGCGGCCTAGGTATACCTGTAGGGTTTATGTCCATCCTAGGGACAGCCGGCTTCATGTTGTTAGGCGTAGGAAGGGTCAATGGGGCTCCTCTTTCAAAAGGTGGCTGTGGTCTATTTGCTAGGTAAGGCTGACCATATGGTTGGGAGAACGAAAGTCTCATGGGCAATCTGCAGTGCATAGCATCGTGACCAAACCTGCCGCAGTTAGCACAAGGTCTCAACCGAGGGTCTTGACACTCGGCTGGCAAATGATTTCCTCCACATTACACACATTGGATGTGTGGCCACATTGGTCATCTCCACAGGTCTTGCAGCTTGACTATCTCCATCTTGACATCAGCCAAGTCGTGGTTCATCTCGGTGGCCTTCCCCTTATCTTGGGATGATGGGGTTGGTCGCTCACCAGAGGTTGGTGCTCTCTCCAAACCTCGCGAGATGGTTTCTTCTGAGGTGGAGCTCCTAGAGCTCCTCTCTTTCAATTGATCGTCAACTCTGATAGCTTCCTCAAAAACCCTAGCTAGCATGTCTCGTTGCAAGCTCGAGTTGGTTGCCAAAACCTTATACAGTTCCTCGTTTCGAATTCCGCTGATGAACACAATTGAAACTGCTCTTTCAGTCGGTTGTTCACCTGTAGGGATTCTCTTGAAGAGGCTCCTTATGTAGGTTACGTAATCACAAATGTCCTCCTTCTCTTTCTGCTTGACATTCATCAGTCGCACCAGAAGATTGTCGGAGTATCTAGGCTCGGCAAATCTCTTAATGAAGAGATCCTTGAGGCTATTGAAGCTTGCCCGCTCTACAGTGTCTAAGCTTGTATACAAGGTTCTGCCCTTGTCACCTAAGCAGAGTCCGAACGCTTGAGAACACTGAGTCAGGTCACTGAGGCCGTTGGCTTTGCAGACTTGCTCGAACTGCTCTACAAAGTTGTATGGGTCGTCATGGGGTTGGTACTTGTCAAGCTGCTTTGCGACTATCGGGATTTTAGACTGGCTCTTAGAGCCTTAGGTTGCTCTTTACCCTACTAATAGTGAGGTTGCTAATGCTGCAGCACTTTGCTCTGCTACGGTGTTGTCTAACAATCGCTTCATAAGAAGTTTGCTTAGTGTTAAGTCTCCTTCTAGGGCTCTCTCGTGATCCGTTCGTTTTGTGTCGACTAAGTTCAACATTCATTGTACCTCACGCAACTTTGTGCTTTGCCTTTGACTCCTGGCCTACTGGTCTCTATTGTACGCGGCTATGCCTTGCAACACCTTATGGGCTAGCTTCCTCTCTTCTTCTAAGTATGTGATGATAGCATCTACTGTCCGACCGCAGTGCTCATATCGGGTGTGCGCATCGTAGCTACTGACCAAATGCTGAATAGCCTTTTGGGAAGATGTCCAAGTCGATTTCCTCGTTAGACCTGCGGTCCGAGCTTTCCTCTGCCATAGTCGAGTTCTCGTGCTTCACTAAGCTATGGATCGGATTGAGTGGGTTTGTTAAATCCCCTTTGTTTGCACTGCTTGCTTGGTCCTATTTGTGTGTTGATGGTTTGTCTCCATACGTGGGTTCTCTCCTATTCATGGGTTCCTTGAGTGGCTTATCTGAGCGAGTTCTTTAACTTATTAAATACAGTCCTCAAGTTATCTCCACTTTGTGCGTGTGTTCTTTCTGGTGCACGTGTGTTCAATCAGGCTTTCAGTTTTTCTTAAGTGCACTTTAAGTGCGGAAATTCAAGGTGAGTGTGGCAAACAGCCTCTAAGCGTCTCATGCACCCTCGCGCCTGATAGGCTTTGTAGATCACAAATCTTTGGCCGTCTAGATGGGATTTAGGGTCCTTTGGATACGTTGCCTTGCCATTTTTTTTTTGGGCTCGATCAAGGTTTTATGGCTCGACAAGTTACCTCTAGGTCTTTGGGTTTCTAGGTATCGCAACAACCCACTCAAACTGTTAAGCGGCCATGCCTTACAATTTTGTCTACTCGGTGCACCAGAATCAGGCTCTAAACGTCAGGAGGGCTTATGACAGGTTGCGCCACTGAGCTCCAGTTGGGTCAAGCCAAACCTCTAAGACTGAGTTAGGTACACACTCGGCCCAACTGGTCCGAATTGCAGGGGCCAAGCGAGTGACTCGGACGGGCCATCCGAGTGCAAAAAGTTTTTTTAGTAGGTCGAGGTCTGAGTGGAGTAACTCCGACGGGCCGAGCCAGATGATGGGCTGAGGGCTGAGTGGACCTTAGGCCAAGTGGACCTCGGGCCGAGTGGACTTCAGGCCAAGTGTCAGTTTGGTCAAAGGGCCGAGTGGAGTAACTCGGACAGGCCGAGTCGAGTATCGGGTTCGAGGGCCGATTAGGGTTTTTGGGTCGAGGTCCGAATGGGCAGGTTTGAGGGCTGAGTTTGGGACTCGGCCTAACAAGGGCCATTCCGACCGGCCGAACACGGCGCGACGAATACCGCACAATGACGATTTCGATCGAATCTCCCTAGTCAGGCAATCATCACCTGCATAAACTTCCAAATCCTGGCTAAGGCACCAAGCAAAGTGATTGGTATACGTGGGGTGAGCGGTAGGCTCTCCGACGACGCGATCGAATTGAATCTTTGCGGGGGCTCTCTCTCTCTCTCTCTCTCACTGCAATGGTTGCAAATGAGCTCTCTCTTGGCCTCCTGGCCCTTAAACCCCTTCCTGAGCAGGGCTTTGACACTCTCAATTACTCATTTTGCTGACATTAAGCATCCCAAGCTAGTTTTTTGCCATTTTTTTGCATGTTTCATGCCCTGTTTTGCCCTGTTTGCAATAGTAAACAGTAAACCCTACCCTTTCCCGGTTCGATTTCCTAATCCTATCTATACTGAATGCAACGAGAATTGAAATCAACAAACTGAAATGATTTCTCCCTATTTTCCAATCATCAAACAAACAAACTAACCCAAAATACTTACTTGTTTTGAAGATCAAAACACCCAAACTTCCTACCTACCTCAAGCTTCGTTTCGGGGGAGAATCCCTTACTTCGATGCTTGATATGGGGCGCGCAAGTACTCAAGCTTGAATCCATGGTCCTAGCAACAGAACCAAAATGTGGGAGCTTTTGCTCAACCGCCAAGACGACAGATTGCTTATTGTTTCAAGCGTTCTAAGCGAGCTCTAATGGCTACCTCTCACATAGCCAACACACCCTCGATCCTACAAGTGTAGTGAGCTTACCTTGATGCTGATATGAGTTGTGTCCTCTCTTGTGCACTCCGGTAGCTCCACGATCCTAGATGCTAGCTCAAGCATGCTCAAGCCTCCTCCATCTCCAAGCTCCAACCGCCATAGCCGCGTGCTCAAGAGAAGGAAAGAGAAGAGAAGAGAAGAGGAGATGGTGAAGAGCTTCACCCCCTTGATCCCTCACTCCCACTCACTCACTCCCTCACACTCACAATCACTCCCTCTCTCAAGAGCACACACAAGCAAGGAGAGGAGAAGAAGAGAAGAAGAGAAGAGCTCTTGTTGGGCACACACCAAAGAATGAGATTCCATTCACTTTTTGAACTTTATATATACAAACCCTGAAACTCCATGGGTACCCATCCTTTTTTACATGACCGACCATTGTGGCAAGGTCCCTTTTTCTAATTCCCTATTTTTGCTTCACGCCCTAGGCATATATTTGACTATTCTTTTACAGGTGGCACAGGAGGGAGCCTGGCACTCTTTTACAAGAGTTTTTGGAGTTTTTGAGGCGCCTTTTATTTAAAACTACGCTTTTGGCCCCGGCTTAGCTTTGGAGACTGCCTGTGTGTCCTTGCTCCTTTTCCATCTTCTTTCTGCCTTTTCATTCGTCCTTCCACCTTCTTGGCTTGGGGTCAATATCCTGGAAAATATTTTAAATTCTGATTCATTTGATTATGCATAGCATGCATGCCGATCACCATTTAAATTTAAGAGAGACTAGTAGCACGAGGAAACAGGTGTAGGAGAGATGTAGTGGGGCCACATCATTTAGCCGGAGGGGTGCCTCCTTTATGCTTGTATTATGTTGGTGTACTACACCAAGATGTGTGGGATCTCCCTTTGAAGTATTAAGGAAGAGCAATCGTTGGACTATGTTTCACTACAAACGCAATATCTACAATAGCGATTAGGGCAGTGTGCCCCAAGGATGCTCCTGGCCGCGAGGCCACGTGGGGTTGTCTTGTGAGTGATAGAGAGGCCTGTCTAGTGCCTATAGCCAGTGTCGGGGCTATTTTAGGTCTCAACATGCACAATGATATGTTTATCAAGTATTATCAAATAGTCTCTAAGGTTGATCAAGAAATTGAATAAATGGCCCTATCCAGCTCCTAGACTCAACAAACATCGGAGCAGCTCACCATTCTTGTCACCTAATTAGCCACCACTCCAACATAAGAGAATGCAACTGAGTCTTAGCTTGAAGAATGAAGGCCTCCACCATTAGAGCAAGTACATAGCCCACAAGGTATCATTGGACCTAGGGGTATTTCATCTAGTACTTATTATGAGGTTGGTGAGCTCTCCCACAAAAATGATGAGCCTCTTTGAGCTCTCCCATCATCCATGTAGCCAATCCTGTAGTGAGACCCTTTTCCACCATTGGTAGAAGCCATCCTACTTTCTCTAGAAGCCCTAATGGCAATTATGTAGCTCAACCCAATCATGGATATCATGGTATTAATGGCCAACATGGAAATCATATATAGCATGGCATTAATGGCTAGAATGGCATTCATGAGCATCATGGTTATAATGGGCAGCATGGTGTAAATGCACAACATGGTGTATATGGGTAGGATGGGATGTATGGGTAGCAAAGCCCGAATGAACTCCACGATAAGATTATCCTTACCACAAATACAATTGGTAGTCACCATCTCCATCGGACTCGAAAGAATGGACTTCCAAGGTGTGACTAGAAATTATCTTTGCTTTTCTCAAATTGGAAGATTTTTCCCACACATGGTGGCATCACATAACTAAAGAGAATCAATAGCTCATTGATTGGGAATACGTTAAATGCACATGGTTCAAGATTTTGTATGCCTTGTAGAAAAGGAGGGTGGCAATATGATAGTATCAACTTGACCAACCCAATCTCATAGTAAGGAAAAACACAAATCAATTTATGAACTTGACCATATATGTTGAAAGTGTTAGGGATGGGGCCAAATTGCACAAATACATCTATGGGTTATAGATTACCTATTGATGTAATGGCTCAAAAGCCATCTACCCTACTTAATGCAATTGAATTGGCTGAAACATATACTAGGAAGTACCACAAGGATGAGGGTTTTGAGCAAGGTGTTGGGTAGCCAAGGACTCCAATGAGGCATGGCCAATATGGTGGTGTTTATAGATGAAATCCCCTACCTATTAGCAACCCCAAAATCCCCACCTACCTCTCCTTTAATCTTGAAAGGAAATAGGGTAGTTTTAGAATAGCACTTAGCCCATATGGAGATGGTAAGTATATTGGAAACAAGCCACGAAATGCATTAGCCTCGAGTGGTCAAAGTGTTAAAAGCTTCATCTCATGAGATATTGTCAAGGAGGATAGAAAAGAAAAGGGCTTTTGTTTTAAGCATGGAGATAAGGACACTATAGATCATGCCTCAAAATGTCCCTACAAAACACTAAAGATCAAATTTTATAATATGTATATTATGGAGGATTAACAAAATAAAGATGAGGATTCAAATGCTTTTAACTATTGCAAATAACTTAGTACATGTTGAAATGAGGATTATGAAGAGGACCTAGAGCAAGAGTTTTTATATGACTTGGTGAATGGGTTTGCCTTTGACCTAGGTGGTTGCTTGCTGCATGACATTGGGTTGATTATTCCTACTATACCACCTCATGTTGGGACTTCCATTTGCTCTCTATGGATGCATGGATAGGATCTAAGAGCCCTAGGATACTATGCATTCAAGGAAAAATTAATATCATGTTTTCTTCTTGCTAAATAGTGTTAGCATTAATAGTTTTGTTAATAAATCAACCATTGATAGGCTGAAATGTTTTCCTACAAAATGATAGCACCCCCTCAAGGTTCAAGTGGCAAATGGTCATGAAGAAATTAGCACATATATATGCTTAAAGGTTCCCCTATGCTTGGCTAAAAACTATGTGGCATTAATTGATCTAATTGGATTAGACATGGGTCCCATTGATATTGTCTTGGGCTATGATTCATTAATCCACTTGGGGAAAATTGCTATGGACTTCTTTTGGTTGTATATCAAGTTTTTCATGGAGGGACAACCCATCCATTTAGAGGGAGTTCAAGATAATATATATTTTCAGCTTAATATAGTAGAGCAACTTAAAGGGGAGCTTAAAAAATGCTCACAAATATTTATTTTTTACTTGAATAAAGAGACCGTAGATTAGTCCTTGAATGTGACTCAGAATTCAATATTGAAAATAGTGAAGAGTATAAAGATTTGTTTTAGATCCCTTCAGCCCTCACTCCTAAGAGTCATGTAGATCACCCCCTTGATCTAAAGCCTCATTCTAAGCTAGTGAACAAACCCCCCTTACAAACTCTCAAAGTGTGAGTGTAAAAAAGTTGTAGGGTTTATTGAGCAGAGTTCTTTCCCTTACGCATCCCCAATCTTGTTAGTTACAAGAAGAAAGCCAACTCTTTTCATATATGCATTGATTACAGAGACTTGAACAAGATTAGAATCAAGAATTGGTATTCTATCCCCAAGATTGATGACTTGATTGTGGAACTAAAAGCTAAAAGGGGTACGATAATTTATTATGATTAATTTAAGATCTAGCTATCATTAGATATATATGAGAGAGGGTGATGAGGTAAAAAAATAATTCATGGGACTGATAATGGCCTTTATCATTGCTTAGTGATGCCTTTTAGATTGACAAATGTCTCGTCACAATCTAGAGCCTCATGAATAAAATCTTATAGACCTTCCTTTTCAAGTTTGTGCTCATATTTTTTGATGAAATTCTTATTTATACAGCAAGTGGAAAGAGAACTTGGCACATGTGAGAAGGGTGTTTGATATCCTGACAGGCATATGTTATTTGCTAAAGAGAGCAAGTGTCTATTCATGTAGACATCATTGGAATACCTAGGGGACATTTTGAGCAAAAACCACATAGAGGTTGATGCCAAAAAGGTGCAATGTGTAAGGGACTGGTCCACACCCTCAAATACCACTTTGTTACGTGGTTTCTTTGGTCTATCCTCATTTTATAGGAGATTCATCAAGCATTATGCTGAAATTGTAGCACCCTTGATAGGTCAGCTAAAGGAGTCATTTTTTGGGATACTATAATTGATCATAGCTTTAATCAAATGAAGGAAATGCTTACTTGAGTCCCTATCCTGATAAGCCATGACTTCTCAAAAGAGTTCACCATTCACTGTGATGTTAGTGGGAAAGGTATATGTGATGTTTTCTTGTAATAACATGGGCAATGGCAACAATAACGAGTTGGCCCACAAGCTCTATGGTCCATATCACATCATAAAGAGAGTTGGTGACTTGGCTTATTGCTTAAAACTCCTTTCATAAAAAACAAGTTTCACAAGGTATTTTATGTTAACTAGCTTAAGCCTTTCATTAGCATCTCAGTGGACTATGTGGAGGAGTTGCCCCCCTAAATGAAAAAGGCATTATTTAGTATATCCATGAGGTAATCATTCAGTAGTAAGATAAGCATTTGAGGTCTCAATCCATCAAAAAATACATCATCAAAGGGAAATGCCTACCCTTGGAAGGAGCCTCTTAGTGACTAGCCATCATTTTAGAGGAAATTTTCCACTCAAGAGAGGTTGAAGGGACTAACTAGAATATACCTTGTTTTGTAATGTAAAGGCTCCATTGAGTGATCGAGTGGCACACCAGTCTAGTAGGGTCAGTTACCCTACTAAAATATTTGGTTTTGAAGGCTATGAAACTCACCATTATGCTTATATGGTAAAGGTGGTTGAGGATGTTGATTCCACTTGTTTTGAGGATGCTATTGGTCATTCTCATTGGGATGCAACAATGGATGAGGAGATGGTTGCATTAGAGATCAAGAAGACATGGGATTTATAACCATTTCTTAAGGGTAAGAAAGCTATTGGCTGTAAGTGGATCTACAAAGTTAAGCATAATGCAAATGGTTCTATTAGTAGGTATAAGGCTAGGTTGATTGCAAAAGGCTATGCTCAAACATATGTCGTATATTATGAAGAGACATTAAGGCCAGTTGCTAGGATGGTGATGATTAGATGTGTGTTTGCTTTATAAATAGCCAAGGATTTAAGTTTGAAATAGCAAATGGATTTAAAGAATGCCTTCTTGCATGGTAAATTACAAGAAGAGATGTATATGGACCAGGTGGGAGGTTATGAGGATGTAGAGCATGCCATATATGTGTGCATGTTAAAGAAGGTGCTTTATGGGCTGAAGCAAGTACCTAGAGCATGGTCTAACAAGACCGGAGCGTAACTTGTCAACATTGGATTTTATCTTTTTGATGCCAATCACTCACTTTAGGTGAGAAAGGAAGATGCAAGTTTGATCATCATAGTCATCTATGTGGATGACTTGATTATTACAGGTGATAGTGATAGTGGGATTGTTGAAGTCAGGGTTCTTTTGAAGAAGAAGTTTGAGATGAAGGATTTAGGTGAGCTAAGGTGCTTTCTTGGTATTGAAGTAATAAGGTGTGATGAGGTATATGGTTACCCCAAAGATGGTATGGCTTGGATATGTTGTCCAAGTATGGTATAATAACGTGTTCGACACTTTTAGTGTAGTTGGAGAAAAATGTGAAGTTGAATACTGATGTTGCTGGGAATGAGATAGAAGACCCTATTATATTTAGGAGGATAGTAAGGAGTTTGATTTACATGACTATCATAAGGCCAGACTTGAGCTGTGATGTTAGCCTCGTTAGTTAGTTTATGCAGATGCCTAGAAATCCTCATTTGGATGTAGTTAGATGCATATCGAGGTATGTGAAGTCCGCTTTGCATTATGGACATTTTTATGAGGCAAGTGAGGATATATAGGTGTTTGGATGCATAGGTGCAGATTGGGCAGGTAGCATGCCTAATAGAAGATCTAACATCGGATTCATGTTTTTTCTTGGTAATACAATAGTTATGTAGAGTGACAAAAAACAATCTATAATTGCTTTATCAAGTATGAAGGTTGAGTATAGAAGTGCTACTATGGCAACAAGTGAGGTGGTATGACTGTAAAGGTTATTGGGTGATTTGGATATGCAAGCAGATGGTCCATTTGTCATTCATTGTGACAACATGAGTAATATACAATCGGCTGGGAACCTTGTGTTTCATGCTAGAATAAAACACATCAAAGTGCATTGCCATTTTGTGAGAGAAAAGGTACTTGTAGGTGAGATCAACTTAGTATATGCCAATACATAAGATCAGATAGTTGACGTATTCACAAAGGCATTAGGTGGAGAGAAGCTTCAAAAGTTTGAAAGCTTACTTGGAGTTGCAGAGATGCAATTGAGCTTAAGGGGGAGTGTTGAGATGGCAAGATTAATATGTGTGGACATTGATGATGGATTGCTTGGTTAGGTGGGTCTGCATGTCTACACTTAGCATGTCAATGGTCATTATGGCTCTTACATAGCTACTAACTTATCACTTATTACATTTGGTTTATTACACCTATCTACATCTAGCATAGTTATAGCACCAATCGATTAGTATAGTCTGTTATGCACTATTTGATTTAGTAGGCTACTTTTCTTTATGTTGTGCCTTATCTATATATTTTTATAATCGAAAAGAGTTTGAAAGAAGAAGAATAAAATAACAAGAAAACATTTTGGCTTCCATCTCTCTTTGCATGTTCTTGAGTAAGTTTCTTCTTGTGGGTATGGTGTGTGTTTGGCATTGTACGTTAAGCAAGTCCCCCAACCATGCGATTCATGACAAAAAACCTTTGGGGTTAGGATGTAATATAAAGAGTAAGATTACACAAGAACCATATGTAAATACACAGTCATATTAATCAGGGTATAAAAGGTGTAAGGAATTGAGTTTAGGGCATGTAAGAAATAACAAAGAATAGTCTCTTCACCTTCCCAAAGCTTCCATGGCTACCTCTCCTTCCTTCTCTTTCTTTCTATCATTTTCTCTTTTTTTCTAGGCTTTCTTTCTCCTTTTCTCTCTTTCTCTCTCCTCAATGCAGTATTCTTTCTCTTCTCCTCTCTCTCATGTCCTCTTCTTCACAGATTTCTAAAGGAAATTCCATGTCTATTAGCAGCCCCACAATCCCCACTCAATCCTCCCCTTTCACGCTAAAAGGAAATAAGGCCATTTTTGGACAAAAATTAGCCCACATGGAGATGGTAAAAATGTTAAAAACAAGCCAATAAATGCATTATCCCTGAGTGATTAGTGGTAAAAAATTTGTTCCATTGGATATAGTGAAGGAGGATAGAAAATATTATCGGGGGTTAAAGACTGTCTGTGTCTACCCATCTACATTTACTTGTATACACACCTTCACACATGTATAATGTAGGTGACATGTGCCCATAATTGTTAGTTTATTCTTAATTCTTTTAGTGACAAATAGGATAAGTAAAGACATGTCACACATTGTGAGATTGTTGGAGTTCCCACACACACTGGTCTCTCTCTTCTTGCTTAAACCTCCATAGCTCTTGGTCCCTTCTTAGTTCTATGTATGCTTTCATCTTCAACTCATCTTTCAATTAGTACTAGAGTGGGCATTGGAGGAGCTTCATCAATCATTCGATTTATCTTGTGTGAAGAAGCCTTAGCTCAAAGTTTCATGGCAACTATTATCCCTTCTTCCCAAGGTATGTAGTGAATCTTTCCTTCTCTTGGCTTGCTTTAGCTTACTCTAGGATACTTGAGGAGCTTCCAAGGGGAGAATTGGCAAGATTTATTTGAGCTCCATTAGCCCCAACCATTTGCATCAGCAAACATGTGTAGTTTGTGCAGACTATTCAACCCCATGTCTTGGATTTATAGATTCAGACTATAGCCTATGTTTAGCTTCTTGGCTCTTGGACAAACATTTTGGTACTTGTCCCAACATCATTGGTTGGATTTGTTGTCATTTAGAGTGTTACAAACTCTATCATTACTATAATACACATCAAATCTACTATATATAGGTTTGGGATAGCCATCTCTTCACTATTTGGGCTTTATTAATGCTTATATGCTCATGTATTGGTGCTGGGACCATCGATGGATGTATTGAGGTGCTATTTTGAATGTAATAGCTCAACATTTTTAAAGTTTTTACTATTTTTGACACTTGGACAACAAGCATTTTACTGAAAGCTTTATGCTTGTTATGTCTACATTTGCTTCAATATGCCACTTGGCTACAATGACGCTTAGCAATGATCTACATGCCCATATTCAACTATAATGTGCTTGGAGGCTTGGATTTGAGCTACACTTGATGTGCTTGATATTTGGATAGTTTCTTTCATAATTATTCACTTACAAGTTGAATGCATATTGGATATATATACTCCCAAATGCATTTATGATGTACATGGGCCTCTCGGATGCTATGCCACATATGTCTTGAGCTTTGCTTCCTCACTTTGCATTTTGGATTTGCTTCTATTAGAAGACACTTATATTTACTTAGTAGAGCTTGGTTCTTTGAGATAGTGCCTTATGTCTATGCTCTCATGTATGCTACTTGATGTAGTTACTTCTGCTTGTGGGGGCTAATTTGATTGTGTATGCTTTGGACACTGACACTTATCTATGTTAGCAATTTATTAGTCATGTTTACATGCATATTGGCTATTTACTTAGTGTCATTGCACTTTACTCAATCAATTTTGCTAATTTGGTAGACCTTTGCAGTTGCTCTTGAGATATTTTACATGCATGATGTATATGCTTATGGAATGTATTGTCTACTAACACTTTGAGTTGTGTCAGTCTAGGGTACCTATGGTCTGTGCCTATTCATTGCTAGTTACATTCTATATATCTTGGTTGCTATGCAAATATCTTGGCAGTGGGAGCTTGCTATGTTGTATGTTTACCCATAGTTAGATTGATATGCACAGTTGCATTTATTATAGCAATGCTACAATTATTGTTTTGAGCATTCTTTAGGAGAGCAAACACTTTGATTTGACATTTTTCTGATTGTAGTTTGTGGAAAGCTATACCTTCTTTTGCTATAGCATTTTGGATTAGATTTGGGGCTATTTTGTTATAATTATAGTAGCCCATACTCTTGTGCTTTGTAGTAATTTGCAATCATTATGGCAAGCACTTCTCATGCATCAGTGGATAGTGTTATTTTCAACATTGAAAAGCTTAATGGTAACAACTTTCAATACTTGAAGATGCAAATAGGTTTGGAAACTAAAGGCAAAGGGTATAAAGCTAGAAGATTGAGATGAGCTTGGTGAGTTATGCAAGTCCATTATCATACTATCTTTGTCTAAGCAGGTGTACTTCAATGTTATCTCTATTGAGGGTGGTGCATATGAGTTAAGAGAGAAGATGCTTGATTTTTATAAAAAGTAGAGTCTTGTATCTTAGTTGTATTAGTTGAATAAGCTTGTAAACCTTTGCATGAAGAAGGGCATCCCTATGCCTATTCATTTGAATGAGTTCCACTCTATTTTCAGCTAGTTTGTTTTGCATGACATCAAATTCAAGGATAATATAAAGTCTTTGTTCTTGCTTGTTACACAGCCTGAATCATGGGATATATTTCATACTGCTATGAGTGCTAATCCCCTTGAGGATGTTTTTAAATGTAATGATGTAGAGAGTGCCCTACTAACAAAAGAAGTAAACAAAAAGGATATTGATGTAGGACTATACTTCTCATGCATTAACTCTTAGAGGAAAAATTGGTGGAAATAGTAATAATAACAGTGGTAGAGACTTATAGCCCAATATGGGCAAGTCTTGCTCTCATGGGTTATCTCATAGTAAGTCTTGCAGTTGTAAGCCTCTTTGACATGTCATTATTATGGGCAATATGGTCACATTAGACCACATGTACCATAAAATATGCAATGATAGGTGCAATGAAAAAGGAAAGGAAAAAGTATAGGAAAATGTAAAGTTCACAAAGATTATACCTAAGTCCATTTTGAAGATAGAGGAGATGAATACATTGGAGTATGGTGTTGATGACTCAATTAACTGATGCATCATCTGCTTAGTCTTAGTATTGGCTTCTTAATTTGAGGGCTTCCTTTCATATCACCTCTCATCACCATTGGTTTCATAAGTATCATATTGTTATGGGCTTAGTTAAATGAGGAGATGATATTGCATTGGATATCATTGGCATATGCGATGTTAGACTGTAATTTATTACTGGTGCTCCTTTTGTGCTTCATGATGTATGCCATGTCTTGGCTTTGACCATATTTTAGTTGGATAGTTAGATGATGATAGGTATGATATATCTTTTGGTGATTCTTCATGGAAGATCACTTGTGGTAGTCTTGTTTTTTCTAGAGGTATCAAGGTTAGTAGTCTCTACTCTTTGCTTGTTTTTGGGTCTGTTGAACATGTTTTGGATGTGACTGATCTTCCACAGGTATCTTTATGGAATTTTTGCTTTTGGCATATGTATTTGAATGGAATGAAAGTATTGAACCGTGCCATGAATCATGTGGTAGAGATGGAGGCCAAACTATTTTCTTGCCCATTTTTTCTTCTTCTTTCACACATAATACAATATACACAAAGTATAAATAAGATACAACATAAAGGAAAGTAACCTACTAAGTCAAATAGTACATAATTGACTATACTAATTGACTAACACTATAATTATGCTAGCTATAGGTAGGTGCAATAAACTAAATATAATAAGTGATGAGTTAGTGGCTATGTAAGGATCATAATGACCACTGATGTGCTAAGTGTAGATGTGTGGACCCATCTAAATAGGGGATTCATCATCGCGACATCTGCACATATTGAGCTTGCTATCTCAACACTCCTCCTCAAGCTCAATTGTATCTTTGCAACTCCAAGTAAGCTTTGAAAAGTTTGAAGCTTCTCTACACCCAATGCCTTTGTGAAAATATCAACTATCTAATCTTGTGTACTGGCACATATAAGGTCAATCTCTCTTGCAAGTACCTTCTCTCTCACAAAGTGGTAATACACTTCAATGTGTTTTATCCTAGTATGGAATACAGGGTTCCTAGCTTACTATATGCTACTCATGTGGTCACAGTAGATGACAATTGGACCATCTCCTTGCATATCCAAATCACCCAATAACTTTTGTAGCCATACCACCTCATATGCTATCATAGCAATATCTCTGTACTCAACCTTTGTACTCAATAAAGGAAATGTAGGTTACTTTTTCTATTCCATGGAACTGTTACACTACCAAGGAAAAACATGAATTTTGCTAGTAGATCTTCTGTCAGATTTGCATCTGTGTATCCAAACACCCGTAAATCCTTATTTTCCTCAGTCCATAATGCAAAAGTGGACTTCACATACCTCAATATGCATCTAACTACATCCAAATGAGGCTTTCTAGACATCTTCTATCTCATCCCGAATATCAGTTCATTGAAAGAGGCTTATATGTTGTCATACCATACTTAGACAACATATCCAAGGCATACTGCCTTTGGGATAGATATATACCATCATCACATATGATCACTTCAATACCTAGAAAGTATTTTTAGTCACCTTAATCCTTCATCTCAAACTTTTTTTCAAACGATTCTTGACTTTTGTGATCCATAGAGCACCATTCTTTAACTTGCACACATGGGTGGAATGCTCTATATTCTCATAACTTGTTGGCTTCTCTATATACACCTCTTCTTGCAATTCACCGTGAAACAAGGCATTATTTACATCAATTCACTGCATACTCCCAACATTTGGATGTTGCCAAAGCAATCATACATCTAACCGTTACTATCCTAGTAACTTGATTGAATGTCTCTTCATAATCTATGCCTTATGTTTGAGCATAGCCTTTTGCAATCACCCTAGCCTTATACTTGCTAATAGAACCATCTGCATATGATTAATTTTGTAGACCCACTTACAACCAATAGCTTTCTTACTCTTAGGTAATGGTACTAGATCCTGAGTCTTATTGGCTTCTAATGCAGCCATCTCCTCATCCATTGTTGCATCCCAATGAGATTGACTAAAAGCATCCTCAAAACAAGTGGATTCAACATTCACAACCACCTTTAATATATAATAATAATGGTGAGCTACATAACCTTCAAAATCAAATATTTTGACAAGGTATTTGACCTTGCTAGACATGTGTATCATTGGATCACTTAGTGGAGCCTTTACATTACCATGTACTTTCTGTACCCTTGGTGTCCTAATTGAAGAAATACTAAGCTCATCATCCAAACTCTTTGAATCATTGGGATCTCCATCAAAACCCAAATGACTAGCAGATGTATCATTACCATTTGATGTTTTCTTCTAGTCTTTGTCTTTACCTACAATACTAGTAGATGCAATTGAAGATGTGGGACTACTCCTTGTTGAGTGTGGAAAGGATTTGTTTTTTGGGCTGATTTTTTGTTGTTTTTGTTGCTGAATGGTTGTTTTTGGTGATTGATTGTTTGAATTTGAAGATGTTTTGAAGTGTTTGGAATGGTTTGAGTATGTTTGAAGGGTTTATGTTGATTTTTGATGATGATATGTTGTTCTAAAGGGTTCTCTGATTCTCTCTGTTTGGTTCTATAAGGTCTGATTTTCTTTTTTTTAATTCTGTTCTATTTCTATTTTGGTAGTTGCGATGGTTGAATGGATGTTTTGAGAGATGGTTGAGGTTATGTTAAAAGGTTTATGAAAGATTGAATTGGTTTTGGTTTGGTTTTTTTGGTTTTTATGGTCTTTGTTGATCTTCTGTAAGGCTCTGTAGCTTTTGTAGTTCTGTTCTTCTGTTGTCCTATTATTCTATGGTCTATACTATTTGTTTTTATTGAGTGTTATGTTGGATGTATGGATATTTTTGGAAGTGTTTTTATCTTAGAAAAGGATGAATGGAAGCTCTATTCAAGCTAATTGAAGTGAAGAAGTAGCTAATGAAGATTCACAGAAGGTTACAGAAGAACAGTGACAAAAGCCAGATCTCATAGGACACTATGATGTCTCTGGTGCCTCTTTGCATCTGACACACCTTTTGGGAGGTGTATACAGGACTACAAAAGATTATTTTGAGTGACTATTGAGCATTTTAGTGAGTTTATGATGTATATTGAGAGTGTACTATTGTGAGAGAGATCATATGTCAGAGATAGCCAATTCTATCAAAACAATGTATCTTTCTATAAGAGATAGAGAGAAGAGAACTATGAAGACAATGAAGATGAATACTATGTGATTATTTCCATTCAAAAGTGGTGTCTTTCTTTTGTGTTTCTTGTTCTATTGATGGATTCTGTGAAGATGTTGAAGATTATGGTTGATTTTATCAAATCCGTGGGAGATATTTACTATGATGTTGCGTGAAGATTTGTTCTTTTCCTTGTTGTGGTTCTCAAAAGAATGAAATAAAATCTTGTTGATGTTAAAAGATAGATTTTCTTGCAGTAGAAACCCTTTTTCCTTGGTGTCTCTCTTGGGGATCCATGTTTTTGGTGCGCAGTCGGGAAAACTTGCCATCAACAAGCATGAGAAGAGGCTGAAAATGAAAGAAATGGCATTACCAAGAAGAGGAGAATTCAATGGATGCTTGCAAAGTTCCTTCTTTCACTAAAGAGCTAGAGATTCTTATTGACAAAGCCACTTTCTACAAGAAGTTCATCCCACAATGGCAAAAACATATTACCATCATGATGCAAGCTCTATGTGATGGACTATTTCCTCTTCTAGTTGAAGCAACAAAGACGTGCATCTTGGTGGCAAATTGTTTGGGAACAAATTGAAGTACAGAAACAGAGAGAATGACTATCCATGGAAGATTTGGGGTTCATTGAGAAGTTTCCAGAAATCATCAAGTGGGAGATCGTGAAGAAGCTTAAGGTGTCATAGTCAGTGGAGGTTCACGAAAACAAGAAAGAAAAGAGTTGGAATTTATTCGTGGATGCTCAATAGCAGGGCACATGGGATGCATGGTGCACTAACAATCTCCTGTTTGTTCAATTAGCAACCCACTGGAAGTTGGTAGACAGAGTATTCTTCACAACATACACTATTGAAACCATCAAAAGCTGGCACTATTATGATAATGGCACAACAACGATCCTCAAAAGAATGAGTTTTGATACCTTCAGAATGGAATATCTCTGGAGCTCTCTATAGTGGTATGAAAGCAAAATTCAGAGACATTGAAAAGAAAGAAGTAGAATAAATGTTGGCAAGAGAGTCCTCCAGAGACTAAAGCCTTTTGTTATCCTTCTGTGGAGCACTAACAACTTGGTGGAGCTAACCCCCTCATGAATTGTGCCATAAGGAGACAAGTGCTAGAACGAGTCCAGAGGTACGTGAGAAGAGAGAAGGCAAAAAATCAAGGCCAAGAATGAGCTTGCAACAGAAGTCTCCTTTGATGCCTTAAAAGCACTCTTTACAGAAATCCCCATGGCAACTCAAGGTCCCCTTCCTAGTGACATTCGTTTTGGAAATATTGATGACATGCCAGTACATATAGTCCCATTGCCAATTTTTAAGGGAGAGTACAATGAAGACCCTAATCTTCATGTAGTAGAGTTTATGGTAGCATGTGTAGCTAACAAAGCCAGAACCCCTGAGTATTGGTTAGCAATATTCCCCACTACTTTCAAGGGCATGGCATTTTAGTGGTATGAGAGACAAGCAACATGAACTTTTGGCACGTGGGATGACCTGAAGTTCGCATTCCTCACTAAATTCAGGTGTGAAGGTTTTGAAGAGCGGATGCTAGAGGAGTTCATGAACCTAAGTTAGTCCTTTGGAGAAAGAGTAGAAGATTATGTATCACGAATGGAATCCATCCTGAAGAGATGGACCAACCATCATTTGGATAAAGGCATCTAGAAAGGAGTGTTCCTCAGAGGCCTACAACCAAAAGTTTACAAGTTCGTGGAATTGAGAAGACCAGTCAATCTGCAAGCTGCAATGGAAGGTGCAAGACTGTATGACGAAGTTGAAGCAAGGTTGTTAATTGTCAAGAATCGTGTGGTGGGGGGACTTGCTCAAGATGTTGCGCTGAACACACACAAGATGCACAAGGAGAAGCTCACTCAAGAGACAAGAAGAGAGATGAAGGCCAAAACGTTTTCTTGCTGGTTTCTTCTTCTTCTTTCACACATTTTTTCAATGTACACAAAGTATAGATAAGATACAACATAAAGGAAAGTGGTCTACTAAGTCAAACAGTGCATAACCGACTACACTAGTCGATTGGCGCTATAACTATGCCAGTTGTAAATAGGTATAACAACTTGAATATAATAAGTAATGAGTCAGTGGCCATGTGAGAGTCATAATGACTGCCGACGTGCTAAGTGTAGACGTGTGGACCCATCTAACCAGGCGGTCCATCATCAATGTCCGCATGTGTTGAGCTTGTTATCTCAACACTCCCCCTCAAGCTCAACTACATCCTTGCAACTCCAAGTAAGCTTCAAAACTTTTGAAGCTTCTCTGTATGCAATGCCTTCGTGAAGATGTCAGTTATCTGATCATGTGTGTTGACATAGACCAAGTCAATCTCACCTGCTAGTACCTTCTCTCTTACAAAGTGGTAGTGTACCTCAATATATTTTGTCCTGGCATGGAACATAGGGTTCCTAGCCAAGTGTATACTGCTCATGTTGTCACAATAAATGACAACTGCACATTCCACCTGCACATCCAAATCAGCCATTAACTTTTGTAGCCATACTACCTCACATGCTGCAACAGTAGCACCTCTATACTCAGCCTCTGTACTCGACAAAGCAACTGTAGATTGCTTTTTGCTGCTCCAAGCAACTGCTGCACTACCAAGAGAGAACATGTATCCGCTGGTAGATCTTCTATCAGACATACTACTAGCCCAATCTGCATCTGTGTATCCAAACACCTGTACATCTGTACCTGCCTCATAGAAAAGTCCATAATGTAATGTGAACTACACATATCTCAATATGCATATGATTGCATCCAAATGTGGCTTTCTAGGTACTTGCATAAACTGACTCACAAGGCCAACAGTGTAGCTCAAGTCTGGCCTTGTAATGGTCATGTAGATCAAACTCCCCACTATCCTCCTGAACATAGTAGGGTCTTCTATCTCATCCCCAACATCAGCACTCAAATTTACATTCTGCTCCAACGGGACTGAAACTGGTTTGCATGCTGTCATACCATACTTGAACAACATATCCAAGCCATATTGTCTTTGGGATAGCCATATACCATCATCACATCTGATCACCTCAATGCCAAGGAAGTACCTTAGCTCACCTAAATCCTTCATCTCAAACTTCTTCTTCAAAAGGTCCTTGACTTCAGCAATCTCACTATCACTATCACCTGTAATAATCAAGTCATCCACATAGATGACTATGATGACCAAACCTGTATCTCCCTTTCTCACATAAAGTGAGTAATCAGCATCAAAAACATAAAAGCCAATATTGACAATGTGGGAGCTTTCACTCAAGTGCCAAGACCCACGGACCGCTTATTGTTTCAAGCGTTCCAAGCCGAGCACTAATGGCTACCTCTCACATAACCAACGCGCCATCCATATCTAAGGGTGTAGTGAGCTTACCTCCGTGCTGTTCGAGTTACCTTCTCTCCCGCGCACTCCAGTAGCTCCACGATCCAAGTGCAAGCTTCAAGCAAGCTCCATCCTCAAGCTCCACGCTCCAAGCTCCATTGCCGCGAGCAAGAGAAGAGAAGAGAAGAGAAGAGAAGAAGAGAGGAGAAGATGGAGAGCTTCTCCTCCTCGGTCCCTCACCCTCACACACTCACTCCCTCACACTCACACTCCCTCTCTCAAGCACATGCTCAAGCAAGCAAGAAGAAGAAGAAGAAGAAGAAGAAGAAGAAGAAGAAGAAGAAGAAGAGGAGAGCTACTTTTTGCCACACACAAGAATGAGCTTTCCATTCACTTTTCAACTTTATATACAAAACCTTAAATCCCTTTTGGACTGTCATCCCCTTTTTCCCTTTTTTACATGGCCGGCCGTAGCCTAGGCCCTTTTTCCCATTGTCCTTCTATCTTCCTAGCTTCCTTTCCACCGCCCATCTATGTTTACAAATTGCACGGGTGAGAGCTCGACGCTCCTTGAATTAAACCATGATGCGCTTGCGTTGTTTTACAAAAGTTTTGACTTGCGCTTTTCCTTATGCGCCTTTCTCCCTTATTTAGGACTTTTCTCCTTGTGCGTCTTTGTCTTCCATTTCTCTTTGCCTTGGCCTTTGTCTTTGTTTTCTGGTTTAGCTTTTCTGGATTTTCCACCTTCGTTCATTTGAGGGTTAACATTACCCCCCTCCTAGATGAGTGCCAGTCCCATGGCACTCATCGGCGTAGGTAGCAGGCTATAGCATGCACCGAAGATGTGGGTGACAAGGACGCCTGTGGTTTCTGTGGAGGAGTGTTGGTGGTGGTGTGAAAGAAGGTCTTGGGGGCTTGTTGGTGGCCAAGGTGGCAGGTGGAAGAGTTGTTGGAGTTGGTGGTAGGGCTGTTCTATGTTGGGGATTTCCTTGAGGGCCAGCACAAGTGTAGGTTTGTTGGGGATGCTGCATGTGACGATTCTTGGTAGGCCTACAGGGAGATAAGGATAGGAATTTAGAGTTGAGTGTTGATGAAGAGCGAATAACACCGTCATGTGAGTCTTCAATACCTGCAATTGGAAAACCTCTCATGTGGTCTCTCTTTAAGGGATAGTGCTAGTCTTCTTGTCGTGCACAAGACATATTTTGATTAGTTTGGGAGACAAGTCAAACTCTAAGCAAGCCTGGAGTATTGTCTTGCACTTGAGGACCCAAACTGTGTATATACTTTGGTGCAGATATTATGTGAGTGCTCGTGCATACTTAGATATTACGTAGTTAGAAGACCCTGGGCTAGTTTCTCGTAACAATGTGTGGATGAAGCAAAGTTGTCCATGTTGAGAAGAAGTATATGTGAAGGTATATGAGACATCTTTTGCATTGTGACTGCACGACGTAGCATGATTGAATACAGGGACACCGCAATTTTGGTAGCTGGAAACTATTGGACTTGTTTGATGAGGCCGGTGTAATTTTCATGGCCAATCGTGCGGTGCTTACCACCACTGATTGCAATGGTACTAAGGCAGAGTGCAAGAGAGAATTGTGCAAGTGGGTCAGGGTGACAGGTCTAACCATAGGCGAGACAAGCTCCCTAGGTATGTCCTACTCTTGATGTGCCCTGAACAATTGTGGGTGATGCTAGAGGGCTAGGGGACTAGGGACGGAGCCAGTTGACCAAGGTCACTGGACGTACCTAATTTGAGGACCCCTAGGTGTTGTGCTGTGATCGTGGGTGCTTCTTATCTTTTCGTTCATCATTTTTTTTCTTTGTTTGTTTCTTTTTCTTGTGCTTTTTTCTTTCTTTCTTTCTTTCGTTCTGTTCTCTGTTTTTTTTTTTTTTTGACTTGCCTGAGTACAACCATTACAATATGTTGAGGCTATCAACCTTTTAATGGGTTGGAAAATGGCAAGCTTCGAAGGCTTAGGAAATGGATATTACAGTGATGATTGTGCCCTAGCCTCGTTGTTAGAGAAGAGTTGTTGAGATGGGGAGATACACTTGAGATATTGCAAACCTCCTTGCGACACATGCGATGTTGGTACAATTGAGGTAACGACTGCCATGAGCCAACTATAGAGCTTGACCCAGAAAGAGAGCGTAGCCCATGAATATGCTTTGGGCCATGCGATGTGGGCGGTCAGCAAGGGTGATTTTTTGCTTTCGGCAGCGTGGCTTTGCCGCGGCTCTTTGTGGGGTCGATGGTCTTGCAGTGATCGGGCATTGAACACTTTCGCACAAAGACCTGTATCATCCTGCATCCACTTGTCACTTCATGAGAGTACATGCATGGTATATGCCGTAACTATAATAAACCCATGCAATGCAATGAGACATCACTTATCTGAATTCTATGGTGTTGACTTAGATATTTATCACCAGCGCTTGATTAGCTTTTTCTTTTGCTAAAGACGTGAAATACATTAAACGCAGATATGAAAAGTTCGTACAATTGGGGAACATGTCAACACTTAACCATTTGAAGACAAAGAGTCTTGGACAGGTAGCTGTTAATAAGACTTTATACAACATGGGGCTACTCTATTTGTATGAGGCAGGGCAAGTCTGGGTGGTCGGGCGATTGGGGCTCTGCTAGTGCAGGGCTCCCGTGGGGTTGCGCAGGGAACATGTTGGCCGGGACATGAATGGTGTAATCCCTGGCTGCCACCGTTTCCAAAATGCTTTTGAACAAATCATTGAATTCTTCCTTGTCTCGAGCTGCCCTTTCTGCCTTTGAGCACCTGGTGCGCGAGTGTCTGTTGGGTGTTTGCGCAACTGGTGTTGCCACTTCTTGCGTGCTGCTTTGAGCTTCTGTTCCCCTGGCCTGGGGATTCTTTGGCCTACATCCGAGACGGTGTCGCTTAGGCCCTCGTTTCTTTGCATACCGTTTGAGGGTGGGCACATAGCGCACCGGCGGAGGGGCATGTGTTGCATGTTCCCGTGCAGCGGAGAGCATCTTTGCAAGCCAGCTGCCCTCGGCTCTCCATGTTTTCCTCGTAGGGGGACTTGCAAGGTGCGAACCAAGGGTTAGGCCTTGAGACAGGATATACCTCTTTGCATGGAAGGGATTTTAATATGGTTTATCAAGCGCATATGACAAGAAGGGGAGGGGTGAGGCATGTAGTGTTTGTTGTAGAGGGATGGCCCCCATGATGATGTTCGTTTTGCCTCCAGTCATTAGCAGATATTGGCTTATGCTAAGTTGTGTGGACTGGTTGTCATGGAGTGGGACAGGGCACATCCTCGGAAGGATAGACCAGAAAGGGGGAAAGGTGTATAGAAAGGGACGGTACTCCGTCTACACCATCAGAGTTGTTGGTCAAGGCTTCCTATAGCGGTAATGAGGGTTGCATGCCCTTCACTTGGAGGTGGGAATGGTCATACGACTTTTAAATGTGTGATGAGAGGAGGACCTGAGGAGCTTAGCTTGTCAAACCCAACTCTTCTCCCTGCGCTTGACTATCATTGCTTGTGTGTGTTGATATTGTCTATACAGGGTCACACAAAAATCATTGTATACACACACACACACACACACACACACACAAATCCATGTCACCTCACGAGGATAGAAACCAAGTGTAGAACTCGGGATTGTATTGGAGCGTGGCACACGCATCCAGCACTCGTGGCAGCTTACTCAGTACCAATAGATATTTTGCCACATCGAGCAGCATGGAACCTTGTCCGAGTCTACTGGCAACATGTAACTCCTCCTCAGCAAGAACTTTATCAAACATAGGGTTTTCTTGGCTTGGTTTGGCCAAGTCCTTGCCCCGAATGGCAGTCAGCACTCGAAGGGAAGTTGGTGCCACATAGGTTGGGTCTCTTTGAGACCGCCACTTGGCCAATCGCTCCTCAGAGACTGTCATGATCTGAGCCCCTAGTTCGACCATTGCAATGCGGTTCTCACACTAACGCTGTTCAAATTGACTTTGGCCCTCTGTTAGTCGCTTTAGTTGCTCTATCTCTAAGAGATTTGGTTGGTAGAGCACATCATTGAACGTGACAGTTAAGCGCAATTCGTCAGCTTCCTCATCAGAGATGAGTCACATGCGTTCATGCAGGAGCCTGTCATAGTGCTCGTTAAGATGTTCTTGCTCTTCCCAGGATAGAGGAAAGGGAAAGTAATCTCCAAGCTGCTCCTTGGGGATTGTGCCCACATCCGCAAGGACGTAGACTCGTGCGAACACCTTGAGCTTAGCATCCATCTCATTTAGGCATTCTGCAATACTTCTATGTTCAATGAGGGCTTGCTCGGTTGCCATCTCATGCAAGGTTCTAAGAGTTTCCTTAGGCTTTAGCATATCTGGGGGCTTAGGCCTAGATGAGCAAGATTGGTCAACGTTAGGATTGCTTATGCTCTTAGGGATTGTGTGTTTTTCCTGAGGTTTTGCTACTATTTTGTCATGGTTCTTCTCGGATGTGACTAGTATAGATTTGTCACCCTGTTGTGACAATGTTGTATCCACTCTTGATTGGTTGATGTGAGTTCTATTGTCGGTGGATTGAGTGTTGAAAGAAGCCGTTGATGGCAACAACTGCTTTGATTTTTTAGAGCACACAGATGTGTCTGAGGTTTCACCGCTATTAGGAGAGGCATCAATGGGCTCATTGGTGGATGGACTCCATGCTTTATTCATCAGCTCTCTAGCGCCCTTTGTCTCAATGTTCTTGGGGTCCACAACCACCTGCAACTGTTGTTGTTTTCTCTGCTTTCTCTTCTTTTTCTTGGTCAGTGAAGGTGCCTCTCTCAACGAGTTAGGACCCTGGACTAGGTCAATCGTTGACGTGCTTGGTTGGGCCTTAGCATTCTCTCCCTCTAGTGTGTCCTTATGGGACATAGTTGTGGCCTGCTGAATAGCCTTACCAAGCTGTGAGGGCACAACTGCCACCCTTTTCGGGGAGTCTAGCTCTTCAGCCAACTCCCTTGTGTTTAACTCCTCCAACCTAGGCTTTAGGCACTTTGAAAGTGCTGGAGTTTTCGAGGATGTTGGTTGCGACACCTCCTCCAGAGGTAAACTATTAAGGACACGTTCCACATGGGGCATTGCCACGGCCAAGGGTTGTGACTGCTGTGATCCCTATTTGGAAGTAGTAGCAGCTAGTTTAGTGGACTGGCTACCCTTAGTGGATTGCGGTGTCAAGTCCCTAGGGCGATCAGAAGTGGTCGCATCTCTTGTTGCCCTCTGAGCGTTCATCTGTATAGATCGAGCATGAGTTGATCTAGTCACATTAGGTTGCTCATGCATATCCTTGGGTCGAGAGCTACAGATGGCATCATGTCCCACCTCTTGGACATTTGGAAGCTTAGATGGAGATAGAGATTGGAATTGAGAATTTTCCCTTGACAACCGCTGTTGTGCTTCCTGTGTCCTTTTGGAAAAAGAGGATGTAGGAGATCTAGAACTCTTAGGTGGACTTGGCACTGGCTGAATGATTTGCTCGAGGCTATTAGACGATTGTGCCATTTGCTTTGTTGAGCGATCAGCCTTGCCTTGAGCAATGTTGTGCCTATGATGCTTGTTCTCCCCTTGGGAAATCAAAGCCTCTTTGGGCACTAATGATTTTTGTGCATGCTCAATGGCTACATATGACATCTGTCTATTTAGCATGCTAGGCTGAGGCTCTTTCTTTCGAACAATCATGTCTGGTTTCTTGCCTCAAGACCTAGAGTTTCTCTTAGATTTCCTCCTGTGCTTCATTGCTTTTGATGCACTCTGACCTTCAGCTGATAGAGGCGGTTTAGCAGGGGATTTTGTTACCCAAATCCATCGGTTACCTACGTAGTACCCTTGAGCACATAGCAACGCTTTGAATATCCATCGTGGCATTGTGCTGACCCTCCATCGATGCTTGCGTCTATAAGGCTTGGGCTTCTTTTGGGGTCTTCTACGATATTTGTAAGTCCAAAGCTCGTCCTTGGCATTGTGTCTTGACCTTCTTGTTTCAGGCCTAGCCTCACTCACTGCTTCTCGTTGTTCGACCTGTGCTTGGATCAGTTTTTCCAACAAGTCCTTGCTCTCGTTAGTAGGCTTGACTATTACATCAGCACCTTCCTTGCCTTTCCCTTGAGGTTTGATGAAATCACCCTTGCTAAAGGTTGTGACTATCCTCACACCCGGTAGTGTCAGGTGTATCCTCTGTGCTACATAGTCGGCCTCACACTTGGTCGCCCTTTTGAAAGGTCTTTCTAGGAGGGTTTCTTTCCCGCATCTAGCACTTTTTGGAGGAACATGAAGTAGGATAGGCAAGCTTTCAGTTTTAATTGTTGCAAGGATATTGCACTTCCCTATGAGTGCTTGTGGAGGTCCCCCATAAGGGCTAAGAGTTGCATTAGTCGGTGTCAGCTTTGGGTTGCCTAGTAGGGTCCATGATTCATAGGTCAAGATGTTAAGATCTGCTCCTTCATCAATCAGAGCATCGATAGTATGCTCTCTTTTCGCGGTGAGTTTGACCCTAAGATAAGCAAGTGGTACTATGTCTTCATTTTTCGGGTCCTGGCTTGTAAATTTAAGCCTTCTGACAAATGCCCTTGAGTTCTCAACTGCACAACCAGATGTGGATTCTCCACTGATGTCTTGGGTCGTCTGTGCAATGTTGCTCAAGGTACATATCTTGTCAGGACTGTCATATCTATCATTCTCGCTATTGTAGCTTGATGCTGTTGCTTTCTGCTTTGACTAGATGCAGCCCGAATACAACATGTATGTGTTTTTGCAGTGTGGCCTTTTTGCCCTTGTTGGCTAGATGGGCCCATTGAGGTTCTAGGGTCTCTGTTTGTCTCTATTTGGGTACGGGCTTTTGGTTGCTCTTTTGCAAGTGAGAATCCATGCTCGTGTAGAGCCATTACTACACTAGGGTCTGTTTTGGAGGGCTTGTCACACGGCGCGTGTTTTCTCTCCAACCTACTTGGGGGAGGTGCGTTTTCTCTCCAACCTACTTGGGCCGTTACGATAAACACCATTCGTAATTTGGAGGACCGTTTATAGCCAAATTTTGGACTACTTGCTCTAAGTTTCAGCCTAGTGATGGATCTGTGATGTGCCTTTAGCTCTACGTGGTCTTTGGGGTCAATTTCGGGGTTTAGATGTGTCAGAATTTGTGTTCTAGATACCTGTCCGATTTTGACAGTTTTCTGTTTGATTCTCAGATGTCCGATTTTTAGGAGTTCGATTATCAGAATCGGACATCCGATTTTGGGTTGGTCCGATCGGCCCAGTGGTTTGATTTTGGTCACGTCCGATTCTGGGAGTCGGATCAAAAAAATGGTCCGATTCTGGGAATCGGATCGGACATGGTGGTCCTGGCTGGTCCGATTTCAGACTGGTCTGATTCTGAGACTGGTTCGATTCTGGGTGGTCCGAGTATCTGAGTCGGACGGTCCGAGCATCCGAGTCCGAGTGGTCTGATCGGACAGGATGGTCCGATCCGAGCGTTCGATTATGAACTCATTCGATTATGGACGGGTCCGATTCTGGGACTCGGACGAGCTGGTCCGACTACGTGGCCGACGGCCCGCGAGTTGCACGCGATACCTCTAAGCTGATGTCTACTACACCGAATCATCCAACGCCTTCTAAATAGGTACAAGACACTACAAGGAAATGCTAGATATGCCTGGAATCACTATGGTGCTTGAATCAAATGGCACTCCAAGGATCTGTGCCCCTATTTTCCTATTTTAGGCTGTTACATAGCAACAAAAAATCCTACTGTTTGCTTCTTTTTCTTTGTTTTTTCCTATCCTAAATGCATACAAATCACAAAGCATTCACCTACACTACTCCAACATGCTTTTCCAAATCCAAAAAACCAAAAACCTACTTGCTAAGGAGATCAAATACCTCTTCAAACTCCCTCGCTTCCTACCTATTTACCTCAAGCACCGGTTCGGGGAAAACCCTACTCCAATACTCAATTCGAAGCACGCAAGCGCTTAAGGCTTGAATCCGTTGACCCGGCAATGGAACCAAAATGTGGGAGCTTTCACTCAACCGCCAAGACCCATGGACCGCTTATTGTTTCAAGCGTTCCAAGCCGAGCACTAATGGCTACCTCTCACATAACCAACGCGCTATCCATATCTAAGGGCGTAGTGAGCTTACCTCCATGCCGTTCGAGTTACCTCCTGTCCCGCACACTCTAGTAGCTCCATGATCCAAGTGCAAGCTTCAAGCAAGCTCCATCCTCAAGCTCCATGCTCTAAGCTCCATTGCCGTGAGGAAGACAAGACAAGAGAAGAGAAGAGAAGAGAAGAAGAGAGGAGAAGATGGAGAGCTTCTCCTCCTCGGTCCCTCACCCTCACACACTCACTCCCTCACACTCTCACACTCCCTCTCTCAAGCACACGCTCAAGCAAGCAAGAAGAAAAAGAAGAAGAAGAAGAGGAGAGCTACTTTTTGCCACACACAAGAATGAGCTTCTCATTCACTTTTCAACTTTATATATAAAACCCTAAATCCCTTTTGGGCGGTCATTCCCTTTTCCCCTTTTTTACATGGCCGGCCGTAGCCTAGGCTGTTTTTCCCATTGCCCTTCTATCTTCCTAGCTTCCTTTCCACCGCCGGTCTACATTTACAAATTGCACGGGTGAGAGCCCGGCGCTCCTTGAATTAAACCATGATGCGCTTGCGTTGTTTTACAAAAGTTCTGACTTGCGCTTTTCCTTGTGCGCCTTTCTCCCTTATTTAGGACTCTTCTCCTTGTGCGTCTTTGTCTTCCATTTCTCTTTGCCTTGGCCTTTGTCTTTGTCTTCTGCTTTAGCTTTTCCGGATTTTCCACCTTCGTTTGTTTGAGGATTAACAGACAAGATACTCTCTGATCTTGTCAGACCATGCTCTAGGTGCTTGCTTGAGCCCATAGAGCGCCTTCTTCAACCTGCACACATATGTGGGATGCTCTAAATCTTCATAACCTGCTGGCTGATCCATATATAGTTCTTCCTGCAAATCACCATGCAAGAAGGCATTCTTCACATCCATTTGCTGCAACCTCCAACCTTTGGCTTTGCCAAAGCAATCACACATCTGACAGTTGCCGTCCTAGCAACTGGATTGAAGGTTTCTTCATAATCTATGCCATATGTCTGGGCATAGCCTTTTGCAACCAACCTAGCTTTGTACCTACTAACAGAACCCTCTGCATTGTGCTTAGTCTTATAAACCCACTTACATCCAATAGTTTTCTTGCCCTTCAGCAATGATACTAGATCCCAAGTCTAATTGGCCTCTAATGCAGCCATCTCCTCATCCATTACTGCATCCCAATGAGCATGACCAACAACCTCCTCAAAACATGTGGGCTCAACATCCTCAATCACTTTCACCATATAAGCATAATGGTGAGCTACATAACCTTCAAAACCAAATCTGTTAACAGGGTATCTCACCCTGCTAGACCTGCATACCACTAGATCACTCAATGGAGTCTTTGCATTGACGCGTGCTCTCTGCACACCTGGAGTCCTCACTGAAGGAATGCCAAGCTCATCATCCAAGCTCTCTGAGCCACTGGAGTCTCCATCAAGAATTGCATCAATGCCATTTGACACTTTATTCTTAACTTTGTCTTTACCTATAGTGCTACTAGATGCACTTGAAGATATAGAGCTACTCCTTAGTCTCCTAGACCAAGGACTACCAGATGATGTCTGTGGTCCACTAAGAGTCCGTGATTCTTGCTTTTCAGCCTGCACATGAGTGTCATGATCATCATCATCATCCAATGCATCACCACTAGATGCATACCAACTGCTCATTTCGTCAAAGATGACATCCTTGCTCACTTTGAACTTACATGTGACAGGGTTTTAACAATGATATCCTTTCTGCTCTAAGGAGTATCCAATAAAAACACATTTTTCTGCCTTTGAATCAAGCTTCTTCCGTAGCTCATCTGGCATATGAACGTATGCAACACAGCCAAATACCTTCAAGTGCGATACATCAGGCTTCTTGCCAGTAAAGCATTCTTCAGGAGTCATACCATGAACTGCAGCTGTGGGGGTTCTGTTCATAATATAAACAACAATATGTACAGCCTCAGACAAAAAATGCTTAGGCATATTCTTCTCAACCATCAAGGCACATGCAACTTCTGCAATATGCATGTTTTTCATTTCTGCAATCCCATTTTGCTGTGGGGTATACCTGCATCCCATGAGACCTTAGAAAATCACTGAACTCATTCGAGAGGTACTCTCCCCCTCCATCTGACCTCAAGCACTTTACTTTTAGGCCTGTTTCTCTTTCAACTGTAGCCTTGAAAATTCTAAAGTGCTCAAACGCTTCACTCTTTTCCTTCATAAAATATACCCACAGATTTCTAGAACAATCATCAATGAATGTGACAAAGTATAAACTGCCTCCAAGAGATACATTTTGTGTAGGCCTCCAAATGTCTGTATGCACAACATCAAGGATATTTCTGCTTACATCTCTATCATGTGAAAAGGGTTGTCTTGCCTGCTTACCAAACTGACATGCTTTGCATACCTTATGAAATTCTGCAACTCTAAATGTAGGCAAACCTGTAACCCTTTGGACTACATTAATTTTAGCCTTTGTACATTTGCATGTCCAATGCGTTTGTGCCAAATTTCAATATCTTCAACAACACCTTTTCCTTTAGCATACATAGCAGCATTCATAGTAGGAATTCCAACATCCAGAGTAAACATACGTCCAACTCTACTTCCCTTTGCTACCAACCTGCACTTGTCATTGAAGTCTTCTACAAAGCAGTCCTTTCCATTAAATCAAACTTGCAGCCCTTGCTCTACCATTTGACCGATTGACACCAAGTTCTTTGTAATAGATGGCACATGTAATATATTTGAAAGACTCTTTGTCTTACCATCATGTAAGGACAAATGAACTTTTCCAATGTGTGAAATTGGGTGGCATGAATCATCACCCGTCTGCACATAACCTATATTTTGCAAATCCTGCATCTCTCCAAACCATTCTACATGGCTGGTCATATGGTTGGATGCACCTGAATCAATATACCAAACATCATCATGTGTTCCCTTTCCTGTAACAGCATTCAGCATATGCTGCATAACAAATAGACGTTCATTTTTGTCTTCATTCTGTCGTGAAGACGATACATAGTTTCCTCACTGCAACTTACCACTGCAAATATCATCTTTCTTAGCATAACATTGGGCTGCAATATGACCTGTTTTGCCAGATTAGTGACATACAATACTAGAGTTGTTAGAGCCTTTGTTTTGCCATCCACCTCTTCCTCTAAAGCTCCCCCTGCCTCTAAAGTTACCACGACCTCTTGAAACCTGCATATCTCCAAATTGCTAATTCAATCTATTTTGCTGGTTGTCACTACACGTCCTATACCATGGCCTCTTGAAGAGAACCTTCCACATCCCCTTCTTGAACTGGAGTAGAAAGTTTGAACTTGTTCACCACTTCTTTCAGATGTCTCACTCTGTATGTTGATCTCTTCAGTGATCATAAGGGAGACCAACTCATCAAAATCTAGAAATGGCTTTCTGACATATACGGAAGTTACAAAAGACTTCCAAGCCTTTTCATTGTTAAGTCCACCCAAGGTAGACGATACCAAATCATCATCATTGGGCATTGCATCAATCGCTGCCAATGCATCTGCAATGCTCCTTACCTTCAGTGCATACTCATTGATAGACATCTTCCCTTTCTTCAATGTATTCAACTCTTGCTTGAGTTGAATCTTTCGTGCCTTTGTATTTACGGAAAATATACTTTCAAGTATGGTCCAAGGTGCATATGAATTCTCTGCATTTCTAATATGTCCTAGCATATTATTGTCAATTACTGCAGGCAACCAATACATGACCTTCTTGTCTTTTGCATTCCATTCCTTCCGTGCCTTTGTCTCTTCTACAGTTGGAGGATCACTCACCTCCGGCTCCTTTTCTTCACCTGAAACAAACTCGTAGAGGCCTTTTCCAATAAGAAAGTTCGTGACATGGAACTTCCATGAAGGGTAGTTGTTCTTGTCAAGCTTCTCAATGATGTGGCTTCCACTGTTCTCTGCCATTATCACAAAACTAATACCAAATAGCAAGAAAATCTTATGCAACCCTCGACCTATAGTGCACAACAATACACCAGACAGCCTTTTTCACTGTCTGCTCAACAATACATGAAATCTGAAACCTGTTTGTAGATAAACCTTATGTTTGCTTTCCGCAAACACCTCAAGAATTAGAGATTTGCAATCTGTAACCTGCGTACCCACTTTCGGTCAAAACAGCTGAAATCACAGTGTACCCTAAAACTGCTGTCCGCAACCTTGAGGCTCTAGAATGGGGCATGAAACGGCCTCGGATGCCCAAAATAATTGCGCTCTTCGCGCACACCAAATCTCATTGCAATTTGAGATTTTTGCTCTGCCCTGCTTTCGGTGCCTCCACAAGCACTATCCAAGAGAAAAAGTGGAAGGATGGGAGAGCTTCTTACCCGTGGCTTGCTTGCTTGAACCTTGCTTCTTCTCCTTCAATTCAGCCTTTGAAATCAGCCTCTCTCAGTGGCACGACTCTAATACCATGTCAAGAATCACGTGGTGGGGGGACTTGCTCAAGATGTTGTGCTGAACACACACAAGATGCACAAGGAGAAGCTCACTCAAGAGACAAGAAGAGAGATGGAGGCCAAAACGTTTTCTTGCTGGTTTCTTCTTCTTCTTTCACACACTTTTTCAATGTATACAAAGTATAGATAAGATACAACATAAAGGAAAGTGGTCTACTAAGTCAAACAGTGCATAATCGACTACACTAGTCGACTAGCGCTATAACTATGCCAGCTGTAAATAGGTGTAACAACCTGAATATAATAAGTAATGAGTCAGTGGCGATGTGAGAGTCATAATGACTGCTGACGTGATAAGTGTAGACGTGTGGACCCATCTAATTAGGCGGTCCATCATCAATGTCCGCATGTGTTGAGCTTGTCATCTCAACATCAATGACCTCAGGAAGAGGAGTCTTACCTCCTCCCATGCCAGGAATGTTGTACCCATCAAATGCAGTTCCAGGGATAGTTCCCTACCCCTACCCCCAGATGTAAATAATGCCACAATACAATGCACCTAATCTATAGTGGTCGCAAATGACAATGCCTCAAATGATGGTTCAACCACAGGAGTAGTGGTCTTAAACAATTCCTCTAATGGTGACTCAACAACAATGGAATCCTACCCACTGGAATAAAAAACCCCAAGTTTCAATAGGAGCTTTGAATCAGAACTAGAACAGAGGACCTCGTGGATCAACCCAACCAGTGTATGCATTAATAATAAAAGCTTCCCAAAACCCAACTACAAGTACTCCAGGAGGTGAAAATCTGAAGGACTACCTATCCAATTCAATGGCAAGTATCAAGAAAGAGCTTATGGATGTGATTACAAAACAACTACAGATGCTGAAGGTGAATACCACCAATATATCCACTCCTACAGGAGGTGGGAGAGATGTGATGTGTTCTAATACATGGTGCAAAAAGTGCCATCAAGCGGGACATTTAGCCATTGAATGTACCAAAAAATCAACCCATTCATGGAGCCTTCTATTTATACTGTTTGAGGAAGAACCATATAAAGGCTATCTAAAAGAGATGCATGAACGAAGAAAGAAAGATGAAGACGCAAGATTCAACTTGGTAGAATCCAAAATGATAACACATGACATCAGACCAAAGCCTAGGGAGTTTGGTTCTAATTTCAGTCCAAGGAGGTTTCCCTCTCAAAGTTACAGAGGATGATAGTCTGGAGATTAGAGGTGGAAGGCTAAAGATGTGGAGAAAAGGGTCATATCTCAACGAATTGTCCAAACCCTAGAAGATCTATGGATTACAAGCCCTTATGTAGTCGATGCAAAGGAGAAGGCCACACTATAAAAGATTGTCCAACTCCAGCCCCTGTGAAATCTAGTTCTGATACCCAACATAAGACCCAAGAATGTGCTTCCAATTTGGTGTAATTGGAAGTGGCTGCAATAACACAAGAAAAGAAAGGAGAATCTGTAGTTCCAAAAGAGAACGTTCCTTTTGCCAAGACTGTGAAGTTCAACCTTCCTCGGGAAAAACATAACAATGCAGCCCAAAACAATGTAGTACACAGCACTATAGAGCCACAAAGAGCTACAGAGACAGGACCAGAGGTCCAAGAAATAGAGGATGCAGAAGTACCTCCTCATAAGGAAGAAGCACAGATGTTGCCACTCCTAGAAGAAAAAGGGAAGATAAAAGTGAGCGTGGCCCCATTTCCCAATCGATTGGAAAAGCTTGTGGATCCTATCAAAGAGTATGATTTGGTCAAAGACCTAGACACCTTTAAACCAAACCTAACATTCCGACAGTTGCTGATGCTGTCTCCCAATTGTCAAAAAAGATTCAAAAGCATCTTGACAAGAAGAAGTGGGCTAAAGATTTCTCCCCCAACAACAATAAAGTCCAACAAAGCCTCAACACCTGTGAAGGAAGTAGATGTGGCCAACACCTTCCTGGGTCCTAGAACCCTAGAGATTGGTGTATGGATAGAAGGATGTTTTATTTCAGATGCATTGATTGATGGAGGCTCATTAGTAAACACAATGACAGATGTGACAATGAAGGATCTAGGTTTGCAAGGAATTCAACCTACATAGTGGTTTATCAGATTGGTAGACCAAAGCAAACCGTTGGGCATCCTCCCATACGTAAAACAACCCTTGCGGGAAGAGATTATTGATTGATATATTTGGTGGTTAAACCAAATTCCTACGGGACCTCAAATCCTCTGCTGCTAGGGAGACCATGGCTTTTTGAAGCAAGAGCGAGGAAAGATTGGTTCAAAGGAACTCGTACCCTAGGTAGAGGACCCAACGAAGTAGTATTGAAGTTGTATGGATCACAAAAAGGCAATGGATCCACATCCATTGAAGTCATAACCAACTCCTCTAATGAAGTAATAGATGGTACATTAGTAGAAGAAGAAGATGTTAAGCAAATCTTTCCCAAGAAAACAGATGCACAGTCCCTAACAATGGGCACTGTAAGCCAACTCCCTCAAGATGCAAAGTCCTTGTCAATTGGTGAATACTTCCTGCCTGAACTAGGAATGACTTCCAACATTACCTTTGATAGCAAGATAGAGGCTTGGATGTACTGCTCTCCCTGCTACATGGCTGAAGCAGATCCAGAGAGAGAGAGAGGCAAAAGATGAAATAGAGAACCTATTATTCTCTTACAGAGCTTCTACAGAGACAGAGACAAAGACAAAGTTTGAAGAGGACGAAGATCATACTGAGGAAGACGGTTATGAAAGCGAACTGGAAGAATCTATCCCACTTGAAGAGGATACATATGAGGAGGACATTCCAGGAGCACCAGAAGAAGAAGATCTCGTGATGTGGGGGACAGAATGGCGATGGTACCATTTGGTCTGGTAAATGGACCCTCTCATATGCAAAATAGTTATAAGAAATGGATTAAAAAGAATAAGCCGTCCTTCAGCAGTGGCTCTTGCCGGTCTCATCCATCCTTCCCAAGAAAAAATGATGATGATGCACCTTGCCAACAATCACCAATCCAACGGCCCCAACAGACATCAGAGGGACCCTGTTATGTGATATTCTTGGATGCATCATCAAAAGATGAGTCCTCGAGCCAAGACGTAACTAATTTTTGAAACCAAATCCGAAAAATCCCTAATCCCATTTCAACATCCCAAGGAGCAACCCAAAGAAGAAGTCAGTTCTAGTGGAACATGCGATGAGGACACCACTCCCTTGAAGGAGTCCGATCTGTATCCAAAAGTAGTCCGTGGGACCTTCATTTGTGAAGTGGAAGGTGAAAGACAGTTGACATGTGTGGATGCAGATGGCTCTGAATGCCACCTAAAGGTGGGTAACAGCTTGCTAAAAGAGGAACTATTGATTCTGCATAACTTATTGAAAGAGAACTTGGATATGTTTGCATGGTCTTATAAAGATATGAAGGGGATTGATCCCACAATATGTTAGCATCACATTGATCTAGAGCCTAAATGACAGAGGTGAATGAATACAAACTACTCTACCTTGGTAAAAGTAGAGCTGCTGAAGCATTTGGAAGCCGAGTTCATTTATCCAGTGGTGGCTAACAGTGAATGGGTTTCACCCATTGTGGTCGTACCTAAGAAGAACGAAAAAATTCGAATATGTGTGGACTTTTGAAAGTTGAATTCAAAGATGAAGAAGGATCACTTTCCTATCCCTTTCACTGACCAACTGTTGGACATAGTGGCAGGCCATGAGCTTTACTCCCTCCTAGATGGATTCAATGATTATAACCAAGTGCACATAACAGAAGAAGATCAGTCCAAGACAACCTTTACAACAACAGAGTGAAGGACCTATGCCTACAGAGTGATGCCGTTTGGGCTCTACAATGCCCGTGCTACCTTCCAGCAAGTCATGATGGCCACATTTCAAAATCATTTGCACGACTTCATTGAGGTGTACTTGGGTGATTTCTGTGTTTATAGTTTGATCCTTAAACATTGGGGACATTTAGAGCAATGCTTTGATCGATGTCGGGAGTATGGGATCTCCCTCAACCTCCAAAAATGCATATTTGGAGTTTCTTCTAGAGTCACGTTGGGCCACATTGTCTTTGCGTAAGGGATAGCAACAGACCCTGCAAAGATTGAGAAGATTGTAGCCTTGACATCACCAACCAACCTAAAAAAGTTGAGGGGATTTCTAGGCCATGTGGACTACTACAAAATGTTCATAGCCCATTTTGCAACAAAGGGAGCCCCCCTGTATAAGCTTCTAAGGAAGGATGCGGAGTTCATTTGGATAGGGGATTGTGATCAGGCCTTCAACACTCTAAAACAGTGCCTAGTTGAGGCACCTATATTGCAACCTCCTGATTGGACAAATGAGTTTCATGTGCACACTGATGCATCAATTGAAGGCTTAGGATAGTCTTATGCTAGAAAGGCTCCTTGAAGTTCGATCAGCCCATCTACTATGCAAGCTAAAAAGTCACTGACAGAGAGTGTAACTATACAGTGATAGAGCTGGAATGCTTGGCAATAGTGTTTTCCCTAGAGAAGTTTCGCCACTACCTACTGTCAAATCACTTCAAATTTTATGTGGATCATGAGGTCCTATCCTTCCTGATGAACAAAGCAGATGTGAAGGGAAGAATGATGAGATGGCTCCTTCTATTCCAAGAGTTTGACTTCGAGGTAATCACCAAACCTGGTCACTCCCATGTTTTGGCTGATCATCTATCGCATATCCCATAGACTGTAGAAGAGGAGTAGGATGATCCAGACCTTCTTGATGCGTCTTTGTTTCTAGTCGACATTTCCCCCTGGTATGTAGACATTGCCAACCTATTGGCAACCCAACAGTATCCTCTTGGCATCTCTAGTCACAATAGGAAGAAGCTTCCGTTAGAATCAGCCCCCTACACCCTGTTAGGTGGCGCACTGTACAAGAAAGGCAAAGATGAAGTGCTCAAAAGGTGTGTTGCAAGAGATGAGATTGGGATTATTCTAAAGGATTGCCATGACAAGCCATGTACAAGAAAGGCAAAGATGAAGTGCTCAGAAGGTGTGTTGCAGGAGATGAGATTGGGATTATTCTAAAGGAAGAAGCTTCTATTAGAATTAGTCCCCTACACCCTGTTAGGTGGCGCACTGTACAAGAAAGGCAAAGATGAAGTGCTCAGAAGGTGTGTTGCAAGAGATGAGATTGGGATTATTCTAAAGGCTTGCCGTGACAAGCCATGTGGAGGCCACTTTGCAGGAGAAGCAACAGCCAGAAAGGCTCTACTCGCAGGATACTAGTGGCCAACCCTCCACAAGGATGCCTATGAGACTATTGTAAGCGATGTGATGCTTGTCAATGAATGGGGAAACCCACCTAGACCAATGCTATGCCACTACAGCCTATCATTCCCTTGAAGCAGTTCGAGAAGTGGGGCATTGACTTCGTAGGTCCAATTGATCCGCCACCCGGACGAAAGCAGAATAGATACATCCTGGTATGTATAGATTATGTCACCAAGTGGTGTGAAGCTAAAAGTATGAAGCGAAACGATGGTAATAGTGTGGTCTTATTCTTGTATGAGAATATCATCACCCATTTTGGCGATCCCCCAGAGCTTGTCAGTGATGACAGAGGCACCCACTTCCTTAACAAAATCATGGAAGAGTTGATAGAACTATATAAGATCTGCCATCACAAGTCCACCCCCTATTACCTCAGAGCCATCGGCCAAGTTGAAGTCAACAATCACATCCTCTGCCCGATCTTGATAAGGATGATTGCTGCAAATCGCCGTGATTGGGATGATCGACTTACAGAGACCCTCTGGGGGTACACAACCTCCCATAAGGTAGCTACAAGACAGATCCCCTTTTAGTTGGTGTATGGAACAAAATTCGTATTTCTTGTTGAATTCGAGCTACCCTCTCTACGTGTGGCCATCAATGAAAACTCGGGAGACGACGAGTCGCTACAACGCCATTTGTTGCACTTGGAGTGTCTTGATGAGATTCATAGGATGGACCTACAGTGCATGGAAACCACACAAGCTCATAGAAATGTCTATCATGACAACTTCATCAAGCACAAGGAGTTCAAAGAAGGTGATCTCGTCTTGGCCTATGACTCAAGATTTGGAAAGTTTCCTCAAGCTTCAACAACGTTGGATGGGTCCCTATAAGGTACTTGCCATCAATCTGAATGGCTCAGTCCAAGTTCAGATAGTTGATGCCTCTAATGATCCCTTCCTGATTAATGGCTATCGCCTGAAGAAGTACTTCCCTCCCTGGGGATCTTGACAATCACAGTCGACCCACTCTTCCCCTTTTGGGCATCGCACTGTCCTTCTCCTTATGCTATTGATAGCCATTATGATCTTCTTTACGAGGCGACGTCCTTCTACTTGGCCCTCCCAAACACCTCCCATCCCTACTCTGTTTTCCTCTCACCTGATCCAGCAGTGGTGGTGAGGATGGTCCTGACACACGGTATTTCTACAATTCTCCTTGTTTAAAAAAAAAGAAAAAAATGAGAAAAAAAAAGATATATCGGTCATGGGAGAAAAGGACTTAGGTCCCTATCATACCGACCTATTCTTCACGAAAAGGTGGAAACACCCTTGGAAGTAGGAAAGAAAAATAATAATAAAAGAAAAAAAAAGCAAACTATTATGGAAAAAAAGGAAGCAATTCCCTGTCATAGTAGGCCTCGTTTCGCGAAAAGATGGCAACACCCTTGGGTGGGAAGCTGGCTGTGGAAAAGGTGGTAACACCCCATAGTTCAGGATAGCTGACTCACCGACAGAATTTCTTCAGATACAATTTCAAGCCACCTCCCTTGGTGTGTTGCCTATGCAACTTTATCAAATCATCTGACTCCTTCAACAGACGATCTCTTTTCTAACTTAATTGAAGTACCATACATGTTGGCTGCCTCCCTAGGTACGCCTCAACTTCAACACCCTGATGACAATAATGGACGAAGTGATCTTCATCGACAACCCCTTGAGTGATGCGAGCTTTCATCCTTATTGGATGGGGATGTGAGTATGGTCTGCCCTTTGTATATCTATCAGTGAGTGTGAGACAAAGGGTGGGATGAGTAACTGGTCCTTTCTCTTCAATTCAAATGAGAAGGTGCGATGCGTGAATGGAATGTTGCACACACAGGTTGGGGTTCTCAATGCACAAAGCACAATCTGTTCCTGTGCACTACATTATAAGGCTTGCTAGCCTTCCTTCTTGCACCGTATGCTGGCATAGGGCAAGATGCACAATTTCACCATCAAATGCGTACAAGGCATACAACCTCTGCACAAGTTATTGTGAGGCTAACATCAATGGGTTTTAGGAACAGGTTGCCCTCCTATATCTATCAACAGAGAGTGAGATAGAGGGGGGGTTGAGCTTGACTGGTGTGTCCTCCTAACAATCATCGAGAGGTGAGACTGAGGGACATTACAACAGTTGGTGCAAGGTATGTTTTCCTTTCCCTATGCACCCAATGGGATTGGTCTCTGCGATCACCACAGGATACGTCATCCTCTTCTGTACATTGCACAACAAGGCTCCCTGTCCTGCTTGCTTGCACCTATGTTAGATGGGGTTAGACGCACTAATGCACCATCAACTGTGCACACTGGAATACTCCCTCTGCACCATCCCCCTTGTCGATTCCTAAACTTGGTGTGAGATTTGGGTTTTCATCAATATTACTTCGAGTGATGTAAGTTATGGGGCGAGTGACAGTTCTCTCATCCCATTTGAGTGCTCGTGAGCTGAGTGACTATCCTTCGTCAATGACACCTACCCTGATGGGCTTTATCAACCAGCTACCTCCCTGGGTGCTACTACATGGTCCCTGCCATGTTGGCTGAATGCTGGAGCGAGCTGTGGCACCTCCTGCAGCCGACTCCAACCCTTCTCTAATAGTGACAGTTTCTTCAACCATACGTGAAACACGCCAAGTTTTTCTAACCCTATCCTTATGATTGCAAGTGTATGTTATGCGTTAAGTGTGGGGATTTCAGAGTCCAATTGGTTGACGAGTTCTAGGCTGTGTTGATGCATCTAACCCTGTTCGTTCAAGTTTTAAGTGTAGGGACGCATCCCTGCGTGTATATGCCTCAATTTGATCATGCATCTATGCCATGACTTGATTTTACCCTGATGGGGTCCCTTTCCCACCCACTCGTCCACTTTCAACCTACCCTTGGAGCCGTTTCTTCTCTATTTCCCTTTATCCCTTGTTTTGAAGTTTTTCATGTGAACGCACCCTACATTAACTGGAACCCAAATCCAGCCTTACAACCCTATTCTTCCCTTCGACCCGACCATTTTTCCTTTTTAGTAACCCCTGTTTTGCTCGACACGATTCTTGAGTTATTAATTTTTGAACCATTTTTCATCAATTGGACGTGTTTCCATGTGAACGCATCCTTTTTACTTCAGAACAACAATCTGACATGACAACCCCCCTTGCAATTTGTTCTTTTTATCGCCCATCGTTCCGATGCACGGTTCATCGATTATTAAATTTTTGGGGTTTTTGAAACATTTTCTTGAGTATTTTTACATTTTTCCATGTGAACATGCCCTATTTTTACTAGAATTCCAGTCCAATTTGACATTCATGTCCACCAACCTTTCCCCACATTTTTTGTTTTTTCTCCGCCCTATTTTGCTCACTGGATTTTTAGTTATTACTTTTCCAATGTGTTTTTGGGCGTTTTTTTGTGTGTTTTTTGCATGTGCACCCCTCCTCATTCCCCCAGACATGAGTTTTGATGCGACCGCCTTGTGAATCCCTTCCCTCGGATATTTTTCCTTTTTAGTGCCCTTCGTTCCGGTACTCGGTTATTCCCGTATGAATTTTCGAGTCCCTTTTTGAGTCCGTTTTTTGGGTTTTTTTCATGTGAACACATCCTATCTCTGTCAGAACCATGTTTTGACATGATAAGTTTGTCGCCACATTATTTTACACCTTTTTCCTTCTTTCTGCCCTTTGTTTCGACGAGCCGTTTTTCACATTTTTAGAGCCGTTTTTCACATTTTTCCCATATGAATGCCCTGATTTTGCATTGGATACCCTGTTCCACATTTCCATCATCTTCCCCTCATGGCCCGGACCATTTTTATTTTTTTTTGGAATTTTGTTTCGATGTACAGTTTGCGTGTTATTAATTTTTCTTTGTTTGGCCGTGTTCCCGCGCACCTCGCCTCACGCGTGAACGCTTGCGCTTTTAATTTCAGGTGCCTCGAGATGCCCCCATTGTGTCCGTGACTCTCCCGCCGCCAGTTTGGACCTGTTTGATATTGTCGATGCAAATGTTTTTACCCCCATCCCACGCACACGTGCGGGATAGGGGCGCACCACCCTTTTTAATGGTTCCTCCTTTACAATGCTCTCCTCTTATTCCATTACCCTCTCCCTCTGATTACATTAACCTTCCTCCCCAGATAGTGCTAGATACTCCTGGCTATGATCATGACATAGTTCGTTGAAGACAATGGACGCTGCATGATTCTATGATCGGACCAGTATTTAACTGGCCTTTTATTCTAGGGTCTTGGGATATGTTTATAGCATACTTGAACTCTTATCTTCATTTTTCCAGAGTGCATGTTACTTCTAAGGATACCACTGTCCGTGTTGCAGCTCATTTTTGTTGGTATTTTTCTTTTATGCATTAGTAGTCAACCTTGAATGATCGAAAGAGTATCCCCCATTGATCATCAATCCAAATGTGGATGTAGTTGTTGCTGATCAAATGGATGTGCAGTACTACTTTGAACATGCCTTCCCTACTAGGTTCATCATCTTATTGGAGAGGATATGTTGTTTACAGTTCCTCCAGAATGTGCCTTAGCATTTTGTTGATGAGAGTAAAGCTTTGGAGCGCCTCAAGCTTAGTATACACTTTAAGAAGAGATACCTTCATCCTACTTAGCAGAGGATCTTTTCATGATTGTATCATCTTTTTATTAATGGAAAATTCTTTTTGCTCTCGAATTTTGGGGGATCCATGCCATTCAGACTATATTTGTATATGGGTATTTTTTGTGTTGGGTAATGTGTGTTTTTTTTTTTGATTGTGTGGAGCTAATGAAGATAAAGCTATGAAGATTGATGATGTTAGTTATAACATGGTTGTAGTTGAGGACTTGGATACATAACTTTTATATCCTTTAATAATTTGAGTTATTTTGGTTTTATGATGTTGGAATGGTTCTTGGTATTATTGGTTTTCCTTTCATATGTGTTTTAGATACAAGTTCTATGAAGTTGATATATTGGGGAAGTGATAGTAGTTGGCGACTTGTGATGGATTGAAGATTCTTTTTAGCAGATATTCGAGCTTTCATTCTCCTTTTCTTTCTGAGGTCACGAGGACGCTTCCTTTCTAAGTGTGCGGATATGTTGAGTGTGGAAATGATTTATTTTTTTGGGCTAATTTTTTGTTGTTTTTGTTGCTGAATGGTTATTTTTGGTGATTGATTGTTTGAATTTGAAGATGTCTTGAAGTGTTTGGAATGGTTTGAGTATGTTTGAAGGGTTTATGTTGGTTTTTGATGAGGATATATTGTTCTAAAGGGTTCTGTTATTCTCTCTGTTTGGTTCTATAAGGTCTGCTTTTCTTCTGTTTTATTTATGTCGTGTTTCTGTTTTGGTAGTTGAGATGGTTGAATGGATGTTTTGAGAGATGTTTGAGATTGTATTAAAAGGTTTATGAAAGATTGAATTGGTTTTAGTTTGGTTTTTGTGGTTTTTATGGTCTTTGTTGATCTTCTGTAAGGCTCCGTAGCTTTTGTAGTTCTGTTCTTCTATTGTCATGTTGTTCTGTGGTCTATACTGTTTGTTTTTGTTGAGTGTTATATTGGATATATGGATATTTTGAAAATTGTCATTGTCTTAGAAAATGATGAATGGAAGCTCTATTCAAGCTAATTGAAGTGAAGAAGTAGCTAATGAAGATTCATAGAAGGTTATAGAAGAACAGTGACAGAAGCCAGATCTCACAGGACACTATGATGTCTCTGGTGCCTCTTTGTATCTAACATACCTTTTGGGAGGTGTATCCACAACCTAAGAAGGATTATTGTGAGTGATTATTGAGCATTGTAGTGAGATTTTGATGTACTATTGAGAGTGTAATATTGTGAGAGAGATCATATGTTAGAGATAGCCAATTCTATCAAAACAATGTATCTTTCTATGAGAGAGAGAGAGAAGAGAACTATGAAGACAATGAAGATGAATCCTATGTGATTATTTCCATTCAAAAGTGGTGCCTTTCTTTTGTGTTTCTTGTTCTATTGATGGATTTTGTGAAGATGTTGAAGATTATGGTTGATTCTATCAAATCCATGGGAGATATTTACTATGAGACTGCGTGAAGATTTGTTCTTTTCCTTGTTGTGGTTCTCAAAAGAATGAAATAAAATCTTGTTGATGTTACAAGATAGATTTTCTTGTAGTAGAAACCCTTTTTCCTTGGTGTCTCTATTGGGGCTCCACTCCTTAGCTTCCTAGAGCAAGGGCTAACTATAGATGTAGTACCGGATGATGCCTCTTGTCTCCACTATGGCTCTGTGATTCTTGCTTTTCTTTCTGCACATAACTATCATGATCATCATCATCATCTAGTGTATCACCACTAGATGTATACCAATTGCTCCTCTTATTGAAGATAACATCCCTAGTCACTCTAAACTGACATGTGATATGGTTATAACAATGATATAATTTTTGCTCTAAAGAGTATCTGATAAAAATACATATTTAAGCCTTTGGACCAAGTTTCATTTGCATCTCATCTTGCACATGAATATATGCAATACAACCAAGCACTTTCAAGTGTGACACACCGGACTTCTTGCTTGTAGAGCATTCTTTGGGAGATGTTCCATGAATTCTAGTTGTGGGAGTTTTGTTTTTAATATAGATAGTAGCGTATGACCATCTTTAGATAAAAAATATTTTGACAATATTTTTTGAGCCATCAATGTTCGTGCAACTTTTGCGATATATCTATATTTACTTTTTGCAACCTCATTTTGTTATGGGATATATCTATAAATAAATTGTCTTTTTATCCTATGAGACCTCAAGAAGTCACTAAAATAATTAGAGAGGTACTCTCTTGGGGGGTTTACTATAGATGGTGTATGGTATCATGTGAGTGTAAGGGAGGGGTTTTTTGGAAGGGGACACTTAAGCATATACATTAGAGGTAGACCCCTCTTAATTTCCTATATTGAACTTAAATTTAAGGAGCGGATAGAGGGAAAAAAGAAGGGGGGATGAATTTGATCACCTCTGTCCATAGATTGGTTTCTCCATGGCATACAAGAGACCTTGACAAGTAAGGTTAAATCCCTAAACCCTCACATAGTAGGGTTATTGAATTAATCATAGTGTGGGAGGGGGGGGAGTTGACACTCTCCCATGGTTTTGGTAGAGAGACTCAACTCTCCTTCTTCTAAAGAGAGCTTGGTGTCTGCTTGGTGTAGTCACTTTAAGTATAAAGGGGTTTGATTCTCCTACTCTCTCTCCTCATGTGGTAAGGGGGTATGGGCACTCAAAAATATTGCGACACATACTTCGATGGTATCCAAGTGCCACTACATAAATCACTTTGTGATAAGACCATTTTGATACTTTTAATTGCTTAGGATAATTCAAACTTTTAAAAATAAAGTTAGTATATGTTCTATGAAGACTTACATTTAAGAAAGGGGATACATAAAAAGTCATACATGTATATATCTTATATGCTTAAATAGGGGGATATATTAGTCTTACAAGCTTCATAAATAGGGGTTTTTTTAGAAGTCCTTGCACGCAGGTGACATGTCTTCTTTACTATGAGAAAACCCCCCGTGGGTACTCTTCCCCTCCATCTAATCTTAAGCACTTAATTTTCAAGCCTATTTCTCTTTCAACATTAGCCTTGAAAGTTTTGAAGTGCTCAAACACATCACTCTTTTTCTTCATGGAATATACCCATAGCTTTCTTGAATAATCATCAATATACGTGACAAAATATTTGCTACCACCAAGAGATATATTTTGTGTAGGTCCCCAAATATATGTACACACAACATTGAGTATATTCATGCTCACATCTCTATTATGTAGAAAAGGTTGTCTTTCTTGCTTACCAAACTAACATTCTTTACACACGTTATGAAAATATGCAACTCTAATAGTAGGCAACCCTTTGGACTGCATCAATTTCAACCTTTGCACATTTGCATATCCAATATGTTTGTGCCATGTTTCAGTTGTTGCAACTACTTCTTTGTCTTTAGCATACATAGCAACATTCATAGTAGGAATTTCAACATCTAAAGCAAATATATAGCTAACTCTACTTTCTTTTGTGAGACTAACTTGCACTTATCATTACAACCTTTCATAATATAATTTTTTACATTAAATCAAACCTACAATCCTTGCTCTACCATTTAGTGAATAAATACTAGACTCTTTGTGATGGATAGCACATGTAATACATTTGACAAACTCTTTATTTGACCATTATGTAAGGACAAGGAAACTTTTTTAATGTGTAAAATTAGGTGGCATGAATCATTACCCATTTGTACATAACCTAGATTTTATAAATCTTACATCTCTTTAAATCATTTGATATGGTTGATCATATGATTAGATGCACTTGAATCAACATGCCATATATCATCATGTGTCCCCTTTCCTGGGTAACAACATTCATCATATGTTACATAACAAACAGATGCTCATTTTTATCTTCATTCTATTGCAAAGATGTTGCATAGTTTCCTTGCTATGATTTACTACTATGGATATAATCATTGTTAGCATAGAACTAGGCTACAATATGACATGTTTTGCTATAATAATTACAAATAATACCAAAATTGCTAGAACCTATGTTCTATCCTCCACCTCTTCCTCTAGAGCTCCCCTTTCCTTTCAAGTTTTCATAGTCTCCTAAGACCTACATTTCATTAAATTTCTTTGGTTATCACAAGAAAGTCCTATACCATTGCCTCTTGAAGAGGATTTGCCACGTCCTCTTCCTGAATTTGAGTAAAATGATGGAACCTATTTACCATTTTTTTCAAATGATTCACCCTACATGTTGATCTATTTAGTAATCATAAGAGAGACTAACTCATTAAAAAATAGAAAATGGCTTCTATACATATAAAAAAGTGATAAATGATTCCAAGTCTTCTCATTATTAAGGCCACCCAAAGTAGATGAAACAAAATCATTATCATCATGTATTACATTGATAGCTACCAAGGCATCTACAATGCTTCTCACTTTCAAAACATACTCATTCACAAACATATTCTCTTTCTTCAAAGTATTTACTCTTTCTTAAGTTGAATCTTTCTTTGTGTTTACTAAGAATATATTCTCAAAGATTTTCGAAGTTGCATGTGAAGTTTTTGCATTTCTGATATGTCCCAACATAGTATTATCAATGACTGTAGATAGCCAATATATCAACTTTTTATCTTTTGTATTCCATTCCTTCCATGGCTTCAATTCTTCTAGAGTCATAGAATTACTTAGCTCTAGCTCATTTTCTTCACGTGAAATATACCCATAGAGGTATTTTCCAATAAAGAATCTCTTGAAAGTGCCTAAGTCCCACTACTCTACTCTCAAAGAGGGCAGTAGTAACAAGCTGGCCCATCGCTTCTATGGCCCCTACTAGATCCTGAAGACAGTTGGTGACTTGGCCTACTGATTAGAGCTCCTCCCTACCACCAAAATCCACAATGTGTTTCATATCAGCCAACTGAACCCCTTTAAGGTCTCGATCCATCAAGGAGTATCTCATCAAATGGCAAGGCCTACCCCTAGAAGAGACCTCTTGGCACCCAACCACCATTTTCAATGAATTTTCTCACCTCCAAGAGGCCCAATGGATTGAAGACTAGTTAGTTATGCCCCGGTTTAACCACAATCTGCCTACATCTACACACTACTTTAGAACAATTTTGTACTTGCTCGAATCTCAAGCATGTGCATTCTACCTAGGATGAAATTAATCGTCATAAGCTCCGTTTCGACATGTGGCACACCCCATTTGGAGTAACCTACCAAAAGCTATGACAATTTTACCTCAGTAGGCTGATCGTGGACAGAATTGTAAAAAATTACACGGCGTAGCGAACATAATCTGAGAAAGACATAGAGAGTACACAACAGATAAGAGGAGAATGAGAAAATTCTTTAGCTCCAAACAACTAATACAAAGATGGCTCTGTCCACCCGTGCGCTTCCACTGTGTGAAGCTTAGATGGTGATCTAGACAAAAGATAGGTGAAGAGCTCAAGGCTAGCTGGAATAACAACTTTGACTGGGTGAAAGATGAATGATGGATGGTTGTGAAGGGGTTTAGCTTTTATAGCCTGCGAAGGCCATTAGGTCGGCCTAACCGACCTACCATATAAGCCTCCACTAGTCGGCCAGGGAATATTTCCTTTACCATCGGGCCGGGGGCCCCCAGACCCCAAAATAGGGGCCTCTTTTAACTCCCTTACCCCGCAACTCAATGCAATGCGCCTCGAGTTGCTACCAGCTTAACCACTCTGTCTAACCCAAAGATTAGACCCACAACAGTCAACTTTTTGCCATCCGGTCACATAGACCTCATCTGATATACAAGTTAGGACTCAACCAATGTCCAGGCTCACATTTGGCTTCTCCTCATAATGGGGGTCTTACAACTTTGAGCACCATGGATCATTGGTGGCACCTAATGAGGGTGGGGCATTGATCATATCTAACAAGAATGTTGTCCCTAGTCTTTACCCACCCATTTTCATTGTAATGTGGCTCAAAGTAGTACTCTGCACCCCTCCCTAAGCTCACCCATCACTCCCCTCTAGTTCTCTTTGTTTTTTAGGGAAAAAACCTTCAGGGTGGGGATGGATTGTAACGAGCGGGATACATATAAACTAGGAATTAGACACCTAGTCACACTAATCGGGGTATATAAGGTGTAAAAGTCCCAGATTAGGGCAACTAGTTATTATTAAGAACATACTCTTTATCTTCATCTTCAGCTTCCATGGCTTCCTCCTTCCTTCTCCCCTCTTTTTTGTATTTCTCTCTCCTCTCCTAGTCTTCCTTTCTCTTCTTCTTGTTCTCTTTCTCTCTCTCTAGCTCTTTCTCCTCTCTCCTCTCAACTTCATTCATTACAATCTGGTTGTACTAATCTCCCCAATCTGAATCCATTAATTGTGGGCTTGATTATCTTACCCTGCAGTGTAGCCAAAACAAAAGTTCCTTGGTCCACATCCTTAACCACTTCATACAGACTTATATACCGTAACTTCAACTTTCCTCAATGCTTTCCTAGCCTTGAATTATATACCATGACAAGCTCTCCTCCCTTAAATATCTTCTTCTTAATGTGCCAGCTGACCCATGCTTGTCTTCTCAACTATACCACCATTGAAAGGTAATGAGCTATAATCCGATCCTTTTCAAGTTGCATTAATTGTTGTAACCTATCATGTACTGAATCTTCCAAAGATAACCTATGCCTTACTACCACTCTCAAACTAGGAACTAAGAATTCCATTCGGACTACTACTTCAAGTCCATAAACAAACTTAAATGGAGTTAACAATGTCGACACCTTATATGTTGTGTGAAAAGACCAAAGTGTTGAATCTAATTTAGTGTCCCAATCCTTACGGTTAACAGTAAATATCTTCTTAAAAAACTACAACAAGATCTTGTTAGAGATCTCGGTATGCCCATTTGCTTTAGGGTGGTAAGGTGTTGATTTCTTATGCAAAATTATATGTTAAGAAGTTGACTCCTTGATCACTTCATTCACAAAATGCTTACCACGGCCACTTACCAACTTTATAGGGCAGTCAAACTAGGTCTTTATATTGGACTAGAGAAACTATGTTACATTTTATGCATTCCTATCCTGGAAGGCTTTACCTTCAACCCACTTAGTATTGTAATCTGTACATCATTATCATAAAATTGATACAAAACAACAAGCAAGTCTTCTATAACCTTTCACAATAAGCACATAGTAACGCACCAAGTAGCCTTTTCGATAGTATGTGTAATTTGTAACTTGTTAGCCGATAAAGCTTGTGTTTGATTCTAGACAAACACCTTAGAACTTAAAGATTCAAAATCTGTAATGCACATATCCACTTTCAATTCATACAAGCAAAATCGCAATATACCCCAAAATTGATGTCTGTAACTTTGTGGATCCAAAATAGGTCCTAAAACAACCTATAGTGGCAAAAAATGCTATGTTGCATATCAAATCTCATAGCAATCTGAGATTTTTTCTTTGCCATGCTTTTAGTGCCTCCACAGGCACTATCCAAGAGAAAGAGTGGAAGAATGGGAGAGCTTCTTACCTATTGCGCTATGCTTGCTCAAATCCTTACTTATTTTCCTTCACTTCGACCTACAAAACCAACCTCTCTTAGTGGTTCCATTCTAATACCATGTCACGAATCATGTGGTGGGGGGAGTTGCTATGCTAAACACACCCTACACACAAGAGGAAGCTCACTTAAGTACACAAGAAGAGAGATGGAGGCCAAAACGTTTTCTTGCTAGTTTTTTCTTCTTCTTTCACACATAGTGCAATATGCACAAAGTATAGATAAGATACAACATAAAGAAAAGTGGCATATTAAGTCAAACAATGCATAATTGATTATATAAATCAACTAGCACTATAACTATGCTAGTTGTTGTAGGTAGGTGCAATAAACTAAATATAATAAGTGATAGGTCAATGGCTATGTGAGGATCATAATGACCACAGATGTACTAAGTATAGATATGTGGACCCATCTAATCAAACAAGGCTATGTGTGAGGTATCTATTGACTAAGTTGGCATGCCCTTGAAACAATAAGAGTTGTTTCCAATGGTCTCGAATGTTGAGCTGATTAGCATAACGATCCTCGATGTTAATGCTATGGACGTAGACACCTTTTGTCAGGATATTGACCAATAGTTGAGATCCAACGTCCTTAATCACATGTAATTAGTTGTATCTACTAACCTTTTGTTACAAGAGAAGCATATTGTGCTTGAGAATTGTCTCCCCCTATTGTTCTTCACTGTGAATGTTAGAGTGAATAAAGCACAATGGTCAACAAATTCATTCTTCTTGAAATACCTAATGAGGGAGGCTTGCCTTGGTCAAACTCTATTCCCTACTCCTTGAAGCATTAAAATATAAAAATTCAAGAAAAAAAATGAAAAAAAGTAATGAATGATCTATTGGATCCATCTCTAATTTCCTAGCCCATCTGCCCCTTCACAATTCAAAGCATATCAAGCCTTAGGGGATCCTAGGCTTGCTTGATAGACTTCTCATTCTAAATCTCATCAAACATTCATCCTTCACCAATTATCTTCTCAATTATGGGACCTACCTATGGTCTAACTAGTCTTCCACCAATTACATTGCACCAACACTCACCACTAGCACATGCGATTGGATATTACTTTCACAGAGAGTACAATATTTTTTTTCAAGTACATCTCAAGGACATTGCCATCTACCATCAACATCCATCTCACTACCTTCATCAGTAGCTCCATCCTCCCAAACCCTTTCCATTTCATCATTCATGTTCCTAGTACTAAAGTCTCTGATACCTACCCAATGTGTTCCTAAGAGTAACTTGCCATGGGATTGACATCTCCCAAATTTTCTCTCTACTGTACTAGTATTTAATAATGTTTTTCTTTTTACACTGCTAGTGTTCGGGAACCTTCCTCCCTATCTAGATATTGTATGTGTTCACATGTGATCTACGAGATTTAAAAAAACCCTTAGCTTGAAGGCCCCTCATGCATAAAGAGCTAAGTTTCTCCTACCACCTAATAAAGGTGAACATTCCCAAATAAAGTAAATATACATATAGTAAGGAGGGCAATTTTGTGACATCTCTCCAATCAGGATTAGGAGGTTTCTTTTTGACCCAACATTCTATAATATCTAAGAGGTGGGTTTCACATGTTCAACCATCACCTATCAATCACCCAACCCTCCCTTTTGGATCATTCTCAACTCATTCATTGCATGATATGTTCGAAGATAGCAGTAATCTTGGCATGAGAGCACCTAGGAAAAGATGCCTTCTCCTATCTAGTGTTCACAATAATGTAGGTTTAGTTCAAATGAATGGTAGTAATTCTACATGAACTCATTGATTCCTTGATCTCATCGTTATATTGTAGCTCAATGAGGAGAAGCTTGCTCGCCTCCAATCACAATAATGTAGGTTTAGTTCAAATGAATTGTAGTAATTCTACATGAACTCATTGATTCCTTGATCTCATCGTTATATTGTAGCTCAATGAGGAGAAGCTTTCTCATCTCTAATCTATGTTGCAAGATCCAATGTCCTCCTCTTGATTCATCTCCACTTGATCCACAATGTTGCCCTCCCATGACAAAGAAAGAGAGAAAAGGAGAAGAGTGAATACTCTAGAGACCAAGGGGAGAAGCTCTCACGTTCTCATGCTCACAAATGCTCTCACAAGAGCAATGAAATCTCACTCTTGCGCTCAAGCTCTAGCTATGGAGGGTAAGGAGGAGAGAAGGAGATGGAGAGGTACTAGGAAAAGGTGGCTTCTCCTATCCAATGTCCCCAGAAGATGTGAGATGAATTGTAGTGTGTGATAAAAGTGAAAAGTAATCTCTTAACTACCCCAAATGGATGAGCATATCCTATGAGCATGAAAGCTCTTCCTTGTTCTTACAAATGGCGGATTAGTGAGAATCACGTAAGGGGCATAAGCGCTTGGATGCTAGGTGTGTTTCTACGGATTAGCTTGGATAGTACGTGATGATTGATGGAACCTTTCTTAAGAAACGATCTGTATAAAGGGGAATGGATTGGAACCCTTGCAAACGATCAACCAGATTATCCTCAACAATAACAATCATGGCAGCCATTTCCACAAGGCTCCTGACGTGGGTACCCTGTATATTTAGTGCAGCCTATCTATTATCTTGGTCATGTACACGATCTGCAGGTCTTAATTTTGCCGATCCATTTTGTGGGCTGGTGGGTTGGATGGCCAGGTTGGTGGTGGCGTACATCTACCCGGCGTTCGAGTGCTTCAAAACGATTGAAGCTGCCGCGCCCGACCAAGAAACGCTCATATTTTGGTGCCAATACTGGTAGAAATCATCAAATTGACTCTCTAGATTTACGAGAGAGAGAGAGAGAGAGAGAGAGAGAGAGAGTGTGTGTGTGTGTGTTTGGCTCTACGCGATCGCCACTGGACTCTAAATTCCAGAGCATTGTGTCAGAGAGAGAGAGAGAGAGAGAGAGAGAGAGAGAGAGGCCGCCGACTGCAGCGCTTGACTGTTAAGGAAAAAGATGGCTAAGTGTGAGAATAAGGAAAAAAGCTTTTCCACATTTCTATAACTTCAGTACTATGAAGAAAATACCAACTCAACGTTCTAAATTCCTCTCTAGTGTGAACCTCCCATGATTCCCATGTGCTTCAATACAACAAGATTTCCCGTTATAGGGCGCTCTCTCACCTAAAAGTACATACTTTATGTCACTTTATTGATCATCTTTTGCATTATTTAGCTTCAAATTCCTCTTCATGGCATAAGAATAGCTTCGGCTATGTGGGAATGACAATTCCACACTTGAAATCTTTTGGCATGATGAAAGTTTCTCTATGGGACATGTATGGCATCCTTCTAAGCTACAACAAACAAATCTCCTTTGGTAACTTTGAATATAAGGATTGTTGGTGACATGTTGATCAACAATCAATGTAGCCCTAACCATCTAGGGAGAGCAATCACACTTACCATTGAAGCCTCCACATAGGCTATAGGAAGAACATGGAGACAGAACCTTCCATTCCCCTCTTTTTTTCCCATTGCTTTATAATCTTGCTTTTGACATCTTCGATTTTATTTTGGTCTCCTATTAATAGGCTCAAGGTAAACTCAAGGCTCCACATAGAAATTATGCCAAAGGCAAAGAGTGCACGAATCTCTTTTTTAATGGAGCATAAAGTACCCATCAAGCTATATGTAGAGTCTTATTCAATTTCAAATGCAATCTAGTAGATATGACACTTCACAAGGTTGGTTGACAACTAAATTTTGTGTTTAAGGTGAACTTTGTATTTCCTTTTTAAACACTAGGATTGTAACCCCATAAATATTGTGACTCAACGATGAAGCTAGGAATTAGCATCTCCGTCCTAGACTAGTTTTACATCCTCCAAACCCACCATAAGCCGTAGGTCATATACTATTTGTAAAGTTGGTCATATAGCCTTCTTTGAGCTATTGCTTGCAAAAGAGACCAGTTAGACTTCAACATTTGAACACTTATCCTTTAGGCATAGATCATATCTTGTCTATGCATAGATCATACAACCTCCTCTAGGCTACTACTTGAGACTAAAAAATTAATGCGACTTTAAATTGCATGTAGGTGGTGATGCTAGTCGTGGTGGTGGTTATATAGACCATTCACAATGAATATGTTGCAAATTGGTAAAAAGAAGGAAAACAAGTTTAAGAGGTCTTTTATATGGTCCAACTAAGGAGGACTATGGGCACTTTTGAAAACCTCTTTTAGAGGATCCCAAGGTACCTTTGATACATATTTGAATGGAGGACCTTAGTTGTGCCTTCTATGGTTTCAAAAAACAACCCTTTTCATAGTGATGGATAGCCATGAAATTTCATAAGGTTTAATGCGATCTCCATTTTATGGCAACTAATGTATATGACACTTGGGCTAAATCTAATCCATGCAAGTTCTATCTACTACTTTGAAGCTTCCTAGGTACCTACATAAACTAACTCACAAGTCAAATAACATAGCTTAAGTTTGGCCTTGTGATTGTCATATAGATCAAAACTCCCTACTATCTCCTTGAATATAGTAGGGTCTTCTATCTCATCCCCGACATTAGTACTCGACTTTTTATTTTGCTCCAATGGTACTAAAAGAGGCTTACATGCCAATGGTACTAAAAGAGGCTTACATGCCATCATACTATACTTGGATAATATATCCAAGCCATAAAGCCTTTAGGATAGCCATAATATACCATCTATACATTTGATCACCTTAATACCAAGAAAATATCTCAGCTCACCCAAATCCTTCATCTTAAACTTTTTTTTCAAAAGGCCCTTGCAATTAGCAATCCCACTATCACTATCATTTGTAATAATCAAGTCATCCACATAGATGACTATGACAACCAAACTTACATCATCATTCCTCAAATAAAGTGAGTGATCTACATTTGAAATATAAAAGCTAAGGCTGATAAGTTACTCTTCGATCTTGTTAGACCATGCTCTAGGTGCTTGTTTCAGCCCGTAGAGCACATTCTCTAACCTGCACACATATATGGGATGCTCTAAATCCTCATCACCTACTATAGCTACTCCATATATAACTCTTCCTACAAATCACCATGCAAGAAGGCATTCTTTAGATCCATTTTCTCTATAAACTCTAATCTTTGGTTGTTGCCAAAGCAATCACACATTTGATAGTTGCCATCCTAGCAAGTGGATTGAATGTCTCTTCATAATCTATGCCATATGTTTGTGCATAGACTTTTGCAACCATCTTGGCCTTACACTTGCTAGTAGAGCCATTTGCATTATGCTTTATTTCATAGACCCACTTACAACCAATAGCTTTCTTGCCTTTGGGCAATGGTACTAGATTCCAAGTCATGTTGGCTTGTAATATAGCCATCTCCTTATCCATTGTTGCATCCCAATGAGTATGACCAATATTCTACTCAAAAGAAGTGGGCTCAACATCCTCAACCACCTTTTCATTATAAGCATAATGATGAGCTTCATAACCCTCAAAACCAAATCTTCTAACAAGGTATCTCATCCTACTAGCCTTGCATGTACCACCAAATCACTCAATGAAGCCTTTACATTTCTATGTGCTCTCTATATATTTGGTGACATGATTAAAGAAATACCAAGCTCATATTCCAATTCTTCTCTTTATAATTACTTGCCACACTAGTAGATGCACATGAAGATGTGGGACTGCTTCTTAGTCTCCTAGACCAAGGACTAATTTTAGATCTACCACTAGATGATGTCTCTGGTCTACTAAGAGTTCGTGATTCGTACTTTTTGTATATCCACATGAGTATCATGATTATCAATATTATTCAATGTATCTCCACTAGATGTATATTAATTGTTTACCTCATAAAAAATAACATCTTTGCTCACCCAAAACTCACTACTACCAGGGTTATAACAATGATACCCTTTCTACTCAATAAAATCTAAAATGAAAATACATTTTTGAGACTTTGGGTCCAATTTCTTCCTTAACTCATTAGGCACATGAACATACGCAATACAACCAAATACTTTCAAGTGTGATATATTAGGTTTCTTGCTTGTAAAGCATTCTTTAGGAGGCCTATTCATAATTTAGATAGTAGTATGAATAGCCTCAGACAAAAAATGCTTGGGTATATTCTTTTTAGCCATTAATATCCATGCAACTTCTACAATATGTCTATTTTTCTTTTCTGCAACCGCATTTTGTGTGGGATATGCCTACATGTAGATTGTCACTTTATCCCATGAGACCTTAGAAAAAATCACAGAACTCATTAGAGAGATATTCTCCCCCTCCATCTAACCTCAATCACCTAACTTTCAAGTATATATCTATTTCAATAACAGTCTTAGTCTAAGTTTTGTAGTGCTCAAATAGTTCACTCTTTTACTTTATAATATACCCAAAGTTTCTTGGAGAAACCATCAATTAAAATAACAAAATACTTGTTGCCACCAAAGGGATACATTTTGGGTAGGCCTCCAAACATTTGTAGAGATCACATTAAGTATATTCTTGCTTACATCTTCATCATATAAAAATGGTTGCCTTGCCTGCTTACTGCATTAATTTTTACCTTGGTAGATTTACATGTCCAATATGGCCAACTCTACTTCCTTTTGTAATCATCCTACACTTATGATTAAAGTCTTTAACAAAAAAATCATTTGCATTAAATCTAACTTGAAACCCTTGCTCTACCGTTTGACCAATAAATATCGAAATTTTTATGATGGATGGCACATGTAAAACATCTGACAAACACTTTATCTGATCATCATGAAAGGACAAGAAACCTTTTTCAAATATGTGAACTGGATGATACGAATGGCCTTTTATAAATCATGCATCTCTGTAAATCATTTAGCATGGCTAGACATATGATTAGATGCACTTGAATCAACATACCATATATCATCACATGCCCTCTTTCTTGTAACAACATTCATAATATGTTGCATGACAAAAAAATGCTCAATTTTGGCATCATTCTGTCTTGAAGACGATGCATGATTTCCTTGTTGCAAATTTTCACTTGAACGTCATTTTTCTTAACAAAACAATGGGCTATAATATGCTCTATTCTTCCACAGTAATGGTAGACAATACCAAATTGCTAGAACCTCTGTTGTTGTTCTGCCATCCACCTCTTTCTCTAGAGCTCCCCCTACCTCTAGAATTACTACAACCTCTTAAAATCTACATGCCACCAAAGGGTTGATTTAACCTATTTTGGTAGTTACCACAAACACAATCCATACCATGGCCTCTTGAAGAGGATATGCCATGTCTCCTTCCTAAACTTGAGTAAAATTCTTAGACTTGTTTACCACTTCTTTCTAATGGTTCACCTTGCATATTGATCTCTTTAATGATCATGAGAGAGACCAACTCGTCAAAATCAGGAAACGGCTTCTGTATGTACATAGAAGTAATAAAAGTTTTCTAGGCCTTTTCATTATTAAGGCCACCCAAAGTAGAAAAAACCAAATCACCATCATTAGGTATTACATGTATCTATAATGATCCTCATCTTCAAAACATACTTGTTTACATATATATTGCCTTTCTTCATGTTTACATATATCTTGCCTTTCTTCAAAGTATTCAACTCTTGCTTGATTTGGATCTTCGATGCCTTTGTATTTATTGAAAACATAACCTTGAAGATTGTTCAAGTTGCATGTGAAGTTTCTGCATTTTTGATATGCCCTAGCATAGTGTTATCAATGACTACAAACAACCAATACATTACCTTTTTATCTTTTTGTGTTTTATTCTTTCCGTACATTTTTTTCTTCTATAATTGCAAGAGTACTTAGCTCTAGTTCCTTTTTTCAATTGAAACAAACTTGTAGAGGCCTTTTCCAATAGGCACACAAAACTTCCATGATGGATACTTGTTCTTGTCTAGCTTCTCAATAATTGGATTTTCACTTTTCTCAGTCATTATGACACAATTGAGCACCAAAAAACAAGAATGACTTCTGCAACTCTTCACAAGATGTACATAGAAATAAATCAAGCAACCTTTTCTTTGACTGCTCAATAATACATACAATCTACAATATGTTTGCAAATAAATCTTGTGTTTGCTTCTTGACAAATACCCTAAAATTACATATTTAAAATCTATAACCTATGCACTAGAGAACAATCGACATACCTGAAATTACAAGATGCCTCGAAAATATTATCTACAACTTTGCGGAGCTAAAATAATGCTAAAATAGCTCACCAAATCTCAAATATCTCACAATAATCTGAGAGTTTGCTCCGCCCTACTTCCGGTACCTCCATATGCACTATCCAAGGAAAATAGAGAAAGAATGGAAAAGCTTCTTACCAATTGCTTGCTTGCTTGAATCCTTGCTCCTCCTTTACTTCAACCTTTAAAACCAAACTCTCTTAATGGTATCACTTTGATACCATATCACGGATCACGTAGTGTGGGGACTTGCTTAAGTCAATGTGTCGAACAAGTAGTTAGGAGGATTTCTAGATATTTCATTGTCTTAGCAACAATTCTACTTGTGACGAATACATTTGGCCTCTTCGAGTAGAACTTTTGAATGTCAAACTCATTGTTTCATTAGTTATATGACATCTAAAAGGAAAAAAACATCTTTATCACAAACATTTTCTCCACTTTAGTAGCCTAACCTTTCCAATATACAACATTTTCTCCATTGTAGTAGCTTAACCTTTCCAATATACAACTTCTTCGAACCAATATCTACTAATAACTGGGTTTTGACATGAGTAGTTGGAAGATCACACACACACACACACACACACACACACACACTCTCTCTCTCTCTCTCTCTCTCTCTCTCTCTCTCTCCCCCAAATGAGCAAGTCTATTTGCATGATTAAAACTTCTTTCTACTTCTCCTTTGACATTTTTATTAAGTATGATAGCATGAAGTTAGGTGTTAGAAATTTCATGTTTCCACATGGTTATGAGCTAGAGGATATAACTAAGGAGGATGATATATTATAGTGCTCATGATTATTTGTGAGAAAGAATGTGTTTGTGCATGGAGAGAAAAGATAGCAAGACACAAACTAGATGCAAAGTAGAAACGTAATCTTATTGCTAGAGAATGATTGATTGTGTGAGAGGGGAGTTACAATGTGGGATAGAGCCTCTTTTATAGGCTTAGGCAAGTTGCTTGATTATATCATTAGTGAGGCCATAGTCATATGGGTCCAACTACTTCTCTCAAATGGTAAATGCATGTTCCCTTTTTCCACCACATAGAGGAGGATTCACATCAACTTGTAAGAGGCATATTTCAACACCCTCCTTGGCTTGAGTAACATGAAAGAGATAGATAAGGGAGGATAGGATATACAGATGGGATAGATAGGGATAAATGGACTAGGTGTTACCATTTAGTACCCATGAAGACCAGAATTACAAGGAAAAGAAACATATGGAACTGAGATAACAAGTCTATGATTACAAGAAAAAGAAAAAATTGGAACTTAAATAACAAGTCGAGGATTATGATAAATAGAGAGGAGATGCCAATAACATAAAAACCTAGCCACTACAAAATAATAGTCTTCAAATTCTCAAATGAGAGGCCAAACATAGTTGATTATGCTCAATGGCAAGCACATAGTGTGACACTCAATGAAATAAAGAACTCGAGTATAGAAGATCCAAAATATGTTGGTCTGAGTGAGAGTGGTTTGTCGATGAAGAACTTATTTGTAGTTGGACACTTTGGTTGAAGACTCTAATGATGCACAAACTTCTTATATATTGTTGCTCTTGATGTAGTGATTCAAAATTGGTGTGTTTGATAGCCCTCCGTTAATTCTACATGTGAAGTTGATCTTCTCTTGGTCCTGCACTCCTGTGGTTGTGGAAGCTTGTCATATGTTGACTTCATGTTATGCTCTTGAAGCTTCTTCTTTGATAAAATAATGCTACTTGTTGTAGTTCAAAAAACAAACTTAATAGAAGAATTAGAAATTAGTTGTCTAATGTGAACAAACACTTGAAAATAACTTGGTGTGAATGGGGTCTAAAGAGAATGTTAATGTTTTAAAAAATTAATGAGATTTTAAGCTCAAAAATATTATTAGAAAAAGAAAAATTATAAGATTATTAGAAAAAGAACAATATTATTGATTACACTGATGGATTCCATGAGCTATAATAATGAGGATGCTACCTTTTTTACCGTGATGATCTGCCGTCATTTTATGATTTTGGTGGACTTGAGATGCAATAAAAGCACCATTTCTACATTGGATGAGCTTATGTGGATAGGAGCTTAATTTCAAAGAATGCTACCAATAATCCCCTTAAATGTAAAGAAGTCAATCACAATAAATTATTATAATCATAATGGCTATGTTAAGGGCACATTGGCATAGTTTATCATGGAAGTGAAGATCTTTATAAGGTACAAGTTCATTTGTAACATAACTATTTGTCATGTCTAAATTTTTTCAAAAGAACCTATTGTATATCTTTTTCTATTTTTCCTTGACCTTGTTAATAATATTTCTATCACAGGATCATCATCGCAATTATAACAGTGTGGGAGAGAATAGCAGATGGATTTATATCATGGTATAATTAAACTATATCAAGATATTTCACATTGTTTAACTTTCACATTTTGATTTGATTACATGGATCAATGTTTAATTGAGTTTGTTTATATAGGTTTCCATTATATAGTGAAGTAAAGCTTGGATTCATAATCTACCTATGGTACTCAAAGACTCTGGTAAGAACACTTGATACAATTAGGTGAGACAACTTCTATAACTAATTCAACACCTTTTTCTTGCATTTCATCAAGATTCTATGCATATTAGTTCCAAACAACACCTTTCTTAAAAGAATAAATGTACAAAACTTTGATGCTTTTTTGTCAAATGAAGAAGAAGTTGTAACATAACACGAAGTATGATAGCTAATTCATCCTATGTTTTGGACCTTATAAGAAATATATTTGAGTGGATTTTATCGTAAAGAGGAAAGCCTTGATGTTTACTCATGGTCGGCATGAGAGCATGAGACATGTAGATATGGATTTGTGGACTAAGTTGAGTTGCATACAACCTTTCTTTAAGGTTGTATAATGAGACATGTGGACCTTAGAAAGCTTGCTCAGCAAGGCAACACATCTTTTATTTATAGAATGCACAAAATAACTTCATCTAGTAATCACCAATATTGCTAATAATCTAAAACCACACCCAAAAAATGTATTTGAGATCAAAAGTCCTCTTACTAGATGGTTCTAGGCAATACACATCTAGCCATGAAACTATGATTTTAAAAGAATTGTTGATTGAAGGTTCATGGCAATCAATTTTTTATGATGATAGGGGACAACACATGTTTATTCAACATACTTGAAGCCCATTGTATCCACACATATATTGGGACTTGATGAGAAGTTGACATTTCTACAAAGTCGTGCAAAGGAGTTAATGGTTCAAAATTGGAACCATGCATGTGTCTACCTTCGGTTGCGATTCTTTGAGCTCCTTCGTTATATTACAGTGACTCAAGTGATTTGAATTCTTTGCCCCAAAACTCATGTTTTTTTTCATTTTTAAATAACAAATTAAAAAAAACAAATCAATACATAAAGTACAAGTTTAATTTTAAAGTTCTATACATATGTTAATTCAAACATGTGCATACATTGGGCTCATTTTGGGGTATAGATATTACCATTCACATTTTGAAGTTGTATGTTATTCTTGTAAATAATCAACTTATCAACCAATTTGGGTTTAGTGAATGCAAGTTTCATTACAATTAGGTTGAGAATTGCTGAAATAGGGTGGAAATTTTGACATTTGAGTTTCTAAACCTACATACTATTCTATGTAAAGAATGAAAGCAAACAAATACCATAAGGGGGATGGGGATTACCATTTTTTCAAGCTAATACTCATGAGCTGAAAAGTTGAGGGTCGAAATAAAAATTGAAAGTAGTTAATATTTGTAAATATTAACATGTCCTTCTAAACATGCTTATCCTAAAGCCCCTTGTTATCATGTCTTGTCCCCCCACACACACACACACACACACACACACACACACACACACACACACACACACACACACACACACACACACACACACACACACACACACACACACACACACACACACACACACACACACACACACACACACACACACACACACACACACACACACACACACACACACACACACACACACACACACACACACACACACACACACACACACACACACACACACACACACACACACACACACACACACACACACACACACACACACACACACACACACACACACACACACACACACACACACACACACACACACACACACACACACACACACACACACACACACACACACACACACACACACACACACACACACACACACACACACACACACACACACACACACACACACACACACACACACACACACACGTATACACAAATGCACGCATACACACATGCACACACATGTGTGCATACACACACATATGCACACACACAGAGAGAGAGAGAGAGAGAGAGAGAGAGAGAGAGAGAGAGAGAGAGAGAGAGAGAGAGAGAGAGAGAGAGAGAGAGAGAGAGAGAGAGAGAGAGAGAGAGAGAGAGAGAGAGAGAGAGAGAGAGAGAGAAGATGTGTTATATTCATAGTAGTGATTGTTCTATTCATACTCTTCTCTAGAATTCCGATAAATCAACACACTAACTCCATGGAATCCCCATGAGGTTATCCATCAACTCCTTGAGAGCTTTATGAAGCTAAGGTAGATGAGGCTTAGTGAGAGCATGAGAGCTTGATGAGAGTAAGTATTTTAAAGACCTCCACTTGACAAGACCAAATGTCTTGCCCAAAAAATTCAAGAATACCTTGCTTGAAAATGCATCCATATATGTAAATACTCTTGTATGTAACTCGCTTTATAAGTTGCATACCATGCAAGTATAGGCGGTGAAATTTTCACTAGCCAAGGCTAAACCACTTTAAATGGGGTGTAGAAGTTAATTAGGTAGTGATTATTACCCCTAAAAAGGATATGCAATGTAGATTACAACTCTATTTTACATTCCTTAATATTACTGTAGTCTTCCCATCCACTTTCTAGTTTTATAGTCTGGTTAAATCTCGTTAGTCTTTTGCTTTTCCTTTGACTTTGTAGGTCAAATTCCTATTCTCAACAACCTCAATTAACTCTATTTTCTCAAACATAACTATGAAATTTCTTGTTACTCCAATTGAAAAATTATAAATAAATCTAAAATTCACACCTCAAATAAGGCTTTTGTTCAATCCATGATGGTTTGCACATCTAATCCATGAAAAAATATAGACATATTCATCACATTTTGATCTTATCGTAAATGTTTTTATAGTAGCAATTTGTATGGGAATATTTGTTCTTATATGCATACAGGATTGAGTGGATGGCCACCTAGGTTAAATTGATAAATTAGGGAATATAAATGAAACTCTTATAATCAACCTTAATATCTCTGTGAAGTGAGTACCAATGAGGGACAACTCAATGTGGGAATGGGAGGTCAAGATTTCAAAACCTATCATTAAGTAGCTTTGTGGTGCCTTACCAATAGTGCTGAAGAGATTAGGATGGAGCCCCATCACAAATAATTAGAAATGGTCACATTAAGGAGAAAACTTTGTAAAGTGAGTGAGAATGAGGTTATTTTTTATTGTTTTAATTTTTTTAAAAATGAAGTGAAACATATAGGAAATATTTCTTTTTATATGCTTATGGATTGAGTGGATGGCCACTTAGGTTAAAGTATTAAACTTGGGAATCTAAAGAAAAATCTTATAGTTAACCTTCACAACTTTTTGAAGTGAGTACCAACAAGGGACACCTTAGCTCAGCAACAAACAAGAGGTCTCGAGTTCAAATCCTATGATTAAGGGGTTGCAGTACCATACCTTTAAGGGTGCAGATATTAGGATGAAGTCCAATCACAAATAATTTAGAATGGTACTATGAAGATTTTTTTTCTTTGGAAGTGAATCAAAAGAAGGTTCTTTGTTATTATTTTAAATAAAGGAAAAATGAAGTGAAGGATAGAGGAAATAAAAGACAAAAGGTCCCAAGGAAGTGAATTGTATAGGAAAATCTAAAGAACAATGATAGTTAAATCACAATGCGGAGTGGCAGAGATAAACAAAGGATTGGTACACCTTAGCTTAGTAGGAAAAAGAGGTCCCAAGTTCAAAACCTATGGTTGAGGGGATGTAGCACCTTACCCTTAAGGGTGCATGTATTAGGATGAAGTCCAATCACAAATAATTTAGAATGCTACTAAGGATTTTTTTTCTTTGGAAGTGAATCATAAGAAGGTTCTTTGTTATTATTTTAAATAAAGGAAAAATGAAGTGAAGGATATAGGATACAAAAGATCCCAAGGAAGTGAAATTGTATAAGAAAATCTAAAGAACAATGACAGTTAAATCCCAATGTAGAGTGGCAAAGATGTACAAAGGATAAAACTATGGGTTTTAAAGTTGTTACCATGTTTGGTTTGGTTCATCCTTTGTAACATCAATTTTAAAAATTACCTAGTTTCTAAAAGAAGGATAAATTTTATAAAGGGACCTAATTCACAAGATCCTAAGGATTTTCACATTGAAATAAACAATTCCAACAAAGTTTAACATGAACCCACAATGCTCACTAGTATAAAATGTCGCAAGCATGAGACATCAAAAATTTATTAGGATATTTCTCCAAAATATTGGAAAGAAGCATAGAGCCTAGGTCTAGAATGTCTTTAGTCCCTAATTTGACAACCTTAAGAAACTAGTAAACTAGGGGATAAAAGATCTAGGTCTACAAAGAGCATTTTACCCTAAAGTCAATGAGTCTATTTGGGGAGGCTCTTGATCTTAATATTACACTACTCCATGGAGTAGCTACCTATGACTTTAATACATCTAGCGTATGAAAATATATTTGTTAGATATGCTTAATACCCACTCTCAAATGGTGCCATGAATGATCCATGGTGCTCAAATTTATAAGGCCCCTATTATGGGGAGATGCCATCTATGAGCCCGAACATTGGTTGGGATTTGGCTTGTTTTTTAGATGAGATCTATGTGATTGGATGGCAAAAATGTGACTTTTATGGATCTAACCTTTGGGTTAGATAGAGTAGTTAAGTTGATAATAACTCGAGACACGTTGCATTGAGTTTTGGGGTGTGGAAGTTATCAAGGATCCCTATTTTGGGATTTAGGAGTTGCAAGAGTAGTATGTGGTGATTGGGGGGGTCTTAAGGGGAACAACTATCCCCCTAATGAGAGTTTGGGGGTACTGCCCCCTATTTGATGGCAAATGGAATATTCCTTAGAACATTTTTTGGTCGACTAGGGAAGGTTCATAATATGGTAGGCTAAAGACGCTAACCAACCGTGTTTGGCTATAAAAGGAAGACCCCTCTGAATCCATTGCCAATATATCTTTCACTTAGCTAGAGTTTGTTCTAGTTAGCCTTAAGCTCTTCATCTATCATCTATCTAGATTGCCATCTGAGCTTCACAGTGGAAGCACATAGGGTGGATATAGCAATTTTTGTATCAAAATTTTTGGAATTAAAGAATTTTATATTCTTCTCATATTTGATGTGAACTCTATATTCCTTGCTCAGATTTTGTTCACTTCACTATGTACTATTTACAATCAACTTTCATTATTCCAAACATGGCATTGTCTAGCATCAAATGTGCTAGGTTTTGTTAAGCTTTTTATTCTAGTAGGTTAGTGAATCAAGGTAAAGATAAAAGGTAAGGTGATCCAAAGGATCCAAATAATATGAACCAATTTGAATTTTCATTGCACTATTTCACTTTTAGCAACACATCAGGATGAATGAACAAGACTAATACTAGACCCCATATGCTACTATCACCTTTGCACATTATCATTGCATGTTTTTTAACTCTAGTGGATCACTCATAAATATGTAATTATATAATGTGGATTCAATAGAATAGGGGATATTTTATGAATTAAATACTAAAAGGGCATGCTTTATTTATGGAAAATTCATAGATAGGGCATTTTTTAATTAGGACTTGAATGCATGTGATAGTAATAGTATACATATAATGAATCCTACAAGTTCTATAATATCTATTTTCTACCATTGAGAAACTAGCAAAAAACATAAATGTGTTGAGATATTTTCTTTGTTGGAGTAGGGTTGCAAAAACACATAGAGACAACTTGGAGAAGAAGAAGCTTGAGAGCACACAATAGAAAGTGAATTGAAAGTTATCCAAGTAGAATATTTACAAGATTATATACAAGGCCAAGAGAAGAAAGATCTCCCATCGAGGGAAATACATATTGAGAAGCTCCTACATGTGTTCACACATATCATTGTCAAAATATATTAATAAGTCTTCCCCTAAGAGTGACATCAGTGAATAAGAGCTCACACTCATACATAGGGAATTGCCAAGCCAAGTGGATAATGTTCAATCTAGAAGGGGGAGAAAGTCTAAAGCTTTATGAAAAGCTTCAAACTTCTCATGAGGTAAAGCCATTGTGAAAAGATCTAGATGGCTATCTTGTTTGGGCATATAGTCTAATCTAATCTCTCCTAATAGTGAGTCTCTCCTAGCACCTCAATGTTCTTAGTACAATCACGAAACACAAGGTTACTTGCGAGTATTAACATGCTATATTTGTAAAGATAATGATGGTAGATGTCTATCCAATACCTAAATCACGCAAAATGCATCTAAGAAAAACACAGTCAACCATAGTTGTAAAAGCTACATTGTACTCATGTTCACAACTAGAAGTGGCCATAATGGGATAGTTCTTGCCCAACCATGATATGCATGAGTTTCCAAGCATGAAGCAAAAGCCATTTGCAGATACATGAGTGTCATGATAACTAAATAATTCATAATTTGAAAAATCATATACATCTAGTGATAATGATCCAATCTTGGGATAAAATAGCCCAAGGTATTGCTACCACTCAAATAGTGAAAGATATGCATTACTACCTACCAATGCTTGATATCTAGGCTACTCAGAGACCTGTTTATTTGTGATGTGACATACTAAATGTCATATTTCTAGGTAGATTTTGAGTGTGTGTTTTCAAGTTACACATATGCGACATGTGAAACTTGGAAGGTACTCTTATTAATTCAAGAGCTTTAGCATATTGCCATCATATGGCCACCTCTTAAATGATCATGTCAAGCATCCTACTTTACATTGATATACTATCTATCATTTCTTGTATGAAACAATAGTTGCAACAATATTCAAGTCAAAGTGAGTAAGAGCTTACCTTTATTAAGTTTCTTACCAAGGCTTACCACTTGCTCCATGATCCATGTAACAAATCTTGCATCAATCCTCCTTATATGCATATAGAGAGAAGAGGTAAGAAGGATGGATGAGGATGGTGAGAAAAGCTTTACACTTGTGCCTCAATTTCTCTCACAAAATCTCAAATATTCCTTTAGATCTCACCAATATTAGATGGATGGAAGGAGAAAGAAGAGAAGGGCTTTGAATTGCCAAGTCCCTCACTCTCTCTCACTCTCACTCCCATGTATATGTGTCCTTGGATGGCCTTAGACACTTGTATGTTGTCTCTTGATGGTTGATTTTCTATAGTTGTGGCGCACAAGAAAAGTGCAAGTCAATACTTTTGTAAAAGAGCGCAAGGCGCATCATTTATTTTAAGAGCATCGAAAAAACTAATTAATATTTATCCCCTTCCTAGATAAGTACTAGTCCCTTGGCACTTGTAATGTCCCCATTACTTAGTTTATTTTAATGTGTATGCATTCTAGAGAAAATTGATTTATGTTGCACATTAAAAAAAAAACTAGCTCTAATTATGAAATTGAATCTCATTATAAAGATAATAATTATTATTAATGAGGTATTATATGCCAGTTCATGGAAGAAATACTTGGGAGGCCCTCTCAAGACTAGCTTATTAAAACTATGTTTGTAGCATAGAACAACAAAAAGAACTAGCTTAGTGTGTTGAGATTGCAAGCTCAACACGTGCGAACATTGATGATGGAACGCCTGGCTAGGTGAGTCCGCACGTCTACACTTAGCATGTTGGTGGTCATTATGATACTCACATGGCATTGACTTATCAGTTATTATATTTAGTCTGTTACACCTACCTATAGCTGACAAAGATATAATACCAGTCGATTAGTGTAGTCAGTTATGCACTGTTTGACTTAGAAGGGCACTTTCCTTTATGTGGTATCTTATCTATACTTTGTGTACATTGTATATTGTGTGGAAGAAGAAGAAAAAATTAGCAAGAAAACGTTTTGTCCTTCATCTCTCTTCTTGTGTTCTTGAGTGAGCTTCCTCTTATGTATACAATGTGTGTTTGGCGTAGCAGCTCAAGCAAGTCTCCCACCACGCGATTCTTGACATGGTATCAAAGCCATGCCACTGAGAGAGGCTAATTTTGAAGGCTGAAGTGAAGGAGAAGAATCAAGGTTCGAGCAGGTAAGCAACAGGTAAAAAGCTCTCCCATTCTTCCACACTCTCTTGGATAGTGCCTATGGAGGCACTGGAAGCAGGGTAGAGCGAAAATCTCAGATTGTTGCGAGATTTGGTGTGCAAGCAGAGCATTATATATTTTGAAGATAAGCCCTAAGGATTATCTGCAGTTATTTTGGGTATCTAAGGCCATTTCAGGCCCCATTTTAGAGTCGCAAGGTTGCGGACAGCAGTTTTAGGGAACACTGTGATTTTGACTATATTGATCGAAAGTGGGTGCATAGGTTACAAATTTTGAATCTGTAATTTTTGAGGTGTTTGCAGGAAACAAACATAAGGTTTATCTACAAACAAGTTGCAGATTACATGTACTATTGAGCAATCAGTGAAAAAGGTTACTTGGTGTATTGCTGTGCATGTATTGTGAAAGATTGCACTAAAGACTAGCTTACTGTGTTGTATCATTGTTTGTGATAATGGCAGAGAACAGTGGAAATCCCATTATTGAGAAGCTCGAAAAGAACAACTATCCTTCATGGAAGTTCCGTGTGATGAACTTCCTCATTGGAAAGGGCATTTATAAGTTTATTCCAGGTGAAGAAAAGGAGCCAGAGTTGGATATCCCTCCGATTGCAGATGAATTAAAATCATGGAAAGAATAGAATACGAAAGACAAAAAGGTGATGTATTGGTTATCTGCAGTCATTGATAATACGATGTTGGGACATATCATACATGTAGAAACTTCACATGTATCTTGGACAATTTTTGAGAACATGTTTTCAGTAAATACAAAGGCACAAAAGATTCAACTCAAGCAAGAGTTGAATGCCTTGAAGAAAGGGAAAATATTTGTCAATGAGTATGTGTTGAAGGTGAGAAGCATTGCAGATGCTTTAGCAGTGATTGATGCAATGCCTGATGATGATGATTAGGTTTCATTCACTTTGAGTGGCCTTAATAATGAGAAGGCATGGAAATCATTTGTTACTTCAGTATACGTATGTAAGCCATTTCGAGATTTTGATGAGCTGATCTCTCTCATGATTATCAAAGAGATCAATATGCAGGGTGACTCATCTGAAAAAAATGGTGAACAGGTTCAAGCATTTTACTCAAGTTCAAGAAGGGGGCATGGTAGATCCTCTTCGAGAGGCCGTAGTATGGAGGGTACTGGCGATAACCCCCAAAATAGATTCAATTAGCAATTTGGTGAAATACAGGTTTCAGGAGGTCGAGAAAACTTTAGATGCAGGGGGAGCTCTAGAGGTAGAGGTGGATGGCAGAATAGAGATTCTCGAAATTCTGCTATTGTTTGCCATTATTGTGGCAAAACGGATCATATTGCAGCCAATTGTTATGCTAAGAAGGATGATATTCGCAGTGGTAAATTGTAGCAAGGAAACTATGCATCATCTTCACGACAGAATGAAGACAAAAATGAGTGCCTGTTTGTTATGCAGCATATGATGAATGCAGTTACAGGAAAGGGGACACAAAATGATGTATGGTATGTCAATTTGGGTGCATCTAATCATATGAACAGTGATGTTGAATGGTTTGGAGAGACGCAGGACTTACAAAATCTAGGTTATATGCAGACATATGATGATTCATGCTACCCAATTTCACACATTGGAAAGGTTCCCTTATCCTTGTATAATAGCCAGACAAAGAGCTTGACAGATGTATTACATGTGCCATCAATTACAAAGAATCTAGTGTCTATTGGCCAAATGGTAGAGCAAGGGTTGTAGGTCCGATTCAATGCAAAAGGTTGTTTTGTATAAGACTTTAATGATAAGTGCAGGTTGGTCGCAAAAGAATGTAGAGTTGGCCGCATGTTTACTTTAAATGTTGGAATTCGTGCAATGGATGTTGCTATGTATGCTAAAGGAAAAGGAGTAGTTGTAGATATTGAAATATGACATAAACGTATTAGACATGCAAATGTGTAAAGGCTGAAATTAATGCAATCCAGAGGATTGGTTACACGGTTGCCTTCTTTTAGAGTTGCAGAATTGCATAAAGTCTGTGAAGCATGCCAATTTGGTAAGCATGCAAGATAACCCTTCTTGCATGATAGAGAAGTGAGTAGAAAAATACTTGATGTAGTGTATACAGATGTTTAGGGACCTACACAGAATGTATCTCTTGGTAGCAGCAAATACTTTGTCACATTTATTGATGACTATTTAAGGAAGTTATGGGTATACTTCATGAAGGAAAAGAGTGATGTGTTTGAGCACTTCAAATCTTTTAGGCAGCTGTTGAAACAGAAATAGGCTTAAAATTGAAGTGCTTGAGATCAGATGGAGGGGGAGAGTACCTCTCTAACGAGTTTAGTGGCTTCTTGAGGACTCATGGGATAAAGAGGCAATTTACTTGTAGGTATATCCCAGAGGAAAATGGAGTTGTAGAAAGAAAAAATAGGCATATTGCAGAAGTTGCACAAGCATTAATGGCTGAAAAAAATATGTGAAAACATTTTTGGTCTGAAGCTGTCCATACTGCTATCTATATTATGAACATAACCCCCACAGTTGCAGTTCATGGGATAACTCCTGAAGAATGCTTTACCAAAAAGAATCCCGATGTATCGCACTTGAAGGTATTTGGATGTGTTGCATATGTTCATGTGCCAGATGAGGTACGGAAGAAGCTTTATCCAAAGGCAGAAAAATGTCTTTTTATTGGATACTCTTCAGAGCAGAAAGGGTATTGCTGTTGTAACCCTGTCACAAGTGAGTTTAAAGTGAGCAGGGATGTTATGTTTGATGAGATGGGTAGTTGGTATGCACAATAGAGTTACCAAGAATTAATCCATGCTTGCAGTATGAAGATGGTTTAGAGTCCACTAAAACAAAAGTGTGAAAATCAAGAGGGAAGTTCTTGAGAGAGACATTGAAGGAAAGATTATTAGTGGTGGTGGTGAGCATGAAAGGTGACATTTGCATGCCACACTTTGTAATGTGCCCACCTATCGACTGCCCAAGCACATTTTTAGCATTCTTAGATAGATGAATCTAAGCGATGCCACTCGGCACTCCCATGGAATGTCACGGGGTTTGTCGCCTAGGGTTTCCCGAGTCTACCTCGCAACGGAATGTTCGCGGTCGAATGCACTAAGATCGACCTAAAATTTGGGTTCCTAGTAGCCAAGGTCTCCTAACATCATTCTAGCGTCGAGTCATGAACATCCTACTTTACGCAGATATACCCAAGCGGAAGTGGACCCATGCCGCACTTGGTTCAAAGAGAATGGGAAATGAGAGGGATGCGCCACTCAACCTCTCTGCCCATAAGGCATAGTCCCATTTTGGTCCCCTAAAATAGCATGAATCGGGTTCTAACCTAACAATATCTAAAGGTCATACGATTGTAGAACCTTGTGAGAAGCCTCCCAATCCTCTGGGACCACCCTTCCGTAGGACAGACCCATTGGGGGTTCCGTCCATCTGCTTCCCTCAATAGCTTTAGTTTTCTAATTAGATCCTATCACATTTATATGCGGCATTTAAAATTAGCTTCCTTAATCAAGCATATTAGGGAATAGGGTTCATTCGCGTAATTTACAACCCATACACAAATACAGAGCAAGCCATCCTTTGACAAACAAGTTCAACCAAGTTTCTTAACTTATCTTCAAGTTAATCTTTGTCTCCTATCCATATATGAGAAATTATATATTCCCTTCTGTCCAATAGAAGTACCCGATCCAAATCAAATGGCACCATAATTAGGATCTTCCAATGCCTTGGACCTTGGGCTCAGGGCAGTCTGCAACTCCGTTTTGGACTAGGGAAGGGGTGTCCAGAGCTCCACTAGCCCCAAGTGACATAGGAGTGAGACACAACTTCCGTGGTTGGCCTTTTCACCACTTGATCTTTAGACCATGAATCGAGCAGTGCCCCCCCAGGTTGAAACATGACGTGGCCTTGGAGACAATCCACTCATGCAAAATATCATTCCTTAATTAATCCAATTAAGAATTAGCACAATCAAGGCAATTACCCTAATATCATCTTCCAAGAAAACATTCCTTTATTTCTCCATGGCAACTTGTCATCACTAACCCTTGCCATGCATTTACCATCAAACACAAGCACTTGGAATAATCATCCAAATCACATCCCAACAATAATCTTAATGCAAAAGCATTTAAGTCATTGTTTGATCAATCAACAAAAACAACGGTATCCTTTTCCAAACATTGCAAGAATAGTTGCGATAACCTTTCCATCATATGTTTGCTCTCCCCCTTGGAATCAAAGGGCGATTCTACGTAAAAATTACTTAACACACCCTTATTTCCATCATATGTTTGCTCTTCCCCTTGGGATCAAAGAGCGATTCTACGTAAAAATTACTTAACACACCCATCTTTCAAATAAGGTTTCAAACACTGTACGAGACATAAGTTCTATTAATCACTTATATTGATCTATGACCCAACCTTCTTTCCAAAGAGTAGTGGTCTTTACTTTGACTCAGTCTTCTCAATCCCTTGAGCTCTCTACTTGCCTTTGGGGGCTGGAGTTATATTATCTCCAAATTGGATCGATAAATGTAGTGCTTATCATATGGATCCCAAGGCAATCTTAGTCTTAGTCCTTATGGTCCTTGTTTGTGTTAACTACGCACATCATCAAGATCTCAATGATCTGGAAGATTTGAGATTACTGACTTATCACTTACTGTATTTAGTTTGTTACATATACCTATAGCTGGGAAAAGATATAGCGTCAGTCGATTAGTGTAGTTTGTTATGCACTATTTGACTTAGTAGGCCACTTTCCTTTATGTGGTATCTTATCTATACTTTGTGTACATTATATAGTGTGTGAAAGAAGAAGAAGGAATCAACTAGAAAATATTTTGGCCTCCATCTCTCTTCTTGTATTCTTGAGTGAGCTTCCTCTTGTATATACAGTGTGTGTTTGGCGCAACAGCTCAAGCAAGTCTCCCCACCACGCGATTCTTGACATGGTATTAGAGAGTTGCACCACTGAGAAAGGCTGATTTTGAAGGCTGAAGTGAAGGAAAAGAAGCAAGGTTTGAGCAAGCAAGCAAGGGGTAAGAAGCTCTCCCATTCTTTCACTCTTTCCCTTGGATAGTGCATATGGAGGCACCGGAAGCAGGATAGACTGAAAATCTCATATTGTTGTGAGATTTGGTGTGCGAGCAGAACACTGTATATTGTACAAATAAGACCTTTAGGGTTTTTTTCGTAGTTTTTTTTTGGCATCTGAAGCCGTTTTGGGCCCCGTTTTAGTGTCCAAGGTTGTGGACAACAGTTTCAGGGTACATTGTGATTTCGACTATATTGACCAAAAGTGGATGCACAGGTTATAGATTTCGAATTTGTAATTTTTGAGTTGTTTGCCAGGAGGCAATTGATCTGAAAGCAAGTTGCAGATTGCATGTACTATTGAGCAATCAGTGAGAAAGGTTGCTTTGTGTATTGTTGTGCACTTGTTGTGAAAGGTTGCAAAAGACTAGCTTGCTATGTTGTATCCTTTTTTGTGATAGTGGCAGAGAGAATAGTGGAAATCCCATTATCGAGAAACTCGACAAGAACAACTACCCTTCATGGAAGTTTCGTGTGACGAACTTCCTCATTGGAAAGGGCCTTTATGAGTTTGTTTTGAAGAAAAGGAGCTAGAGCTGGGTATCCCTCCGACTACAGATGAGCTAAAAGCATGGAAAGAATGGAATGCAAAAGACAAAAATGTGATGTACTGGTTATATGCAGTCATTGATAATACTATGCTAGGACATATCAGGAATGCAAAAACTTCACATGCAGCTTGGACAATTTTGGAGAACATGTTTTTAGTAAATACAAAGGCACAAAAGATTCAACTTAAGCAAGAGTTGAATACCTTGAAGAAATGAAAAATGCATGTCAATGAGTATGTTTTGAAGGTGAGAAGCATTGTAGATGCTTTAGCAGCAATTGATGCAATGCCTAATGATAATGATTTGGTTTCATCCACTTTGAGTGGCCTTAATAATGAGAAGGCATGGAAATCATTTGTTACTTTAGTATACGTACAGAAGCCATTTCCAGATTTTGATGAGCTGATCTCTCTCGTGATTACTGAAGAGATCAACATGCAAGGTGACTCATCTGAAAGAAATGGTGAATAGGTCCAAGCATTTTACTCTAGTTTAGGAAGGGGACGTGGTAAATCCTCTTCGAGAGGCCGTGGTATGGGACGTGCTGGCGATAACCAGCAAAACAGGTTCAATCATCAATTTTGTGAAATGCAGGTTTTAGGAGACCAAGGAAACTTTAGAGGCAGGGGGATCTCTAGAGGAAGAGGTGGATGGCAGAATACATGTTTTGGAAATTTTGCTATTGTTTGCCATTATTGTGGCAAGAGAGGTCATATTGCAGCCCATTGTTATGCTAAGAAGGATGATATTCACAGTGGTTAATTGCAACAAGGAAACTATGCATAGTCTTCACGATAGAATGAAGACAGAAATGAGCGCTTGTTTGTTATGCAGCATATGATGAATGCAGTTACAGGAAAGGGAATACATGATGATGTATGGTATGTCAATTCAGGTGCATCTAATCATATGACCAGTGATGTTGAATGGTTTGGAGAGATGCAGGACTTACAAAATCTAGATTATGTGTAGACGGGTAATGATTCATGCCACCCAATTTCACACATTAGAAAGCTCCTCTTGTATTTGCATGATGGCCAGACAAAGATTCTATTAGATGTATTACATGTGCCATCAATCACAAAAAATCTAGTGTCTATTGGCCAAATGGTAGAGCAAGTGTTGCAGGTCTGATTCAATGCAAAAGGTTGTTTTGTAGAAGACTTTAATGATAAGTGCAGGTTCGTTGCAAAAGGAAGCAGAGTTGGCCGCATGTTCACTTTAAATGTTGGAGTTCCTGCAATGGATGCTACTGTGTATGCGAAAGGAAAAGGAGTAGTTGTAGATATTGAAATATGGCATAAATGTATTGGACATGCAAATGTGCAAAGGCTGAAATTAATGTAGTCTAGAGGATTGGTTACAAGGTTGCCTTCTTTTAGTGTTGCAGAATTGCATAAAGTCTATGAAGCATGCCAATTTGGTAAGTTGGGCAAGACAACCCTTCTCGCATGACAGAGAAGTGAGCAAAAATATACTTGATGTAGTTCATACAAATGTTTGGGAGCCTACACAGAATGTATCTCTTGGTGGAAACAAATACTTTGTCACATTTATTGATGACTGTTCAAGGAAGCTATGGATATACTTCATGAAGGAAAAGAGTGATGTTTTTGAACACTTCAAATCTTTTAAGGCAGCTGTTGAAATAGAAATAGGCTTGAAAGTGAAGTGCGTGAGATTAGATAGAGGGGGAGAGTACCTCTCTAATGAGTTTAGTGGCTTCTTGAGGACTCATGGAATAAAGAGGCAATTTACTTGTTGCAGGTATACCCCACAACAAAATGGGGTTGCAGAAAGAAAAAATAGGCATATTGTAGAAGTTGCACACGCATTAATGGCTGGAAACAATATCCCAAATTGTTTTTGGTCTAAAGCTGTCCATACTGGTGTCTGTATTATGAGCAGAACCCCCATAGCTGCAGGTCATGGGATGACTCCTGAAGAATTCTTTACTGGATAGAAGCCTGATGTACTACACTTGAAGGTATTTGGATGTGTTGCATATGTTCATGTGCTAGATGAGGTGTGAAAGAAGCTTGATCCAAAGACTAAAAAATGTATTTTTATTGGATATTATTTAGAGTAGAAAGGGTATCATTGTTATAACCCTGTCAAGGTGAGTTCAAAGTGAGCTGGGATGGTATTTTTGATGAGATGAACAGTTGGTATGCACCTACTAGTCATGTGTTAGATGATGATAATGATCATGATAGCTATGTGCAGAAAAAAAAGAAAGAATCACGGAGCCTTACAAGAAACATCAACTGATACTACACCTACAGTGAGCCCTTGGTCTGGGAGACTAAGGAGTAGCCCCATATCTTCAGGTGGATCTATAAGTGTTGTAGGGAAGGACAAAGGAAATAAGAAAGTGCTGGATGGTAATAATGCATCTACCAATCATTTGGGATTTGATTGAGATTCTAGTAGTGTAGAGAGTTTGGATGATGAGCTTGGTATTCCTTCAGTCAGGACACCAAGTGTACAGAGAGCTCATAGTAATGTAAAGGCTTCATTGAGTGATCGAGTGGTACGCAGGTCTAGCAGGGTCAAAAACCTTGTTAAAAGATTTGGCTTTGAAGGTTATGCAGCTCACCATTATGCTTATATGGTGAAACTAGTTGTGGATCTTGAGCCCACTTGTTTTGAGGATGCTGTTGGTCATGCTCATTAGGATGCAGTAATGGATGAGGAGATGGATGCATTAGAAGCTAATAAGACTTGGGATTTGGTACCCTTTCTTAAGGGTAAAAAAGCTATTAGATGTTAGTGGGTTTACAAAGTCAAGCATAATGCAGATGGTTCAATTAGTAGGTATAAGACTAGGCTGATTGCAAAAGGCTATGCTCAAACATATGGCATAGATTATGAAGAGACATTCAGTCTAGTTGCTAGGATGGAAACTGTTAGGTGTGTGATTGCCTTGGCAGTAGCCAAAGGTTGGACTTTGCAACAAATGGATGTTAAGAATGCCTTCTTGCATGGTGAATTGCAAGAAGAAGTGTATATGGAGCAGCTAGCAGGTTATGAGGATTTAGAGCATTCCACATATTTGTGCAGGTTAAAGAAGGCGCTCTATGGGTTGAAGCAAGCACCTAGAGCATGGTCCTACAAGATTGGAGAGTATATTTTCAATATTGGATTTTGTATTTCTAATGTTGATCACTTACTTTATGTGAGAAAGGGAGATGTAGGTTTGGTCATCATAGTCATCTATGTGGATGACTTGATTATTACAGGTAACAATGACAATGGGATTACTGAAGTTAAGGACTTCTTGAAGAAGTTTGAGATGAAGGATTTGGGTGAGCTGAGATACTTTCTTGGTATTGAGGTGATCATATGCGATGATGGTAAATGGCTATCCCAAAGGCAGTATGGCTTGGATATGTTATCCAAGTATGGTATGACAACATGTAAGCCTCTTTCAATACCATTGGAGCAAAATGTGAAGTTGAGTGCCAATGTTGAGGATGAGATAGAAGACTCTACTATGTTCAAGAGGATGGTAGGGATTTTGATTTACATGACTATCACAAGGCCAGACTTGAGCTATACTGTTCGCCTTCTCAGACAGTTTATGCAGATGCCTAGAAAGCCTCATTTGGATGTAATTAGACGTCTATTGAGATATGTGAAGTCCACTTTACATTATGGAATTTTTTATGAGGGAAGTAAGGATGTATAGGTCTTTGGATATACAGATGTAGATTGGGCTGGTAGCACCAGACAGAAAATCTACTAGTGGATTCATGTTTTCCCTTGGTAGTGCAGCAGTTACATAGAGCAGCAAAAAGCAACCTATAGTTGCTTTATTGAGTATGGAGGCTGAGTATAGAGGTGCTGCTATAGCAACATGTGAGGTGGTATGGCTGCAAAAGTTATTAGGTGTTTTGGATGCGCATGGAGATGATCTAGTTGTCATTCGTTGTGACAACATGAGCATCATACAGCTAGCTAGGAATCCAGTGTTCCATGCTAGGACAAAATACATTGAGGTGCACTACCACTTTGTGAGAGAGAAGGTACTTGCAAGAGAGATTGATTTGGTATATGTCAGCACATAGGATCAGATAGCTAACATATTCACAAAGGCATTGGGTGCAGAGAAGCTTTAAAAGTTTCGAAGCTTACTTGGAGTTGCAGAGATAGAGTTGAGCTTGAGGGGGAGTGTTGAGATGGAAAGCTCAACACGCACGAACATTGATGATGGACCACCTGGCTACGTACACTTAGCACGTTGGTGGTCATTATGATACTCAGAGGGCCACTGACTTATCACTTATTATATTTAGTTTGTTACACCTACCTATAGCTGGCAAAAGATATAACGCCAGCTGATTAGTGTAGTCTGTTATGCACTGTTTGACTTAGTAGGCCACTTTCTTTTATGTGGTATCTTATCTATACTTTGTGTACATTATATAGTGTGTGGAAGAAGAAGAAGAAATAAGCTAGAAAACTTTTTGGCCTCCATTTCTCTTCTTGTGTTCTTAAGTGAGCTTCCTCTTATGTATACAATGTGTGTTTGGCGCAGCAGCTCAAGCAAGTCCTCCCACCATGTGATTCTTGACATGGAATGCTATTATGCTATGTGTGAGTTTGTTGCATAGAATCTAGATACAATTAACTTCTCTTGATACCTGCACTTTGCAACTTTATCTTTTGAATGTATGAGATGAAGCTTATCCCTTCCCATGACCTATTCTCGTGCATCATCTAATGTACTTTGTGCGGGAATCAAAACAAGCATCTATTAATTTGGAAATACATTACTTATGGTTGGTATCGCAGTTGGATTGGCAGTGATGCCCTTGCCTGGCGCTTCATTGCTTATTGTGGGATTGCCATCTGTGCGCGATATTTTCCGCTTGGGGGCCATTCTCAGTCTTCGTCTCCCTTAAATGCAAGTCACATAGGACTTCTGCACCTTGAGCTCAATTAGTGGGGCCAATTGGGGAAAAGAATTAGATTGCAGGTGGACAATAATCTTGTGGAAAAAGGTATAATGATTCGCAAGAAAAGGGGAAAAAGGATGCTCACCCTATTAGGAGGGAAAGAGAAAGAGTCCCTCTCCCTCTCTCTTTCTCTCTCCCTCTCCCTCTCCCTCTCTCTTTCCCTCTTCTTCTTCTTTCTCTCTCCTTCTTCTTCTTCTTTGTCTCTCTATCTTCTCATCTCTTCCTTCTCTCTCTCTCTCTCTCTCTCTCTCTCTCTCTCTCTCTCTCTCTCTCTCTTTCACACACACACACACACACACACACTCCCTCTCTCCCTTCTCACCTCTCCCTTCTCTCCATATCTCTCTGTCTGTCTGTCTGTCTATCTGTCTGTCTCTCTCTCTCTCTCTCTCTCTCTTCTTGCTTCTCGCTTCTCGCTTCCTTTTCCTCTCTCTTCCTTAGCATCAAAAGGAGGGGGGAAAGAATAAGGTGGTGTCCCTTAGACGCTTAAGGAAGGGGGGGGGGCGTGGAAGAGGTGGAGTGGTGTAGGGATTTTGCTGCAACATATTGGTTGATGTGGCATGGAGGGGTGGTAGGCCCATGGCCTCCCCCTTGTTGACATCATCGTGAACTCCTCCTTCCTCACCATGTCATCTCCTTCTTTCCTCCCCCCCACCTCAGCTGTTGCATCATCTCCTCCACATCATCGACAACGGCTTTCTCTTGTCCTTTTTCCCATGTCATCATGCCGTCTTACTTCTCTTCCCCCCCTCGCCACCTATCGGTGATGACAGGGCATGGAGAGATTATGAGGAGTAGTGAGGTATGGAATGTGATATTTGCATGCCACTCTCTCAACATCAATGTTTGATAATGAAAGTACTAGTTTGTGTTTTTTATTTTCTAAGAATTTGTTGATGATGTCAGTTGTGGATGGAGAATGTGTCTTAATGCCTTTCTTCTTATGAACCACATATTTCAACTTCCAAATGTGAGTGGATCTTGTAACGCAAGCTTTTTTTCCCAATCAAAGCTCGTATTTTGTAACAATGTCTTTCATCCAAGATATAAATGTGCAAACATACTCTAATTCTATTGTAAAGCAATTCAATATCACTACCATTTAGCATTTTGTATCTACAATTTTAAAAGGAGGAGATGTAGCAATGAGATGAATTTGCTAGAGAGAGAGAGAGAGAGAGAGAGAGAGAGAGAGAGAGAGAGAGAGAGAGAGAGAGAGAGAGAGAGAGAGAGAGAGAGAGAGAGAGAGAGAGAGAGAGAGAGAGAGAGAGAGAGAGAGAGAGAGAGAGAGAGAGAGAGAGAGAGAGAGAGGCACCAAGTTCAAGAAGCCCAATTAAAGATTATGTGAGTGCAAGAATAAAACATGCAAAAATTTAACATCAATTAGGCATAGGTTATGTGTAATGGTTGCAATTGAGAGTGGCATTGGAGAATGGGTGATAAGCGATAGAGGGGGGTTCATAAGTAGTGATGAGGGGGTCACATGGATGGACACATTGTGGCATGATATGGAGAAGGCACACCAATCCTCCCAATTGCAACCTTACCACCACCCACAACATCTTATCCACCTCATCTACCACACATGTAACCATCCTTGCCCTCAAAAAAATCATCAACCTCAATCTTCAAGGCCTTAAACTATGTATTTTTGTAAAGGCTTATCACTTTTTACACAACACATGATGAAATGGAAACACAAAAAGAAATAAAAACACGTTCTCATATTACAAAACTTGTTGATTACATTTATTTGGTAGTACTATTCTTGTGAACAAAAGGCTCATGAAATGTTTATCTTTCTTATGTAGAAAGGGCTTGTATAATGGCCTCTATAAATAGAAGTATGAAAGTCTAAGAAATGCATTTCTAACACAAATACAATGTATTGTTTCTTATGTCTTTCGATGTATTTTTTTTTCTTATTTGGACTTGGAAGACATCAAGTGAGAGAAATTAGAGATAATGTATACAAATCTTTTGATCATGTAAATTTAAAGAAAATTAAACAAAGAAAACAATAATGTACATTTTTATCATCAACATAGAAAGTAAAAGAAGTAGGAAGTTCGACATCTTGATGCAAGTCCATTCTCAATTTTTGTAATGTGCATAGTGACATTAGCTTCATAATAATCAAAAGATCACCATGCAACCAAATATCAATATCTTGTATTGAATCCAAAGAAAATTCCCTCATGTCTTAGTCTAGTGGAATTTACTTCCCATAGACACGATGCAATCTTCTATACAAAAATATCGTGATGAAGTTTTTAGTGGAAATCATATACTTGCAAACAACGAAATCTAGTTGCACCTTGCACGTTATTCCATATCTCACCTTTGTATCTTGGTGTGCATTCATAAACTCTAGTATACTATTTGTATTAGGACACTTTACTAGAGATATGGTCCTTGAACTATAGACTTGACTGGTGAGGAAGAAGTCCACAAAGATGGCTATGGGAATAAAAAGAGACATTTTTCTTTGCTTGAAATATTGGGCTTTAGTAATTTGTACACCTCATAAAAATTTTTGCACATGTAACTCTTGCTTGTTCTTGAATCAGGCAAACAACTATTCTTTACTCTTGAAATCTAGAAGGAGAGTACTATAGAAGGTTTCCCATTGCTTTACTAGAGGAAGGTGATATGTAAAAATGATCATAAAAGAAGATGCCTCTCTCAACCAATGCCCCTTGAGTTCTCCCCTTTTAAAGCTCCTCGCTAATAACAGAGGTGTGGATGGCATCTAGGACATCTTCCAGACATTCCACTAGCTACCACTACTTGACTCTTGATGGATACAAGTTTGTTAAGCATCAATGAGTCTTATTACTTGCATGATGAATAAGAAATACAAACCTTTATTCACACTAAAAAGTATACAAAACTAAAATGTACTAATAGTTGGGTTTATAGAGAGAGAGATTAGAGGCCTTAGGCTCAAGGTGAAGCTCCTTATGCGTGAAAACATGTCACATACACAATTCTTTTCTTGTCTTCATGCAACCACCTAACTTGAAATCTACTAGTTTACCTTTTTAGCATGATAAGAAAGGGTTTGATGTCAAGGATCTGTTCTAATTTCTTTACTACATGATTATCTAACTTCCCCTTGCTATGATCTAGAAAACACACTTGTCTTACTCATCAAGTGTGTGGTAAGATATTATGAACTTAATGGAAGAATTAGGTCTTTTGGATTGAGAAGGCACCTCCATGGCATAGGAAGATGATAAGTAAAAACATGTGGTGGATTGGAGGAAAAACAAAGAGGAACTCCAAAGGATATAGAGTGGAGGGAAGAGAGGAGGAAATGAAAACTCAAACTTTTCAAACAAGGAGAAGGCTTTTCCACACTTTTTTCCTCAATAATGGAAGGAATTAAAAATGATGGAAAAACTTTAGTATTAGAAAGTTACAATCACTCTAGCCATCTCAATGAAACTAAGAAGTTTAAAAATGCTAAAATAATTTCTTTTAAAAATATTTTGTAATGGAATCCTTCTCCTCATTGGTGGAGAGCAATATTTTTCTAGATGCTAAAAGGACAAAAAGTGATCTTAAAATCCCATTGTGGCATTCTTGATTATGAGATAATGGTGTTTGGTAGGTGACACATGGATGAGGGTGTCAATTATGTGGACATGTTAGAGTTTCAAGAGTGGATTGAAGATAAGAGGTCACCAATGTTGCTAGACTATTTCTTTATAATCTTTCTACCTACCAATAATGAGCTTGTAATCAACATGTACTCCTTGTGGATGTGGCTACCTTACTGTGTAATGAAGTACACATGATAATGCACGTTGAAGATGGGTCAATTCCAAGCAAGCCTAAAATGTTTTCACACACTTGAGGACCCAGTTGGTGCACTTGGAATATTTTTTCACACTTATGGACCTAGTTGGTACAAAGTCTTATTATACAGTGCAGCTCTCAAAGTTGTGATAGATTGTGGGAGAGCCTTGCTCTTAATGTGTCTTGAGGTTGTGATGTGGGGGGAAGGGCTAGGGGGTTAGAAATAGAGTTGATTGATTGAGGCCACTAGATATGTCTAAGTTAAGGACCCCTAGGTGTAGTAAGTGGGTGGTGTGCTTATTCTCTTTCTTATTGCATTTTTGTTTTATCTTTATCCTTTTCTTAAAAATAAAAATAAAAATAAATAGAGCTTAAGACTTTGAAAGGGGGGAGCATTCTCTTGAGACATCCTTTTCTAAGAAGAAGGTATTTGATGGACTCATGAATTGACATGAGGACTTTAAGAAGAAGAGGTGTATACACATAGCAAACCTTTTGTCTAGTATGCCTTCGAATAAGACCTTCCAACAAGACCATGCAATCTAAGAATAGGAGCAACGCTATAGAAGTAAGGCTTTAAGATATAATTGTATCAACACCACATCATTGATTCCTACATTCACATAAAATAACAAGGTTGGTAACCCATATTCATAGGGAGTAATTGGCTATTGCAAGAGTTTCTCTTGCAATCCCAAACCATTATAAGTGGTAATGAGCAAGGGGTCTACGAAGTTATTGAATCTTCTTAAGAAATGGCAATAAGAGTACGCTAGGTCCAAGGGCTGGAATAGGTTGTCATCAATAGCCATGCATTTAGAACTTTTATGAAAGTATACATTTCATGTTCTCTTTTATAATAGCTATTGTCATGTCTTGGAGGGCACGGGCCATGGAATAAATCTACTCTCTCTTTAAGGTGCGAGAAGCAGTAGACATGCAATGCTTTATGCTTAGATTTAAGAATAGGGTAGCATCACTCCATTTTCCTTAGCCATTTATCCTTAGGTTTCTTTTTTAGATAACTACTTCTACTTCCTTGGGTATGCAAGATTTTGGAAAAGCCCATGGATCCTATTGGTTAAGCCACTTCAATGCTATGTTTTCCTTGACTTGATGAGGAATTGTATAGTCTACAAGGGAACAATTCTCTTAAATCTTTGCTCTTCAAACACCTTGAAATCAGAGGTTGCTAAAATGTTTGGCGAGTGCATTTTCTAGTACTTTTGCAAAGTTTATTCAAGATTTTCCTCTTCTTCTCATGGTAGGATCTCTAATGGAAGTGGGTGGTTTGTCACCTTTTGGCATTGCACCCTTAAGATCTTGACTATTTTTTCATAAGCCTCCCTTTGATATTGGGTGTCTTTCTCAAATTTTGTGGCATCTTATTGTTCCACTACTCCTTATTATTCGAAGAGAGGGAGAGATAGACAGAGAGTGGAGCAGACTCAAGAGCCTTCAGGCTCACGTTCTTTCATATTCATTATTCCAAACTTTTTCTAAAAAAAAAACAAAGTAAGAGTAAGTGTTACTTTAGGTCTAACTAACCAATAAGTGTTACTTTAGGTCTAATTGACCAATATCCAACTAAGGTTAGATTAACCCTACACCGACTTATTCAATGACACACACATGAACAACTGTATCTAGCTTGAGTCGGTCTGTCACATACGACATAAAGAAGGACAGGGAAATAGAGGGAGCTTGATTTCTAATACTCCCCCTCAAGCTCAAACCATCTACAACACTTGAAGTAGCTACCTAAAATAGGTGAACTTATCTCTACCAAGTGATTTGGTAAAGATATCTGCTACCTAGTCTTTAGTCTTCACATGCATCAAGTCAATCTACTCTGCTAGTACCATTTCTGTGATGAAATGGTAATGAACTTCAATGCGTTTCGATCTTGCATGATAGACAGGATTTCTTGCAAGCATAACACTACTTAGATTATCACAATGTAGCTTTACTTTGTTGTCCAAGTGGATCCCTAAGTCATTCAGTAACTTTTGTAGCCAAATAGCTTCACAGGCCGCAAAGGCTGCACCACGGTATTCAACTCTTGTACTAGACAATGCAACTATAGGTTGTTTCTTACTCTGCCAAACTGATCATGCTACTACCCAATCCAAATGCATAGCCACCAGTTTACCTCCTATCATAAGCACAACCAACCCAGTCAACGTCAGTAAACCTTGTCAAGCCAAGGGGTTTCCCATATGCATACAACAACCCATAATTTATTGTAGCCTTTACATATCTCATGATTCTCTTGACTGCATCCAAATGCAGTTTGTGAGGCTTTTGCAACTAACTTATCAGCCCCACAATAGCATAACTCAAGTCAGGACAAGTTATGGTCAAGTAGATCAAGCTACCTACCATCTGCCTATACATGGTTACATTCTCAATCTATGTCAACATCAATCTGCAGCTTGACATTTTGCTCTAAGGGTATATCCATAGCCTTACATTCAGCCATACCCATACTGCTTCTGTAGCAACCATATGCCTTGAGGCGCAGACACTACCTCAATGCCCAGAAAATATTTCAGCTCACCAAGATCTTTGACTTTAAATTTAGCCCTCAAACATGATTTAATGTCAGCAATTCTGCTCTCATCATCTCCAATGATGATAAGATCATCAACATAGACAACCAAAAATACATAGCCATGATCTGTGTTTTTCATAAACAAACTGTGATCAGCATCACCCAATTTAAACCCATGCTTGTCAAGATTGTGGGAGAGAAGGAAGGAGTCTCGCTTGAAGCTTTCTTGCTTGCACAATGGGGGAAGACACACAAGGGTGGAGGCTGAAAACAGTTTTCCTCTTCTTAGTTGTGTAAGCCAAAAAAACTCAAGTACAAAGAAATAGAAGAACCCTATATATGGGTCTCAAACCAAACTCAACTAACTAAGGTGGCATACTAACTGAGCCACGAACTAGAGTAGATAAGGATAGCTATCATGTAGCTATTATTCATGGGCGGTGTACCAACCGCGTCTGCAACTGACAAGTCGGTGACATAAATATACAACGGTCACCCTGGCGTATCACGAGTGGAGCTCGATATCTCAACAATGCTACTGTAAATAACTGCTAATTCGAGCATTCCATGATGTGGGTGCCTATTTCATCCCATACAATGCCTTTTTTAGCCTGCATACATGTGCTGGAAATTCCGGATGCACATAGCCTTCAGGCTGCTCCATGTAGACCTCTTCTTGCAACTCACCATTTAGAAAGGTATTTTTTGCATCCATCTGCCATAGTTTCCAGCCTTTAGTTGCTACCAATGCAATGATAGTTCTGACAGTAGCCATTTTAGCCACATGGCTAAAAGTCTCCTCATAGTCAAGACCATACTGTTGCACATACCCTTTTGCAACTAGCTTGGCCTTGTAGTGTTCCAATGACCCATCTAATTTGCACTTAACCTTGTACACCCATTTGTAGCCAATGGGGACTTTGCCATCAGGCAACTACACTAAATCTCGTGTTCCATTTTCAGCCAAAGTTGAATACTCCTCATCCATGGCAGCACGCCAATTCTCATCTGCAAATGCCTCATCAAACTTGGTTGGTTCTTTAAAACCTGTCACTTTTTTCACATAAGCATAATGATGGGCTGAATATCCAGTGTAAGTGTACCTGCCAACTAGCCTTTTGATCCTCTCAGATCTGCTCAACTGTGGCTCACTCTGATCCTACTTCTCATGAGGCGGTACATACCAATTTTGCCTAGCACCTAGCTCATAACAAATAAAATCCCCAACTTAGTGTCCAAGCTATCACTGCTAGACAACTCATAACCTACAGTAAGTGGTCCTGTTACATCCTCAAACACTTTTATTTTCCCTTATCCACTCTCCCCCTCATTGAGATATCTGTGTTAGTAGATGTAGGAGTGCGATTCCACAATCTGCTAGACCAAGGACTCACTATAGATGATACATCACCTGTCTGACCACTCATAGATGTACTAATTGCAGGGGTATTTTCAACATTTCCCATGGTGGCTGATCCATTAGTAGGCACATCAACTAGATTTCCATACCAGGAAGCTAACTCGTCAAAGACAATATCCCTGCTTATCAACGTCTCATGCATAGATGGCACATAGCATTTATAGGCTTTTCTTTCCTATGCATAACCCAAAAATACACTCTTTACTACTTTAGGATCCAATTTCTTTCTCTTTTCATTTGGTATATGCACATAGACAATGCATCCAAAAACTTTTAAGTGCCTAATGTTAGGTCTGTGACCATACAACCTCTCCCAAGGTGTAACCTCATGAATCCCTGCTATAGGGGTTCGATTCAGCACATAAACTGTAGCCATCACTGCTTCAGCCTAGTAAGCATTAGGCAGACATTTTTCATTCATCATAGCTCTAGCTGACTCCATCAGTACTCTATTTTTCCTCTCTACAATACCATTTTGCTGCGGTGTATAGCTGCAAGTGAGTTGCCTTCTTATCCCATACTTTGCAAGATACTTGTCAAACTCCTTAGAGACATATTCACCTCCTCCATTTGATTTTAGAAAAGAGATATAGCAGCCAAAATCATTTTCAACATGCTTTTTTAAATCCCTGAATGCATCAAATACTTCATCTTTATGCTTTAATATATATAGCCAAGTGTACCTGCTAAAATCATCAATGAAAGATACATAATAATGGGGTCCTCCAAACAAAGAATTATGCGATGGACCCCAAACATCAGAGTGCACTGACTGCAAGGGTCTCAAGCTATTCTTTACATGCTTCATGAAGGGAAATCTTGCTTGCTTTCCAAACTGACATGCAGGACATACATGACCAAAGTCATTATACTTGAATTTAGGTATCAAGTACCACTTCCTTTTGCTGCATAGATTTCAACTTTTGTACATTGATATGGCCAATCCTTTTGTGCCAAATCTCTACATCCCGAATAGTACTCTCATCATGTGCAAACATGGCTGCCTTGAGTTCTGGAATGGATGCGTCCAATGTAAACATCCTTCCATGCCCCTGGCAATTAATTTGCAGCCATTACCATATTCTTCAATAAAGCATCCATCTTTATTGAATCTCACCTGCAAGTTTTGTTCTGCCATCTGTCCCACAGACAAAAGATTCTTGGTTATTGACGGTACATGAAGTACATCATGTAGGCTCTTTTTCTTGCCATTAGGCATCATCAACGGAACAATTCCTGTGTACTGAATATCATGCTGGGTGTTATCCCCGATACACACATAACCATGTGAACCTGCAACCATCTCATCGAACCACTCTCCATGGGATGTCATATGATTTGAAGCCCCAGAGTCAATGTACCATCTATCATCTCTATTCTGCCTAGATTCATTCTTGGACACATGCTGCATGGCAGATAATCTACCAACCTGCTCATCATGAGCACCACTAGAAGATGCATAGTGCCCATACTGTTTGCCCTTTGCCTTCATATCTCCTTGCTTCTTGTAACAATCCTTTGCAATGTGTCTATATCTACTGCAATAATGACATTTCTTATCTTTGTTTGACTAATCATTTGACTGCCATGAACCAGATCCACCACCTCTACCATAGGGTGATCTCCCCCTGCATCTAAAGTCTCTAGATCCATGCTATCCCTATGTATTTGTGCCATACCAATTACCCTACTGCTGCTGTCCATAGATGTTCTGAGTGTCACCATGACCTCGAAACAAACTATGGCCTCTGCTACCTCTGCCACACTGGCTAGAGTACAAAACAATGTCTCTACCCTGAGACACATTAGAACCTATATTCAATCCAAGCTTTACCTCCTCATGCAACAGCAATGCAATTAGCTCATCCTAGTCAGGGGATTTAGCTCTAATAGAAATAGATGTATCGAAAGCTTTGTATTCTTTACCAAGTCCATTCAGTGTGACATCAATCATATCATCTTCAGAAACCTTTGATCCAATGGTGGCAAGCTAGTTTGCTATGGTCTCTTAACCTCTATCTTATAAACCTAGATACTTTTGCCATTCCTAGACATCCAGTGATCTGTATTGCCATAGCATCAGATATACATAAAGAAAACTAGTGCAACACCTTGCGTGCTCTCTCAGTCCATATTCAATTCAAATTTTTGAAGATTCAATCAAAGTTGTTTTCTTCCATCTTCATTCTGTAAATCTTGGACACGACCAACTGCCTTGCCATCAAACACGAATCCAAACCCTAAGCCATCCCCACAGTCAAATCTCAACATTCCTAAACTTCCTGCCATTACCAATAATGTATCTAAAGCAAAACCCATAGTTTGTTACAAATGCCATCAACCTGGACATCTAGCACACAACCACCATGTAAAGCACCATATAGACATAACCAAATTGAACAGAAAGAAATTCAAAATCAAATAGAGGAATTGCTTAACAGAGGATTAATTAGACCTAGTAGCTCTCCATTTGGTGCACCTGTCTTATTAGTGAAGAAGAAAAATAATACTTATCGCATGTGCATTTATTATCGTGCCCTAAATAAAATTACTGTTAAGAATAGATATCTGATTCCTAGGAAAGATGATCTCATGGATAAGCTACAAGGATCTACCATATTCAGTAAGATAGATCTTAAATCTGGATATCATCAAGTAAGATTGGACAAATCTGATATATTCAAAACTGCATTTAGAACACAATTTGGATACTATGAATTTCTAGTTATGCCTTTCGGTTTAACTAATGCACCAGCCACATTTAGTCGTATGATGAATCGCATATTTCTGAAACATCAGCATTGTGTCATAGTTTTCTTTGATGACATATTAGTTTTCAGTAAAAATGAGAATGAGCATTATGAACATTTTTCTTTAGTTTTTAAGTTGTTAAAAGACAATCAATTATATGCTAATCCAGAAAAGAGTGAATTCTTCCAAATAGAAATTGAATATCTAGGACATATTATTTCATCAGAAGGTATTAAAGTCGACCCTAAAAATATAGAAGCAATTTTAAATTGGCCCATACCCAAAAATGTGCATGAATTACGTTATTTTCTAGGTCTTGCTAGTTTTTACAGAAAGTTTGTGAGGAATTTCTCATTACTTGCATTACCTTTGACAAAACTTTTAAAGAAGGGTATTGTGTATAACTGATTTGGCAATCAACACAAGTCTTTTGATTTGCTGAAACATGCTTTAACTCATGCTCTTGTATTACAACTACCTGACTTCAATAGACCATTCTTTTTAGTAGTTTACTGATGCTAGTGGATCTGAAATGGGAGCAGTCCTTATGCAAGATTCTCATCCCATAGCCTACTCTAGCTGTAAACTCAAACCATTTGAACTTAAATATTCTACCTATGACAAGGAATTGCTAGCTGTAGTACAAGCGTTACATCAATGGAAATATTATTTAATGGGATCTGAATTTATGATCAAAACTGACCAACAAAGCATTAGACATCTCCTTAGTCAACCACAAATATCTGACCGACATATTAAATGGGCCGCTTTTATTCAAAGTTTTCATCTCCTTATACAATATCAACTTGGAAAAGAGAATGTTGTAGTTGACGCTTTGAGTAGAAGACCGACAATTCAAAATATTTCTGTCATATCATTGGATTCCCTTATTCCTATGAAAGATACTTATCATCAGGATCCTTCTTTTCAAGCTGATTGGAATAAATTAGTTGCAAATAATTGGATTCCTATTGATTCACTGTCTTATACTAATGGATTCATGTTTTATGAAAAAAGATTATGTGTGACAGTTCCATTTCGATCATTTGTTTTGCATGAAATTCATTGTCCTCCATATCAAGGTCATAGAGGAATTATATCTACTTTGCATACATTGATTGAAGATTTTTATTGGCCACATATGGACACTGATGTATCTAACTTTGTATCTAAATGTTTAATTTGTCAACGAGTTAAAAGACACCATGGTAAACAATATGGTTTACTAATGCCATTATCTATTCCATCATGACCATGGGAACAGACTTTAATGGATTTTATCACTGGTTTACCTAACACTAAAGCTAACCATGATATGATTTGGACTGTTGTAGACAGGTTTAGCAAACAAGTATATTTTATTCCATGCAAGAAAACTTTAACTGCATCTCAAGCTGCTCAATTGTTTTTGAAAACTATTTTCACTAACCATGGTTTACCAAATGTCATTATTTCTGATCGTGATTCTAGATTTTGTAATAATTTTTGGATTACTTTGTTTGCTAATTTAGGAACAAAGATTGATTTTTCATCTGCATTTCATCTTGAAACAAACGGTCAAACAGAAGCTACTAACAGTACTATTTTAGATCTTTTGCATGCTTACACCATTTCAAAACCACACACATGGGATACACATCTAGATTTACTTCAGTTTGCATATAATGACACACCACATACAGCTACAAAGAAAGCACCATTTGAGGTTATTTATGGATATCGAATGTCTACACCTGTTGCATCATTATCAAACAAAATTCAGACTGCTGATGATATTGCTAACATGCATGCCACTATTTTTGATGAAGTTAAAGATATGATTGCCAAAGCCCAGCAATCATATACAAAACAAGCAAATAAGAAAAGACAAGCTATGAATTTTAAAGTTGATGATTGTATTTGATTAAGAATTGAAAAACGAAGATTACAAAGTGTAGATAAACACCCAGTTGTGAAATTAGCACCTAGTCAACCTATTGAACAGGCCCAATGGATGCACGCTAGAGACTTAAATGTTTTTCCCACTCTGTTAGCTCCACATTAAGCTAATAGCAATTGAGAACAATTGCTATCCCACCCCAGGGGTATGATGCCAGGAGGCATATTCCACGGTGGATTCCGTGAGGTTTTGCCGTGGATTCCGTAAAATTTTATTATTACCAGGGCTCATACACAAAGTGGATTCTTTGTGTGAGAAGTTGATGGGGACGCCTATCCTTTTCGGGCGTTTTGTTAATTTAAAGTGTAAGTGGGTGATTCCATAGCGGGTGATTCCGTAAAATACATATTTAAATTAATAAACGTTTATGAGTTTAGAGTGCGCACTCGTAATAAATTAAGGTTAGGATTGATTTCTAACCAATTTATTTATGTAGTCGAAGAATGCTAGGTATTCACTTTTGTCGGTTTAATTGTATTATTTTTCTAACAATTGTGAATGCTTCAGTTGATGTGTAGAGCAAGCAGCGGTGGCAATGGGAAGCATTAGAGGATAGCATGTATTCAAATTATCATCAATTTTTTATGGGTGCGTATCTTAGGCATGGCGCCTATATTTTATCACGCTTATTTATCAAAGTGCTTGATATTTATTTATTATTTTTGTATGCGCATGTGCGCACGATTTAAATACTTGTATTGGACATTGTATTTGGGTACCACCTGACTTCTTGGAAGCCCATTAGCTTTAATTCTTTATTGGCACAAAAGTAAACTCAAAAGCTAAAGCATGCTATTTTGTAATTTGGGCTATTATTTGAGCTTGAAGATGAATAATATATAAAATACATCCTTTGTGGAGTGCTCACACAAGGCATGGGGGGAGATTGCACCCAATTGGTCTCTTGTTCATGTTGTGCAAGCTTTCTTCATTGGTTTTTGTGTAAAAAGTAGAGTTCTTTTGTTCTTGGGGACCTTCTGACGCTCACTACGCATGCATACGGCATCCGATCTGTGCACCAAAGCCAACAAGTGTGACTTACCAAGTGCAATCCTTAACTATTTATCACAGTTTTTCTGCAACAATTTCACTGTAAAACAAGTGTATTTTAGTCCAATGACAGCTCAAAAACATCCGCAAATAGGTAGTCCCTCTTGTAGGTACAATGGTCAATGCCTACTCAATGTAGTTACTTCAGCTTTATCTTCTGCAACCTTACTATCAAATTGCATACATACAATCTGTAAACTGTAGGCTGTCAATGACCATCAGCTTATTCAATAACAAAACTAAGCTGTATGCATGTCATACATGTCCCAAACCTTCATAAACATGTGCTAGTACATGTAGTAGTTCAAACATAAGCATACGAGCACAGATCAGTGCATGTGTCAAATATCTTGTTCACAGATTGCAATCAACAAATAATTAGTGAAACCAAGTCTTTCTAGCTCCAAAACAACCCCAAATCATGTCATACATTCACCTTGAAGTGTTAGGTTCAATACATGAGCATTCAGGTAGTTATAGTCATCATGTCTTCAATGACCAATGGCATAGAAACATGAACTGTTTATAACCAACCAATACAATATGAATGCACTAATTTCCAACTTCAAAATTTTGCATTCAACTCCCTTCTTGATCCACAAGACATCTGCAAGCTATATGCCAAGTCATCCAGTACATAGTACTAACCAAAGTCATCTAATATTCTAGGACCATTAAGTGCTTGCTTCTCATTGATTCATGACAGTTTTCATCCTATTACAAGCTCTTAGATTAGAGTACTTTGATCACAAATTGTAGCTCCAATGCACAGGAGCAAGTACATATGTCTTTCAAGCAAATGCCTATGCTTCAGTGATGGCCAAAGTACATGTCATATGAATTCAATGCATCAACCAAGGTCAAGTATATGTTGCCTTGTCACTGTTAACAATAGGTCTTCACTATTTTCTAGATCTGTATATCACTGTTACAGCTCACACATGACCTCCCATCAATGCATTTGCTTCTTACAACATTTGAGCACCTCCCCAAGGGCATAACCAAGCATTCTATCACTTAGAATGCAACCAATGTGTTGATTTGTGGGCAATGGAGCTTTAGCTTGCATCAGGCGCAATCATGCAGGTCTGTAACCTTATTTCCAATAGCACGTAATGAGGGTAATGATGACGACCAGGCACTCTAATGTGCTCAATGAAGTCTTACAAGTCTCCCCAACAAGCCATTGCCAACATTTCATCCAATGAAGACCACAAACTTACAATGCATACCTTCAAGAAAACAATGGTGGCTTGCTTGACCTTTGACAAAACTGTGTCTTCAACTTTTGTAGATCTTCTTCAGTTCCTCGTGCTCCTGAGAGTCCACCAGACTATGCTCTGATACCATATTTGAAGAGAGGGAGAGATAGACAGAGATGGAGCAGACTCAAGAGCCTTCATGCTCATGTTCTTTCATCTTCATTATTCCACACTTTTTCTAAAAAAACATGAAGTAAGAGTAAGTGTTACTCTAGGTCTAATTGACCAATTCCTGACTAAGGTTAGATTAACCCTACACCGACTTATTCAATGACACACATGAACAGCTGTATCTAGCTGGAGTCGGTCTATCACACACATGAACAGCTGTATCTAGCTAGAGTCGGTCTATCACACATGACATAAAGAAGGACATGGAAATACGAGGAGATTGATTTCTAACACTTATGCATACTAGAGGATTTTGGTAGTTGTACTAGAGGCAACATGATGGTTGGTGGCTTCATGTATACTAGGATGGAGCTAAGGATCCTCACTTAATGAGGAAAATGAGCTTGTTCATAAAACCATGTCCTTGAGGTCATCATCATATCCTTGTCTGTGAAGGTATACCTCAAGATTTCCTTAGGAGTTCATAGGGTATCAAGTTGAGTTCTATTTCAAAATCTACTTTTTTAGGTAGTAGCTAGACTTAGTTGTGCCTTCTAATCATCCACATACTCAACATGTATCTTAGCAATAGTACTAATAGCCTCATGGTACAATTCTTACTGCAATTGGATGACATGATTGCATACAAATATCTCATCCTTCTAGTAGCTCTCTTTGAAAAGGGCATTAGCGAGGTCCAAAACCATGTGATCATGTAGCATGGGCTTGCTCTAGCACGACCTCTATTCTAGTTCACAACTTCTTTGAGAATAGACTTATAGGTAGTTTGTAGACTGATGGAGTGCCAAGTTAAGCTGGGATTTGCCTTACTAGCTTTCTATTATCTCTTTTGGAGGGAAATTATCTTTTCTTATTGTCACTCCACCTATGCCTTGAGTACAACTAAGTGAATTCTAGTGTCATGCTTCTCTTGTTGCTTCATGTCTAAACTATGTAGGCAAGCCTTGACCTCTTTCATCTCCTTGCTCCTTCCTTTTATTTCCCTATTTCTCTCCTCTAATTTCCTACTCTTTTTTTCTAATTCTTTATTCTTTCTCTCCAATGAGCCTTCAAAGGTCTTGTTATTGTTGTGTGATCTGTTTCAAATACTCTTGGTAAGCCTCCATAACTTTATCTAGTCTATTTTGCAACTCTTGCTTATCCCTAACGACCTTAGCTTTCTCCTTCTTATGCTCTTCACACAATTGTTCAAAGGCATGTAGGCCACCTAGTATACTTGATAGTAAGTTGTGCTCTTGTGAGCATGTGGTAGACTCTACACTTTTTTGGGGGGGGTTTCATTCATAAATATGTATATATATCGCATGGGTCCAAAAAAAGGGATTTTTAAATACCATTTTTACACATTCTTTATATATAGAAGGGTATCATACATGTCATGAATTGTGTGGTGGGGGGGACTTGTTTGAGCTACTACATCGAACACACACAATACACACAAGAGAAATCTCACTCAAGAACACACAATGAGAAATGGAATCCAAAATATTTTCTTGATGTTTTTTCTTCCTTCTTCCTCACACAAGGCAATGTACACAAACTGTATATAAGATTAAACATAAAGAAAAGTGACCCTATAAAGTTAAACAGTGCATAAATGATGATACTAATCAATTGGAGCTATAACTATACCAACTATAGGTAGGTGTAACTAACCAAATGTAATAAGTGATAAGTGAGTGGCCATGTGAGGATCATAATGATAATTGATGTGCTAAGTGTAGATGTGTGGAACCATCTAACCAAGCTGTCCATAATCAATTGTTTGCACGTGTTGAGCTTGCCATCTCAATACTCTCCATCAAGCTCAACCACATCTCTACGACTCCAAGTAAGCTTCAAAATCATTGAAGCTTCTCTATACCCAATGCCTTTAGGAAAATGTCACCTACTTGATCCTATGTGTTGATATATACCAAGTTGATCTCACCTACAAGTATATTCTCTCTCACAAAATAGTGATGCACCTTAAAGTTTTTTGTCCTAACATGAAACATTGGGCTCCTAGTCAATTGTATACTGCTCATGTTGTCACAGTCAATGAATTGGACTGTCTCCTTGCACATTCAAATCACCCAATAAATTTTGTAGCCATACCATCTCACATGTTACCATAGCAATTTATCTATATTCAACATCTATACTTGATAAAGCAACCATTGGTTGCTTTTGGTTGCTCCAATTAACTATTGGACTACAAAGGGAAAACATGAATCTACTGTGATAGATATTGTATTAGACTTCCCATTAGCCCAATCTTCATTTTTGTACCCAAACACATGTACATCCTTACTTGCCTCATAAAAAAAGTCCATAATGCAAGGCGAACTTCACATATCTCAATATGTATCTAATTGCATCCAAATGAGGCTTCCTCGGTACATGCATAAATTAAGTCACAAGTACAAAAGCATTGCTCAAGTTTTGCCTTGTGATGGTAATATATAGATCAAAATCGCTACTATTTGCCTAGAAATATTATGGTAATGCTGTGCTCTAGGTGCTTATTTCAGCTATAGAGAGCCTTCTTTAACATGCCCATATATGTGGGATGCTCTAAATCCTCATAAACTATTGGCTATTCCATATACACCTCTTTTTGCAAATCATCATGTGAGAAGGCATTCTTCACATCCATTTTCTATAAGCTCCAACCTTTGGCTTTTGTAAAAGCAATCACACATCTAAAAATTGCCATCCTAGCCCCACAGGATTGAATGTCTCTTCATAATCTATGCCATATGTCTATACATAGCCTCTGACCTTATATCTACTAATGAAACCATCTACATTATACTTTATTTTAAAGACCCGCTTACAACTAATAGATTTCTTGCCTTTGGCCAATGGTACTAGATGCCAAGTCCTATTGGCCCTTTAATGCATCCATCTCCTTATCCATTGATGCATCATAATGAGCATGACCAATAGCCTTCGCAAACCAAGTGGACTCAATATCCTTGGTTACATTTACCATATAACCATAATGTTGAGTCGCATGACCCTCAAAACCAAATCTTCTAATAAGGTATCTCACCTATAATACTCGTTGTCGAGAACTAAAATGGCCTAGCATTGGCTGTAATGGCTCTACCCATGCTTCTACTCCTTCAAATATTCACTAAAATCCTAAATGCCTTACTACAATGCACAACCATTTGGTTCTTCATTGAAAATATGTAAAATTTCAACATTCATTTCATGTCCATGCCTTGTATATATTGACTTTTATATTTCATATGTCATTTTATATAGAACCTACCCTTATCTAACCACTTTAACATAAAATTGAGCATAGATTGAGTATAAACCCCATGACCTATTGGTCACTACATATTTGCCAATGTTTTCTTATTTTTATCTATTTTTCTAGGCTCAAAAATCTACTTTTTCATTATTTTTCTCAATTATTATTGTCATAATTATTGATAATTTTGTAATTTCTGATCATAAACTAGAGAGGCATAGCCATGGTAACTAGAATACGTTATTTTGTTCCATATATACCATTACTTCCATCAATTTTATCAATTATCATATTTTTTAATTTTATGGGTTTTGCGTGCCTTGAATAATTAATTTCCAGATTATAATAACCAAAAAGTCTAAAATTTTTAGAATTGCAACACTTGAACACAATACATATTACTTCCACATCGAATTTCAACCCATATGCACCTCAATTACATGATGTAAAAAAAAAAGAATCAAGATTCCTTTGAAATCGAGACTTATCATGAAATATGCTATAAAATCATTTAAATTTTTATGATTTTGAAGTCACTTAGGTAGATCACTGATGCTTCACATAGCAGCTAATAGAGCCACCTTCATTCTCCTTTGCTCCATTTCTTGCATTGTACCATGTTTCGGCACCCATCCCTCTCATCCTTTCAACCCATGTGAATAACAATTATAGCGAGAGAAAGACTAAAAATTGAAATTTTGATAGAATGCATAATTCTTAGTTATTTTTGAGGTGAATTTTGAAGCAAAAAAATTCAACATCTCATGGTCAAGTCTAGTCCTTGCATCTTTGTCAGTTGCAAAATCCCATTTTTTTTGAGAAATGAGGGGGTGCATTGAAACATGTGTCCCCCCAGTCTCCCTCTCCCTCCCCCAAAATCATGAGTTTTTAGTCTGTTTAAGCTTCTTAAGCTTAATTACTCAAATAACTGCTTTATGTCCTTTGCATTGCATTGTCCCCGACACAATGGTTTGGCTAAAATTTGAGGTGCAAACAAACACGGATTCAAGCTTTGAAAACATGGTCGTGTTCCTAGTGTCGTTTTCTATTGACTTGGCCTCTTGGATGCTATTTTCGGATTTTGGATCAAGGAGATGCTTTGTAATAAAAATGTTGCACCTTTTTAAATGGATCGTCTAATGAATTCTAAATTACGAATGAAGGCTTCTAATGTGTTAGAGCCACTTGCTTTCTCTTAGAAAATTTCAATTCCTCTTCATTTTTTTCGCAAATACTTCGTATTTTACTTTAATTTTGGTACCTAGATGCACCTATCATTGGCAACCATGGGATAGGGGACTTAGGTTGTCGAATCCACTGATTGATTTGCACACAAATAAAACATAACAAGCATCAACTCATCATTGGCAACCACAGGATAGGGGACTTAGGCCATCGAACCCACGGATTGACCTGCACAAAAATAAAACATCACAAGCATCAAGCTACATCAAGTAAAATATACAACATAACACAAAACATAGCTCTCACATTACCCTTGACAAAGATCAAGGCATGAATTTCACAAGGGATAGGCCAAGCATAGTCTAACAAAGAGATCAAGAGTGAGTTGCTAACCAACTGCTCCAATACAGATCAACCAAAAGATTTCTCAAAGAGGTCATCCTAAGTGGTGGTTTGACCTGCCTGACACCTAGGACAACTGTACTAGGAACTTCTACTCAGTGAGGACTCTTATAGCCTAGTCCTCTTGAATTCATATATTTGTCCATTTTTCTCATTTTCTATTCTTTATTATTTGGTACTTGGATGTATAAAAATGAGGGAGCTAAGCATATTGTGACCCAAGGAGAACATGGCATTGACCTTAGATCTAGTCTCTGTATCCAAGGACCTACCAAGCTCTTGTGAGGTGACACTAAATCCTTCTTTTCCCCTCACTTTTATTTTTTCCCAAACCTTCCTTATTTTCTTTTGGCTAGATACCACCCCTAGGAAGACAAGGCATTGCCCTTGAGTTTGTTGATTCATCCCTAGGAACCTACCAAGTCTTTGCAAGGTGATGAATATCTGTTCTTCTAATTCTTCTCTTTATGTTCTTATTTCAAGGGTTAGAACTCCTTTTTACATATCTTCATATTGTATATATTTCAAACACATTTATTATTTGCTTCTTTTATTTGCCAGACTTCCCTAGTTGTCTCACAACTAATATGAAATCCTAAAACCAGCTTCCTAGTAGGCTAGGAGGATAGGGTCACTAGGGCTACCACACTAAGACAAATCTTTGTATGCTTGACAATGTCTCCACAGGAGGAAGACAATTGCTCAAACCTCCCTAGACATACCTCACCTAATCCTACAACTTCATGCCTTAACTGTCAATTCCCAACAAGGAAAGAAACATCCCCAAATACACATACACATTTTGCTTAAGGAAAAAGAAGTTGGAAAGAGGAAACATCACTTGGACTGGCCACAAGAAGCTTGCACATAGCAATTGGATCCCTCCGGGTGTTTCTTCATACCTGTCTAGTGCTGCACTAAAACAAAAAACCATCAAATGCACCTGCACCAAAACCAGACACATGGCCCTCTTAGCCTAACAAAGTAAATCATTTCATTGCAAAAGAGGTGGCCCTCTTGGCCTTTAAAAAAAGTGTTAGCCATGGATTTACAGTTTTTGCATTATGTTTACCTTTGCATGGTTAGTACCTTAGCCATAATAATAGTGGAGTAGTAGGAGGACTTAGCACACTGGATGAAGAATAGTTTTCGAACTATAGAGATACTTATGGAGATGAAGGTACCTTTGGTATTGCAATAGTATCCCAATCTCCTGCAACATCCATGGTATCTCCTACAAATCATCCAACTCTTGCAAGTATACCAAGTGTGTCAAATGATGGGGAGACAATATTGTCACCAAGAAATAAGGATACCCCTCCTAAGCAGGCAATTGAAAGATTGGAACATATAGTACTTGGAAAAAAAATCTTGCTATGAAATACACTTCCACCATAAAAGTCTTTGAAGTTCAACCCTTTACCCCCACTTAAGAAGCCTAAGCAGTAGTACACAATGAATCCTAATCAGTTAATGAATCCCAAGATAAGAACTTCAAAAATTTTTGGCAAGAAGGGAGAAAACCCAGATTGCCATGTGGCTCAATTTGAGACATGCTGGATCACAAGTGGCTTTAATACCATTTATGAAGATCAAGTTAAGATGTAGCAATTTGTAGAAACTTTTAAAGGAAAGGCCTTGGACTAGTATAGTACATATGATGCTACTCATTTTAAAGGAAAGGCCATGGAATAGTGTAGTACATATGATGCTTCTCATTTTACTACATATAATGCCCTTAAAGATGCTTTTCTTAGCAAATTCAGGAAGCATAAAATTGTTACAGATGTCTTGAAGAGGTTGAAACAGATAAAGCAAAGATCAATGCTTGTGCATAAGTATGCTCAAAAGTTTAAAAATTTGTTAAACAAATTGGATGTTACTAACATGCCATCTTTGGATTTGCAAAGTTTCTACTTTGTAAAAGGGTTGGATAAAACTATTGAAAGTGCAATAGCCAATGTGGAATTGCAAGCAAATGCTACAATTGATGTGTTGGCAAAAGTTGCTCAAAGAGTTGAGAGGAGGCTTGGCAAAAGCAAGTCTAAGAAGAAGGCAACAAGGGATACATCTAATTCTAATTTGGAATATTCAAATTTGAAGATAGCAGTAGTGATGGGGACACCTCATTAGGTTCAGATTCAGATACGGAGTCAAGTGACTCAAAGGATGAGAGAAAAAAGAGGTGCCAAAGATGCCAAAAGATAGAGTCTAAAAATAGCAAAGGAGCTTCTAAGGATAATAATTAGGGGAAAGAAATGGAAGAAAATATAGCATTAGGAAATAAAATTAATGAATAGTTGTTGGACATTGGAGTTATTAATACTCCTAGAAATGTGAAGTCATGCAACATATGTCAGAAAAAGGTAAGCCATGAGGCTAAGGAGAGTTGGTACAATCCAATGGTGCATAATTTAAGACCGCAACTAGTACCACCAGTGGCATCGGTAAGTCAAATTGCACATGAGATGGCATAACAACATGGATTTAGAGGCTTTGGAAGGAAGGGTCAACCACCTACTAAGCAATGCAACAATGACCAACCAAGGTAGTGGAATAATGCCCAATAGAGACAATGAGGGCCTTGCTACTACTATGATAGACAGGGACATATGTCAGGACCTAACAATCAGATTTGGATATGCCACAGGACTAAAAGAGGAATGTAGATTGGAGAGTAGAAAGAAATGCAATCAGTAAGACTACCTTGTGGACAACAACCACTGGCACCCGCAATAGTGGTCCTAGTCAAGATACTTGCTGTAGTCACAGAGAGGGCAAGATAGTAGGTCATTAGATGGAGGAGAAAATCAAATAAGTTTTCTAGAAACATGTGCCAAGTAAGGGTGTTTTAAATGTAAGCCAACATGACTTAGAGATTCAGGTAGGATATGATTGTTCAAACTATATAATCGTGGAAAATTGTTCAGAAGAGACAGCAATTTTAGCCATAACTAGGGCTAAAGGCAAGCAAAAGATAAACTGGGATGATCAAGAGTAGCCTCAGAAAGTAGCCTCTAAGGAAATTCAGAAGTTGTAGGAGAAGAAGGAGTTGAAACAACTCAATTCCATAGGTTTTTTGTATGAAGTGCAGGAGAGTCAACTGCAATATGCAGCAGATCAGCAAGAATTGCCACCTACAGGGTTACAATGTAGTGGCCAGTAATAAAGTGTGAATCTATATGAGCAATCTCAAGGTTCTTATGAGTTATTTGCTACATTAGCTAAATCTTCATTATATTCAACTTTGGAACAGATCCTTAATTTGATCCTAGGATTTAAGGAAAAGCTTTTAGCAAAGAATGGTGAATCAAGAAAAAGTGCTAAAACGCTATGCGGTTGATAGTAGGAGGATTTCAAAATGTCAAGTTGTTATCCTCACACAGTCAGAAGTGGTGGATTACAAAGTGCCAACCATTCAAGTGGAATACTTGGGCAGTAAATTGGATGATGTATTATTAGATGGAGGGTTGAGAGTAAGCTTGAAGAGCTCTATTCAGCACATAAAATACAAGGACTCGTATCGACACTATTTTAAGTTAAGATGGTTGACTACTAGCAAAGGATTCAACCTTTAAGAATCCTGAAGAATCAACTCATTTGGGTTGCAGGGCTGAAGTTTAAGGTAAGCTTTGTTGTTCTCTGCATGGAAGGTTTAGGAGATTCATATCACATGTTGTTGGGAAGACCTTAGTTTAGATTATCCAAGTTGAAGTAGGATTGGGGTGCTGACATGGTAATTATTCCCCATGGTGGCAAGAAAGTAAAGTTATCTATAGTTACTAGGGTGGTGTTGAAACCAAAGTACCATCCACTAGTTACTTAGATAGTAAATGTTACACCCGACATTGAAGATTATGAAGAGGAACTCCTTTTATAGGCTAATATTACCATTGTATGGGTATTGAAATTTTTTAATTTAAATATAAGGTAGTTACAACAATACCACTGCAGGAAGATACTTTACCATTGCAGGCAACAGGCTTACTGCATTGCAAGCAAAAAGAGACTTGATATAGGAAAATAGTGAGCTGATATAGTAGGATACTAAATTGGTTGCAGAAAGCAATGATAGTCTTGAGTGGAGCAAGGGAATTGATAAGGAAACTCTTCAAGAGGAAGCCCTTGAAAGAGCTAGTCAGCAAGCCATTATTGATGTTGAGTTGAAATATGAACATACTATGAGCAAGCCAGCAAGAGTGCTTGAAGATGATGTTCAAGAAGTGTATTTGGATGTTGTATCAAATTCTAAACTGATAAAGGTGAGCATTTTTGTTGAGGAAGACTTCAAGCAGTAGTTGCTTCAGCTATGTAAAGAATTCCAATGTATTTTTGCATGGGAGTATATTGGTATGAAGGGATTTGATCCAAGGGTATGCTAGCATAGGATCAATTTGATGGTAGATGCTAAATCTATAATACAAAAATTTACTGCATGAATCCAAACTATGCTAAATAGGTGAAAGAGGAGATTGACAAACTTCTTAGAGTTGGCTTCATTAAGCCTGTGAATGAAGTAACTTGGTTGTCACCTAATATAATAGTATCCAAAAAGAATGGAAAAATATGGGTTTGTGTGGATTATATAAAATTGAATGTAGCAACTATCACTGATCCATTCCCTCTTCCATTCATGGATTCTTTGTTGAATTATGTAGTAGGTCATGAGATTTATAGCTTTCTAGATGGTTCTCAGGATACAATCAAGCTTGAATGCATCCGAATGACATGGAAAAAATTACTTTTATAATTGAATGGGGAGCATTTGTGAGTACTGTTTATAAATTTTGGATTAAAGAACACACCACTAGAGTTTTAGGGTGCAATACACAAAACATTTGATCCATATCTTACTACCTTTATGACAGTTTTCATAGATGATTTTTGTGTGTTTGGCAAGAAAGCAGACCACATGTAGCATCTTAGGCTGTATTTTGAAATATGCTATCAATTTGGGATGTCTTTTAACGCATTTAAATATGTTTTTGTTGCTAAAAGAGGGGTTTTTTAAGGCCATATTATCTCACCGGAAGGTATGGCTATTGACCCAAGGAAAATTTAGGTAGTTTAGAAGGCTGTTGTGCTTGCAACAGTTCAAGAAGTGATGTGCTTTATGGGGAAACTGAAATGGCATAGTAGGTATCTTTGGTATTTAGCTCATATATGTGCTCCGCTCACTTTGCTTACTAAGAAGGGATTTCAATTTGTATGGAGGCATGATCAAGATATAAAGCTTTTGGTGTATTAAAGAAGATGCTTATAATGGCACCAATTTTATAACCTCTGTAGTGGGACATTCCATTTCATGTATTTGTTGATGCATTTGATATTGTGATGGGTGTAGTCTTGATGCTGCAGGAAAGGGTTGCATGATGGTTTAGACTTGTTTACTATGTAAGTAGAAGGCTTACTGGAGTTGAGAAGAATTACATAGCGACTGAGAGAGAAGCCCTTAGAATGACATTTTCATTATAGAAGTTTAGACATTATTGATCGAGGAATCAAGTAAATTTTCATGTGGATCATCAAGCTTTACTATACCTCATTAATAAACCATGGCTTATAGAAAGATTGGCAAGGTGGATGCTTCTTTTGCAAGAGTTTGAGTATAAAGTAGTGCATACATGTGGGAAAGATCATGCAATAAAGTAGGATTGAATCAATAGACCCTACACAAGGGGTAAATGATTAGTTTCTTGATGGAGAGCTATTCTGTATTCATGTACATCAATTCAATTCTTTCTATGACCAAATATTGAATTATGTGCTTGATGGAGTAATTCATGTAGAATTGTCAAGAGATCGATGTAGAAGGTTAGCATTGCAAAGCCAACACTTTCAAGTTATTATGGGAGTGTATTTACCGTATTTGCCGCAGCATAGAGGAGCGTGAAAATGGAAAAAAGTGAAAAAGGGAAATAGAAAAAAAGGCGCAGGATAAAAGAAGGAAAAGGCGCCCTGGAAATTTAAATGCTCGGGCACGACCCCCGAAAAGTCTCACTGTCGCCCTGAGATAGCAAAAGAGTAAAAGGCACACTATTAAAATGTGGAAGCGCTCCCGAATCCTTGTAAAAGAGCTCCAGGTTCGCTCCTGTGCAAAGTGTACGCATTAGTTGGGAATAGGATAAATTAGAATGGTGGAAAATGGGAAAAAGGGCCTAGGCTACGGCTGGCCATGTAAAAAAGGAAAAAGGGGATGACCGCCCAAAAAGGATTTAGGGCTTTGTATATAAAGTTGAAAAGTGAATGAGAAGCTCATTCTTTTGGTGTGTGGCAAAAAGAGTCTTCTTCTTCCTCTCTTCTTCTCTCCTTCTTGCTTGTGTGTGCTCTTGAGAGAGGGAGTGTGAGAGTGTGAGGGAGTGAGTGTGTGTGGGAGTGAGGGATCAAGAGGGTGAAGCTCTTCACCATCTCCTCTTCTCTTCTCTTCTTCTCTTCTCTTCTCTTCTCTTGCGCACACGGCTATGGAGGATGGAGCTTGGAGATGGAGGAGGATTGAGGATGCTTGAGCTAGCATCAAGAATCATGGAGCTACTGGAGTGCAAGAGAGAGGAGGGTACTCGATCAAGCATCAAGGTAAGCTCACTACACTCGTAGGAGTGACGGCGCATCGGCTAGGTGAGAGATAGCCATTAGAGCTCGCTTGGAATGCTTGAAGCAATAAGCGGTCCGTGGGTCTTGGCAGTTGAGCGAAAGCTCCCACATTTTGGTTCCGTTGCTGGGACCAACGGATTCAAGCTCGAGCACTTACGCGCCTCATATCGAGCATCGAAGTAGGGGATTCATCCCCAAAACGGAGCTTGAGATAGGTAGGAGGTTGGGTGTTTTTGATCTTCAAAACAAGTAAGTATTTTGGGACATTTTGGTTGCTTGATGATTGGAAAATATGGAGAAATTAGTTCATTTTTTTGCTTTCGATTCTTGTTGCGTTTAGAGTAGGCTAACATTAGGAAATCGCACCTGAAAGGTATAGGGTTTGCTGTTGTAAAATAGAGAGAAAATTGGGGAAAACAGGTGGAAAATGGAGGAAATGCTCATTTGAATGTGTAGGAATAGTAAGGAGAGTGATCGATAACATCCAAGAAATGTCCAGTAGGGATATAAGTTCTTGGAGGGCAAGGAAATCTTCATTTGCAACTAGCAGAGAGAGAGAGAGAGAGAGAGAGAGAGAGAGAGAGAGAGAGAGAGAGAGAGAGAGAGAGAGAGAGAGAGAGAGAGAGAGAGAGAGAGAGAGAGAGAGAGAGAGAGAGAGAGAGAGAGAGAGAGCTTGGGTGACCCGTTCGATCGATCAGTGTGAGGAGTTACGTTGCTATCGGCGATCCCCAGGTATATAGATCTCTCCCCCATCACTCCAGCATCATTCCTGTTGAATCTTGTAGCCTATAATAATCAATATCTGAAGATTTTGGACAATTTCATGCTCGAAAGTGCGTTCGGATCGGTGGAATCGGACACCTGATCCAGTGTCCGATTTTCAGAATCGGACGTCCGATTCTGAGAATCGGACGTTCGGACAACCATCCGATCGGACCAACTCGTCCGATTTTGGAAATCGGACCACTCGGACCACTTGAACCACTCGGACACTCAGACCAACCCCGTTCGATCGGACGCTTCGTCCGATCGAGGAAATCAGACCCACCCTTGTCTGATTTGTAGAATCGGACCCACGGATTAGGAGACGTCAGCAATCAGACCACCCACCTGGTCTGATCAGACCACTTGTCTGATTTTTGAAAATCGGTCACTTGACCCCTGTCCGATTCTGAGAATTGGACAGCTCAAACTCGGACCCACCTGGTCCGATCAGAGAATCGGACCATTGGTAAATCCGACGTCCGATTCTCAGAATGGGACACACCCTTAGGAAGAAAAAAGAAAATTTACCCCCATGATCGACTAGAAGTGCAACCCGCTCCAGGATAACATAGCGAGCGCCTTGTAGGTAGTTCCCGACGTAGGAGTCACCACCAAGGGACAGGGGGATGGTGCTGGAGCACTCCCCAACGACCAGATGCATTGAGAACGGAAATCCAATCATAGGACCTGTGATCGACCCCCTAGTGAACATCAAGAAGCAGGGCAGACCCTAGAATCCGCTAGAATGGCCAGGACTTGAGCAATGAAGCTTATTAGGCCCAAGATGAGACAAGAGGGCGTAAGGATATAGAGATTGTTTGCCGCACTCACATTGAATTCCGCACTTGAAGTACACATAAGAAAGCTGAAAGCCTGATTGATCACAAGTGCACGAGAAATGACACACACTGGGTGAACATAAATTGAAGACTGTATTCAATGAGTCAAGGAACTCACCTAGATAAAACCACTCAAGGAACCCACCAGCAGGAGAGAACCAAGACATAGACAAACCATTAAAGCACAGAATAGGACCAAGCAAGGAGCGCCAACGACGAGGATCTGTCAAGTCTATTCAACCTGATCGAAAGCATAGAGGAGTGCGAGAACTCGACCATGACGGAAGAGAGCTCCGACCATCGGTCTAATGAGGAGCTCTATTTGAACGTATTCCCAGATTCTATTCAGCCAGTTGGTGAGCAGTTACGACGTGCATGCCTGGTACGAGCACCAAGGCAGGACATCAGACGCAATCATTGTAGATCTAGAAGAGAAGAGAAGGCTAGCCTACAAGGCATTGCAGGGCATTGCCGAGTACAATAGGGATCAGCAACAAGCTAGGAGCCAAAGGCAAAGCATGGAGATGCATGAGGTGCAGCGAGTGCTGAACTTGGCTAGCCAAAACTAAACGGACCATGAGAGAGCACTAGAGGGAGACTTGACGTTGAGGGAGCTTCTCATGAAACGATTGCTCGATAATACAGCAGTAGAGCAGAGTGCCATCGCACTAGCGACGTCGCTGCTCGCAAGATCAGGGGCGAACCAAGGCTCAAAGAGCCAGGCCAAAATACCGATTGTTGCCAAGCAACTCGATAAGTACCAACCTCATGACAACCCATACAGCTTTGTTGAGCAGTTTGAGCAAGTCTGCGAAGCCAACGGCCTCAATGACCAAACTCAATGCTCACAAGCATTCGGGCTTTGCCTAGGCGACAAGGGTAGGATGTGGTATACGAGCCTAGATGCTGTAGAGCGAGCCAACTTCAATGACCTCAAGGATCTCTTCTTCAAGAGATTCACCGAGCCCGGATACTCTGATAACCTGCTAGTACGCTTGATGAACATCAAGCAGAAAGAGAAGGAGGACATCCGCGACTACGTGACCCATGTGAGGAGTCTCTTTAAGAGAATTCCTTTGGGCGAGCGACTGACTAAAAGAGCAGTTTCGACTGTATTCATCAGCAGAATTCGAGACGAGGAGTTATATAAGGCTTTGGCAGGCAATTCAAGCTTGCAGCGGGACACAGTAGCTAGAGTGTTTGAGGAAGCCATTAGAGTTGATGATCAGCTGAAGGAGTGGAGCTCCAGGAGCTCAAATCTAGAGGAGACCAACTCACAAAAGCTCAGAGAGAACGTCATCCTCTAGTGAGCGGTCAAACCCATCATCCCATGATAAGGGGAAGGCCACCAAGACAGACTAAGGCTTGGCTGAGGTCAAGATAGAATTAGCCAAGTTGCAAGTCATGTTGAGACGACCAATGCGCCCGCACGTCCAATGAGTGTATGTGGCGGAAACCACTTTACCAAGAAGACTTCCATACTCGCAACCCTACGGCCAGCCTTACCTAGCAAACAGGCCGTAGCCATTCTTCGGAAGGGGAGCCCCATTGGCTCTGCCTGCGCCTAATGATATGAAACTAGCCATCCCTAGAATGGACATAAACCCTACCGGCATTCCTAGACTGCCTGGTCCTTACGTGACCCACCCACCGAGCGATGCTCCAGTCCACTACGTGGAAGAGCTGAATGATGAAGAGACCTACATATACCCTTACATCTCGCATGACGATGAGGGCAACATGGTCCTCATGGATTATCGACCCGTGCCGGTGATGGTGTTAGGACGAGGATGAGGTAGAGGCCTAGGAGGGCAGCCGGCAGGATCCAGTCACTTGTTGGACTTGTGGCCACCCCGGTCATGTCTCATCACGCTGCCCTGAAAGAGAGCAGTAAAACAGAGACAAGGCTGACCAAAGGTGCGCAGAGTGCGGAATCACCCATCTTTTCGTAGATTTCCCAAAGCGAAAGCCACCCTCTAGCTCAGCTAACTTGCCATCTGTCCCATTGGGGCTATTTGGTGTTGAAAACCTTGATGGGGAGGCCACACCTATTCCATTGCGGGTCATGACCCGAGCTCAAACGAAGCAGGCTGGCATCTCTTTGCCAAGACCTAGCAATCTTGACGCAACGTCGATAGGGAAGAAAAGCCGTAAGCGGAAGAAGAAGAGATTAGAAGCTAAAGTCGCACTAAAAACCGAGAGTGCTATGACTCTACCTGCAAGAAAGAAGGTTTCAGATACAGAAGCAGAGACTTCAGCCCCTAAGACGGCCAAAAAGGAAGGTGCTAAGGTAGGGGAATACCCACATCCGAAGCGATAGTTAGAGGCCATAAAAAAGGTAAAGGAATGGGTGAAGGAGGCTCAAGAGCACCTCAAAGACGCTAAGCCCATCGTAGAGGACGAGATCGATGACCTCTCCAGCATAAGCACGCTGATATCACCGCCTCAACCTAAGTTGGCAGAAGCAACCACGTGACAAGAAGTGTCGCTAAGACCAAGTCTTTGAGGAGGCTCAAGAGCACCTCAAAGACGCTGAGCCCATCATAGAGGACGAGATCGATGACCTCTCCAGCGTAAGCACGCCGATATCACCGCCTCAACCTAAGTTGGCAGAAGCAACCACGCCACAAGAAGTGCCGCTAAGACCAAGCCTTGACGCTACAGAGCCGCAAATCAGCCATGACCATTGGGCCAGACAATCTAGGTTGGGGAAAGGACGAGTATCTAATGATCTCCTGACCATGCTAGTGACCACCCCTGTAACACTTAGCCTAGGAGATCTGCTTAAGCGACATCCTACCCTATGGCAAGATCTTAAGCAATGGATTGAAGGGTCACAAGAGCAGGTCACGGCAAACCCTCAAGACCATGATGCAGAAACGCAATTATTGAGTTTGACGTTGCACTCCGTGCCTAAATCCTTGCACATCAATGCCTTTTGGGAAGGCTCTGAGATGCACGTGGTCTTACTGGTCCTAGCCCTAGGTGACACAACAAGAAAGGGAATCGTAGACACGGGAGCTAGGGTTAGTGTGCTTAGCCACGTAGTGCTCCAAACTTGGGGAAACCCGCTTGTCGAAACCGCTAGGTTTAATGTCACATTAGCAAACGGTATAAGAGTGAAGCCATTCAGGGTACTGAAGAATTAGCCAATGAAGATCGCAGGTGTCCAGTTCTCTGTTGACTTTATAGTCATGAAGGGAGTGGACTACGATATCCTATTAGGCCGACCTTGAATGCGCAATGCTAGAGTCATCAAAGATTGGGGTAACGGCTTGATCTTCCTTGGCAATAGAACCGACGCCGTAAGAATAGAGATGGACACTTGGAAGACCTCACCAGTCGACCTAGATGCCATCTCTGCTATGCTCAAGGGGAAAACTCAGGTTAAGAAGCCCTATGGGCCCTTGACCAAGTATATCCCATGTCCAGAGGATGAGTGGGATTGGATGCACGTTCTCGCTACAATCGACCTACCATTCTCAGATCATGAGGTGTATGAGCAAGCCATCAAAATGATCGGCAAGTCTAACGAAGCACTCTCTACACTAGTTTGCATGATGGCAGGAAGCCTCCGTGGAAAGCCTAAGCCTGTCACCTTCCACGTACCATCCAACAAAAGGGAACTCCAGGGATACTGGAATACCTAACGGACCAGCTAGCTGGCAATCCAGCTGCAAATTTCAAACCACTCCAGGATCTCTTAGAGGAATCCAAGTGGCAATGGACCAGGATGCACGATTTAAACCTCATGTATAATTGGGCCCTAGTTCCTGACCAACGACACGAGGCATACCAAACCCTAGGAGACAATGAGCACTTGGATGACAAAGATTCTAGCGACGAATACGAAGACTGCCAATTCGTCAGTGATGAGAGAGAGGGTGAAGTAGATACCGTAGAATACGACGCTGAAGGACGAGAAATTGAGCAGATACGAGCATACGCTAAGCCGTAGAAAAGGCAGACCCTTAGAGTAGAGTGAGGAGTCATGCGCATGGAATGTGATTGCGCTTAGTTGGAATGCATAGGAGCCATAGACCTTGAGCAAGCAGGCCTAGCCCAGCCAAGAACGACATCAATACTTAGGACTGAATCACCATCTGAACTGCGGCCACCAGGGGAGACCACCTCTTCTAGCAAAGATGGAGGGTTTGACTCTGAATCGGAAGTTAGTTCGGATAGTGATCCAGAGATCCCTAGGCCGCCCATGACCAGATGTACCAAGGGGGACCTACCCGTTCACCTGAGGCACAGACAATTAAGGCAGGAAAAGGCAAGGCAGCCCAGGGGTACACGAACAGAAGAATAGAAAAAGCCGCAGGACCTCCCTAAATGCTTCACGAAATTCAGAAAAGGGGATAGGGTAGTAGTTCTGTTAGGTGCCAAACATCAAGGGCAAATGAGCGAACCAATCGCAACCAAAGTCAAGGAGGTAGACTTAGCCCAGGAAGGGGAAACACCCCGACTAGTGTTCATTGTCGACGACCTGATTGGTGAAGAAGAAACGAGTCTTGTCGCTCTCTTGCGACATTATATAGACATGTTTGCCTGGTCCTTAGAGGAGCTATAGGGTGTAGATCCGATTGTTGTGACTCACAACATACCCATGATGTCGGACGCAACGTCGGTCAAGCAGCGACCCTACCCTATGAATCCAAAACACGCTCATGCTGTCAAAGAGAAAATTGACAAGCTGATGAGAGCTGGATTCATTTACGAAATTGAGCACATGGACTGGGTATCACCCATATTCATTGTGATAAAGAAGAATGGAAAAATCCGAGTGTGCATCAATTACAAGAAGGTGAATGCTGCTACGAAGAGAGACAACTATCCATTGCCGTACACCAAGCACATGCTTGAGAGGGTGGCAGGCAAGGAAGCCTACAGTTTTTTAGACGGCTTCTCAGGGTACAACCAGGTGCAAGTGCATCTTGCGGACAGGCACAAGACTGCTTTTTCCACTAAGTGGGGCATCTTTGCATACATAGTCATGCCCTTCGGGTTGACCAATGCCCCTGCCACTTTTCAACGTCTCATGTGCACCATCTTTAAGGACATGCTTTGCAAGGAGTTAGAGGTCTTTGTTGATGACCTGTGTGTCCATTCGACCTGGATCGAGAACATTTAGACAAACTCCGCGCAGTCTTTGAACAGTGCCGCTTATATCGTCTCTCCTTGAACCCCTTGAAGTGCCAGTTTTGGGTAAAGCACGGATGCATATTAGGACACGTGGTGTCGAAGAATGGCATTGCCACTGACTTCTCGAAGGTCAGGGTTATTGTTGACCTTCCACCCCCAATTAATTACCAGGAAGTTCAATGCTTCTTAGGCCATACAGGATACTATCGGCGGTTTGTACTGAACTATGCGCTGATCGCCAGACCATTGTACAAGCTGCTGATTGTCTTCGAGTGGACCGAGGCATGCCAACGAGCGTATGAAGAATTGAAAAAGGCTCTAACAAAAACACCAATTCTACGAGCCCCAGATTGGACCATTACCTTCCACGTGCACATGATGCTTCTAAGTTTGCTGTGGGGGCAGTGTTGTGCCAACCTGGTGAGCACAACTTAGATTATCCAGTGAGCTTTGCTAGCAGACAACTCATTGAGACAGAGATGAACTACTTGACAATAGAAAGAGAGGGATTAGCCATGGTGTTCACTGTGAAGAAATTCCGACATTGTCTATTGGCCACACCCTTCATCTTTTTCGTGGACCATCAAGCCCTGCTCTATTTAGTAAACAAACCTTGTGCTACAGGGCGCATAGCTCGATGGCTCCTCCTGCTTCTAGAGTTTGACTTCTCTGTGGTAGTACGGAAGGGAATGCAACATTACATGGCTGATCACATGTCATGCATCCCCATGGGAGAAGCCGCTGGATAGGGCATCGTTGATGAGTTACCCGACGTGTCAAGATTGTGGGAGAGAAGGAAGGAGTCTCGCTTGAAGCTTTCTTGCTTGCACAATGGGGAAGACACACAAGGGTGGAGGCTGAAAACAGTTTTCCTCTTCTTAGTTGTGTAAGCCAAAAGAACTCTGGTACAAAGAAATAGAAGAACCCTCTATATGGGTCTCAAATCAAACTCAACTAACTAAGGTGGCATACTAACTGAGCCACGAACTAGAGTAGATAAGGATAGCTATCATGTAGCTATTATTCATGGGCGGTGTACCAACCGCGTCTGCAACTGACAAGTCGGTGACATAAATACACAACGGTCACCCTGGCGTATCACGAGTGGAGCTCGATATCTCAACACTCCCCCTCGAGCTCAATCCCAATTCCTGCACACCAAGCAGGTCTCTGAACTTGCGCAGCTTCTCTGCACCCAATGCCTTCGTGAATATGTCAGCTACCTGATCCTCTGTGCTGACATAAACTAGATCAATAAGACCTAGTAAAACCCTCTCTCGCACATAGTGATAATGCACCTCAATGTGCTTTGTTCTAGCATGATAGACTGGGTTATTTGCCAAGTGTATACTACTCATGTTGTCACAATAAATGACAACTGGCCCATCTGTAGACTGATGCATATCATAAAGTAGCTTATGCAACCAAGCTACCTCACATGCAGCCATTGCTGCACCCCTATACTCAGCCTCTGTGCTCGACAAGGCAACTGTAGGCTGTTTCTTGCTGCTCCAAGTGACTGCAGCACTCCCAAAAGAGAACACATATCCACTGGTAGATCGTCTATCAGAAATACTACCAGCCCAATCAGCATCAGTGTATCCATGCAACTGTATCTGAACCCCAGTCTCATAAAATAGTCCATACTGCAATGTGGACTTCACATACCTGAGTATGCGTCTAGCCGCATCCAAATGTGGTTTCCTTGGAGCCTGCATAAACTGACTTACCAATCCAACAACATAGCTCAAATCTGGCCTGGTAATAGTCATATAAATCAAACTTCCTACTATGCGTCTGTACATAGTAGGGTCTTCTAGAAGCTCACCTGCATCTGTGCTCAGCTTCACATTCTGCTCCAAAGGAACTGAAATAGGCTTACAGCCTGTCATCCCATATTTGGACAACATGTCCAATCCATACTGCCTCTGCAAGAGCTGTATCCCACTTGGTGATCTAATCACCTCAATGCCCAAGAAATAACGCAGCTCTCCCAAATCCTTCATCTCAAACTTCTGCTTCAATAGCATTTTCACATGAAGGATATCTTCATCACTGTCACCTGTCATAATCAAATCATCAACATAAATGACAAGTAGCATAATACCTTTCTCTGTTTTTCTCACATAAAGTGAGAAATCTGCCTTGGAAATCTGAAAGCCAATAGTGACAAGATACTGTCCTATCTTGTCAGACCATGCTCTAGGTGCTTGCTTCAAGCCATACAAGGCTTTCTTCAACCTGCAAACAAACTCAGGATGAACATCATGCACATAACCTGGTGGCTGCTCCATATAGACCTCTTCTTGCAAGTCACCATGCAAGAAGGCATTCTTTACATCCATCTGATGTAAAGACCATTCCTTTGATGCAGCCATAGCAATGACTGCTCTTACGGTTGCCATCCTTGCAACCGGACTGAATGTTTCTTCATAGTCAATGCCATATGTTTGTGCATACCCCTTGACTACTAATCTTGCCTTGTATCTGTTCACAGAACCATCTGCATTGTGCTTCACCTTATAAACCCACTTACAGCCAATTGCATTCTTACCTTTAGGCAAAGGCACCAATTCCCATGTAGCATTTGCTTCCAAGGCATCCATTTCTTCATCCATGGCTTTCTCCCATTTTTCTTTTCCCATGGCTTGCTCAAAAGAAGTGGGTTCTGGTTCCTGTATCACCTTGACCATATATGCATAGTGAATGGCTGTAAATCCATCATATTTCAGCCTATTCACAGGATACCTAACTCTGGTAGACCTGCGCAAAGTGGGTTCACTCCCAGGTGCTCTCAAAACATCCCTGGTCTTCCTCACTCCAGGTGTAACAATAGAAGGAATACCCAACTCATCATCAATGCTCTGTTCTGAGCCACTGGATTCACCATCCACATAAGAGTGACCTGCATTCACATCAAACATGGGCTGATCTACCTTCTCTTTTCCTTTTCGTGATACCTGCATACCACTATTTGCGCTGCCTTCAGAAGATTCTCCTGATCTCAATCTGCCTGTCCATGGCGAAGAATGTGAACCACTACTAGGGGACGCTCCAGGTCCACTAATATTTTGTGACTGCTGCTGTGAATTTTGTGCAGCATTACCATTTTGTGCATCTACATCATCAATCACATTTACTGGTTTATACCAGCTACTCATCTCATCAAAAACAACATCTCTGCTCACTGTAAACTTACGAGTAGAAGGGTTATAGCATCTATACCCTTTTTGCTGCAGAGAGTAACCAATAAAGATGCACTTCTCAGCTTTTGGATCCAACTTGGATCTCAACTCATCTGGCACATGTACATAGGCAATGCAACCAAAAATTTTCAAATGAGAAATATCTGGTTTCCTACCAGTATACCTCTCCTCTGGAGTCATTCCATGTATTGCTGCAGTGGGAGTCCTGTTCATTATGTAGACTGCTGTAGCAACTGCTTCAGCCCAATAAAAATCTGGCAGGTCTTTTTCATTGAGCATGGCACGAGACACCTCTCCAATATGTCTGTTTTTTCTTTCTGCAATTCCATTTTGCTGTGGGGTATGACTGCATGAATATTGCTGCTTTATGCCATGCTCCTGCAAGAACCTTGCAAACTCATTTGAGAGGTACTCTCCCCCTCCATCTGACCTTAGGCATTTTACTTGCAGGCCTGTTTCTTTTTCAACCATAGCTTTAAGAGTTTTAAAATGCCCAAAAACTTCACTTTTCTTTTTCATAAAATACACCCAAACTTTTCTGCTATAGTCATCAATAAAACTGACAAAATAATGACAGCCTCCAAGAGATGCAGCTTTAGTAGTCCACACATCAGAGTGGATTAATTCCAATGGCTTCTTACTCTCTTGAACATGTCTAGGAAATGGTTTCCTTGCCTGTTTTCCAAACTGACAGGCTTCACATACCTTATGCATTTCTGCAACCTTGAATTTAGGCAATCCTGCAACAATGTTTTGGGCCTGCATTGATTTAAGTCGCTGTACATTAACATGACCAATGCGTTTATGCCAGATATCAATATCTGCAACTACACCAGTCCCATGTGCAAACATTGCTGCACTCAATTCAGACATGTCTGCATCCAATGTAAACATTCTGCCCTTCTTCTTTCCTTTCGCTATCAAGCGACATTTATTTTTCATATCCTCAACAAAGCATCCATGAGGATTAAATCTGACCTGCAAGCCCTGCTCAACCATTTGACCAACAGAAACCAGATTCTTGGTGATATTCGGGACATGAAATACATCAGACAGGTATTTCTTTTTCCCATCCTGCATAGACAAGGGAATTTTTCCAATCTGCACGATAGGATGTGCAGTATCATCACCAGTCTCCACAAATCCTGGTTTTTCCATTTTCCTTGCATCCTCCATCCATTCTGCATGACTTGTCATGTGGTTTGATGCACCTGAGTCAACATACCATACATCGTTGCTTTCTTCTGCACTTGTCATAGAATTGTTCATGTGCTGCACCATAAACAAGTGCTCATTTCTATCATCACCCTGTCTACTAGAAGATACATAATTCCCTTGTTGCAGTTTTCCATTCATGATGTCATTCTGCTTTTTATAGCAGTCTTTAGCCATATGACCCATTTTACCACATTAGTAGCATTCAACATTACTATTTGCATTTTGGCCTCTTTGCCATCCACCACGACCTCTTTGGCTCCCCCTGCCTCTAGAGTTACCACGTCCTCCTCCATAGGACTGGTTTTCTTGAGTTTGCTGCATATTCTGATTTCTGCCACGGCCTCCAAATCGGCCTCCTCTACCTCTGCCTCTACCTCTTCCAGCATTTGAGTAGAAGACAGCTTCTTTTGAAGTTCCTCCTGAAGAAGATGCACCACCATTTCTCTGCTCCTCAGAAATTAGAAGAGCAATCAACTCCTCAAAATCAGGAAATCTTTCACGAACTGAAATGGATATCCGAAACTGTGCATAATCATTTCCTAGACCATTCAAGGTCACAGAAACTAAATCATCATCTTCCACTGGCGACCCAATGGAAGCAAGTGCATCTGCAATCTTCTTCACCTTCATGTGGTAGTCATTGATGCTCATATTTTCTCTTTGCACATTGTGCAACTCTTGCTTAAGCTGCATTTTCCTGGCTTGCGTATTTGTGCTATACATCTTTGACAGAGTATCCCATGCCTCCTTTGGCGTACTTGCATCCTGAATATGCACAATCATAGAGTCTGAAATGCTGATAGACAGCCAGTACATAACTTTCCTGGCTCTCTCATGCCATGCTTTGAATGCCTGCATTTGCTGTTGATTGGGAACATCAGGAAGAACTGGTTCTTCTTCATTTCCTGCAACAAATTCCCAATATCCTTTTCCCATAAGGAAATTCGTCATTCTAAACTTCCATGCCTGGAAGTTGTTCTTGTCAAGCTTTTCAGTGACAATCTGTGAAAGATAATCAGACGCCATTACAGAATACTGCAAAAAATTCTGTCACTGCAAAAACCACAGCTTCACCCTCACAAGGGAAAATCTGCAAAACTGGCGAAAGTGGTATTTGACCACACAGTCACTTCCTAGTGACGATTTTGCATCAACAGGCAACAGGGATGATTCTGTAACTCCCAATATCTCTGCACACAAGTATACAATGCAATTTTTACAGTAACTATTCACCGACCTGTAGAACAGTGGCTGCACAGCATAAAACTGAGCCTTTTCCTGAGTGCGTGCAGAAAACTTCCGCCTCCAAAACAGGCCCCGAAATGGCCTCAAATCAAAAAAATAGGGTCGTCGAGAGCTAAAGCTCTCGCCCGCAACATATACTGCCCTCTTGCTTCAGCGCGAAGGGCGTCTCAACCTGAGACAATGCACTCCTGCAATTTCCGGCTGTGCTACCTGCAGAGATCTGCTCCCAAAACAGAAAATGAAAGCAACACTGCTCCTCTTACCAGAACACCGCGAGCTTGGCTTGCTTTCTTGAGCTCCTTACCACGAACAAGGCTCTGATACCATGTCAAGATTGTGGGAGAGAAGGAAGGAGTCTCGCTTGAAGCTTTCTTGCTTGCACAATGGGGAAGACACACAAGGGTGGAGGCTGAAAACAGTTTTCCTCTTCTTAGTTGTGTAAGCCAAAAGAACTCTGGTACAAAGAAATAGAAGAACCCTCTATATGGGTCTCAAACCAAACTCAACTAACTAAGGTGGCATACTAACTGAGCCACGAACTAGAGTAGATAAGGATAGCTATCATGTAGCTATTATTCATGGGCGGTGTACCAACCGCGTCTGCAACTGACAAGTCGGTGACATAAATATACAACGGTCACCCTGGCGTATCACGAGTGGAGCTCGATATCTCAACACGACGCCCACCTATTCCACCTGTCCAGTGAGAGAGATTTATTTAAGGCTAATCCAATAGAAAAAGCCCGACTTAGGTGCTTGATCCTAAAAATCCAGCCCTACCAGCTGATTGCAGGCCAACTCTATAGGCTGGGGCAAGACGGATTTCTACGTAGATGCGTGTGTGAGCATGAGATGCACGATGTGCTCTCAAAGGCGCATAGCGGCATCGCGGGAGGACACTTTAGTAGAGACACGACAGCACGAAAGGTGCTGCAGTCTCAACTATGCTGGCCCACACTTTTTCGTGATGCCAAGCGATTCGTCAAGCATTGTGACGAGTGCCAACGAATAAAAGTCCCGATTCGTAAAGATCAAATGGAGTTGACCCCAATTATTGCTCACCAACCCTTCGAAAAATGGAAAATCGACTTCATAGGACCCATCAGTCCTACGGCACAGTACTCACAAGCCAAGTACATCGTGGTGGCCACGGATCACAAAATGGGCAGAGGCAAGAGCCACATGAAAAAATGATGCTAGGACGACTGCCAAATTCTTATGGGAGCAAGTGATCTCGCGCTTTGGCTGCCCCATCGAACTAGTTAGCGACCAAGGCACGCACTTCATCAACGAAGTGATAGCACATCTCCTGTCCACCTTTCTCATTATCCATCGCAAATCCTCACCATACTACCCTCAAGCGAATGGCCAGGTAGAATCAACTAATAAGATTCTTATCAATGTCCTGAATAAAGTAGTCTCATCCTCATGAAGCGACTGGGACAACAAGCTGATGGTAGCCTTGTGGGCCTACTGCACAGCTTATAAAATGGCTATCGGCCAAACCCCCTTTAGGCTGACCTATGGAACTGAGGCAATTCTACCATTAGAATTCTTCGTTCCTAGCCTGAGAATAGCACTTCAAGAATGATGGGAAGGGAAGGAGGCATGGACGTAACGCCTGATCGAGCTGGAACGCCTATCAAAAACTCGTCTTCTAGCCACCCATGCACTGATCTGTGAGAAAGCTCGACGCAAAAGCTAGTTCGACAAGCATGTCAAGCAGCGCGAATTCAAACAGGGTGACTTAATGCTCCTTTACTCAGTTAAGGGGCATAAGCAAAAAATGAAATTAAGAGATCTCGGACCCTTCAAGGTTCGTGCAATCAGCTGAACTGGAAATGTCGAGCTTGAGACACTAGATGGTGAGGGAATAGGCTTCTTCAATGGCAGTCGTGTCAAGAAGTACTACCCTCCCACGCATCCTTGGCATGAGCCACCATTGTTAGAACCGCTGGTCAAAGTACGAGTAGCTACAATCACCGAAATCAATGAAGAGGATAAGGAAGCCGTAGACCCCGCTTACCTTCATATCACAGTCATTGCCAAGCAAACATGCGCTTTCAACGCCTTGATCGACGAGGGAGCAGAATTCAATGTCTTAACCCACAGTCATTGGATCCAACTTGGCAAACCACTACTTCAACCCACAACTGCCAAATTAAACCCATATGGGGCCCACTCATATGCACTTCTCGGCAAGTGCAGGGTCGCCATTTCTATTGAGTTTGAGACTGTTCCAATGCTTTTTTATGTATTGCCAAGTGCTACAGATGCAGGCACGGAGTCATTGCTGGGGTGAACATTCAAAAAGCAGACTCACTGCAATGTTGATTATGAGTCGCAACGCATCCATCTAGCAATAGGCAATGTGTGCATTGTTACAGATTTCAGTAAAGGAGGCGCGACACCATCACCGTTCGCAAAGCCACCAGTAGAAACATCCATAGACAAGACTAAGGAGGGGGTAGTGCGCGGCCACCGCTCCCCGACTTCCATAAATCCCAACTCGCAGCAGCCAAAGCTAAGGCCCAACAGCCTCGCCTTCAATGGGTGCCTAAACAGCCGCAATAACTGCCTAGGAGTTGACGCTCCTATCCTCAGAAGACCCTGAACTCTAAACCTAGGAGGCCAAGATGCAATCACACGAAGCGCCGCGTGATCAAGCAAAGATAGGTCCCTAAAGCCCTCTTGCATGCGCAAGGCTACTACGAGGAAAATACCTGGCTGTGGATCCCTGAGGCCCCCACGGCCAAACGCACTATTCATACGCCACCCTCAAGCTTGATCAGCCCACATCCCATAACACCTCAAAACCGTAAGCCCAAGGGCTCTCTAGAACCCCAGCAATCCGACTCATCTACACTTTGGCCCAAGAGAGTCGCGCAATCAAAACAGCAGAGTATGACCCCACCTACATCGCGCCAACCTCGTATTGAGTATTATCCACTCTTCGTAACCGACCCATGGAAGAGCACATCAAGGGGCATCCCTACCTTGACTGCCTCTTAACAGAGGAAGAACTCCACATTGCAAGTCGGGTCGACTTTGGCGATCTCCTAACCGATGTTCTGACACACATCACGCACGTGGGTATCCGTCCATTTGAATTAGACCATGAAGCTCAGCTAGAGTACAACCCCAACTTCTATGCTTGGCTCCTGCGCAAATAGACCGATGCTCTTTATGCTGAATGCCCTTGTCCTCTCAACCTCCAATCCTGGGATGGATCCTTCTCGTCCCAAAGGGGGAGGGGGTAAGGTGGAATTTAAAAAGTAAACCAAGTATGAAATGTCAATAATATTTGAAATGCAATGGTAAAATGTAATGGTAGAAGTCTGAAAAGAAAAGTTAAGGCTATACTCAAAATATTTCAGATCAATAAAATCTGCTACGCTTTTCTTCTTTCAGCAAGTTACTTGTAAAAAAGCACTAATGGTGGAAATGGCTGAACTTGCAGGCATTGATGATGGCAAGCCAGGACAAGGCTGGCAAGCTCCCCTTCTCGGAGGAGGAGCAAGCGAAGTACGGCCTCACAGTGGAGACTAGAGCCTTTAACCAGTTGAAGTTCCGTCACATCTTCAACCTTGAAGATGTGGCCATCGAAGAGCTAGCAGTGCGCCAGATTATAGACCAGTGCCATCTGCAGAAATACCTAGACACAGTGGGCCAGAGGGTCGACTACACCCAGTGCGCCGACTTTTTGCGCACCTTTAACAGAAACAGAGGCACCATCATGGTGCGCGAGAATGAAGCCACCGATAGGTACAGATTGAGCTGACCTCGGAATTGGTGGAAAGGGCACTGGGACTGCCAAATAAAGTGGAAAGAAAGCCGAAGAGGGACGTCTACACCATGTTGGGAATGGACAAGGTGAAGGTCCATACCAACGATGGGATTAGCCTGGCAGACATCCCAAACCCAGATATCCAGCTACAAGCAAAAATGGTGCACACTTTATTCTCGAGCCAGAGGTACAACAGCATAATGAGCCGGATCAACATGCCTCTGCTCGATAGCATTGTGCCACAATCACTGGACGAGGTAAACCTGAATGGGTTTGTAAGGAGAACCATAGAGGCTTCGGCTAAGGCCCTAGTAACAGGAGGAAGAGCCATTGGAGGAGAATCCCCATCGTCCCGATCAACACGCAAGGCATCATCCTCCAAAGCCTCAACCATAGGGTTTGGAGGTGTCCTTACTGCCATAATCCAAGAAGCACTAGGGCAAGGACGGGAAGAAGAAGATAAGAAGGGAGGCAAAGAAGGAAGTGACGAGTCACCATCACAATCCCCACCTCACACAGAAGAGCAGCGTAGGTCTTCAGATGAAACGGAGACTGACGAAGACGAAGAGGGAGAGTCCTAAGGCAGCCCACAGAGGCACGCAGAACAAAGAATGAAAGCCCTGCATGGAAAGAGGGAAGAGGAGTGCAAGAAAAAAGAAAAGGAAGATCTGGAGAGGGCTCAGAGGGAGTCGCTCAGGGATGAGGAGGAGAGAAAAAAGAAGACTAAAGAGGAGTTGAGAAGAAGGAAGAGAAAGAAATAGCACTAGCCACCCGTCGCTCCATTGAGGAGCAGCACAAAAGAGACGAGGAAGGCACAAAGAGCCCACACCGAACAGAAGCACCTGGTTCCAGTACCAGTGTGCCGGAAATCACACCCCCACCCCCAATAGAAGGAAAAGGCAAAGAACCGATGACGCCAACTCCCCCTCTCTTCGTACCTTCCACGCCAGCCACTCTCATCAAGACAACTCCCATTGCCACTGCCACCCAAGGCTCCACTCCAAAAGTCGATGAGAGCAATATGGTCACTTGGCTGCAATTCCTGGTGGAAAGGGAGTTGGCAAGAGAAGTGGGCGTGGCCACCCCAGCGTCAAGAGTGAAGAGGGCAGCCACGGCTGATATGGAGCCAAGGCCAGAGCTTAAAAGGCAGAAAATAGAAGCCGTTGTCGGCACCGCCACCATGTCCCATCCCCCACCTCCAGTAGACCAATATGATGAATACGTTAAGGAGCTGCTCTCGCAGCTAGAACAGACCAAGGAAGAAAAGAGAACCGCCATGGAAGAGCTGGCAACAGAGCGAGAATCACGAGCCGCTCTCCAATTGGAGAAAACTAGGTAGATAGCAGAATACCAAAGGAAGATTGCTGTGCTAAAGGAAGAAGCAAGCAATAAAGAGGCAGAAGAATCAAAAGCCCTGAAGGAACGTGACGCTGCCTGGGAGGGAAGAAGAAAAATCTTAATGGATCGCCTCAATGGAGAGAGGGAGACCAATGCTCACCTATGGCGCAAGAACGACCAGCTCACTGCATTCAACCTGGAGGCACAAAACCAGCTTGCGAAGATAAAATAGGAGACTGCAGAGTTGGACCAGCTAAGAGGAGAGCATGTGCGAAGGATGCAGGTGAAGCTGGACCAGCTCAACGCATAGATCGCCAATGAACACCAGGAGCAGTCCCGCCTACACCGTGAGCTCGAGGACCAACAGCAACAACTCATGGCTATGACCCTCCATCAGGGGGAGAGCCTGGAGGATATGGAAAAGAGAGCGAAAGAATGGGCTGACCACAACAAAAGGAGAGTACGAGATCTGGCACGCCGACTGGACAAAGCAGAAGGAGATAGAGTGTTGGCTGAGAATCAGGTAGAGGCTGCCCAGCTCTCTATGATAGCCCAATAGCACACCTTCCTCAACACGCTGCTCCACTCCACCAAAACGGAAGAAAATGAAGCCAATGATCAGTTGCAAAAGAAGCTAGCCATTGCACGCAGAGCCCTAACAGCAGGCCTGCACATACCACTGTAGCTAGGAGGCCCGCCATAGAGCCTAGAGGAGCAAAGAAGATATCTTGCACAAGTAGGCATGACAGTGCAGGAAATCAACGAACTTGGCTTCACAGAAGAGAAGGCGCAAGAAGACGGGCAAGCAGAAGGGGGTGAACCAGAGTTTAATCTCGGACCTCAGGAGGAGGACTATGTCCCACCACCCCCTCCTCCACAACAAGATGAGAGGAAAGTAGCCCTGGCTAAGCGCATGAGAGAAATGGTAGAGAAGGCAAGGAAAAAGCTGAACGTTAGACCTGTTCCAAGACAACCTGCCCCTCTCCCACCGCGCCTTGAGAATCTCCCCGCCGCTGAATTCCATGCAGAGTTGATTACCTGGGAACAATAGGAATGTGCCCATGACCCCTTTGACTTGATCTTTGAGCTTCCCACTACACTAAAAAGAGTAATGCCCATTAAACTGGTAAACGACATAATCGCTATGGGTGCAAGGCTCAAGGACAAGTGGCTAGCGGAGCGAGAGACCAACCCAACTGCTTGGGGAGCCAAGGACCGCGAATTTTGGCATGATAAAGTCCTCCAGGTGGCTAGATCGGTGGAAGGCTATAATTGCCAACCCACCTGGAGAAGACACATTTTTTATGTCAACCTTGACGCTTGGATGGCGTTTTGTAACACCCTCCCTTCTGAGAGAAACGACCCCATTTTCATGCCGTATCCTCGAAGGGTAGGCATGGATTTTAATCCATCCATCCATGGCAGGTTCGACTTTCCCATCATCTATAACGCCAATAACACCTCCTATAAGGATGCCCTTGTATTTACCCTCCCTAATTTGTACAGTTCTATAGATAGATTCCTTAGTGAGTTCACCTCCTGTCCTGACCCCGCCTTCATAACAACTTGTAATTACCTCAGACTAATTAGGGTCCTAGTCCACCAAGAGCCTGCCCCTCAAGAACGCCACCTCCCAGCCCTTTTCTTCGATCCCAATGCCATAGACAGCAGCACCATGACTCGCCTCATGATGCGCGCTACTCTTTTGCCATCCTTCTGTGTTGCACTACTTGAGGATATGAGCGATAGCAAATTCACACAGTGCAACCACCCCTTCCTTTCCACCACCACTCTCAAAACCTATCTCAATCTCAAGGGCTACTTGTTGAGTCGTAGATTCCTTAACAAGGCGTCGCGATGCGCCCCTCCCCTCCAAAATTCGCCCCCCCTTCCCCCCTCAACACACACCATGCCATGTCGCGACGCCCTCCCCCCCGCCCTCCACAATCCCCTACCCGCCATTCAGATGACGAGGATTAAACTCCTGTCATGCCCTTGTATCACATGCATCTATGTATAAGCCTCTTTATATATATATTTAAAATTTTTAAAAAAAGAGCCACAAGGCAACAAAAGAACAGGTTGAACTAGAAAGAAGAGACAACAGCAAAGCATAGCAAAGCCAAGGGATGCATCTACTAAGCAAAGATAAGAGGGAGCGACCTTTGCAAGATCCGCTTGCAACTCCCCTTTGCCTCATCGTGCACCACAGTCAGTGCACCTAGGGTTCTCCCTAGCCCCTTCCCCACTTCATGCATAGGGCACATCAATGGCAGGGCTTTTAGACCTGTCACCCTAGGACTTGCACCGCACCTCCAACAAGACACGAACTGGGTCCTCAAGTGTGGGACATTACCAAGGGCTTGCCCAAGGTAGACCCATCTCCCAGTTCCACTGCCACGGGCACCATGCACTACATGGAGAGGCAAACACACCCCTTAGGGAGTGCACAACTTTTCTTGCAGGTTATGTTCGAGTTTTAAGATGGGCTGCTCAGCTAAAAAAGATCACCCTCGGCATCCGTTAATGACCAAACCTTTTTCCCATGTGCCAGACATGATACCATTGCCGCTGTTTCAGTAACTTTTTTGAATTGGGGTGAAAGGACCAACATGCTTCATGTCGCCAACCATCTGCCTGCTGATGATGGCTACCACGATTGAACCAAATCAGGCAAAAGGAGTACTCAGTAATGGATCTGCCATTGGCATAGATTTTGGAACTTCATCTTCCAAAGATGCATGCATAATGCCTCAAGATCCACAAATCGCTTATTGATTCCACCAGCCTAAAGATTTTCAATGCAAGGCGGAAGATCTTCAATGTAGCATTGAAGACCTTCAACCCAAAGACAAAGATGTTCAAGTCAAAGACACAAATTTTCAATGCGAAGACAAAGCATATCTTTGTCAAGGCAGAGTTCGGGAGGGGCTTCTCTAGGCTAAATCCCTCCAATACCATCCTCCTAAGGGATTGCTTATTGATCAAGCATTTCTGATGCTCAAAGGACGACCGGCTACACATTTTCCACCAGCCAACTGGAACCCCAATCAGCCGTCGCAGAATGGAAGCCACAATTGTGTGAGAAATGCCGAGATCTTCATGAAGCCTAAAGCACACCGGCATTTCTCCTAGTTATCGTCATTAAACTCCATCACCTCTCATTCACACAATCACCTTTGAATCAGTGTCATCTACCTAAAACCCTAAATCCCTTGGGCACCCATCCCCTTTTTTACATGACCGGCCATCTTGCCAAGGTCATGCTTCTATATTCCCTTCTAGTTGCCTTATCCCTTCTCCTATGTCCATGTAGACTTTAGAACTTGCACAGGAGAGAGCTTGGAGCTCTTATACAATGATATACATTTCACCCCACAATTTCCTTGGTGTGAGAGCCCTCAGAGGTTCTCCTTCATCCTTAAGAGAGCCTCCTTGATCCTTGAGAGGACCTCCTTCATCCTTAAGAGAGCCTTGCTAGAATATTTGGTGCTCTCCCACATTTTTTCTGAGCTTTCCTTATCCTCCACTTTTCCTGCTTGGGCAGGATGAGCTTATTCATTCACTTTTTGACTTGGGCTTCATTGGTCTTCCTCTACTTCCTTTTGGTTGCTTGGTGCATTCCCTATAACATTACCCCCTCCTAGATGAGTACCACTCCCATGGCACTTGCGGGTCTGAGCTGATGAAGGTTCGTTGATGTGATATGCGACCATGTGCGTCGACATACTAACAACACTCTATTTTCAGCCTCATTTCCTACATGTATAAAATTTCAGCCATAGTGTCATTAACTCCGCCTAGTAGACAGCAGACCCAACTAGCCACTACTTCCCACCGCAGTGCCATGGGACTGGCACTTGACTAGGAGGGGGTAATGTTTACCGTATTTGCCGCAACACAGAGGAGCGGGAAAATGGAAAAAAGTGAAAAAGGGAAATAGCAAAAAAGGTGCAGGATAAAAGAAGGAAAAGGCGCCTTGGAAATTTAAATGCTCGGGCATGACCCCCGAAAAATCTCAGTGTCGCCCCGAGACAACAAAAGAGTAAAAGGCACACCATTAAAATGTGGAAGCGCTCCCGAATCCTTGTAAAAGAGTGCCAAGCTCGCTCCTATGCAAAGTGTACGCATTAGTTGGGAATAGGATAAATTAGAATGGTGGAAAATGGAAAAAAGGGTCTAGGCTACGGTCGGCCATGTAAAAAAGGGAAAAGGGGATGACCGCCCAAAAAGGATTTAGGGCTTTGTATATAAAGTTGAAAAGTGAATGAGAAGCTCATTCTTTTGGTGTGTGGCAACAAGAGTCTTCTTCTTCCTCTCTTCTTCTCTCCTTCTTGCTTGTGTGTGCTCTTGAGAGAGGGAGTGTGAGAGTGTGAGGGAGTGAGTGTGTGTGGGAGTGAGGGATCAAGAGGGTGAAGCTCTTCACCATCTCGTCTTCTCTTCTCTTCTCTTACGTGCACGGCTATGGAGGATGGAGCTTGGAGATGGAGGAGGATTGAGGATGCTTGAGCTAGCATCAAGAATCGTGGAGCTACCGAAGTGCAAGAGAGAGGAGGGTACTCGATCAAGCATCAAGGTAAGCTCACTACACTCGTAGGAGCGACGGTGCGTCGGTTAGGTGAGAGATAGCCATTAGAGCTCACTTGGAACGCTTGAAGCAATAAGCGGTCCGTGGGTCTTGGCGGTTGAGCGAAAGCTCCCACAGAGTGCTTGATATGGGAGGTATTGACAATGTCTTGAAAAGATGTGTAATTGTGGAATAACAGCCCACTATATTGTATGAGGCACATGTGGGGCTGAGAGGAGGCCATTTCTCTGATGAGATTATAGGCAGGGAGAATCTTTAGGCTAGTTTATGGTGGCTAAGATTCCTTAAGGATGCTTGTCAATATGCAAAGGAATTTATTATCTGCATGAGGGAAGGTCAACTTTATCCTAGAGACAAAATGCAGGATAATCCAGTTTTGCCTCTAGAGCATTTTTAAAAAATGGAGTATTGATTTTGTGGGACCCATTAAACCAGCAACCCATTAGAGTAAAAATCAATATATTTTGGTATGTATAGATTACTATACTAAGTGGGTTGAAGCTAAAGCCTTCCAGGATAGGAAGGCATCAAATGTAACACAGTTTCTCTAGCCCAATATAATGACTTGGTTTGGCTGTCCTATAGAGTTGGTAAGTGGCCGTGGTAAGCATTTTGTGAATGAAGTGATCAAGGAGTCGACTTCTAAACATATAATTTTGCATAAGAAATCAACACCTTACCACCCTCAAGCAAATGGGCATGCCGAGATTGCTAACAAGATCTTGTTGCAGTTTGTTAAGAAGATATTTACTGTTAACCATAAGGATTGGGACGCTAAATTAGATTCACCACTATGGTCTTTTCACACAACATATAAGGTGTCAACATTGTTAACTCCATTTAAGTTTGTTTATGGACTTGAAGTAGTAGTCCCAATGAAATTCTTAGTTCCTAGTCTGAGAGTGGTAGTAAGGCATAGGTTATCTCTGGAAGATTTAGTACATGATAGGTTACAATAATTAATGCAACTTGAAAAGGATCGGATTATAGCTCATTACCTTTCAATGGTGGTATAGTTGAGAAGACAAGCAAGGGTCAATTGGCACATTAAGAAGAAGATATTTAAGGAAGGAGAGCTTGTCATGGTATATAATTCAAGGCTAGGAAAGCATTGAGGAAAGTTGAAGTTACGGGATATAAGTCCGTATGAAGTGGTTAAGGATGTGGACCAATGAACTTTTGTTTTGGCTACATTGCAGGGTGAGATAATTAAGCCCACAATTAATGGATTCGGATTGGGGAGATTAGTACAACCAGATTGTAATGAATGAAGTTGAGAGGAGAGAGGAGAAAGAGATAGAGAGAGAGAAAGAGAACAAGAAGAAGAGAAAGGAAGACTAGGAGAGGAGAGAGAAAGACAAAAAAGAGGGGAGAACGAAGGAGGAAGCCATGAAAGCTGAAGATGAAGGTAAAGGGTATGTTCTTAATAATAACTGGTTGCCCTAATTTGGGACTTTTACACCTTATATATCCCGATTAGTGTGACTGGGTGTCTAACCCCTAGTTTCTATGTATCCCGCTCGTTACAATCCATCCCCACCCTGAATGTTTTTTCCCTAAAAAGCAAAGAGAACTAGAGGGGAGTGATGGGTGGGCTTAGGGAGGGGTGCAGAGTACTACTCTGAGCCACATTACAATGAAAATGGGTGGGTAAAGACTAGGGACAACATGATGTCCATGATCAGCCTACTGAGGTAAAATTGTCATAACTTTTGGTAGGTTGCTCCAAATGGGGTGTGCCGCATGTCAAAACGGAGCTTATGATGATTACTTTCAGCCTAGGTAGGATGCACATGCTTGAGATTTGGGCAAGCATAAAATTGTTCTAAAGTAGTGTGTAGATGTAGATAGAGAGTGGTCAAACGGGGGCATAACTAGCTAGTCTTCAGTCCATTGGGTCTCTTGGAGGTGAGGAAATTCATTGACAATGGTGGTTGGGTGCCAAAAGGACTCTTCTAGGGGTAGGCCTTGCCATTTGATGAGATACTACTTGATGGATCGAGACCTTAAAGAGGCTTAGTTGGCTGACATGAAATACATTGTGGATTTTGGTGGTAGGGAGGAGCTCTAATTAGTAGGCCAAGTTATCAACTCTCTTCAGGATCCAGTAGGGGCCATAGAAGCGATGGGCCAGCTTGTTACTACTGCCCTCTTTGAGAGTAGAGTAGCAGGACTTAGACACTTTCAAGAGGACCAGTCCCCCTTCCTGGAATTCAAAATGCTTTCTTTTCTCATCAGCATAGAGTTTCATGTGCATTTGTGCTTTTGAAGATTCAATTTGCATTGTTGAAGTAGGGATTGCATGTGATCCATGTTAGAATATCAAGCTCCCGTTACTCTTCAGTTAGTCTATCTTTATGTGTGTGACCAAAATTAGTTGGATATAGATGTACACGTGTGTGACATTCAATAAGTCAGTGTAGTCAATGACAACCACGGTTAGTCTTGGTTAGTCATACCTATGTGTGTAAGTCTCTTTCAGTTTGTATGATAGAAGAATAATGAAAGAAGAACAACAATGAGCTGAGGCTCATCTTTCGCCTCACTCTGTCTCTCTCCCTCTCTTCCAACATGGTATCAGAGATTGAATGCCTGAAGCTTGAAGGCTTGGCATGGCCATTTGACATCAAGACATTAGATCTGAAGAAAATGTCATCAAAGGAGACTGTGCTTGCAGCCAGTTATTGTCTGTAGAAAGGATATCTATCATCTTCACTTGACATACATGCAATATATTCTAACCGATTGGACATGTATCAACTCCTGCATAGAGTGGCAACTAAATGAGATATTTTGGGGATGTTTTGAGGTCTGAGTACTCTTGTTTTAACAAAGAAAATACTATTGGTAATAGCAGTGGGTTGGCTATATTTGGTATTCCTACTTGCACAGAGTACAAACATTGATACTTGTATAGATATAGTTTGTTCTTGGGATGTTTTGCCACTACCATAGAATGTTTTGAACTGATTTGAGCTTGGTTTATGCTCAATTGACTGTGTTTTTTCATTGTTGGAATACAGTTTATAGCAAGCAGGTTGTCAGGATAATTGTCTTGAATTGCAGGAAACTATCCTAAATAGCAAGAAACTAGTCGTGAATTGTAGGAAAAGGAGTCAAATACTTACAGATTGTATACATCACTAAATACCTAAGCTGCAAATATGGCAAATGCTTAAGGCACTAACAATATCACTCAAATTGTGGGAGAAAAGCTGGACAACAAAAATTTTGCTTTATGGAAGTTCCATATGAAGAATTTTTTGGTTGGCAGAGGTTATTGGGACTTATGTATAGGTGATGAGGCTGAACCTGAAATACATGAAAGGAATCCGACAAATGATCAGAAAAGGGCTCATAAGCTATGGGCTGAGAGAGCATGCAAGGTGTTACATTGGTTTTCCTTATGGATATCAGATGCTATGGTTATATAGATTACTAGATGCAGTTCTCCAAAGGATGCATGGGATATACTTATGAAGAATTATGGAAATGTAACACATGCAAGAAAGATTCAGCTAAAGTAACAGTTCAATAACATGTCTAGGAATGGAAGAAGCATTCATGCCTACACTACAGAGATCAAGAACATAGCGGATCAGCTTGCTACCATTGGATCTTCAGTGTTTGAGGATGATATGATTGCAGTGATATTGAATGGACTTGGCAAAGAGTATAAAGAATTTGATATGTCTATGTCTGTGAGAGCTGAATCCCTTGATTGGGATGAGCTGATTACTTTGCTGTTGTGCATGAGGAAGTTAAGCTTGGGCTGAATATAGATTCTAATACGTCTCAAAGTAGAGACACTATTCTTTACTCTAGCCAGCGTGGCAGAGGTGGCAGAGGCTCTTTTCGAGGTCGAGGAGACACTCGAAATGCTTATAGATATCATTAGCAAAATGCCTAGCATGTATAAATACATAGGGCCAGCGTGGATCTGGCGGCTTTAGAGAGGCAAGGGGAGATTACCCCATGGTAGAGGTGATGGATCTGGTTCATGGTAGTCAAATGATTAGTCAAATAGAGATAAGGGCTATCATTACTGCGACAGATATGGACACATTGCAAATGATTGTTACAAGAAGCAGGGAGATATGAAGGCAAAGGGAAATCAACATGGGCACTATGCATCTTCTAGTGGTGCTCATGATGAGCAGCTTGATAGATTGTTTGCCATGCAGCATGTGTCTAAGAATGCATCTAGGCAGAACAGAGATGAGATATGGTACATTGATTCAGGGGCTTCAAATCATATGACACCCCATGAAGAATGATTTGATGAGATGGTTGTAGGTTCACATGGTTATGTGTGTACTGGGAATGATACCCAACATGACATTCAGTACACATAAATTGTTCCGTTGTTGATACCTGATGGCAAGAAAAAGAGCTTGCATGATGTACTACATGTACCTATAATAACCAAGAATCTTTTGTCAATTGGACAAATGGCAGAACAAAATCTGCAGGTGAGATTCAATAGAGATGGATGATTTGTTGAAGAATATGGTAATGGTTGCAAATTGATTGCTAGAGACCGAAGAGATGGTAGAATGTTTACTCTTGATGCATCAATTCCAGAATTGAAAGCAGCCATGTTTGCACATGATGATGGTGTTATACAGGATGTTGAGATATGGCATAAGCGGATTGGCCATGTGAATGTACAAAAGCTGAAATCTATGCAGCAAAAGGAGATTGTGCTTAGACTGTCTAGGTTCAAGTATCATGACTTTGGACATGTATGTGATGCATGAATGTCAGTTTGGAAAGTAGACACGGTTTCCATTTATGAGACATGTACGGAATAGCTCACGACCCTTGTAGTTGGTACATTCAGATGTATGGGGTCCGTCTCATAATGCTTTGTTTGGTGGTGCTCATTACTATGTATCCTTCATTGATGATTCCGGCAGGTATACTTGGCTTTACATACTGAAACATAAGGATGATGTATTTGATGCATTCAAGGATTTCAGGAAGCATACTGAAAATGAGTTGATTTGTAAAATTTCATGTCTTAGATTAGATGGAGGTGGAGAATATGCCTCAAATTACTTTGACAGGTACCTTGCTAAACATGGGATCAAAAGATAGTTAACTTGCAGCTATACACCGTAGCAAAATGATGTAGCAGAAAGGAAAAATAGAGTACTGATGGAATCGACACGAGCTATGCTAAATGAGAAGAGTTTGCCAAATGGTTATTGGGCTGAAGTAGTAGTGACTATTGTTTATGTGTTGAATAGAACTCCTACAGCAGGGATTCATGATGTAACTCCATATGAGAGGTTGTATGATCATAAGCTTGACATTTCACACTTGAAGGTATTTAGCAGCATTGCATATGTGCATGTTCTTGATGAAAAGAGGAAGAAATTGGATCCTAAAGTTGTCAAGAGTGTGTTCCTTGGTTATGCATAAGACCAGAAATCTTACAGGTGTTATGTACCGTCTACACATGAGACATTGATTAGCAGAGATGTTATTTTCGATGAGATGGCATCGTGGTATGGTAATCCTTTTGCAGTGGCTACTAATGGATCAGCCAGCACTAGTAATGCTGAAAATACACCTACAATGAGTACATCTATGAGTGGTCCTACCGTTGATGGATCACCTACAGTAAGTCCTTGGTCACAGGATGCTTGCGGAGTCATGCTCCTACATCCATTGACACGGATATGTCAGCGAGGGGGAGATTGGATAAGGGAAAAGAAAAGATGCTTGAGGATGTGACAAGTCCACTTACAGTAGGTTATGAGTCATCCAACAGTGATAGTTTGGATAGTGAGTTGGACATTCCGTTATGACACTTGGAGCAAGGCAGAGTCGTCATGTACTGCCTCATGAGAGACAAGCTCAGAGTGAGCCACAGTTATAGAGATCTGAGAGAGTCAAAAAACTAGTTGACAGGTTTATATACATTGATTATTCAGCTCGCCATTATGCATATATGGCTAGTGTGACAAGTTACAAAGAACCTACAAAGTTTGATGATGCAATTACAGATGATAATTGGTGTGCTGCCATGGATGAGGAGTATGCATGCCTGGCTGAAAATGAGACATGGAAATTGGTTGAGTTGTCTGAAGGAAAAGTTCCCATTGGCTGCAAATGGGTGTACAAGGTTAGGTGCAAGCTAGATGGTTCTTTAGAATGCTATAAGGCCAGGCTGGTTGCAAAAGGGCATGCACAACAATATGGCCTTGACTATGAGGAGACTTTCAGTTCGGTGGGTAAAATGGCAACAATCAGAACTGCCATTGCTTTGGCAGCATGAAAAGGCTGGAAATTATGGCAAATGGGCGTCAAGAATCCTTTCTTGAATGGTGATTTGGTTGAGGAAGTATATGTGGAGCAGCATGAAGGCTATGTTCACCCGGAATTTCCTGCACATGTATGTAAGCTAGAAAGGCTTTATTTGGACTGAAATAGGCACCTAGTGCGTGGAATGCTCGGATCAACAGTTATTTACAACAACATGGATTTTGATTAGGTGATGTAGATCACAGTCTGTTCACAAAGAAGACAAATCATGGATATTTGTTTCTAGTTGTTTATGTAGATGATCTTATCATCACTGGAGATGATGAAGAGGGCATTGCTGAAATTAAATCATGTTTACATGCTGAATTCAGAGTCAAAGACCTTGGTGAACTAAAGTATTTTCTTGGGATTGAGGTAGTCTCTATGCCTTGATATATGGCTGCTACAGAAGTAGTATGCTCATGACATGTTACAGAAGTATGGTATGGCTGAATGCAAGCCTATGAAGACACCTATTGATCAGAATGTCAAGCTACATATTGATGTTGGGAATGACATAGAGAATGTGATGATGTATCGATAGATGGTGGTGGGTAGCTTGAAATACTTGACTATTACCCATCCTAACTTATGTTATTCAGTGGGGCTGATTAGTCCGTTCATGCAAAAGCCTCGCAAACCACATTTAGATGTAGTCAGGAGGATCATAAGGTATGTAAAGGGTAGCATAGGTTATGGGCTGTTTTATACATATGGAAAACCTCTTGACTTGACAGGGTTTATTAATGCTGACTGGACTGGTTGTGCCTATGGTAGGAGGTCAACCAATGGTTATGCATTTGGATTGGGCAACAGTATGATTAGTTGGCAGAGTAAGAAATAGCCTACTGTTGCATTTTCTAGTACAGAAGTTGAGTACATAGGAGCTGCCTTAGCGGCTTGTGAAGCAGTTTGGTTGATGAAACTATTGAAAGACTTGGGAATACAACTGGAAAGCAGAGTGAGATTGCATTGTGATAACCTCAACAGTGTTATGTTGGCTAGCAATCTTGTCTACCATGCTAGGTCCAAACATATTGAGGTTCACTACCATTTCATCAAAGAAGTGGTTCTTACAGGGAAGATTGACTTGATTCATGTAAAGACTGAAGACTAGGTAGCATATATATTTACCAAGTCTCTTGGTGAAGAAAAGTTCATATACTTCTGACAGCTACTTGGAGTTTATCAGATGGTTTGAGCTTGAGGGGAGTGTTAGAATATCAAGCTCCCGTTACTCTTTAGTCAGTTTATCTTTATGTGTGTGAGCGACATTAGCTGGATACAGCTGTACACATGTGTGACATTCAATAAGTTGGTGTAGTTAGTGACTTGACTACAATTAGTCTTGGTTAGTCATACCTATGTGTGTAAGTCTCTTTCAGTTTGTATGATGGAAGAATAATGAAAGAAGAAAAACAATGAGCTGAGGCTCATCTTCTACTCCACTCTGTCTCTCTCCCTCTCTTCCAACAATCCAACTTGGCATGACTCCAAGGGTTTAACTTATCATTAAATAAGATGTAGAGAGGGGGACCTTATACCTGTATAAGGCCTCAAAAGGGAAAAATCCAATGCTAGAGTGGGTGGAGTTATTATAGGCAAACTCAGCTAAGTGGAGCCACATATCCCAACTATGTTGTACATCATGGCAAAAGTGTCTCAAATATTTCTCAAGCCATTTGTTCACTCTTTCGGTCTAGCCATCAGTCTCAGGGTGTTATGTAGTGGATGGGGTGAGCTTGGTACCCATGGATTTGAAAATTGTCTGCCAAAAGTTTCTCATAAACTTAGCATCCCGATCATGTACTATGACTTGTGGTAAGCCATGCAACTTGAAGACATATTCCATAAAGTAAGATGTCACATGAGAGGTGGTGTATTGGGTCTTAGTGGGGATAAAGTGGGAAACTTTGGTGAGGTGATCAACTACCAGATATATACTGTTCCACCCTTTCTTGGTCATGGGGAGGCCAATGATGAAATCCATTGTGATTTGAGTCTATTTCCCTTTAAGAATAGGGAGGGGCTGCAAAAGGCCAATGGGTCTAAGTGTACTATCCTTGTTTTGTTGGCATGGAGCACATTTGGTCACAAAGTCCTTGACATCCCTCCATAAGCCTTTCCAATTAAAGCTCTTGGCAATCCTGTCATATGTTTTGAAAACATCCAAGTGACCAATAGTGGGGCAATAATGCATCTCTTCCATGATCTTCTGTGTGAAGGGGGAAGTGTGTGGGATGATGATCTTGCCATGGGACCAAATAAGACTATGCTTGAGTTGATATTGGGAGTTTTGAGCCATGACCCCATGCTATAATTTTTGGAAGATGTGGCTGAAGTTATCATCTAACAAATAAGCTTCTTGAAGCTCTTCAATCCAATCACTATGCAACTTTGAAATAGAGGATACTCTGCATGCCCACATTTGAGAGAGTAAATCGGCCACGATATTATATTTTCCCTGAGTGTGAGAAATGTCAAAGTCATAGTTTTGTAATGTTGCCATCCATTACCTTTACTTAGAAGTCAAAGTGGACTGAGTCAAGAAGAAGTACTGGAGGACTAGGTGGTCATTTTTTACTTGGAAACGGTTGCTATACAAAGAGTGGTGCCATTTCTTAATAGCATGGAGGATGGCCAACATCTCTTGGTCATACACATTCATTTGTATCTCCTTCTCATCAAGCTTGCAGCTCTCAAATGCAATCACACCATGCCCTTATAGCAATACTGCACCAATGCCCTTGCCACTAGCATCACAATAAATGGTGAATAATTGAGAGAAGTTACGGAGACAAGGATGGGGGCGAAAGTAAACACATCCTTTAACTGCTTGAAGCTATGAGCAACAGTGGCATCCCAAAAGAATGATTCATTTTTTAATCGATCAATCAAGGGTGCTGCAATGGTGGCATAGTGCTTAATGAAGCGTCCATAGAATGAAGAGAGACCAAGGAAGCTACACAATGAAGTAGTGGTGGATGGAGTGGGCTAGTCCCTAACACATTGTACCTTCTTTGGGTTAGCCTGTATGCCATTTTTGCTCACAATGTGTCGCAAGTACTCCACAGATGTCTACATGAAGATACATTTTCTCTCCTTAGCAAAGAGTCAATACTCTCTCAATATGTCAAACACCCTTCTGACATGTGCCAAGTGCTCCTTTGGTGACTTGTTGTGAATACTCTCCTTAGCAAAGAGTCAATACTCTCTCAATATGTCAAACACCCTTCTGACATGTGCTAAGTGCTCCTTTGGTGACTTGTTGTGAATGAGGATGTTGTCAAAGAAAACGAGCACAAACTTGAACAGAAAGGGATGAAGGATTTTTTTCATGAGGCTCTGAAATGTGGCGAGGGCGTTAGTCAACCCAAAAGTGACAGATGATTTTTGACGCCAAGAAGTGCTTAAAAATAGTTGAAAATTCTGAATTTCAGGGGAAAAGTAGACTTTGTTGAAGGTGGCAGCTGCAATCAGTACGATTTGAGGGGCAATGCCAAAAAGTGCTTTAAAGACCCACCGAGCAGTGGTTGGGGAATTTTCATAAATTTTTTGAATGTCAGACGGGACTTTTGGAGATGCCCGATAGTGGGGGACTTTGAGACGAATGCTGAAAATTTTTAAATGGCCAAATCTGAGGCCGGAGGTGGGAGATAGAACGGAAGGGAGGCCAAGGGCCAAAATGGCCAAGTGGAAATGGTCTTTAGAAGGTCCAAAGGGGTGTAACCTTCGGGGGCTCCTTTTGGGGGCCCCTAATTTTTTATTTTCATGGGGGGGGCATTTTTTTCGGTGGCTGCAGCAAGAAGAAGATGCCATGAATGGTGAAAGATTTTTTGGAGGGGGTTGGAGAGCTTAAAAGCACCCCCCCAACTGATTGCATGCCCGATCTTCCTCCTGTCTACGCTTCCTTTCACGCTAGTCTCCATGCGTGAAATGGCTGTGTGGATATGGAGGACAAAAATAAGTCTTTCTCTCTCCTCCTTCTCTCTCTTCCAAAAGGCAATTCATGTGGGAAGAATCAAGAAGAGAACCGGTTGAAGGATGCTTGTTCAGCATGGTATCGGATCACTCCCGGATCGATGGAGGGCTAGAGTTGGCTATTCGGAGGTGGGTTGAGCCTTGAATGAGGGCTGATCTATAGTCCCGCATCAGATTTTAAAACCTGCAAAGAAGAAAAAACCGGTTATTCTATTTTATAAAGAAAAATTACTTGTTCTTGACATTTGATTGAGCCAATGTTGTTCTTATGGAGTGAAAATTGGTAGAGATGTTTTTTACTGTTTGTTCTATGCTTGCATGATGAAAAATTTAGAAAACATAAAGTCAAAATGCTGGAAATAATTTTTAGAAACCCGTAAAACACGGTTTTTATGAGAAAAATGGAGATTTTTGTTGTTTTCGGGTGGGATAAACCAATACACATGGGATAAAATGCCAATAAAATCTACATTTCTACTATTCTAAGAATCAAGAGCCACAAATCTAAAAATATATCATTATTTTTATTAGAAAAATAGAGAAAAATAGGGAAAAATAAGAGAAAAATAGGAATATGCCTTAGAAAAATATGAAAAAAATAATAAGTGGTTGTGGATGTATGGTGGGGCAAAGCATGAGGTTTGGCCTTAGCGTGCCCTATCTTTTTGTCACAATGTGTGATTTATTGCTCTTTATACATTAAACCATGGCAAAACAACCTTCATACACCTATGCAACGAAAGCAAAACTTAAATGATGAGGGGGAGGAGGATTTTGTGCAATAGTTTGAGGACTGATATAATATAAATTTTGATTGTTTTCCTATGCATAGCATTTAGGAAATGTCCTATTTGAAAATAAGAGATCTAATAGCACAAGGTTTGCCTTGGTGCTAGATTCTTGCAATGAAGCATATATGTATTAGTTGGAATTCATGAAAAGACTGTTTGTGTACTAGAACATAGGCTGATTTCGAAACATAACTGTTTGTGCAAAATGAGACATCCACTATTGCATTGATCATACATGTGGTATCAACTCGTGGAAATGCATAGCAATTGTTTGAATTATAGTTGACCCTTGAGAGGGTGAGATTCCCCTTGGTGTAGGTTAGCCATTCATTTCTTGGGGGGGAAATTATTGGTGAGGAAACATGGTATCTCTTGGATCTCACTGACAAAGAGAGGAGTCTTGTGCGAATGTGATTATATGTAAAAATGGCGCATCTAGGGGCCAATCCCTAAGATGTAGGAGAGCTGCAGTGGGGCCATGGTAATTAGCCGATGGGGTGCCTTCTATGTTTGTGATACATGGCACTTATTGCCAATATGTGTGGGATATCCCCTTTGAGGGGTTTTGGGGAAGGTGCCGTTGGACTCTTATTCAGCTACAAATGCAATATTAGATGTATCTAGTGTGCATTTAGTTATTACGGATGCTCCTGGCCCACGAGGCTATTGGTGATGGAGTTGTCTGTTGTGTGAATGAGGTCCGGCTAGTGCCATAGCCAGTGCTGGCCCTTTTTTGTCCCATTAGTGGTGCGTCTTCCGCAAGCTGCCTCAAAGTGGTGGTTTTTAAATCTAGGGTCTCTTGAGACCTACTTGTTAGTTGATGTCCTTTGAAGAGATCCGTCAAGTTGAACTCCAAAAACACGAGAGAGCTGAGAGGGCTAGATGGAGGGCCAAAATCAATAGGCATTATTCTCCTAAAAGGAGTAGTCCTAAATCTATTCAAGGGCGGGATCTTAGTAACCTTAGCCTGAATCAAAGTCCATCAGGAGGTGGAAGTTCTAGTACTTTCCCCCTCCCAATTAATCTACCCAGTTTGAGTGGTGTGACGACTTTGCCTGTCCCAATTCCATTAGCAAATCTGATCATTGCCATGGCACAACCTATCGCAATCCCTGCGCGAATGGTGGATTTTCTAGCCTTAAGTTTTTCCTACCCAATTTTAATGGGTTAGTGGAAGAGGATGTGGAGCTTCATATAAGGGAGTTCCAAAAGTTGATGTTTAACTACCGCATCCAAGAGGAAGGGCATTTAATGATGTTCTTCAACATGACCCTGAAGGGAAGGGCCGCTACATGGTATCACGGCCTTAAGGTTGGAACCATAACCACCATGGACTTATTTTATTAGGCCTTCCAAAGGGATTTCGCCCATGAGAGGGGTGGCCAATATTGGCTACGCGTGTTAAATTTGACACGCCAAGAACCGCATGAAGATATACAAGCCTATGCCAAGAAGATTAAAGAGGTTTTTCGTAAATTGGATGCCTTTATCCCTATCCCACCTGCTGCCTAGTTACAATACTTCTTGCATGGTCTTGATTTTAACATCCAGGTGCAGCTGAGTAGTGTCACCTTAGCAGATATAGACACTACCATTAGACGAGTGCAAGAAATAGAATCCCTACTGCAAGCAGCCTATGCTTCTCGAATCAATCCCAATATGGGTCTAGCATCGGGAAATAATTTGCAACTGATCAATGGCAGTGGAAGCCAAGGGATAGGGATGGCCAACCCTAATGTTAGAGGGAACTTGATGCCGAATGTGCCTTTATTTCCAGCTCTACCTAGTGTGACTATACCTATGGCTAGTCAAATGCCTCCAAATTTAGGAGGCCAGGTAGCGAACCCTAACGTCGTTCCTATGGGTCAGCAACCAATGCAACCAATGCCTAATCAAATTGTGCGGCCAAGGGACCGAGCCAAGGGACCGACTGGTAGACCATCAGGGCTATGAGTCGAGTTTGTCAAATGTCCTTAGCGAAGTCAAGGACATGATGAAGCATTACACGGATATGATCTCTGAACAATATTGGCAAATAGCCGTTGACGTTAATTTCTTATAGAAACAACAGAATCTGATAGGGAGTCGATGCCCCGAAGAGAGTGCACCCTCTAGATTTAGCTACAAATGGTGTGGTGGGCAACATTATCCACGTAATTACCCAAATGTCAAGTGCGACATTTGTGGGAAGTCTGGCCATTTAGCAGCCACCTGTTGGAGCAAGATCAATTCCCTCCAGCAAGGCAGTTGACAACCAGGGCCTCTTAATCATCGTGCGCAAGGAAACAATTTTCAGCAAGATGATGGGCCGAAACAAATACTCCAAAGGGGTAAGACTACTGTCGAAGAACTACCAGGCGATAGTGGGGTGAGTGAAAGGTGAGAAGGATCGAAGCTTGCACGCGAGCTATGGCGGGAGAGCAAGAGCAAGAAAGAGAGAGACAAGAAATGGGAACTCCAACAGTCACAATGTGTGACCGGGCCTTCCTTTATTCAAACTGTCACTAAAAGAATAAAGAATAAAGTGACGTGACGGGCGCCCGCCACCTGCAGTGTGCAGTGGCGGGTACTGTCAGTGTAGTAATACACGGGGCGGCACGGCGGAGGCGCCTTTACCCCCAACAACCTCCCACTTAAAGGCGAATCTGCCCTAGTGAGAGAGAAAAGAAAAAGAAAAGACAGTACAAATGTACATAGGTGAGGAAAGGTGACATCTCATCCAACGCCCATCAACCTCCTGAGGAAGGCAAAGCGCTCAGTAGTGAGGCTCTTCGTGAGCAAATCTGCAGGATTCTTGTCAGTGGAGATCTTGACAAGGTCAACAGACCTGTCCTCCACGACACCACGTATGAAGTGATACCTCACCTCAATGTGTTTCGTCTTCGCATGGAAGACCGGATTCTTAGCCAACTGAATGGCACTCATAGAATCCGAATGCAGTGTAGGTGTAGCATCAATCCCAAGGTCAGCAACTAGACGGCCTAACCATATGGCCTCCTTGCAAGCCTCAGTGGCTGCAACATACTCGGCCTCAGTGGTAGACAAAGCCGTACACTTTTGAACCCTGGACATCCAAGAGATAGCCCCTCCAGCATAGGTGAATACATAGCCAGAAGTGGACTTCCTACTATCTGCATGTCCTGCATAATCGGAGTCAGTGTACCCCACGACCCCTGTATCCTGGCTGCCATAGCAAATACACATATCTGCTGTGCCCTTCAGGTACCTCATGATACCCTTCACGGCATCCCAATGTCTGCTGCCAGGTGTAGCCATATAGCGTGCCACAACACCAACTGCATGTGCAATATCTGGACGAGTGGCTATCATGGCATACATCAAACTGCCCACGGCTGATGCATAAGGGATCTTAGCCATCTCGGCCCTCTGCTCATCTGTCTGCGGACAATCGGCCTGTGATACCTTCACATAAGAAGGTAATGGATAGCCAATAGGCTTTACGTCCAGCATGCGGAAGCGCTCAAGGACTTTATGAATGTACTCCCGCTGTGAGAGATACAAAAGTCCCTGATGCCTATCGCGCTTAATGCGCATCCCAAGTATATGTGAGGCCTGTCCCAAATCCTTCATCTCAAAGCTCTTCTTTAGCTGAGATTTAAGAGCATCTAGCTCATCATGAGCTTTCCCTACTATCAGCATATCATCAACATAGAGTACCAAGATAAGCAAACTGCCATCACGGGCTTTCTTCGTGTAAAGACACGGATCCATAGCACTCCTGCTGTAGCCCTGTGACTGCATAAAGGCATCAAACTTATGATACCATTCCCTAGGTGCCTGCTTCAAGCCATACAAGCTCTTCTTCAACTTGCACACTAGGTGCTCCCTGCCAGGTTCTGCAAAGCCCTTAGGCTGATCCATATAGATCTCATCATGCAAGTCCCCATGTAGAAAAGCCGTCTTGACATCCATCTGATATAGATCTAAGTCAAGCTGTGCAACCAAAGCCAAGACTAAGCGCAGGGTGGTCATCTTAACCACAGGAGAGAAGACCTCATCAAAGTCCACACCATGTTCCTGCTTAAAACCCTTTGCTACCAATCTAGCCTTGTATGCCGGCTTGGGGTGTCCAGGGGTACTTTTCAGCTTGTACACCCACTTGCATGGCAAAGCCTTCTTGCCCTTAGGAAAGGCAACCAAATCCCAAGTCTCATTCTTATGCAGGGAGTCTATCTCAGACTGCATAGCCCTCTCCCAGGAGTGACTGTCACCCCTGCGCATAGCCTCATCATAAGTGAAAGGCTCTCCTGCATCTGTAACCAAAACATAATGCATAGAGGGCTGAAATCTGTCAGGTGGACGTCTATCTCTAGCAGACCGTCTCACCGCAGGCTCTGCTGCCTGTCTAACTACCTGTCCAACATCCTGGCCCTGTGGAGGAACTGCTGCAGGCTGTACTACTGGCTGTGCTGGAGCTTTAGGCTCCTCCTGAAAGATCACTCTGCGGATCTCAACCACCTTCTCAGGCTGCCTGTGCATCTTGTCTTCATGGAAGACGACATCATGGCTGCGTACTATTTTCCGCGCCTGCGGATCCCATAGGCGATAGCCCATCTCTCCTGACTCACCATAGCCAAGGAATATGCATTTAATGCTCTTTGGATCCAATTTACTCCTCTTGTCCTTGGGCACATGGCAGAATGCCTCACATCCAAATACACGGAGATGCGCATAAGAGGGTGGCTTACCAGCCCAAACTTCCTCTGCAACCTGGAAATCCAATCCACTGGAAGGCGATCGGTTTATGACATGCACTGACGTACTAACTGCCTCAGCCCAAAAACTCGGGGGTAGGCCTGCATGGCTAAGCATAGAGCGCACACGCTCCTGAATAGTCCTGTTCATGCGCTCAGCCAAACCATTCTGGGGTGGGGTGTAAGGGGCGGTCAACTGACGCTTAATACCCCTGTCATCACAAAACTGCTCAAAAGCATGCGAGACATATTCTCCCCCATTATCTGTCCTAAGGCATTTCAGCCTATACCCAGTCTGGTTCTCAACAAGAGCAAGCCATCTCTGAAAAACTGCCAAGACATCGGACTTCTGCTTTATGGGATAAGCCCACACTTTCCTAGAAAAATCATCAATGAAGGTAACGAAGTACTTCGCACCACCCATAGACATGCAAGGCATAGGCCCACAAACATCGGAATGCACCAATGCCAAGGGCTCACTCATGCGTGGCCTACCCGATTTCTTATGCGTAGACCTATTCTGCTTACCATAAAGACAATGATCACACGAGTCAAAACATGCATAATCCAAAGGCGGAAGATACTGCAAACCAGATAACATTTTCATTCCTTTCAAAGACATATGCCCCAAACGGGCATGCCAAAGTGATACATGTGGGATAGAGCCCACTGCCAAAACATGGTCTACAGAAGACCCAGATACAACAAGAGGATAGAGGCTGCCAGCCTTGGCGCCTCTAGCAAGCACAAGTCTGCCTTTGGTAATCTTCCAGGTAGAATCCCCAAAACAGACATGAAATCCTGCATCATCCAACTGTCCTGCAGACATAAGACTACGCGTAAGCGCAGGTACATGACGTACATCCCTGAGCAAAAAGGAACTGCCAGTGGAAAACTGCAACTGAATATCTCCACAGCCCACAATATCAAGAGACCTGTCATCTCCAAGTTTGACTGATCCAGATACAGTACGGTAAGAGTGAAACCACTCACGGTAAGGCGTCACATGGAAGGACGCACCTGAATCCAATAACCAGCACTGTGCATACATACTAGGTGTCTCAGTCAAGTGTGAAGCATCAGAAGAACTAGCTGCAAGTATAAACTCATCACCACCATCGGACTCTTCAGTCTGCATGACATTAATTTCCTCAATCTTGACGTTGGACTTCGCAGGTACTATGCTGCGATCAGAGGACTTCTCCTGCACTTTATCTTTCCCCTTATCCTTGCGCTTCTCATTGCGCAACTCATGACACTGTGGTCTAATATGGCCCTTTTTCCCACAATGATGACAAGTGACATTTGCATTGCGTCCACGCGACTTACTACGTGACTTGCCACCACGAGATTTAGACCGACCCTTCTGCGAGTCACGGCCTCGGCCATTACCACGGTCATACCTGTCATTCCTGCCTCTAACTGTCAAAGCATGACTACCACAAGAGGCATCCAAGTTTTTGCGATTCACCTCTTCCTGAAGAAGAGCACTCTCAACATCTGCCAATTTTAGAGTAGCACTAGAGGCACAAAGAGCAGTGCGGAATACATCCCATGACTCATTCAGAGTTCCAAGCAAGAAAAGAGGAGTTACTTCCTCTCCAAAGGTGATATCCTGCGAAGTCAGGTTCTTCAGTATAGCATGGAACTGGCTCAAGTGAGCAGACATAGTCGCATTATCCTTCATGCGCAGATCCATAAGCTGCTTCAACCAGTACATCTGACTCGCCGGACTTTTCTTATCATAAAGATTCTTGATCTTATTCCATAGATCCCATGCACTCTGTGCTTCCTCAAATACATTATAATGTACCTGTTCAGTGAGAGACAATACAATCGTGGACTTGCATAGCTCATCAAGTTCAAGCCAGTCGTCAATGTCCATAGTTTCAGGCTGCTCCCCACTCAACCGAAGTGGCTTAATCTGAGATTTCTGCACCAAAACCTGCCATATTTGACTCTTCCAGTAAGAGTAGTTGGTACCATCCAACTTTGTAATGTTAAAGATGGCACTATCATGCGAAGATGAAGCCATTATGCAGGCTGGAAATGCCCAAACAGTCCAAAACTGCTTGCTGTTTTACTACAGAAACTGCCCAAAAATGACCAAAACGGGGTCCAAAGGGTGAGCAAAGTGTGCCAAAAGTTGCTGCCCACTTAGTACTAGGTGCGGTACACCAAATCAGGATATTTCAGCATGAAAAGTACACCTCAGTCCACCAATAACTGCTTGCTGTAATAAATTGCAGGTATGCAGTCTAGAGAGCAAACTGTCCCAAAATAGGATCCAATGTCAAGCAAACAATGCTAGGTCCAAAGCCGGCATGAAACGGACATAAGCAAGGCCAATGACAGTGAAAAGAACATGAGCTCAACACCAAGCATGTCAAAATAACATCTGCCAGTGAAAGGCACACCCCCAGACACTCTAGGCAAAGTGTTCCTGTAACTGCCAAAACCTGACACAAATAGGTATCTGCTCAAAGAGAAAGATCCAAATATGAGACTCAGCTCATAAGCATCCTGTGAACCAAGAGTACATCAATGCATATCCATAAAGATCGGAGTATGATCCCAAAGTCTCAATGTGTATGTAGCTGCTCAAGACATAAACTGTTTCAAATACATGTAAGTGCTCCAATAGCATGCAACTGTCAAAGGTCAAGAAAGCATGTAAAATGCTCCCACTGACACAAAAGGCGTACAAAGCGAGCTCAGAAGCTCAAACAACCCAAGAGAAAGCACCAGTGATAAGTGACCCTGTCAATGCATCAAGCGCATCCGAGAGAGCATGACATACATGAAGCACCGGTCGTATTAACCATGAAGCAATACATAAGACCAAATAAGCTCTCGGTCAACTCAATGACATCCAAATAGCAACCAAGATCAGTGATCAAGTAAGCCGGGAATGCTCAAATGCATCCAAATCCAAGCTCCAAATGTCGGTATGGCATACACGAACCAAATAGCATATGTCACGAACCAAAGCATGTAATGCAAAAGCCTAACTGTCAAGCAGAGACATGAGGCATAGGCGGTCCACGAGCATGCCGAGTCGGTCCAAATGCCAGTGAAGACGGAGCTAATGCGAAGCTCAAAAGCATCCCATAATCTCATACATATGCTCCAAGTCGTCCCCAAATGTCAGAGATATCATGCCAAAGCTCAAAGCATACATCCGGTATCGGTAGGTAAGTGCCAAAGCATGTAAAGTACCTTCAGCCCACTGTTATTCCAGCATGTATTTACTGTTCTAAACAGTAGATTTCAGCCCCAAATTCAAGCCAAAATCATGGTCAAACCAAATGCATACATCCCCAATACATCCGGGTAGGAAGTAGACCGCATACGGGCATCAAACAAGGTAACCGGAGTAGAGTATAAGCATTAAATGCCAATGCCAAGTGTGGCTGCCCTGTTTCCAGCACTGTATAATAGTAAATAACAGTCCCAAATCAGCCAATATTTCAAGCCAAAATCATGGCATAATCATGTGCATACATTCCCAAGGCACTAGGCATCATGTAGACCGCATACGGGCATCAAATAGCACAACCGGAATGGAGTATAAGCAACAAATGCTAATGCCAATGGTGCTGCCCTGTTTTCAGCCTGTTATGACAGTTTATGACAGTCCCAAATCTGAAGAAATCAGCCCCGAAAGATCAAGACCAATACCCAAAGCTTGAATGACATCAAACATGAAGTCTATAGCCCTCTTGATCAAGGTAGAGAGCAAGAAGCAATGGCCAAGTGTGGAGCTGAAGTAGATGAGTGCTCACAGCCTGGAAAAAATGATGCAATCTGCCCTGTTGGTGCTGAACTTGCTGTTGCTCCACATGGGCTGAAAAGGGGGTAATGGGGGGCTCAATGATGGCCCAAGGTAGGCACATACCAAGCCATGAAGGCCCAATGCAAAGGGGAGGGAAGATATGAGCTATGGAGCTCAAGAAGAGTGGCTGCCCTTTGTTCCTGCCCTGTTTCAATCTGAGAATACACTCAAATGCCTGCAAATGCTGAAGCAATACCTCAAGGGCAAGGCCCTAATGAAGCTCAAGAAGGCCAGGATGGAGCTCAGGAAGCCGGGGAGAGTCGGGAGCTCAAGAGGTCGGCTATGGCTGCCGGGATGGAGACCCAATGCGTGAAGCGAGTCGATGCGAAGGTCGGGAAGCACCGAGTCGAGCTCGAGCAAGAGAATGCCAAGCTCTGATACCAGTTGAAAGGTGAGAAGGATCGAAGCTTGCACGCGAGCTATGGCGGGAGAGCAAGAGCAAGAAAGAGAGAGACAAGAAATGGGAACTCCAACAGTCACAATGTGTGACCAGGCCTTCCTTTATTCAAACTGTCACTAAAAGAATAAAGAATAAAGTGACGTGACGGGCGCCCGCCACCTGCAGTGTGCAGTGGCGGGTACTGTCAGTGTAGTAATACACGGGGCGGCACGGCGGAGGCGCCTTTACCCCCAACAGTGAGTCTCATCGAGGCTGTATAGGTTAATGGCACTGAAGCTTCTAGCCTACATGCCGTAACAAGAGGCCAAAAAAATAGAGAAAGCGATAAAGATAATGTAAAACCTATTGATGGAAACCCTAGGCAAGATGATAAAGGAATACAAGTCCTAAATCCTGACAATGAAAGGAGACCTCTAAAGCCTGTAGAGAGTAAGGATGATGCCAAGAGAGATAAAGAGGTGTTGAGAAAGAAGGTGAGAGTTAAAAAAGAGGCAATAAAGCCGGTGCAGCATCCTAAAAAGCAGATGGTTTGGCGCGAAAGCGAGCTTTAGCAAATTATCATGATTTTGATTTAGCTCTCTTTGCGATGTTAAACCAGACGTGAATCTCTTGTAGCTAATCAAGTTGTCGCCATGAGTACGCAAAGAATTTAAAAAGATCTTGCATACGGGTTATATCATACAACCCTTGGGAATATCCCAGGTGTAGGGGATGACTAGTTTGAACATGCTAAAAAGCACTGCCCAAGGGTTGCAGCCTATGTTAATGATGGGATATTAGTGGATAATGCTATCATCAAAACAGGATCCTCGATTAATATTAAGAGTTTTGAATTGATGGAGAGGTTGGGTCTTGTGATTCAGAAAGATGCCTCCACAATCCTTAGAATGGTTGACGATAGTTTGAGATAGCCGGAGGGTTGCATTACTAAAGTCCACGTGACAGTTGCCAATGTAGAATGCCTGTTGGACTTTAGGGTAATCCGATTTGCACGGCATTTGAGTTACCAAGTATTGCTTGGTTGACCTTGGATTTTGCAAGTAGACTGTCAAGTAGATATACCCACTGGTAGATTGATATTTGGCAGAAGTGCTAGATGTGTGGTAATCGATGCATATCCTGAATCACCTCAAAGTGAGCGAGCTCCCCTGTCTTCTATAGAGTTAGAGACAATGGAAGATGTGTCTGCAAGTGAGACATCATCGACTAACGAATCCAAAGAGGGATTGACCACAGAAAACGTCTATCAAGTAACACTGAACAAGCCATTAGAAGCTTAACATAGAATAAGGGACACAAATGTTATTGAGCTAGACCTTTGTATGCCAAATGATGAGCAGCCAATAAAGCTAGGGTCTATGCTTAGTGCAGAGGGATGGGAGGATTATGTCACTCTAATCCAAGAGTTCTGCGATATTTTCGCTTGGAGTTACAATGAACTTAGTGGCATTCCTCCCAGCCTCGCTGTCCAAACAATTCCATTGAAGGAAAGAAGCAGTCCTGTGCAACTGAAAGTTAGGTGTATGCAGTTTGAGTTGCGGGATGGGCTATTCGAAGAGTTACAAAAATTACGAAAAGCGGGTTTGATTTTCCCTATGCAGCACACTGAATGTGTTCACCAATTGTGATCAGGAAGAAGAAAAATAATAAAATGCGACTGTGTGTGGACTTTCGAGACTTGAACAAGCAAACAGTTAAGGATTACTACCCACTACCCTTTATCAACCAAATTCTGGATCGATTGGCAGGTAGGGAGATATATTCATTCATGGACTGTTTTACAGGATATAATCAGATGGCGATTACAGAAGAGGATAAGCTCAAAACGACATTCATAACAGTATTTGGGACCTTTGTGTATCATGTGATGGCATTTGGTCTATGCAATGCGCTTGGTTCTTGGCAAGGAACTGCCGATAAGACCTTTGGTGACATTTCCCTTGAGGAGTTGAAGGTATTTATTGACAATTTAGGGATAGCCACCGTGAGAGAAAGGCAGTTGATTATTTTGCGAAAATGTTTTGAGCGATACAGACACTTTTGCATAGCTCTCAATCCGAGGAAGTGTGTTTTTGGTGTAGCTTATGGGCTCCTAGTAGGCCATGTAGTTAGCTCAATAGGGATTGTGATGAATCTTGAAAAGATCAAAGCTATAGTTGCCATGAGTCCGACACGCAACCCCAAAGAAGTCCACAACTTTCTGTCATCAGTTGGATATTATCGACAGTTTATAAATGCTTTGGCAAAAAGAACGTTGCCATTGACAAATTTGTTATCCTTCAACTGTTTGTTTATGTGGAGTGACAAGGACCCTTGTAAGGTGGCTTTCAAGGATGTAAAGCAGAAATTCGCAAGAGCACCTGTGCTGAAAGTACCAAAGAGGGGCGAAATTTTTTATATCTTTTCAGCAGCTACCATGCATGGCATTAGTTGCTGTTTAGCGTAGATGTGGGAAGAGAAGTGGTATCACCCAATTGCTTTTGCCAGTCGGAAGATGGGTGTATTCAAAATTAAATATAGTTATATGGAAAAATTGTGCCTTGCGATGGTCTTTGCAACTAAAAAATTTAGGCACTATATCCTTTATGAGAAGGTTGTCCTTTATATGAAGACGGAAGGGCTACGACTGGTGATGAATAAGCTACAACCTCTTGATCGTTTGGCAAAGTGGTTAATCACTTTGCAGGAGTTTGACTATGAGGTTAAGAGAAATCCACCCAGGTTGCAGGGTATCATAGAGTGCCTTGTGGACTTTGGGGAGCCAAAGGAAGATCTGGCTGAAGGCAGGGACTAGGACTCATTGTTCAAGATTGACACGGCATCTATTCCCTCCTGGTATGCGGCGATAACACATTATTTGTCGATGTGAGAGAATGGAGTTGGTCTATCGAAGTCAGAAAAGTGAAGGTTCAAGCAGTAGGATTTAACATTCATAGTAATTGCAAACACGTTGTATCGGCAAGGGGTAGACGATATCTATTGCGGATGTGTAATGCCTGATGAGGTCCCTTTTATCTTAGAAGAGTGCCATGACTTTGCTTGCAGAGGTCATTTTGTTGGGCAACTAACTGCACAAAAAGCCTTGAGGGCAGGATATTGTTGGCCGGCCATCTTCCAGGATGCATTCGAGTATGTTAAAAGATGCAAGATGTGTCAATGTCATGATAGATGAGAGAATAGGAAGTGACCACTTACTCCTATTATGGCGATCCTTCCATTCGAGAAGTGGGAGATCGCCTTTGTGGGCCCTATTACTCAAATAGTATGTCGATATGGTCCGCCAAGAGAAATAGTATCAGACTGGGGGACGCATTTTCTAAACAAAGTGATAAAAAGCTTGACTAAGGCTTGGCACATCAAGCACAATAAAATAACCCCCTATAACCCACAAGCCAATGGGCAGGTTGAGAGTACCAACAAGCAGCTTGTGGGCATTTTGTCTAAGGTAGTATTGGAAAAGAAACGAGATTGGGACAAAAAGTTGTACATGGAAGTGGGGGCATGCAATACGACATTCAAATGAGCTACTGGTCACACCCCATTCAAGTTAGCATATGGAGAGGAGTGCATCCTACCTCTAGAGATCGAGTTACTGACAATAAGATTCATGATCAATCATTCTTTGGGAGTGATGGGGATGCCCTCTTAGAGCGCTTTACGACTTTGACACACCTCAATGAGATTAAATTGCAGAGCTTGCTACATCAAGAGGTGACCAAGCGTTAGATGAAGCAGCTCCATGACCTAAAAGCAAAGAAATACACTTTTAAGAAAGGACAGCTAGTGTTGTACTATGATGCGTGTAGAGAATTATTTCCAGGAAAGTTGGAGCCCAATGGAACGGTCCTTATAGGATTGTCAGGATCAAGAAGAATACATCCACAGCATTATTGGCAGATCTTGAGTGTGTGGAGTTTAAGAATAAGGTTAATCTTAATAAGATTAAACCTTATTATTTTTTACTGTGCTAATGACATAAGTGCCTTGCAGGTCCATGCGTGTTTGGTCAGACATCTGCAAGAAAATAGCGATAGAGGTTGATGGGTCAATTGATCCCTTATTTGGAGCACCCATACTTAGAGTAGCAATATCATCAAGGAAAGCTCATCTAGTGGAGTAAAGGCTATAAAGTGACTGAGGAAGACGATGGGACATTCATTTGGGAGATTAAGGTCTTCTGTCATCCTTGTTTGTAGATTTTGACGAGCGTCTCTGAAGTCTTTAATGATGAAGGTGGGATGGAGCCGTCAATTCATCCTCTCAATATGTTGAATTTTAACTATCATAATTACGAATAGGGGAGATCTGGATGGTTGGCTGTGTAAACCCATTGTGGATATACACATTATATTTTGATGGAGTGTCTAGGGGTCCTAATAAAAAAGGGAGTGTTGGAGTAGCGTAGAGTTACAATGAAATTAGCTGCTTATCTTGGGGTAGGATTCACTAACAACATAGTGGAGTATAAAGCCTTGATTATGGGATTGAATATTGCCAAGAAAGGTGGTATTCGGCAGTTGTTAGTAAAAGGGGATTCCCATCTGATCTTAAATTAACTCAAGACATATACAGTCCGGAATCCTATCCTTCGTATGTATCATTGAAATATTATAACCCTACTTGATGAATTTGAGAACGTATCTCTTGAGCTAATTCCACGTTCTTGGAATCAATTTGTAGATTCCCTAGCCAATTTTGCTTATGAAGAGGACCTCTTCTTCAACTGTGGTCTTAGTCCGGATGTTGCTCTTGATAATGAGATAGGACCTGGTCTTTTATGGGGAATGTTATCAGACCACGTGTTATATGGCAGGCGATGGTTGATATGGGTAATGCGAAGAGTAGCCGAGACCCATCTACCACTATTATCCTAAATCCATAGGTTGGTCAGACGACATGTTATGCGTACGCCTCTTGCTGTATATGCAGGAGGTATAGGTCACAACTTGATGCATTTAGTTTAGGGATGAGGGCCCTATTTTCCCCCTTGGAATAGAGCGTATTTTCATATATCTGCCTTCTTCCAAGGAGGAATCTATATGAGTTGGTTTGTTTAATTTCTTTAGGCTAAGAGGGCCCTATGTTTGTTTGGTGCATGTATGTTTAATGGTTTATTGTTTAGTGATTGCATCATATAGATTGATGAAGTCGCTAGAGGGAGCCTTTGCTGCAGCGGAGCTTCTTGTGACCATTCCAGGTGGTTTTGTCCCCTTTTAGAGTTTTTTTTCCCTTAAGCAAATAACGGTACATGTGTAAGGGGGTACTTTCTTTTTGTTTGTTGGGGACCGACAATCGAGGCATGAAGTCCCCATTTTAGGTTCGGTATGTCTATGGGAGGTTTGAGTAGTCATTGCCTCCTATAAAGGCATTGTCAGGCACTGAAAGACCTGTTTTCGAAGGGAGTTCTAGTGACCCTGTTCTGCTGACCTACTAGGCAGCCGTTCTAGGAGTTTTTGTTAGTTGTGAGGCAGTTAGAGAATCCTGCACTTAAATATCAAGAGAAGAACAAGTTCTGAATCTAGCTAAAAATACCTTTACGGAGGTGTGTAAAAAGGGGGTCTAACCCTTATTTTAAAAAAATATAGAAAAGAAAAGAAATAAAAATCCTTGAGAAGTTATTTATCGCCATGTGAAGGCATGGTAGATGCCTTGTCTTCCTAGGGGTGGCAACTAGCTAAAAAGCATAGCAAATAAAAGAATATTGGAGCGAAAATAAAAGTGAGCATTAGAAAAGAATTAAGTGTTTCCTTGTGAGGGCTTGGTAGGTTCTTGGTTACCAAAATAGGACCTGAGACCGATGCCTTGTTCTCCTTCAGTCACTATGCTGATCACCTCCCTCCTTTTTACACACTCGAGTATGGAAAATAAGAGGCTAACGGACCAATGTGCTAAAAGATAATATTTGTTGATCAGGCTATAGGAGTCCTCACCTAGTAGGAGCTCCTAGTTGGGTTGTCCTTAGGTAGGTAGTTCAGACCACCACTTAGGATACCCTCTTTGATAGTTCTTTTTAGCTTGGCTATGTTGGGACAATTGGTTAGTGACTAGCTTTAGGCTTTCTATCAGATTATGCTAGGCCTACTCCTCATGGATTTCATGCCTTGGTTTTGTCAAGGGGTAGGGTGAGAGCCCTGATGTGTTTTGATGCGTATCTATTTTGTATCAGCTTGATGCTTCCTTTGGTTGTGTATGTGCAAATCTATTCGTGGGATTTGACGGCCTGAGTCGCCCTATCCTGTTGGTCGTCAATGACATATGATTTTTGACGCCAAGAAGTGCTTAAAAATAGCCAAAATTTTTGAATTTTAAGGGAAAAATAGACTTCGTCAAAGGCAGCAGCAATCAATACGATTTTAAGTGGCAATATCCAAAAGTATTTTAAAGACCCACCGAGCAGTGATTGGGGAATTTTCATAAATTTTTTGACTGTCAAACGGGACTTCTGGAGATGCTCGACAATGGGGGACTTCGAGATGAATGCCCATAATTTTTAAGTGGCCAAGGCAGGACATGGGAGATAGGCCGTATAGGAGGCCAAGGGCCAAAATGGCCAAGTTGAAATGGTCTTTAGAAGGTTCAAAGGGGTGTAACCTTTGGGAGCCCCTCACTTTTTATTTTCATGGGGGGGGGGGGGGTATTTTGTTCAGCAGCTGCAATAGGAAGAAGATGCCATGAATGGCGACGATTTTTTGGAGGGGGTTGGAGAGCTTAAAAGCACCCCCAACTGATTACACGCCTGATCTTCCTCCTCTCTACACTTCATATCGCTAGTCTCCACACGTGAAATGGCTACCTAGATATGGAGGAAAAAAAATCAGTCTTTCTCTCTCCTCTCTCTCTCTCTTCAAGAGGCAATTCATGTGGGAAGAATTAAGAAGAGAACCGGTTGAAGGATGCTTGCCGGCATGGTACCAGATCACTCCCGGATCGATGGAGGGCTAGATTTGGCTATTCGGAGGTGGGTTGAGCCTTGAATGAGGGCTGATCTGTAGTCCCGCATTAGATTTTAAAACCTGCAAAGAAGGAAAAAACCGGTAATTCTATTTATAAAGGAAAATTGCTTGTTCTTGACATTTGATTGAGCCAATGTTGTTCTTATGGAGTGAAAATTGGTAGGCATGTTGTTTGCTGTTTTTTCTATGCTTGCATGATGAAAAAAATAGAAAACATAAAGTCAAAATGCTGGAAATAAATTTTAAAAACCCGTAAAACATGGTTTTTATGAGAAAAATGGGGATTTTTGGTGTTTTCGGGTGGGATAAACCAATACAAATGGGATAAAGTGCCAATAAAAGCTATATTTTTAATGTTCTTAGAATCAAGAGACATAGCTATGAAAATATATCATTATTTTTATTAGAAAAATGGAGAAAAATAAGAGAAACATAGGAATATGCCTTAGAAAAATACGAAAAAATATAATAAGTGGTTGTGGATGTATGGTAGGGAAAACATGATGTTTGGCCTCAGTTTGCCCTATCTTTTTTTCACAGTGTGTGATTTATTGCTCTTTATATATTAAACCATTGCAAGACAACCTCCATATACCTATGCAACAAAGCAAAACTTAAATGGTGAGGAGGAGGATTTTTTGCAATAGTTTGAGCGCTGAAATAATATAAATTCTGATTGTTTTCCTATGCATAGCATTAAGGAAATGGCCTATTTGGAAATAAGGGATCTAGTAGCACAAGGTTGGCCTTGGTGTTAGATTCTTGCAACAAAGCATATACGTATTAGTTGGAATTCATGAAAAGACTGTTTACATACTAGCACATAGGTTGATTTTGAAACATAATTGTTTGTGCATAATGAGACATCCACTATTGCATTGATCATACATGTGATATCAACTCCTGGAAATGCATAGCAATTGTTCGAATTATAGTTGACCCATGCTTGAGAGGGTGAGATTCCCCTTGCTGTAGGTTAGCCGTTTGTTTCTTGGGGGAGAAATTATTGGTGAGGGAGTATGGTATCTCCTGGATCTCGCTAACAAAGAGAGGAGTCTTGTGAGAATGTGATTATATGTAAAAATGATGCATCTAGGGGCCAATCCCCAAGATGTAGGACAGCTGCAGTGGGGCCATGACAATCAGCTAATAGGGTACCTCCTATGTTTGTGATACATGGCACTTATTGCCAATATGTGTGGGATATCCCCTTTGAGGGGTTTTGGGGAAGGTGCCATTGGACTCTTATTCAGCTACAAACACAATATTGGATATATCTAGTGTGCATTTAGTTATTATAGATGCTCCTGGCCCATGAGGCCGTGTGGTGGTGGAGCTTTCTGTTGTGTGCATGAGGTCCGGCTAGTGCCATAGACAGTGTCGGCCCATTTTTGGTCCCATAAAAAAGGTATCACTAGAAAATGATAAAGAAAATGATCAGTCTTTATGATCTCATCTTCCTCCCTCATATGAATCTGATGGTAGCCAGAGTGTAAGTCAATCTTAGTGAAAAAGCATGCCCCTTTCAACTCATCTAGCAAGTTGTCAATCGGTGGGATGGGTTAGAGATTCTTCACTGTGATTTTGTTCAAGACTCTTTAGTCGATGCACATGCAGAAAGAGCCATCTTTCTTCTTGACTAACAAGACAAGGGATGCATAAGGGGAAGAACTTGGTTCAATGAAACCCATCTCCAACAGCTTCTTGACTTGCTTTTCAATCTCTTCACATTCACACTTGGAGAGTCTATAAGGTTGCTTGTTTACTGGCTTGGAATGGGGGTCTAAATCAAGTGGATGGTTCACTTGTCTCTGTTAGGGGGAAGGGCTATAGGAATCTAGAATAGATCACTATACTCCTCAAGTAGGGCTTGCAAGGCTAAATTTCAGGACCTAAAAGGGGCCCGACACTGGCTCTCTAGCACTAGCTAGACCTCTAAGGCACACAAGACACCCCATAGAGCCTTGCAGCCAGGAGCATCTAAAGGATATGCTACACTAAACCCTAATATCGATCTTGTGTTTGTAATAGGACAAAGTCCAACGTTTCCTTCCCCTACTCTTCAGAGGGAGATCCCATACACAATGGCATAATATACCACGTATCACATACACAGGAGGCAACCTCTCGACTAAAACACTGTGGCCTCTCATTGTAGATCTCCTACATCAAGGGGATTGGCCCCAAGATGCGTTGCCTTAACACATAAAGAAAAAATGTATAAGCTCCACTCTTTTGTCTATCGAAGGATCCATGAGTTGTTATTTCCTCACTGAACTTACCCCAAGGAACCACTCCTACCTACAGTAATGGCTTCCTCACATTCTCAATGTTGGCCAATGTTCGGCATACAGGTGTCAGGGTTTGATACCATGCTATTCTTAATGTAAAAGTGGATGTCTATTGTGCACAAACATTTTATTCTAAAACAAATAAGCAAAGTGGAGTGTAAAATCAACCCTTCAATGATTTTCAATCTATGCATTGTTGTTGCATTGCTAGAGACTAACACCGAACTTAATTGTGCTACTAGTCTCTTTAACTTAAGTAATCAATCGTCCTATATAACGTGCACAACCAAAATATTAGACTTTGCATCATTTTTAGCAATTAAGCACTTGCACAACCCCTCTTTTTCCCCTACCGTTTATGTGTTGCATTGTTGCATAGGTGTAGGGTTTTGGTTTTTTATCATTTTTAATGTATAAAGCAATAAAAATGCACTAAGACATATCCTTCTCACAGGGCCCTCTCCATATCCTTCATCTTTGTCAGCTGAAAAATGCCATAATCGTCCCAAAAATTGGCCATGCGAAAAAATGCACCCCTCTTCCCCCCCGTGACGTTTCATTTTTGAGAGATTAGCCAAGCTAATTAAGCTTTAAATCTTAAACTTGAATATAACTAATGCTTGTGGTTTCACACTATCGGTAAATGGATATTTCAGTTTTGAGGGGGCAAATCAACTCTGAATTGAAATCCGTTTGGACAGGGTCTTCGTGAGATCGAGATCCATCATCTTGACCTCCGTCATGCTCTTCCCAGTTCCTGGATCCAATAGCTACTTTATAATGCCAAACCTTGTAGGGATTAAATGGGGGGTCAAATGACCTCCGATCGACGAGCTGAGACGTGTTGGATTCCTAACGTCAAAATGCATCTACGAAAACTTTAGCTCAACTATTTGCCATCGTTTGATTTTTCCTGAAAATTGGCTCTTTGACATGTCCCGGCCATGTTTCCACTTCAAAACCAGCCTGAATCACTTCCAGATCGGCTCAAAGTCGGCTCCTAAAATGCAATTCTCATTGGTGACGATGGGACAAGGCAACTCAGCACATCGGATCCCACGAACAAATCTACACAAACGATAATCATAGAAAGCATCAAACTAATACAAGAAAAATAGACAAAAAAACTCATCATAGCTCTTACTTTACCCCTCCCTATCCCCCCCCCCCGACAAAACCAAGGCATGAATCCACAAGGAGTAGGCCTAGCATAATTTGATAAAAAACCCAAACCTAGTCACTAACCAACTGCTCGAACATGACCAAGCTAAAAAAAACTATCAAAGATGTCACCCTAAGTGGTGGTCTGAACTACCTACTGAACTAAGGACAACTCAACCAGAAGCTCCTACTAGAGGAGAATTTCTATAGCCTGATCAAAATTTTTTACCTTTTAGCACATTTTTCTTTTAGGCCTTTAATGTTTTTTTTTCATACTCGAGCATGTAAAAAGAAGGGAGCTGAGCATAGTGACCCAAGGAGAACAGGGCGTTGGTCTCAGGTCCTATCTCGGTACCCAAGATCCTACCAAGCCCTCACGAGGTGACACTTCATCATTTTTCTTTTCATTTTCCGCTCACTTTTATTTTTGCTCCAACCTTCCATATGTATCTTTCATGGCAAGATGTCACCCCAAGGAAGACAAGGCATCGGCCCTGGGACTTGTCTCATCCCTAGGAACGCACCAAGCCTTCGTAAGGAGATGCACAACTGCACAAAATTGGCCCTCATGGCCTAAAGAAATGAAACATTTAAACTCAATAAAAATTGGCCCTCTTGGCCTAAGAAATCAAGCAAACTAGCTCGCATATAGCCCCATAGTAAAAACTTATTAATAGACAACAAGATGCTCCATCGCAAGGAGGAAATAGGGCTCCTACCCCTAAACTAAATGCATCAAATTGTGACCCATACCTCTTGCATAAATAGCAAGAGGTGTACACATAGCATGTCATCTAACCAACCTATGGGTCCAAGATAACAAAGGCAAATGGGTCTTGGCCACCCTTTGCATCACCCCTACTAACCATAGCCTACCATATAGGGCATGTTGTGATAAAGCCTCCATAATCGACTAAGTCCTATCTCATCATCAATAGAGATATCTAAACCAGGACCACAGTTAAAGAAAAGGTCTTCTTCATAAGCAAAATTTGCTAATGAGTCCACAAACTGATTCCAATAACATGGAACCAGCTGAAGCGACACTCTCTCAAACTCATCGAGCATGGTCATAGTAGAAGTACGATAATACATAAAAAGAATGGGATTTCATACTGTGTAAGTCCTAGTTAGATGGTTCAAGACCAATGGAATCTCCCTTTACTAAAAATTGACGGATACTGCCTTTCTTAACAATATTTAATCCTATGATTAAAGCTTCGTATTTTGCCATATTATTGGTAAATCCCACCCCAAGATAAACATCCAATTTCATTACGACTCTAGGTCTGGGGACTTTAATAACTATCCCGATACTCCCTTTCTTGTTGGGACCCCTGGATGCTCCATCAAAGTACATTGTGTATGTCCACAATGGGTTCACACAACCCGCCATCGTCACCTCTATTCGAAATTATGATAATTAAAATTTACCATGTTCAAAGGATGTACTGAAGGCTCCATCCCACCTTCTTCATTGAATATAATAGGGATGCTTGTCAGAATTCGTAAGCAATGATGGCAGAAGACTTTGATTTTCCAAACAAATGATCCATCCTCTTGCTCAATCTTTTTATATCCTTTACTCCACCAAATAAGCTTCCCTTGATGGTATCTTTGATCTAGGTATGGGTGTTCCACATAAGCAATTAGCCACCCCATCAACCACTTCCATCTCTTACAGGTTCTTGATCAACCCAATATTGACTTATAATGCATTTACTTTGTTAGTGCATTTAGAGATAATAAGGTTTAATCTTATTAATATTAACCTTAATTTTAAATTCCACTCCCTCAAGATCAGCCACCACCAGTAATGCTGTGGATTTATTCTTCCTTATTCTCATGATCTTGTAGGGACCATTCCATTTGGGCTCAAGTTTTCCTGGAAACAGCTCTCTCCATGAATCATAATAAAGAACTAACTACCCTTTCTTAAAGGTATATGTCTTTACTTTTAAATCATACAACTAGTTCATCCAAGGCTTAGCCACTTCGTAGTGCAATAAACTCTGCAATTTAAGCTCATCCAAGTAGGCCAGAGTCATAAAACGCGCGAAGAGGGCATCCTCATCACCCAAAGAATGATTGATTGCGAATTGTATGGTCGGCAACTCAATCTCTAAGAGCAAAACACACTCCTCCCCATAAACTAATTTGAATGGGGTAGGTCAGTGGCTCGTTTAAATGTCGTGTTATATGCCCACACTGCCACATACAATTTTTTATCCTAGTCTCGCTTCACACTATTTTTGATAGAATACCCACAAGCTACTTGTTAGTACTTTCAACTTGCCCATTTTCATGCAGGTTATAAGGAGTTGACTTGTTGTGCTTAATTTTCCATGCCTCAATCAAGCTTTTAATCACCTTGTTTAGGAAATGGGTTCCACGGTTCAATACTAATTATTTTGGTGGACCAAATCGGCATATAATTTGCTCTAATAGGAAGTTGGCAGTCTCCTTTGCATTGTCCTTCCTCATTGCTCGTGTTTTTGACCACTTTGTAAAGTAGTTAGTTGCCACAATAATATATCGCTTTTGCATAATGGACGATGGGATAATAGGACCCACAAAGTCGATGCTCCACTTTTCAAAAATGGAAGCATAGCCATAATCAAAGTAAGTGGTCACTTCCTATTCTCCCTATTGTCATGTCATTGACAAGTATCGCATCTCTAAACGTACTCGAATGCATCTTGGAAAATGGATAGCCACCATGATCGGGCTCTTAAAGCTTTTTGGGCCAGCAAAATGTCCTCTGCAAAAGCGGAGTCATGGCACTCTCCCAAAATGAATGGAACCTCATTAGGCATCATACATCGGCGATAGATATCATCAACCCCCTGCTAATATAGTGTTCCTACAATCAAAAAAAATTTCAATGCCTACTGTCTAATTTCCTCTTTTCTAACTTTGATAAACCGGCTCCCGCCTCTCCTATTGATAGGTAATGCATAATAGTAGCTTACCAAGATGGGATCGAAGCCGTATCAATTTTAAACATTTCCTTGATATCACTTCCTTCAACTAAAGTCTCTTTTGGCTCCCCGAAATCCACCATGCATTCCACAATACCTTGCCATTTTGATGGCTTAATTCTAATCTCATAATCAAATTCCTGCAAAGTGATTAATCACTTTGCTAAACGATCAGGTGGCTGTAGTTTGTTCATCAATAATGATCGAAGACCTTCCGCCTTCATATAAAATACAACCTTCTCATAGAGAATGTAAAGCCTAAATTTTTTAGTCACAAATACCATTTCAAGGCACAATTTCTACATGTAGGTGTAGTTGATTTCTAATATGCCCAACTTCTGACTAGCAAAAGCAATCAAATGGTACCAATTTTCCTCCCAGATTTGGGATAAGCAACAGCTGATATTGTGCATGGTGGCTGCTGAAAATATATAGAATATTTTTCCCCTTTTAGGGACTTTTAAAATTGGTGCTTTTACTAGCTCTTGATTCACATCATTAAAAGCAACCTTACAAGGGTCATTCCATTCAAATAGACAACTAAAGGACAACAAATTCATTAATGGCAACGTGCTTTCTGCCAAGGCATTTATAAACCTCCAATAATACCCTATCAATGATAGAAAGCTATGCACTTCTTTCGGAGTGCACGACGGACTCATGGCGACTGTGACATTGATCTTTTTAGGGTCAGTCGCGATCCTTACGGAATTGACCACATGACCTAAAAATAGCCCATAAGGCACCCCAAAGATGCACTTCCGTGGGTTAAGAGCTATGCAAAAATTGTCTACAACGCTCAAAACACTTTCGCAAAATAATCAACTTCCTTTCTCTTATGGTGGTTGCCCCCACGTCATTGATAAATACTTTCAACTCCTCTAGGGAAATGTTACCAAAGGTCTTATTTGTTGTTCGTTGCCATGAACCATGTGCATTACAAAAGCCAAATGCCATCACATGGTATGCAAAGTTACCAAAGACAATAATAAACGTCGTTTTAAGCTTGTCTTGTTCTACAATTTCCATCTGGTTATAACCCGCAAAACAATCCATAAACGAATATATTTCCCTACCCGCTAGTTGATCCAAAAGTCCGTAAATAAAGGGAAACGTGTAGTAGTCCTTAACTGTTTGCTTATTTAGCTCTCTAAATTCCACGCAAAGCTGAATTTGATTATGTTTCTTCTTCCTGATCACAACTGGTGAACACCATTCAGTATGCTAAACAGGGAAGATCAAACCTACTTTTTGCAACTTTTGTAGCTCCTCGAATAGCCCCTCCCTTAGTTCAAAAGGCATATGCCTTCCAAGCAAAGATATCACGAAACTCTTGAATCAGGGACACATAGTCCTCTCGTTCTTCTAAACAGAGCATGGATCCCAATTTGATTGGCCATGAGAATCACTTGGCGTATCAAGATTTAGCGCAATAACATCCACATCTCTTATTTCATCTTGCACTTCTATCGCCTCATTCAATGTTATTTGATAGATGTCTTCTGTAGTGGATCCTTATTTTGATTCATCACTCGATGACATCTCACTAGCAGATGCATCTTATATTGTTTCTAATTCCGTAGAGGATAGAGGAGCTCTCTCGCTTTGATGTAATTTCCCCCCCCCCCCCCCCCTCGTACTACCCCCGTGCCTAGGAACTTTCCCCCCTCCCCTTAATTTTTTTTAAAAAAAAGAAAAAAATTATTATAGTTCTTCAGGAAGGAAAGGGCTTCATGGTCCACCTAGAATTTGAAATGTGTCGATAGCAGATAATGTCGGAACTTCTCCAAAGCAAACACCATTGCTAGACACTCAAGCTCTGTCACTGTGTAGTTCCGCTCTCTATCGGTTACTTTCCATGATGGGGCTGATTCATATAGGTTGCATTGGGGCTCTGATGGAGAGTGGGGGGAGCTTCTACCAAGGGTGGGAGAGGGCCTCAGTGGGGTGTTGGCTACATGTGTGATGGGGGAGATCAATAGAGGCTCATCATGGGCATGAGAGGGTTCACCATTCTCATTGGTAGAAGGCTAGATTCCCTTAGCACCAAGTATGCCCTGTGGACCATGCAATGGATCCTGAGGTGGTGGACATCTAGATTCATGCCTAGGGTCATTTGCCTTCTCTTGGGGTGAAGCTATAGCTCGTTGAGAAACAAGAGTTGTGAGCTGCTCCAAGATTTGTTAAGTTCTCAAGTTTGAGAGGGCCATTTTCTCAATTACATCATCAAACTTGGACATCATTTGGCAGTGGTTGGTGACCATGTCATTATTCCTTTCCATGTGACGAAGCTCATGCTGACATAGGGTGTGGTTGAGCAAGTTGTAGGAATATGTAGTATGGGGCATATCCTCATGTGTATCACCATTGTAATCTTTTGTCGAGCTTGGTTCATCATTCATGGAGATCCTAGAGTCTCTAATCTCCCTCTGGAGTTCTTTATGGGCCTTACTTTTGCCTTTTTGGCCATCCATCTAGATGCAGTCCACAAGACCTGCTGTTAGTAAATGGAGTGTAAATTTTGGTAGGAAACTTCCATTGGTGAGATTTTTTATTAAGATCAGAGGGGAGAAAGCCCTCTTAAAGACGAGCTATTAATATTTGTGAGAGAAAATGATCAGAATATTTTGCAATGGGATTTTTGTGTATGTCATGGAGCGACTGTCCACAGTGACCCTAGTACACAAAAATGGGCATAAATTTCACATCGTAGCTTTGATTGGGGAGATTTTTGATTCAAACGGGAGGGGATGGAGCCCTCTTTGAGATGAGCTATAGGATTTAATCCCAAATGCAATTCATAATTTTCTGTAATAGGATCTTTTTGACTGTCCTATGCTTGATTATGACCAAAAACATTGTTTGTCCCTTAGCGCAAAAGAACTATATGGATGAGTCATATGCTGAGAGGCCTGGCCAACAACATGAATAGCATCCTAAGCATAGTGATCACTATCCCAAGCATCATTGCATATCCATTTTCCTTGTCATCAATGCATAAGTGAAGTTTACTATCATACATCTCTTCTGACTGCATGCACTTCAAGTGTCATACATGGGTGCCCTTAGCACTGAAAGGGTGTCCACCAAGGGGGATCATTGCATTAGGAGAGATGGTGATCATGGGAGAGTACTTGCACCTGCATACAAGTATTGGGCTCCAAATCACTGAGAGGTGGGAAAATTTCCCCTCGAGGGCTGGGTTGTGCACCCCTTTAGGATCTTAAGTGGTAAGGGAAGGTCACCTCTCTTTTGTCTTACCACCTTGCCTGGCATCAGCCTCCTTCCTTAGCCAAAGTATACATGGCAAACATTTTTTATTAAACAATCAGCATGAGATGCATTGGAAAGGAAACATTGGGTTGTTTCATGAGATGTAAGGATGAACAAAGGCTTGGATAGGGGTTACCTTGGCACTTCAGTGACTCATTGATGCTACTTACCTATTTACAAAGTCTATCACTCACTTTGAGACTTATCCAAGGCACAAAAGACAAAGAGGGGGGTTAATGTTAGACTGTACAATTGATTGAGGATTAGTTATGATGCATTATGAAGCAAAGGGGGATATTGACTTTCAGTAGATACATGCATACAAAGACTGATTGAACTAATAAATCCTATGCAATCCTTAATCTCTCTAACAAAGGGATTAAGCTCAGTAAGTGGATAAACAAGATAGATTAATATTAGATTGACATACCTCTTTAGTGCTGCTTGGGGAAGACGGTTGAAGCATAGCCCATCATGATGCCCATTTGCTCCCTTAAGCAAGCCTGATTGGTTAGAGCACTCCCATGGATGATGACTTCAAGCATTCAAATGCTCCATTGATGAGATGAGGGCTCTCGTGTTTATTCTTGAGCTTGAGCTTCAAAGGGAGCTTTCATGGTTGCCTACTACAAGAATCCCATGCTTGCATGCTGATCTCCATATCTTCAGTCCGGGTAAAAAAGAGGCAAAAAGGGTGAGGGGTCTCTTGAGGGCTAAGCTCCATAGGTTGTGGGGTTGGATCAAGAGCTTGAATTGAGCTGTAATGGCTGCCCACAGGCATTGTACAATAGGGTGTTCAACCGGGAGCTCAATGTCGAAGAGAAAGAAGTGCCAATGTTGCTGAAGGGGGGTTTAGCCACTTGTCCCCTAGGGTCAGGAATGCCAAGGGAGTGGCCAAGAGCTAGAGTAGGAGGCAAGAGGAGGGCAAAGGTAGCATCACAAATTGTGGGCTATTGCATGTAGAGTTTACAACAGGGTTTCCTTGGCCTCTACGGTACTTGCTAGGTGGGGAATCACCTAAGAGAGGTTGTGTGGGGCAGCTGGATGTTGAGGTTGAGGACTGGTTGCAGCACGAGGAAGGGATTTGGGGGCATTCCACCATGGAAGCTTGAGGGAAAGGCTTGGTGGGGAAGAGAGAGAAGTCTGGAGCAAAAAGTAACTGCAGTTTTTTTGTCCTCTAGAACTATTGAACCTCCAACTTTTTCTAGAACCCCTAAAATTTGCATGAAAAAAAGTGATAACATGCTAGTTTAGCCATTTTACCTCCAGTTATGTCTGAATCTCTAGCAATAGATCCTCTTACTTAAAAAAGCTAAGACTAATTGTAGCCCTTCCTTCTGTACCTGTACCTGTAACTTGAATAACTAGAAGGGGAAAGAAGAAAAGGACCAATGCCTAAAGCTCTCATACCACTTGTAATGAATGAAGCTGAGAGGAGAGAGGAGAAAGAGATGGAGAGAGAGAAAAAGAATAAGAAGAAGAGAAAAGGAAGGCTAGGAGAGGAGAGAGAAAGATAGAAAAGAGGGGAGAAGGAAGGAGGAAGCCATGGAAGCTCAAGATGAAGGTGAAGAGTATGTTTTTGATAATAACTGGTTACCCTAATCTGGGACTCTTACACCTGATATACCCCGGTCAGTGTGACTAGGTGCCTAACCCCTAGTTGTGGTATATAGGTCCGTATGAAGTGGTTAAGGATGTGGACCAAGGAACTTTTGTTTTGACTACACTGTAGGGTGAGATAATTAAGTTGGAAATTTATGGGGTTAGATTGGGGAGATTAGTACAACCGGATTATGATGACTCATCTCAAGAGGCACAAGGAACAGCTGCAGTCAATTTGGTTTAGCCTTTAGTAGCTTTGCTTGATACATCAGGCTATGATTTTCTATGTGATATGACAATCTATGAAATTTTTATTCTTATGGTTGTTTGTAGGTTTGTATGGACTAATTCTATAAATAGAGTACCAGTCTATTATTGTGAAATTGTGGTTGATGTTATTATCTTGTAGATTATTTTTGGGTCTTATGTGGAAGTTACGCAAGCCTTGACTTTGTTGTATGAGGTGCAGGCTATTTCGGAATTGTCCACAATTCTATTGCAAACCTTATGGGTGTTAGCCCCGGTGGAAAGAAAGCGAAAAGAAAGCAAAAGAAAATAAAAAAGATGCAGGATAAAGCGAAAAATGTGGTCCAATGGAAAAACTTAAAAGTCCAGGGGAAGTGCAAAAGGGGAAAGGCACATTTTAAATTTAAAGCACACCCTAAATCCTTTTAAAAGAGTGCTAGGTTCCCTCTTGTGCAATTTGTAAATCTAGATGGGCATGGATAAAGGAACAATGTAAATAGAGAGGGAATATGGAAAGAGGACCTAGGGTAAAATGGTCGGTCATGTAAAAAGGGATGGGTGCCGGAGAGGAATAAGGCATATATAAAAAGAAAAAAGTGAATGAAGAAGATCATTCCTGTGTGTGGCCAAAACTATCTCTCTTCTCCTCCTCTTCTTCTTCTTCTTGTTCTTACTTGTGCTTGTGCTTGAGAGAGGGGGTGAGTGTGTGAGCGTGAGGGACTGTGATGGAGAAACTCTCCATCTTCTCCTTTCTTCTTTTTCTCTTCTCTTGTCTTGTAGCATTTTAGCCTATACCTAGACTGGTTCTCAACCAATGCAAGCCATCTCTGAAACACAGCCAAGACATCCGATTTCAGCTTAATGGGATAAGCCCAAACTTTTCGTGAAAAATCATCTATGATAGTAACAAAATACTTTGCACCACCTATAGGCCCACAGACATCCGAATGTACCAATACCAAGGGCTCACTCATGTGTGGCCTATCAAACTTGTTATGTGTAGACCTAGTCTGCCTGCCATAAAGACAATGCTCACGTGAATCAAAACATGCATAATTAAGGGGTGGTAAGTACTGCAAACCAGAAAGCATTTTCATTCCCTTCAAAGACATATGGCCCAAATGGGCATGCCAAAGAGATACATGTGGGATAGAACCCACAGACAAAACATGATCAAGGGAAGAAGCGGATACAATCAAGGGATAGAGGCTACCAGCCTTGGCACCTCTCGCAATCACAAGTCTGCCACGAGTGATATTCCATGCAGAGTCTCCAAAACATACATGATATCTTGTGTCACCAAGCTGCCAGCTTACATGAGACTGCACGTCAAAGTAGGTACATGACGTACATCTTGCATAACAAAATTGCTGCCAGAAGGAAACTCCAACATAACATCACCAATGCCCACAATATCAAGAGAGCTATCATCACCCAAGCGCACATAACCCAAAACAGTACGATATGAATGAAACCACTCTCGGCAAGGTGTCACATGAAAGGACGCACCTGAGTCCAAGAGCCAACACTGTGCATACATAGAGTGTATCTCTATCATCTTCAAAGCACTAGAAGAAACTGCAAGGATATAATCATCATCAAAATCCTCAAGCTGCATAACATTGATCTCTTCAATTTTAACATTGGACTTTGCACGCACTATGCTGTGATCAAAAGGCTTATCCTACACTTTGTCTTTCCCCTTATCTTTGCGTAGTTCATGGCATTGTGGCCTAATATGGCCCTTTTTTCCACAATGGTGACAAGTAGCATCTGCATTCTTGCCACGGGATTTTCTACGTGACTTCCCACGAGACTTGGACTGAGATTTCTGAGAATCCCTTCCACGGCCACTGCCACTGCCATGCTTTCCATATCCATCATTCCTACCTCTAACTGTCATAGCATGCGACACACGAGGGGCATCCAAATTCTTACGGTTAACCTCTTCCTGCAGAAGAGCACTCTCAATATCATATAATTTCAAGGTAGCAATAGAGGCACATAATGTAGTGCGGAATACATCCCATGACTCATTAAGAGTACCAAGCAAGAAAATAGGAGTGGCATCCTCAACAAAAGTGATGTACTGCGAAGTCAAGTTCTTGAGTATAGCATGGAACTGGCTCAAGTGAGTAGACATAGTCACATTCTCCTTCATGAGCAGATCCATAAGCTGCTTCAACCAATACATCTGACTCGCTAGACTTTTCTTGTCATAGAGATTCTTGATTTTATCCCACAACTACCATGCACTCTGTTCTTCCTCAAATACATTGTAATGAACCTGTTCTGTGAGAGATAATATAATAGTAGACTTGCATAACTCATCAAGCTCAAGCCATTCCTCATCTGGCATAGTTGCAGGCGAATGCCCGCTCAACCTCAAGGGTTTGATATGCGATTTCGGCACCAACACCTACCAAATCTGACTCTTCCAATAAGAGTAATTCGTACCATCAAGCTTAGTGATGTTGAAAATAGCATGATCAGTGGACGAACTTGCCATGACGCAAGCTGGAAGACTGCAGACAGTTCAAAACTGCTTGCTGTTTACTGCAGCAAATGACCAAAAAATCAACAAATCGAGAGAAAATGGCAAGAAAAGTGTAACCAAAGCTGCTTCCCACCAAGTACTAGTGAAAGTATATCATTTCAGAATATTTCAGCATGAAAAATCCATGTCAGTCTCTGGAGTGATATGCTTGCTGTAATAAATGATAGCAGGGTACTATGAGAGTCAATTGCTGACCAAATCACTGCACCAAGTCAATAAATGACAGCCAAGACATGACCAGCCATAAATAGGCATAAATCAACACCAAAAAGTCATCAAGACCCTGAGCAAACACCCAAACATGTCACCAAAGCATCCGTCAGTGAGTAGGCATACCCCCTGGTCGAAAGTAGGGCAAAGTATACATAACACTGGCAAGACCTGACACCAATAGGTGTATGCTCACAAGAGTGCAAAGCCCAAGCTCAGGTCAAAAGCAACTCCAAGATATCAGTGCATGAACCATGCAAAATTTAAGTGTAAGAGATCCCAAAGTCTCAAGTATCTGCAAAATGCTCAAAATAGCATAAACGTCCTGCTCAATGTCGATCAAGCATACAAGATGCTCCCACTGGCACAAAAGGCAGATAAATGAGCTCAATAGCTCAATCAAACCAAGTCAAAGTACCAAAGACAGGTAACCAAGACAATGTCTCAATAGCATCCCAAGAGCATGACAGCTATAAGGCAACTATAGGTAGCATCCATGAGCAAGACATACATCCCAATAAATATCTCTGACAACCAAAATGGCATCCAATACAAAATTTTGGAATAGCAGATGAGAATCCAAGCCAAGTCTTCAGAGAGCACTAAATCTCAACAAGTACATGGTACACTGTGCCAAGACAAATGCATCAAGCTGTAGGCGTCGGGTAAGCATGTACCCAAAGAGCATATAACTATCAAAGCACTGACCACTGTCAAGCATAGACCGATGTCAATAAGTGCGGGCTGAAATAAGCTCAAGCTTCCAAAAGCATCCGGATCCAATGACAAGCTCGAAGTCGTCCCTCGATGATCAATACATCATAGCATAGCCCAAGAGCATCCGGATCCAATGACAAGCTCAAAGTCGTCCCTCGATGATCAATATATCATAGCATCATCACAAGCTTCCAAAAGCATCCGGATCCAATGACAAGCTCGAAGTCGTCCCTCGATGATCAATGCATCATAGCATAACCCAAGACATACACTTGGAACCAATAGGTATATGTCAAAGCATGAAAGATAGCTTTAGCCCAATAATATTCAGCATGCATTTACTATTATAAACTGAGTATTTCCAGCCCTACAATCATGCCAAAATCATAGCATTACATGTAGCTTCAATCCCCAAGTCAATCGAGATGCAATAGGCATCAAACTGGTTATATAGTCATGCCCAAACAAGCATAGGCATAAACTCTGAATGTAGCACTAGCATCAAATGTCTATGGACTATTTATAACAATCTTGAAACACTACTTTCAACCACCAACCAATGCCTAATCCCAAAGGATGAATGCCAAGTATCAAAACAGGTGCAAGAAGCCCGAAATGGAGCCTGAACAAGTGCTTAATGCCAAGCTGAAGCTGGAACTGAAGTGGTTGAGTGTGTGGCTGTCCAAAAAACAAGCGCAGATTTGCGTGTTGTTGTTGCTGCTCGTGTTGGTCCACATGGCAGGTCTGGAGAGGTTGGAGGGCTCAAACATGATCCAAAGGGGCCTGGGAACAAGCCTCTAGCAGCCCACACCAATGGCAAAGAGATATGAAGGTTGGAAGCTTCAATGGTGGTTGCCATGTTTACCTAGACCTGTGGACTTAAATAAATCTTTGAAATAATGAAGCAATACTTCAATGTCAATGCCCTGATGGTGCCACATTAGACCGGGAAGAAGCTTGGGAAGCCGGGGAGTGACAGGAGCTCAAGAGAATGAGCTATGGCTATTGGGAAGGAGACCCAATGCGAGTGGGGAGTCGATGGGAAGCTACGAATGCCATGAGCCAAGCTCAAGAGTCAAGAAGCCGCGCTCTGATACCAGTTGAAAGGAGAGAAGGATCGAAGCTTGCACCGAGAGCTATGGCGGGAGAGCAAGAGCAAGGAAGTGAGAGATAAGAAATGGGAACTCCAACAGTCACAATGTGTGACCGGGCCTTCCTTTATTCAAACTGTCACTAAAAGAATAAAGAATAAAGTGATGGTGACAGGCGCCCGCCACCTGCAGTGTGCAATGGTGGTGACTGTCAGTGTAGTAATACACGGGCGGCTAGGCAGAGGCACCTTTACCCCCAACATGATCCCCTCTTGCATCTCCTTCAGCCTTATTCCATTCTTGGCAACCATTCTTTGATGCAAGTGTGAGAATAGTTGGAGCCAACAATAGTGCAGAGTAAAGAGCTCTTACTCACACACTATCATTATTGTAAGCCATAACTCAATAGAGTACAACCTAAGATCACACTAGGACCATTCACACCAAGGACAGCTAAGTAGAGCCTAACACTCCCCCTCAAGCTCAAGACAACATATGTACACCAAGCAACTGTCTGAAAACACTGAACTTATCTTTACCCAAAGACTTGGTAAATATATCCACAACCTGTTCATCAGACTTCACATGCATGAGATCAACTCTCCCTGCAAGAATCCTCTCTGATGAAGTGGTAGTGTACCTCAATGTGTTTAGTCCTGGCATGGTATACTGGATTCGTAGCCAAGAGTACACTACTAAGATTGTCACATAGCAAAGTCATTGGAGCATCCTCCTGTATGTCCAAATCAGCCATAAGCTTGAGCAGCCATGCAATCTCACATGCTGCTAATGTAGCACCCCTATATTCAGCCTCAGTACTCGACAAAGCAATTGTAGATTGTTTCTTGCTGCTCCAGCTGATCATTCCACTTCCCAAGCCAAAAGCATAGCCACTTGTAGATCTACGGTCATATGAGCATCCTGGCCAATCTGCATTTCTGTATCCAACTAGCTTCAAGGATTTATCTCTCACATAGAGCAACCCATAATCTATAGTGGACTTAACATATCTCATAATACGCCTAACAACATCCAAATATGGCTTTCTAGGCTTCTGCATGAACTGGCTTATGAGCCCTACAATATAGCTCAAGTCTTGCGTAGTGATGGTCAAGTAGATTAGACTTTTGACCCCATCTTCCTGTACATAGCCACATCCTCAATTTCAACTCCAGTGCTCATGTCTAGCTTGACATTTTTCTCAAGAGGTGTATCTAATGGTTTGCATTCAGCCATGCCATACTTCTTTAACATTTCCATGGCATAGTGCTTTTGCATCAGCCATAAACCATTTTCAGCTTTGACCACCTCAATGCCCAAGAAATACTTCAAATCACCTAAGTCTTTCATGTCAAATTCTGATTTCAGCATTTTCATAATACGTTGTATGCCCAAGTCATCATCCCCAATAATTATCAAATCATCAACATATATGACCAGCACTACCATGCCACTGTCAGTCCTTTTTTGTGAATATGATGTGATCAGCCCTGCCAATAGTAAATCCCAAGCTCTACAAGTAGTTATTGATCCTTGCATGCCAAGCTCTCGGAGCCTGCTTCAACCCCCCATACAATGCTTTTTTCAGCTTACACACATAATGCTGATCATCAGGGTGAACATACCCTTCAGGCTGATCCATGTAGACATCCTCTGCCAAGTCACCATTAAGAAAGGCATTCTTAATGTCCATCTATTGCAATTTCCAACCTTTAGCAGCAGCCAATGCAATCACTGTGCATATGGTTGCCATCTTGGCAACAGGACTGAATGTTTTCTCATAATCAACTCCGTACTATTGAGCATACCCCTTAGCAACCAGCCTAGCTTTATACCTTTCAACATTGCCATCTGACTTACATTTGATCTTGTAGACCCATTTTCAGCCAATGATCTTTTTCTCTGCAAGTAGTGGCACAAGATCCCATGTTGCATTTTCAGCCAAGGCATTAATTTCCTCATCCATAGCTGTGCACCAATGCTCATCTTTTCACTGCTTCAGCATATGTACCTGGTTCTTTAATCTCCATCGCCTTTGTCATATAAGCATAGTGCTTCGCAGAGTAACCACTGCAAGTCAACCTGTCAACAGGGTACTTGACTCTTTTTGAGCGTCTAAATGGTGGTGCACTACTCGATTCCCCTCTCTCATGAGGTGGAATGTACCTGATGTGCCTCGTGCTAGGCGTATAGAGAGTCGGAATGCCAAGCTCACTGTCTAAACTACCAGAGAGTCATAGCTTGAAGTCATGATACTAGGTGTCATCAAACCAGATGCATCCTCAAAGGCTTTTTCCTTCCCTTTGTTGTCAAATACATTAGGTCTCCCCCTCACTGACATAATGCCGTCAATGGATGGTGTTACAGTCCTCCTCAATCTACCTGTCCAAGGAGACATAGGAGAAGAAACATCTGTCTCACTGTAGGACTTGACAATCCAATACTCTGTTGCAAATCAATTGTAGACACCTATGTAGAAGGCATATCAGATGACACTACAGTAGATGATGCATACCAAGAGGCCATCTCATCAAAAATCACATCTCTGCTCACAAGTGTCTCAGGTGTAGAGGGATCATAGCATTTGTATGCCTTCTTCTCCTGTGAATATCCAAGAAAGACACACTTATGTGCTTTAGGATCTAGCTTCTTCCTCTTCTCATCAGGGATATGCACATAAGCTATGCGGCTTGTAGCCATACAGCCTCTGAAAAGGAGTCACATCATGAATACCTGCAGTGGGAGTCCTGTTAAAAATGTACATGGTTGTCATAACAGCCTCTGTCCAATAATACAATGGCATACTCTTCTCATTAATCATCACACGAGAAGCTTCCATCAACACCCTGTTCTTATGTTCAGCCACTCCATTCTGTTGTGGAGTGTAGCTACAAGTAGGCTGTCTATGTATGCCATTTTAAGCCAAAAAAATACCAAAAACATTTGACACATACTCACCACCGTTGTCTAATCTCAAGCCAGAGATATAGCAGTCAAACTCTTTCTCTGCCTGCTTCTTAAATTGCTGAAAAATAGCCAGCACTTCATCTTTTTCCTTCAATATATACACCCAAGTATAGCGATAGTAATCATCAATAAATGTCACATAGTACCTAGAGCCTCCCATAGATGCATTATGGCCTAGCCCCTAGACATCAGAATACACTAACTACAATGGACATGTGCCCTGCCTTACATGCTTGACAAATGGCAACCTAGATTGTTTGCCAAACTGGGAAGCATTGCTGACATAAGCAATGTCAGAATATGCAAATTTGGATAAACATGTAACAAGCTGTTTTTTCTGCATCATTTGCAGCCTCTGCAAGTTAACATGCCCCATTCTCTTATGCCAAATTTCCAAATCTCTAACAGTGCCAGAACCATGGGCAAACATAGCTAGATTCAGCTCTGGCAAAGTGGCATCAAGAGTAAACATGCTACCATTCCTGTGACTACAAGTAATCAAATTGCATCCATTGCCAAATTCTTTAATAAAGCACCCATGCTTATTGAACCTAACCTACAAATTCTGCTCAGTTATCTGGCCCATAGACAATAAGTTCTTCATAATTGATGGGGCATGCAGAACATCATGTAAGTGCTTCCTGCCATCATGAATCACAAGAGGCACTTTGCCTTTATGCTCAATGCTATGCTTGTGTCATTACCTGTGCATACATAGCCATTTCTCTCAGCCACCATGTCAATGAACCAATCACCGTGAGGGGTCATGTGATTTGATGCCCCTCAATCAATGTACCATACTGCATCATCAGTGGATTTCTCAGCAACCTTGTCTTTCACATATTGCATGGCAAATAGTTTATCTTCTGAAGGATCACCTGCTTGACTGGACAAAGCAAAGTGTCCATGATGTTTGAACTTCTGATTTCCCTGCTTCTTCCAACAGTCCTTTGCAATATGACCATACTTTCCACAGTAATGACAATCCTTATCCTTATTCGGAATGTCAGATGGGTGTTGCTGATGCCAAGAGCCTCTACCAGGAGAGCTAGATCTCCCCCTACCTCTGAAGTTTCCATTTCCTCTTGCATTTGATCCTTGCTGGTTATTATTGCCATAAGATGCATTTTACTAGCCTCCTCTGCCAGAACCATAGCCTCTACCACAGCTGCCACGGCCCCGTTGATTGGAATAAAAAACTATATCCTTGCTTTTTGTACTACTAGAGCCTGTACCCAAGCCAAGTTTAACCTCCTCATGGATAATCAATGCAACCAGCTCGTTGAAATTCGACATTTCAGCCCGCACAGACACAGAAGTATCAAAAGACTTATACTCTGGACCCAAGCCATTCAAAGTCATAGTAACCATATCTTCATCTTCAACTTGAGTACCAATAGATGCCAGCTGATTCGCAATGGTCTTGATCTCTGTCACATAGTCCTGTATGGACCTGCCATTTCTCTCCATGTTGTTAAATTTTTGCTTTAATTGTATCTTCCTGGCACTTGTAGTGGTGCCATAATACCTGATCAAAATATCCCATGCATCGTGAGGAGAGTTGCAATTCATTATCTGCATTACCATGGCATCTGATATACATAGGGATAGCCAATGCAAAACCCTACATGCTCTCTCCGTCCATGCTCGATGAGCTCACAGCTGGTCTTGTGTCAGATGCCTGTCACCTGTAGGTAGCTTGGGCTTAGCCCCAGCTCCAGTCGTTAGCTCCCATTAGCCTTTCCCTATCAAGAAGTTCTCTATGTAGAACTTCAATATGGCATAATTGTTGCTATCAAGATTTCCCCCCACAATCTCGGTAATGTTGTCCGTTTTGTCTACATTTGCTATTTGCAAACTCTGCTTGACTCCCTGTAAACCAAGGCTTTTTGACTGATAGGTTTTAGCCTTGCAAAGTAATGACACTTCTCAGGAACACTTTGGTCAAAACAATTATTCTATTCACTGTATGTTTAGGACATTTTCATTCCTTTTGTTTTCAGTAGTAAATTCACTGCAATATACACATTATCTAAGCTTCCAAACTTGTCCAAACATGTTCCATCATGTATACTCTTAGTTGAGTATCAACACTTAAGCATTGTGATCATAATAGTAACACAAGCTTCTCGTATTCATATTAAAAAAAACTTTCAACAATTTGAAATTGCAGAAACTTGTAGTATTCAGCACAAACTTATTTCACAGTTTGTGCTCATAGCAACTCAAATAGCAAGGCATAATCATATAGTAGCATTCACACATGTATGAGGATCAAGACATGCTACAGTGAGCTATTTCTAGTAAAAACAACAACCTGTCTAGACTTCTTTACAACATATGACATGCAACTATTCTTTCAAGTTGTTTGCCCAAATATTCAATTACATAAGTTGCATGACAAGTTCAATGTCAACATTTGTGATCAGCTTCCAAGTTCTATTCCTTTTGCATTAATTACTGAATATGGATGGACCTTTCAGTTTCTGATCATGTCACTCTCTTGAATTGTAGCCTTTAAGCTCTAATAGGCTTGCAATGATGCCAACCAACTATTGACACATATACCCATTGTAGACAGAGAGAACCTTGATTTATTGACTGTAGTGCTGCCCATACATTGGACACAACACAAGTACTACCTCCAGGATGCAAACAATGTATTCTCAGAAGGTATTCAGCCCTCAGGATGATTCATAAACTTCAAGTAAGCATGTTGTTGCATCTCACAGCCTGATCACTGACTTAGCATTCCATTAAGAAACATGTGCTCTCAATGTCATGCCAAAGAACTCCATGAACTAGTGCCTCATGCTCCCAAGGCATAGTACCATTCATACTCCAATCAGATTCAGCTCTGAAAACATATGCATTTCAGTCCATAACTTTGGGCAATGCATGTGACATACCATTCAAGCATTCTTGCTTGACAAGCAGCGTACTTTCACCGCTCACCAAGAATCAGATAACTCATACATTGCAGATCTGGATTACTTCTGAGAACTAGGTGTCAAACCAGCCCAAGAAACACAGATTTGCCCTTGCTTGGTCTTGACTTTAACAAGCATACACAAGTGCTCTATCTTCAACCATTAGCTCCTCTTCAAAAGATCACAAGATGCAATCAAGCATTATCACAGTTCAGTTGTTGATGTCCACATTGGTAAACAGGAGAAAGAACATGCACCATCTCTACATTCAAATCACGTAGTGAACCAGAAACCAGGCACACTATATGCAGTCCACACTGATGTTTCGCTACTCCAAACTGGTTACGCTACAGTCCATGCTAATTCTAGCTGCCCACGTTGCTGTCCATGTTGATCCACGCTAGCCATGAATGCCAGGTTGGTGCTTAACTAGTCAACACTCAACACTGTGGACTCCCTTGAATGCCTCACAGGCCCTGATGAGAAAATATCTCAACTACATAACACTTACTTGAGATTGTCATTGACTGCAGTCCATAAGCTCCCAGTTATGCTTGCTCTCTGCCAAAACCATGCTCTAATACCATGATGCAAGTGTGAGAATAGTTGGAGCCAACAACAGTGCAGAGCAGAGAGCTCTCACTCACACACTATCATTATTGTAAGTCATAACTTAAAAGAGTACAACCTAAGATCACATGAGGACCATTCACACCAAGGACAGCCAAGTAGAGCTCTAACATTCTTGGGTATTGAGAGAGAGAATTTCTACAAGATTTAGAGAGGATTAGTGAATATTAGTGTGAGGAGTGGAAGATTAAGAAGTTTGCTGATTTCTGGAAGTGAAGGGAGTGGAGGAGCAAGCAACAGCACTCTCAAATACGGTGGAACAACTCTAATTTTACTTGGTTAATCAGGTATGTTGATTTTCAATGAAATTTGATCAAGAAATGGAAAGAATTGATGTTTTCTGATCATATGCATTCAATTTCTGATTTTTGAAGGTGAAATGGAACAAAAGAAACAAATTTCTTGCATTAGATGCATTAAAATGATAAATGAATGGTTGAAATTAGGGTAAAAACTACATTTTTTGACCATAATTAGTGAAAATTAAGAATTTTGCATGATGTTAATGAGAGATGAGTAAAAATAGAGTAAGAAAACATTAAGAAGGATCTACAGAGGAAATTTCATAACCTGGAAATGAGTTTAATAAGAGATATATGCATTTTAGTGCTAAAAATGGCTATTTTTGGCCCTAATTAGTGATAATTAAGAGTATTAACGAAAGATTAGGGATAAAAACAAAAAATAGAGTTGAGTTATATGGTAATTCATTCACTCATGAAATCTTAGGTGAAATGGATGTCTGAAATTTAAGTTGTTGAATTTTTAAGTGTGGAAATGGTAGTTTTTGGGTATTTTTTAGTGATGATTAGTGAATATTAAGAGAAAATGGAGAAAATTATAGTTTTAAAATTGTATATCAACTAAATGTATCATGATGGATGTATGGTTAATTGAGTTTGATGATTATGGTCAGATAGAATTTTTATGAATATTTTTGTTTTTTGAACTCTAAGAATAGAAAATTAATAGCTCTTGATAATGAAGGAATTAAGAGATGAATTAAAAAGAGGCTATAGTTTATTTTTTGTGTAGAACATGCTCCTAGAGTTTTATTAAGAATGGATTTCGTTTGTAGGTACTTCTTTTGTAAAATGATGTTCAGGGATGAAATGATAATTAGTGGATATTAGGGTTTATATTAAAGTATTAATAGAGATTATGGATGGAATAAGAGTTTTAAAATAATTTCTTTCTTTTATTTAATTCTTTATTTTATTGAAGTTTATAATGTGTGAGTTGTAGTTCAAATTGAGAGGTTAGATGGTAATGATAAAAGGATAGTAAATAAGTAAAGAAAGTTATTATTGGTTGATAGTTGGACTACATAGATAAATGGAATGATAATTTAATGTGGGTAATTTATAAGTAAATAAAACATAATTTTCCATTCTAAAACCCTAATTAATACAATGGCTTCACGCATAGTCATATTGCCCACATATCCGGGGGCTTCTTAGGGGGCCATCATTTTCGTAGCATTTGCCGTGAAAGGCAAGAGTATTAATTAAGGAGAAGAGGGGGTGATTTTTTGTTAATTTGAAATATAAGCAAAAAAGAAATAAATTGTAAGTCGAAGATGAGGCATTAAAAAGGAACAAAAATGGAGAGGAAGATTAGAAGATTATTTAATCATTTGAAACCACACTCTCTTTAAAGTTCAGTATCCCAAAAGGGAAAAATAACAAACTGCCACAAGTTTGGCAGGAACAACATATAAGGAGTCTTCTCTGAGAGATGGGGAGAAGCTATAGAGCCTAGGATTAGAATCTTAGACCTATTTGACCCTGCTGTAGGATTTGACTAGTTATTTTGAAACTTACTCAACAATGTATTGATTTAAGCTATCAGGGTTTTGATGTACCACTATAACGAAGTTTTCTTGTGAAACTTCTTTCCTGAATTGCCCAAGGCTATACAATGTATCATTGTCAACAAGGCAAGGGATATTGATTTGGTAGATGGGGGTAAGAATTTTGGACCTCAATTGTGGGTTAATGTTGAGCAATTATGCACTTGGAATTGGATGTTCCAAGATGAAGCAAAGGGAATTGTCTTGGTAGCAGTGCACTTTAAGTTAGTTGATGAAATTCAACTGAATACTATTAGCATAAAACATCATTATGATTGTGATGGGACCTAAAATGTGCTGGCACTGGCTAAGGCACTAGCCGGACCTCATGGCCTCAACAAACAACCCCACCACACCACACGGCCTCGCGGGCCAGGAGCGTTTGTCGAGGGATACACTATCCTAAACACTAATCACTGCGCCTTTATAGTCTGTAATCCAACAGATGTTCCCTTTCCCTGTCTCCTCAGAGGGAGATTATACATATATCGGGAATAAATGCCACATCGCAGACACAGGACACCCATCAGCTGATTCCCACCGCCCTATTGTAGCTCTCCTACATCTTGGGGATTGGCCCCTCGATGCGCTGCTTCCACATATAGACACATTCGAAACAAACTCCCCTCTTAGTGCCAATATATTTAACATTCCAAGAATGCACTTATCCTCACTTATCCATCCCCTTTTGACCCACTGTCTAGACCTACAGCCAGGTTGCTCACTCTCTCTATGCGGGTCAAGTTCTAGAGAAACCAAGTGCTATGCATCCAAGAGCTTGTAATTGATAACATTTAACGATGTTTGATGCAAATGTGTATATGATTAAGTGCTCAAACAATTGGAAAATAGCCTCGTGCATTGTGCAAATCCATTCTTTTCATGTTTCCATACACAAACGCATAATTGCTGCAATGAGAGAAGACACCGAGCCTTACACTCGTGCTGTACTTCCCTTTATTTAACTTAACATCATCCTATATGAATAATGCAGCAAATGCATCAGATTTAATATTATATTTCAATACTCAAACTCCCCTCTCCCCTACTGTTTAGAGTTTTGCTTGCGGTGATAGGTAAAAGGGTAATTTCATGTGTATTTCACACGAAATAAGCAATAAATACTCACAAAAACATATAAATGGGGATAACCTAAGGCAAACCCTCATGCTTTATCCTCATTATATACTCACAGATACATCCATAATTTTCCATAATTTTTCTCATTCATTTTCTATTTTTCCCTTTTAAAAAGTATATTTTCCTATTTTTCCTTATTTTTCTTTATTTATTATCAATAAAAATGGAAGCTCAAAAGCTCCATTTTTACTCTAAAAATCATGCTTTTTGGATTTTTCCATTTATTTTCCACACTTTAAGTGTATATTTTCTGAGTTTTTTATTATGAAAGACTAAAACCAATAGCAAAAAACATGTCCATTAATTTTCAGCCCATATGAACATTGCTAACCTCATCAAATGCAAAAAAAAAACCATTTTCTTTGTAAAAATGTCATTACAGTGTATTTTTTATTATTTTGGATTTTGAAACTTGTTGCGGGTCTACAAATCAGGGCCCGTTTGATGCTCACCCCACCTCCACACTGCCATCTTCAGTCCACCTTCGGTTTGGAAGCAATCTGGTATTGCACCGGACGAGCATTCACCAACCGGGCTTCATTCTTCTTCACACGTAGGAACTGCCCCTTGCAGGAGAGAGAGGGAGGAGAGAGAAAGACTAAAAAATGAGATTTTTAAATTCTCCATTAAAACGGGCAAGCTTGTAGCCATCTTGTTCCTCTCCCTGCCCTAATTGAGAATCTCCCTCCCTCTCTCCAAAGGGGTTTGAATCGGAGAGGCAACGAGAAAAAATGAGGAGGCGCATTGATGCTTCCCTCTATTCGACAGTTTTTGCATTATTTTCAAGGCATTTATTAAGCCTAAGGTTTAAAACATTAAAATAACCGGTTCATCTTTTTGTGTTCACACTGTCCCGCAAGCGGATTTTTCAATTTTGAAGGCCCAAACAAACTCCAATTTGCAATCCGATTGGATAGGCAGCTTTGTGGCATCGAACTCCATCAACCTGGCCTCTCGCATGCACTTTACGGCTTCCTGATCTGGTAGTTGCTTTATAACGTCGAACCTTGCGAGGATTAAATGGAGGGTCAAATGACCTCCGATTGATGAACTAAGACTTGTGTTGGATTCCTGATGTCGAAATGCATCTAGGAAAACTCTAGCTTGGCCATCTGGCCACCATTTGATTTTTCATGAAAATTGGCTCTTTAACACCTCTCGGGCACTTTCCGGCTCCAAAACGAGCTTCAATGCTTCAAGAACGGGTCCAAATTGGGTCCTAAAATCCAGCTCTCATTAGCAACCACGGGATAGGGCGACTCAGCCCGTCGAATCCCACGAATGAATATGCACATAAACACAACCACAAAGAGCATCAAGCTGATTCAAAATAGATACACAACAAAACACAGCATAGCTCTCACCCTGTCCCCTTGTCAAAACCAAGGCATGAAATCCACGAGGAGTAGGCCTAGCATAATCTGACAGAAAGTCGAAAGCTAGTCACTAACCAACTGCGCCAACACAACCAAGCTAACAAGAACCATCAAAGAGGTCATCCTCAGTGGTGGTCTGAACTACCTACCGAACTAAGGACAACTCAACTAGGAGCTCCTACTAGGTGAGGACTCCTATAGCCGGATCAACAAATATTATCTTTTAGCACATTGGGTCTTTAGCCTCTTATTTTTCATACTCGGGTGTGTAAAAAGGAGGGAGCTTAGCGTAGTGATCCAAGGAGAGCAATGCATTGGCCTTAGGTCCTGTCTCGGTACCCAAGAACCTACCAAGCCCGCGCAAGGCGACACTTAATCCTTTTCTAATGCTCACTTTTATTTTCGCTCCAACCTTCTTTTATTCTTATTTTTCTACTAGAAGCCACCCCTAGGAAGACAAGGCATCGGCCCTGGGTCTGACTCGTCCCCAGGAACCTACCTAGCCTTTGCAAGGCAATGAACAATAGCTCAAAGATTTTTCTTTCTTTCCATTTCTATTTTGATAGGGGTTAGAACCCCTTTTAACACACCTTCGTATATTCATATATTGGCGTTCAGATATTTAGGTTTTTGTCTCCTTCCATCATTATTTTAGTAGGCTTCTCTAACTGCCTCACAACTAACAGGAAGTCCCAGAACGGCTGCCTAGCAGGTTAGCAGTTAGGGTCACTAGAATTCCCATCTAAAACAAGTCTTACAATGCCTGACAATGCCTTGTAGGAGGCAATGACTACTTAGACCTCCCCCAGACATATTGAGCCTAATCTTGGGACTTCATGCCTCGATTTTCGATCCCCACCAAACAAAAGAAAGTAACCCTTACACGCACATATATAATTAATCGCTTAAGGGAAAACACTTGAAAAGGGGACGAAACCACCTGGAATGGCCACAAGAAGCTCCTTCGTAGCAAAGGCTCCCTCCAGCAACTTTTGTAACTTGTATGATGCAATCATTACAACAAAAATCCATTAACTGTACTTGCACTAAACAGACGAATGGCCCTCTTGGCCTAAAGAAATAACACATTTCACTGCAAACTAGCTGGCCCTCCTAGCCTAAGGAAATAGATCATTAAAACGTGAAAACAAATGGCCTTCTTGGCTTAAAGAAATCAAGCAAACCTATTCATATAGATCCCTCCTTGGAAGAAGGCAGATATACAAACACATGCTCCACTCCAAGGGGAAAGAGAGGGCGCTCAGCCCTAAACTAAATGCATCAAGTTATGACCCATACCTCATGTATATATAGCAAGAGGCGTATGCATAAAATGTCATTGAATCAACCTATGGGTCCAAGATAATAGTGGTAGACGGGTCTCGGCTACTCTTCTCATTATTTATATCAACCATCGCCTTCCATATAACGCGTGGTCTAATAACATTCCCCACAAATGACCAGGTCCTGTCTCATTATCTCAGGGGGGTCACTCATGAATATATGTATATATAACGTGAGTTCAAAATAAGGGTTTTGTAAAACACCCGTTATATACATTTTTTACATACAAAAGGGTGTCATATAAAGGGGTTACTTACAGATTGAATAGAAAAGGGTTGTGTTTTATTCAAGAAAAGTTCACAAATTAGGATATTTATAAATAGGCCATGAACGCATGTTATATAGAGGATATATATATAGTGAACCCCCCGAGCTCATTATCAATAACAACATCCGAACGAGGATCACAGTTGAAAAAGAGGTCCTCCTCATAAGCAAAATTGGCTAATGAATCCGCAAACTGATTCCAATAACGTGGAATGAGCTGAAGAGATATGCTCTCAAATTCATCAAGTAGGGTTATAGCAATTCGATGGTACATACGAAGGAGAGGATTCCAGATTGTATATGTCCCATTAAGTTGATTTAAGATCAGTTGGGAATCCCCTTTTACACTAAAAACCCCCTAATGCCACCTTGCTTGGCAATATTCAATCCCATAATCAGGGCTTTATACTCCACCATGTTGTTAGTGAATCCCACCCGAGATAAGCAGCTAATTTCATTGTAACTCTACGTCAGGGATCTCGGATGACTACTCCAACACTCCCTTTTCTATGAAGCCCCCTGGATGCTCCATCAAAGTATAACGTGTACGTCCACAATGGGTTTACACAACCAGCCATCAGGAACTCCTCTATTCCTAAGTATGATAATCAAAATTCAACATATTTAGAGGACGAACTAATGGCTCCATCCCACCTTCTTCATTAAACTCAACAGGGATGCTTGTCAAGATTTGTAAACAGTGATGGCAGAAAACTTTAATCTCCCACACAAAGGTATCGTCTTCTTGCTCAACCACTTTGTATCCCTTGCTCCACCAGATAAGCCTCCCCTGATGATATCTTTGCTCTAGATATGGGTGCTCCAAATAAGGGATTAACACCCCCGTCGACCAATTTAAGCTCTCCTACAGGTCTCAAATCAGCCCCAGCATGGACCTACAATGCATTTAGTGTGTTAGCATATTTATAAATAATAAGGTTTAATCTTATTAAGATTAACCTTATTCTTAAATTTCACTCCTTGTAGATCAGCTAAATAAAACCATGGGCTTATTTTTACCTATCCAAACTATCTTGTAAGGGCCATCCCAGCGAAATTCTAGCTTTCCTGGAAATAGCTCCCTATGCGCATCGTAATACACAACTAATTGCCCTTTTTTAAGGGTATACTTCTTCGCCTTTAGATCATGCAACCACTTCATCCGACGTTTATCTACCTCCTGGTGCAACAAACTCTGCAATTTGAGCTCGTCCAAGTGGGCTATAGTCGTAAACCACTCAAATAAGGCATCTTCATCACCCAAAGAATGATTGATTGCGAATCTTATGGTCGACAACTCAATTTCTAAGGGCAGACACACTCCTCACCGTAAACTAATTTGAATGGGGTGTGGCCAATGGCTCGTTTAAACGTTGTATTATACGCCCAAACCACCACATATAATTTTGTATCCCAGTCCTGTTTCTTTTCAAAGACTATCTTGGATAGGATACCCACAAGCTGCTTATTGGTACTTTCAACTTGTCCATTGGCTTGCAGATTATAGGGGGTCGTCTTGTTATGCTTAATGCTCCATGCTTGAGTCAGGCTTCTAATTACCTTATTCAAAAAGTGAGTTCCACGGTCCAATACTATTTCCTTTGGGGGACCAAGACGGCAGATGATCACTTTGTAAAGTGATCCTTTGCTACTATAATGTATCTTTTCTGATTAGTAGACGACGGGGTAATAGGTCCCACAAAATCGATGCCCCACTTCTCAAATGGAAGGATAACCATAATAGGCATAAGTGGACGCTTCCTATTCTCTCGACTGTCATGTCTTTGACATATATCACATCTCTTAACATAGTCAAATGAATCTTGGAAGATGGACGACCACCAATAACCAGCTCGTAAAGCCTTCTGTGCTGTCAACCTCCCAGCAAAGTGCCCTCCACAAGCGGAGTCATGGAACTCTTCCAAAATGAAGGGAAACTCGTCAGGCATCACACATCGGTGATAGATATCATCAACACCTTGCTAATATAATGTTCCTGCGATCAAGGAAAATTTCAATGCTTGTTGTTTAATTTTTCTCTTCTCGGGCTTTGATAGAGTAACTCCAGTCTCTCCCGTAGAAAGATAGTGCGTTATAGCAGTATACCAGGAGGGAATAGATGATGTATCAATCTTAAACAATGCTTCCATATCACTTCCTTCAGCCACGACCTCTTTTGGCTCTCCGAAATCCACAAGACACTCGACAATGCCGTGAAGCTTCGGTGGCTTACTCTTAATCTCATAATCAAACTCCTACAAAGTGATTAACCACTTTGCTAAATGATCAGGCGGCTGTAACTTATTCAACAACAATCGAAGCCCTTCCACCTTCGTATAAAAAACCACCCTCTCATAAAGAATGTAGTGCCTGAACTTCTTGGTCACAAATACCATCGCAAGGCACAACTTCTCCATATAGGTGTAGTTAATTTCCGATATGCCCAACTTCCGACTAGCAAAAGCTATCGAGTGGACTTCTTGTTTGCAAGAGATATCTAACCTCAAGCTATAGATTATCAAGCTTCAAGAGGCCTTGCAAAGACCTATCAAAGCTAATGTCCAGTGCATGCATTGTTGGCACAATCAACTACTAGTACTAGAACACCCAAAAACCACATCTAGGATATGTGCCAATTGTGGAAGGTATGGGCAATGAGGCCATACACTGTGGATTGCCTCGATGATTGCCTTACTACCAAGAACCTTATTAGAAACAATACCCAATGAACTGTTAGTACCAATTTGGCAAAGGAGCTCCACTAGCTCTTCTAGCACTTAATGATCAAAGCCCAATCAACATTCGACCCAACACAAATCATAACTTTGCCCCAAAATGATGCTCTTGTATAGTGTGTTGAGGAACCATTGGAGAAAGAGCCTTATGTAAACCCATATATCTCATACGATAAAGAGGAAAACCTAGTCTTTATGGACTATACTCCAATTTGGTGATGACATTGGGTAGGGGATGAGGATGACGATAAGGGGGAATGCAATCCTAGGAACCCATTACATGTTGGAATTGGAGTCACCCTAGACACATCTCCTCCTAGTGCCCTAAGAAGGAACAAGCTAACAAAGACAAAGTCAACTTGCAATGCCCTGAGTGTGATATCACTCATTTGTACATAGACTAACTTAGGAGAAAACCATCAATAAGTGTCTTAGGCATACGATCCATGCCCTTGGGACTACTATTTCTTGTTGAATCTTTTGATGCTAAGGCCACCCTTATACCACTAAAGGTGATGACTAGGGTACAAGCCAAGCAGGTTGTTGGAGTATCAATACTTGAGACGAGCAACATGGATGTTCCCTCTATTGGAAAGAAAAATAGTAAAAGAAGAATAAAAGAGCTAAAGGAAAGATTAATTTGAAGAGTGATAGTGCTACAATGCTAACATCAACACAAAAAAAAGTACGAGATGTAGAACCCAAAACCTTAGCTCCAAAAGCTGAGAGAAAGGGGAGTGCTAATGTAGAAGAGTACCTTATGTGAGGCACCAAATGGAGATCATAGAGAAAGTGAGGGGTTGGGTAGAGGAAGCTCAAGTGCATATCAGACACTCAATATCAAATCATGAGGATCAGGAAATATCCAATGTAGAGCCACCCTCCTCTCCAACTTACATATGATGAATAAGGAGCCAAGGGTGGAACCCTCATGCCCAACTAGGTGAATCTAACTTGCCTCAACATGACCTAGGGTCGGAGCCTCATCTACCCAAGAAGGACAAAGCCAACAAGGTCGACTTAGGATTGCTAGCATCTCTCATGTCCACTCAAGTGTCATTCCCCTTGAAGGACCTGATGAGACAAAATTGGAATTTATGGAATACATTCATGACATCGGTTCAAGAGAAAGGACAATCAAAAATGCCACAAGAAGTAGAAAATGACACCCATATTCTAGGTGTGGCACTCTCCCTAGTACTAGGGACACTATAGATTAATGCCTTCTAGGAAGGAACTAAGATGCATGCTATCCTACTAGTTGTAGCATTAGGAGATATGACTCAAAAGTCATCGTGGACATGGGGGAAGGAGTGAGTGTCCTTATCCACATACTGTTATAAGTGTGGGGTAGTACCCCTATGGAAACTACTAGATTCAACACGACTCTCACTAATAGCACAAAAGTTTGTGCATTGGAAGTGTTAAAAGACTAGCTAATGAAGATAGCCAGAGTCCGCCAGAGTCCAAATCTTGGTGAATTTCATTATAATGAAGGGTATGGACTATGGATTCTTACTAGAAAGACCTTGGATGTGAGGCACCTAAGTGATAAAGGACTAGGGTAATGGACCAATGTTCTTTAGAAATATAATAGAAGTAGTTCAACTGGAGATGGGCACCTAAAAGGCCTCACTAGTTGATCTAGATGCCATTTTTGCCATGCTCAAAGGAGAATCCCATAGCTAACCCAACTATAGCCCCTTGACCAAATACATCCTCTATTTAGAGGACAAGTGTGATTGAATTCACATGCTCACAACCATTGACCTATTGTTCATTGATGATGAGGACGATTACAAGAGGATTGTTGAGAAAGCAAGCATGTTCATTGAAGCTAGGGAAGCAGACATACCTAATAATGATGATCTACCTACCACAATATCCTTGATGACAAGAAGCCGAGGAAAAAGGCCAATCCTTATGACATACCATGTTCCAACGAGAAAATTAGAATTGCGAAGGATCCTCGAGGATTTGTCAGGAAAATTAGCTAACAATCATGTAGCTAACCTAAAACCTCTTAGGGACCTCATATGGAAGACCTCTAATGGAAATGGACTAGAGTGCATGACCTGAATCTCTTGTGCAAATGGACTCTAGTCAAAGACAATGAGGATTTGAAATATGATGAGCGAGTAGAGGATGAGCTCTATGAACTTGGGAGACTTCTCATGATGAATACACAGACTGTGACTTTTGTAAGTGAAGTGAGCTAGAGGTAAGCAAGATTGTTTGTGCCAATGTAACATTATCCTCTACTTAACATCCATCGTCTTTCACAATACAAGGATGAAGGGTTGTACATCTGATCTAATATTCGCATTTTTTGGTTTCTCCAGTTGAAACTAGATGAATGCATGGTTGACATAAATATGACTTGGAAAATCAAGAATTGTTCCCAAGGTTTGTCCTTCTGTAAAAAAATTAAAAACATATGTTAATAAAGAAAAGAATTCTTAACTTAAGAAAAAGATATCTTAAGTTCTAATTACAAATCTTTGCTAGTTTTATACTTGTGTCATATCCTCTATTAACTTGGCTTTGATACCAACTATGACATGCTTGCCCAAGCTACTTTATTGTGTTGTTAGTAGTCCATCAGGAGATATCCTAGACAACACCATTTGGGACTCCATGGAATACCTTAGAGTTTACTATTGAGGCTCACTTGAGCCTACCTCATAGTGGAAGTTCTGGCCTTTTCCATAAGGCTCGACTTGAGTAATGGGTTTTTAATATTAGTCAAGTCACCTATTGGTCAGCTATAGCACCAATGTTTTGAGTTTCCACTTCTCATAGGATCACTCGAATTGAAGCAGAATTGCATTGCACTTAGTTCAAAGAGAATAGGAGATGAAGGGGAGTGCAGCACATTGACCCTTCTATCTGTAAGGCAAAATCCCATTTCAGCCCCCTAAAATAATGCAAGTTAGGTTCTAGTTGGCTATTCATTTGCCAATTTACTAAAGTAATTCTTGAAAAAATCTCTTAGCTAACCGAGACCACCCAATCATAGATCTGAACTTATCGAGGACCATCCACATGCTTTCCTTAATAGCAAAGTATTCTTAATTACCTAATTACCTACCACTTTAGGTTTGACATACAAAAACAATTTCTTTGATGATCTTCTGGCACACAGATTTATTACCCATCTTTATTTCACAACACAAAAAAGTTGTAGAATAATTCTTTCTCAAATATTTTCTTTAAGAAAATATCTTTTTGCAATGCTTCCTATCCTGACAAGACATAATATCAACCTGAAGGTTTTATTTCCACCAAGTTCAGTCTCCTAGACTAGTATTGGGACTTCCAGAATACTATCTAGAACTTGAAGGGTAGTTGATAGTTTGTAAGAATCTAAGGAATTTGCGACTAGAGCCCCCTGGTATCCTTGTCTCCTCCTACTAAACTAGAATTCCCTACAATAGGACCTTTCACGTTGTGGTTGATCCATACTTGCCAATGCAAAAACAAAACCCCTTGGAGTAGGTTTTATTCACGTTGACCTTGGGGAGGTCTAGCATCATCATGGAACACTGCCTTAGTTGGCATTCTGTGCCCATCGAAACATTACCTTAGTCTTTGTCAGTGTTTGTGCTCAAAAACATTGCTTCAATTGACAATTTGTGTCCTATTATCCATTATTTATCACGATAATTTTAAGAAAAATCAAAAACTGATTTACAACCACAAACAACTTACTTAAGTGTATCACACACAACAATCTTAATGAATTTTTTCCCAATATAAAATCCTTTTCCTAGGGTGACAAGATCAAGGCTAAACTTTGCCTAAGTGGCAATATTTTCCAATAGTCCTCTCAAATTACTCTTTCCCTTGGGATCTTGCCCAAGTTAAATCTTAACAAGGAGTTTATTTTTCAAAACTTCACTCCTCTGGGTTTGGACAGCCCATCAATCCTTCCAAGATTTCTAAAGAACTTCTATAAGCAAAAGCTTTAGTGATAATCTTTTTATAACAAAATTTTGTTGGTCCTTTGCCTAGTGATAACTCATTAGATTCAAAACCAGTGGATATTTTATTATGAAAAGTATTCTAGTAATTTTATCTCAAGATTTTTCTAAGAGTTAATGCTCGTATCTATCGATCGAAGGCTCCATCAATTTAGTAAAAATTTGGATTTAAAATTTAACTACTTAAATATTTCTTATTGCAAAAATCATAGTCTTTGAATGTAATTCTTTGTAATTCCTACTTGATGCAATAAAATCATAAATTCTTTTGATGTAAGACAATATTTTCCATGCAACCTATTCCTAATAAATCCCAAGTAATCTAATTTAATTCTTTTGAACTGCAATTATGAAGGTAAAAATTCTATTGAGTAATTTTTCTACGCATGAGATTATATGCAAATTTTACTTTCACTACTATCATGGATGTAATTTTCATTTATCAATTCATGGGATGATGATCTATTTTTCATATTTAATATTTAAAATATTAGCCAAATATGGCACCTGGGGATTCACGACGAGCACTTGGTTATTATTGCTATTCGCAACTTCATTTGTAATTCTGGTACTTGCCATTCCATTTTAGTGGCTATACTGACGACATTATTAGTAACTCCAACTCCTGCTTTTTGGGACCATGGTCTTTAATCAAAGAATTCTAGAGAAGACTTTGGTAATAAAGCTATGGGTCGACTTGATTTGATTGATAGAGATAGCGATAATAGGAATTTTAGAAGAAATCAAGTTGAGTCTCGATTTTACAAGGGAATGAAGGCGGAAGAGATGGGATTTGGCTTGGAAATGCGGCAGAGTATGTCCCTTGTCTTTCACAATAAGAATTATCTCTCTCGCCCTCCTCTTACCTTCTCTTTCTTGCTTTTCTCTTTTTATTTGAGTAGAGTCTCCTCTCTTGTCTCAAATCTAATGTGTTCTATGGATTTGCATGCCTCATATTTATAGTTTAATTGAAGGGAGGGGTTTCTCATGAGACTTGACCAAGAAGAGGAGCTCTTTATGGAGGGTATCTTGATAATCTAGCTATCTAGGAGCTTTCAAGATGCAATTTGGTTTTGGCGATCAGTTCTTTGAGGTCGAGAGAGGCTACCAAAGATACTATGACTGATTCACCAGAAAAGGGGAAGATAGCTCAAGTATTTTGCTAAGACAAACAAAGAATATTTTATTTCTCTATTTAATCTTTTTAATTTCCAAAAAGTAGGGGATGATGATGGCGATGAAAATCATGAAGAGAGGGAGGGGGAGTGGTGCATCTTGTCAATGTCTCCTTCTCTCTCTCTAAGATTTTAAAAGCTTATAGGTTTTTAACTTTATTTTAGTATTATTCAAATCAAATTTTAATTTACTTGAATTGCCTAAGTCATAAACATGCCTAGTCTAAAGTTGACTTACCTAGCCACAATGGCCATTCACGTGACATTTTTTGTGATGAGGTATTTGTGGCCGTATTGATCTCAAAAGGTGTTAAGGTATAGGATATGGATTTATTCAAAACACTACTTTTGATAGTCCAATCTTTTTCAAATCTAATGCATGAAAAGTCAAGAAAGTTGAAACATTACAATCTTTGAGACCTACTTTGAAAATAAAAGTTATGGCTATTGGATGTGTCTCTCTGACACATTGAGTTTGGTATAATTGCATGCTTAGTGACTGCTAGTGGTTTGTACATATCCCCCATCTTGTAGGATATATTTGGTAGTCATAGATTGGATTTTATGAGTTGATTGCTCACACTTGGCTTTGGTTTTTACCACTATCATTATTTTCAGCTTTCTGCAATTGTAGGTTTATGCATCATTTATGAGGGAAGATACCTTGACTTGACCATTGTTCTTTGGAAATTAGTGGATAGCCCTACTCTTTAGAATATCTCATTTGTTAATTATGCTTTTAGGCTGTTTTGTTGTCATTTATTACAATCTATTTGTCTTGGATTGTGCTTTCATTTCAAATGACAATGATATATTCAATATTGAGAAGTTGGATGGCACTAACTACATCTATGGAAAGGCACAAGTTTGGCACATTCTAGTGCAAAATCACAGATTAAGCCATTGAGACATAATAGTGTCAAGACAAACACATCGATGTAGAGAATTCGGTTGAACTAGATGAGTGATGTAAATCCATAATCATTTTGCCACTGTCTAAGCAAGTTTTCTATAATGTTATCTTTGATTCGTAGACCACATGGGAGCTATGGGATAAGATTTGTAATGTCTATGATAAGTAAATCCATATCTCTTAGATGTATTGGTTGAAGCAACTCATGGACCTTGGTATGAAGGAGGAGACTTCCATGTTCGCCTATTTAAATTATTTTCATTCTATTTTTAGCACCTATCTTTGTAGGGAATTGAATTTAAGGATAATCATCCTCCCTTCTTCTTGTGCTAGTTACATTTTCTAAGTCATGGGACACATCTTGTACTATTATGTGTGCAAATATGCTCTACTGATGGACTAAAATTACAAGAATATGTAAAAGGTGCACTCTTGAATGAAGAGGTTAATAGAAATATTGTAGATGCTTCTCACACCTCTCATGCTTTGATAGTCAAAGGAAATACTAGTATGAGTGATGATGATTGCCATGGAAGAGACTCTCAAAATTCTCGTCCTTAGTCATGTAGATAGCTTCGTGGCCGTAAGTCCACATTGACTTGTCACTATTGTGAGAAGTAGGGTCATATTCAACCATAGTGTCATAAAATGCATGATAACAAGCACAATGAAAAGGGAAAGGATAAAGTGTAGGAAAGGATTGATGATCGCAGCATTGTCCCTAGCAAGTCCAATATCAAGATTAAAGAGATTAATGTCATGTAGACTGATTTTGATGATGACCATATACTTGCAACTTCTTCTTTTAATGTTTCACAATTGACTAATGCCTCGTCTACCTATTCTTAGTGTTGGTTTCTTGATTTAGGGCTTCATTTCATGTCACCTCTCATCAAGAGTGGTTCCACTCCTATTGTAGGATGACATGATCTATCAAATTGGATAATGACTTGGCATTGGATTTTGTTGGTATTAGATATGTCTAGCTATAGTTTCCTTTGGGTAGTATATTTACTTTACATGATGTACAGCATGTTTTGGCTTTGACTAAAAGCCTACTTTGGGCTAGCCAATTGGATGATGCAAGTTATGTTTGATCTTTTGGTGATTCCTCATGGAAGCTTACCCGTGGAAATCTTGTCCTGGCATGCGGTGCTAAGTCTAGCACTCTCTACCCCTTACTTATATCTAGGTCTATCAACCATGTTTTGGCAGTAGCTATTTTTCCAGATGTATCATTATGGCATTGTTGCCTTGGGCACATGTCATTAAAGGGAAAAAAAATGCTTACTTGCTTGTAGTATCTTTCATCCCCTTGACTATAAGCATTTTGATTCTTGTAATCATTGTCTTTATGGCAAGCAAACTTGCAGTTTGCATAAGCAGTATGGCATTACTTGCATGGGTGAGCCTCTATCTCATATTCATTCTGATATTTGTGAACCTATACTCTACAAGCCTTTAGCTAGAGTGACGTATTTTGTTACTTTCATTGATGATTACTCATATAAGGTCTAGGCATATCACATCAAGTAAAAATTGAAAGTCTTGGCTACATTTAGCATTGGCCTACACTTGTTGAGAACCAATCTAGGTATAGGCTAAAATGCCTACAATTTGATAATGGGAAAAGTATGTCTCTAAAGCATTTCAGTAGTTTTGTGATTACAAGAGAAGTATTAATTATCAATTGACCACCTCGTATACTCCACCCCAGAATGGTATGGCTAAGCATATGAATAGGATGATTTAGAAGTGATTTTACAATATACTTGGCTAGGTTGGCTTACTATAATATTTTTGGACTAAGGCAGTTACTACTACTGTATACGTAATTAATCGCTCTCCATACACTGCTCTTAACAATCAGGTTGTAGAGGAGATATGCTTTGGAAAACCTCCAACATATGCTCATTTGTATGCCTTTGGTTATGAGGCTTTTTGTTGTGTTCTCTATGACAAGCACAATAAGTTAGATCCTAAGTCTGTGTGAAATGCATCTTTTTTTATTATGTAATATAGGTGAGATGGGGTATCACCTTTGGGATCCACATGCTCAAAAGTTCATTTGTAGCCATGATGTTTTTTTCCATGAGGAGAAAACAAATAAGCAGCTTGAGCAAGTTGTTGAGGTATGTTGGATAGTATTTTAGGAGGATGTTACAGGACATGTTATGGACACGAACCATGTAGCCAAAATGAAGTAGAGGAAAACCAAGGAAGCCCAAGTCAAAAAGTGAATGAAGAATCTCATCCTGCCTAGGCAGAAAAAGTGGAGGAGAAGGCAAGCTCATAAAAAATGTGGGAGAGCACCAAATATTCTAGCAAGACTCTCTTAAGGATGAAGGAGGTCCTCTTAAGGATCAAGGAGGTTCTCTTAAGGATCAAGGAGGCTCTCTTAAAGATGAAGGAAGCTCTCTTAAGAATGAAGAAGAACCTGTGAGGGCTCTCGCTAGGAAAGTGTGGGGTGCAATGTAATTCATTTTATAAGAGCACCAGGCTCCCTACTATGCAAGTTGTAAATTCTACACGGACATAGGAGAAGGGATAAGAAAACTAGAATGGAATAGAGAAAAAAAACCTTGGCAAGATGGCCGCAGTAATGTAAAAAAGGGGATGGGTGCCCAAGGGATTTAGGGTTTTGTATATAAACTCAAAAAGTGAATGGAGATCTCATTATTTGGTGTGTGAACAAAGTGGTATCTTCTTCTTCTCTTCTTCTCTTCTTTTCTCCTTCTTGCTTGCTTGTGTGTGCTTGAGAGAGGGAGTGTGAGGGAGTGAGTGTGTGAGGGTGAGAGATCTTGGAGAAGAAGCTCTCCATCATCTCCTCTCTTCTTCTTCTCTTCTCCTCTCTTCTTTTGCGTGCAACTATGGAGGATGGAGCTTGAAGGAGGATGCTTGAGGTTGCTTGAGCTTGCATCTCGAATCGTGGAGCTATTGGCATGCTTGAGGGAGGAGGCTACTCATTTGGGCATCAAGGTAAGCTCAATACACCCCATAGGATCAAAGATGTGTTGGCTAAGTGAGAGATAACCATTTGTTCTCACTCGAAATTCTTGAAGTAATAAGCAGTCCATGGGTCTTGGCAGTTGAGTGTGAGCTCCCACTACATTTTGGTTACGTTGCTAGGACCAATGGATTCAAGATAGAGCACTTACGTGCCTCAAATTGAGCATCAAAGTAGGGTTGCGTCCCCAAATTGGTGCTTGATATAGGTAGGATATTTGGGCTTTTTAATCTTCAAGGAAGAATCATTTTAGTACTTGGGTTTTGATTTTTGTTGCATTTAGAGTAGGATAGGATCAAGAAATTGAGGCAAAAAGCTTTAGGGTTTTTGTTGTAAAACAGGCCAAAACAGGGAAAAAATAGGGGGAAAATGGGCTTGCAATCCACTGACAAGGCATAAGCACTAATGTCACAACACTTGGGCATTAGAACAAAGGTTTAAGACCCAAGGAAGGGGGGAGCTTGAGAGTGAGAGTGAGAATTTGATCTTTCGGTGAATTGATCGGCTTCCCTAGGAGTTTTTTGCTTGGATCAGGTATGTAGAAACCTTCTGTGTATCTATCCTTGGATTCTCATGCTCCTTGCATGTGCGTGTAGCCAAAATCATTGCCATGAATTGATTTTTCTCGAGCTCCTTCCATGTGGCTATGTTTGCGTGCCGACAAAATTAGACATGGTCCACAAGGGTCCAATTCCTAGAATCGGACACTCAAACATACGATTCCTAGAATTCAAACATTTGGATTAACTTGACTTGTCTGATCGAACATTGTTTGTTTGATTCCAAAAATCAAACCATCCCTCGCATGTCCAATCGGACGTACACGATGTCCGATTCAAATGATTGGACTCATTATAATTGGATTCGGACACTTGGCCCCATCAGCCACTCGGACATGCCCAAATTGGACTACTTGGTACTCAAACATGCTAGAATCAGACACTCTGATATTAGACAATTAAAACCAGACGTTCGATTTTGAGGATCGGACATTATGAAATCGGACGCGGCAAAATCAAACATTGTCAAATCGGACCAAGATTTTAATAAGGGAAATTGACAAATCTAGCACATGCTGGGGAGGCAAAACATCTCCTGCATCCTATGAAGGCTTCAAAAGCCTTACAAGTGCAATCGACCTTAGAAATCGTAGGCGGACATCTAGGCACAATTGTTGATAGTCACGCCACCATTTAGTCATTTTTTAGAGCCGTGAATTGACGACCTAGAAGGAGCTGAACAACATAGCACATACCCTAGAGACTAGAGAGAGTAGCCAGTGTGATTGAGTATAAAGCCCTATTTGGGGCCAAAAACTTAGACCGGAGTGTGGAAGCTGCATTCATTATCTTGTGTTTGCACCCACATTTTTTTCAACAATTGAAGTGCACTTGGAAAAACTAAAAGCCTAAATTCACATAGTGCACAAAAAAGAGCACCACACACATACTAAGTGAGCGTAAATTGAGGATTGACTTTCAATAAAAAGGAACATGCTCACACTTAATAAATAGAGTGGACCTACCAATAGGAGATGACCCTCAAACCTAGATGGGGGATCAAGCAACCCCAATTGGTAGGATCAAGTGATAGAGACAAACACGGAAGGCTAGATGCTTCAAAGGAGAAATGCCATTGGGAGGGCAACGTTTCGTGACTTGATCAATCTCATTGACAACTTGGTGGAGCAAGAGATCGCAGACATGGCAAAACCTAGTACAAAATGCAGAAATGAGGAGCTAGACCTGGGAGAGTTCCCGATCAAAATCTAGTGGATGGCGGATGCATACGATGCACAAACCAGGATAGTCCACCATGGGAGACCATTAGAAGACATCATAGAAGACCTGGAAGAGGAATGGAAGTTGGAGCAAAAAGCCTTGCAAGGCATAATAGCATACAACCAACAACAGTAGGCTAGGAGATTGCGGCAAGACATTGAAATGCGAGAGGTCTCGTGTGCGTTAGCACCCTAGTAAATAGGAATGCAACATGATCAAATGCAGAGAGGGAAAGAATGTTAAAGGTAGACTTAATGTTGAGTGAGCTTCTCACAAAGTAGCTAATAGACAACACATCAACAGAGTAAAGCACTGTAGCACTAGCAACATCTTTGCTTCCAGGATTAGGAGCTACCCATAGCTCCAAGAGCCAGTCAAGAATCCCTGTGGTTGCGAAACAACTAGACAAGCACCGATTGAGCAACAACCCATACATCTTTGTAGAGTAGTTTGAGTAGGTCTACGAGGCTAATGGCCTCACAGATCTTGTTCATCACTCGCAAGCTTTTATACTTTTCCTAGGAGACAAAGGACAGATGTGGTACACTATTTTAGACACTACTAAATGCAAAGACTTTAATTCCCTCAGCAGTCTCTTCATCAAGAGATTCTTTGAGGCGGGATACTCTGATAACCTCATTGTTAGATTGATGGATGTCAATGAGAAGGATAAGGAGGATATCAGAGACTACATTACCCATATGCAGAGTCTCTTCAAGAGAATCCTGGCTGTCATAGAGAGACCTAGTAAACGAGCGGTCTCCATTGTATATTCATAAGTGGAATCTGAAGTGAAGAGCTTTACAAAGCCTTGGTGACCAACTCAAACTTGCAAGGGGATGTGCTAGCTAGGGTCTTTGAAGAAGCCATATGGGTGGATAATCTACTCAAAGAGAGAAGCTCAAGACCCACAACATGAGATACCACTACTCCTAGAACCTTAGAAAGAAATCCGATAGCTAGTGAAGGATTTTGCCAAAGTACCCAAGACAAAGGAACGAATGTCAATTAGAGCCAAGAGTTGGCATATGTGAAGCTAGAGTTGGCTAAGCTACAGGAGATGATGAAAAGACCTACGTGATCACATGTCCAATGTGTGTATTGCATCGGAAACCACCTTCCAGTCGAGTGTCAAGAACCAAGGTCCCAACCTTGCACCAACTACGTTAGGTTTGGCCATGACGCCATGCACTATAGACTACATCAGAGACTCCCATATTTGCAGCCATACAACCAACCTTACCTAGGGAATAGGCCTCTAAATTTCTTTGAGAGAGGAGCCCCATTGGCCCTCCTAGCACCTAATGATGCAAAGCTAGCCATCCCTACGATAGAGATCAATCCCATAGGCATATCCACGCCACCTAGACCTTATGTGACCCATCCATTGAGCGATGCTCCAATCCACTACGTGGAGAAACCAAACGATGAGGGGCCTTATGTGAACCCCTATGTCTTGTATGATGAAGAGGGAAATCTAGTCCTCATGGACTATTGATCAATGCTGGTGATGGAGTTAGGAAGAGGGAGAGGCAGAGGCTTAGGAGGGTAGACCTAAGAACCGGTTTCTTGTTAGACTTTGTTGAGATGGCAAGCTCAACACATGCGAACATTGATGATGGACCGCCTGGCTAGATGGGTCCGCATGTCTACACTTAGCACGTTGGTGGTCATTATGATACTCACATGGCCACTGACTTATCACTTATTATATTTAGTTTGTTACACCTACCTACAGTTTGAAAAGACATAGCGTCAGTCGATTAGTCTAGTCGGTTATGCATTGTTTGACTTAGTAGGCCACTTTCCTTTATGTTGTATCTTATCTATACTTTGCATACATTGTATAGTGTGTGGAAGAAGAAGAAGAAACTAGCAAGAAAACGTTTTGGCTTCCATCTCTCTTCTTGTGTTCTTGAGTGAGCTTCCTCTTGTGTATACAGTGTGTGTTTGGCGCATCAGCTCAAGCGAGTCCCCCCACCACACAATTCTTGACATGGTATCAGAGCCCCGCCATTGAGAGAGGATAATTTCTAAGGCTGAAGTGAAGGAGAAGAAGCAAGGTTTGAGCAAGCAAGCAACGGGTAAGAAGCTCTCCCATTCTTCCAGTCTCTCTCTTGAATAGTGCCTGTGGAGGCACCGGAAGCAGATCACAATCTATGAGATTTGTGTGCAAGCAGATCATTGTATATTCTATAGATTAGCCCTTTGGGGCTTTCCCACAGTTATTTTGGGCGTCTAAGGCCATTTCAGGCCCCGTTTTAGAGCCACAAGGTTACAGACAGCAGTTTCAGGATATACTAAGATTTTGGCTATATTGACCGAAAGTGGGTGCACAGGTTATAGATTGCGAATCTGTAATTTTTGAGGTGTTTGTAGGAAGGAAACATAATGTTTATCTGCAAACAGGTTAGAAATTACATGTACTATTGAGCAATTAGTGAAAAAGGTTGCTTGGTGTATTACTGTGCACGTGTTGTGGAAGATTGCAGAAGACTAGCTTGCTGTGTTATATCCTTGTTTGTGATAATGGCAGAGAACAGTGGAAATCCCATTATTGAGAAGCTCGACAAGAACAACTACCCTTCATGGAAGTTCCGTGTGACAAACTTCCTCATAGGAAAGGTCCTTTATGAATTTGTTTCAGGTGATGAAAAGGAGCCATAGCTGGGTATCCCTCCGACTGCAGATGAGTTAAAAGCATGGAAAGAGTGGAATGCGAAAGACAAAAAGGTGATGTACTGGCTATCTGCAGTTATTGATAATACTATGCTGGGACATATCAGGAATGCAAAAACTTCACATGGAGCTTGGACAATTTTTGAGAGCATGTTTTCAGTAAATACAAAGGCACGAAAGATTCAACTCAAGCAAGAGTTGAATGCCTTGAAGAAAGGAAAAATATCTGTCAATGCGTATGTGTTGAAGGTGAGGAGCATTGCAGATGCTTTAGCAGTGACTGATGCAATGCTGGATGCTGATGATTTTGTTTCATCCACTCTGAGTGGCCTTAACAATGAGAAGGCATGGAAATCATTTGTTACTTCAGTATATGTATGAAAGCCATTTCCAGATTTTGATGAGCTGATCTCTCTCTAATTACTGAAGAGATCAATATGCAGGGTGATTCTTCTGAAAGAAATGGTGAATATGTCCAAGAATTTTACTCGAGTTCAGGAAGGGAACGTGGTAGATCCTCTTCGAGAGGCCGTGGTATGGGACGTGGTGGCGATAACCAACAAAACAGGTTCAATCAACAGTTTGGTGAAATGCAGGTTTTTGGAGGCAGAGGAAACTTTAGAGGCAGGGGGAGCTGTAGAGGAAGAGGTGGATGGCCGAATAGAGGTTCTAGAAATTCTACTATTGTTTGCCATTATTGTGGCAAAACAAGCCATATTGCAGCCCATTGCTATGCAAAGAAGGATGATATTCGTAGTGGTAAATTGTAGCAAGGAAACTATACATCGTCTTCACGATAGAATGAATATAAAAATGAGCATCTGTTTGTTATGCAGCATATGATGAATGCAGTTACAGGAAAGGGGACACATGATGATGTATGGTATGTCGATTCAAGTGCATCTAATCATATGACCAGTCCTGTTGAATGGTTTGGAGAGATGCAGGACTTACAAAACCCAGGTTATGTGCAGATGGGTGATGATTCATACCACCGAATTTCACACATTGAAAAGGTTCCCTTGTCCTTGTATGATGGCCAGACAAAGAGTCTGACAGATGTATTACATGTGCCATCAATTACAAAGAATCTAGTATATATTGGCCAAATGGTAGAGCAGGGGTTGCAGGTCCGATTCAATGCAAAATGTTGTTTTGTGAAGACTTTAATGATAAGTGCAGGTTGGTCGTAAAAGGAAGTAGAGTTGGCAGCATGTTCACTTTAGATGCTGGAATTTCTGCAATGGATGCTGCTATGTATGCTAAAGGAAAAGGAGTAGTTGCAGATATTGAAATATGTCATAAACGTATTGGACATGCAAATGTGCAAAGGCTGAAATTAATGCAGTCCAGAGGATTGGTTACAGGGTTTCCTTTATTTAGAGTTACAGAATTGCATAAAGTCTATGAAGTATGCCAATTTGGTAAGCAGGCAAGACAACCCTTCACGCATGATAGAGAAGTGAGTAGAAAAATACTTGATGTAGTGTATACAGATGTTTGGGGGCCTACACAGAATGTATCCCTTGGTGGTAGCAAATACTTTGTCACATTTATTGATGATTGCTCAATGAAGTTATGGGTATACTTCATGAAGGAAAAGAGTGATGTGTTTGAGCACTTCAAATCTTTTAAGGCAATTGTTGAAACAGAAACATGCTTAAAAGTGAAGTGCTTGAGATCAGATGGAGGGGGAGAGTATCTCATGAATTCAGTGGCTTCTTGAGGACTCATGGGATAAAGAGGTAATTTACTTGTAAGTATACCCCACAGCAAAATGGCGTTGTAGAAAGAAAAAACAGGCATATTGCAGAAGTTGCACGGGCATTAATGGCTGAAAAGAACATGCCCAAATATTTTTGGTCTGAGGTTATCCATACTACTGTTTACATTATGAACAGAACTCCCATAGCTACAGTTCATGGGATGACTCCTGAAGAATGCTTTACTGGCAAGAAGCTTGATGTATCGCACTGGAAGGTATTTGGCTATGTTGCATACGTTCATGTGCCAGATGAGCTATGGAAGAAGCTTGATCCAAAGGCTGAAAAATGTATTTTTATTGGATACTCTTTAGAGCAGAAAGGGTATTGCTGTTATAACCCTGTCACAGGTGAGTTCAGAGTGAGCAAGGATGTTATCTTTGATAAAATGGGCAGCTGGTATGCACCTACTGGTGATGTTTTGGACGATGATAATGATCAGGACAACTATGTGTAGAAAGATAAACAAGAATCATGGAGTCTTAGTGGACCAGAAACATCATCTGGTACTACACCTACAGTGAGCCCTTGGTCTGGGAGACTAAGGAGTAGCCCCACACCTTCAAGTGGATCTATAAGTGTTGCAGCATCTACCAGTCATTTGGGATTGGATGAAGATTCTAGTGGTTCGGAGAGTTTAGATAATGAGCTTGGCATTCCTTCAATCAGGACACTAGGTGTACAGAGAGCTCATAGTAATGTAAAGGCTCCATTGAGTGATCCAGTGGTACGCAGATCTAGCAGGGTTAGATAGCCTATTAAAAGATTTGGTTTTGAAGTTTATGCAGCTCACCATTATGCTTATATGGTGAAACTAGTTGAGGATGTTGAGCCCACTTATTTTGAGGATGCTGTCGGTCATTCTCGTTGGAATGCAGCAATGGATGAGGAGATGGCTGCATTAGAAGCCAATAAGACTTGGAATTTAGTACCCTTACCTAAGGATAAGAAAGCTATTGGCTGTAAGTGGGTTTACAAAGTCAAGCATAATGCAGATGGTTCAGTTAGCAGGTATAAGGCTAGGCTGGTTGCAAAAGGCTATGCTCAAACATATGGCATAGATTATGAAGAGACATTCAGTCCAGTTGCTAGGATGGCAATTGTTAGGTGTGTGATTTCCTTGGTAGCAGCCAAAGGTTGGAGTTTGTAGCAAATGGATGTTAAGAATGCCTTCTTGCATGGTGAATTGCAAGAAGAAGTGTATGGAGCAGCCAACAGGTTATGAGGATTTAGAGCATCCCACATATGTGTGCAAGTTAAAGAAGGCGCTCTATGGGCTGAAGCAAGCACCTACGGCATGGTCTGACAAGATTGGAGAGTATCTTGTCAATATTGGATTTTGTATTTCTGATGTTGATCACTCACTTTATGTGAGAAAGGGAGATGCAGGTTTGATCATCATAGTCATCTATGTAGATGACTTAATTAATACAGGTGACAGTGACAATGGGATTGCTGAAGTTAAGGACTTCTTGAAGAAGAAGTTTGAGATGAAATATTTCGGTGAGTTGAGATACTTTCTTGGTATTGAGGTGATCAGATGTGATGATGGTATATGGCTGTCCCAAAGGCAGTATGGCTTGGATATGTTATCCAAGTATGGTTTGACAGCATGTAAGCCTCTTTCAGTACCATTGGAGAAAAATGTGAAGTTGAGTGCTGATGTTGGGGATGAGATTGAAGACCCTACCATGTTCAGGAGGATAGTAGGGATTTTGATCTACATGACTATCATAAGGCTAGACTTGAGCTATGTTGTTGGCCTTGTCAGTCAGTTTATGCAGATGCCTAGAAAGCCTCATTTGGATGCAATTAGACATATATTGAGGTACATGAAGTCCACTTTACATTATGGACTTTTTTATGAGGCAGGTAAGGATGTACATGTCTTTAGATACATAGATGCAGATTGGGCTGGAAGCATGTCATGTCAGATAGAAGATCTACAAGTGGATTCATGTTTTCCCTTGGTAGTGCAGCAGTTACATGGAGTAGCAAAAATCAACCTACATTTGCTTTATCGAGTACAGAGGTTGAGTATAGAGGTGCTGCTATAGCAGCATGTGAGGTGGTATGGCTTCAAAAGTTATTAGGTGATTTGGACGTGCAGGGAGATGATCTAGTTGTCATTCATTGTGAGAACATGAGCAACATACAGTTAGCTAGGAGTCCAGTGTTCCATGCTAGGACAAAACACATTGAGGTGCACTACCACTTTGTGAGAGAGAGGGTAGTTGCAGGAGAGATTGACTTGGTATATGCCAGCATACAGGATCAGATAGTTGACATATTCACAAAGGCATTGGGTGCAGAGAAGCTTTGAAAGTTTTGAAGCTTACTTGGAGTTGCAGAGATAGAGCTGAGCTTGAGAGGGATTGTTGAGATGGCAAGCTCAACACATGTGGACATTGATGACAGACTGCCTGGCTAGATGGGTCCACACGTTTACACTTAGCACGTTGGTGGTCATTATGATACTCACATGGCCACTGACTTATCACTTATTATATTTAGTTTGTTACATCTATCTACAGCTGGAAAATACATAGTGCCAGACGATTAGTGTAGTCAGTTATGCATTGTTTGACTTAGTAGGCCACTTTCCTTTATGTTGTATCTTATCTATACTTTGTGTACATTGTATAGTGTGTGGAAGAAGAAGAAGAAACCAACAAGAAAACTTTTTGGCTCCCATCTCTCTTCTTGTGTTCTTGAGTGAGCTTCCTCTTGTGTATACAGTGTGTGTTTGGCGCATCAGCTCAAGCGAGTCCCCCCACCACACGATTCTTGACAGGCTTGTGGTCACCTATAGGACACATCTCCTTGCACTACCCGAAGAGGGAGCAAGATAATCGAGATAAAGCTAATCTCAGATATGCTGAGTATGGAATCACTCGTCTATTTTTTAATTATCCTAGGTGGAAGCCATCCTCTAGTTCAGCAATTGTCCCATCAATTCCATTGGGGCTGTTTGGCATCGAGACACTCGACAAGGAGGCAACGCCCATCCCATTGCATATTATGACCTGCACACAAATGAAGTAGGTTGGCATATCATTACCAAGGCCTAGCAATGTGGATGCAGCCTCAATTGGAAAGAAAAGTCGTAGGTGAAGAAATAAGAGAAAAAGATAAAGGTCACGTTGAAGAGTGAGAGCACAATGACACTGCATGTCGAAAAGAAATTCATGGACATTGAGGCCGAAACATCCATCCCAAAGATGGCTAAAAAAGGGAATGCTAAGGGAGGGGAGTATCCCAACCTAAAGCACCAAATTGAAGCCATAGAAAAGGTGGAGTGGGTAAGAGAAGCCCAAGAACACCTAAAGGATGTTGAGCCCATCTTGGAGGACAAGATCGATGATCTCTCTAGTGTGAGCACACCAATCTCTCCTACATGATCGAGAGGTGCGTCTGCACCTCAAATTGTGCCACTTAGACAGGGCTTGAGCGCCATGGGCCAGCAAACTAGTCAAGGCTATGGACCACAAAGCATAGAATTAGGGGACAAGAAAGCGGCGAGCAATCTTCTCGCAACACTATTGACCACCCCTACAACTCTATACCTAGGAGATCTACTTAGGAAACATCCGATGCTATGGAAAGAGCTAAAGCAATGGGTGGAAGGATCAATGGAGCAAGTTGCCACTGACCTGCAAGACCATGATGCGGTAACACAAATATCGAGCCTGACATTGCACTCAGTACCCAAGTGTTTTCATGTTAATGTTTCTCGGAGAGTATTGAGATGCACATAGTCTTGCCAGTCCTAGCTCTAGGTGATACCACAAGAAAAGGGATTGTAGACATAGGGGTAGGAGTTAGTGTACTTAGTGATACCACAAGGAAAGGGATTGTAGACACGGGGGTAGGAGTTAGTGTACTTAGCTATGCAGTACTCCAGGCTCAGGATAATTACCTGTCAAGGGTGCTAGGTTCAATGTCATGCTAGCTAACATAATTAAAGTGAATCCATCGGGAGTATGAGAAACTAGCCATTGAAGATTGTAGGATTCCGGTTCTCTGAGGACTTTATAGTCATGAAAGAAGTAGACTAAAATATCCTGTTAGGCCAACTCTAGATGTGCAACGCAGGAGTCATAGAAGATTGGGGTAACACTTTGATCTTCCTAGGCAATTGAAGTAAATTGGTAAGAGGGGAGATGGATACTTAGAGGACTACACCACTTGCTCTAGACACCATCCTAGCTATGCTCAATGGCGATGCTTAGGTCAGGAAACCTTATGGTCCACTGACCAAGTATATCCCTTGCCTTGAGGATGAGCAAGATTGGGTGCATGTGCTATCCACAATTGATCTGCCATTCTCGGATAATGAGGAATACAAACAAGATGCTAATGTAGTCGATGAGCCTAAGGACAAACCCTTCATGTCACTATGTATGATGGCTAGAAGCCCTAGTGAACTGCCCATCCCTATTGCATTTCATACCACCTCGAACAACAAGCAAGAACTCCACAAGATCTTAGAGCACTTGGTAGATGAGCTAGCTGGCAATCCAATCACTAACCTCGAACCCCTCAAGGATCTCTTGGACAACCCCAAGTGGAGGTGGACCAAGGTGCATGATCTCACCTTGATGTACCATTGGGCCCTAGTCACCACCAATGAGAAAGAAAGGGAGCATCGAGGCTTAGGAGATGATAAGCAATCAGATGAGGACAATTCAAATGATGATTATGAAGACTGTTATTCCATAAATGAAGACAATACAGAAGAGGACAGTAAAGAGGAGACTAGCAATGTAGAACTTGAGACCCTATATGGGAAGGGCATAGGCTTCTTCAATGGGAGCCACATAGAGAAGTACTACCCTCCCATGCGCCCATTACATGAGCCTCCCATGCTAGAGCCACCTGTGGACATCTGAGTCACCACATTAGTGGAAATTGAGAGGGGAGATGAGGAGGTAGTGACACTTTCTTACCTACACATAATGGTCGCTATCCAACAGACACATACCTTTGATGCGTTGATCAATGAGGGAGTTGATTTAAATATCTTAACTCACGATCATTGGACTCAAATTGGCCGCCCACAACTACAACCTACCAATGCCAAACTCAGCCCATTTGGGGGTCACTTGTATGCCCTTCTAGGAAGGTGCAAAGTAGCGTCCTCTGTCAAGTTTGACATCATATCCATAATCTTTTACATGTTGCAAAACACAAAAGATATTGGTTCAGAATCGTTGTTAGTATGCTCATTTAAAAATCAATTTAAAAATCAAGCACAATGTACTATCAACTATGAGTCACAGTGTATTCACCTTGCTATCAGCAATGTATGAATATTCATGGCTTTCAACAAGGGAAGCATGGCTCCATCAAAGCTTGCGAGGCCACCAGTAGAGAAACCCACCACCAAGTCTAAGGAGGGGGGTCAAGACTTGTTACAACTTGCCACGCCACACCACCAACACACCACTGAGATCAAAGCTAAGGCCCCTGAATCACAATTCAAGTGGATGCCTAAACATTAGGGACTGCTGCCTAGGAGCATGCAATCATGACCTCACAAGTCTAGGAACTCATACTCGAGACCTAGGAAGGCAAAGAAGCTACTATAGGCACCAGTGAACCATCAAGCCATGATAGGCCCCCAAGACCTTATTTTACAATCACAAGGCTAACACAAGGGCAATGCCTAGATATGGGTGCCTAAAGCTAAGTTGGCTAGTAGCATTATGCAAATTCCACCCTTAAATCCACCTATACATAGCCACACGACAAATCATGCCCTAAGGCCACAAAAAACTCAAGCTGCGAAGCTCATAGAGACTAGCATCGTTGACCCAAAACCTCAAAAAGTCTATCGATCAAAACCATGGCTTGATGACTCCAAACCAACTCAAACCAGTACTTTTAGTGCTACTTAAGCCTCACAGACATTTGGCAGCATAAAGTCAGAATCCCAAACCAAGCCTAGTGCATGAAAGGCCAAACTGCACACTTTGGGGCACCTGCAACAATTGCAAACGTCAGCCATTGAGGTGTCAAGTCCAGTCAAACCTTCTTACAAATGATGTTTGATTCTTCTTTGTGGCTGCAGACTTATTAAAAAATGGGATGACTTAGTTGGTTGCCTTTGGTGTTTGGATGCCATGTTTACCACACTGGCTAAAAGCTATGACCAATTAGACCTAGGTCTCTTAGATGAGCCTTTAGAAAACAGAGGTACACATGCTGCCTTGCATATGGGAAGAATCAGAATTTGTATTCATTAAGGCTCCTCAGGTAGCTAAGAATTTCATAGACACTGAGATCACTCGCAAACAAGTATGCAAGCAACACCTCATTACATCTTATGCCAAGCGCATGGTCCTTGCCACCAACCAGGAAATTGTGAAGTTGAAACAATTGAGTGCTAACAACTCCTCTTTCTTGTGCCAATGGTATGCTCTTTGAAACCAATGGGAGCAAGAAGGCTACTAGATCATGACCAATGCTGAGCAAAGACGTGCAATCAAGACCTCAGAATATGACCCAACTTATGTAGCCCCAACCTCCTATAAGGTGTTGACCACCATCCGCAACGGGCCACTCAAAGAGCACAACTTAACTCACCCCTACCTGGATCACATGTTGACCGAGGAGGAGCTACACATAGCTAGCCAAATAGACTTTGGTGATTTCCTCATGGATGGCCTCACTTACCTCACCCACGTAAGCATCCGACCTGCCGACATGGACCATTTTGCTCAAATTGAGTACAACCCAACATTCTACACTTGGCTCATGTGAAGCTAAACCACATAGGCAGGTGCTAAATGGTCTCCACCCTTCAACCTCTAATCCTAGGAAGGATTCTTCTCATCTCTAAGGGAGGGGCATGAATGATAAAATGTGTTAACATAAAACCTCAATCGATGTTTAAAAATGGAAAAAGAATGCATAAAAATCAAGTCATGGTTGAGTAAAAGTGTTAAAAATCTTTGTGAAATGCATGGATTGTTTAAAGAAAAATTCTCTTCCTACATTCAAGCATTTCAGTCCCCATAAGCATTTCTTCCATCTCTTATATACATTTTCGTAAAAATTATTTGAAGAATACTAGTGGTGGGCTGTGGCTCCATGACATGCACCTACAATGGTAGGACATGAGAAGACCACGTTCTCAGAAGAAGAGTAGGCAAAGTATGGACTCTCAATGGAGATAAGGGCCTTTGACTGATTTAGATTTAGGCATATCCTGAACTTGGAGGATGTGGTCATGGAGGAACCAGCCATAAAGCAGATTGTAAAGCAATACAATCTACAGTACCTAGATAAAGTTGGGCCAAGCTGTGGACTATGAGGAATGCAAAAAATTCCTCCGAACTTTCCATAGGAGCTATGGCACCATAATGGTATGCCAAGAAAATGAGACCCACTAGGTAGAGATCAAGTTGAGTCTCGAGTTGGTGCAGAGAGAGTTGGTCTTGCCCAACAAGGTTGACAGATTGCCCAAAAGAGATGTATATGATATACTAGGGATCCTAGTCCACACTAATGATGGCATTATCTCGCAAATATCCCACATCCAGAAGTTCAACTCTCTAGGCAAAGATGGTCCATGAGTTGTTCTCCATTCATGATACAATGCATTTTTGAGCCGATATAACATGCCTACGGAGAGCATTGCAGCCAAATCCCTGGACAAAGTAAACTTGAATTTACGAAAAAGAAAGAAAGAAATAAATAAATAAATAAATAAATAAAGAAAAAAACATACAAAACTGTTATGGGAGAAAAACAATAGAAACTTTAGTGAAGGCATTGGCCACAGGAGGAAGACCCACAGGGGGAGAGTCCCGGCCTCAAAGGCTAGGAAGAAGTTGTCGTCAAAGGCCTCTACCATTGGCTTCGTATCAGGAATCGCATGGTGGGGGACTTGCTTGAGCTGTTGCGCCAAACACACACTGTATACACAAGAAGAAGCTCATTCAAGAACAGAAGAAGAGAGATGGAGGCCAAAATATTTTCTTGCTGAATTTTTCTTCTTCTTCCATGCACTATACAATGTACCAAGAGTATAAATATGATACAACATAAAGGAAAGTGGCCTACTAAGTCAAACAATGCATAACAAACTACACAAATCAACTGGTGCTATGTCTTTGCCAGCTGTAGGTAGGTGTAACAAACTAAATATAATAAGTGATAAGTCAATGGCCATGTGAGTATCATAATGACCACCAACATGCTAAGTGTAGATGTGCGGACTCATCTAGCCAAGCAGTCCATCATCAATGTCTGCACGTGTTGAGCTTGCCATCTCAACACTCCCCCTCAATCTCAACTCTATCTCTACAACTCCAAGTAAGCTTCGAAACTTTCGAAGCTTCTCTGCACCCAATGCCTTTGTGAAAATGTCAGCTATCTGATCCTATGTGCTGACATATACCAAGTCAATCTCTCCTGCAAGTACCTTCTCTCTCACAAAGTGGTAGTGCACCTCAATGTGTTTTTCCCTAGCATAGAACATTGGATTCCTAACTAGCTGTATATTGCTCATGTTGTCATAATGAATGACAACTGGACCATTTCCCTGCATGTCCAAATCACCTAATAACTTTTACAGTCATACCACCTCACATGCTGCTGTTGAGATATCGAGCTCCACTCGTGATACGCCAGGGTGACCGTTGTACATTTATGTCACCGACTTGTCAGTTGCAGACGCGGTTGGTACACCGCCCATGAATAATAGCTACATGATAGCTATCCTTATCTACTCTAGTTCATGGCTCAGTTAGTATGCCACCTTAGTTAGTTGAGTTTGGTTTGAGACCCATATATAGGGTTCTTCTATTTCTTTGTACTAGAGTTCTTTTGGCTTACACAACTAAGAAGAGGAAAACTGTTTTCAGCCTCCACCCTTGTGTGTATTCCTCCATTGTGCAAGCAAGAAAGCTACAAGTGAGACTCCTTCCTTCTCTCCCACAATCTTGACATGGTATCAGAGCCTTGTTCGTGGTAAGGAGCTCAAGAAAGCAAGCCAAGCTCGCGGTGGTCTGGTAAGAGGAGCAGTGTTGCTTTCATTTTCTGTTTTGGGAGCAGATCTCTGTAGGTAGCACAGCCGGAAATTGCAGGAGTGCATTGTCTCAGGTTGAGACGCCCTTCGCGGTGAAGCAAGAGGGCAGTATATGCTGCGGGAGAGGGCTTTAGGCCTAGGAGACCTTATTTTTTTGATTTGAGGCCATTTCGGGGCCTGTTTTGGAGGCGGAAGTTTTCTGCACACACTCGGGAAAAGGCCCAGTTTTATGCTGTGCAGCCACTGTTTTACAGGTCGGTGAAAAGTTTCTGTAGAAATTGCATCGTATGCTTGTGCACAGAGACATTGGGAGTTACAGAATCATCCTTGGTTCATGTTTATGCAAAATCGTCACTAGGAAGTGACTGTGTGGTCAAATACCACTTTCGCCAGTTTTGCAGATTTGCTCTTGTGAGGGTGAAGCTGTGTTTTTTGCAGTGACAGAATTTTTTGTAGTATTCTGTAATGGCATTTGATTCTCTCTCACAGATTGTCACTGAAAAGCTTGACAAGAACAACTTCCAAGCATGGAAGTTTAGAATGACGAATTTCCTTATGGGAAAAGGATATTGGGAATTTGTTGCAGGAAATGAAGAAGAACCAGTTCTTCCTGATGTTCCTAATCAACAGCAAATGCAGGCATTCAAAGCATGGCATGAGAGAGCCAGGAAAGTTATGTACTGGCTATCTATCAGCATTTCAGACTCTATGATTGTGCATATTCAGGATGCAAGTACGCCAAAGGAGGCATGGGATGCTCTATCAAAGATGTATAGCACAAATACGCAAGCCAAGAAAATGCAGCTCAAGCAAGAGTTGCACAATGTGCAAAGAGAAAATATGAGCATCAATGACTACCACATGAAGGTGAAGAAGATTGCAGATGCACTTGCTTCCATTGGGTCGCTAGTGGAAGATGATGATTTAGTTTCTGTGACCTTGAATGGTCTAGGAAAGGATTATGCATAGTTTCGGACATCCATTTCAGTTCGTGAAAGATTTCCTGATTTTGAGGAGTTGATTGCTCTTCTAATTTCTGAGGAGCAGAGAAATGGTGGTGCATCTTCATCAGGAGGAACTTCAAAAGAAACTGTCTTCTACTCAAATGCTGGAAGAGGTAGAGGAGGCCGATTTGGAGGCCGTGGTAGAAATCAGAATATGCACCAAACTCAAGAAAACCAGTCCTATGGAGGAGGACGTGGTAACTCTAGAGGCAGGGGGAGCCAAAGAGGTCGTGGTGGATGGCAAAGAGGCCAAAATGCAAACAATAATATTGAATACTACTATTGTGGTAAAATGGGTCATATGGCTAAAGACTGCTATAAAAAGCAGAATGACATCATGAATGGAAAACTGCAACAAGGAAATTATGCATCTTCTAGTAGACAGGGTGATGACAGAAATGAGCACTTGTTTATGGTGCAGCACATGAACAATTCTGTGACAAGTGCAGAAGAAAGCAATGATGTATGGTATGTTGACTCAGGTGCATCAAACCACATGACAGGTCATGCAGAATGGATGGAGGATGCAAGGAAAATGGAAAAACCAAGATTTGTGGAGATTGGCGATGATACTGCACATCCTATTGTGCAGATTGGAAAAATTCCTTTGTCTATGCAGGATGGGAAAAAGAAATACCTGTCCGATGTATTTCATGTCCCAAATATCACCAAGAATCTAGTTTCTGTTGGTCAAATGGTTGAACAGGGCTTGCAGGTCAGATTTAATCCTCATGGATGCTTTGTTGAGGATATGAAAAATAAAGGTCGCTTGATAGCAAAAGGAAAGAAGAAGGGCAGAATGTTTATGTTGGATGCAGACATGTCTGAATTGAGTGCAGCAATGTTTGCACATGGGACCGGTGTAGTTGCAGATATTGATATCTGGCATAAACGCATTGGTCATGTTAATGTACAGCGACTTAAATCAATGCAAGCCCAAAATATTGTTGCAGGATTGCCCAAATTCAAGGTTGCAGAAATGCATAAGGTATGTGAAGCCTGTCAGTTTGGAAAACAGGCAAGGAAACCATTTCCTAGACATGTTCAAGAGAGTAAGAAGCCATTGGAATTAATCCACTCTGATGTGTGGACAACTAAAGCTGCATCTCTTGGAGGCTGTCATTATTTTATCAGTTTTATTGATGACTATAGCAGAAAAGTTTGGGTGTATTTTATGAAAAAGAAAAGTGAAGTTTTTGGTCATTTCAAAACTCTTAAAGCGATGGTTGAAAAAGAAACAGGCATGCAGATAAAATGCCTAAGGTCAGATGGAGGGGGAGAGTACCTCTCAAATGAGTTTGCAAGGTTCCTGCAGGAGCATGGCATAAAGCAGCAATATTCATGCAGTCATACCCCACAACAAAATGGAATTGCAGAAAGGAAAAACAGGCATATTGGAGAGGTATCTCGTGCCATGCTCAATGAAAAAGACCTGCCAGATTTTTATTGGGCTGAAGCAGTTGCTACAGCAGTCTACATAATGAACAGGACGCCCACTGCAGCAATACATGGGATGACTCCAGAGGAGAGGTATACTGGTAGGAAACCAGATATTTCTCATTTGAAAATTTTTGGTTGCATTGCCTATGTACATGTGCCAGATGAGTTGAGATCCAAGTTGGATCCAAAAGCTGAGAAGTGCATCTTTATTGGTTACTCTCTGCAGCAAAAAGGATATAGATGTTATAACCCTTCTACTTGTAAGTTTACAGTGAGCAGAGATGTTGTTTTTGATGAGATGAGTAGCTGGTATAAACCAGTAAACGTGATTGATGATGTAGATGCACAAAATGGTAATGCTGCACAGAATTCACAGCAGCAGTCACAAAATATAAGTGGACCTGGAGCGTCCTCTAGCAGTGGTTCACATTCTTCGCCATGGACAGGCAGATTGAGATCAGGAGAATCTTCTCAAAGCAATGCAGATAGTGGTATGCAGGTATCACGAAAAGGAAAAGAGAAGGTTGATCAGCCCATGTTTGATGTGAATGCAGGTCACTCTTATGTGGATGGTGAATCCAGTGGCTCAGAACAGAGCATTGATGATGAGTTGGGTATTCCTTCTATTGTTACACCTGGAGTAAGGAAGACCAGGGATGTTTTGAGAGCACCTGGGAATGAACCTATTTTGCGCAGGTCTACGAGAGCTAGGTATCCTGTGGATAGGCTGAAATATGATGGATTTACAGCCATCCACTATGCATATATGGTCAAAGTGATACAGGAACCAGAACCCACTTCTTTTGAGCAAGCCATGGGAAAAGAAAAATGGGAGAAAGCCATGGATGAAGAAATGGATGCCTTGGAAGCAAATGCTACATGGGAGTTGGTACCTTTGCCTAAAGGTAAGAATGCAATTGGCTGTAAGTGGGTTTATAAGGTGAAACACAATGCAGATGGTTCTGTGAACAGATACAAGGCAAGATTAGTAGTCAAGGGGTATGCACAAACATATGGCATTGACTATGAAGAAACATTCAATCCGGTTGCAAGGATGACAACTGTAAGAGCAGTCATTGCTATGGCTGCATCAAAGGGATGGTCTTTACATCAGATGGATGTAAAGAATGCCTTCTTGCATGGTGATTTGCAAGAAGAGGTCTATATGGAGCAGCCACCAGGTTATGTGCTTGCTGTTCATCCTGAGTTTGTTTGCAGGTTGAAGAAAGCCTTGTATGGCTTGAAGCAAGCACCTAGAGCATGGTCTGACAAGATAGGACAGTATCTTGTTACTATTGGCTTTCAGATTTCCAAGGCAGATTTCTCACTTTATGTGAGAAAAACAGAGAATGGTATTATGCCACTTGTCATTTATGTTGATGATTTGATTATGACAGGTGATAGTGATGAAGATATCCTTCATGTGAAAATGCTATTGAAGCAGAAGTTTGAGATGAAGGATTTGGGAGAGCTGCGTTATTTCTTGGGCATTGAGGTGATTAGATCACCAAGTGGGATACAGCTCTTGCAGAGGCAGTATGGATTGGACATGCTGTCCAAATATGGGATGACAGGCTGTAAGCCTATTTCAGTTCCTTTGGAGCAAAATGTGAAGCTAAGCGCAGATGCAGGTGAGCTTCTGGAAGACCCTACTATGTACAGACGCATAATAGGAAGTTTGATTTATATGACTATTACCAGGCCAGATTTGAGCTATGCTGTTGGATTGGCAAGTCAGTTTATGCAGGCTCCAAGGAAACCACATTTGGATGCGGCTAGACGCATACTCAAGTATGTGAAGTCCACATTGCAGTATGGACTATTTTATGAGACTGGGGTTCAGATACAGTTGCATGGATACACTAATGCTGATTGGGCTGGTAGTATTTCTGATAGACGATCTACCAGTGGATATGTGTTCTCTTTTGGGAGTGCTGCAGTCACTTGGAGCAGCAAGAAACAGCCTACAGTTGCCTTGTCGAGCACAGAGGCCGAGTACAGGGGTGCAGCAATGGCTGCATGTGAGGTAGCTTGGTTGCATAAGCTACTTTATGATATGCATCAGTCTACAGATGGGCCAGTTGTCATTTATTGTGACAACATGAGTAGTATACACTTGGCAAATAACCCAGTCTATCATGCTAGAACAAAGCACATTGAGGTTCATTATCACTATGTGCGAGAGAGGGTTTTACTAGGTCTTATTGATCTAGTTTATGTCAGCACAGAGGATCAGGTAGCTGACATATTCACAAAGGCATTGGGCGCAGAGAAGCTGCGCAAGTTCAGAGACCTGCTTGGTGTGCAGGAATTGGGATTGAGCTTGAGGGGGAGTGTTGAGATATCGAGCTCCACTCGTGATACGCCAGGGTGACCGTTGTATATTTATGTCACCGACTTGTCAGTTGCAGACGCGGTTGGTACACCGCCCATGAATAATAGCTACATGATAGCTATCCTTATCTACTCTAGTTCATGGCTCAGTTAGTATGCCACCTTAGTTAGTTGAGTTTGGTTTGAGACCCATATATAGGGTTCTTCTATTTCTTTGTACTAGAGTTCTTTTGGCTTACACAACTAAGAAGAGGAAAACTGTTTTCAGCCTCCACCCTTGTGTGTATTCCCCCATTGTGCAAGCAAGAAAGCTACAAGTGAGACTCCTTCCTTCTCTCCCACAATCTTGACAGCTGCCATATCAGCACCTCTATACTCAGCCTCCTCTGTACTTGATAAAGCAACTGTAGGTTGCTTTTTGCTGCTCCATGTAACCAATGCACTACCAAGGGAAAACATGAATCCACTAGTAGATCTTCTGTCTGACATGCTACCAGCCCAATCTGCATCTGTGTATCCAAAGACATGTAATCCTTACCTACCTCATAAAAAAGTCCATAATGTAAAGTGGACCTCACATACCTCAATATACGTCTAAATGCATCCAATTGAGGCTTTCTAGGCATTTGCATAAACTGACTAACAAGGCCAACAGCATAGCTCAAGTCTGGCCTTGTGATAGTCATGTAAATCAAACTCCCTACTATCCTCCTAAACATAGTAGGGTCTTCTATCTCATCCCCAACATCGACACTTAACTTTACATTTTTCTCCAATGGTATTGAAAGAGACTTACATGCTGTCATACCATACTTGGATAACATATCCAAGCCATATTTCCTTTGGGATAACCATATACCATCATCACATCTGATCACCTCAATACCAAGAAAGTATCTCAGCTCACCCAAATATTTCATCTCAAACTTCTTCTTCAAGAAGTCCTTAACTTCAGCAATCCCATTGTCACTGTCACCTATAATAATCAAGTCATCCACATAGATGACCATGATGACCAAACTTGCATTTCCCTTTCTCACATAAAGTGAGTGATCAACATCAGAAATACAAAATCCAATATTGACAAGATACTCTCCAATCTTGTCAGACCATGCTCTAGGTGCTTGCTTCAGCCCATAGAGCGCCTTCTTTAACCTGCACACATATGTGGGATGCTCTAAATCCTCATAACCTGCTGGCTACTCCATATACACTTCTTCTTGTAATTCACCATGCAAGAAGGCATTCTTAACATCCATTTTCTACAAGCTCCAACCTTTGGCTACTGCCAAGGCAATCACACATCTAACAATTGCCATCCTAGCAAGTGGACTGAATGTCTTCATAATCTATGCCATATGTTTGAGCATAGCCTTTGGCTACTGCCAAGGCAATCACACATCTAATAGTTGCCATCCTAGCAACTGGACTGAATGTCTTCATAATCTATGCCATATGTTTGAGCATAGCCTTTTGCAACCAGCCTGGCCTTATACCTGCTAACTGAACCATCTGCATTATGCTTGACTTTGTAAACCCACTTACAGCCAATAGCTTTCTTGCCCTTAGGTAAGGGTACCAAATCCCAAGTCTTATTGGCTTCTAATGTAGCTATCTCCTCATCCATTGCTGCATCCCAATGAGCACGACCAACAGCATCCTCAAAACAAGTGGGCTCAACATCCTCAACTAGTTTTACCATATAAGCATAATGGTGAGCTGCATAACCTTCAAAACCAAATCTTTTAATAGGGTATCTGACCTTGCTAGATCTATGTACCACCGGATCACTCAATGGAGCCTTTACATTACTATGAGCTCTATATACACCTAGTGTCCTGACTGAAGGAATACCAAGCTCATCATCCAAACTCTCCAAACCACTAGAATCTCCATCAAATCCCAAATGGCTGGTAGATGCATCATTACCATCCAGCACTTTCTTCTTTCCTTTGTCCTTCCCTGCAACACTTCTAGATCCACCTGAAGATGTGGGGCTACTCCTTAGTCTCCGAGACCAAGGGCTCACTGTAGATATAGTATTAGATGATGTTTATGGTCCACTAAGACTCCGTGATTCTTGTTTATCTTTCTGCACATAGTTGTCCTGATCATTATCATAATCCAAAACATCACCAGTAGGTGCATACCAGCTGCCCATCTCATCAAAGATAACATCCCTGCTCACTCTGAACTCACCTGGACAGGGTTATAACAATGATACCCTTTCTACTCTAAAGAGTACCCAATAAAAATACATTTTTCAGCCTTTGGATCAAGCTTCTTCTGTAGCTCATCTGGCACATGAACGTATGCAACACAACCAAATACCTTCCAGTGCGATACATCAGGCTTCTTGCCAGTAAATCATTCTTCAGGAGTCATCCCATGAACTGTAGCTGTGGGAGTTCTGTTCATAATGTAGACAACAGTATGGACAGCCTCATACCAAAAATGTTTGGGCATATTCTTTTTAGCCATTAATGCCCGTGCGACTTTTGCAATATGCCTATTTTTTCTTTTTGCAACCCCATTTTGTTGTGGGGTATACCTGCAAAGTAAATTGTCTCTTTATCCCATGAGTCCTCAAGAAGCCACTAAACTCGTTAGAGAGGTACTCTCCCCCTCCATCTAATCTCAAGTACTTCACTTTTAAGCATGTTTCTATTTCAACAGCTGCCTTAAAAGATTTGAAGTGCTCAAACACATCACTCTTTTTCTTCATGAAGTATACCCATAACTGCCTTAAACAGTCATCAATAAATGTGTCAAAGTATTTGCTGCTACCAAGAGATACATTCTGTGTAGGCCCCCAAACATCTGAATGCACTACATCAAGTATTTTTCTACTCACTTCTCTATCATGAGAGAAGGGTTGTCTTGCATCCTTACCAAACTGGCATGCTTCACAGACTTTATGAAATTCTGCAACTCTAAAAGAAGGCAACCCTGTAACCAATCCTCTGGATTGCATTAATTTCAGCCTTTGCACATTTGCATGTCCAATACGTTTATGCCATACTTCAATATCTATAACTACTCCTTTTCCTTTAGCATACATAGCAGCATCCATTGCAGGAATTCCAACATCTAAAGTGAACATGCGGCCAACTCTACTTCCTTTTGCGACCAACCTGCACTTATCATTAAAGTCTTCTACAAAACAACCTTTTGCATTGAATCGGACCTGCAACCCCTGCTCTACCATTTGGCTAACATACACTAGATTCTTTGTGATTCATGGAAAATGTAATACATCTGTTAGGCTCTTTGTCTGGCCATCATACAAGGATAAAGGAATCTTTCCAATGTGTGAAATTGGGTGGCATGAATCATCACCTGAATCATCACCCATTTGCACATAACCTAGATTTTGTAAGTCCTGCATCTCTCCAAACCATTCAACATGACTGGTCATATGATTAGATGCACCTGAATTGACATACCATATATCATCTTGTGCCCCCTTTCCTGTAACTGCATTCATCATATGCTGCATAACAAACAGATGCTCATTTTTGTCTTCATTCTGTCGTGAAGATGATGCATAGTTTCCTTGCTGCAATTTACCATTGCAAATATAATCCTTCTTAGCATAACAATTGGCTGCAATATGACCTGTTTTGCCACAATAATGGCAAAAAATAACAGAATTTCCAAAACCTCTATTCTACCATCCACCTCTACCTCTAGAGCTCCCCTTGTCTCTAAAGTTTCCTTGGCCTCTTGAAACCTGCATTTCACCAGATTGCTGATTGAACCTGTTTTGCGGGTTATCATGAGCACGCCCCATACCACAGCCTCTCGAAGAGGATCTACCACGTCCCCTTCTTGAACTTGAGTAAAATAGTTAAACCTGTTCACCATTTTTTTCAGATGAGTCACCCTGTATATTGATCTCTTTGGTAATCATGAGAGAGATCAGCTCATCAAAATTTGAAAATGGCTTCCTTATGTATATTGAAGTAACAAATGATTTCCATGCCTTCTCATTATTAAGGCCATCAAAGTGGATAAAACCAAATAATTATCATCAAGCATTGCATTAATTGCTGCTAAAGCATCTACAATGCTTCTCACCTTCAAAACATACTCATTGATAGACATTTTTCCTTTCTTCAAGGCATTCAACTCTTGAAAAAGTTGAATCTTTCATGCCTTTGTATTTACTAAAAACATGTTCTCAAAATTTGACCAAGCTGCATGTAAAGTTTCTGCATTCCTGATATGTCCCAACATTGTATTATCAATGACCTGCAGATAACCAGTACATCACCTTTTTGTCTTTTGCATTCCATTCTTTCCATGCTTTTAATTCATCTATAGTCAGAGGGATACCCAACTCTGGCTCCTTTTCTTCACCTGAAACAAACTCATAAATGCCCTTTCCAATGAAGAAGTTCGTCACACAGAACTTCCATGAAGGGTAGTTGTTCTTTTCGAGCTTCTCAATAATGGGATTTCCACTATTCTCTGCTATTATTTCAAACAAGGATATAACACAGCAAGCTAGTCTTCTGCAATCTTTCACAACATGTGCACAGCAATACACCAAGTAACCTTTTTCACTGATTGCTTAATAGTACATGTAATCTGCAATCTGTTTGCAAATGAACCCTGCAAACACCTCAAAAATTACAGATTTGAAATCTCTAACCTGTGCACCCACTTTCGGATATGTCTAGCCGAAATCACAGTGTACCTTGAAACTACTGTCCATAACCTTGCGGCTCTAAAACGGGCCTAAGACGGTCTCAAATGCCCAAAAAAACTGCAACAAGCCCTTAAGGGCTTATCTGTAGTATATACAATGCTCTGCTCGCACACCAAATCTCACAACAATCTGAGATTTTTTCCCTACCATGCTTCGAGTGCCTCCACAGGCACTATCCAAGAGAGAGAGTGGAAGAATGGGAGAGCTTCTTACCCGTTGCTTGCTTGCTCGAACCTTGCTTCTTCTCCTTCACTTCAGCCTTCAAAATTAGTCTCTCTCAGTGGCGTGGCTCTGATACCATGTCAGGAATCGCATGTGGGGGACTTGCTTGAGCTGCTGCACCAAAACACACATTGTATACACAAGAGGAAGCTCACTGAAGAACACAAGAAGAGAGATGGAGACCAAAACGTTTTCTTGTTGATTTTTTCTTCTTCTTCCATGCACTATACAATGTACCAAAAGTATAGATATGATACAACATAAAGGAAAGTGGCATACTAAGTCAAACAATGCATGACAAACTACACCAATCGACTGGCACTATGTCTTTGCCATTTGTAGGTAGGTGTAACAAACTAAATATAATAAGTGATAAGTCAATGACCATGTGAGTATCATAATGACCACCAATGTGCTAAGTGTAGATGTACGGACTCATCTAGCTAGGTGGTTTATCATCAATGTCTGCATGTGTTAAGCTTGACATCTCAACACTTCGGAGGGGTCTTAATGGCCATCATGAGAGAACCTTAGGGGAAGCGCAAGAAGATGAGGAAGTTGGTGAGATGCCAAATAGGTCCCCTCCTCGCCAAGGACAAGAGCACTCAAGTAAGAGGACATAGTGTGATGAGCAAGAAGAAGGAGAGAGTAAATCTGCTAAGAGCACAAAGTGAATCCAAAAGTGCCAAGGAAAGGAGAAAGAAAAGAAAAAAGGAGGAAAAAAAAAGAATAAAAGATGAATCCAAGAAAGCTAAAGAGGAGAGGAGAAGGAAAGTAGAGCAAGAGGCTAAGGAGTTGAGGAGAAAGGAAGAAGAAGACATAGCTCTGGCCATCCACCTCTAGGTGGAATAGCCTTCAAGGGAAGAAGAGCTGGCGACCATGATCCCCCACAAAGAAGAATGCCTAAGCACAAGCTTCCAAGAACTCAAAGATATGCCACCCCAAGTAGCCAAGGGCAAGGGCAAGGGTTTAATTAACCCCATCCCACATGTCCTAGTGCCCGCCACCCTAGTCTTTGCACCCACCCAAGGCTCTACTACCACGATGGATTCTAGCAACCTTGTGGCCTGGGTGTAGTTTCTGGTCAATAAAGAGACAACTCAAAGTGCAAGTGGAGGAACCCTAGTGATGATAGGAGCAAAAAGACTGGCAACTGTAGATGCAGAATCTAGACAAGATCCCAAAAGACAAAAGATAGAAGCATCCACAATGACTACTCCTACATTGCTATTGAGAGGGCAAAGAAAGAAAAGAAAATAGCTATTCCTAAGCTCAAAGTTGAAAGGGATACTATGGCGGCCTCTCAAGTAGAAAGAACTTACTAACTGGTCATGTATCAAAGATAAATAAACAAGCTAAAGGAGGAGCTCAAGTCCAAGGGAGGAGAAGAAGAAAGGTGGCAATCAAAGCTCACTATGGAAACACAAAACCTTATGAGCCTACAATGCCATTATGATGAGCTAGTAGTGTTGTATAAAGACCTGCAAAAGGAAAATGAAAAGATCCAAGATGCTAGGGAGTAGCTAGTAGCATCAGAAGAAGAAAGAAGCTAATGGAACCAAAAGCACATAGAAGAATTGGAAAAGAGGGTAGCCTCGAAGCTAGACGAGAAGAAAAGACTAGAAAGAGAATTGGAGGAGCAAGAGTGGAGAATAAGAGCCTTATCCCAAAGACATAACAAAAGCTTGGAAGAGATGAAAAGAAGAGCATAGAAATGGATAGGCAAGAGTGAAAGATGGATAATAGCCTTAGCAAGCTGACTCGCCCTTGTAGAAGGTGACAAGGTGTTAGTAGAACACAGGGCAGAGGCCGCACAAATAAGCTTGGAAGCCCAACAACATACCTTCCTCGAGACTCTCTTAGATGCCGCACAATCAGAAGAGGAGGAGATTGTTGAATCATTAAGGAGAAAGATGGAGATCACCATCATGGCTCTAAGATGCAGGCTACATGTCCACCCACAAGCTCCAGGGACCAAGGAAGCATAGCCACAAGAGCACAAGAGAGAAGAGATGCAAAAGCCAATTGAAGACACGGGGCCAAGTTTTGACATGGGGCAACAAGACGTGAATCCTTCTTAGAATGTTATTAAAGAAAGACCCTACCCTGCAAGAATACCGCTTCTCATACCATTCTTTTTTTATCTCAATGTCGACATATGTAGCTGTGCAATGGCTTAGGCTAATGATGTGTTCTGCCCTCCTGCCATTTTTTTGTGTAGCCCTCTTAGAGGACATGAGTGTGAGAGCAGAGTTTTGAGCCCGGAATGTGACTAAAATTTGCCAAAAAATCGGGAATTTAGGGGAAAAATCTTCAACATCAAAGGCGGCGGCTGCAGCTAGGAAGATTTTAAGCGTCAAGCGAAGGACAGCTTTCAAAAGGCGCTCGAGTGACACTTGTGGATTTTTCATAATTTTTCCTACTGCCGTGCGGGATGCCGGGAGCTGCCAGTCAGTGTGGGACGTCGAGACGGACGCGCAGGATTTTTCAGAAGCCGAATCGGAGCCCGAACGCAAAAGATGCCAGAAACTGGCCAAGAATGAAGAGATGGACAAAAATTAAGACTAAAGGGGGTGCCCTTTGAGAGGGCCCCCCGCGCCCCCCCCTCTTTCTTAGAATGTTATTAAAGAAAGACCCTACCCTGCAAGAATACCGCTTCTCCTACCATTCTTTTTTTATCTCAATGTCGACATACGTAGCTGTGCAATGGCTTAGGCTAATGATGTGTTCTGCCCTCCTACCATTTTTTTGTGTAGCCCTCTTAGAGGACATGAGTGTGAGAGCGGAGTTTTGAGCCCGGAATGTGATTAAAATTTGCCAAAAAATCGGGAATTTAGAAAAAAAATCTTCAACATCGAAGGCGACGGCTACAGCTAGGACGATTTTAAGCGTCAAGCGAAGGACAGCTTTCAAAAGGCGCTCGAGTGACACTTGTGGATTTTTCATAATTTTTCCTACTGCCGTGCGGGATGCCGGGAGCTGCTACTCAGTGTGGGACGCCGAGACGGATGCGCAGGATTTTTCAGAAGCCGAATCGGAGCCCGAACACGAAAGATGCCAGAAAATGGCCAAGAATGAAGAGGTGGACAAAAATTAAGGCTAAAGGGGGTGCCCTTTGAGAGGCCCCCCCGCGCCCCCCCCCCCCCCCCCCCCCCCCAAATCAAGCATGGAGCATCAAGGTAACCCATAGATTAGAGATCAACCGGCAAATTCCCCTTCTTTCCTGATCATATCGCCAATCTTCGCGCGAGATATGGCTGACCGACTGGAGAGATCAGAATCTAGTCTTTCTCTCTCCTCCCTCTCTCTCCTCTCTATGGGTTGTTCATGCGCACTATCTTGAAGGAGGAATCGGGAAGGAGATTGAAGGAACCAATGATGGAGATTGATGGAGAAGCTGAAGATTGATGTGCAACATTGGATTGAGAGCAATGGAGGCTGCGTCCGCTGGTCACACAGTCATTTAATGCGTCTCGGGTTTCGTAAAAACATGGTATGACTATTTTTTATGAAGGAAATGAAGGTTTTTGGTATTTTATGATGGAAATGATGTTTTTGTTTGATGAAAATTTGTTTGAGTGCTAGTTGCATCATGATTATTGCTATTTATCAGAAAATTCTGATTTTGCAATGATTTACATACGCTATTTAAATTCCCGCAAAACCCGAAATGCGGTTTTAGGCGGTAAAATGATATTTTGTCTTTTCGGGTGGGTGAAATGTGTTCCTATGGGGAGAAAATGAAAAATAAATTAAATGTTAGTATGTTGAAGTGATTGGAACAACAAAACTCAGAAAATATCATATTTTATTGACCAATAAATCAAGAAAATGGAGAAAATAAGGGGGAAAATAGAAATACGTCTCACAAAAATAAGGAAAAATATAATGAGTGTTTGTCGATGTATGGTAGTGGCAAAGCATGAGGTTTAGCCCCAGTTTGCCCTATCTCTTTGTCAAAGTTTGTGATTTGCCGCTTTTCATACATCAAAACATGACAAAATGAACCTCTACACCTATGCAACGAAAGCAATACTTAAACATAGGGGGGTGGGATGTTTGAGTGGTGCAATTTGCGTGCTGATTGTTGTTGATTTTCTGATGCATATCATGATATAGAGTTTGTTGTATTTTGATTAAGAGGATAGTAGCACGAGTGTTGTCTCGGTGCTATCCTTACATTGCCGCAAGGAGTTAGTGAATGAGCATTGGAAAGCCTGGTTGTGCACAACACGTTTCTGATTGAAAATTATGTTTGAGCACTTTAGGATCATCCACTTTTGCATGTGCATGTCAACCATGGTATCAGAATACAAAGGACTGGATGCATAGCACCTATTTTCGATGACGATGACCTACGCTTGAGTTTGGAAAGGCAACCTAAGCCGTAGGATAGATGTTCATTTCTTGGGGAATTATTTGAAAAGGACACATGGTACCTCCTGGAATACTTTCAAAATGAAAGAGTGGAGTTTGTTTGTTTGTTCTATATATTGAGCAGCGCATCAAGTGGCCAATCCCTGCGATGTAGGAGAGCTGCAGTGCGGCCGGGGTGATTCCATCGAGAGGTTGTCTCCCATGTATGTGATTATCGTGGCATTTATTGCCAATGTGTATGGGTTCCCTCTCTGTGGGTTTTATAGAAAGGGAAACATTGGACTACAAAACTATAAACGCATAGATTAGGCTTTAGGACAATTCATCCTTTAGCAGCAAATAGATGCTCTTGGCCCGCGAGGCCATGTGGGTGTGTTTGTCTGTTATGAGCATGAGGTCCAACTAGTGCCACAGCCAGTGCTGGCCCATTTGAGGTCTCTTCAGTGGTGCGTTTGCCGGGAGATGCCTTAAAGTGGTGGTTCTCGAATCTAGGGTCTCTAGGGACTAAGTAGTTGGTGTATGTTTCCTGAGAGGGGCCGTCAAGCCGAGTTACAAAAAGAAGAACGTGCTGAGAGGGCTAGACGAAGGGCTAAAATTCTTAGAAAATTTTCTCCCCAAAGGAGGAGCCCGATACGCATAAAAGGCAGTGGTCTTAGTAACCCAACTGTTGCACATAGTCCTTTAGGTGTAGGAGGAAGTGCAAGTTTTTCCTCTCTTTCACCAAGTCAACCCACTTCAAGTGGAGGTGTGATCTCATTAGTCCAAACTCCTATTGTCAATCTGATTGTCAGCATGGCACAACCCATTGCAATTCCTACAAGGACGCCGGATCTGCCAGTTTTAGGAGTTCTTTTGCCCATTTTTAATGGGTTAGCTGAAGAAGATGCAGAGTTTCACATTTGTGAATTCCAAAGATTAATGTTTAATTACTGCATCCAAGATGAGGGACATCTTATGATGTTCTTTAATATGACGTTAAAAGGAAGGGCTGTAGTATGGTATCATAGCATAGAGACTAGAACCATAACTACAATCGACCAATTTTATGCATCTTTCCGAGGAAAATATGCCCCTGAAAGAGGTGGCCAATACTGGTTGCGTGTTTTGAATGTAACATGCCAAGAATCCCATGAGAATGTGAAAGCCTATGCCAAGAAGCTTAAGGAAGTGTTTCGTAAGTTACAAACCTATATTCCTATTCCGTTGGTTGCCCAATTGCAATACTTCTTGCATGGATTGGATTTCAATATTTAGGTACAATTGAGCAGTGTGGCTTTGGCTGATATGGACAGCGCCATCACGTAGGCAGAAGGAGTAGAGTCACGATTACAAATGGCCTACTCCTCTCAAATAAATCTTAATGCGGGTCTAGTACCTGGAGGCAATTTACCATTGATAAATGGAAGTCAAGGGATGCCTATGAATAACCCTAATGGGAGAGGAAGCATGGTTCAAAATGTACCTTTGCTGCCAGCTCCTCCCAGTATGACTATGCCTATGGCTAGTTAGTTGGATCCACCAAATGTTGGAGGCCAAGCTTTGAACCCTAATGTTGTTCTTGTGAGTCAACAACCAATGCCCAATCAAATTGTTAGGCCAATGGAACGACGAATAGACAATCAAGGCTATGAGTCAAGTGCCTCTAATGTCCTTGGCAAAGTTAAGGATATGATAAAGCACTACACCGACATGATTTCTAAACAATATCGGCAAATAGCTGTTGACGTCAATTTCCTGAAATACAATATTAGTGAGTTTGGGAATCTCCCAATTCCCATTTTTGGAATACTAAAAAGGTGGCACCCGTATAACATACCCATAAGTTTCTCAAAACCATATGATGTGACCTATCATTGGAAAGCACTTGAAAAATGGAATCTATTGAGCTATAAAGCGTTCGATTTGGAGTTATAGTGTTCAAGTTATGAAAAATCTAAAGATTTGACCACGTGTCCCAAACTTATGGAAAATTCCCATATTCTCCAATATGGTGTTCTGAAGAAGCAGCAGAATCTGATAGGGAGTGGACACCCTGAAGAGGGTGGTCCCTCAAGATTCAGCTGTAAGTGGTGTGGCAGGACAACATTTTCCTAGAAACTTTCCAAATGTTAAATGTGATATTTGTGGGAAGTCGGGCCACTAAGCCGCTACCTGTTGGAGTAAGATTAGTTTCCTCCAACAAGGGAGTAAACAGGTAGGTCTAGTTAATCATAGAGCGCAAGGTAGTAACCTCCAGCAAAATGATGGACCAAGACAAATACTACAAAGGGGAAAGGCCACTATAGAGGAGTTGCCACAAGGTAATGGAGTCAGCCTTATCGAGGCTGTACGCATCAATGGCGCGTAAACCTCTAACCTACGAGTCGTGACAAGAGGCCAAAAGGCTAAAGAGGGTAATAAAGATAATGCAAAACTGGTCGAGGAAAGCCCTAAGAAGGGGATAAGGGGACGCAACTCCTGAATCCTGGCGTGAAAGGTGGACCTCTAAGGCCTGTTGACAGAAAAGTCGATCCTAAGAAGGATGAGGAAGTGCCAAGAAAGAAGGCAAGAAGTAAAAAAGAAGCACCAAAGCCGGTCCCTAGACCAAAAGAGAGAATGGTTTGGCGAGAAAAGAGGGCTTTGTCTACCTATCATGATTTTGATTTAGCAAGTTCTCTTTGCGAAGTCAAACCAGATGTAAACCTCTTACAGTTGATTAAATTATCTCCAGGAGTATGCAAGGAATTCAAGAAGATCCTGCGTATTGGGTATATTGTAGAATCTTTGGGCATAGCACGAGTAGGGGAAGATTGGTTTGATCATGCTAAAAATAATTGCCCTAGGGTTCCAGCATACGTGGATGGAATATTAGTGGAGCATGCTATCGTAGACACTGGGTCCTCCGTCAATATCATGAGTTCAGAGTTGATGGAGAGGCTAGGTCTAGGCATCCAAAAAGATGGCTCCACCCTTCTTATAATGACTGATGAGAGTCTAAGGCAACCAGAAGGTTGCGTTACTAAAGTCCATGTTACAGTTGCAAGTGTAGAATGCTTCTTGGACTTTAGGGTAATAAGATTTGCAGGACGTCCTAGCTATCGAGTCTTGCTAGGCATGCCTTGGATCTTAGGAACAGACTGTCAAGTCGATATACCCACCGGTCGAGTGGTTCTAGGTAGAGGTGTTAATCGAGTAATAGTCGATGCTTACCATGAGTCTCCTCAGAGTGAGAGAGCTCATTTATCCTCTACTGAATTAGAAACAGCAAATGATCCATCTGGTAGTGAGACATCATCCAGCGATGAATCTAAAGAGGGGTCTACTACAGAGGATATTTATCAGATAACTCTAAATGAGCCGATAGAGCCTCAAGATAGAATAAGAGATGTGGATGTGATTGAGTTGGACCTTGGCACGCCAAATGATTCGCGACCAATTAAATTAGGTTCTATGCTCAGTTCAGCATAAAGGGAGGACTATGTGTCCTTGATTCAAGAATTTTGCGATATCTTTGCTTGGAGTTATGACGAGCTAAGAGGCATTTCCCCCAGCCTGGCTGTTCATACTATTCCTGTAAAAGAAGGCAGCCGTCCTGTGCGTTAGAAAGTAAGGCGTATGCCTTTTGAATTGAGGGATGGGTTGTTTGAGGAGTTACAGAAGTTACGGAAAGTTGGTTTAATCTTCCCTGTACAGCACATAGAATGGTGTTCACCAGTTGTCATCAGGAAGAAGAAAAACAACTAGATCCGACTATGTGTAGATTTTAGAGAGCTGAATAAGCAGACGGTTAAGGATTACTACCCGTTCCCATTTATTGACCAGATTTTGGATCAATTAGCGGGTAGGGAAATATATTCATTTATGGATTGCTTTGCAGGATACAACCAGATGGCAATTGCAGAAGAGGACAAGTTGAAAACAACTTTCATTACTGTCTTTGGTACTTTTGCGTACCATGTGATGGCCTTTGGTTTGTGCAATGCACCTGGATCATGGCAACGAACAGCAAACAAGACCTTTGGTGACATCTCCCCAGATGAGTTGAAAGTATTTATTGATGACCTGGGGGTAGCCACTGTAAGGGAAAGGATGTTGATTATCTTAAGAAAGTGCTTTGAGTGCTGCAGACGATTTTGTATTGCTCTTAACCCACGGAAGTGTGTCTTTGGAGTGCCTTATGGGCTATTGCTAAGCCATGTGGTCAACTCAGTAGGGATCGCAACGGACCCTGAAAAGATCAAGGCTATAGGTGCTATGAGTCCACCATGCATTCCAAAAGAGGTACACATCTTTCTGTCATTGGTAGGGTACTATCAGAGGTTTATAAATGCCTTGGCAGAAAGGACGTTGCCACTAACGAGCTTATTATCCTTTAGCTATCTATTTGTATGGAGCGACCCTTGTAAGGTAGCTTTCGAGGATGTGAAATAGGAGCTATTAAAAGCACCAATTTTAAAAGCACCTAAAAGAGGCGAGGTATTTTACATATTTTCAGCAGCCACCATGCATAGTATCAGCTGTGCTGTTTAGCCCAAATTTGGGAGGAAAAGTGGTATCATCCGATAGCTTTTGCTAGTCAAAAATTGGGCATATCAGAAATTAACTACACCTACATGGAGAAGTTGTGCCTTGTGATGGTCTTTGCGACTAAAAAATTCAGGCACTACATCCTCTATGAGAAGGTAGTTTTCTATACGAAGGCGGAAGGGCTTAGATTGCTTATGAACAAGCTACAACTGCCTGATCGTCTGGCAAAGTGGTTAATCACTTTGCAGGAGTTTGATTATGAGATCAAGAGTAAGCCACCAAGATTGCAGGGTATTGTGGAATGCCTTAAGATTGCAGGGTATTGTGGAATGCCTTGTGGATTTTGGGGAGCCAAAAGAGACTTTGGCTGAAGGAAGTGATATTGAAGAAATGTTTAAAATTGATATAGCTTCTATCCCATCTTGGTATGTTGCTATCACACATTATCTATCAACGGGAGAGACTGGAGCTGGTTTATCAAAATCTGAAAAGAGGAAAATCAGACAACAGGCTTTGAAGTTTTCCTTAATCGCATGAACACTATATCGTCAGGATGTTGATTATATCTATCACCGATGTGTGATGCCTGATGAGGTTCCTTTCATCTTGGAAGAGTGCCATGACTTTGCGTGTGAAGGGCACTTCACTGGACGGTTGACAGCACAGAAAGCTTTAAGAGCTGGATATTGGTGGCCATCCATCTTCCAAGATTCCTTTGAGTACGTTAAGAGATGTGATACCTGTCAAAGATGTGAGAGCAAAGAGAATAGGAAACGCCCACTTACGCCTATCATGGCTATCCTTCCATTTGAGAAGTGGGGCATTGACTTTGTGGGTCCTATCACCCCGTCGTCTACTACTCAAACAAGATACATTATAGTAGCAATTGATTATTTTACAAAATGGTCAGAAGCGTGGGCGACGAGGCAGGACAATGCAAAAGAGACTGCAAGTTTCCTTTTAGAGCAGATTATCTGCCATTTCAGGCCACCGAAGGAACTAGTGTCGGACCGTGGAACCCACTTTTTGAATAAGGTGATCAAAAGCCTGACTGAAGCTTGGCAAATCAAGCACAACAAAACGACCCCCTATAATCCGCAAGCAAACGGACAAGTCAAAAGTACTAATAAGCAACTTGTGGGTATCTTGTCTAAAATAGTCTCTGAGAAGAAACGAGACTAGGACATGAAGTTGTATATGGTAGTATGGGCGTATAATACAATGTTCAAGTGAGCTACCGGCCATACTCCATTTAAATTAGTTTATGGGGAAGAGTGTGTGTTACCCCTCGAAATCGAGTTTCCAACCATACGGTTTTCAATTAACCACTCTTTGGGAGACAAGGATGCACTCTTTGAACGTTTCACAACCATAGCCCACCTGGTTGAGCTGAAATTACAGAGCTTATTACACCAAGAGGTAGCTAAATGTCGGATGAAGCAGTTGCACGACCTTAAAGCAAAGAAGTATACCTTTAAAAAAGGGCAATTAGTTCTGTACTACGATACACGTAGGGAGCTGTTTCCAGGGAAGCTGGAACCTAGATGGGATGGCCCCTACAAGATTGTCAGGATAGGGAAAAATAGGTGTACGGCTCTACTAGTTGATCTGTAGGGTGTAGAATTTAAAAATAAAGTTAATCTCAACAAGATTAAACCTTATTATTTCTAAGTATGCTAATACGGAAAAAATGCATTGCAGGTCCAAACTGGGGCTGATTGAAAACCTGCAAAAGGAGCTTAAGCTGGTTGATGGGGCGATTAATCCCTTATTTGGAGCACCCATATCTAGAGCAGAGATACCATCAAGGGAAGCTTATCTGGTGGAACAAAGGATACAAAGTGATTGAGCAAGAAGGCGGAACCTTTGTGTGGGAGATCAAAGTCTTCTACCATCACTGCTTACGAATGTTGACAAGTATACCTATTGAGTTTAATGAATAAGGTGGGATGGAGCCGTCAGTTCATCCTCTAAACATGCTAAATTTTGACTATCATAACTACGAATAGAGGAGTTCATGATGGCAGGCTGTGTAAACCCATTGTGGATGTACACATTATATTTTGACGGAGCATCCAGGGGCCCTAATAAAAAAGGGAGTGTTGGAGTAGTAATCCGAGATCCCCGACATAGAGTTACGATGAAGCTAGTGCGTATCTCGGGGTAGGATTCACTAACAACATGGCGGAGTATAAAGCCTTGATTATGGGACTGCATATTGCCAAGCAAGGTGGTATTCGGCAGTTGTTAGTAAAAGGGGATTCCCAATTGATCTTGAATCAGTTAGGTGGGACATACACAGTGCGGAATCCCATCCTTTGTATGTATCATCGAACTGCCATGACCCTACTTGAGGAGTTTGAGAGAGTGTCTCTTCAGCTGATTCCACGTTACTGGAATCAGTTTGTGGATTCACTGGAAAACCTTGCTCATGAAGAAGACCTTTTCTTCAATTGTGGTCCTAGTTTGGATATTGCTATCAATAATGAGATAGGACCCGGTCGCTTATGGGGAATGTTATCAGAGCATGCAATATATGGCAGGCGATGGTTGATATGGGTGATGCAAAGAGTAGCCGAGGCCCATCTACCATTGTTATGGGTGATCCTAGACCCATAGGCTAATTAGCCAACATGTTATGCATACGCCTCTTGCTATATATGCAAGAGGGATGGGTCACAATCTTATGCATTTAGCTTAGGGCTGCGAGCCCTATTTTTCCTCCTTGGAAAGGAGCATATTATTGTATATCTGTACTATTTCGGAGAGGGATGTGTAGGTGCTATTCTATTTGATCTAGTTAGGCCAAGAGGGCCAGTTTTGCGAGGTTTTAGTGTTTTATTTCATTAGGCCAAGAGGGCCGATCAGTTTTTGTAGTGAAATGCTTTATTTCATTAGGCCAAGAGGGCTAGTCGTCTGTTTAGTACGGGTGCGGTTAATGGTTTCTTGTTTTAGTCATGTGCTAGACAGGTTAAAAGAAGAGCTTGGAAGGAGACTATGTCATGCGGAAGCTTCTCGTGGCCCTATCCAGGTGATATCTCTCCTTGACAAGTATCGTGTTTTAATGCTATATGTGTCTGTGTACTTGTAGGGGATTTTCTTTTCTTGTTGGGGACCGTCATCCAAGGCATGAAGTCCCAGGTTTAGGTTAGGTATGTCTGAGGGAGGTATGAGTAGTCGTTGCCTCCTGTAAAGACATTGCTAGGCACTGAAAGACCTATTTTTAGAAGGCAATTCTAGTGACCCTGTTTTGCTAGCCTGCTAGGCAGCCATTCTAGGAGTTCTTGTTAGTTGTGAGGCAGTTAGAGAAGCCTGCCCGAGGAAAAAATGATGATGATAGAGAGAAGAAAAGGCGAAAAAACCCTGAATATCTCAAAGGAAAAAATATATATACAAAGGTGTGTAAAAAGGGGTTCTACCCCCTATACAAGAATAGCAAAAGGAAAAAATCTTAGAAGCAGTTTATCATCGCCTTGCAAAGGCCTGGTAGGCTCCTAGGGACGAGTCACACCCGAGGCCGATGCCTTGCCCTTCCTTGGGATGACATCTTGCCATAAGGAAAAGAAAGGAAGGTTGGAGCGAAAATAAAAGTGGGCATTCGAAAAGGATTAAGTGTCGCCTCGCGAGGGCTTGGTAGGTTCATGGGTACCGAGAAAGGACCCGAGGCCGATGCCCTGTTCTCCTTGGGTCACTATGCTCAGCTACCTCCTTTTTACATGCCCGAATATGGAAAAATAAAATCCTAAAAGAAGAAATGTGCTAAAAGAAAATACTTCTTGATCAGGCTATAGGAGTCCTCACCTAGTAGGAGCTTTTGGGTGTGTTGTCCTTAGTTAGGTAGGTAGTTCAGACCACCACTTAGGGTGACCTCTTTGATATTTCTTTTTAGTTTGGCCGTGTTGGAGCAGTCGGTTAGTGACTAGCTTCGGACCTTCTCTCAGATTATGCTAGGCCTACTCCTTGTGGATTTCATACCTTGGTTTTGTCAGGGGTAGGGTGAGCATTGTGTTGTGTTTTAATATGTATCTATTTTGTATCAACTTGATGCTTCCTTTGGTTGTTTTGTGCAGATCTGTTGTGGGATTCGACGGGCTGAGTCGCCCTATCCTATGGTCACCAATGAGAGCGGAGTTTTGAGCTCGGAATGTGCCTACAATTTGCCAAAAAATCTGAAATTTAGGGGAAAAATCTTCAACATCGAAGGCGGCAGCTGTAGCTACGACGATTTTAAGCGTCAAGTGAAGGGATGAGAGAGAGGGAGGAGACACGTGCGAATTTTTCATAATTTTTTCGACTGCCGTGCGGGATGCCGGGAGCTGCCAGTGCCGGACGCTGAGACTGACACGCAAGATTTTTCAGAGGCCGAATCGGAGCCCGGACGCGAAAGATGCTTGAAACCGGCTAAGAATGAAGAGGTGGACAAAAATTAAGGCTAAAGAATGCAGACGGCAGCATGTTGTCGCCATGAACAGCGCGAAAAAAGACGCCCCCCCCAAAAAAATCAAGCATGGAGCATCAAGGTAACCCATAGATCAGAGATCAGCCGGCAAATTCCCCTTCTTTCCTGATCATATCGCCAATCTTCGCGCGAGATATGGCTGACCGATTGGAGAGATCAGAATCTAGTATTTCTCTCTCCTCCCTCTCTCTCCTCTCTATGGGTTGTTCATGCGCACTATCTTGAAGGAGGAATCGGGAAGGAGATTAAAGGAATCGATGATGGAGATTGATGGAGATGCTGAAGATTGATGTGCATCATTGGATTGAGAGCAATGGAGGCTTCGTCCACTGGTCACACAGTCATTTAATGCATCTCGGGTTTCGTAAAAACACGGTATGACTATTTTTTATGAAGGAAATGAAGGTTTTTGGTATTTTATGATGGAAATGATGTTTTTATTTGATGAAAATTGGTTTGAGTGCTGGTTGCATCATGTTTAATTGCTATTTATCAGAAAATTCTGATTTTGCAATGATTTACATATGCTATTTAAATTTCCGCAAAACCCGAAATGCGGTTTTTAGGCAGTAAAATGATAGTTTGTCGTTTCGGGTGGGTGAAATGTGTTTCTATGGGGGGAAAAATGAAAAATAAATTAAATGTTAGTAAGCTGAAGTGATTGGAACAACAAAAATAAGAAAATAGCATATTTTATTGACCAATAAATCAAGAAAATGGAGAAAATAAGGGAAAAAATAGAAATACGCCTCACAAAAATATAAAAAAAATATGAGTGTTTGTCGATGTATGGTAGTGGCAAAGCATGAGGTTTAGCCCCAGTTTGCCCTATCTCTTTGTCAAAGTTTGTGATTTGCCGCTTTTCATACATCAAAACATGACAAAATGAACCTCTACACCTATGCAACGAAAGCAATACCTAAACATAGGGGGGTGGGATGTTTGAATGGTGCGATTTGCGTGCTGATTGTTGTTGATTTTCTAATGCATATCATGATATAGAGTTTGTTGTATTTTGATTAAGAGGATAGTAGCACGAGTGTTGTCTCGGTGCTATCCTTACATTGCCGCAAGGAGTTAGAATGAGCATTGGAAAGCCTGGTTGTGCACAACACGTTTCTGATTGAAAATTATGTTTGAGCACTTTAGGATCATCCACTTTTGCATGTGCATGTCAACCATGGTATCAGAATACAAAGGACTGGATGCATAGCACCTATTTTCGATGACGATGACCCACGCTTGAGTGTGGAAAGGCAATCTAAGCCATAGGATAGATGTTTGTTTCTTGGGGAATTATTTGGAAAGAACACATGGTATCTCCTAGAATACTTTCAAAATGAAAGAGTGGAGTTTGTTTGTTTGTTCTATATGTTGAGCAGTGCATCAAGGGGCTTATCCCTGCAGTGTAGGAGAGCTGCAGAAGGGCCGTGGTGATTCCACCGAGAGGTTGCCTCCCATGTATGTGATTATCGTGGCATTTATTGCCAATGTGTATGGGTTCCCCCTCTGTGGAGTTCATAGAAAGGGAAACATTGGACTACAAAACTATAAATGCATAGATTAGGCTTTAGGACAATTTTTCCTTTAGCAGCAGATAGACGCTCTTGGCCCGCGAGGCTGTGTGGGTGTGTTTGTCTGTTAGGAGCATGAGGTCCGACTAGTGCCATAGCCAGTGCTGGCCCATTTGAGGTCCCTTTAGAGTGACAGCCATTTCACTAGTTGAAATCATCTCTTCCTATCTGCCACTCTTCTCAACACTCGACCACGCCTTAAAAAATACATCCAAGGTAGATAATTTCTTAGCAAATCCATTAAGCCTTCAACCCCTCTCTCTCATGACTCTGATGCTGAGGACTAGATCTTTGTCTATTTATAATTTTTTAAAAAGCAACAATAAAAATTAAAAAAAGAGAAAAAAGAAAGAAAGAAGAAAAGAAAAGAAACAAACAAACAAGAGAAGAAAGGAAAAGAAGAGAAAAGACAAAGAAAAGGAAACAATGAAAGAGAAAGGCTACGAGATCACTAGAAGGAAATCACGAATGATCTCATTACATGTAGGCCATAGTCACTGCATCTAGGGGTCCTCAAGTTAGGTGTGTCCAATGGCTTTGATGGATCGGCTCCATCCCTAACCCCCTAGCCCATTTTGCTTCCCCACAACATGCTTAGTGCACATCAAGGGTAGGACATACCTAGGGAGGTCACCCTCGCCTAAGATTTGGACCTATCTCCCTAAGCTACACTCACCACACCCCCAAGGCACAAACTTAGTCCTCAAGTGTGGGACAATACCCGGGCCTATTCGATCCAACTCCCAGTTCCACTAGCACGACCACATAGCACCACACAGTAAGGTAGACACTCGCCTCTTGATGGAATGAAGCATGTATTTACTATTGGTTATTCTCAGTTTACAGCAAACAGTTCATGTTTATTTAAGCCTATGGAAGCTATGTGCAAGACTGAATGCATATCTATGAAACGGGGTACTAAGGAACTGAGAGCATTGAGACTGTTAGCTGAATATAAACTCAAAAAGTGAATGAGGAGCTCATTCTTTGGTGTGTGCACAAAAAGGTCTCTTCTTCTTCTCTCCTTCTTGCTTTCTTATGTGTGTTTGAGAGAGGGAGTGTGAGGGAGTGAGTGTGTGAGGGTGAGGGATCTTGGAGAAGAAGCTCTCTATCATCTCCTCTCTTCTTCTTCTCTTCTCTTCTCTTATCTTGCATACAGCTATGGAGGATGGAGGTTAAAGGAGGAGGCTTGAGGTTGCTTGAGATTACTTCTTGAATCATGGAGCTACTGACATGCTTGAGGGAGGAGGACCATGTTAAGGGTCTTAACATATCTGAGATGGCCTGAAAAGGAGACATGTGCTTCCCAAAGTATTCTCTGTTTGAGTTTTATATTTGAGGGAATGAATAATCTTGTCCTAAAATAGACAAGTCCCCCATCGACAAAGAATTCTTCATACTTGATCTTGAGTCTAGAGTTTTGGTTCTTTTCCAAAATCTCATTTATCATCTTCAGATATTCTGGGTCATCGATAGCTTCCTCCTTAACTAATTCAGGGATAGGGTTACTAGGCATTGACACCATAGTTGCTAATGATTATGCTATTGAAGGTTCCTCCATAATAAGAGAGTTGAGGAGCGCCTTGCGACTTAAGGCATCAGTGAGACCACATTCTCTTTACTAGGCCTTTACCTGATCTCAAAGTCATATTCTCACAAAACCTCAATCCAATGATGTTGTCTCATATTGAGGTCAGCCTGGGTGAAGATCCATTTGAGGCTCTTGTGGTCAAGAATTTTTTGCCAAGAAAATGGTGTCGCCAAAGTTTGAGAGCATGAATAACTACTAGTAGCAGCTCCAGGTCATGAGTAGCATAATGCCTCTCATGGCTTTTTGGCTTCCTTGAAGAGTATGCTATAGGATGACCTTCTTGCATTAGTACACAGCCTAGTGCAAGTGAGCTAGCATCCATGACAACTTCGAATTCCTTGCTCAAGTCAAGGAGTTTGAGAATTGGTCCTGACACTAAGCTATGCTTTAGTTGATCAAAACTTGATTGTTCGATGGGTGTCCACACTATGGCAACCTGCTTTTTTGGTAGATTTGTGAGGGGTGTTGCAATTAAGGCATAGTCCTTAATGAAGATCCTATACCAACCTGTTAATCCAAGAAAATTATGCACTTCTTTGACAGTGGTTGGTGGAGGCCACTCTTGGACATCCTTAACCTTTGTAGGGTCTATAGAGATTCCTTCTTCTGACACAATAAATCCAAGATATTTGACCTATCTCTTGAGGAAAACACAATTTTTCTTATTAGCATAGAGCTTGTGTGTCCTCATGGTCTCAAGGACGATGTGAACTAGGGTTCATGATCCCCCTCTTCCTTGGAATAAACCAAGGTGTCATCAAAGAAGACAAGTACAAAATCATCAAGATATGGTTTAAAAATGTCCTGCATTAGCCTATTAAATGTGGCAGGGGCATTAGTCAATCCAAAGGACATTACTGTGAATTCAAAATGACCATATCTAGTATTGAATGCCGTCTTAGGAATATCCTCGTCCTTGACGCGGATCTGGTAGTATCCTGACCTCAAATCAATTTTGAAGAAGATTTTTGCTCCTTGCAATCGATCAAGTAACTTGTCTATCCTTGGGATAGGATATTTATTGTTGATGGTTACTTGGTTCATGTATCTATAACCTATGCAAAGGTGAAGTGTACCATCCTTTTTCTTCTGGAACAAGACTGGAGCCCTCCAATGAGAACTGCTGGGGCGTATATATCCTTGGTCCAATAGCTATTTGAGTTATTCTTTTAACTCAATAGCTTCAGGAATGGACATCTTGTAGGGACTTTTTGCAACTGGTGCAACACCTAGTATCAACTTAATCTCATGATCCACTTCCCTAGGTGGTGGTAATTCTGTCAATTCTTTCAGGAATACATTCATGTACCCTTTTAACCATGACGGTTCTTCATTGGAGTTCTTTACCTATTCCAGCTTGTTTAGCTTGATTAGATAGATAGGTAATCCTTTCCTTATTCCTTTAAAAGCTATTCACGTTGCCTTGGCTAGATGGATCTTTGGTTTACAAACTTCTCCTTGAGTTGTAAATGACTCACCTTTAGGATTCCGAAAGGAGACTTGGCCCTTTCCACAATGGATGTGAGCGTCGTTGGGGACTAGCCAATCCATTCCGAATAGGCACTCATGGACTCCTAGATTCATTACCCTGAACTTAACAGATGTAGGCTCTTTTTTGAGTAGAAATTCCACCTTAGCAGTTTGTCTAGAGCAAGTAATTTGTTGACCATTTGCCAATTCAACAAGCAAAGTAGGTGTAGCTACACTGGATATCCCTAACCTTCTTGCACAAGCTAGTGAAATGAAAAAATGAGTACTGCCATAATCAACTAAGGTTTTGAATTTCTTACCTTGGTAATTTGATGGAGTTTAGATAATCAAAAATTGGTGATTCGGCCCCTTTTTATGGAGAGCGGCATGAACTGATGCCCTCTCAATCTCAGCTTCCATGGATGGGTTTTCTTCTTCATTGATTTCCTTAATTGTGATATTGGATGTTTTTGCCCTTCCCATTGCTGCACGACCCCAACCATGGGTAGACCTAGCTTGCATATTGGATTTTCCTTGATGACAATCTTTGCCAAGTTTGGGACATTCTCTTTTGAAGTGCCCAGGTTCCTTGCAGTAAAAACATCGCAAACTTTGGTTATTTCTTTGAGTGAGGACAAAGTCACTAACTACATTTGCCCTTAGCTTCTTCCATTGGCCTTGGCTTTGTCCTTGTGCCCTTTTAAATTGAGCCTTCAACATCCCTAGATTCTGGTCTTTGTGAGACTAGGGTTTATTATTCCTAGACTTTGGCTAGATTTCTTGAGCAATGGGTCCCACTCTTATCAATGCATCTTGTAAATCCGAAGGATGCATTGATTCTGGTCTTTGAGATTAGGGTCTATTATTCCTTGGCTGGGACTTCTTGCACAATGGGTCCCGCTCTTATCAATGCATTTTGTAAATCCAAAGGACGCATTGATTCCAATCGAGTGTTCACTGGTGGATTCAGCCCATCATAGAACTTAGAGACTTGTTGGGAAATACTCATTGTCGGGCATATTAACAAGGAAACAAATTTTGAGTAGTATGCCTCTAGAGATAGACCTAACTATTTCAACTTAAAGAACTCATTCATCTTCTGAGTTCTTTATGCAGGTGACATGTACCTTCCTTGCACTGCTTCTCTTAGCTTATCTCAGGTTACTATGCTTTGTGTGACTGCTTGGTCTTTACACCATTGCTTCCACCATAGCCTAGCTTCACCGGTGAGTTTGAGCTTGACAATCATAGCACCTGGTTTGCGGGTGTTGTTCCTGCTACACTAAAGTAATCCTCCATGGATTCAATCCATACTTCTACATCGGCGTCAACAGTCTTCCCTCTCCCATCAAGTTATGGTGGTTTGATTTGTTTGAGAAGAAACTTCTTTTATTGTGCTTCTGCGCGGGCTTACTGCGGGAACAAGATTCTAATTCGGCGTTTGGGGTTGTATTTGGGTTTCAATTTAAACTTTCACTTCAAGATTTCATTTACACATCTCTTCACAACTTATCTCAATGCGCATATTATTTTTCATCAATATTGTGCAACAAGACAGATAATCATAAAATTCTTATTTATCCATAAAGAGGCATATGCCTTAAGTACAATTATTTGGGAATAAATAGAGATAGGCTGGGATGATTTTCCTTTCAGGAAACACATCAACGCTAGGTTAATAATTCCTTATTGGATTTAGCTACAGGGATAGAATAGTAACATGGGTTTGGGGAATGGATTCTCAGGAAGTGGTAAGTCATGGAAAGTTCACAAAATATTGTGCAACAAGACAGATAATCATAAAATTCTCATTTATCCATAAAGAGGCATATGCCTTAAGTACAATTATTTGGGAATAAATAGTGATAGGCTAGGATGGATTTCCTTTCAAGAAATACATCAACACCAGGTTAATAATTCCTTATCGGATTTAGCTACAGTGATAGAATAATAACATGGGTTTGGGGAATGGATTCTCAAGAAGTGGTAAGTCATGGAAAGTTCACAAAATATTGTACAACAAGACAGATAATCATAAAATTCTCATTTATCCATAAAGAGGCATATGCCTTAAGTACAATTATTCGGGAATAAATAGAGATAGGCTGGGATGATTTTCCTTTCAAGAAATACATCAACATCAGGTTAATAATTCCTTATTGGATTTAGATACAAGGATAGAATAGTAATATGGGTTTGGGGAATGGATTCTCAGGAAGTGGCAAGTCATGGAAAGTTCACAAAATCCCTGTTTTTGATAACCATGACATTCATTTCGCCCCATTACTTTAATTCTATATATTAGCAAGACTTTGACCACCTCCTCATAGATGTAGCGGGTCTATTCTACCTGCCAGTGTTCGATGTGAAGGATCGAGTTCAAACATGCCTCATGGAAGATTAATAACTTGATAAACTTCAAGTCCTTCAACCATTTTAGCCTCTTCAGATTGTTTTAAAGATAGGTAAACCAGTTAGCATCTATGTAGCAGTAACCTACACTCCAAGTCCAACGCCTTTCTGCATACAACGGTGAAGGGTTGTAGAGCCGATCGAGGATCCCCATCATGTCGGATCTCTTGTGATAACTTGACGAGTTCATAGTAGCCTTGAACATGATATGGAATATGAGGAACCTACTCCATGCATCATAGATCTGGAAGCAACAACAATCCAGAAGTGAGTAAAAGAGAAAAAATGTTTTCTAGTGAAAACATCACTTCCCTCTTCTTGATTTATTCTTATCTTAATTGTTTTACTTGTTTTTTTGCTGTGATACCAACTGTAATGTGTCCCATCCTTGACACATTTTAGTATTCCATTGGGAGTTATCTAAAAGACACTGCCGACACTCCCACGGAATGTCACAGGGTTTTTCGGATAGCGAATTCCGAGTCTACTCCGCAATGAAGCATATTGGCCAACCCTGTTAGGATCGACCTAAATCTTTCTAGGTTTCTAATAGTCAAGTCATATTACAGCCTTCTAGTGTCAGTCTTTAGAGGACCTACTTTGCGCAAAGCATCTAAACCGAGGCAGATTCATATTGCACTTGGTTCAAAGATAATGGGAAACGAGAGGGATGCATCACTTGACCTCTCTACCCATAAGGTAAAGTCCCATTCCGATCCCCTTAAACAATATGAGCCAGGGTTCTACTCTACATTATCTAAGGTCAATATGTCATCGCGATTTGAATGTTGAGAAGCCTCCCAGTTCTCTGGGGACCACCTTGCTGTAGGACAAACCTGTCAGGGGTTCAAAATCAAATAGAAATCCTATCCATAGGAAAGTTCCCGCGATCCGTAAGGATGCATCTTATTTTCCTCTAAGTTTCCAACCTTCCACTATTAACAAGGCGTCGAGATTCTATCTTGAGACACATAGATTGTTTGAGTAGGACCTAGAGGCACGGAGTTTACAGCCAAAGACCCCTGCCATCCAAGAACCCTCCTACGATCAAAATAATCCATGGAAAGACCTCTTGTGGAGGGTTTGGTCCATATTCTCATCACAGTTATTTAGAACCCCCTTGGATAGGGTTGGCAGCCAGGGGTTTGGCGCGCCCTCCATGAATTTAACCTGATTCATTATACCAATTTCTTATGAGAGCTTGGGTCAAACAATCCTTCCACACTGCTCCTAAAATTACAAGCACAAACAATAATGTGAATGAGTGATTAGAACATCTGCTAAGGGTGAGTTCCTTTTTGAACACTTAGCATTCAACCTTCAATTTTTTCTTGCCTAGGTGTCAACTATGATGCCCCATTTTGGGCGTAGGGAATACCCTTGTTTCATCCCTCATTCTTATGTAATAAGAACGAAAATTTACGTAATTGGTCCTACATCCAATTAGCAACAGCCATTAGTTTCCGGATGGTAAATTTTTCTTAGGTTCTATAGCTCATGGGTTGGGTTTTTGGCAAGATCTTAGATACTCCAATCTAAGATCCTCAAGGACCATTTGAGGGTGGCTCCATCCTCTTGAGAATCTATTATGAATTTGAACTCCGCTCTAGCTTCTGTTAAGAATTTCTCCCCTCTAGGGTTCCATGATGGAAATCTTTCGCACAATCCTCTTATTACTTGCCTTGATATCATTTGGGAAACCGAGGCTTTGAGGTAGATAATACCCTTGATATATCCCTTTTCTTTGGAATGAGAATCCTCACATATGGATTTATATCCCATAATTCCTGGATGGTAAATTTTCTTATTTTGAGATCACAAGATCTAGATGATTCAACCTAAGATCCAAATTTATCATTTGGTAACCATTTTCCTTCTTAGAACTCTATCAGGGTTTCTAAGTTTTCCCTAGGGTTTCATTCCCTCAAGATTTCATGACAGAAATATTTCATTCATATCTCCTTCAAGTCAAGAGTAGCCTAAATCCTTTGCAATCCTTGGGTAATTGCGAGCATCGATTGACACATTGAGAATTGTCTTTCTTTCACGTGGATGTGACATTTGAATTTTTTGCAGCGAAATCGAGTTATATCGTGACTTAAAATGATACCTCTAAGAGTGTTATTGGACTTATCACAAGCTAGTTGCTAGGGTGAGATCTATGACCGTATTGATCTGATTCTAAGTCAATTTATGATCATAACATTAATTGGTTCTTTTATAGTTAAACCTTAACTTTAATACCATCTAAGAATTCACTTAACCAATTGCTTCTTGTGATTGAGTTTAACAATTTGGATGCACATCTTGAATCTATCTTTTAGATGAATTTATGTTGTGTAGTGCAATCGAATCTACCTACGCTGCCTTGCAAGTCAAGATGCAAGATTTTCTTGATTTCATGATACAATGCAAGACTTCCATTCCTTGAAAATTCATTTCAATGAATTTACGCAAGTCATAAATTGTGACTTACATTTTTAAGTGCGAAGTACATGAATCCATCATGCATCATGTAAATGCAAGCTAACTTTCTTTAATGGTTTATAAGATGCAATCCTGTGCAAGAGCTTGCATATTTACATATCAATAATCTAAGATGCATTCGCAAAATTTTTGCTTATTAATTAGCTTAGTATTGCAGACAACCCATAAATGTTGATCGACTCGTAATTATCATGACCATCATGAATTAGATCCAAACATATGCATCTACCTTTCAAGTTATACAAATTATACGATGCAAAAGTATGATTCTTTTCCATGATAATTCCGATCTATCATTTCATTCCTAGGACAAGACACTGTAGTGGTACCTATTTTTGGAGTGACGAGTTGGTATTTATACCCGATAGCCTATTCATGTTAGCGGTGGCATCTTTGCTCGAACCCCCTTCTGTGGTTGTGGCCTTCACGGCCACTTGGGAGAGTTTGTGTTTCAGGGCCATTCTTGAACTTGGAATGTGGGGATTCTCTTTTCTCGGTACACTCCTTTTGGCAAGAATTTCCTACACTCCACTTTGAATCTAGTAACCTCTTGCAAGAATAGCGAGGGAGGGAGGGTATTTGTGACTCCCCTCCAAGAGGAGGAGGGGAGTAACTTCTAAAACCTTCTTCTATCTATCTCTCTCTCTCTCTCTCTCTCTCTCTCTCTCTCTCTCTCTCTCTTTCTCTTACTCTAAGACTCTCTCTCTCTTTCTTTCTCTCTCTCTCTCTCTTTCTCTCTCTTAGTTTTGGCAGGGGGAGAGGTGGTATCGATTCCTTTCAAAGGGGGGGGGGGCACGCATTCAATTCATCCCAAGGGGGAGTCTTTACAGGGAGGAAGGGTGGTATGGTGGCCTTTTCCCCACCCTCCACGTGGGCGGCAAAACGTCCTGCTGGCATGTTGTTGCCATTGCGAGCTGGGGGGGAGAGAGATAGGGGGAGAGAGATGGCACACATGTGCCCCTCCTCTCCATCGTTATCATTGCCATGTCCTCATCTCCAACTTTCTCGTCATCATCTCCTACTTCCCCTCCCTCCCACCAACTGGTAGTGTCACTTGGGGGAAGTAAATTTTTTATAAAAAAAATTTGGGGGGGAGGGGGGTTATTACATTTAGGGGCATCCCCAAGCTCTCTACTATATTCACCTCCTTGACTTTTGCTAGTCTCTCAATGGGTTCACTAGATGTTCTTCTCACTTAGCTCCAAGTAATACAATTAGTCACTTTTCTTGAATTTTGTGAAGTGCGAGATTAAATCTCTAGGCTTCTTTTGACTATGAGATTCCAATGCAATGTTGCATGTCTCATCAATAGGGGAAATATGGATTGAAAAAGGGCCCTTTTGCTTAAATATTTAATCACTTTTTTAATCACAAAGATTTGAGGTGGACCAATGAGAGAGGGGGTGATGTGCACATTTTATCCAATTTTATGGAAGATTAAGTGGTTTTTTTGAAAAGGAAAGTGTTTTTTTCAATATAAAAGTATTTCTTCTTATGCAAGTGCCTCAAAAAATCAGCAAAATCTATTATAAAATTATTTTCTTTTTCAACTTTAACTGCATGCTTAGGTGGGATTCAACATGACAACGCCATGTGTAGTTGTGTTTGAAGGTTTGTGCACATTCAAAAACGTTTTTCAAACTCAAATACTAGTTCAATGGGGGCCCCAAAAAGGTGGATGAGTCTAGTGCATGACACTAGGTGATGAACGTGATAGCCATTTCAAATGGCCCACCTCATGTATGTTGGGATTTGACCCCATGACTTGCAACATAGTAACTCACCATCTTACCACTAAGATAAGAACCAATGGTGATATATCACATGGAAAATATATCATATAACGTAAAATTGTGAGATATTTTATTAATATTTAAATGAAAACCTCTCTTCTTTGATGGAAAACCACGGTTTCCTACAATCATTACATTTCAGGTCCACCACGTTCCTCACATTAGAAAAAGTAATCCTACACTAATCCATTTCTTACGAGGCCCTTTTTCAATCCATATTCTCCCTAATAGCTTCAAGTTTTTTAATCACCGATGGATTGGAAGCCTCAATTTAGAGTGCATAGATTGGGCGAGTTGGGGAATTTCTAGATCAAAATCGCTATTGGTCTTTGGGCTAGAGTCAGAGCTTGCTCTAGTGGTCTCATTGCCTTTATGATTGCGAGTTCCTAAACAATACGTGAAGGTCTAAACATGGATTATTGCTCTAATGTCTAATTTTTTTGTAGTTCAAAACTCTAAGATATTCAAGCCATTCTAATTTGAATGTTACCTTGATGATCCCAACATCAATGAACAAGGTCTCAGGCTAAGCAGGCTTGGGATCTGAGTAGATTTGTTTTTATTCTCCAACCACAAGAATGACTATCATCTTAATGAGGGATCTCCAACCAACAACACAAATAAAAATCATACAACTTATTTATGATAGTTTATGGAATCAACTATCTTGATATATTTTGATAAAAAAGTTACATCTATACTCCATTTGTGTAAGTGGATTAGAAGGCATATGATACTTTTTTGTAACACTTCAATCAATCTTTTTTCATCTATATAATTTCTTTTAAAAATAGTATAATTACAACAAATAAAATTTCAAATGATCAAGGAGCCTTAGATTATTCAACTTACATCTTAGAATTTTCATGGATTCATTTCAAAGAATTGATTAAAAAGCACTACTTATCAATGTAGTCTATGGTACCTAGGCTCAAATGAGATATAGAAACAAGCATAGGCAAATAATTTAGTATATTAAATTTTTTAATTAGAAAAAATACTGAAATACTTACTTTTTATATTATGGAATCAAAATAAGATCTAGATTATCAAAATCAATTTGATTAAGTAATGGTTGAATCTGTTTGTTTCAAACTTACTTAGCCTCATCTAATGGGAGATTAAATGATCAAGATTCTTTTTTTTGTATATTAACAAGAATTTCATGCATCATATACTTAGTAAAAGCAATAAGATAGTAAATATATAAGAATAAAATTATTGGGAGAAAAATATCATTCTTAAGAATAAACAAATTTGGGTATATTATACCTCAATCTAGTAAGGAAAATAGAGTCATTTACTTCTATCCTTTTATCCTTGAAGATTTGAACATATTTTGAGTCCAAAGCAACAACATAATTTATCTTGTCTATGTCACTAGGTAAGATGTAATACACATTGAAACATGATGGATTAACCCCCTCAAGAATGTCAAAGAGCTCATCCTTTAATGCTCCTAGTTGCTCTACTTATTTTTATTCTAATTTCTTCCTCTTATGCTCCCTTCATTTCTCTGTTTATTCCTATGTAGCCTTTTTCTCCTTCTCATGTAGTCTTATATCTCTCTCATGTATGATATTATCCACTTTATGGCATGTGTCTTCCTTGTTCTTCCTATATAGTAGCACATTTAGAATATTGTATATCTTCTCATGTATAAGAGCAACTATCTCTAAAACCTTGGAGAATCTATATATTAACGTTCTCAATATAATCATATCCTTATCCATAAGTGTCAACTTATGTGCAGGCACAACATAGATGTATGCATCCTAGAAAAACTCAATCAAGAAGTTCTTTATAGCCTCTTAGATGCAACTGAGGACACTCCTTATCCACCTAAAACTATTGAGACTATGATTATCACATATCTTCTTAACCATCATCTAGAACGGTAACTTTGGAATTGCATTATTAAGAGCCTTCATTGCCTTTTTTTATCTCTCCTTCATTGTCTTTTTGATGTTTCTAAGACATCTCATAGCCTGTGAAAATCTCTTCTTATGTTTTGTTGGTGACTTGGATGGCTCGGAAGGCTGCTGAATCTTCTGAGCAATATTCCTAACCACATGCTTTCTTATAGTAGCTTTTATTCTAGCAATAGCTAAACTCACCAATTGCAAAAAAAAGTTTAGGCGATGCAGTCAATAACCCATCATATACACATTGATGTATGTAAGGTGAAAACAATATTAAGCAACAAATAGATATCTACCACAATCACATTTCACAAAATATCAATCCAATCTTTGATATGAAAATGTATGAAACACAAAAAATATATAGATAAAGCAAAAACAAGTAACTATTTTCACATTTCACATGATAGCCTTGGATAGTTTCTCTAAAAATGAGTGAAATGCAAAACCATGCTTGCACAACAAACCACAACCTACAAAATTCGTGTTTCATATGACAAGGGTGTAGACATCATCTATCAACCCATGAAACATGATGGGATGGCTAAGAAATGAGAGACAAACACTAAAAGTGTGTTTCATACAACAAGTTTTCTTTGAAGCACTAAGAAAATTAGGTTTTTTGGTCCATATCTTGTTATTATTGAAGTGTTTGCTTTGGATGATTGAGACTTGCTAGGATACTTTTATTGGAGTTGAGAAGCTTGTTGGATTTGAAATGAGCCTCCAAAGGGGGTCAATTGAGCTTTTGTTAGAAAGGTTAGATTGAAATGCTAGAGTTTATCTTAGCTCAAGAAAAATAATATTGAGATGATTAATTATAATAGTGTTTGATTGCACATGGTCTCATTAAACACTTTTTAAAGACCCAAAAATAGCATCATGTGTTAAAAATTAACTTTTTAAAAAAACAAGAGCCCTCCTTTCGAATAAAAATGTGTCAATTTTGATAAAGCTCCAAGAACAATAGTTCTATTATTAAATACTTTTTTTGGAAGTCTTTTAAGCGTATGATATCACATAAGCTTTTCATTTTCACATGCAATCTTCTTGAATCTCCATTAAACTTGAGCAAAGTCATCATGTGTTCCATTGCAACAAAAAGCATAGCATCCATCACCTAGTGCTCCATAGTATCAATAAATAAAACCCTATAAGTGATCATTTCAACTTAATTTCTAGCCATATTATGAAAGTGATTTTTTTTTTGGTGATTGGTGCTTGCTTAAGTTGTTTTTGAATTTCATAAGAAATCTTGATCAATGAAAATTTTTAATGATGTCATGTGAAACACGAATTTCATTATATGCTCTTCTACTACATGTCTTCTATTTCACATTACATGATAGAGCTTGTAAAGTGCAGCCCACAATGTATTTGTCAAATTTTCTTTCTCAATTGAGTTTCTTATTTGTAATTCTTAGTTTTTACTGCGCGGGGGGGGGGGGGGGGGGGGGGGGGGGGATCCACTAGGGTTTACCCTAAGGTACCACGTGAGTGTAAGGGAGGGGGGTTATTCAAGGGAAGGAAGGTACATTTTATAAGGTAAGTTCCCATAAATAGGGGGTAGATAAGGGGTATTTTCATATATTTCTTGCACACAGGTGACGTCTCTTTATTATTACTAGTGAATCCCCCGTGAGTTTTTGCAAGGTTAGAGTGTCAAAAGAGAAGCTTTTTCTTGAGAGAATGGAGCAAGAAGAATTGGAGGAGACATGCGATGATAGACTCTTTGATTTTTTAAAGAAGATAAGAAACTCATCTAAGTTTATATACATGAGGGATATGCTAAATGTTTCTTTTGATTTGTAAGAGCTCTTGGGAGACCTTGAAGAGAAAATTGAGCTATACATGGAATATTATGCTAGACATACATAGAGTCTCATGGTTGATAATTATGTTTATTTTAATTATGTGATCTAGCTCCCATGATAACTTTGATTACCAAGTTTTATCTTATTTGATGAGGATTTTAGAAAGCATGACAAAAATATCTTTTGATCCAAAAAAGACATAAGATTTCTTGTGTATCTCCAATATATGAAACATTCCTCTTCAAAGAAAGTGCAAGACAAGAAGGGAGAAGATACTGCATGCATAGATCAAGAGATTGAAGAGAAACCAAAGATGTTTCAAGAATATACTAAGAACCAATTGGTGCAAGGTTTTGATCATGTTGTGTTTAGGAGTGAGAATATCACAAAGGTAGAAAAAGAGGATGTAGAATTGAGTATAGAGACTAAAGAAGGCCCTCTTGATTGAAACCCTACATTTGCTACCTACCTTATTAATAAACATATATATGTGTTGCTCAATGATATTCAATACCTTTTTTATCATGGAGAAGATCATTGCTTAGCTATCCTAGCAACATGGGGCCAAATGAACCATGCCCACTTGCAGGACTGGATGTTGAGGAGGAGAATTTCCAAGATAGCTCCATAGCCTTGCATTCAAGTATTGATAAGATTTTCATTGGTTGTCCTAACTTATATGTTAGATGAGCTCTATATGATTTGATGGAAAAATGGTGACCCCTATTATGATTGATCCAGAGATAAGGATGTGATCTACATCTTTAAGTAAGAATACTATGTGAATTTGAAAAAAGAAGAAGAATAAAATTAACTAGCAAGGAGAAGAATAAAGAAAAAAGAGAACGTGGATGGAGGAAGGTAACCAAATGTTAAAGGAATTTAAATTAAATATTCACTTTTGCTTCTATCAAGAGAAGGTAAGATATTTATTAATTCAATTATTATAATCTTTATGGAGGCCTACATTTCTAGGTTTGATGCAAGCCACAAGAATATTATGATAATAAAATTTTAACAATTTTAGATATATTTATTTATAAACATATAATTTTTAATATATATATATATTTATTTATTTATTTTTAAAAATATTTTGTCTCTCTAGGATCTCCTCCATGGTATTTTCTAGACCTCCAATCTCCCCTAGTGATTTGATTTACAAAGCAATATGAGCCGACAATTCACAGATGAGGAGATAGAGGAGATTTTCACGCATGTCTCCAGATCAAACAACACACTTGAAAGATAGAGTAGATGCAGAGTTGTCTTGACTGACATCCTCATATTCTACCCCAATCAACTTTGATACATCGATCTTTTAGTAAGTGGAGTTGACATTCTAGATTGGTTATACATGACAGTATCTTAGGTATGTCTCACTTGATTAGTGGAGGTTGTGGCTTTGATGGATGTTGTGGAGAGCCAGATACTTCCTCTCCTCGTCATACTAGGGTTGTTTCAAAGGGGTGGTTTGGAGATACAAGTGCTATGACTCCCATGGGGGATTGGTACTCATCGCTCTCATCAAGATTCTAAGAAGAGTGACTCTAGTGGTTACCATTGCAGAGATACATATGAAATTCCCCCTCCCATCGATCAGGTAGACACATATCACCTGCATTGCCTACACCTATAAGCACTTCCACTGATGTGACACTAGGATTTGCTCAGTTGTTTGTAGAGGTGGCACTCCTGTAGGTGCCATCCCTATAGGTACAACAATGTATATGGGTTTCCTAGTTACGCTCAAGAACATGCTTCCAAGTGGGACAGAACATACATGTGACATACCCCACCAAGTTGCGAGTACTTGATGGAGACATCCATTGGTACTGCATACATGAATGATGAGACAAAGTGACTCATAGCACGTGTGTGAGTTGTGCTAGCACATCTTTAGGCACAATATATTGGATAGCTAAAAAACATACTAGAGACTAGCAATGAGTATGTGATAGCATCCCTACATGAGAAATTCCTAATACCTTCTTAGGTTGATGTTTCTCTACATGATAGATGATGGAGAAGATGCATGTCTACATGTTCCATAGAGAATTAGATGCATGGAAGGTAGTAAAGAATGATAGAGGGAAGCCCAAGTGGCAAGATCAAAAGGACCAAATTAAGCTTAAAGATGAGGCCGCTTTCTCTCCATGGCAATGGTAGGTAGTGAAAGGCAATGAGGGCACAACTAGAGGTGGGAGTCACGCATCACCTTGGGAGTGGTAGCCACAAGGCCTACTTGGGGGATTTTGTAAGTTCTCTATTTATTATGATGGCTCTCTTATTTTCTATGTTTCTCGTAGTATTAACCTAATTCTAAGAATACTAATTTATCTTTTTTATTGCAATACTCCATCATAAATTCCAATCCATCAAGCCTTGAAACACGATAATGCAAAAATTCATGGTGTGATTGCACTCGTCAATAAGCTCTATGTATATAGTGGTATGGTATGCCATGTCTCTTTTGATAGTGTGGAAAATTTTTAGTTCTTATGGTTAATTGTCTAATTTGGATTGATCTTTGGTTATACTGTAGGGCCCTTTCAATGATTCATTGCATGAGATGAGCTATGGGATGGTGACCGGTTGTAGGAGCTTGGATTCTTGAGCACCCTTCTCTTTTTTGGCATTATGCTCCATACACACTTTCTTTCAATGATTGTATACAAGTTGCTTTTATGTAAATACCTTTTTCTTTCATTGTATCTAGCTCATAGTGAGTGATATTTGTAGTGACTTTTCCATATTATTGTTCTACCGTATCGCTCACTACTACAATTCTATGTTAGTCATGTTACCATTATACTCTTTTGGGCATTTAATCAATGGATTACTTGGTTTTGGCAACATATTTGCATTCTATCAAATCATGATATAAAATAATGTACAACCTATTGAATCATAATGTACATTGTTCTATGCCATGTGGAAGAATATTGAGCCCATGTGGCTAGAAGGGTGGAGAGATATGCCACCCGATTTTTTTTTGTCTAAGACCATTACTATTAGCATTGAAAATTCTATTGAAATCGTTGTTATTAGTATCATTGTTTTACTCTAAGTGTGGTTGTTTGTATCACTATTAGCATCACTATATAGCAATACTAATAGTGACACAAATAGTGTTCTATGGTGATGCTAATAGCGACCTTTTTTGGATGAAAGGGGAAAATTTTCCATAAATGAAAAATGTTGCTACAAATATCGGTATAAGTCATATATGTATATGGTGTAGTAAAAAAGTGTGAGTAATTTTGTAAGAGCAAAGGGATCAAATGCCAGTTGATAATGCTTCATAAACATTAGCATAATAATATTGTTGATGATGAAATCATACCATTGTGAAAATGACAAGGTGCATGCTCAAGGGTAAGATATTGTCTAACTAATTTTGGATCAAAGGTATTAATACTATAGTTAGTATTCTTAAATTATAGCTATACAAAGGCTCTTGAGGTAAGAATACCTTACGAGGGCTACACTAGTATGAGACTATTTGTCTCACATTTCAAAACTTTTGGATGTGAATGCTATGCCCATGTTCCAAAGGATAAGTGGAACAAGTCAAAAACCAATAAGTACCAAATTTAGCTTCTTCAATTATAGTGATGAGTAAACTGCTTACAAATTGTATGACCAAGAGATAAAGAAGATCATAAATTATGAAGTAATTTTTAAGGAACAACCACATGCACTAGAGGGAAAAATAAGTTCTTGCACTTTATCACCAAGTGAAAAATTAGTCCACTATGAATTTGGTCCAAAATATATTTCTATCATTAAGGAGAAGAAAGCATCGACTTTGGATGATGAGGAAAAGGTTCACTAACCTACCATCATGCCTTTTGAAAAGCCTCTGCCATGAAGTGTAAATGAACTTTATGATCAAAATAATCCTATGTCTGTACTTTTTTATTAAAAGATAGATATATTAAGTAGATCTCATAGAATAGAGAAGCAAATAAAGGCCTCTGGTCATTTAATCAATATGGTCTTGATGATTGAGATTATGAGAGAAATAAAGGAGCTAGCTGAATTGGAAGAAGCACTTGTAAATCTAGCATGGATCGGAGAGCAACTATGCAAGTTGAGTATGATAGCATAGTAAAAAATGATACATGAAAGCTAGTGGATTGATCAACCAAGGGGAAGGTTATTGGCACCAAGAAGTGGAGCCTTGGAAAAGTGCAAACCCAAACTAGTTACGCAAAGATTTTTATAGCTCCAAGGGCTTTATTTCTAAGAATGATTCAATCCAAGTGCTAGAATGACTACTATTGGTACATGTAGTGGCTGCTTAGAAGAATTGGCCAATTTATCAAATGGATTCTAAATCAACATTTTTCAATAGTGATCTTAAGGAAGAGGTATTCTAGTCACTAGGGTCTAAGGCCCCCCATTTTGAGAATATGTAAGTTGAAAAAGGTAATGTATGGCTTGAAATAAGCTTGTAGAATAAGGTATCAGCATATAAATAAATTCTTTTTAAGCTTAAACTTCAAAACATATGCATAAGATACTAACTTTTATATTTAGAAGGATGATGAAAATTCCGCCATAGTGATTGTCTTATATGTGGATGATCTTCTTATTATTACATATGAATATGATAATATGATCCATCAAACTCAAAAGGAATTGAGTCTTGAGTTTGAAATGGCATACTTGGGCTTATTACACTATTGTTTGGGGATTGAAGTCTAACAAGATCTAGAAAAATCTACATTTTTAAGAAGAACTATGCACGAGAGATCTTGAAAGAATTTGACATGACCAATTGCAAGGACATAGCTATACCTATGGAAGTCAATGCAAAGTTATCAACTGATGATAACTCAAGACTTACAAACATGGGTAGGTATAGATGGTTGAATCAAAGTCTTATGTATTTGTGCAACTCTAGGCCGCTAAATATTAGTTTTGGTATTAGTGTTTTGAGTAGATTCTCAAAGAAACTGTATCATGGTTATTGGAAAGATAGGATGTGCATGTTCAAATACCTAAAGGAAACTCTTGACTTTGGTATCACATATATATCTATAACTTATTTTGTGGAAAATTGTGACTTAGACTAGGCAAAAAATAATATTTCTAGAAATTTAGTTTTCGATAATCGTTTCTCTTTGGGTTCAAGAATCTTCTCTTGGATCAATAAAAAGTTGTTGAGAAATATAACATAGGCTAAGTCTATATCCTATGTATGCACTAAATAAAAGAGAGGTGGTGTGTAAAGAGTCTTTAGAGTCAAAAGGTACCTATCACTTTAGTGAGATAATTTGTGTATAGACTGTTGAATGAAAGATAGAGAAGATTGAAGAAGAAGAAGATTTTTTGAGCCTCCATATATTATTCCATGTCTCTTTTTGTCGCACGTCTATATCGATTCCTGTTAGTTGGTATTAGAGTGAAATTTCATATTGAGGAGCAAGATGAATCAAGGTCTACACCAAATTTAAATCTTGCTATCTTCCATTAAGTCAGGTACAAATCCTTGTCTACTCTACCAAAAACAAGTGCATGGATTTGAAGAGTCATTGGAGCTCAGATTTTGGGCATTGGTGCTCACTTTGATTGTGTTTTGGAAGCCATATAAGGATACAAATCAATACATGAGAGCAAGGTCTTGATTAGTTTTGGGTGGTTTTGGATCGGTGCATATATCGGATACCAAAAGGATGTGGGCTGCTTAAGCTCATGCCGCCTAGCTTAAATAGGGAGCATGCTTGCAAGAAATAAGCAAAGGAGCAGCTTGCTAAAGCTCAGGGGCTTCTATTTTTTACCATTATAGAGATAGAGAAGAGAAAGAGAAAAGTTTTTTGTGATTGCTTAGGGTAATAGAGCTTAATATTTCATGATTTATGTTGAGTAGGAGGCAAGGATGATCCTCGAGTAGGTTGAATGCCACCACAACATGCTATGGGGTGTTCTTGTTTGATTGGCACATGCTACTGCCTTGCTCATGATTATTATATTTGAGAAAGCTTAACTATACTCTTAATCCTTAATACTAAAAAACCCTTTGCACACTTTAGACTTTGAATTGGTTTATATTACCCTCTATTCACACTAGAAAGTATTAAACTGGATATCTTGCAGACCACTTTCACATTGAAAGATCTTGAACTAGTTCAAAATATGGTTGTTCACACTACAATGGAAGGAACTAACGTGTTTCAAGGTCAAAAGGATGGTTTTTATCTCAAATTTAGGTGCCAAATTGAAGGGGGGAAATATCAAAAAAATTCTAAGAAAACTATTGTGGGTTGAGCTTTTCTAGAACTCCATCCTTGGCACAAAAAATATAAAAATGGCATGATAAATGGTCAATTTTAGACCCATATTTTGATACTTTTTGGGCTATACAAGTATCATTTGAGCCTCATTTCCACTATTTCTTGATAGACAACCTATGTGTGACATATGGCCATGATTTATGGATGTATGTGACATCAATCGAAGATGCATGGATGATAGCCATATCATCAAAACTCAATTTATGTGTATTTTCTTGGACATTTTAAATACTTTATGGTCTTGGATTTGAGTGATTGATGCTCAACTTGCTCACATGCTTGAATAGTCGTTTGGCACACTATATATTGCTAGTTCTTCTAAGATTGCAGTTGTCATAATGTCAAAAACCGCACATATTACTCAAATGTTTGGTGACAAGTTAAGTAAGGACAACTACAATGCATGGTTCTAACACATATAGATTTTTGTGATGGGGAGAGGTCTATGGGACCTCATTATAGGTAAATATGATGTCTTGAACTTCTTGGAGAGCCCATCCAAGAACAAAATAAGGCCTACAAAGATTGAAAAGGTAAATACAAGAAGGTTTTGCATTGGATATCTATACATTGATATCTATACGCATTTCACAAACATTGATTTCGCACAACAAGAAAGCTAGTACATGCAAAGATGCTTGGGAGATCATTGCAAAAATATATAGCACTTGCAAAAAGGCAAGAAAGATACAACTAAAGTAGAGATTACATGGTGCATGGCATGGGAATTGAAGCATGAGTGATTATATGGCAAAGATAAAGTAGATTGCAAAAGACCTTGCTTTAATAAATTCATTTGTGGATGATGATAATTTGGTTTTATTACTTTGAATGGTCTTAGGCCTACATGTAAGTCCCTCAATACATCTATTTTTGTGAGAGGCAACTCTATGCTTGACTTTGAGGAGTTGGTTGCTTTTTTGCTTATGGGAAAAATTAATTTGGGCCTTAATGCATCTAGAAGTAGGGAGAACGCACATCAAGATAGTGTATTCATTCATCAAAGAGGCGGCCATGGTAGTTCATCGATAGCTAGAGGATCTTCATATGGTCATGGAGATAGCTTTGCACATGGTTTTAGCTCTTTTGGATGTGGTGATTCTATGCCTAGAGGTAGGGAGAGATCACACTCTAGAGGCAAATAATGTTCTAGTCCACAGGGAGATGCTACATATCATTACTATGTGCAGCTTGATCACTTTGAGAGGGAGTATTATCATAACCAAAATGCTATATCTAAGGGTTGAGGAAGGACCCATCTTGGGTATTATGTAAGTGGACATAGTGGTGCTAGCTATAGTTCTAGAGGTGGTTCATTACCTAGAGGTCATCTCTTTGCTATGGAGCATGTTCTTGTGGTAGTATGACGCATCCCCCTAGAGAGGATGGCTAGTTTTTGGATTCAAGAGCTACAAACCATATGACACATCACGCATAATGGTTTGATAGAAAGAAACAAGTACAAAGTGAAAAGTATTTAGCTATGGAAGATGATACGTTGCATAAGATAACTCACATTGATAATGTTTCTTTAATGACTAGAGACAAGATAGAGAATAAGCTTGGGGATGTTTTGTATGTGCCTAACATCACTAAAATTTGGATTTAGTTGGAAAAATGGCTTATCAAGAGCTACAAGTAAGGTTCAATAAATATGGTTGTTTCATTGAAGAGTTTGGAAATGGAAAACATGGTAGGTTGATTGCTTGTGGTCAAAAGAATAGGCAAGTTGTTTGCATTGGATATAAGAACTCCTATCATATAGATTTCTATGTATATTGAGATTGTACAGGGACAAGATACGGATGTTAACTTGTAAAGATTGATATAAATGTACTCTAGATAGGTTGTTCATGGGCTTTCACAGTTTGACTATGCCAATTATGATCATGTATATGAGGTATATCAATTCGGCAAGTAGTCTAAACTCCTACTTTTCAAATAGAGGGAGAGTTAGCACATATCCTTTGTAGATGATACATTTGAATATTTGGGATCCATGTCAAAATGTTTCTTTGAGTGGAAGATGTAGGTTTTATATCACTTTTATTGATGACTTTGATATGATAACATGGGTTTACTTATTGCAACATAAAAGTGAGGCTTTTAAGAAGTTTTTGGAGCTCAAAGCTATGGTAGAAAATTAGTTTGGGGGTTACATAAAGTACTTGAGATCAAATAATGGAGGTGAATATATGTCAAATGAGTGATGTCAAATGAGTGCTTTGACTATTTGAGAGATCATGGGATTAAGAGATATGTTATATGGAAATATGTAATGTAGCAGAATAGTGTACTAGAAAGAAAGAACATGATCATTGCAAAAGTTGCAAGGATTATGATAACTAGATGTATATGCCTTTGACTTATTGGGCTAAGTTATTACATATTGCAGTTCATATTATGGACATGACACTTACAACATTAACTCATCACATATCTCCATATAAGAAGATATATGGAAGAGCACCTACAATTTGCATATTTCAGGGTTTTTGGTTATGTATGCTATGTTCATATTCTTGATGATTTGAGAAAAAGATGGATTTGAAAGTTATCAAATGTATTTTTCTTGGCTATTCAGATGTGAGGGAGATTTCTAAATGCTATGATCCTATCACTAGAGAGGTCTACATAAGTAGGGATCTAAGGTTTAGTGAATATGAGTCTAGATGCTACAGTTAAGATGGATGCTTATTAGAGAAATAATGATGATGATTATGGGAAGAAAATTGTAGCAAACAATGGCCAAAGGAATCAATATATTGAGGACCTATTTGGACCTCAAGACCATAAAGAAAGTAGTGGGAGCTATAGCCCATGGAGTGGTAGGTTGAGTACACAAAAGAAGGTAGAAATTGCACAAGAAGCCTATGGGTGAAAGTTCAAATAATCAGTCTATGGATGATGATTTTGGGATACTAGTTGTTAAAACTCCAAGAATAAAGAGTGTAGAAAAGTATATACCATCACATGCAAGAATGATTGAGATATCATCTACTACACCTCAGTTAAGAAGATTAGATAGAGTAAGGTATCCAACTGACAGGTCGATATGGATTTATGGAGATGCGATATTCATACGTGGTATCTTACGTGCAACATGTGGAGCCTATTTGCTTTGGAATCAACTAGGAGAAAAGATTGGAAGGAAGCCATGGATGAGGAAATGGATGCATTGACCATGAATAAGACATGGAATCTAGTTAAGTTGCATTTTGAAAAGAAAGAAATCGGCTACAAATGGGTGTTTAAGGTCAAATGTAAGTCAAATGGCTCATTAGAAAGATACAAAGCAAGATAAGTTTCAAAGAGTTATGCACAAACATATGGCTTGCACTATGACGAGACATTTAGTCTAGTGGCAAAGATAACTACAATGAGATTGGTGATTGCCTCAGCTTCAATTTATGGCTAAATTTTATATCGAATGCATATCAAGAGTGCTTTCTTGAATGATACGTTTGAAAGGGAAGTATATATGGAATAGCTAGAAGGGTATGCACACCCTAAGTACCTGCATTATGTATGCAAGCTAAGGAAGACACTACCTGGATTGAAGAAAGCACCTAGAGCTTGGTGTGAGAGGATCAACAAGTTTCCGAGTAGTATGGGATTTTAGCAAAGCGTGGTTGAATATTCACTATATATCAAACACAAAAAGGATGAAATGGTGGTTGTCATAGACATTTTTTTCAAAGAATTAGGGAAACATAAATTTGAGTATTGTAGAGGTATACTTGAAGTATTATATTCGCAAGCTCATTTTGAGCTTGAGGGGGTGTGTTGAGAAATATAACATAGGCTAAGTCTATGTCCTATTTATGCACTAAATAAAAGAGAGGCTGTGTTTAAAGAGACATTCTTTATCTATCACTTTATTGAGATACTTTGTGTGTAGACTATGGAATGGAAGATAGAGAAGAATGAAAACTCAAGAAGAATAATATTTCTTGAGCCTCCATATCTTATGCCGCCTCCCTTCTATTGTGCACCTATATGGATTCCTTATCGATTCCTTTTAGAAGTAACTAATAGTGGCATTGTCTTGTACTTAAACAAAGTACAAAGCAACTTATTTTGATACACATGAAGCAATATGGTTAAGGAGGATCCTATGGCATATGGAACTGTATGATGAAGATACACCTATGTTAAGATGTGATAATCAAAGTTGCATCACCATAGGATTTGGGGGCCACAAAAGTTGCCATTGCTTGGGGATCCTAAGGGGTGAGTAGCTCCCTTAGTAAGGGTCCAAGGGTAGTATGCTTGGCTTGACAACATTCCTTGATTGACTAGCAAAGGTTTATAACATGGTATGCTTGTGAGGTAGACATGACCCCCTTCACATGTTATAAAAGGGTGAATCCCCAGAACCATGATCATCTCTCTCTTCTCCAGTCAAAGCTCTTCTAAGCACAATATTAGTGAGTTTGGGAATGATCTCCATATTCCCATATTTCGAATACTATAAAGGTAGCACTCGGATAACATGCCCATAAGTTTCCCAAAACCATATGATGTGACTATCATTAGAAAGAGCTTGAAAAATGGAATCTATTGAGCTATAGAGCGCTCGATTTGGAGTTATAGTTAAGTTATGAAAAATCCAAAGATTTGACCAGGTGTCCCAAACTTATGGAAAATTCCCATATTCCCCAATATGGTATTTCTAGGTAACCTTCAACTCTTTACCTATCATCTATCAAAATCGCCATCTAAACTTTTCAATGGAAACATATAGGTGGATAGAGCCATCTTTGTAATAGTCTATTTAGAATTTAAGAAATTTATGCTCTTCTCTTGTTTGCAATGTATTATCTATTCCTTATTTAGATTCTATAAGGTGTGCTATATAATATGTATAATGGGCTAAAGTTTCACCAAAATTAGGGATAGGGTTGGGTTTGAACCCAAGTTAGGCAACCTACGTACTCTTGTGGCTCATGGTTGGCTTTTCTCTTGGTTAATGTTTTCACCTTAGGTTAATTGGACCTACTCTCAACTAAAGTAAATAGAGTTATATGGCCGCGATCCTCACATCCATTGCAAGTTATCAAATCCATCACAAAATATTATTATGACTTACATGGCCAACTCTCACAAAATTCTTACAACTTACATGGGAGTGAGTCTAGCTCTCACAAAATATTATAAAAGTAAGAATGTCTTCCTACGGAAGAAATGACAAGTGCTTAAAATAATGTAGTGAAGCTTAGAAAATAATTCTTCTTTTGAAAACAAATTTTGGCATTTACTTTTACTCTTTCATTTTCTCTTTGCCTTTTGCATTTTCGAGACAATACCTTACATTCAAATAACACAATGCAAATGTATAGGAGCTTCAAATGCACAAAGATGTATGGCTTTGAGATTCACATGTATTTAAGATTTTGAGAATGTACTACTTATTTCAACTACTTTTTTGATTAAACCCCTTGACATAGAGTAGGAATGAGTACATCAATGTATTACCTCTACTCGATAAAGGGAAACGTATAGCATTATACTAGAAGTATAAAATTTTTAATGAAGCCTTTTGTCATTCCTTTCACAATCACTTTCTTACCCCACCTTTTAAGGAGGGTTTCTTGTGTTAAAACATAACGTTGATAATAAGGTACATGGAATGAAGAAAATAATCATGATGATGCTCTATATAGATGTGGGGATAAACTTCCACTTATTGCATCCTTCCTAGTGCTAAGAGAATAATACGTCTCTTTCCTTTCAAGACTTGACAATTCCATTCTCACTTAAAAAACATAATTCTATAAGAGTAATATCAATAGCATGTTCCACACCCATGCACGCACACCCCCCAATCCTCCCCAATGTCAAAAGGATGATAATTATTTTAAGAGACCATTTGTGCACAAAATGTTGTTTTAGCACCAAAGTTCATCTCAAAGAGAAACCAATCCTGCCACCATAGATAGGTCATCATTCCACTTTGCAAGTTGTATACAGTGTGCTTCTCTTTTACAAATGCATGATTCTTGTTTGTGTCCCATCCTCGGGGGGTTCACTATATATATATTCTCTATATAACATGCATTCATGGCCTTTTTATAAATATCCTAATCTGTGATTTTTTCTTGAATAAAACACAACCCTTTTTTATTCAATTTGTAAGTAACCCTTTTATATGACACCCTTCTGTATGTAAAAAATGTATAAAAATGTTCTTTTAAAAACCCCTTATTTTGAACTCACGTTATATATACATATATTCATGAGTGACCCCCCCGAGGTCCCATCTTGCAAAATATGTGATTTTTCTATGTTGTCCCATTTGCAAGTTTCTTCCAATCTTAAAAATAAGATTGACATTAATATGGGGAAGTACATTGTTTATTTTAAAGCATGTCAGGTCTCAAATCATTATCTTAAAATATGCTAGGATTCAAATCATTAACACATTTAAGTGATGCTAATGTATGCCAAAACTTTTATGTTGAAAGTCCATCCATTGTAATAGGCTTTTGACAAGTCAATGTGCCAAATCGCTAGTAGCAGAACTTTGCACAGTCCTAGAGTAAACAATGCCAAAGGAAACAAAATTTGGAGCAAGGTGGAAAGTGACCGAGTGATGCTTAAAGAGGGAATATTATATACGGAAAAAGATTATCAAACCAGTTGCACATGGATGGGAAAAGAAGAAACAAAAAGATATGGATTGTACTAAATAATGAAGAGACAGCTAGACATTACAAAGGTTCCAAAACAAGGTTCCAAAACAAGTTAGACAATACAAAGGTTCCAAAACAAGTTCTAACTGACGTAAGCTAATGAAATGCCCTAGTGATCTTACCTAGATCATTTTCACTAATTTTCCTAAGCTTATGGAAATTTCCCAAAACCAAGAAGCTCTGCAAGTTAGACATTACAAAGGTTCCAAAACAAGTTCTAACTGACGTAAGCTAATGAAATGCCCTAGTGATCTTACCTAGATCATTTTCACTAATTTTCCTAAGCTTATGGAAATTTTCCTAAACCAAGAAGCTCTGCGCGCGGAATCTCTAGAGTATACACTCGATTGACTAGGCTTCCCATATGACATCTAGAGTATACACTCGATTGACTGAAGTGTTAAGTGCTTGGCCTAATTTCCGATTCCAACAATGCCAAAGATGCTGAAGTTTGAGCATGTTTCTTACTTCCATTCTTATGTAAAGTATACCTAGTGCTGAAGGTGGAGGCTTCGTATTATTTCTTATAAGAACTGTTTTGCAACGACAAGTGCCCTAGTCTCTAGGGTGGGAATTCGGGATAATAAATAGAAAATGAAAAAACGGGAGGAAAAGCAAGTTCTCTCGCAGAACAGAGTGTTCTGTGTATGCATGGACGTGATGCCCATGAAAAGGGCTGAAGAGCGAGGCTAGTATAGAATTATTAAGTACTGGGCGGCGCGGGCGCGGGCGCGGCGGGGCGGTGGATGAGGAAGGCGACGCATTGGGTCTGGCGGAGGCTGTCGTAGGCCATCATGCGGATGAAGGCGTCCGGGTAGGCGGCCCGGCACTCCTCCACCTCCCGCAGCACCGCCGCCGCGTCCTGGCACCCGAACATCGGCAGCTTCCACATCGTCCAGTACCGCCCGTCGTAGTACCCGCACGCCCTCGAGTTCTCGCGGAACACGCCGCCTCTCTGCAATATGCGTCCATATTCAATAAGCATCATCATCGTATCAAGCTGTCATCTATAAATCACTTATATGCATGCGAAGTTGTATCTATGAGTATGAGAGAGAGAGAGAGAGAGAGAGATCAGCCCCTCGCCTTGTCGAACTCCAAACACGGTATCCACCCCTTCCTCACTATGTAGTCGATCTGCTTGGCTATCTGCTCCGATGACAGCGCTGGCACATACGACAACGTCTCAAACCTCTTGTTCTCAAAGGGATTCACCACCTGTTATCCGAAATGAAGCCCATATGTTATAATAGCTCAGGATTGCTATCGATACCATGTCTAGAATCAGATTGCCATGATACCTCAGGACTATTCTCAGCAGCCCTATTTGATTTCAGATCAATTCAAACTGCTTGCATACACAAACGAGAACGAGAACGCGCGTGAGCGCGCGCACGAAGAGAGAGAGAGAGAGAGAGAGAGAGAGAGAGATCGCACCTGCATGCACTTCACCCGGCCGCCGTTGGACATCCCTGAAAATCCTTGCTGCTTATCAACTTTCTTTGTCCTGCTCTTCAATATCTTGCTGCAATAATTAGGTTGTGCTGAGCTTGAAACAGCCATGGATGCTGGAAGAAGCAGAGCTGCCATCTCTCTCTCTCTCTCTCTCTCTCTCTCTCTCTCTCTCTGTGTGTGTGTGTGTGTGAGTGCGTATTTCCTGTTGCACTTTAAGAACGTTAACTATATACTTTAGTCCACTTATTAAAGGATTTATTTATGTTTTTAAAATGCCGTCGATTATTTCCATTGCATTAGAATTACTGGCTTTGCATGTGTCTTGTTTGTCCGTTCGCTGTTTTGCATGTTTGCTACATAAGCCTGGCTGGGGCGGCAATTTCTACGAACGGTTTCATTTTGTACCGCTCCACACTAATGGCTCATTACCCTCAATGTTTGTCGTCAATTAAAAGAGAATTTTCACCAATAGGGTTATGCCCCATTGCTTTGAGTTTGGTTGAGCATTGCGCATTGTGGATGTGGGAGTCCAAACCCTGGGTTGTGCATCCTTGGTGGCATAAATCTATTTGCATCCAAGTGAAAGAGGATTTTCCTCTTCTTTTTGGTCTTCGTAAAAAAACTCTTCATTTGACATTCCTACTAATCTTTCAAGATTAGCTTGGACTTTTAAGTATGCATAATTGTACATGAGGTTCATGTCATACGCCATTGTCCAACTATGCACATGAAGTGTGCATAATTGTACATAATGTTTAGGTCATGCCCTATAATCCAACTCCATTTAGTGGCTTTTGGGATATCTTTGAAGGGTTTTGAGCCTTTGATAGAAGGTGATGCTTCCATTTTCCCCCTCAAGAATCCAACTACGCTAATCGGCTCATATTGACACAAAGGTGTCTCGTATGTCCTTCCTAGTAGTAGATTGTTATGAGATAAGCTTATCATTATGTCAACTAGTACTAAGGGTATGGGGTCAACTTTGGCTTGACTTGTAGCCACAGTCTCCTCTTTGATACTTAACGCTCATTCTCTCACTTGTATGCATGTACTCATAGGATTCCAAAAATGATAGGTCAATAATTGCAAGTATATGCATATGATCTCTCTCATCTTTTGATATTAAGGGATCTGTTTATTCAGTAACCTATGGCTAGCCTAGCATTGTGAATCTCCGTTGAGCATTGCAAAGAATGGTAGTGGAGTTGTTCAAGATTTCATTATTGCAACTTCCATAGGATACTAATTCATTACCCCAATCCTTTATCAGCCTTGCCTTTCTTATTCACGATCATCTTAGCTCCATCTTAGCAAGAGGTCATTATCCATATATTTTATAACGACTAAGTTGATGAGAATTGCAACCTATAACCTTAACAACTTGATCCTTAAGGAATCCAATGGGTTTTACCTTTGAACCATCAATCATAGTAGTTAGATTAAAGTGTACATTCTCAATTGATGGGCTACCCCTTCCTTGGAGCATTGAAGAGTTTATCATACCACCTAAAGGAGTAGGCCCACAAACAACCATAATGATGTATTTTGTAAACTGAAAAAAAGCTTACAAATGCATCTAATTTCTCAATTAATCGAGCATCAGAAGACCTATGTCCAAAAATGCATTTATATCAAGTCATCTAAGTGTGACTTTGTATGCCATTTAAATGTGCTAAACCTATCATTTTCATGGTATAAATGCCCATTTTAATGCACTTTTGTTTGTAAGTTTTACCTTCTTTCTTATGTGATCATGTTTTGGATGAGCCCATTGATGTGGTCAATCTTCACCACAAACACAATAGGAACAATAGACCATTTGGATCTCGCTAGGGTATACATGTAGGACAATGCCACATAGAAACAAAGGAAACACATGACTTAATAGCTAATGTTAGAAAGTAGTAGTAAGAATTGCTAAAGATGGTAGAGTCACTCAAAATTTTAGGCCATATCATCAGAATGTGCAGTGTGTTCACTATGGTGGGGACTATCTTCCTTCAAAATGCTCTCATTTGTTTCAATCATGCACTATAAAGCCCCATACAGGCTCCCTTGCCTCAACTTTGCCCACTAATAGTTTAACTATGACTCAAATTATGCTAGATAGCCCCCCACTTGCCCCACAATTGGCATTGTTGGCCCCCCTAATGGTTGCACAATGAGCTGAGATTAACCCCCTTCAAGATCCCAAGACCCCCTGTGCTAATTGTCACGCACCTTCCTAGTGATGCCCCTATGCACTTCATTGAGGAACCAGTGGAAGATGAAGAATATAACAAATTATCCTTTTGTTTGTCACAATGATGAAGGAAATCTCATCCTCATGGACTACCACTCGTACTTGTTATGATATTGGATTCATGTTGGAGGTGGAGGCATGCCCACAAATAGAGACCCCATTGCTTGCCAGGGTGCATTTCCTTGAGGTGTCCATAGAACCAAGAGTAGTCTAAGGGGGGTGATATTGACCAACGTTGCTCCAAATGTTGAATAATGCACATGTATCCGAACTGTCCATAACATAAGGTAAGTAGTAACAAGGAAATAGTGGCATCAATTGCATTGAGTTTGTTCACAATGCAAATGATCAATGATGAAGATAATATTTCCATTCATGTATATGCTATCACTTATGCAAAGAGTAAGATTGAGGAAGTGAGCATTGAAGGTTCCATGATTTATGAATGGTCAATTAATAGCAAGAGCACCAAGAAATTGAAAAAAAAGTGTTGAACATTAGGGCCAAAAACGCTTCAAAAAAGGCACTTGTAAGAAAATGATTAAGTTGCTAATTAGTTGAGATTTTGGAAGAATGAAATTGCCAAATTTGGTTGCTTAGATGTGATTAATGAGTGAATATTGAATTCATGGAAGAGGCCAGTCATTAATTTTCCCTCATCTTTAATTTATGTTAGGGTCACCTTTTCGGTCGTTTTTGTCTTGGAACTTGGGAGAATTTGTATTTTCGAGAAATGTCCACCTATATCACAATTTGTCTACTTCTGTGTCTTCTTTTCACATGCTCTTTCTCCATTCTCTTCTTTGTGGTTACTTTCTTATCACTATGAGATTCATTTGTCGTTGATCTGCTAAAATGTTTAGCAATACATCTGCAAGTAACACAAATGTGAGCACATGCAAGTACAAACTTACCATCCAACTAGATCCAATCTTGGAGAAGTGTACATCGTCAAGTACTAACAATTGAGATGGAGGCCAACTGATTGCAAACTCAAGAAAAGAAACATATAGATATAGATTCGTGGGTGGATGGAAATATTTATCCCAAGGATCCTTCAATAGGTAAACCGCCTAATTTTTCATGAACAGGGTGTTGGACTACAACAATGGTGGGGGTTAACAAGCACCATTGCATAAGTTTCAGTTTGAGACAGAGATTTGGTGGGTTGGTGCACCTCAAGTACCAATTGAGAATTATCAAACACTGAAATGGTTGTTCACTCACACAGGTATTCCAAACATTATTAAGTCTCAAAGTGAAGGAGAAATGTTGGTTATTGATGGGGTTGATAATTGTAATATGGAATGGCACATGAGCCTGACTTGAAAACTATCAAATGTATGCTTGGAATATATAATGGGGCAAATGCAAAATATCCTTATATTTATTGCATGGAAAGTGTTGGGTCTAAAGATTGGAGCAATTTGTGCCCTGCAAGAGAAGAGCCCCAACTAGAGACTCTATAGATCTGAGTAAAAATAAAAATAAGGAATATGTATGGGATCCCATTCTTTCAATTCCTCTTACAAATATTCATATATTTACTTTGCATGCAGAGATTAGAAGTATTGATAAACTTCTCAAGTTGCATCTTGGCTATGCATACTCAATTAAGCCCTTGTCTTTATCAGATGAGTGTATTGACAAATATGAGGCATTACTCTCCAAAATGGGTTTTCATGGAGGTCAAGTTCACTTAATAAAAAATCAAACACTTTCAGGGAAAACAAGAGATATCTTGGCTGATGTCTCAATGGGAGGCTCAAAAGGTAGATGCTTTTAGGAAACCATATAGGAAAACAAATGAGCATTACTTGGGAGCATTGGAGAGAGCTGTGTGGGATAATGACAAATGTTGCAAGCACACCATGGCATGCACTTCTAAGGATGGAGGTTTGGAGACACCTCGATGTCTTCCTAAAGCTCCTTAAGCAACAAAAGACAACCTACACGTATCCAGAGTTCAAATGTTTGATTACAAAACTTGTTCAAGGCATGGGGAGAAAAAGGATATCACATTTTATTTGGTAAGAGAATATTTAATTCAAGATTTCTTCGATAAAAATTTCAATGGCATAAAATGATCATTACTCTTTTGAATTTACAGCATATCCTTCTTCATATCCATGGGCCTTACTTTGTGAAGGAGCAAGGCCCCCTAGCAACTTATAGTAGCCAAGGCATGGAAAAATCCTTGGGTAACTTACTCATGTATATATGTGTGCATCACATGGGTTCAAAATAATGTATTTTTAAAATACCATTTTTTACATACAAAAAGGTGTAATATAAATGGATATTTATAGATTAAATAGAAAAGGGTTATGTTTTATTTAGAAAAAAATCACATATAAGGATATTTATAAATAGAACTTGAATGCATGCACGACGTGATGTAGAGGATATACATATAGTAACTTTCCTGAGGAAAAATCTCACTATCAAGCATGTATAAGTTTTTTTCGAAGTACAAGACCTAGAGGAGGAGGTACAAAAATCAATGTTCTTGAGGAGCTATTCAATTGTTTTTTTGACTATAGCTTTAAAGAATGAATACTAAAGATGTCAATGAAACTTGAGAATTCATAGTATTTTTCAAGAAAGAAAAGTACAAAGCTAGCTCTCAAGAGCCTTTACATCTTCCTCCCCCTTCGGGATCTTTCCTAGAAATTTTCTTCTTTTGTAGCCAACTATTGATTTTATATCAATTCAGTTTGCTACCAAAGCATAAGATGAGAGGGCTAGAAAGTATCCCGCTCTAGAAGCAAAGAAACTAGGATCATAACCAAAAATCCTCATTGTTGTAGTCTTCTCCAAAAACATCACCTTGTGTGCATTGTACTATAACCCAAAGAAACCAAGTACCCTTGTAAGTGCCTTGATACATAGTACATCCCATGTTGCTTCCTCTGAGAAGATGTTATGAAATACCAAAAAAACATGTGGATCAATCCATGCTAAGTAATGGCCATGTGCAGCATCTTTCAGTGAACTAATACTAACTCTCATCCCTTTACCCCATCCCAAGAAGTTATCAAAATCTTCAATCTCCAACTGCAAAAAAAGACGAGTGTCAAATTAATGTTGAAATCAAACATATTAATGTAGCTTACAGAATTTGAGATAATAGTACCAATTGATTTTCATCATTGTCTAGCTTAGTTGGATTCCATATGTTAATTGATGATTGTGCCTCATTGGTATCTTCCGATTATTTAACATACTCTGACTCTTCTCTTCCAAAATTGGAAATTCCAAGTCGGTCTTGAAGGCCGTGGAACACCACTTCAGCAATCCCATACTCTTTCGCAGCATTCTTTGCATTATTAAAACAAAGAGAAAGGGCATCCCTTGCTTCAATAAACTTGTTGTCCGTAATTTCAGTATCAAGTTTAAGTAACTCTTCAGATTCATTTTTGACATCAACAATGCCATTTGCAGTAGCCTCTACAATGATTGCTAAACAATAATCCTCCCTGAGATTGAAGAGCCTTTGGATGTCTGATAACAGTATGTATTCCCTATCCTTGATAGGGAAAGTTGGAAGTGAAGGAACAATATAGAAAGAAGAGTCACATACAATATCTGCATTTGCATGGTTTTCTTCAATAATGGTCTTTTGGGCAACATCTAGTTTGCCAGCAAATATATGCTTCTTGCTTAGGGTCCAAGCATTCCTCTACATCCTTGTCATTTTCCACCTCACCAAAAGGCAAAAACTAGAACATTTTGAACCCTCTAATTGTTTTTCATCAAATTTAACAAGATCTTTAAAAAGAGTATGCGCAATGAATGCAACTACTTTTGACATTAGCCTGCATTTCCTAGAATGAGCAGAGCAAAACAAATCTGGGGCACAAAACTGTCAAGAGAATGAGATATACACTTTCTTGAAAACAAATCCTTCTCTGAAGGTGAGCTCCCAATAGGTATATGAACATATTCCTTTGCATCCTTTTCAACCACAAGAAATGCAAGACCTTCAAGCTCAGCAAACTCCTCCAGAAAAAAATTCTTACAAGAGTTCAAGACATGGTCAATATCCCAGTGTCAGGGTTGAAAATATCCTTTACATTTCCATAGTAAGATAACTCCAGGCCATTCTGAAAAAGAAAGTCTAGGAGCCTTTATGAGGCATAAACCTCTGTGATCTGAGACAATCCAGGAATCCTCAATGGTGACTTGCCTTTGATTGGAGATTTCCTAGGCATTCCCACACTTGCTGTTGAACAAGGAGAGGAAGCAGTGGGACTTTCAGGGGAGAAGGTAGGACAACCAAAAGCCCTTGACCCTGATGATAATCTTCTTCTTTTCCTATTAGGGATGACAACCTCTTGGGAGCCTGCAACATCCTTTGGTTCAAACATGAGTGAAAGCACGATACAGTGCGAAAGGGTGCACCTGACCTCACAAACAATGCCTCCTTGCTTTGTATGGGGGGATCCACGATACGTCACAAAAGGATGATTCCCCAAACAAGGCGGAAGCCCGATTGCTTTGTATCAAGGAGTGCATGATACTGCGCGAATCGATAGATCGGATGACACTTGAAAATAATCATATCTTTATATCATTGAAAAGTAGAAAAGCGCGATACTGTACGAGAACAAACGTTAAAAAGCGAGAGGAGCTCAAATCTAGCTAGGCTTGATAATTTGCTTAAAAAACCATAAATGCCTAATTACATGTATATATAGAGATAAGGACAGGGATTTTCCATGTGGACAGCCATGCCGATAGCCACGTGGATGGCCCTCGTAAACCCTAACCAATCATATAGTGCCACCTGTTGCCTACCCCATAAGTATAAATGACCAATGTCGGCTTACATGGCTCACTTTTCACATCCATGACCGTGAACAATGATATGGAGCGAGAGACCTCTTGCACTGTCAATGCTCTTCAATCATCGCGCTCTATTGGTTAATCCCATTTCAAGACTAAAAGAGCTACACTTTCCAGTATCCGGAACAGAGGTACGGTACAGACATGTTTTGTGCGTTATCTCAGTTTTCCTTATTTGTGTCATATCTAAACTTTCTTCGTGCATCTTGTCTGATATCATCAGTCTTCATGCTATATGCCTTGCGAGTCACCCTTCTATCTGCAAATACAGTGTGAGTAGACAACCTTCAATATACCACTCAAGTGCATTCACATCATATCTCTCGTTCACATAAATGTCAAGCCGAACGAGTGCTCCTTCACACCGTATGCCTTGCAAGTCAATTTCTATCATATGGCGCGAGTAGAGAACCTTCAATAAACCACTCGAGTACATTTGTGGTGTATCTATCATTCGCAAAAAACGTTTGTCGAATGAGTGTTCCTTCATGCATCTTGTCCGATCATTAGTCTTCACGTTGTATCGGCCATGCAAGTCACCTTCTCTCTACGGATAGGGCACGAGTAGACAACCTTGAATATGGGGCTCGAGTGCATTTGCACCATATCTGTCATTAGCAAAAACATTGACCCGAAACAAGTAGTCCACAAATACGGCACAAATGGATGGCATCCGATCTAGTGCTCATTTCTGTTCGCACCGTATTTGCTATTCATCTCCTTGTTTGTTTTGCAAATTAGCGCGAATGAATCACCTTCCATCTTGGGCTTTCCTCCTCTGATGTGATAGATTTTGATTTGTGTTTTAAGTTTTTGATTTGAGTTTAAATTTTTCGATTTGTTTTTTAAGTTTTTGATTTGTGTCATTTTCTAGCAAGACACTTGTTGAAAGATAGGCATGTGAACTCAATGTATACAAGGGTGGATAAGGGTAGCTAGGTGTAAATGAGCTAGAGGACAAGGGAGCATTGGAAAACCCTAACCCTAACTTCTCCAGAGGCTATATAAACTGCCTAAAGGTCACTCTCACAGTTGAGGAGAGTGTACTAGTTGTACTTGTGAACAACTGACTAAGCAAGATATTTTTCTTGTACTTGAGCTCTCTCTCTCCCTCTTGTGCAAACTCTCATGCTTCCACTTTGATATTTCAACATGGTATCATAGCCAACTCTAATCTGACAAGCTTCCTTCAACCATATCCTAACCTAAGTGCATAAGAAGATCTTTTGCCTTCTCATTTACCTTCTTCTCCACCATAGCCAGTTTGGCCCCCTAACCTTGGAGGAGATGGTGTGTGCAAAGGAGGCAATATTAGCTCTTGATTTCTTCTAGATACTTCATCCACAGCTCAGGGCACTCTAGCCAGCTTGACCCCCTAACCTTGGAGGAGATGGTGTGTGCAAAGGAGGCAATATTAGCTCTTTATTTCTTCTAGATACTTCATCCACAGCTCAGGACACTCTAGCACGGTGCATCAAACGCAAAGATTGGCCGATGAGGAGGGCAACATTACGTTTTATCCCAAAACTGGCATAGAATTGCAAGCGACACATCTCAAGCTATTGTGCATGCTGACGAAGGTGCAACATTGGCATTTACCATGGGGCTTTGTTAGCCCATCCCTACAGTTTTAAAGTTGGTTATCATTTGTAAGACTATCATTTCTGTCAGTTGGTTCATAATTGGCCATTTGTAAAGGACTAGACAATGCCATTGTCTAGGGAAATTGGTAAGACCTTCCCATTATGGCCATTATTTATGTAGATGTTAGGCCACAAATCTGCAAGTTTAATGGAAAAAATGTCCATCCCTAGTAAGTTCGGGTGAAGTATAAAATGATGGAACCAACTCTCCACTGCCAAGGAGAAATGGGATGAGCTTGAAAAGCTCTATGGTGCTATAGGGAAGAACTCCAATATTTTTTTAAAGATTGAATTCTTTAGCTTGGAGTATAAACAAGGAGAAGACCTAAGTAAGTTTATTTCACATATGAAGGGGCTCATGGCACAGCTAGCCTCCGTTCAAGCACCAATTCATGATGAAGATGCCATTTCCATCCTTTTGAAGGATGTAAAGAAGTTCTTGCCAACCCTTGTTACTACCCTTACCAATATCCCTAATTCAACTTTGGCAAGCACCATCCAGTCTTGCTTAGATGAGGAGAAGAGGAGTCAAGGATCTACTTCAACAATGCATGAGCAAGTCCTGGTACATACTGCCTCCACCAAATGCTCCTTTTGCAATAAGAAGGGACATCTTTTCAGTAATTGTTGGAATAAATATCCCAAAAAAATGAAGTGTAACAAGTGTAAGAAGATAGGGCATATTACCAGTAAATGCCCTACCACTCCTGAAGTGCGAAACCAATTGGAGGCCAACTTTGTCTCCAAAACATCTAAAGATAGACTCTTCTAAATCTCCTACTTATAAGCACTCGTGTAGCTTGATTTATAAAGGCATCCCATTTTATTTAAGAGGGGTCTTATTCATGCCTTGTAGTCCAATGCCGCTCTAGCATTGAGGAGGGGTGTTGAAAGATAGGCATGTGAACCCTATGTATACAAGGGTGGATAAGGGTACCTAGGTGTAAATGAGCTAGAGGACAAGGGAGCATGGGGAAACCCTAACCCTAACTTCTCCAGAGGCTATATAAATTGCCTAAAGGTCACTCTCACAGTTGAGGAGAGTGTACTAGTTGTACTTGTGAACAACTCATGTGAACAACTCACTAAGTAAGATATTTTTCTTGTACTTGAGCTCTCTCTCTCCCTCTTGTGTATACTCTCATGCTTCCACTTTGATATTTCAACATGGTATCATAGCCAACTCTGATCCGACAACCTTCCTTCAGCCATATCCTAACCTAAGTGCACAAGAAGATATTTTGCCTTCTTATTTACCTTCTTCTCCACCATAGCCAGCTTGACCCCCTAACCTTGGAGGAGATGGTGTGTGCAAAGGAGGAAATATTAGCCCTTGATTTCTTCTAGAGACTTCATCCATAGCTCAGGGCACTCTAGCACGGTGCATCAAGCGCAAAGATTGGGCAACAAGGAGGACACCATTACGTTTTCTCCGAAAACTGGCATAGAATTGCAAGTGACACATCTCAAGCTAATGTGCATGTTGACAAAGGTGCAATGTTGGCATCTACCATAGGGCTTTGTTGTTGAGATATCGAGCTCCACTCGTGATATACTAGGGTGACCGTTGTGCATTCATGTCACCGACTTGTTAGCTACAGATGCGGTTGGTACACTGCCCATGAATAATAGCTAGATGATAGCTATCCTTATCTACTCTAGTTCATGGCTCAGTTGGTATGCCACCTTAGTTAGTTGAGTTTGGTTTGAGACCCATATATAGGGTTCTTCTATTTTTATGTACTAGAGTTCTTTTTGGCTTACACAACTAAGAAGAGGAAAACTGTTTTCAGCCTCCACCTGTGTGTGTATTTCCCCATTGTGCAAGCAAGAAAGCTACAAGTGAGACTCCTTCCTTCTCTCCCACAATCTTGACATGGTATCAGAGCCTGGTTCATGGTAAGGAGCTCAAGAAAGCAAACCAAGTTCGCGGTGTTCTGGTAAGAGGACCAGTGTTGCTTTCATTTTTTGAGTTTGGGAGCAAGTCTTTGCAGGTAGCACAGCCGGAAAGTGCAAGAGTGCATTGTCTCGGATTGAGAGACCCTTCGCAGTATAGCAAAAGGGCAGAATATGCTGCGATTAAGGGCTTTAGTCCTTTGGTTGCCCTGTTTTTTTTATTCGAGGCCATTTCGGGGCCTGTTTTGGAGGCGGAAGTTTTCCACACGCACTTAGGAAAATATCCTGTTTTTTGCTGTGCAACCACTGTTCTACAGGTCGGTGAAAAGTTTCCGTAGAAATTGCATCGTATGCCTGTGCGCAAAGACATTGGGAGTTACAGAATCATCCTTGTTGCCTGTTGATGCAAAAACGTCACTAGGAAGTGACTGTGTGGTCAAATACCACTTTCGTCAGTTTTGCAGATTTGCCCTTGTGAGGCTGAAGCTATGTTTTTTACAGTGACAGAATTTTTTGCAGTGTTCTGTAATGGCGTCTGATTCTCTTTCACAGATTGTCACTGAAAAGCCTGACAAGAACAACTTCCAAGCCTGGAAGTTTAGAATGACGAACTTCCTTATGGGAAAAGGATATTGGGAATTCGTTGCAGGAAATGAAGAAGAACCAGTTCTTCCTGATGTTCCCAATCAACAACAAATGTAGGCATTTAAAGGATGGCATGAGAGAGCCAGAAAAGTTATGTACTGGCTGTCTATCAGTATTTCAGACTCTATGATTGTGCATATTCAGGATGCAAGTACGCCAAAGGAGGCATGGGATACTTTGTCAAAAATGTATAGCACAAATACGCAAGCCAAGAAAATGCAGCTCAAGCAAGAGTTGCACAATGTGCAAAGAGAAAGTATGAGCATCAATGACTACCACATGAAGGTGAAGAAGATTGCAGATGCACTTACTTCCATTGGGTCACCAGTGGAAGATGATGATTTAGTTTCTGTGACCTTGAATGGTCTAGGAAAGGATTATGCACAGTTCCGAACATCGATTTCTGTCTGTGAAAGATTTTCTGATTTTGAGGAGTTGATTGCTCTTCTAATTTCTGAGGAGCAGAGAAATGGTGGTGCATCTTCTTCAGGAGGAACTTCAAAAGAAGCTATCTTCTACTCAAATGCTGGAAGAGGTAGAGGCAAAGGTAGAGGAGGCCGATCTGGAGGCCGTGGTAGAAATCAGAATATGCAGCAAACTCAAGAAAACCAGTCCTATGGAGGAGGACGTGGTAACTCTAGAGGCAGGGGGAGCCAAAGAGGTCGTGGTGGATGGCAAAGAGGCCAAAATGCAAACAGCAATGTTGAATGCTACTACTGTGGTAAAATGGGTCATATGGCTAAAGACTGCTATAAAAAGCAGAATGACATCATGAATGGAAAATTGCAACAAGGGAATTATGCATCTTCTAGTAGACAAGGTGATGATAGAAATGAGCATTTGTTTATGGTGCAGCACATGATCAATTCTGTGACAAGTGCAGAAGAAAGCAACGATGTGTGGTATGTTGACTCAGGTGCATCAAACCACATGACAGGTCATGTAGAATGGATGCAGGATGCAAGGAAAATGGAAAAACCAGGATTTGTGGAGACTGATAATGATACTGCACATCCTATTGTGCAGATTGGAAAATTTCCTTTGTCTATGCAGGATGGGAAAAAGAAATACTTGTCGGATGTATTTCATGTCCTGAATATCACCAAGAACCTGGTTTCTGTTGGTCAAATGGTTGAGCAGGGCTTGCAGGTCAGATTTAATTCTCATGGATGCTTTGTTGAGGATATGAAAAATAAAGGTCGCTTAATAGCAAAAGGAAAGAAGAAGGGCAGAATGTTTACGTTGGATGCAAACATGCCTGAATTGAGTGCAGCAATGTTTGCACATGGGACCGGTGTAGTTGGCAGATATTGATATCTGGCATAAACGCATTGGTCATGTTAATGTATAGCGACTTAAATCAATGCAAGCCCAAAATATTGTTGCAGGATTGCCTAAATTCAAGGTTGCAGAAATGCATAAGATATGTGAAGCCTGTCAATTTGGAAAACAGGCAAGGAAACCATTTCCTAGACATGTTCAAGAGAGTAAGAAGCCATTGGAATTAATCCACTCTGATGTGTGGACTACTAAAGCTGCATCTATTGGAGGCTGTCATTATTTTGTCACTTTTATTGATGTCTATAGCAGAAAATTTTGGGTGTATTTTATGAAAAAGAAAAGTGAAGTTTTTGGGCATTTCAAAACTCTTAAAGCTATGGTTGAAAAAGAAACAGACCTGCAAATAAAATGCCTAAGGTCAGATAGAGGGGGAGAGTACCTCTCAAATGAGTTTGCAAGGTTCTTGTAGGAGCATGGCATAAAGCAGCAATATTCATGTAGTCATACCCCACAACAAAATGGAATTGCAGAAAGAAAAACAAGCATATTGGAGAGGTATCTCATGCCATGCTCAATGAAAAAGACCTGCCAGATTTTTACTGGGCTGAGGTAGTTGCTACAGCAGTCTACATAATGAATAGAACTCCCACTGCAGCAATACATGGCATGACTCTAGAGGAGAGGTATACTGGTAGGAAACCAGATATTTCTCATTTGAAAATTTTTGGTTGCATTGCCTATGTTCATGTGCTAGATGAGTTGAGATCCAAGTTGGATCCAAAAGCTGAGAAGTGCATCTTTATTGGTTACTCTCTGCAGCAAAAAGCGTATAGATGCTATAACCCTTCTACTCGTAAGTTTACAGTGAGCAGAGATGTTGTTTTTTATGAGATGAGTAGCTGGTATAAACCAGTAAATGTGATTGATAATGTAGATGCACAAAATGGTAATGCTGCACAGAATTCACAGCAGCAGTCACAAGATATTAGTGGACCTGGAGCGTCCTCTAGCAGTGGTTCACATTCTTTGCCATGGACAGGCAGATTGAGATCAAGAGAATCTTCTCAAAGCGATGCAAATAGTGGTATGCAGGTATCACGAAAAGGAAAAGAGAAGGTAGATCAGCCCATGTTTGATGTGAATGTAGGTCCCTCTTATGTGGATGGTGAATCCAGTGGCTCAGAACAGAGCATTGATGATGAGTTGGGTATTCCTTCTATTGTTACACCTGGAGTAAGGAAGACCAGGGATGTTTTGAGAGCTCCTGGGAGTGAACCTACTTTGCGCAGGTCTACCAGAGCTAGGTATCCTGTGGATAGGCTAAAATATGATGGATTTACAGCCATTCACTATGCCTATATGGTCAAAGTGATACAGGAACCAAAACCCACTTCTTTTGAGCAAGCCATGGGAAAAAAAATTGGGAGAAAGACATGGATGAAGAAATGGATGCCTTGGAAGCAAATGCTACATGGGAATTGGTACCTTTGCCTAAAGATAAAAATGCAATTGGTTGTAAGTGGGTTTATAAGGTGAAACACAATGCAGATGGTTCTGTGAATAGATACAAGGCAAGATTAGTAGTCAAGGGGTATGCGCAAACATATGGCATTGATTATGAAGAAACATTTAGTCCGGTTGCAAAGATGGCAACCGTAAGAGCAGTCATTGCTATGGCTGCATCAAAGGGATGGTCTTTACATCAAATGGATGTAAACAATGCCGTCTTGCATGGTGATTTGCAAGAAGAGGTCTATATGGAGCAGCCACCAGGTTATGTGCATGCTGTTCATCCTGAGTTTTTGCAGGTTGAAGAAAGCCTTGTATGGCTTGAAGCAAGCACCTAGAGCATGGTCTGACAAGATAAGACAATATCTTGTCACTATTGGCTTTCAGATTTCCAAGGCAGATTTCTCACTTTATGTGAGAAAAACAGAGAAAAGTATTATGCTACTTGTCATTTATGTTGATGATTTGATTATGACAGGTGACAGTGATGAAGATATCCTTCATGTGAAAATGCTATTGAAGCAGAAGTTTGAGATGAAGGATTTGGGAGAGCTGCATTATTTCTTGGGCATTGAGGTGATTAGATCATCAAGTGGGATACGACTGTTGCAGAGGCAGTATGGATTGGACATGCTATCCAAGTATGGGATGACAAGCTGTAAGCCTATTTCAGTTTCTTTGGAGCAAAATGTGAAGCTGAGCGCAAATGCAGGTGAGCTTCTGGAAGACCCTACTATGTACAGATGCATAGTAGGAAGTTTGATTTATATGACTATTACCATGCCAGATTTGAGCTATGCTGTTGGATTGGTAAGTCAGTTTATGCAGGCTCCAAGGAAACCGCATTTGGATGCGGCTAGATGCATACTCAGGTATGTGAAGTCCACATTACAATATGGACTACTTTATGAGACTAGGGTTCAGATACAGTTGCATGGATACACTGATGCTGATTGGGCTGGTAGTATTTCTGATAAACGATCTACCAGTGGATATGTGTTCTCTTTTGGGAGTGCTGCAGTCACTTGGAGTAGCAAGAAACAGCCTACAGTTGCCTTGTCGAACACATAGGCTGAGTACAGGGACGCAGCAATGGCTGCATGTGAGGTAGCTTGGTTGCATAAGCTACTTTATGATATGCATCAGCCTACAGATGGGCCAGTTGTCATTTATTGTGACAGCATGAGTAGTATACACTTGGCAAATAACCCTGTCTATCATGCTAGAACAAAGCACATTGAGATGCATTATCACTATGTGCGGGAGAGGGTTTTACTAGGTCTTATTGATCTAGTTTATGTTAGCACAGAGGATCAGGTAGCTGACATATTCACAAAGGCATTGGGCGCAGAGAAGCTGCGCAAGTTTAGAGACCTACTTGGTGTGCAAGAATTGGGATTGAGCTCGAGGGGGAGTGCTGAGATATTGAGCTCCAGTCGTGATATGCCAGGGTGACCGTTGTGCATTCATGTCACCGACTTGTTAGCTGCAGATGCGGTTGGTACACCACCCATGAATAATAGCTAGATGATAGCTATCCTTATCTACTCTAGTTTGTGGCTCAGTTAGTATGCCACCTTAGTTAGTTGAGTTTGGTTTGAGACCCATATATAGGGTTCTTCTATTTCTATGTACTAGAGTTCTTTTTGGCTTACACAACTAAGAAGAGGAAAACTTATTTCAGCCTCCACCTGTGTGTGTATTCCCCTATTGTGCAAGCAAGAAAGCTACAAGTGAGACTCCTTCCTTCTCTCCCACAATCTTGACATTTGTTAGCCCCCCTAGTGGGCCATCTCCCTCTAAGAGGGTTTGAACTAATGCCTTTCCTACTATCTGCTTTGACCAAAAACCTAACTGTGGGTTTTCTGGTAGCCATAGCCAAGAAGCTTAAGGCTTTCCTATTTTCACTTTTTTCAATCTAGGAATCATTAACAGTTATTCTAATCACTAAAGCATATGCTATGAAGTGTGTTCCTCATCTTTGAGCGCCTCCAATACTCGCGGAACATCATAAGCTCATCGAGAAGCCGACTCTCAACATTGGTCCTCAATCAAGTATTTCACTAAGCTTGACAAGGTAAAAAACCTAAACATCTCAAGTGGTCTTAATCTTGAGATTAGTGCTTTTTAGCACTGAAAAGGCATTTAATGACATTAGTTGCTACTGCCTTATGATAAAAAAATGAACATGGATGGAATTGAAATCTCCTCAAACTCTTCACCAAGTGTAGAAGTTATTGATCAGCCGTGCTTGACCAAATATTCATCCACTAAAACACAAGGTGGGGAGGAGCTAGAGGTCCAATCAAAGTTCATCTCTTTGAAGCCCAGGAAGACACTAAAACCTAAATCAAAGGTTGTCCGAAGGAAAGGACCTCCAAAATCTTACCTTGAGGTACTACATAATTATGATTTCCAACCTTTTTCATCCCTACTGTTTTAAAGTTGGTTATCATTTGTAAGACTATCATTTCTGTCAGTTGGTTCATAATTGGCCATTTGTAAAGGACTAGACAATGCCATTGTCTAGGGAAATTGGTAAGATCTTCCTATTATGTCCATGACTTATGCAGATGTTAGGCCCCAAATCCACAAGTTTAATGGAAATATTTCCATCCTTGGCAAGTCCGGGTGAAGTATAAAATGATGGAACGGGGCTACTAGCCCTTCATAAAAGGGATCAAGGTTATTGATCCATCAAATCCCCTTGATGTAGAAGATGATGGAAGAGCTCAAGCCATCATCATGCTTCATCTAGATGAATCCCTAATTCATCATACTGACCAACTGTCCATTGCCAAGGAGAAATGGGGTAAGCTTGAAAATCTCTATGGTGCTATAGGGAAGAACTCCAATATTTTTTTAAAGATTGAATTCTTTAGCTTGGAGTATAAACAAGGAGAAGACCTAAGTAAGTTTATTTCACATATGAAGGGGCTCATGGCACAGCTAGCCTCCGTTCAAGCACCAATTCATGATGAAGATGCCATTTCCATTCTTCTGAAGGATGTAAAGAAGTTCTTTCCAACCCTTGTTACTACCCTTACCAATATCCCTAATTCAACTTTGGCAAGCACCATCCAATCCTGCTTAGATGAGAATAAGAGGAGTCAAGGATCTACTTCAACAACCCATGAGCAAGTCGTGGTACATATTGCCTCAACCAAATACTCCTTTTGCAATAAGAAGGGGCATATTGTCAGTAATTGTTGAAAAAAATATCCCAAAAAAATGAAGTGTAACAAGTGTAAGAAGATAGGGCATATTACTAGTAAATGCCCTACCACGCCTGAAGTGCGAAACCAATTGGAGGCCAACTTTGTCTCCAAAACATCTGAAGATAGAATCTTCTAAATCCTCTACTTATAAGCACTCTTGTAGCCAGATTTATAAAGGCATCCCATTTTATTTAAGAGGGGTCTTATACATGCCTTGTAGTCTAATGCCACTCTGGCATTGAGGGGGGGTGTTGAAAGATAGGCATGTGAACCCTATGTATACAAGGGTGGACAAAGGTAGCTAGGTGTAAATGAGCTAGAGGACAAGGGAGCATGGGAAAACCCTATCCCTAACTTATCCAGAGGCTATATAAAGTGCCTAAAGGTTACTCTCACAGTTGAGGAGAGTGTACTAGTTGTACTTGTGAACAACTCACTAAGCAAGATCTTCTTCTTGTACTTGAGCTCTCTCTCTCCCTCTTGTGCACACTCTCATGCTTCCACTCTGATATTTCAACATTCCTCAGTCTCTTGCCATTCAATCAAAGCAATCTAGTGCAAAGACAGTGTGTTCTTTCCTTGCCCATAGCAAGCTTCATTCTGTTGACAATCAACCCTGTGACCTTGCTAGACAGTCCTCTCCTACAATTGCCAAGTTTCCAACCTCCCCTGGAGTCCCTATTCAGCAAACAGAGCAACCTAGACCCTCTTATGCCCATAGAGAAGAGCCTTCAAAGTCTAAGAGAAAGAGAAAGTCTAGATTTTATTATGTTCAAAAATGTTTTAGAGAGATAAGGAAGGCACAAAGAGCTACACAACATGTCATTCCAAAGACAACTTTTATCAGAGTTGTTAAGGACATTTCTTATAGATTATCAAGGGTGTCCACTGAAGTTGGCATGCAAAAGAAATGGTAGCTTGTAGCCATTCTTTGTCTTCAGGAGGCAGCTGAAGACTTTGTTATTGATTTTATGAACGATGCTTACATTGCAGTTGCTCATGCTCATAGGGTGACTTTGATGAACAAAGACTTTGGCATGGTTAGTAGAATCATGTATAGGTTCGACAAGGTATTGAGGCCCTTGCCCACTACTGATAAAAAAGCCTTTGAGATCCTTAATGTTCCGTCAAAATTGTCTAGGAGAGCAAAAGGGCTACTAATTGAGGATGTGACACATTTATACCCAACAAAGACCGCATTTGTCTACCCAACACAAGAGGTTATAGAGTCGGAGGATGAAGTTTGCAAGATGAAAATCGTTGTTCTTGGCCCTGTCAATCTGAAGAGAATGGGGGAGGTATACGGGTGAATGGTTGTGAATGTCTCTTGCACTTCTTCAAAAGAGGACTATCTTGTCAAGATTGTGGGAGAGAAGGAAGGAGTCTCGCTTGAAGCTTTCTTGCTTGCACAATGGGGGAAGACACACAAGGGTGGAGGCTGAAAACAGTTTTCCTCTTCTTAGTTGTGTAAGCCAAAAGAACTCTAGTACAAAGAAAATAGAAGAACCCTAGATATGGGTCTCAAACCAAACTCAACTAACTAAGGTGGCATACTAACTGAGCCACAAACTAGAGTAGATAAGGATAGCTATCATGTAGCTATTATTCAGGGGCGGTGTACCAACCGCATCTGCAACTGACAAGTCGGTGACATAAATACACAACGGTCACCCTGGCCTATCACGAGTGGAGCTCGATATCTCAACACTCCCCCTTGAGCTCAATCCCAATTCCTGCACACCAAGCAGGTCTCTGAACTTGCGCAGCTTCTCTGCGCCCAATGCCTTCGTGAATATGTCAGCTACCTGATCCTCTGTGCTGACATAAACTAGATCAATAAGACCTAGTAAAACCCTCTCCCGCACATAGTGATAATGCACCTCAATGTGCTTTGTTCTAGCATGATAGACTGGGTTATTTGCCAAGTGTATACTACTCATGTTGTCACAATAAATGACAACTGGCCCATCTGTAGACTGATGCATATCATAAAGTAGCTTATGCAACCAAGCTACCTCACATGCAGCCATTGCTGCACCCCTGTACTCAGCCTCTGTGCTGGACAAGGCAACTGTAGGCTGTTTCTTGCTGCTCCAAGTGACTGCAGCACTCCCAAAAGAGAACACATATCCACTGGTAGATCGTCTATCAGAAATGCTACCAGCCCAATCAGCATCAGTGTATCCATGCAGCTGTATCTGAACCCCAGTCTCATAAAATAGTCCATACTGCAATGTGGACTTCACATACCTGAGTATGCGTCTAGCCGCATCCAAATGCGATTTCCTTGGAGCCTGCATAAACTGACTTACCAATCCAACAGCATAGCTCAAATCTGGCCTGGTAATAGTCATATAAATCAAGCTTCCTACTATGCGTCTGTACATAGTAGGGTCTTCCAGAAGCTCACCTGCATCTGCGCTCAGCTTCACATTCTGCTCCAAAGGAACTGAAATAGGCTTACAGCCTGTCATCCCATATTTGGACAGCATGTCCAATCCATACTGCCTCTGCAAGAGCTGTATCCCACTTGGTGATCTAATCACCTCAATGCCCAAGAAATAACGCAGCTCTCCCAAATCCTTCATCTCAAACTTTTGCTTCAATAGCATTTTCACATGAAGGATATCTTCATCACTGTCACCTGTCATAATCAAATCATCAACATAAATGACAAGCAGCATAATACCTTTCTCTGTTTTTCTCACATAAAGTGAGAAATCTGCCTTGGAAATCTGAAAGCCAATAGTGACAAGATACTGTCCTATCTTGTCAGACCATGCTCTAGGTGCTTGCTTCAAACCATACAAAGCTTTCTTCAACCTGCAAACAAACTCAGGATGAACAGCATGCACATAACCTGGTGGCTGCTCCATATAGACCTCTTCTTGCAAATCACCATGCAAGAAGGCATTCTTTACATCCATCTGATGTAAAGACCATCCCTTTGATGCAGCCATAGCAATGACTGCTCTTACGGTTGCCATCCTTGCAACCGGACTGAATGTTTCTTCATAGTCAATTCCATATGTTTGTGCATACCCCTTGACTACTAATCTTGCCTTGTATCTGTTCACAGAACCATCTGCATTGTGTTTCACCTTATAAACCCACTTACAGCCAATTGCATTCTTACCTTTAGGCAAAGGTACTAATTCCCATGTAGCATTTGCTTCCAAGGCATCCATTTCTTCATCCATGGCTTTCTCCCATTTTTCTTTTCCCATGGCTTCCTCAAAAGAAGTGGGTTCTGGTTCCTGTATCACTTTAACCATATATGCATAGTGAATGGCTGTAAATCCATCATATTTCAGCCTATCCACAGGATACCTAGCTCTCGTAGACCTGCGCAAAGTAGGTTCACTCCCAGGTGCTCTCAAAACATCCCTGGTCTTCCTTACTCCAGGTGTAACAATAGAAGGAATACCCAACTCATCATCAATGCTCTGCTCTGAGCCACTGGATTCACCATCCACATAAGAGTGACCTGCATTCACATCAAACATGGGCTGATCAACCTTCTCTTTTCCTTTTCGTGATACCTGCATACCACTATCTGTATTGCTTTGAGAAGATTCTCCTGATCTCAATCTGCCTGTCCATGGCGAAGAATGTGAACCACTGCTAGAGGATACTCCAGGTCCACTAATATTTTGTGACTGCTGCTGTGAATTTTGTGCAGCATTACCATTTTGTGCATCTACATCATCAATCACATTTACTGGTTTATACCAGCTACTCATCTCATCAAAAACAACATCTCTGCTCACTGTAAACTTACGAGTAGAAGGGTTATAGCATCTATACCCTTTTTGCTGCAGAGAATAACCAATAAAGATGCACTTCTCAGCTTTTGGATCCAACTTGGATCTCAGCTCATCTGGCACATGTACATAGGCAATGCAACCAAAAATTTTCAGATGAGAAATATCTGGTTTCCTACCAGTATACCTCTCCTCTGGAGTCATTCCATGTATTGCTGCAGTGGGAGTCCTGTTCATTATGTAGACTGCTGTAGCAACTGCTTCAGCCCAATAAAAATCTGGCAGGTCTTTTTCATTGAGCATGGCACGAGACACCTCTCCAATATGTCTGTTTTTTCTTTCTGCAATTCCATTTTGTTGTGGGGTATAACTACATGAATATTGCTGCTTTATGCCATGCTCCTGCAGGAACCTTGCAAACTCATTTGAGAGGTACTCTCCCCCTCCATCTGACCTTAGGCATTTTATCTGTAGGCCTGTTTCTTTTTCAACCATAGCTTTAAGAGTTTTGAAATGCCCAAAAACTTCACTTTTCTTTTTCATAAAATACACCCAAACTTTTCTGCTATAGTCATCAATAAAAGTGACAAAATAATGACAGCCTCCAAGAGATGCAGCTTTAGTAGTCCACACATCAGAGTGGATTAATTCCAATGGCTTCTCACTCTCTTGAACATGTCTAGGAAATGGTTTCCTTGCCTGTTTTCCAAACTGACAGGCTTCACATACCTTATGCATTTCTGCAACCTTGAATTTGGGCAATCCTGCAACAATATTTTGGGCCTGCATTGATTTAAGTCGCTGTACATTAACATGACCAATGCGTTTATGCCAGATATCAATATCTGCAACTACACCGGTCCCATGTGCAAACATTGCTGCACTCAATTCAGACATGTCTGCATCCAACGTAAACATTCTGCCCTTCTTCTTTCCTTTTGCTATCAAGCGACCTTTATTTTTCATATCCTCAACAAAGCATCCATGAGGATTAAATCTGACCTGCAAGCCCTGTTCAACCATTTGACCAACAGAAACCAGATTCTTGGTGATATTCGGGACATGAAATACATCGGACAGGTATTTCTTTTTCCCATCCTGCATAGACAAGGGAATTTTTCCAATCTGCACAATAGGATGTGCAGTATCATCACCAGTCTCCACAAATCCTGGTTTTTCCATTTTCCTTGCATCCTCCATCCATTCTGCATGACCTGTCATGTGGTTTGATGCACCTGAGTCAACATACCATACATCATTGCTTTCTTCTGCACTTGTCATAGAATTGTTCATGTGCTGCACCATGAACAAATGCTCATTTCTGTCATCACCCTGTCTGCTAGAAGATGCATAATTCCCTTGTTGCAGTTTTCCATTCATGATGTCATTCTGCTTTTTATAGCAGTCTTTAGCCATATGACCCATTTTACCACAGTAGTAGCATTCAACATTACTGTTTGCATTTTGACCTCTTTGCCATCCACCACGACCTCTTTGGCTCCCCCTGCCTCTAGAGTTACCACGTCCTCCTCCATAGGACTGGTTTTCTTGAGTTTGCTGCATATTCTGATTTCTACCACGGCCTCCAAATCGGCCTCCTCTACCTCTGCCTCTACCTCTTCCAGCATTTGAGTAGAAGACAGCTTCTTTTGAAGTTCCTCCTGAAGAAGATGCACCACCATTTCTCTGTTCCTCAGAAATTAGAAGAGCAATCAACTCCTCAAAATCAGGAAATCTTTCACGAACTGAAATGGATGTTCGAAACTGTGCATAATCCTTTCCTAGACCATTCAAGGTCACAGAAACTAAATCATCATCTTCCACTGGTGACCCAATGGAAGCAAGTGCATCTGCAATCTTCTTCACCTTCATATGGTAGTCGTTGATGCTCATATTTTCTCTTTGCACATTGTGCAACTCTTGCTTGAGCTGCATTTTCCTGGCTTGCGTATTTGTGCTATACATCTTTGACAGAGTATCCCATGCCTCCTTTGGCGTACTTGCATCCTGAATATGCACAATCATAGAGTCTGAAATGCTGATAGACAGCCAGTACATAACTTTCCTGGCTCTCTCATGCCATGCTTTGAATGCCTGCATTTGCTGTTGATTGGGAACATCAGGAAGAACTGGTTCTTCTTCATTTCCTGCAACAAATTCCCAATATCCTTTTCCCATAAGGAAATTCGTCATTCTAAACTTCCATGCTTGGAAGTTGTTCTTGTCAAGCTTTTCAGTGACAATCTGTGAAAGAGAATCAGATGCCATTACAGAAGAGTGCAAAAAATTCTGTCACTGCAAAAAACTCTGCTTCACCCTCACAAGGGCAAATCTGCAAAACTGGCGAAAGTGGTATTTGACCACACAGTCACTTCCTAGTGACGATTTTGCATCAACAGGCAACAGGGATGATTCTGTAACTCCCAATGTCTCTGCGCACAAGCATACAATGCAATTTTCACAGTAGCTATTCACCGACCTGTAGAACAGTGGTCGCAGAGCATAAAACAGGGCCTTTTCCTGAGTGTGTGCAGAAAACTTCCGGCTCCAAAACAGGCCCCGAAATGGCCTCAAATCAAAAAAACAGGGTCGCCAGGAGCTAAAGCTCTCTCCCGCAGCATATACTGCCCTCTTGCTTCACCGCGAAGGGCGTCTCAACCTGAGACAGTGCACTCCTGCAATTTCCGGCTGTGCTACCTGCAGAGATCTGCTCCCAAAACAGAAAATGAAAGCAACACTGCTCCTCTTACCAGAACACCGCGAGCTTGGCTTGCTTTCTTGAGCTCCTTACCACGAACAAGGCTCTGATACCATGTCAAGATTGTGGGAGAGAAGGAAGGAGTCTCGCTTGAAGCTTTCTTGCTTGCACAATGGGGGAAGACACACAAGGGTGGAGGCTGAAAACAGTTTTCCTCTTCTTAGTTGTGTAAGCCAAAAGAACTCTAGTACAAAGAAAATAGAAGAACCCTAGATATGGGTCTCAAACCAAACTCAACTAACTAAGGTGGCATACTAACTGAGCCACAAACTAGAGTAGATAAGGATAGCTATCATGTAGCTATTATTCAGGGGCGGTGTACCAACCGCATCTGCAACTGACAAGTCGGTGACATAAATACACAACGGTCACCCTGGCCTATCACGAGTGGAGCTCGATATCTCAACATATCTAAGTATATCCCCTGAGGACAAATCCATGCTTGTTAAGAAAGATATTCAATTGTCAGATTTTGTAGTCTTTTGTTGCATAAGGTAAGGCATTTTGACTCAAAATTTTTACTATATGGAATGATGGTGTTGTTCATTGCAAATGACATTCCTTTGTTTTTGCTAATGGTTTTAGGGCGTTGATTGCTTCTCTCAAGCAAGAAATCTCTAAAACTATATTTATTGTTGATCCACTGTTATTAGTGGAATTGTTTTCGAGATCTTGTTCAAACATAGAAATATTTTTCAAAATTTTTGATCCAATCACAAACTACCATATTTTTTTCCTTATGTCAAAAGATATGCAATTTTGCAAAGGGCTTAATGTATACTTCTTTGTTGTATGCATTTCACTAACATTTCACTTCAAAGAGGACATTGGAGTCCAATATATATTGATATTCTCATTAGAGAAATTATCCTTATAAACTCTCTTAGTGGTATCCATCGCCAAGAAAAAAATGTGTGTTGAATAGAATAATGCTTATATTTTTGTATATTTTTTATTTTATTTGATTCTCTATTTTAGTAACATGTTTCCATTTACAATGCTGGCAGGATCATGGCTACCTTTTTGGACATCACATATGAGGATATTGTTGATCCTCATAAAAAACCATATAGCTTTCTCCAACAAGAAGTGCCCTTGCCTAATGATGCACATTCTTGTGGATGGAGAGTGATTTCAAATGTTCGTAGGACAATAGATTCAAAGATTCTCAAGATAGATGGGGTTAATGTAAGTATTTTTCACATTGTTTTGTGAGCAACCTGTCTTTGAGTTTTCCAACTTATTACAAGTTTTTCTCGCAGTTCCAAGATTACCCCGATTCATACACATGGTGGATAAGGGAGAGATGTATTGAGTTGATTTTGGATAGGGCAATCATGACAGTCTTCCCCGACTCCCCTCCACTAAAATCCTCAACTAAGAGTAAGGGTAAGGCGAAGGGCAAGTCATTTGGAAAGACTAGTAAGGTAAACTCTAAAAAGAAAGAAATGCCAACACTTTCTCATCCATCTCCATTAGCGTGAAGAGAAGAGGCGCCCTGTCCAAGTCAAATTCTTCCAGCAACCAAAGAAGAAAGCCATTGTAAGGGGATTAGATATCTTTGTAGAAAGTGATGAAGAAGTTATAAAGCTAAAAGAAGACAAATAGATGTAAATGAAGCAAGATCCTTATATATTTACACTTCAGTTTTGTAACTCTTGATTCAATGAAAAGCTTTTTGTCATATGTAAATGTAATCAATGTTTTCATATTTATGGCTTGAAGCTTACAATTGTGGGAAGCAAGCAACTCATACAAGAGAAAGAGCATTCAACTCTTTTCCCAATTGTTTTACCATTTACTTTGAACTTATATTCCAAGGATGTATAGTCTAGCATCTCCAAGGTATCCCTTACATCTTTAAGACTTCAATTGGAAGTGGTATTTACCTCCTTTTCTATAACTTGCACCTTAAGTTTGAAGGGCGTGCAATCTATATCAAAATCCAAGGGAATCCAAATTCCTAGTTTAAGTTTGTATCTCCTATAATTAACGCCCAAAGAAAGAAAGCCATTGTAAGGGGATTAGATATCTTTGTAGAAAGCGATGAAGAAATTACAAAGCTAAAAGAAGACAAATAGATATAAATGAAGCAAGATCCTTATATATTTACACTTTAGTTTTGTAACTCTTGATTCAATGAAAAGCTTTTTGTCATATGTAAATGTAATAAATGTTTTCATATTTATGGCTTGAAGCTTACAATTGTGGGAAGCAAGTAACTCATACAAAAGAAAGAGCATTCAACTCTTTTCCCAATTGTTTTATCATTTACTTTGAACTTATATTCCAGGGTTGTATAGTCTAGCATCTCCAAGGTATCCCTTACATCTTTAAGACTTCAATTGGAAGTGATATTTACCTCCTTTTCTATAACTTGCACCTTAAGTTTGAAGGGCGTGCAATCTATATCAAAATCCAAGGGAATCCAAATTCCTAGTTTAAGTTTGTATCTCCTATAATCAACACCCAAAGCAAGAGTTTGACATGCGATATTATAACACAGAGACAAGGATTGGGGGCATACAATATCCCTCATGGTGTCGCCCTTATGGTCAACCTCTCTAGATTTCCAAAGTCTTCCTATAATGTTGTCTAAATTTGCTTCTGCAAAATTTCCACTTAGCCAAGGTTCTTTGTAAGTTTGCTATTTTGAAGCAGCCCACAAAGATATGTAAGGGTATAAACCATGACAAGCTTATTCTTCTTGAGATCCTTCCAACTGTCATGGACTTTGAATATATTGACATATTTTGAATTTAAAACTATGCATCGTTGCCTGATCTCAAGAACCTCCCAAAATACAAATGAGAGACTTGGCAATGGCAAATCCTCGATATGTCCATATGTACCCTCTCTAAAGGGAACCACATACTGCGCATAATATATAAAAATTCTTCTCTCACTAAAAGAACCGATGGTCTCATCAACATAGATAATGTCTACAAACGCCTTATGAATTTCATTGAAAGTTCCACCCAAGCTCTCCATAGGTTGCCATTTAGTACTTGTTGATGCAAATATATCTACAACCAAGAATTCGATATTAATACTTGCTTGAATGAAAAAATATGGCATATGTTATCAACTTAAGATAAAACTTACAATGTATCTGCTAGCAAACACGTTCATTAGGAGAAGTGCATATCCGTGGCCATGTAAACATGTTACACTTTGACAAACCACCTTTCATGCATAATTTTGAAAGCAATGATACATCACTTCCAATGATGTTTTATATCCTCTCTTTTTCTTCTTTTCACCTTGTGAGAGCCCTTGCAAGAGGGCAACATGGTAACCCAGTCGTTTATGCAAAATGTTTAGGGCTCCCAATTTTCGTCTACTCCTGGGCTATAGACAGTGCAGGAGTTTATTAAATGAGAAGGGAATCTTTTGGATGCCATACTTAGATTGAATTTGCAGAGAAAGAAGCTCACTGAGAAAGGAAAATGAGCAGAGAAAGAAGCTCACCGAGAAAGGAGGATGAACTTAAAAGGAATATTAACAAGACTAATAAAAAATATATTGGGGGCACCAAAAGCTCTCGACTTCAAACAAGTCATTATTAACTTCATAACATATTTATCAGGTCATTTGTCAAATTTTATAAGTAAATAAGGACTTTGGGACCACCAAAACATGTCAGACTTTGGATATTTTGGCTAAAAGAGAGGAGAGAATCACAAAGTAGACTCTACTATCTCCAAAAGGGAAACAAGAATACCATATTCATGCAAATGTGGCAAATTCTCTTTAGCCCTTCCCTTAATCCCATGATTAACAAAAGTGCATTTTTTGAAGTGTTTTTGGCCATAACGACTTAAACTCAACAGTGAAGGACTCCCAACACCACAAAAAATAGTTTTTCCCTCGAATGCAGAGAATGCTACAATAGCACCTTAGACCACTAAAGAAACCATCTTTAGGGATGAAGTATATCTTGGTCCAATTTTGCAACAATTAGTGGCAATTGACAAGGTCAAGGAATAGATAAAGGAAACCCAATATGAGTTACACATAGGTCCAGTTTGACGAGATCTTAAGCATTCCTAGCCTATCCTGCATATCTCTTCAAGAGAAGCCATGACAACTTGATCAAATCACTAGAAAACCTTTGAATGATCCATGATCCACGCATCAAGAATCTTATCTTGTTCTCAATACAAGTAGGGGTATCCCATGGTTTTGGTAGTGATTAAAATATTGGGTAGAAGAAACAAACCCTACTAGATCTCACCACATTCCACAACCTAGCTTTAGTGCACCTCCAACCCTAAGTATTTTAAGGGGTAATATATTCTAGGAAGAGCTAAATGACATACTTTTATTTCCATGGAAATCATTGGAGACACTATAGGTGAGGAATTGTGAATGCTAGAGCCAATGTGAACATAGTTAATCAAGGCATACTCCAAACCTAAGAAAACCCACTAATTAAATGGCTGCATTTTAATCTCACGACTATCGAACTTTTAAAAAGAAAGTTAGTATATGTTCTATGAAGATTTACATTTAAGAAAGGGGATACATAAAAAATCATGCATGTATATATCTTATAACCTTAAATAGAGGGATATATTAGTCTTACAAGCTTCATAAATAGGGGTTTTTTTAGAAGTCCTTGCATGTAGGTGACATGTCTTCTTTACTATGAGTGAACCCCCCATGAGGGAACGTAGTCCTTTCGTTTCTGTTCATTTGGGCAAAACCTAGCTACATGTCTAGGTCGTTCACATCTCCAACAAACCACGCTTGTTCCTGCATTGCTATTGTTCCTTCTAAAATTATGATTTCTATAGGGTGATGGTCACCTCTCGTTTCCAGAATACCCCCCTTGTCCCTGATTCCTTGGCACTGGGGGTGCTCCCCGAGTAGGCATACCTCTCGGCATAAATGGCCTATTAGGAGGACCTATTGGATAAGTCACATTTTGATTATCCATATAATTATAATTTGTTTGAATTTGGGCTGCTTGTTGCCATAAATGGGTCTGTTTAATCCAACATTGATCCTCCACATGATTATTTCTCATACAATACCCGCAAAATAAATCTATTGGTTGATCAGGAACCACTCTACTTGATGTAGGAATTTTTTTTGCTAAGTGTCCAAAACCATGGCATTTCCCACACCAGGTATTAGACCTTGGGGGTGTGGAATTTCCCTGACTAGATACTTGAGTTGAACTTGTCACACTAGTGGACTGATTAATAGCATAAACTCCCTTCACATTGGGATTTACTTCCACTAAAATCTTTTTCTTCATATCTCCCTAGGATTCAGCTATTAACTCAGCCACCTTAAACTCAGTGGATATATTGGGGGTACCATGTATGGATTTAGTCCCGAATAGGGTATTGATGATGGTGTAACCCCCGCACTTGTCATATAAGCAGCATGAGGAGCTACTGGAGCTCTTGCATATGGTGTGCTAGTTGCCATAGAGGGCAACATACTTAATGGAACTAATCCAGGGTTGTTATATAATCATTTCCTCCTCAATTGTCCTAATTTCACCTCTTTCCACCAACGTGCCTCTGTCTTTGCATCTGCTACATTAGCTGGTTGTTTAAGGCTTACGTCGTCCCTGACAGTCTCCTGCAATCCTTCAATAAACTTATGTTTCTGCATATCCTCTGAAGGAGCATTTTGCCCCATATTTCTAATTAATGTTTCCATCTTTACAATATAATGCTTCACAGTTTCTCCTGGGGTTTTTGTTAGATAATTGAATTATAACCCCAAACAGTCTTGAAACCCTTGCTGTCTAAACTTAGTTAGGAATGCACCTCTTAACACCGCATAAGTCACCCTGAGTGACGTCAAGAAGATTTCCATACCACAAAGCTGCTTCATCCTTCAAAGTGGCTGGAAATATATGCAACTTTTGATCATCATCAATGATCTCATTTGCTATACATATAACTTCAAACTGTTGGACATGCATATCTAGATCATCATCCCAACGGCCAAAGTATTGAGTGAAGTCGATAAGTCGCATAGGTGCTCTCATAGCCATATAGAATGATCTTAGTACCTTCTCTAGATCTTCAAGGATTGGAACCTATTCTTTTGGGCCTGAAAATAACCTAGTAAGACCCTAATATTTTGCAAGACGATTGATACTATCATCTTCTATCGTACATTCAACAAATTCTTCGTCTGTTCTATATCCTACTATTTCAATGGAGAACTTATCAGACCCTGCAAAATCACTGTTTTGAGCCTCTTCTTTTGCTTCTTCTTCCTTCTTATCACTAGTAGTTGACCCCTTCTTCGAGCTACCTTTATTGGTACCACTCATTCCCTTGAAGCTTCCTTCTTGCTTCTCCCAATCGTAATTTGATGCAGTTCCAACAGAAGATGGCTCCCCAATGATTTTTTCGATTTCTAGTGATAAATTCAGCCCACCTTGCAAAGTATTCTGTAACTCTTCATTCAACTTTTGTAACTGCTCCACTATTCTCTCAGGCTTTCTTTCCAATCTTTTTCTTGCTCACTTGTCCCGGGCTAACCTTTGACTTTCACTCATTCACTCTGGCGTGTAATGATTGTCCCTTCAAACACATCCCTCTATCTGTGGCTATTGTAAGAGCCCTTACTTATGGCGGCTTAACTTATGCAGGATATCACATAGTTCCTTGTCTTCCACACCATAAGGTAACTCTTCACTAGACTTTTCTATTATGCCCAAATTCTCAGCCATGTCTCTTGCATCCCTAGTATTGAATGTTACTTTAATACCCTTAGTTAGTACTACCCACTTTGACACATTAGCCCAATCTATTCGCCTAAACGATTTGTATCCCTCTCTGTAAACCAATCGTAATGATGTTTTATGCTAATAGTATTCAGTTGAATTTCATCAACTAACCTAAAGTGCACTGCTACCAAGACAATTCCCTTTGCTTCATCTTGGAACATCCAATTCCAAGTGCATAATTTCTCAACATCAACCCACAATTGAGGTCCAAAATTCTTACCCCCATCTACCAAATCGATATCCCTTGCCTTGTTGACAATGATACATTGTATAGCCTTGGGCAATTCAGGAAAGAAGTTTCACAAGAAAACTTCGTTATAGTGGTACATCAGAACCCTAATAGCTTAAATCAATACTTTGTTGAGTAAGTTTCAAAATAACCAGTCAAATCCTACAGCAGGGTCAAATAGGTCTAAGATTCTAATCCTAGGCTCTATAGCTTCTCCCCATCTCTCAGAGGAGACTCCTTATATGTCCAAACTTGTGGTAGTTTGTTATTTTCCCCTTTTGGAATGTTGAACTTTAAAGAGAGTGTGGTTTCAAATGATTAAATAATCTTCTAGATCTTCCCCTCCATTTCTGTTCCTTTTTAATGCCTCATCTTCGACTTACAATTTTTTTTAACTTATATTTCAAATTAACAAAAAATCACCCCCTCTTCTCCTTAATTAACACTCTTCCCTTTCGCGAAAAATGCTACAAAAATGATGGCCCCCTAAGAAGCCCCCAGATATGTGGGCAATATGACTATGTGTAAAGCCATTGTATTAATTAAGGTTTTAGGATTGATAATTATGTTTTCTTTACATCTAAATTACCCACATAAAATTATCATTTCATTTATCTCTGTAGTCCAACTATCAACCAATAATAACTTTCTTTACTTATTTACTATCCTTTTATCATTACCATCTAACCTCTCAATTTGAACTACAACTCACAGATTATAAACTTCAATAAACTCAAGAATTAAATCAAAGAAAGAAATTATTTTAAAACTCTAATTCCATCCATAATCTCTATTAATCCTTTAATATAAACCTAATATCCACTAATTATCATTTCATCCTTGAACATCATTTTACAAAAGAAGTACCTACAAATAGAATCCATTCTTAATAAAATTCTAGGAGCATGTTCTACACAAAAAATAAACTATAGCCTCTTTTTAATTCATATCTTAATTCCTTCATTATCAAGAGTTATTACTTTTCTATTATTATAGTCCAGAAAAATAAAAATATTCATAAAAATTATATTTGACCATAGTGCATTCTGATGTCTCGGGGCTAGGCCATAATGCATCTATGGGAGGCACCAGGTACTATGTGACATTTATTGATGATTACAGTCGCTATACTTGGGTGTATATACTGAAGGCAAAAGTGTTAGAAAATGGGCATAGAAACCCATTGTAAGCAAGGGAGTGTAAGGGCAGATGGGTGTGAATAGCCCTAAGGGCAGGGAAAACCCTAACCCTAGCTGGCAAAGGGCTATATAAACAGCCTATGGGTCACTATCACCTGTGAGAGAGTGTACCCAAGTTGTACTCTAAGCAACTTAGTAAGCAAGATTTCATTCTTGTACTTTGAGCTTTTCTCTCCCTCTTGTGCACACATTCTACTGCTGCACACTCTGATTCTCAACATGGTATCAGAGCCATCTCTGAACTCCTCAGCTTCTCTCAGCATCAGTCATCACTAAGTGCACATTAGCTGCCATTTTCTTCACTCTATCCTTCTTTCCTCCATAGCTGCCTGCAACCTACCTCCATTGGAGGAATTGAGGAGGACAAAGGAGGCCATATTAGCCTGAGATTTCTTCTGAAGATCTTTTCCCCACATCAGGGCGCAGCTCCTTGTCAGCTCAAACACTGACATTATCCATGCGTGAGGCCAGCATTGCCAACATTCGAAAAAACGGCGCAGTCTGGACAGGCGCAAATCTCGGGCCGAATCGTGGGCAGCAAGTGGCGCAATCCCAGCCACTATCATAGGGGTTTGATAGCCCCCCAAGTGGGCTATCCTTAGCTAAGAGGGCTCTGGGAAATTCCTCTTCTGATGGCTGCTACAAGCCAAACCCTAACTATGTTTTTTTGGGCAGCCATAGCCAACAAGCTCCAAGCTTGACATTTTGGGTTTTTTACACTCTGAGCTTCATTAACAGTGATTCTAATCACTGAAGCAGAGTCTTTGAATCCTTTTCCAGATTCTAAAGCTCTTGGGCATGATTAACGGACATCACCAAGTATTGGGAAGCCGACTTCCAACCGGGTTCCGTTCAAGCACTTCACTAAGCTTGACAATAGTGTTCTCTTAACACTAATCATAAATCATCAGTTGAATAGCTTGCTAGGCATTCACTAAAACCAGTGAGTTTTTATTCCTCTTCATGTATTGTTGTAAGGTTATGTGTAAAATGAACACATAGACCATTATGCCGTAAGTGACATTGTCTCAAGTACTTTGGTCAGTAAAATCAATAGCATGAGTGTCATCATACTCTCCTCGGAGTCATCAGCAACAAGCATTGAGATCATAGACAAACCGTGTCCAACACAAGCTTCATCCACTAAGCCATACCACAAGGAGGAGCCTGAAGTCCAGTCTAGGTTTACTTCATTAAAACCTAAAAAGACTATTAAACCACGGAAGAAGTTTGCACATAAGAAAGGACCACCAAAGTCATACATGGAAATATTACACTTATATGATTTTCAGCCTTTCTCTTCATTGCACTTTTGACTTCACTTTGTCAAATTTGCTTCCGCATTTAGTGAAAGGTTTGTAAGGGACTAGACAGTGCCCTTGTCTTAACAAGTGGTAAGACCTTCCCAATGACCACAACATATGCTGATGTCCGTCCTCAAATTCGAAAGTTTGATGGTAAGGATTTCCATCCATGGCAGGTACTTATAAAATACAAAATGATGGAGAGAGGGTATTGGCCTCTTATTCAAGGCAGTAGAGTTGTAAACTCTGCAAATATGATTGATATAGAGGATGACCAACGGGCTCAAGCAATCATAATGCTACACTTAGATGAATCCCTGATTCATCATGTTGATCAACTAAACACTGCTAAAGAAAAATGGGATGAGCTTGAAAAGCTCTATGGAGCCACTGGGAAGAATACTAAAATCTTTCTTAAAATTGAATTCTTTAGCTTGGAATATTGTTCAGGAGAAGATTTGGGAAAATTCATTTCTCATATGAAGGGACTTATGGCATAGCTTGCTTCTGTACAAGCTCCAATACTTGAAGAAGATGCTATTGCTATTCTCCTAAAAGCTGTAAAACAGGTGTTTCCTACTCTTGTAACCACTCTCACCAACATTCCAGATCCTACTTTGGCAAGTACCATTCAATCCTGTTTGGATGAAGAAAAGAGGAACCACAAAGAAAGCAGCAACAGTCAGGCAACTTCAAATTCCCGTGAACAAGTATTGGTTCATACAGTTCTCACTAAATGTTCTTTCTGTAAGAAAAAAGGACATCTTGTCAACAACTGCTGGAAGAAGTATCTCGAGAAGATGAAATGTAACAAATGCAAGAAGACAGGGCATATAACAAGTAAATGCCCCAACACTCCTGAAATACCGAAAGAATTGGTGGCCAACTATGTCTCCAATTCATCTGAAGATCGACTGTTTTGACTATTCAAATCATCTACCTAAAACAACCTTGTAAGCCTGATTTATAAAGGCATCCAAAAAGGGGGGGATCTTTTACATGTCTTGTAATCCAATGCCACCCTGGCATTGAGGGGGGGTGTTAGAAAATGGGCATAGAAACCCACTATAAGCAAGGGAGTGTAAGGGCAGATGGGTGTGAATAGCCCTAAGGGCAAGGGAAACCCTAACCCTAGCTAGCAAAGGGCTATATAAACAGCCTATGGGTCACTATCACCTGTGAGAGAGTGTACCCAAGTTGTACTCTAAGCAACTTAGTAAGCAAGATTTCATTCTTGTACTTTGAGCTTTTCTCTCCCTCTTGTGCACACATTCTACTGCTGCAAACTCTGATTCTCAACAAAAAGATGAAGTACTGACTATTTTTTAGCAATTTAAGAAGCAGGTAGAGAAAGAGTTTGACTGCTATATCTCTTGCTTGAGATCAGACAACAGTGGTGAGTATGTGTCAAATGTTTTTGACAGTTTTTTGGCTGAAAATGGCATATGCAAGCAGCCTACTTGTAGCTATACTCCACAACAAAATGGAGTGGCTGAATGTAAGAACAGGGTGTTGATGGAAGCTTCTCGTGCGATGATGAATGAGAAGAGTATGCCATTGTATTATTGGATAGAGGCTGTTATGACAGCCATGTACATTCTTAACAGGACTCCCACTGCAGGTATTCATGATGTGATGCCTTTTCAGAGGCTGTATGGCTACAAGCCGGATGTAAATTACATGAAGGTATTCGGTTGCATAGCTTATGTGCATATCCCTGATGAGAAGAGGAAGAAGATAGATCCTAAAGCACATAAGAGTGTCTTTCTTGGATATTCATAGGAGAAGAAGGCATACAAATGCTATGATCCCTCTACACGTGAGACACTTGTGAGCAGAGATGTGATTTTTGATGAGATGGCTTCTTGGTATGCATCACCTATTGCAGTGCCATCTCATATGCCTTTTACACAGGTGTCTACAATTGATTTATAGCAGAGTATTGGATTGTCAGGTCCTACAGTGACAGATGTTTCTTCTCCTATGTCTCCTTAGACAGGTAGATTGAGGAGGACTATAACACCATCCACTAATGGCATTATGTCAGTGAGGGGGAGACACGATGTATTGGACAGCAAAGGGAAGGAAAAAGCCTTTGAGGATGCATCTGGTTTGATGACACCTAGTATCATGACTTCAGGCTATGACTCTGCTGGTAGTTTAGACAGTGAGCTTGGCATTCCGACTCTCTATACGCCTGGCTCGAGGCACATCAGGTACATTCCGCCTCAGGAGAGAGGGGAATCGAGCAATGCACCATAGCTTAGATGCTCGTAGAGAGTCAGGCACCCTGTTGACAGGTTGACTTGCAATGGTTACTCTGCGAAGCACTATGCTTATATGACAAAGGTGATGGAGATTAAAGAACCAAGTACATATGCTGAAGCAGTGAAAGATGAGCATCGGTGCACAGCTATGGATGAGGAAATTGATGCCTTGGCTGAAAATGCAACATGGGATCTTGTGCTACTGCCTACAGGGAAAAAGACCATTGGCTAAAAATGGGTCTACAAGATCAAATGCAAATCAGATGGTAGTGTTGAAAGGTACAAATCCAGGCTGGTTGCTAAGGGGTATGCTCAATAGTACGCAGTTGATTATGAGGAAACATTCGGTCATGTTGCCAAGATGGCAACCATATGCATAGTGATTGCATTGGCTACTTATAAAGGTTGGAAATTGCAATAAAAGGACATTAAGAATGCCTTTCTTAATGGTGACTTGGCAGAGGATGTCTACATGGATCAGCCTGAAGGGTATGTTCACCTTGATTTTCAGCATTATGTGTGTAAGCTGAAACAAAAAGTATTGTATGGGGGGGTGAAGCAGGCTCCAAGAGCCTCGCATGCAAGGATCAATAACTACTTGTAGAGCTTGGGATTTACTATTGGCAGGGCTGATCACATCCTATTTACAAAAAGGACTAACAGTGGCATGGTAGTGCTAGTCATATATGTTGATGATTTGATAATTACTAGGGATGATGACTTGGGTATACAACGTGTTATGAAAATGCTGAAATCAAAATTTAACATGAAAGACTTAGGTGATTTGAAGTATTTCTTGGGCATTGAGGTGGTCAAAGCTGAAAATGGTTTATGGCTAATGCAAAAGCACTATGCCATGGAAATGCTAAAGAAGTATGGGATGGCTGAATGCAAACCATTGGATACACCTCTTGAGCAGAATGTCAAGCTAGACATGAGCACTGGAGTTGAAATTGAGGATGTGGCTATGTACAGGTAGATGGGGTCGGAAGTCTAATCTACTTGACCATCACTATGCATGACTTGAGCTATGCTGTAGGGCTCATAAGCTAGTTCATGCAAAAGCCCAGAAAGCCACATTTGGATGCTGTTAGGCGTATTATGAGATATGTTAAGTCCACTATAGATTATGGGTTATTCTATGTGAGAGATAAATCCTTGAAGCTAGTTGGATACACAAATGCAAATCGGGCAGGATGCTCATATGACCGTAGATCTACAAGTGGCTATGCTTTCGGGTTTGGAAGCGGAATGATCAGCTGGAGCAGTGAGAAGCAGTCTACGATTGCTTTATCGAGTATACTGAGGCAGAGTATAGGGGTGTTGCATTGGCAGCATGTGAGATTGCATGGCTACTCAAGCTTATGGCTGATTTGGATATAGAGGTAGATGCTTCAGTGACTCTGCTATGTGACAATCTTAGTAGTGTACTCCTGGCCATGAATCCAGTATACCATGCCAGGACAAAACACACTGAGGTACACTACAACATCATCAGAGAGATGGCTCTTGCAGGAAGAGTTAATCTCATGCATGTGAAGACTGATGAATATGTTGCGGATATCTTCACCAAGTCTTTGGGTAAAGATAAGTTCAGTGTTTTCAGTCAGCTACTTGGTGTACATATGTTGTCTTGAGCTTGAGGGGGAGTGTTAGGCTTCAAGCTCTACTTAGCTATCCTTGGTGTAAATGGTCCTAGTGTGATCTTAGGTTGTACTCTATTGAGTTATGACTTACAATAATGGCAGTGTGTGAGTGAGAGCTCTCTGCTCTGCACTGTTGTTGGCTCCAACTATTCTCACACTTGCATCAAAGAATGGTTGCCAAGAATGGAATGAGGCTGAAGGAGATGCAAGAGGGGATCAAATGCAGCATTCCATTGTTGGAAATGAGGCAGAGAAATCAGAGAAATCATCAACATACTCTTTCATGATGGCGCCCTTTTTTTGTGTCTTCTTCTCCCTTCGTTCAACCTCTCTCTTCACAAGACACTCTGCACATAACTTCTTGATTAACCTCTTTTCAAAAATTGACCATTTTCCACTTGAACCGGTTTCTTTTTGCATCTCTAGACCTAATTTATCCCTCGCCCATAGCTTATTAACCCAAAATTTGTGTATGCATGCTAAATTATACCCGTCTCCAATTTGACTACACTTTCCACTTAAAATTTTTCTACATCCGCCTTCTACCACTTAATATTTTTCCGTTCCCTAAATTTTCCACTAAAAAATATCCTAACTCTCAACTTATAAATCCTCCCCCAGCATCGCTCAAATATGTCTTTAGATCCCTATTTTTATTTTTATTTATGAAAAATAATACATAATGTAGAGCCGAAACTCTTCAGTTTTGCCAAAAAATAGTGTAAAAATGGCACAAAATAAGGAGTTATCATTCCTATTGTCTTGCCTTTTCTCCTGAAATTCTCATTGATTCTTCTCCTTGCTTAGCAGCAAGTGTGGGAATGCCTAGGAAGTCTCCAATGAAAGGTAAGTCACCATTGAGGGTTCCTGGATTGTCTCAGACCACAAAGGTTTCTTCCTCAGAAAGGCTCCTAGACTTTCTTCTTTAGAATGGCATGGAGTTATATTACTATGGAACTGCAAATGATATTTTCAACCTTGATTAGGATATTGATCATGTCTTGAATTCTTGCAAAAAAAAATTGTGGAGGAGTTTTCATGTGGTTGAAAAGGATGCAAAGGGATATGTTCATATACCTATTTGGGAACTCTCCTTCATTGAAGGCAATGTTCAAAATGTACATCTCATTCTCTTGATAGCTTTTGTGCACTAGATTTATTTTGTTATGCTCGTTCTAGGAAATGTAGGCTTATGTCAAAAACAACTGCATATACTCTTGTTAAATATCCTATCAAATCTGATGAACAACAATTGGAGGAACCAAAATATGCTGACAAACTAGATATTGCCCAATTAAAAGTTGAGACCATAATTGAACAAAAACCATGTAAATGTAGACATTGTACGTGACTCCTTTTCTTTCTATACTATTTCTTTGCTTCCAACTTTCCCTATTAAGGACAAGGAATACATAGTACTATCAGACATCCAAAGGCTCTTCAATTTTAGGGATGATTATTGTTTAGCGATCATTGTAGAGGCTTCTAATACTACAAATGGCATTGTTGATTTCAAAAATGAATTGAAAGAAGAGTTACTTAAATTGGATACTGAAATTATAGATGACAAGTTTATTGATGCGGGGGATGCCATTTCTCTTTGTTTCAACAAGGCGAAGGATGCTGAGAAAGAGTATGGGATTACTGATGAGGGGTTCAACCACTTTCAAGACCGACATGGAATTTCCAATTTTGGAAGAGAGGAGTCGGAGTATATTAAATAATTGGAAGATACCAATGAGGCACAATCATCAATTAAGATGCAACACTTGAGAAGTTTGTCAATTATTCTAATCTCTACATGCAAAGTACATATATGAACAATTCTAACAGAAATTGAAAGAATGGGATCCCATATATTTTCTTTATTTTTTAATTTACGCAGAGCTATAGAGTCTCTAGTTGGGACTCTTCTTGTAAGGCGCAAGTTGCTCCAATCTTTAGACCCAACACTTTTCATGTAATAAATACAAGAATGTTTTGCATTTGCCCCATTACATATTCAAAGCATACATCTAATAGTTTTTTTAGTCAGTGCTCATGTGCCATTCCACATTAAAATTACCAACCTCACCAATCACCAACATTTCTCCTTCATGTTGACACTTAATAATGTTTGGAATACATGTATGAGTGAACTACCATTTTAGTGTTTGATGATTCTCAATTGGTACCTGAGTTGCACCAACCCATCAAATCACCATCTCAAACTAGGACTTATGCACAGGTGCTTGACCCCCACCATTGCTATAGTTCAATACCATGTTCATGATGCAAATGCTGATCTTTCCATATTTTGTCCTTTTTAAATCTATGCTTCATCTAACTTCAAGGCAAACTTCAAAACATTGCGACATTCCTCTAATGTGAGTGTATACATGTGAACCGTTGCAATTTTCACTCTTTTTAGATCAACCCATATATTAATAAACACATTGAATTTAAAACTAGATTTTCTTTTTGTCTTTTCGTATGGCATAGACCCTTCAATATGAATGTATTCCCCAAAAACATGTGGAATCTTACGATTCATGGCAATCCATTGCAACTGATACTGCAAGGGCTCGAGACAATCCAAATGCAGTTATTCTATTACATTTAAGATTTTTAAACCATAATTTAGAGATAGCACAATAACCTTTTTGAGTAATACCCACAATATCGCATGTCTCTATATTTCTGTTTGGTTTTATTGTGTCCTTTAAGTCCTTTGCCAATTCTTTGAGAGTTGGGTCTCTCAAATCCACGTTTTGAGGTGACTTAAGAATTCTCAAAATGTTATTCTTATTCATGGTCTCTTTTAAAAGACTGATTCTCTCCTCACTCTCTCGAATATTAATGTTCGATATATTAGAGACATATTTCTTTTGCAAGATTCAATCTTCTTTTCTTTACTCTCTCACATAAGCTAGTTATATTTTTTAACTCTCTTTGAATCCTATTGGAGTTTCCTTTAAGTGTGCTAGCTTGTATTGTAATGACTTATTAGTATTTTCCAGAACTTCAATCTTATTTGTAAGCTAAAATATGCTTGTCTATGCAATTAATAATTTTTTTTCATTTTTTTTTCCATTTAAGCCATATACATGTAAGATGCAGAGCATAACCTTGTACAATAGCCAAGCATCCCATTATAACCTTCCCTAACATATCTCACATAGTCATGGATATTTAAAAAATTAGGAGGTTTACCTATGGAAGGATCCTTGGGATAAATATTTCCATCCACCCACAAATCTATATGTTTCTTTCCTTGAATTAACAATTTGTTAGCCTCCATCTCATCTGTTAGTACTCAATGATGTATACTTCTCCAAGATGAATAAATTGGATCTAGTTGGATGGTAAGTTTGTACTTGCATGTCTTGCATCTATATTGCTTACAAAGGTATTGCTAAAAATTTTAGCAAATCAATGACAAATGAATCTCACAATGATAAGAAAGTGAACACAGAGAAGAGAATGGCGAAAGAGTAGTTGGTGTGTGAAAAGAAGACACGGGGGTAGGTGAAAGTAATTTTGGTGGATATATCTTGAAAATACAAATCCTCCCAAGTTTCAAGACAAAAATGTCTGAAAAGGTGATCCTAACATAAGTTAAAGTTGAGGGGCAATTAATGGTTGACCCCTTCAATGAATTAAATATTCTCTCATTAATCACATCATTTGAGCAATCAAATTTGGCAGTTTCATTCTTCTATATCTCAACTAATTAGCAACTTAATCATTTTCTTACATGTGCCTTTTTTGAAGTGACTTTGGCCCTAATGGATTGAATCGTTATTCAGGGCATTGCCATCAAGCCAAAGACATGTAGGATGTGAGTCGCGAGCCACCACTACGGCTGACTCAAACATTAAAACAATTGCATCGAAAGCATCCATGGTAGCGTTTGCAGGGGTGTGGCCATCATCCAAGAAGTTGTGGGAGAGATAGAAAGGGAAGAAGAAGTAGAGGAGACACCGGAGAGATCTCCTATTCAAGAGTAGCAGCTCTCCCCAATCACGAAAATCCTGTCAATGTCTCCAAAAGTGAGAAATATGGGAGACGAAGAAGCTAGCAAGCCATAGAAAGAAAAAGTAGAGCGAGCCACAAGGAAGAAAGGAGCTCAACTCCAAGCATAGCAGCAACAAAAGGGTTCAAGCACTGATAATTCACTATATGTATACCCTCTATATCATGTGCATTCAAGGCCTATTTATAAATATCCTTACCTATGAACTTTCCCTTAATAAAACATAACCCCTTTCTATTCAATTTGTAAGTAATCTCTTTATATGGGACCCTTTTGTATGTAAAAAATGTATAAAAATGGTATTTTAAAAATCCCTTATGTTGAAGCCACATGATAGGTGCACATATTTATGACGGATATCCTCGGGTGTTCAAGTGAAAGGACCATTAGTGAGCAAGGTGGGGAGGGTTCGGTCCCATCAAGCCAAGGGGAGAAAAGTAATCTCATGCTGAAAATCCTGGGCAAGAAGAAACAAACCACAACCGGATAGGACAAAGCCTTAGCAACTATGTAGAGGAAATCGAGGAAGTTAGAGGAGGAATGCCTGTGAAAAGAAGAAGAAGAGTCCAAAAGATCAGAGGAAAAACAAAGAAAGAAGCAATAAGAGGAGGAGGAAAGACTAAAGAGAGAAGAGGATGAGCAGATGGCTCTCGCCATTAGGCTGTTGGTCAAGCAACCCTCCTGAACAAAAGAGTTGACTTTGAGGAGCCTAGAAGATGCGCCTAGTACTAGCTCTGTACTGGTAGAAGCAGCTAGAGGAACTGTAGTGGAAGGAAAAGGAAAGGCCCCATTAGAATGGCCCCCGCCCATCATGGTTGCCACCACTACCACCACACAAGAAGCAACAGACACAATGGTGAACCAAAGCAATGTGATGGCTTGGTTACAGTACCTAGTCCACACGGTGCAACAACTTGGTCCAACACCCACCAATGGAGGAGCCCCAGTACCAGGAACAAAGAGGCCTTCCTCTATGGATGAAAAATCTAGAGTTAGACCCAAAGAAGGCCAGAGTAGAAGTGTCAACTATGTCCATACCCTTGTCCATGCCACACAGTATGATGAATATGTCCAAGAACTACTAGGCCAACTAGAAAGAGTGAAAGAAGAGAGAAAGGCAATAGTGGCAGAGTTAAAAATAGAAAGAGAAGAATTCTCAGCTTACCAACTCGAGAAAACACAACAAATAGCCACCCAACGGAGGCAGATAAATGACCTGAGAGGAAGGAATTGGAAGCCAAAAAGGGACTAAGGGATGAAGGAGGAGAAGGATGTAAAAGATCCCCTAGCTGAGGAAAGAGGAGGAAAATCCATAGCAAGTTCTTGACGTCCAGACTTTGCAAAGAGAGGAATGCTATCCTGTACACTAGACCCACCAGGAACTAGTTGTCTGGGAGCAGTGGGAGAACAAATGCCAACCATTCAAATTCTCATTCCAATACCCTCGCTCCTTAGACATGGTCTTATCTCTAAGAGTGGTGGAGAAGGTGATCTAGCTTGCCCAATGACTAGGGAATAGATGGACAGAGGAAAGAGCAAGACACCCTACAAGATGGTAGCGAGAGCCCACTAACTATTGGCAAGAGAAGATTTGGGAGACTGGCAGATATAAAGCCCCTAATCAAAATGGCGGTGACATGTCTGGGACTCCAAACTAGATGCTTGGATGGCCTTCTGCAGCAGCACACTAGAGGAGTGCAATGATCCTACCTACTTGCCATATCTAGGAAGGGGTAGATTACAATCCACATGTGCATGGAATGTATGATATCCTAAGGATCTAGAACATGAATGCAGGGAGCCCATAGGAGTGCCTAATCTTCACCGAGCGAGACATCTTCCCATACATCACACACTTCCTCGACAAGTTTTCATCCTACCTTGACCTCATCTTTATTATTACATTTAATTATCTTAGGGTACTTAGGATTTTGGTCAAGGAAAAGCCCATGGTGAAAGAGGCCTAACTGTCACCACTCTTTTTTAATCTAAATCCAACAATTGATAGCTGTACAATGGCCTATCTTATGATGAGGGCCACACTCCTACCTTCTTTTTGTATGGCAGTCCTCGAAGATATGAACGACAGCCGCTTCACCAAGTGCAACCACCAATTCCTATCAACGACACCCCTAAATGTAAACATTAACACATACTTACAAAAAGTAGACCCTTCCTTACCAAGCCTCTTAGACCCCCTTGCATAGTGTAGCTCGTGAAGAGCATAGGGATGGCATGTAGCATACTCCCTTCCAATGTATTAAATGTAAAAAAAAAGAGAGAAAGAAAACAAAGAAAGGACAAACAATGAAGCATGACAGAAGAAAAAAAAGAAATTGTCATATTCCATCAGAGTGCCACTGACATTGCACCTAGGGACAATTATATCCCTATCCCCTTCCCCCACTTCACACTCAGGGCACATCAAGGGTAGGGCATGCCTAGGGATTTTACACTCGCATGTGGTTAGATCTGTCTCCCTAAGTCACAGCCTCAGCACTTCCCCTTGTACATGAACTAGGTCCTCAAGTATGGGGTATCACAAGCATTGACCCAACTCTCGGTTCCAATGCCATGGACACCATGCAATGTATAGTGAGGTAGATACACCCCCCAGGAAGTGCACTTCCTTTTCCTTTTCAAGTACATTTGACAAAACACGATCAATCACCAACCTCAGAGGCCCCCAACATCCACTCAACCTATTGTGAGCCTCCGTAACATCTCATTTATTTTGTTATGCTTATTCTCCATGACCAATCTCCCCCGAGCCCCTTCATCGACCCACATATGGCAACCCTTCAACCATCCAAACCCTTACCAACAAGTGTCATGGGATTAGCTCTCAGCTAGGAGGGGGGTAATGTTAACCTCGATACAAAGAAAGTGAAAAGAAAGCGAAAAAAAGAAGAAGAAGATGCATGATAAAGTGGAAAAAGATAGCCCAATGGAAAAATAGGAGGAAAAGGGCCAAATGTGCAAGAAGCAAATATAGAAGTCCAAGGCAATTGCAAAAGGAAAAAGGCACATTTTAAATATAAAAGCGCACCCTAAATCCTTGTAAAAAAGTGCCAGGATCCCTCATGTGCAATTTGTAAATGTAGACAAGCATGGGTGAATGAACAATGTAAATAGGAAGGAAATAGGGAAAGAGGACCTGAGCTAAAATGGCCAGTCATGTAAAAAAGGGATGGGTGTCCAAGAGGAGTAGCATATGTATAAAAAGCAAAAAGTGAATGAAGAACCTCATTCTTGTGTGTATCCAAAACTAGCTCTCTTCTCCTCCTCCTCTTCTTCTTCTTGTTCTTACATGTGCTTGTGATTGAGAGAGGGAATGAGTGTGTGAGGGTGAGGGACTATGGTGGAGAAGCTCTCCATCTCCTCTCTTCTTCTTATTTTCTATTTTCTTCTCTTGTCTGATGCATAGCAATGGAGCTTGGAGGTTGGAGCTTGAGGATTGAGCTTGCATCTTGGATCGTGGAGCTATCAGGAGAGCTCATGGAAGGAGGCAACTCGATCGGGCATGAAGGTAAGCTCACTACACTCATAGGTGTGAGAGTGTGCTCTAATATGTGAGAGGTAGCCATTGCACTTCACTTGAAATTCTTGAAACAATAAGTAGTCCGTGGGTCTCAACAGTTGAGAAAAAGATCGCACAATGGGACTTCATGAAGTCTTGGTAGTATTTATAACTAAGGCTTGGCCATGAAAGCTTAGGTGTTGGTGGATATATATTTAAAGGTTTTTTATAACCTATCATGACATGGGAGAATATTGTCATGGCATTGATTGAGTTTTTTTTTTAAAGGACTTTTGACCCCAACTTATGAGTTTGTGGATGATGGGACATTCAAGCAACTAATTCTAACTAAACCTATTTTACTACTGGAACTGTATGAGATCATGAAATGTCAGTTGGATGAAGGCTAAGTGAAAGGCCACAAGACAAGTGTCAAGTTTGTTGAGAGTACTTTGTGTAATTAGTATGTAGCACACCCCCTCTTTTTTGGGATTTTCACACATTATGACTAGGGAAAAGGGGGAAAAAGGGAAATGATGGCTAGAAGGGTACGATGCCTTGGTGAAGGAAATAACTAGTAGCACCATATCTCACTTTATTGTCTTCATCCTTCTTATTCTCAATCTCTTCTTAAGCAAACATGGTGAAAACAAGGGGAAAGAAGGCACAAAAATTGCTCGTGAAGAGGAGGCAACAATAACTAAAAGAAGCACGTGATGAAGAGGAGGAATGGAGTGATAGCCCTCCTCACATTACTCCTTCTAGAGCAAAGGACATGACCACGAAACCATCATCAGTCATGTCGAGTGATGAAGATGGTGTTGAGGCAAACGCACCAACAGTCGGAACTTTGGACGGACTTCTATTCTTTCAGAAGCTGCAACTCACGTTGGCGACAATCTCTCACCTTGTCTCTCACACTCCGCTCTAACTAACCAAGCATTCTCCTCTCCAACCCAAGGAAGCAAGAACACAAGACTAGCTCGAGTTGTAGTGAACTCACCTAACTTACCTTTCAAAGGCTCGAAGATAGTTCCACAACCACGATCAACACGATCCGATGCCGTCGCTCCTTCACATCCACCACCAAGCACACCAACGAGTCGAAGAGCTAGTAGAGATGATGAGAAAAGCAAGAAGACGACGAAGAGCTTCACCTTCCCTCAGTCCCTCGCTCAACACACCTCTCACTCTCTCCCTCTCAGTCACTCTCAACACAATGGAAGCAAGATGATAGAATAGAAAGATTGAATGGTTGCACTAACAGAGCTTCCGCAGCATGAATGTGCCAAAGGGGGTGAATACAACTGAGACCTCCCACCCTTATATAGACATAGAATTAGGGTTAGGGTTTGCGCCCCTTTTGCGTTTAGGGTTAGGGTTAGGGTTTGCGCCCCTTTTGCGTTTAGAGTTTCCACAACTGTGAATTAGGGTTTGCACCCTCTTTGGGCATCCTACCCACATAGTGGGCTTTAGGCCGGTCAATCCTTGAAACATGCTTGAACCTTAGCCTAAATAGACCAAGCCTACACTATTCTAATCACAATTACATGTGCGCAACCCACGCAATACATGCGGGTGCGACAAATACAACTACGGGTGATAAATACAATGTGCACGGGAGTGAGCCCCAGCTCTCACAAAATAATACAACCATGATAGTCCGATGATGTCCATGAGTAAAAAGTAATACACAAGTGCCCAAAGTAATACAATGAAGCTCCAAAAAATAGTAATCCACCAAAAAATAGTATCCAGCACTTGCGCTTTCTGCAGCCTTCTCAAAATACCATTAACATTATTTCCCCCCTAGACGAGTGCCAGTCCCATGGCACTCACGTCGTAGATAGAACTTGAATGGTCATTGGAAAATGGAATAGAGGTCGTAGAAGATGGGAGATGCAATGTTGATGTAGAAGTGATGTGCATGATTCTCCACAACTCGAATACCTGCAAAGTAAAACCTCACGTGCAGTCACTCCGTAGGGGAAAAGTGCTAGTCTTCTGATCATGCACAGGACATATGATGATGTTGGTTTGGGAGATGGGTCGAACTCCAAGCAAGCCTGAAGTGTTGTCCCACACTTGAGGACCCAAAACCGTGAATAGGTTATGGTGCAAATACTATAGTGAGTGCATGTGCATACATAGTCTAATACATAGGTAGAAGACTTCTCCATGGGTGCTTCTGTTGATGATGATGCTCGATGATGAGGAAGTAAGGGAGCTTGATCTGATGAAGATGGAAAGAATGGTAGGTACTGAGAAAAAAAAGGTTGTTGTTGAAGATGCAAGGGAGACACCTAAGTGGGATAGATAAAGGAATTCTTGAAGCGCATGGTTCTCCACTGGATCAACCACATGTGGTAGGTGACCTGAGGTGATGTGGTGTTACTGAGATAAATGAAGTAGAAATGAAAAGTGCACGTGACTCAGGGAGACAGGTCTAACCTAGGCGAGCTGAGACTCCCTAGGTATGTCCTGACCTTGATGTGCCCTAAGCAAATGTGTGGGGAAATGGAAAAAGGGCTAGGGGGTTAGAGATGGAGCCAGCCGACCAAAGCCACTGGATGCATCCAACTTGAGGACCCCTAGGTGCAGTGCAGTGCATGTGAGTGCGCATATATATATATATATATATATATATATATATATATATATATATATATATATTCTTTTTTTTTCTTTTTTTTTCCATCATGTGATGCACAAGGGAGTCACTCCTCAGGAAGTGGCTGCAAGGTAAGTGAAAGACACCCTTTGGTCAAAAGATATGGCTTAAGAAAGATTCGGAGATAAATGGGTGATTCTGGATAAAAAGGATGGGTACACCGAGCAAATCTGCTATCCACCATATCCTCAAGCAAGGCTACGCAGTAAGAGGGGAATAATACAGCTCGAAGAAGAAGTCTTGCCATGGCAATGCGGTCAATCCCTGTGTTGATGTCGAAGAATAAGGGTGGCAGGCCATCCTCATAGGGAGTCGGTGGCTGCTGTAAGAGCTTGACTATGAGGCGGAGATAATTGCAAGTGACTATGAAGGCAGGATCGGGGCAATTTGAGTAGAGTTTAAGGAAACTGTCAAAAGAGGATAGCAAATCACGCAACTGGAAGTGATAGATATCAGTCTCATGCGGAGCATTGATATTGGGAATTTTGGGAAAGTTATGCCTGCCATGCTTCTCAGCATCATAGTTTCTGCCATACCTTCTCGGATAGGGGCAATGGAGTACATCTGTCTTCCGATTTGAGTAGCAAAAGGCGGAATGGGCCATTTCATCCGCTTCAAGGATAGGATATCGCCATTCTGGTTGAAGCTTCCACACCTCTCGTGGCTTCTCGGTGAGATACTTCCTCTTGTTCTTCTCCTTGGGAATCTTACAAGCTCCTTTCAAAGCCGACCTATCCTGTTTCTTCAACCACTTCTAAGCAATCTTCTCTCCCACTTTAATAAGCTTTTGCACTGTACTGGCTCGTAAGGGTGTTCTGAATTTGGCATCTCCATAGACATTGAAATAAAAAATGATGGTCTCCTCCCTCGTCTACTTCTCATGATAGGTCTTAATGGGCTCATCTAGATCCTCTCTCTATGCCTCGATGCCTTGCATGTCAATGGAATACTCTGGCACATCCTGAGGGGTAGCCCTAAGAACGTGAACCATCCTATCAAAGTGCTCTTGGACCTCAAGTTCCTTGTCTGACACTGTTGGGGATACCTGTATTTCCTCAGTAGCTCCATCTTCCTGCTCAGCAAAATCTTGAGGATCCATATAATCCTCAAAAGGAACCATATCTTCAAAAGGCTCTACTGCAATAGGGTCTTCAACAAGTGTCTCATATTGTAAGTCACATGGCTCAGTAGATGTTGGCTGCATCATTTCTACATCCCTCAAGTCTTGATCATTATAGCCCATGTCATGCAAATGATCAATCATCTGGCTGCTAGTTGGGTCTGAGGTCAACAACATGAGCTCCTTACCCTGGTCAAAAGCGGCTAAGGCACCGGTAGCAATTCCCAACTGAGCTTTGAGTTCCTCCACATCATCGGTGCTTTTGGATGATAAAGTGCAAATGGCCTGATGATAAAGCCCCTGCTGTAATGATAGTGCATGTTGATAGGCAGTTGCATGAAGCATAAACTGGCGTTCCTTGTGAAGGGAATGAGCCAAGTCTGTGAGAAGCTGTTGTAACATCTCCTCGTAAGCTCTGTTAGCTTTTTCCTCAACTTTATTGACAGCAGTAGTCAGACTCATTGCAATTGTATCTTGCAACCCTGTAAAGGCTATCTTCATCTGCGTCCGAGTCCGATGTGCTTCTGACAACTCTCTGGTGAGAGTTGATGTCCTTGCCTTTTCCTCCTTTAACTGAACCACAAGATCTGCAACCTGAGCACAGAGAATTTCTTCCCTTTTCCTCAGGACCTCAACTTCTTGCAACTGTTCCCTTAGCCCCTCGATCTCCTTATTGTTCTCCACAATCTGAGTCTGTAAGTCGTGTAACTGTTGGGCTGAGTGTTTCAAAAATTCTTGATGAGATGATCTCTCTGCCTCATACTTCTTTTGTAATTCCAAATTTTCCAGAATTTCTTGATCCTTGTCCTGTTTCAACTCTTCACATAAGAGCTCTAATGTGGTAAGACTATCCAAATTTGCTGATGTCCTTCTTGTGCAAACTTTTGAACTAGTGGTAGTCTCATCCGGTCACAGCTTCTCTACACTAGAAGTGACTGTAATTTCTTCATTCTGTCTACCATGTTCCAACATGTTTATTTGGGCTTGCATGGTTTGTAAAGTGGTCATGAGCATCTGAAAATCTCCTGGACCAATCACCGATTGTTTTCCTTGAGTCTTTCCCTTTCCTTTGTCAGAATCTCCAGGTTTCCTAGCAACATCTTCTTCAACTTCCTGTGGAGCGGAGGCTTCCTTCCCTCTCATGTCCTTAATGGATGATTCCTGTATGGTTGTGGCTTGATTCTCCTTTTCCTTGTGGAGAGCTTCCCCCAAGTGTTGTGCATTCTCTAGCAACTCCTCAATTGCTATGTGGTGCTCTGTCTTAAATTTTCCTTTCTTAATCTTTTTTTGATGCATCTTCTTTAGTGAACTCTCAACACTTGGCTCTTGTTCCTCCCTTGGTCGTTTGTCCTTCAGTTGACCCATCTCACCAACTGCGGGTGTCACCTGAAAGGGCTCGGAGAGTCCCAAGGCTGTGATGATGACCTTACTGAGTGCACCACCGTAATTTATCATGCATATCTTGGCCTCAGTAGTGGTGAGTCTCCATTCAGGAGTTTTAGGAAGAGTCTCATGTGCCTTGGCAAGGGATTCACAAATCTGATCCATCCAAAACTTATTTAAATCCTCATCAAGTATCATGTCTGATAAGATATCTTCCATGAAGCCCTTGGGTATTCTCCCTGCACGAGTGCTGGTTTTGTTGTAGGTAAACAAATGGTGAAACACCTGTGCAGTGGCTCTAAGATCCAACTCCTCAATGGCAGAGAACAATAGACCACCAGTAGTAACATTAGGCTTACCCTCCCACCTTTGATCCACTAGATGAGTTTTACTAGCTTTACCATGCCCTCTTGACCCTTGACAAAGACCTAAAGCTTGTTCTATCAGCTTAGAAGTAAGTGCTACCTCCCCAACTTTTTGCTCTTTTTCATCGCAGTAGCTCATCCTACTTGTTTTAGTCTTAGGATCGTAGTTTTGAACAAAGTTGTAGCAATTGGAAAAGTGAATAGGCCCATTGGTTGGTCTAATATAGTCGGTTAGCCCACATTTAGCCACCAACTCCCCAATTTTAGGATACCTGTTGACAATATTCTCCAAGTTGGTAAGTTGACGAAACTTCAAGGCCCCAAAACTCCATATGCTAGTCTCTAGACCAAACTCCTTGCATTGCTCCATAGTGAATACTCCCCTGTCCTCATAATGATGATCCTTGACAGCCACCAATGTCGACATTGTAGACATTTCAAACTGTGAACCTGTCATCTGCTTAATCAAAAGATAAGACCACATCTTGAGAAATTTCTAGCTAACCATCACACAAAATATAAAAGTCAAACTATACCTTTGCCTTTTTATAAAAATAATGCCAAAATGGATTGCCAATTGCCCTCCTGCAACAAAAAGACCTAGCAAGCTTCCTAGCTTGCAGGGGTAAGCGACAAAGGACGGAAAAGATGACAGGGCAACACAAAAAGGAAAAAGAAAAAGAAGATGAAGTATGGACAAAGAAAATGGAAAGACAACTAGGTGGACGGGGAAAATGAAGGAAGGATGGACATCCACCAAGCGTAAAAGTTGGGGTTATACTCCAATTCCGCAAATGTATCAAGGTCAAATGGGCGCATAGCCAAACCACACAAATAAGTGGTAATATCTGTGAGGAGACATGGACCAGCAAAGCGACTAGCCACATGTAGTTCTTCCGCCGTTAGAATTTTATTAAACAGGGGATGGTGTTGCAAATTGGAAGGCACTTCTAGGTCACGAGCCAAAATGATGGCATGGAGTGAAACAGGAGAATGATATGTAGGATCATACCGAAGGTTACTAATGGCGCGCCGTTGCTCGGCAGTGGTCATCAGACGACTGCCAGCCTGAGCAATCTCAAGCTGATGGTTATACCAGATGCGTAAGAAAAGACTAGAAGTGGTTTGTTTGGTGGTAAGAGCTGCAAGCTCGGCGGAATCAACACATTTGGTCACTGGAGCATAAGAAGAGATTAATCGGGAGGACTGGAGACGCTTCTGAGGAAGAGTCTTGACGTACTCAGCCTACACCAAGAGACTTTTGCGGAAAAGATGTTCATGCTCCTCCCACCTGGGATTCCATCGAGTAGCAAGTTCAAGTGCCTCATTGTCGGCAAGGCTGAGGTCAATCATAGCAAACAATTTCGCAAAGGTGGTAAACATAGAATCGAATTGGAGTAACCAACTAGCATCAGAGGAGTTGTCCTTCGTGGCCAAGTCCGCAGCCATGCCACTAAGAGAGCGGCAAATGAGCAGAGGTTTTAGACCAAAAGGGGGATCAGGAGCGGTGGAACTAATCTGAAGATGAGGTGGAACCGGGTCCCCACATTCATGTTGGAGTTTAGCTTGGGCTGCCTGATCCAATTGGTGGATTGGCCGAGAGAGATTGGAAGAGGAGGATGCCTCAGAGGAAGCTGAGGGCCCAAGGGAAGGTGTGAGAAGAGGGTCAGGAGGGGGTTCCGGAGCGAAAGATGGAGATGAGGAGACAAAGTAAGGTAGTGGAAATGACTTCTGTGGGAGCTTTCGCTCAACCGCCAAGACCCAGGGACCGCTTATTGTTCAAGCGTTCCAAGCGAGCTCTCATGGCTATCTCTCACCTAGCCGTCACGCCGTCGATCCTATGAATGCAGTGAACTTACCTTGATGCTCGATCGAGTGCCCTCCTCTCTCTCACACTTAGGTAGCTCCATGATTCTTGATGCTAGCTCAAGCATCCTCAAGCCTCCTCCTTCTCCAAGCCTCATCCTCCATAACCGCGCGCGCAAGAGAAGAGAAGGAAGGAGAAGAGGAGAAGGGGGGAGGAGATGGTGGAGAGCTTCACCCTCTTGATTCCTCACTCTCTCACGTGCTCACTCCCTCAATCTCTCACACTCCCTCTCTCAAGAGCACGCACACAAGCAAGAAGAAGAAGACAAGAAGAGAGGAAGGAGAAGACTAGTTTGCCACACCAAAGAATGAGCTCTTCATTCACTTTTCAACTTTTTATACAAAACCCTACTTCCCTTTTGGGCGGTCATTCTCTTTTTCCCTTTTTTACAAGGCCGGTCATAGCCCAGGCCCTGTTTCCCATTGTTCTTTTCTCTTCCTTGCTTTCTTTTCACTACCCTTTTATCTTTACAAATAGCACGGGTGAGAGCCCGGCACTCTTTTGCAAGATTTTAGAGTGCGCTTTTTATGCGCCTTTCCCTTTTTATGGTTGCCTTGGTCTTTGACGGTTGTCCTTGCGCTTTTTGGGCTTTTCTCCTTCTTTTCCTTCCGTCGGGCTACCTTCTTTTCGCCTTTGCCCTACGTCTTCTCTGCCTTCTTTCGCTCTTGTCATGTTTGAGGTTAACATTGCCCCCCTCCTAGACGATTGCCAGTCCCATGGCACTTACTGGCGGAGGGAGCAAGTGGTGGTAGGCATTGAGGACTTCGGGGTGACCGGGGCTTGGGGTTGGCAGTGGCGACTGGGTATGTGGGGGTTGGTTGGGGATGTCGCGTTGGTTGAGTTTGTCAGCTCGCTAGATGCCGGGTGGGCAATTAGCATGGGAGGTTGATGAAGAATGCATGCCACTTGGGTCGTGGTTGTCGATACCTGCAATTGAAAAACCTGTCAGGTGGTCTCTCCCTAGGGGGGTGCTAGTCTCTGTATTGTGCGCAAGACTTAGTTTGGGAGACAAGTCGAACTCTGAGCAAGCTGAGAGTGTTGTCCTGCACTTGAGGACCCAAACTATGAATTAGTTCGGTGTAGGTATTATAGGAGTGTAGTGCGTGTGCATACTTAATTATTACGTAGTTAGGAGACTGGGCGACGGGGGCTGCGTGGAGCAGGAGGGTGGTAATGGGGAGATAAAGTACACCTCAGTTTTTTTTTTTTTTTTCCATGGTTACATGGGAGCAGCAATACAAGGGATAATGGGAGTTCTACCCCTCATCATCCGAATTATGGGGGAGTGTGGGTGGAGGCCGGGGGGCCTTGTTGAGGAACTTCCGGCTTAGCAAGTAGCCTTTAGTATGGAGGCGGGTTTTAAGGGTGGTGGTGGAGAGAAAGGGGTGATTGCACTGTGTGAACTTGCTGTCATTCATGTCCTCCAGCAGTGCAACACAAAAGGATGGCAAAAGGGCAGCACGCATCATGAAACGAGTCATGGTGGTGCTATCTATGGCGTTGGGATCAAAATAAAGGGGCACAAGATGGCACTCTTGGGGCGCAGGTTCCTAGTGTACTAGTATTCTAATTAATCTGAGGTAGTTACAGGTGGTGATGAAGGCTGGGTCAAGACAAGAAGAGAATTCAGTAAGGAATTTATTTATGGAGCTGTACAAATCGGGTAGGGTGAAGAGAAAGGCGCTCCTATGGGAAGTGGAGTTGACATTGTAAATAATGGGAAAGTCAAACCTGCCGTGGATGGACGGGTTAAAATCCACTCCTACCCTTCGAGGAAACGGCATATAGGTGGGGTCGTTCCTTCCGAAGGGAGGGTGTTGCAAAATGCCATCCACGCCTCTAGGTTGACGTCAAAAATGCGCTGCCTCCAGGTAGGTTGGGAACTATATCCTTCCACGGTGCGGGGTATCTGGAGGACTTTGTCCTGCCAAAATTCGCGGTCCTCAGTCCCCCAAGCAGTTGGGTGGGCCTCACGCTCTTCTAACCATCTAGCTTTGAGCCGGGCCCCCATGGCGATGACATCCTCCACCAACTGAATGGGCAGCACCCTATTCAGAGTGGTGGGCAACTCAAAGCGTAGGTTGAAGGGGACCCGGCTATACTCCTGCTGCTCCCAGATGATCATCTCAGCACGGTACTCAGCGGGTGAGTCTTGGGTGCGTAGCGGGAACAGGACGGGCTGTTTCAGGGCGGGTCTGGCCTTGAGTTTTCTTCTTGCCTTCTCCACTAGTTCCTTCCTTCGAGTGGTGTGGGCCGCTCTTCGTTCAGCGGGTGCGTCATGGAGTGGCACTTCGGTTTGTTGGGGTTGAGGGGGTGGCGGGGCATATTCCTCGTCCTGAGGCCCTAATTCAAGCTCGTGCTCACCCCCTTCCGCTTGCTCCTCCTCCTGTGTTTTTTCTTCAGTGAACCCCAGATCATCCATTTCCTGTGTTGTGAGTCCTGCTTGTGCCAGACATTTCCTTTGTTCCTCCAGGCTCTGCGGAGGGCCTCCCAGTTGCAGTGGTACGTGCAGGCCTGCCGTAAGGGCCTTGCGTGCAGTGGTTAGCTTTTTCTACAACTGATCATTGGTCTCTCCTGTTTCTGAGTAGGTGGTGTGGAGTAGCGTGTTGATGAAAGTGTGCTGCTGAGCCATCATAGCAAGTTGAGCTGCCTCTGCTTGGTTTTCCGCCATCACTTTGTCACCCTCAGCCTTGGCCAGCCGGTGCGCTAGGTCTCGCACTCTCTGCTCGTTGTGAATTGCCCACTCCTTTGCCCGCTTCTCCATATCCTCCAGGCTCTCTTCCTGTCGGAGGGTCATTGCCCTGAGCTGCTGGTGTTGGGCTTCGAGCTCCTGGTGCAAACGGGACTGCTCTCGTTGTTGTTCTGCAATCTGCTCGTTGAGTTGGTCCCGCGTCGCCTGTAATCGGTGCACCTATTCTGCCCGCAATTGATCCAGCTCTGCAACGTCTTCTCTGATTTTTTCGAGTTGGCTCTGTGCTTCCAAGTTAGTTGCAGATAGCTGGTCATTTATGCGCTGAAGGTGGGCATTTGTTTCCCTTTCCCTGGTGAGACGCTCCATCAGAATTTTCCTTCGTCCTTCCCAAGTAGCATCGCGCTCCTTCAGGGCTTTCAGCTCCTCCACCTCCTTGGTGCTGGCTTCCTCCTTAAGCGCAACAATTTCTTTTTGATATTCTGTTATTTGTCTTACTCTGTCTAGTTGGAGGACCGCTTGCGATTCACGCTCCGTTGCCAGCTCTTCCACCGCCACCCGCCTTTCCTGCCTGGTTGTTTGCAACTGTGCGAGTAGCTCCTTTACATAGTCATCATAGTGGCCTGCTGGGGGTGGAGAGTGGGGCCTAATCGTAGTAGTGGCGGTCTCCTCTACCTTTTGTCTTTTCTCATCTGGCTCCTGCTCTAGCTCGGTCGTCGCTGCCCTTTTGGCCCCTGAGACTGGGGTGGCCTTGCCTGCGTCCCTTGCCAATTCTCGTTCCACTAAGAATTGTAGCCAGGTAACTATATTGCTTTCATCTACCTTTGCGGTGTGCACCAGGGTGGCTGTGTCAAGGGGCGTTACCTTAAGGGGAGTGGCTTGTGCGGCTGGTGTGGGTGAAGGGGAGGCGGGTCTGATCGGTTCTTTTCCCTTCCCTTCTGTACGAGGCGGCGGCACGGGTTCCGGTTCACCAGTGCTGGGGCCGGGCGCTTCAGATTCGGATTGGTATGCCCTGCCCGCTCCCTCTATTTCTTTCCTACGCTGTTCCTCGATGGAGCAACGCGTTGCCAGCTCCAATTCTTCTTCTTCTCTCCTCCTCAGCTCTTCCTCAGCTCTTTTTCTTCTTTTCTCTTCTTCTCTCACCGACTCTCTTCGGGCCCATTCGAGCTCCTCCTGCTCTTTCCTCCTTCGCTCCTCCTCTCTCTTTCCATGCAGGGCTTTGGTTCGTTGCTCCGCTTCCCTTTCTGGTGCCGCCTGGCACTCTTCCTCCTTGTCGGTGTCCGTCTCTGTTTCATCTGACTGTTCGTCCGGCCGGGGCTGGGACTGCGACGGCGATTCGCCTCCTTTTCCGCCGCCTCCCTGTTTGTCCTCTTCAGCACGTCCCTACCCTATTGCCTCGTGGAGGATTGCAGTGAGGACACCTCCAAACCCTACGGTGGAGGCCTTGGAGGACGAGGCCTTGTGGGTCGATCGAGGCGAGAGGGATTCTCCTGCCCCGGCCCTTCCTGCCGTTGCTAGGGCCTTTGCTGAGGCCTCGATCGTCCTTCTCACGAAGCCATTGAGGTTTACCTCATCCAGTGCGTGAGCCGCGATGCTTTTGAGTAAAGGTACATTTATCCTGGACATGATGCTATTGTACCGTTGACTCGAAAATAGGGCATGCATCATTTTTGCCTGCAGCTGGATCTCTGGATCAGGGATGTCTGCCAAGTTGACTCCGTCGTTGGTGTGGACTTTCACCTTATCCATTCCCAACATGGCGTAGACGTCCCTTTTCGGCTTCTTCTCCACCTTGTTTGGAAGTTCCAGAGCTCGTTCTACCAGTTCCGGGGTTAGCTCAACCTGCACCTGTTTGGTGGCTCCTGCGTCCCGTACTGTGATGGTGCCTCTGTTTTTGTTGAAGGTGCGTAGGAACTCTGCGCACAGGGCATAGTCTATTCTCCGGCCTACTGCTTCCAGGTACCGTTGCAAGTGGCATTGCTCCATGATTCGTCGCACTGCTGGCTCCTCAATAACTACATCCTCCAAATTGAATATATGGCGGAACTTCAGCTGATTGAATGCCCTGGTTTCCACCGTGAGGCCGTACCACGCCTGTTCCTCCTCCGAAAAAGGGAGTTTGCTCACCTTGTCTTGGCCTGCCATGGTCACTACCTGTACATCCAGTCAACTCGCTCCTTAGTATTTTGGCAACCAATTTGTGGGACAACCATAACAGATTTCATCATTTATAATAAAAAATTATTATTATTATTTCAACTTCTATCACCTGTTCCTGCATGGCATTTTAATTTGGAGCTTTTTCATGTGTGGTTCACTTTTTTAACTTTCATGCTTGGTTTGCTTTTTAGATTTACTGCCCCACTATTTATACTGATTTACTGCCCCACTATTTCCTGCCCTTTCCCTGGAGGAAAAGAAAAATCCGTCCCAGGATTGGGGTGTGGGCTGCAAGTGGTCAGGTTGTTTTAAGGAGGAGCCAATCGTAGAAGTTGGGGTTATATTCGAGGTGTGCAGTGTGGTCCAGGTCACAGGGTCGGATGCCTACGTGGGTGATGTATGTGAGGACATCGGTAAGGAAATCTCCGGAGTTGGTCCGACTTGCGATGTGGAGCTCTTCCTCGGTCAGGATACGATCGAGATAGGGGTGTCCTAAGATATGATCGTCCATGGTTCGACCTCGAAGAGTGGTTAACACTCGATACGAGGTGGGCGCGACGTATGTGGGATCATACTCGGTCGTCTTGATGGCTCGGCGTTGCTCGGCGTTGGTCATTGTGCGGCATCCTTCTGTTGCCCACTTTAATCGAAGAGTGTACCATTGCTTCAAGAAGGGAGATTCGGTGTCCGCGAGGTGGGACAACCTTGCTGTTTCTTGGTTGGTGAGACTGGACACCGTGCGCGGGTCAAACGATGGGATGAGGCGCTGCCTAATGGCTTGCTCTTCGGAGACCTCGCGAGCGAGTAGCTCAGCGGCAAAGCGTGAAGCTTGTGCGAAGGCGAATTCGAATGTCTCCCAAGAGCAAGGCATAGTGCGTACGTCCGTTGCAAGGGGTTCTGCTAACAGTCCCAAGTCTAGGCGGTCATAGCTAAGGGCCAGTGCCACAAAAGTGGCGTTGAGTTGTTTGATGCAGTCCACAACGTCAATCCTTGTGTCCTCAGCGAGGTCCGCGGCCAGCGTTAGGAATGACTTCCATTCATAGGGAGGCTTAAGGCCGTCGGGTGGTTGAGGTTTGTTGGGGCTAGAAGTTCGGTCGGCACAGGGCTGCCGGTGGGAGCCTGTTTGAGTCAGCGACTCGGCCAACGGTTGAAGGGACGGGTCGAGGTTGGTCTGAGGGACCGTGCTCGGGCGGTCGGCAGGGCTGCTGGGTTGCGGGCCAGGGTGGTTGGGTGAGACCGCCGGCCGTAGTGGCCGGTGCTTGGGCCGTTGGGCGTGTATGACGCATGTGGAATGACTATCAAGGGAGTCGGATGACTGGGATGGATTGCGCGGTTCGTGGTCTTGAAGTGTCCGAGGACCGGACGTTGCGATTGACGTAGGAGCAGGACCTGTGTCAGTGGGGACCTTGGGGATCCACAGCAAGGCATTCCCTTCATAGTAGCCTTGTGCATGCAGCAGGGTTTTAGGGACCCATATTTTCTTGACCACGTGGCGCTTGTGATGATGGCATCTTGGTCTTCTAGGTTTAGGTTTGTATGTGTTTCGCGGATCCGCACGTCTAGTTGTAGACTGATCCCGCGGCTTTTTCGGCACCCAGTGCAAGTGAGTCTGTTGGGGTTTTGCCTTAGGTCTGGCGGGTTGCGGTGCATGGGGATCTGGGGGTAGTAGATATGTACGGCCTTCTTTCTTGGTCCTTTGTGCAACTATTTCTAATGGTGGTTCGTTGAGCATGGTTGGGGTTACGAGGCGCTCGTTGGAGGTCGTGGTAATTGTCACATTTCCGATTGTTAGGTGGATGCGTTGTAACGCATAATCAACATTGCAACGGGTCTGCTTTTTAAAAGTTCGCCCGAGCAGTGACTCTGCGCCTGCCTCCCTGGCATCGGGTAGGACATAGAACAACATGGGGATAGTTTCAGTCTCGATAGAAACTGCAACCCTGCACGTGCCAAGGAGAGGGTAGGATTGGGCCCCATATGGGTTCAATTTGGCTGCTATGGGGTGAAGTGTTGGAGCGCCCAGTTGGGTCCAATGCTCGTGTGCTAAGATGTTAAAATCCGCCCCCTCGTCGATCAGGGCGTTGATGGAGCACGTTTGCTTGGCCGTGATCGTGATGCGGAGGTAGGCGGGTTCGACAAGCCTCATCTTCTTCGATTTCTGTAAGTGTGGCTACTCGTATTTTAACAAGCGGTTCCACCATTGGTTGTTCATGCAGTGGGTGCATGGGCGGATAATACTTTTTGATTCGACTGCTGTTAAAGAAGCCGATGCCCTCTCCATCTAGGGTTTCCAGCTCGACATTACCAATACGACTGATTGCGCGGACCTTAAAGGGCCCAAGACCTCTGAATTTCATCTTCTGTTTGTGTCCTTTAACTGAATAGAGGAGTACTAGGTCGCCCTGCTCAAACTCTCGTTGCTTGACGTGCCTGTCAAACCAGGTTTTGCGTCTAGCTTTCTCACAAATAAGCGCATGGGTGGCTAGCAGACGTACCTCCGACAGGCGTTCTAGCTCGACTAAGCGTTGCATCCATGCCTCCCTCCCCTCCCATCGTTCTTGTAGTGCTATCCGCAGGCTGGGGACAAAGAATTCTAGGGGGAGAATAGCTTCGGTCCCATAGGTTAGCCTGAAAGGCGTTTGCCCGACGGCCGTTTTATAAGCTGATCGATAGGCCCACAGGGCCGCCATCAACTTGTTATCCCAGTCACTTCGTGAGGTTGAGACAACTTTGGTCAGGATGGTGATGAGAATTTTGTTGGTTGACTCAGCCTGGCCGTTAGCCTGAGGGTAGTATGGTGAGGATTTGCGATGGATGATGAGGAATGTGGATAGGAGATGGGCTATCACTTCGTTGATGAAGTGCGTTCCCTGGTCGCTGACCAATTCGATGGGGCACCCAAAACGTGAGATCACTTGTTCCCATAAAAACTTGGCAGTTGTCCTAGCGTCGTTTTTCCGCGTGGCTCTTGCCTCCGCCCATTTGGTGAGGTAGTCTGTGGCTACCACTATATATCTAGCCTGTGAATATTGTGCCGCAGGGCTGATGGGTCCTATGAAGTCAATACCCCACTTTTCGAAAGGTTGGCTAGCGATGACCGGGGTTAACTCCATCTGATCTTTACGGATTGGGACCCTCGTTCGTTGGCACGCATCGCAGTGTTTGACAAATTGTGAGGCATCCCGGAAGAGCGTGGGCCACCATAGCTGGGACTGCAACACCTTCCGAGCTGTCGTATCCCCGCTAAAGTGTCCTCCTGCAATGCCGTTGTGCGCCTCTGAGAGCACATCGTGCATCTCATGCTCACATACGCATCTACGTAGCAGACCGTCTTGCCCCAGCCTATAGAGCTAGCCTACAATCAACTAATAAGGCTGGATCTTCAGGATTAATCGCCTGAGTCGTTCCCATTCCATTGGTCGTTTGGGCAGTCCATGCTCGAGTACTTGGACTATGTCGTCCGCCCAATATGGTGTCAGGTCGGCCCTGAATAGGTCTTTTTCGCTGGACATGCAGAATAAGTGGCTGTCTGGTAAATCATCCACTATGCCTTGTCCAGCAGCTTCTCCTGTGGGTATTCGGGCCAGATGGTTAGCCATATAGTGTTGTTTTCCCTTCCGTACTACCACTGAGAAGTCGAACTCTAGGAGCAGGAGAAGCCATCGTGCTATACACCCGGTAGCGCAAGGTTTGTTGACTAGGTAGAGCAGGGCTTGATGGTCGACAAAGAAGGTGAAGGGGGTGGCAAGCAGGTAATGCCGGAACTTCTTTACGATGAACACCATAGCTAGTCCTTCTCTTTCCGTTGTTGAATAGTTCATCTCTGTTTCAGTAAGCTGCCTACTTGCAAAACTTACTGGGTAATCTAAGTTATGCTCGCCTGGTTGGCACAGCACCGCCCCCACGGCGAACTTAGAAGCGTCATGTGTACGTGGAATGGCATGGTCCAATCTAGGGGTCGTAGGATAGGTGCTGTCGTTAGGGCTTTTTTCAGTTCCTCGTAGGCTTGCTGGCAGGCCTCGGTCCACTCGAAGGCAACTAGCAGTTTGTACAATGGCCTAGCGATGAGCGCGTAGTTTAGTACAAACCGCCTGTAGTATCCTGTGTGACCTAAGAAGCATTGAACCCCCTTATAATTGCTTGGGGGTGGGAGGTCCACGATAACCTTGACCTTTGAGAAGTCCGTGGCAATGCCGTTCATCCGTGCTTTACCCAAAATTGACATTTCAGGGGGTTGAGGGAGAGACGGTATAAACGGCACCGTTCAAAGACCGCGCGGAGTTTTTCGAGATGCTAGTTCCAAGCTGAATGGACACACAGGTCATCGACGAAGACCTCCAACTCCTTGCGAAGCATATCCTTGAATATGGTGCACATGAGGCGCTGAAAGGTGGCAGGGGCATTGGTTAGCCCGAATGGCATGACTACATAGGCGAAGACGCCCCACTCAGTGGCAAAGGCGGTCTTGTGCCTATCCGCAGGGTGCACTTGCACTTGATTGTATCTCGAAAAGCCATCCAGGAAACTGTAGGCTTCCTCACCTGCCACCCTCTCCAGCATGTGCTCAGTGTATGGTAAGGGTAGTTGTCTCTCTTTGTCGCTGCGTTTACTTTCTTATAATTGACGCACACTCGAATCTTGCCGTTTTTCTTCATCACAATGACTATGGGTGATACCCAGTCCGTGTGCTCAATTTCGTAAATGAACCCAGCTCGCATTAACTTGTCAATTTCCTCCTTGACAGCATGGGCGTGCTTGGGATTCATGGGATATGGTCGCTGCTTGACCGGCATTGCATCCGTCATCATGGGTATGTTGTGAGTCACAACACTCGGGTCCACCCCTCGTAGCTCGTCTAGGGACCAAGCAAACACATCTCGATACTCCCGCAAAAGAGTGATGAGGTTGGATTCCTCCTCCGTGGTCAGGTCCTCGGCAATGAACACCGGTCGGGGTGTTTCCCGTTCCAGGGCAAGGTTTATCTCCTTGACCTTGGCTGGCCCTTCGATGGGTTCGCGTATTTGCCCTTGGCGTTTGGCGCTTAGCAGAACCACCACCCTATCCCCTTTTTTGAATTTCGAAAAGCGCTTAGGGAGGTCCCGCGGCTTTCGTTGTTCTTCCGATCGCACGCTGTTGGAGCGCTCTGTTTTATTCTGTCGGAGTCGTCGGTGCCTCAGGTGGATGGGCAGATCTCCCCTAGTGCGTCTGGCCGTGGGTGGCCTGGGGATTTCCGGGTCGTCCTCCGAAGTAACTTCAGATTCAGAGTCGAATTCCTCATTTTCACTAGGGGAGGTGGTCTCTCCTGGCGGCCTCAGTTCGGAGGGCGACTCGGTTCTAAGCAGGGCTGCTGCTCTTGGTTGGGTCAGGCCGGCCTGCTTAAAATCCACAGCCCCCATTTGTTCCAACCACGCACGATCGCATTTCGCACACATGACCCCTTGGTCCATCCAAATGGCCGGCCTCGGCTGTGGTTTTGCATCCGCTCGGATTTGTTCAATCTCTTGCCCTTCGGTATCATATTCTACCGTGTCCATCTCACTCTCACTTTCTTCATCGAAGGGTTGGCAATCTTCGTATTCGTCGCGGGAATCCGCCTCGCTGGACTGCGCATCGATCTCCAGGGCCTGTTTTGCCTCATTTTGTTGGTCGGAGACCAATGCCCAGTTGTATCTGAGATTTAGTTCGTGCACTCTGGTCCACTTCCATTCGGGTTGTTCCAAGAGGTCTTGGAGCGGCTTGAGGTTGGCGGCTGCGTTGAGCTCCAGTCGGTTCGTTAGGTGTCCCAGTATCCCTTGAAGTTGTCTCCTATTGGTTGGCACTTGGAAGGCGACATGTTTATGTCCATCATGGAGGCTTGCTGCCATCATGTAGACAGGCGCGGGCTGTGTTTCTCTTGGCTTGCCAACTGTTTGGACAGCTTGCTCGTACGCTTCCTGATCCGAGAATGGCAAATCGAGCGTAGCGAGAACGTGCATCCAATCCCGCTCGTCCTCCGGGCAAGGGATATACCTCGTCAAGGACCCGCGGGATTCCTTGTTCTGGTCGGTTCCTTTGAGTAGAGTGGAGATGGTATCTAGGTCGACTGGTGAGGTCTTCCAAGTGTCCATCTCTATTCTCACAGCGTCAGCTCGGTTGCCCAAGAAGATCAGGTTGTTACCCCAGTCTTCGATAACTCTGGCATTGCGCATCCAGGGTCGACCCAATAAGATGTCATAGTCTACTCCCTTCATGACGATGAAGTCGACAGAGAACTGAATTCCTGCAATCTTCACTGGCCAATTCTTCAAGACCCCGAATGGTCTCACTCGCATGCCATTTTCTAGTGTGACGTTAAACCGGGCAGTTTCAATGGGTGGGTTTTCCCACTTCTGTAGCACTGCAGCACACTGACCCTTGCACCTGTGTCCACGATCCCCCTTCTCGTTGTGTCCCCTAGGGCTAGGATTGGCAGGACTGCGTGCATTTCTGAGCCCTCCCAGAAGGCGTTAATGTGCAAGGACTTAGGGCTTGAGTGTAGCGTCAAGCTTGGCAAATGCGTTTCTGCATCCTGGTCTTGAGCATTTCCTGGCGCTTGCTCGTGCGGTCTGTCGATCCACCGCTTGAGATCCTGCCATAGGGTCGAGTGCTGCCTGAGCAGCTCTCCCAGCGCAACCGTTACAGGGGTGGTTACTAATGTGGTTAGGAGATTGCTAACCCCCTGTCCTGGTCTATGTTCAGACTGTCCGGGCCAACGGCCAGGGCTGTCCTATGGTTTTGTTATGTCTAGGCCTGGCCTTGCCCTTGTCGGTACTGCTTGTGGCGTAGCCGCCTTGGTAGACTTAGGGTGGGGTAGAGATGATGGTGCACTCATGCTGGAGAGGTCCTCAATCTCATCCTCCGTGATAGGCTCGACGTCCTTGAGGTGCTGTTGAGCCTCCCTCACCCATTCCTTTACCTTTTCTATGGCTTCCAATTGCCGCCTGGGGTGTGGGTATTCCCCCACCTTAGCGCTCTCCAGTTGCGCAGTTCTAGGGGCTGAAGTTTCTGCCTCTGCGTCTGAGACCTTCTTGCCGGGGGGCAAGGTCGTGATGCTGTCGGTTTTTAGTGCGACCTTAGCCTCTGACCTCTTCTTTTTCCGCCTATGGCTTTTCTTTCCTATAGAGACAGCGTCGAGATTGCTAGGTCCTGGCAGAGAGACGCCGGCCTACCTCGTTTGTGCTCAGGTCATCACTCATAGAGGGATAGGTGTGGCCTCCCCATCGGGGTTTTCAACCCCAAACAGTCCCAGAGGGACGGACGGCAAATTGGCCGTCCCAGAAGGCGGCTTCCGCTTTGGGCAATCTATAAAAAGATGAGTGATTCCGCACTCCACACACCTTTGGTCGGCTTTGTCCCTATTTTGCTGCTCTCTTTCTGGGCACCTTGACGAGACGTGGCTGGGATGCCCACATGTCCAACAAGTGACTGGATCCGGTGGCTGCCCTCCCAGGCCTCTACCCCGTCCTCATCCTAGTGCCATCACCGGTACTGGTCGATAATCCATGAGGATTGCATTGCCCTCGTCGTCGTGCGAGACCTATGGGTACATGTAGGTTTCTTCGTCACTGGGCTCCTCTACGTAATGCATAGGAGCATCACTCGCCGGGTGGGTCACATAGGGGCTAGGCGGCCTAGGGATACCGGTAGGGTTGATGTCCAGCCTAGGGACCGCTGGCTTCGCATCGTTAGGTGCTGGTAGGGCAAGAGGAGATCCCCTTCTGTAGAATGGCTGTGGCCTGTTAGCCGGATAGAGCTGGCCGTAGGGCTGCGTGTACGGCAGTCGTCGTGGTAATCTGCAGTGTGCGGCATCATGGCTGAACCTTCCGCAGTTGGTGCAGGGTCTCGACCTAGGGTCCTGACATTCTGCTGGCAGGTGGTTTCCTCTGCAGTACACGCACTGGGTATGCTGACGCGCAGGTCGCCTTAACATGTCCTGTGTTTTGGCCAATTCTGTCTTCACCTCGGCCAAGCCATGGTCTGCCTCGACGGACATCCCTTTATCGTGGGATGACGTGTTGGGTCGTTCGCTAGAGGTTGGAGTTCGTTCTAAACTCCGTGGGTTGAGTTCTTCCGGGTTCGAGCTCCTGGAGCTCCGCTCCCTCAGCTGGTCATCAACCCTAATGGCCTCCTCGAAAACTCTAGCCACCACGTCCCTTTGCAAGCTCGAGCTGCCCGCTAGTGCTTTGTACAGTTCTTCATCCCGAATCCCGCTGATGAACATGGTTGACACCGCCCTGTCGGTCGGTCTTTCGCCCAAGGGGATTCTCTTAAGGAGGCTTCTAACGTGGGTGACGTAGTCGCGGATGCCCTCCTTCTCCTTCTGCTTGACGTTTATCAAACGCACTAGCAGGTTGTCAGAGTATCCGGGTTCGGCAAATCTCTTAACGAAGAGATCCTTGAGGTTATTGAAATTGGCCCGTTCTACATTATCTAGACTTGTATACCACGTCCTACCCTTATCGCTTAAGAAAAGTCTGAATGCTTGCGAACGCTGGGTTTGGTCATTGAGGCCATTGGCTTTACAGACCTGCTCGAACTGCTCGACAAAGCTGTACGGGTCGTCCGGTGGTTGGTACTTGTCGAGTTGCTTAGTGACAATAGGTATTTTGGCCTGGCTCTTTGAGCCCTGGGTTGCCCCTAGTCCTGCAAGTAGCGAGGTTGCTAGCGCAGTGGCATTTTGCTCCGCCGCGGTGTTATCGAACAGCCGTTTCATGAGGAGCTCGCCTAGCATCAGGTCTCTCTCGAGTGCTCTCTCCTGGTCTGTTCGGTTTCGGCCAGCCAAGTTCAGTACTCGCTGCACCTCATGCAGCTCCATGCTTTGCCTTAGGCTCCTGGCTTGTTGGTCCCTATTATAGTTTGCTATGCCCTGCAATACCTTGCGGGCTAGCCTCCTCTCTTCCTCTAGGTCTGCAATAATTGCCTCTGCTGTCCTGCCATGGTGTTCGTACCGGGCGTGCGCATCGTAACTGCTCACCATTTGCTGTATGGCTTCTGGAAACGTGCTAACATCTAGCTCCCCTGCAAACCAATGATGTGGAACTCCCTCTGTCATGGTGAAATCCTCACGCCTGGTTGTCCGTCCACTCCTTGTCGTTGTTGCTCCTCGCTTGATCCTACCCTGCGCTCTGTGCGTCTGTCGTAGGGCCACTCGTAAAATTTATATTTATATATATATATATATATATATATATATATATATATATATATATATATAGGCAATTTATCTGAGTGAGTTCTTTTTTTTAATTTTTGAATGCAGCACTCAACTTAGGGCCACTCGTAATTGTGTTATCCTTGTGCACTCGTGCTCAAACAGGCTTTGGACTTTCCTAAGTGTTCTTCAAGTGCGGAAATTCGATCAAGTGCTGTGAGTGCTCTCCCTGTGTCTTGCCCACTCCTGTTCGTTTTGGGCCTAACAGGCTTTACTACTCTCTTCCTGGCCGCCTCATGGGTCGTCGCAGGGCCCCATGCTGCTTCCTATTGCGCACGTGGGAGGGGGACCACCGGGGGAGTGCCCTAGTGTGCTCCTAAATGGGTCAGGTTTTGTTCTAGGTTGACTCTGGGAATCGGACGTCCGATTTACCAGTGGTCTGATTCACCAGTGGTCCGATTGTGGGGATCGGACCAGGTATGTCAGGGCGAAGCGGGGGTCTTAGGGTGCACGTGTCCGATTCTCAAGAATCGGACGGGCGGGTGTGCGAGGAATCAGTCCGATTCTCCAATTCTAGACGGTCCGATTCTAGGTGGTCCGATTCTAGGAGTGTAGAACTCCGTCCGATCGGACCGGTGGGTCCGGGTCGGGGCGTCCGAGTGGTCTGAGCGGTTGGGTCGGACGAGTTGGTCCGAGCGTCCGATTTCAACAAAAGGGACTGGTCGGTCCGAGTGCCACGTGGCACGTCCGATCGGACCAGTTAGTCCGAGCTAGTGATTGAGTGGGAGGTCCGATCGGACGATTGTCCGAGTGTCCGATTCTGGGAATCGGACACTGGGCCGGCCGTCCGATTCCGCCGGTCCGATGGATCGCGCACACCGACTTGCTTGATTTTCACTAGGTGTATTATCCTATTGGTCGTGCGATTACCCCGCGACAGAGTTGGAGTGGGGTGGACAAGATCGATTACCTGAAGTCGTCGAATGCAATGTCCTCCTAGCTCGAGACAATCGGACAGCTGCCCAGCTCGCTCACTCTCTCCCTCTCTGTCTCTTTCGCTCTCTGTTGGTTGAAAATGGGGTCCTCCTACCCCCCCTCAGAGTTTTATACTCTGCTAGTTCTGCCCTACACCCTCCAGGTTCTGTCCCTGGTGTTCCTTATGCCGTTACCTTGCATCTACTCCATTTTTTCCCTTTGTTCCTGTGATCTCTCCCTTGTTTCACAGCAGTAGCCCTCTGCCTCTTCGTGTGTGATTTCCTATTGCTAATCTATCCTAAACACATCCTGAATCGAAAACAGAAAACTGAACCAATTTCTCCATGTTGTCCAGTCATTATTAACCAGATTGTTCAAAAACACTTACCTGTTCTGAAGATCAAAACACCAGACTTCCTACCTATCTCAAGCTCCGTTTCAGGATGAATGCCGTACTTCGGTGCTCGATATGGGGCGCGCGAGTACTCGAGCTTGAATCCGTTGGTCTCGGCAAAACAGAACCAAAATGTGGGAGCTTTCGCTCAACCGCCAAGACCCACGGACCGCTTATTGTTCAAGCGTTCCAAGCGAGCTCTCATGGCTATCTCTCACCTAGCCGTCACGCCGTCGATCCTATGAATGCAGTGAACTTACCTTGATGCTCGATCGAGTGCCCTCCTCTCTCTCACACTTAGATAGCTCCACGATTCTTGATGCTAGCTCAAGCATCCTCAAGCCTCCTCCTTCCCCAAGCCTCATCCTCCATAGCCGCGTGCGCAAGAGAAGAGAATGAAGGGGAAGAGGAGAAGGGGGGAGGAGATGGTGGAGAGCTTCACCCTCTTGATTCCTCACTCTCTCACGTGCTCACTCCCTCAATCTCTCACACTCCCTCTCTCAAGAGCACGCACACAAGCAAGAAGAAGAAGAGAAGAAGAGAGGAAGGAGAACACTAGTTTGCCACACCAAAGAATAAGCTCTTCATTCACTTTTCAACTTTTTATACAAAACCCTACTTCCCTTTTGGGCGGTCATTCCCTTTTTCCCTTTTTTACAAGGCCGGTCATAGCCCATGCCCTGTTTCCCATTGTTCTTTTCTCTTCCTTGCTTTCTTTTCACTACCCTTTTATCTTTACAAATAGCACGGGTGAGAGCCCGGCACTCTTTTACAAGATTTTAGAGTGCGCTTTTTATGCGCCTTTCCCTTTTTATGGTTGCCTTGGTCTTTGATGGTTGTCCTTGGGCTTTTCTCCTTCTTTTCCTTCCGTCGGGCTACCTTCTTTTCGCCTTTGCCCTGCGTCTTCTCTGCCTTCTTTCGCTCTTGTCGTGTTTGAGGTTAACAACTTCTTATTAGGATGTGGTTGGTTAAGGGAAGCGGAATGGGGCGTAGACTCTGACTCGTCATGAGACGGGGTGACTGGAGGTAGGAAGGAATGAGAAACCTGCGGAGAAGACATTCGGCGCTTCGAGCAGCCTGGAGGAACGGTGGACGAAACCCAAGAAAAAGGGATAGATGAGAAGTTAGATCGTTTGGGAATCCAAATGTAGGTGTTACCCTAGTAATAGCCCTGAGCCTCCAAGAGAGCACGTGCCACCCAACACAAGGAAATTGTGGGCTTTGGAGGAGTTTGACGACGTCGACTCGGTTGCCGATGCAACGGTTTTGAGGGTGGTGAAGGTGGAAATGGAGGTGGTGAGGGGAGGTGAGGTCGCCACTGGAAGTGAGGAAACTTCATAGGCGTGGGTTTTGAGGCGCGACTAACAGGAGTAGCATGGTGATGTTGGGCTTGCAGCAACTAATGAAATAAGGAACTACCGGACTGAGAAGGGGTGGGAAGAGGAATTGGCATTGGCCCCGCAAAAAGATCCCCTTTACTGAAAGCAGAAACTACATGGGCACCTGGAAATTGCAATGTAATGCACTGATCAACATAGTTGATAGTGCATGGAACCTGATACTTGAAAGGTCAGCCCAAGAGAAGTTCCTTGCCCACATCTTCGCGGTTTGGAAGAACATAAAAAAGAAGAAGGATGCTCTCAGTTGCAATAGTAAGCAAAAGCTTACATTTACCCAAGAGCGAGTAAGGTTGGCCAGCATAGGGGTTAAGCTTAGTGTGAGTGGGTGTCAAGGTGGGTTGGCCCAAATCCATCTAGAGGTTATGTGGAAGGGTGTTGAAGTCAGAACCTTCATCAATGAGAGCGTCAGTAGTGACCTGCTTGGCAGCAGTCAACTGGATTCGAAGGAAAGCCGGGGGAATGACAAGGTCATCCTCAGGGTCAAGTAAAGAAATGGAAACAGCTCGTACATTAAAAAATGAAGAGGAATTCTGTGTGGTGCTAGATGAAGCCAACTTATGAGCATCTGCCTTCTGCTCAAGTTGCTCATACCAGGTTTGTTCAGCCACCATGACCGCACTAACAGGAACATCAGGAGGGTGCATGGGGCATTCATGCAAATAATGGTTTGGGGGGTAATACTTCTTAATGCGGCTACCATTGAAATGTCCTATGCCTTCCCCCTCTAGGGTTTCAAGCTCAACATTGCCCGTCCTGCTAATTTGACGAACGCGATACGGTCCTAGGCCGCGAAGTTTCAATTTCTGTTTATGGCCAGTAAACCAAGTACGACCTTTCTCGCCCATGCAAAGCCCAAAGGCTTGAGCCTGCTTGGCATCGCCTATAAGGTTATTGGCCTCGCAAACTTGCTCAAATTGCTCTATGAAGTTGTATGGGTCGTCGCCAGCACGATACTTATCAATTTGCTTGGCCACTAGGGGAACTTTGGCTTGGTCTCGTTGGGCAGGTGTATTACCCATCCCAGTAAGCAGTGTTTGAGCCATGTGAGCTCCCACAGTGAGCAAGTCGGTATGATCAAAGAGCCTGCGTTGGACGAGGTTCGTTAAAGTATTAGTGGATGTTCCTAATGTTCCAGCATTCAACAACATGTGCTTGATCCCATCCAGTTCGGTTTTCATGTTCAAAAGTTCTTGCTTTGTGTCCATGGTGTGTTCGAGGATCTTGCTAAAAGTACTAGTTCCTTGGTCTTTGAGGATCATGAGTTTTTCCTCAAGGTCTGCTGGGGAGAGTCGAGCACAATCAAAGCATGCAGCTATTTGGTAGCTATCCAAGGACTCTCGGACATCTTGTGGAAGAGAGTCTAAAAATGTTGCTTCATCCATTGTGAAGGTTGTTGGGACAGTAAGAGTCTCGGGGCTAGGGCTTCGCTCCCTAGGAGGAGAGAGGATCACCTTGCCGTTTCGCAAGCGCATACAACTAAATCAATGAGAGGTTAACCTAGGTCTTAGCAATGGTCCTCAGTGAATGATGGTTCAAATGTTTCAGAACGTCCGAATTGGTTGTTTTGTTGAGTTGTTGAGTGGGAGTGAAAAGTACCTGAAGGGTTCTCTCAATATTGGTCAAATACACACATTCTCTTCATCGTTTCCATTTTTAAAGAAAAACACACGAAGTATGAAATCAAGCTTTCTTCCTTTCAAATACAATGTGCATGGGGACAAGCAATTCCGCCAAGTATCACAACCAGGTCATGATGACAATATGGCAAGTAAGGACGGCACTTGATACCAATACTTAAAGCAAGAGGTTCAAATTTAGAATGTGAGTAAAACAAGTAGGAGTGAAGCTTAAGGCATAGGTTAAGAGACTATGGGTGGGAATGTCAGTGAGAGTTAAGAGAGGATGAGTGAGTAGGGATGAGTGTGGAGAAGTAAGTGGGGGATTAGTGAGAGAGGAGTATGAGTGAGGGGTGGTTGGTGCAAGTGATAATTAGGGTTTGTGAGGGATTAGGGTTGGGGTGGTACTAGTGAGTGATAAGAGGTGGTGCGAGTGAATAAGGTGCTAGGTGGGTGCGAATGAGGTGGTGCGAATGAGTATGACCTAGGTGGTGCGAATGAGGTGGTGCGAATGCGAACGAGGTGGTGCGAATGAGTGTGACCTAGGTGGTGCGAATGAGGTGGTGCGAATGAGTATGACCTAGGTGGTGCGAATGAGGTGGTGTGAATGAGTATGACCTAGGTGGTGCGAATGAGGTGGTGCAAATGAGCATGACCTAGGTGGTGCGAATGCGAACGAGGTGGTGCGAATGAGTGTTGCCTAGGTGATGCAAACGAGGTGGTACGAATGAGTATGACCTAGGTGGTGCAAATGAGGTGGTGCGAATGAGTATGACCTAGGTGGTGCGAATGAGGTGGTGCGAATGTGAATGAGGTGGTGCAAATGAGTGTGACCTAGGTGGTGCGAATGAGTGTGACCTAGGTGGTGCGAATGAGGTGGTGCGAATGCGAATGACCTAGGTGGTGCGAATGAGTGTGACCTAGGTGATGCGAACGAGGTGGTGCAAATGAGTATGACCTAGGTGGTGCGAATGAGGTGGTGCGAATGAGTGTGACCTAGGTGGTGCGAATGAGTGTGACCTAGGTGGTGCGAATGAGGTGGTGCGAATGCGAATGACCTAGGTGGTGCGAATGAGTGTGACCTAGGTGATGCGAACGAGGTGGTGTGAATGAGTATGACCTAGGTGGTGCGAATGAGGTGGTGCGAATGAGTATGACCTAGGTGGTGCGAATGAGTATGACCTAGTGCAAATGAGGTGGTGCGAGTTGTAAGATTGTGCAAACCCTAGGCGGTTCAAGGATGGTGGTGCGAGTAAGTGAGGTGGTGCGAGTTGATGTGTTAGAGCAAGGGTGAGAAAAAAAAAAGAGAATATATATATATATATATATATATATATATATATATTTTATTATTATTTTTTTTTCCTATTCCCCTACCGACCCTTCTGGCCGACTTCCTTACTTATTCTCGTTAATCCGCTTCTCCTTCTCAACTGCTTCCACTTCCCTTCTCTCCTAGTCTTCTTCCTCAACTTCTCATATTCTCCTACGCTTCCTCTTCTTCGTACTCTTATCTTCTTCTATCCCCTTCTTCTTATTCCTCTTATTCACCTTCTTCTTCTTACTCTTGGAACACTTCTCTTCTTCTATCCCCTTCACCTTCTACTTACACCTCTTTCTTCCGCTTCTCTTATTCTTCTTCCTCACTCCTTCTTACTTTCTTCTTCTCTTGTTTTTCTATCCTCCTCTTCTTCTTCTTCTTCTATGTTCTTCTATCTCAATCCTTGCATCTTCTTCTTCTTCTTCTTCTTCTTCTTATTCTCGTATTCTTCTTCTCTTCTTCTTACTCTTCTTCTTCTAGCTCTCTTCCTCACTACCTCTTGCCCTTCCTTTTTCTCTATTTCACCCTTTTTTTCATCTATCTCTTCTTCTTCCCAACCATCTTCTATCTACTTCTTCTTGGCCTTCTTTGCTTTCTCCTTCCTCTACCTCACAAGCCAAGAACTTTAGAAGACGAGTACAAAGGCAAGCAGTATATTTGGTTAGATCTCAACCATAAACATGTATGTAACCAATGACAAAAGCAAGAACGATGAACCCTCATCTCCCAACGTTCCCACACAAGATGTCCAACAACAAGAAGAGCGCTTTAAGTTTTGAGTTTTGAGTTTTGTGTTTTCTTGTGTTTTTGTGTTTTTGAGTTTATGGTTTGTGTTTTCTTCTATTCTACCCTATTCCAATCTCAATCCAACAAACCGATTCCTTCCGATTTGGCCCTTCCTAACCTAGCCGCATGGGTTTCGGAAGCTAGCCACAAACGCGGACGATCGGAACCACATCGATCCTATCCACGCCCATGCACAAGCCTCCTATCCCACCACATGGTGGGAGTGTGAGAACCTCGGCGGTTGCACCATCCTAGGTCCCGGCAACGGAACCAAAATGTTGAGGCAAACGCACCAATAGTCGGGACTTTGGACGGACTTCTATTCTTTCAGAAGCTGCAACTCACGTTGGTGACAATCTCTCACCTTGTCTCTCACGCTCCGCTCTAACTAACCAAGCATTCTCCTCTCCAACCCAAGGAAGCAAGAACACAAGACTAGCTCGAGTTGTAGTGAACTCACCTAACTTACCTTTCGAAGGCTCGAAGATAGTTCCACGACCACGATCAACACGATCCGATGCCGTCGCTCCTTCGCATCCACCACCAAGCACACCAACGAGTCAAGAGCTAGTAGAGACGACGAGAAAAGCAAGAAGACGACGAAGAGCTTCACCTTCCCTCAGTCCCTCACTCAACACACCTCTCACTCTCTCCCTCTCAGTCACTCTCAACACAATGGAAGCAAGATGATAGAATAGAAAGATTGAATGGTTGCACTAACAGAGCTTCCGCAGCATGAATGTGCCAAAGGGGGTGAATACAACTGAGACCTCCCACCCTTATATAGACATAGAATTAGGGTTAAGGTTTGCGCCCCTTTTGCGTTTAGGGTTAGGGTTAGGGTTTGCGCCCCTTTTGCATTTAGGGTTTCCACAACTGTGAATTAGGGTTTGCACCCTCTTTGGGCATCCTATCCACATAGTGGGCTTTAGGCCGGTCAATCCTTGAAACATGCTTGAACCTTAGCCTAAATAGACCACGCCTACACTATTCTAATCACAATTACATGTGCGCAACCCACGCAACACATGCGGGTGCAACAAATACAACTACGGGTGATAAATACAATGTGCACGGGAGTGAGCTCGGCTCTCACAAAATAATACAACCATGATAGTCCGATGATGTCCATGAGTAAAAAGTAATACACAAGTGCCCAAAGTAATACAATGAAGCTCCACAAAATAGTAATCCACCAAAAAATAGTATCCAGCACTTGTGCTTTCTGTAGCCTTCTCAAAATATCGTTAACAAATGGTGAGTTGACAACCCCCTTGATAGATTGTACTATTTACATGGATAGATCAAATCTTAGCACTAGAGGCTAGTTGATGCAAATTGGCTTATTTTCTTTTGTTGAATTACCATGGGAAAAATGGAGTAGTAATGTGCATGCTAAGCAACAGCTTCCTATACTTTGAGAGTGTGGTAAATTTTGGGGAAAGTTGGAGATTACACCCTCTCTTTTGTCTCAACTTTTTTCTCTTGATCTTAATGATTGTCCTAATCATTGGTGATGCACATATGAGGCAATGGAATAGGAGTTTGGGAGTGCCATAAGTGTAAGGAATCGGTATGTTCTTAGGCATGCTGATCCTAAGAGAAGGTATTTCATCAATGGTTTATGGAACAATTTCTTCTCTTTATCAAGATAAACATAATCACTAAGGATACCTTTGGAATCTTTTGGTATGCCAAAAAATGTAGCTATTCCAAAATTGGCCAGGTACTCTTCATAACAAGCTTATGCAGGAAGTACATGTGCCCCACTATTAGGAAATAGGAGGCAAAACAGCTGAATTGGATTGATGTTAGCCACTTTATGTGCATTTACAAGTGGTATGTCAACCTATTCATTCATCTTTATAGGATTCACAAAAGGGTGATATGCTTGATGCATTAAAGAAGCAAAATTTAGTGGATGGTATCCTTGTGGATATCTATGATAGGGATTTGAGTCACTCTAGTGTTTTATTGCATGGTGAAAATGATTAAGGCAACAAGCCAGTTGTTCCATTGACTATGGGCTATTCTTTACATGGTGTATTACATGCTAATGCTATGGAAAATGCCATGCTAAATGGTTGAATGAGGATGCTAAGCATGATGTGGCTCATGAGGATGTTGTCATGACATGCATGCAAGAAAAAGTCAGATTCTCTAAGGTGAAGATGGAGACTATGTCCAAGCAATCATATTGCATGCAATAGGGAGATGTTATGTCTCGTGATAGGAAATCATTGGCAGTTATGTTCCTCATAACATTAAGGAAGCATGTTCACTTATGTCTAGATTGCATAGGTTTCTAGTGGATATGAATCTATGAGGTGTTGTCAAATGGGATGTTGTTCAGTCGCACTTGTCTTGTATGAAGTCAAAGAAGGATACTATGCTCATTGAGATGGATAAAATGAAAGAGTCACATGCTAGTGACGTGGATGCTTTGAGAAGACAGATTGATGAGTATGGTGATATGTTGTCAAAGTGTAAGATATCCTTATCTATTTTCAAGGAATGGATAGTCACTATGCATGACAAGTTTCAAACTGAGCTTGATTTAGTGGATCAATAGAATGCTAAACTCAAGATTTGAAAAAATTCTTTTAGATGTGCAGTTGGAACCTTAGTTGAGAAGCAGTTTTTGAATGATATGGAAGTTCATTTAGATGGTTTTGTTTATATGTAGAAATATTTGGTTGCTATGAAGAATGCTTTGCTTAGGGTTATGCATGAGCAATGGGTTTCTATTATTGGGAGGATTTCTTAGTTATTTCTTGGCTTTCTTGGCCCTATGCCTTGTTATAGCAGTTCATCAGTCAGTCACATCTGAGTGCAACATCTATGGGTCACATTTCCAAGGTAATCAATTTTACCTTTGCTTCATAATTTTTAGCCAATTGTAAGGAAACTTGTGGGCATATTTGAGTGTTGATTTCTTCTTCACCATTTGCTACTTCAACTCTTATGGACTATTGTAAATCAGTGGGAAGTCAATGCAATCTATCTACAACTGACAAAATTATGTGTACTACCATTGTCTATCAGGATAAACACATCCTTTCCATGAATGGTACCCTTTATATGGAGTGTATTAGGGCTCTTAGAACTTTTCCAAGCATCCATAGAGATGGAACAAATAGCGATAGCATGTGTCTCATCAAGAATCCCTCCCAGATCAAAGGGAATTCTACCACCCAGATCAAAAGGAAAAGTGTTAGTAGGATCATAAAACTGTTCTTGCCTCACTTCCTCTTCAACATCCTCATTTTCAATGGTAGTTATAAATGCATTTGCCTCATCATTATCATTCTCTATGTGTCATCTTCTGCATCTTCAAAGAGTAACATACTATGGACCTTGTTCTTATATACACACTTTGTTGCATAGTCAACTGTATAGTTCTCCACATTTGAAAATAATCTTTTTCCTTTCCTTTCTTTGTATACATCCATAGGAATAAACTTTGGATTAACATTGACTAAAGTAGTCTTAAACTTGTTGTCCCCCTATTTAAAATCCAATCTTGGACTATCTGCTATCCTAAAATTACCTTGAGATCTTGAAGAATTGAATGATGAATATGTTGGTACTCTAAAGCTTCTACTTGGTCTATGATTGTTACCCTAAACATTGCTAACTTTCCTTACTTTAAAACAATCATTGGCTGTCCAAAACTTGTCCAAAAGTAGGTTGAAATGGGGACTCTCTTCTATACTTCCTTCTATAATGTTTTGCTACTAACTCAATAGCTTTGAAAAGAGTGGTGGGATTTTGTGCCATCACATCAGCTAATAAAGGAGGTTCTAAATTGTACATATAGTTGTGGAGTTTAGCTTCATTGATTATACTCTCTACATACATGGTGAGGTTGAGAAATTGGTTTGTATAATCCCGCATACTTAGGCCTCTTTGCTTTATTCCATGCCACCTTCGTGACAATTTCTCTTTTTCAAGAGCAAAGACAAAGACCATATCCATAAGTGTCTTGAATACATCCCAACTCTCTATTAGTATGTTCTCTTTCTTAGTATATCTCCTCCAATTATGTGCAAACCCTTCCAAATGTAATGACGCAAAATATATCTTTATATCATCATTTCTAGGGAATGTATCAAAATGGGACTCTAATTTTGAAATCCATTCCTCTAGGTTGGATGGTTAAGATGACTGCCCATTGTACTTTGCCAAAATAATTTTATAGGTTAATCATGATTAGTAGGCATTGGACCTCTAAAGTAAGATACTACTCTTCCAAAAGGTGACTGAAAGTTAGTGTGGAGCCTTCTTGATGGCCTCTAGAAACTTGAAGATTTAGCTTGTAAGCTTGTGGATTAGCACCGTTCATGTTTTCCAAATAGTCTTCATGCATTTGTAAAGTCTCTCCTACTTCATATTGACTATTTGGAATACCCCTGAATTTGACCATTTTAATTAGGTGGCTGAAGTGGGACTGATGGATCACTGTTTGATTGAGCTTTCTCCCTAGCATCCTTGGTTCCCATTTGCATTGGCATCCATTGAGAGAATTGAGCCATGATTTGTGCATTATATTCTACCAATTTGTCAATTGAAGCCTTTTTTTGGGTAGTGGAATCTACCAGCTTCTAAATAGAATACTTCATTTGATGATTGGACAACATCATCTATGCAACTTTGGATAATAGCTCTACGTGACTTTGAGTATGTCTATTCTCATCTTCACACATGGTATGATTAAGCTAACTAAGTTCTCCTTGCATTTGAGTCTCTTCAAGGCTCTCTTGATCTGTTTTTTCTAGCATAGTAACTTTGATTTGTTGGGTATATTCATCATGGGCCTTACTCTTCCATTTATAACCTGCCATAGAGGTAAACTTGTAGGACCCCCTATCACTAAATTGGCTATAACTTGAGTTGGAAAGCTCCAATTTTCAAAATTTTTGATTTAAAATAGAGCCAAAGATGCCCTCCTTGAGATAAGATCTAGCATGTTATAACATAATTAGAATAGAAAATTCTGTAAGCCAATCTCTAAGGCTGAACTATCCAAGCCTACACCTTGTTTTAACTTGTAAGTACCATGTTTCCACCTATGAGAGCAAAATATTGTACCTAAGGCTTCCAAACCCTACGGAGACCTAGATAAGACTTATGAAAAACATGCATACCTATACATGTATCCCAACGATGAAGATGGTACCTATAATGACCTATTAATACCCTACAATGTTCTATAATAGCCTTGTTTCACTCTATTTTGATCTTCAAGAGACTTGAATCTTTGAGAGTTCTTAAATATTCAATTCTCTACTTGTGGTACTTGTGTAAGGGATAAAATGGCAAGACAAGTTCCCTACGTGGACTCTGAATCATAGAGAGGTTGTTGAGAAACACGAATCTTTAGCATGGTTTCTAGCTATGGAGGATAGAATACATAGACATGAACCATGATGACATAGAGAAGAGACAATGATTGTTACTCAAGTGAATTAGATTCCAAGATTAAGTGATTGGACTCATTAAAAAAATCTTGAGTAGGACATGAAAAGAACACAGATTGGAAGTACAAAGTACAATAACATTGCATTGAAATAAGAACCAAGTACATGCTTATATAGCCTTTGGGTTGTTCCACTCTCCTTGTTGTGCTTGTGAGATATAGAGCATGCATCATTTGTCATATCTTTCAAGAGAGGTGGTCAAAGTCTCCCCAAGTTGGTTGGTTGCATCCCTTTGAGATCTTTAATAGTGGAGGAGGGTCATCTCTCTATTTTCCCACTATCTCCCTCTACATCCACCTTTTTTCTCTGTGGGAATCTAAATATGGTAATGATATGCTACTCTAATCAATCAACATAATATGAATTACTGAAATTTCCATTCAACTCATCCTATGAGATGCAATAGGATTGAAATTAACAAAATGAATAGTAAGAGGGTCTTACCACATAGTGACTCACTATTGACTTACCCTTTATTACAATATATTTTGTCATGAATCAAACAATCATAAGAAAATCATTGGATTAGATTAAGTAATTTAAGCAACCCGTTGGTTTTTAACAAATAGGATTGAATTTAATGTGGAACACTCAAGCAAGAGCTTCTAATTCTGTAACGTGTCCGCTTGTTCACTTGTGGGACACGTCTCAGCAGCCCATCAAGAGGAGAGTCTAGAAAGCGCCACCTAGCACTCTCATGGAATGTCACAAGGTTTCTGATCTAGGTCTTCCTGAGTCTACCCCGAAGTGGAAGCCATTCCCACTTAGGACCGACCTAAAGTCAGGGTTTCTTTCCTATCAGCCAAGTCTCTAGGAAGCAGCTAGCATCGAGCTCCAGATCACCCACTTTGAGTAGGAACAACAGAGTCGAAATAGATTTATGTTGCACTTGGTTCATAGAGAATGGGAAATGAGATGGATGCACCGCTCAACCTCTCTGCCCATAGGGCATAGTCCCATTGCGGTCCCCTAAAACGACATGAATCGGGTTCTAACTTAACAATACCTAAAGTCATCCGATGGTAAATCCTTGTGAGAAGCCTCCTAGTTCTCTGGGACCACCCAGCCGTAGGACGGACCTATCAGGGGATTCCGTCCACCCGCTTCCCTTGATAGCTTTAGTTGTCTAATTAGGTCCTACCACATTTATGTGTAACATTTAAAATCAGCTTTATTAATTAAGCCTTTTAGGGTATAGAGTTCGTTCACGTAATTTAAAGCACATACACAAAAACAAAACAAGTAGTCCTTTTATCAAACAAGTTCCTTAACTTATCTTTAAGTTAATCTTTGTCTACTGCCCATACAGGAGAATTATGTATCCCTTCTGTGCAACAGAGGTACCCGGTCCAAATCTCATGGCACCGAAATTTCCATCCTTTATCTAGAATAGGATCTTCCAACGTCCCAAACGTTGGGCTCACAGGGATCTCCAACTCCATTCTAGACAGGCAAGGGGTGTCTAGAGCTCCACCTGACCCACAAGCTATCTAGGAGTGAGATGCCATTTCAGTGGTTGGCCTTTTCACCACTCGACCATCGGCATGTGAATCGAGCAGTGCCCTCACGGGATAATCCACGATGTGATCTTGGAGATGATCCACACATGCAAAATATCCTTCTTTAATTAATCCAATTAAAATTCAAGCACAATCAAAGCAATTAGCCCTAATATCATATTCTAGAAAAACATTCCTTTATTCCCATGGCAACTTGTCATTACAGACCCCTGCCATGCATTTGCCATCAACACAAGCCTTGGAATATTTATCCAAATCACAATGCAACAATCCCTTGATTGAAAGAAAAACATTTAGGGTGTTTTTCAATCAACCAACAAAACTAATTGTATTTTTCCCAAATAATACAATAATAGACGCGACAATAATTCCATCGCATATTCACTCTCCCCCTTGGGGCCAAAGAGTAGAATTTACTTAATATTCCCTCCTTTAGCCTAAGGCATATGCTAAAGGTTTCAATACTATACATGACGTAAGTCCTATCATTCCAATGCAAATTAATCAATCTAGCAAGAGCATTTATGCCTCTTCTCTAAGTGACAATTATCTTTTAGCATTTTCCTACTATGCAACATTTTTTCTTGGCTTTATCTTCCTTTCTCCTAAGGCAAGGAGTCGCATGTCATCGATGTAAAGTTTACATAATCTCTCCCATGTATGTACCGTGTATATGCATTTGCAAACTTTAAAAAATATTATCCTCGGTAAAGATTAATCAAAGACTCATCAATGCTCAATACTTTAGTGTCCCATATGTTGCTTATGCTATGCATGGATTCATCATATAGCAACTAGGTGCAATTTAACTCCCTTTGATACAAGCACTTCACAAACTTCATCTTTGAATATTTGAGATGCGATTTATCCTTTTCAATGACCTATTCTAGCACCACAAGGTATGGAGCCTAATGCATCTCTTGCGACCATTAAAACAAGCATCTATCAATTTGAAAATACATTACTTACAATCGGTACCACAATTGGATTGATAGTGATGCCTTTGCCCAAAGCTCTGTTGCTGGTTGTAGGAGTGTCATCCGCACACAACATTCTGGCCATCGTCCGCAAGTAGACTCAAGAGATTAAGAAGGTGGACTAGATTCGAGATGGGAGAGCATAAGAGAAGATGGTTAAATCGAGATAGAGGAAAATTGTGCAGCCTCTCGGGGTATATATATATATATATATATATATATCTCTCTCTCTCTCTCTCTCTCAAGCTCTCGCTCACAATCTCTTGGAGGGGTATACTCTCTCTCTCCCTCTCTCTTGCAGCCTTTCAGGGTCTCCTTATGCTCTCTTGTGCCTCCCCATGCCTCATATTTATAATGAATTAGAGAGGAGGGGATAAGTCTGAGAACAAGAGTGGAGGGGCTCTTAGAAGACTCAGTGATCTGATGCTCAAATCATAAATCTGATGGTTGTATTGGCTCCAAAAGGGGGGTAAAACCCCAAGATACTTGGCTAGAAAGCTCTTAGTTGTTTCCTTCTTTTTTTCTCTATTCGAAGTGCTGTCTACTACCTGTAGACTGCGATTGCAACGCTCGCAATTTTGCCAATCACTTTTCTTTATTTTTCTTTTTATAAAATCTCCAAAAATATCTAAAACATCACTTGTCTTTTCTTTTAATGACTTTTAGTTCTATCTTTTTAGGATAATATCTAAAATATAATAGTTTTTTTCCCCAAGAATCTCATTTTTTTGGACCATTCAAACTATACACATTAATACTAGTGATTAATATGGCTCATAAGTCCCGTTCACATTGTACTTTTTGTGAAGGGTGGCTACGGTCCTTATCAATCCGAAAAAAATGTCAAATTTATGACTCTCGATTTTTAAAAATATATTTTTAATTGAATGAAAATTATTAGCTATTAATGCTAGTCAGTTTTTACCTTAGTTAGTTTTAAGTTAGTAATCTTACTAACTTATTAATTGACTAACTAACTTTCCAACTAACCAACTAACTTTTATTCGGTGGAAATATTACAAATTCAATGTTTGAATCAAGTAAGCAATGCACTCCATGAATGGGTTGATTTAACAAATGATGGGCTGAAATTTGATGGAAATTTTTCAATTCTTAAATCTCTAAATCAAATGGGTGAAGCTCAGCAATTGGATAAATGAGAGAGAATGAGAATTGAAGAGAAATACATCTTGCATAGTTTGATGAAGGCTTGAATAATTCCCAAATGTTTGATTAAGCCTTTGGTTACTCAATGTTGCTCAAATAACCTTCAACCCTTGTTCCATGGATGCTTGGAAACAATCTTGAGACCTCAAAAGCTTGAGATTAATGCCTTGAATCCATTTCCCCCAAATCTTGACTCCATGGAAGCTCTTGAGGTTGAATCTTGGCTAATCTTCTCAATATTTACAATTTATTCAAGGAATCTTCACTAGAATATATATCAGTGCTAATATGATGAAGAATCTTCAAGAAATTTGAAAAAAGCTACAGCTTGCACTCAAGCTTTCATGGCTACCCTTGGACTACATTACTAGGGTTTCAAGAGAGTAAAAGGATGAGAAATAGAGCTTCATTTGGGAGCCTAAACATCAGAGACTCAAAGTATAGTGTACCAATGATGATTTAGAAGTATCATGTTGCCCAAGACATAGAGAAATGATGAGAACATGTTGAAAAAATCAGCGCAAATTTTGGGTTGATCTCTGCACACATGGCTATCCACACAGTCAACAAAATAATATGGTACCTATAGGGTTTAAACTCTAGAATACCATTATGCATGTCATTCTTGAAGGGAAGCAAAGATCAATGAAGGAGAAGAAGATCTCTATTGAAAACTCCATGGAAGCTTGACAACAACTTAAAGAAAGGAAAAAGAGAAACCTCTCTTTGAAAAACAACCACGGTTTGTTCTTCTCTTAAGTTCGGTGGTTAACCCCCTATTTTACCAAGTTACCTTCAAAATAGGCTATAATGGATGCACGACCTACCATTTTAGCCATGGTTTGTGGCCAAATCTCTCCAAGATCTTTGTCATAGCTCCAAGATTAGTCTTAGCTCTAAGTAGAATACATGTAAGTACCTGCCATGTGACTCATATACCTGCTGTCCAAGATTTAATCGTGGAGAATTAGAGAAAATATATTTAAAAATGAGAAAATAAAATGGATCAAAAGCCTATGCTTTGATACCACTTGTCAAGGAGAAAACTAAGAGGTGGGAGAAAGAAGATCAAAGGAGAGAGAAAAGAGTGATGAGGAGAGAGCAAGACTAAAAAGTTAAGAAAGAAAAGAGAGAAGCCATAGAAGCTATGAACAAGGGGGTGAGGTAAGAGACAATAAATGTATTAATATAAAAGTATGTGAAAATTTACATCTCTCATCCCTTTTATACCTATGTTAGCGTGACAATGTATTATTAATAATTTCACACTAAAATATATATTCTTCTTAACTTCTTACACAAAATACAATGTATAGGTCCATAAAGGGTTTACACAGGCTATCCATCATTAATGTCTCTATTTGTAATTATAATAATCAAAATTTAGCATATTCTATGATATTTTGACTTTATTTTCAATCTTCTCAACTTCTTGTAATTAGATTTGGAGAATTATAGACCATTAAATAGAGGAATTTTTTAATAAAATAATCCAAAATTCGTAACATGACACCTTCCCCACGGCCAATAAGATATGTAGGCATCCTTCACGAAAAATCACCATACGAACGGAAGTCTTGACCTGTAAGTCAGAATTGACTAAGCACATTTAAAACTTAGTATAAGTGAAAGCTTAAAGCTTTAAATCTGAAGCTTTATAAAAAGAAAAGATTTGAAAGAAGAAGACGATGAATAGGCCACTCCTCCTTTTTATAACAAAAAAAACTGCATCAAATTTTCTCTCTCTCTCCTCCTAAAATTAGAGATGTTGAAAGCATGAAGGAAAGCCCCAATTCTCCTCAATCTCAGTACAAGACTCCAATAATCTTCCCCTTTTTGCAGTTCGACAAGAGGCCTAGACTGGAGCAAGATCATCCCAAAGCCAAACATATTAGTCATGCCATCTCTGGCAGCCTCTTTGGACCTCAAAGGTCCAATTGCCAGCATTAGGTTGCATCTTGAAAGCTTCCAATTTGTTGGATTGCTAAGATACCCTCCACAAAGAGCTCCTCTTCTTGGCCACAACTCTTCTTCTTAAATTTAACTATAAATATGGGGCACGAGGAGCCATTGGGAGGTAGCCTGATCAAATAGGAGAGGCTCTTCTCATTAAGAGTATAGAGCAAGAGGGATTGGGCCAAGAGGAGCATGAGGATGGAAATTATTGTCACAAAGACAAGGATGATAATCTGCGGGCTCTTGGAATCAAATCCCCCATCCCTTCTACCTCCACTTCCCTTTGGAATCAAGACTCTACTCGATTTTCTTAATTCCTAGTGATCGCCATTCCCCATCAATCTGATTGTGACAACCCCCAAGCTCTTTTGCCAAAATCCCCTCTACAATCTCGTGATTAAAGACTATGGCCCCGAAGAAGAAAGTTATGAAGGTCGCGGAGGCAGGAGCTACTAAATTATAACACTGCAAATACCACCACTACAAATGGAATGACGAGTTTTAAGATTACAAACGAAGTTGTGAATACCATCAACCAAGCACTCGTCATAGATCCCCATGTACTATATTTTGATATTAAAGGCAGCTAGGAGATCATCATTCTATGAGTTGGCAATAAAAATCCCCATTTGTAAAATAGGATTTTGTTAAATCTCCTACATAAAATATTTTAAAGAAATTCTTAACTACAAATTCCAAGTGATAATTTGGGTTTGTATGAGATGTACCAAGGAGAAGTACAATGAAGATGCTGCATTTTCCAAAAGACTTAAAAATTTTGATTTGTATTGAAATAATGGAACCTTTGAGGGATAAACTTGAACACTAATTCTTTGTTTTTTTTTTAAGGGTCTCGAAGTATAATTGATAAAAGAATACTTTTTGTAATAAAACTAACCAATATTTTTTTAGAGTTATCGCAGGCACAAACCCACGAACCCCATTGAGAAAAGAAAAAGGCCATCAAGGGAGTTGTCTTCAAAAATAGAATTCTTATTTAGATTCAATTCGAACTAGATCCCGAGGGAGGGTAATTCCGAGAAGATTATTGGAAGGTATTGCCACTTACACTAAGTTTTTCCTTGATATTATTATTTTAGGAAAGAAAACAGTTATTTAAAGTTTGTGTATAATGCATTCGAAATAAGATGTTTGTGATTGTAAGTTAGGCACTAATCTTACCTTAAATCCATGCTAAAAGATGGATAATCAGGTACAGACCCCCGATTGAGGTAGTATTGCAGTGAGCACAGAATGCCGACTGAGGTAGTGTTCTTTGATGGTGCTAGATCTCCCTAAGGCCAACATGGATAAAACCTACTCCAAGGGGTTTTTTTTTTCTTTCGCGTTAGCGAGTTTAGACCAATCATGGCGCAAAAGGTCATATCGTAGGGAACTCTAGTTGGCAGGAGGAGGTGAGGATACCACGGGGCTCTAGTCATAAAATCCTTAGACTCTTATAAACTGCCAATTACCCTTCAAATTCCAGATAGTATCCTGAAAGTTCCAATACTAGTTTAGGAACTGAACTTGGAGAGAATAATACCTTTGGATTGACATCATATCTAGCTAGAACAGAAAACATTGTAAAAAGTTATTTTTCTTAAAGGAACTATTGAGAAGGAATTGATTTACTTTGTCTTTGTGTCGTGAAATAAAGTCATGTAACGAATTTGTATCAAGAGAAAATCAAAGAAGCTATTTTTATATGTTTAATCTAAGGTGGTAGGTAATTAGGTAATTAAAAATACTCTCTAAAGGGAACTAGCAGGAGGGACCCCAATGGATCCAAACCTATGGTTGGGTGGACTCGATGAGTTGAGAGCTTTCCTAAAAAGGAAAAATTTTACATCTTTAATAGGTAAATGTATGACCCTTAGAGATTAGGAAGCCTAACTTACATTGTTTTAGGGCTTGGAATGGGATTTTGCACCATGGATAGAAAGGATCAAAGTGCCACACTCCCCTTCGTCTCCCATTCTCTTTGAGCCTGGCACAACACAATTCCATTTCAGTCCAAAAATTCTATAAGAAGTGGAAACTCGAAGTACTGACACTAATTAGCAGTTAGTAGTTGATTTGACTTATAATAAAAACCAAAAACTCCAGTCGATCCTCATGGGGATGGCCGGAACTTCTAGTGTGGGGTAGATTCAAGCGAGCCTAGATAGTAAACTCCAAAGTATTTCATCAAATCCCAGACAACGTTTTCTAGGACATCTCTTGATGGGCTACTAAGAACGTGCTGACGAGGAATCGGCTCGAGCAGGCACGTTACAGTTGGTATCAAAGCGCACGTTGATATAGGATATGCCTAGGTTGAAGTAGAGAATCATCTTTCAAGAATAATATGAGCTTCCAAACTACTCGAATAATGTATTTCCTTCCTATTGACGTAAAGATTTATTTTTGTCCACCCGTTATAATCAAAGCTAGTTGCCTCCCTAGTAATCAGGAATAGCGGGAAGATATTATTCGTTTGATGAAATTTTTAGACCCTAGTAGAGAATAAAGTTAACTAACATAGGTGACGAAGTCAGAATAAATTCCTTCATTTCAAGCCATGTATATATCTGCCAATCATTCAAATGGCGAAATAATTTTTGACTAATTTATAATGAATATATGGTTCTTATCTCTCCTATCCAGAATGGCAATATGGGACATATTGATTCATTGAAGCTAACTGCCCTGACTATATCGTAGATCAACGTTATGTGAATCCAATGGATGGAGGACTCAAAGGCTCATTGAACTATCCCTCCTTAACAGGACCCCATTCTTCATACTAACGAGCGGCTAGATTACGAAATCATCACATAAGTAGAAAACCAATTTTCATCTCGATCAATGGAATTGCTATTTTAGGGAGTAACCCTCATCATAAGGAAATCTAGACCTTCCCACAAAAATATCAAGATATGGATATACACGCCATAACTCTTGCCAGTGAGGTCTGCTAAGTTACCAAAGATTCACAAGTAAGTCAAAATAATTTCTAACTAAGATTAACAACTCTCTTTTAAAGTGTAAACCTTGATCATTATCAGAAATACTGAGTAGTACATATTTCCCTTCCTAAATCAATGAGGTAGATTAAGCAAGTTAACATCTTTTTGAATATTGTTGGAGAAAAAAATCGATCATGAAAATTGCATAATCTCCAAGAGCGTCACCCCGAATCTCAATATCGCAGAAGCTCAAGAGAAGAAATTTCTTCTTAAGCAGTACAAGCCACCTGAGTTTTATGGTAAGGAGAGGGATATTCCAACTGAAGCAGAAATATGGATAGAATCTATGGAAGACTATTTCATTGCTGCAAGGATTGCACCGTCAAATCAAACAATGATTGCCAAACTAAAGCTTACAAGAGATGCTCGTCAAGTTGGTGGAAACAATGGAGCAAGGACCAGAGAACATCTGAAAGCGCCATCATTTGGGACAATATTAAGGATGTTGTCCATAGGAGATACCTTCCACCCACATATCAAGCCTAGAAGATGAATGAATTCTTCAACTTAAAGCAATCAACCCTAAGCCTAGAAGCTTACTACTCCAAATTTGTAACACTTCTAAAGTATGCACCTACGATGGATGTTTCACAGAAAGTATCCAGATTTTGCAATGGTCTAATCCGCCCCTAAATATGCACCTTGAGTCAATGAGACCATCAGATTTATAGGATGCATTGATTCGAGTAGCCCCAAGTAGCCCCAATAGTTTAGGAGATCGAACAAAGACCAAGAAATGCAAAAATTTGGAACAAAAACCGTCAGAATAAGAACAACTTCCAAGGATATGCAGAAAGAGCCCAAGGGTAGTATCAACCAAACAAGACGAAGAGAGCCAAATCAAATGCAGTGGAAAACTTTATACCCACAAGAAAGAGCAAGAGGCTCCAAGGTGATTCTATTGCAAGGAACTAGGACATTTCAAGAAGTAGTACTTGAAGCTTGGCCCAAACAACCACTAAGGTTAGTTTCACGGGCAAAACCAAGATGGTAGCGGCAAAGTTGTTGGAATAAACCCAAAAGAGGTCAGTAATGATAAAGATCCTACAATGGAATTCGATATGAAAAGAGCGAGAGTACACACCACTCTCAGTAAGAAGGGTCCAAATCCCCAATTCTCAGTAATGCAGACACCATCAAATTATCAAGGAAAACCCTTTTGAATTTTAATCAATTGTGGAAGTACCCACTCTTTCGTATCACCAAAATGTACAAAAATGCTAGGCATAAACACTCTTCTTGTACCTAGTTTACTTGTGGAGTTAGAAAATGGCAACGAAGTTCTATCAACACAACAAACTAGAAAGGTAGAATTTAGCTTGGGTAGCAATTCTTTCAAAATGAGCTTCCGAAATATGAACCTTGGGGCTGATGTCTGCTAATAGGCATGGATTGGTTAATTCCAAATAATGCCCATATCCATTGTGGAAAGAGTCAAATTACATTTCAAAACTCAAGGGGAGAATAAGTAACCACTCTATAATACTCCCATGCAATAAAAATTAGTTGGTTAGTTCAAAAGTTAGTTAGTCAATTAGTAAGTTAGTAAGGTCACTAACTAAAGTAAAAACTAACTAATGTTAATAACTAACTAACTAATAATTTAAAAATTTTGAGGATCGTAACCTGACATTTGTTCCTGATTGACAAGGATTGTAGCTACCCAATACGGACATTACCACGTGAACGAGAGCTATGAGCCATATTAGTCATTAATGTCAGTGTGTATAGTATGGATGGTCCAAAAATATTAGATTTTTGGACAAAACTAGAATATTTTAGATATTGTTTATTGTAAATATCCTAAAAATCTATGGAAATTTCTAGAACAGGGTGTCATGTAAAAAAGCAGGTGGTTTTTTCAGCTAATTTTGGAGATTTAATGCAAAAAAAAGAATGATTAGCGAGATCATGCACATCATGATCGCAGTTTACAAGCAACAAACAACACTTCGAACAGGGAGAAGAAGAAGGAGTGATTTGGAAGATTTCTAACAAGTGTCTTGGAGTCTTACCTCCCTTTCAAAGCCAACAGAACCATAAGATTTGTGATTTGAGCATCAGATTGCATCTTAGAAGTTTCAGATTGCTGATTTTGCCAAGATCCCCTCCATAAAGAGCTCTTCTTCTCAGCCACAACCCTTCTTCTCTAATTCAACTCTATAAATAAGAGGCATGGGGAGCAGTTTAGAGAACCACAAGGAGACCTCGAGAGGCTGTGAGAGAGAGGTAGAGAGAGGGAGGTAGAAGGATACTCCTCCAGGAGGCTGCGAGAAGGAGCTTGAGACAGAGAGAAAGAGAGAGAGAGAGGAGTTACCTTGAGAGGTTGTGAGGGAGAGAGTTAGCTCAATCCCCCCTATCTCGATCTTTGACTCCAAAGCCATCTTCTCTTACGCTCTCCCATCTCGGATTCATTTCTCCTTCTTTATCTCTCAAATCCACTTTTGAACGATGGCTCCAAAGCAATGAGGTAGAAAGACCATGGGAACCATGGCAACCCAGGTATTGCTAGAGATACGGGAGTGCCCGAGGTTGCTGGAGTTGCCACTACCCATGGAACATCGGGTGTGGCAAATGCGAGTGTGAGCAAAGATGAAATTCCCAATGTCGTTGTGCCAAACCAGGTTATTCACTACTAGGTTATTATTTTGCCACATAAAATAATAAGGTTTTTATCAAAATTTTAAATAAAATATTAGCTTTCATATTTTTCACTTACATGAATTGACATCTTCATCTAGAAAGCATGCTAGTACACGCATAAATGATTAATCATTATGAATTGCAACTAGATTAATTGAGATTCTAAATCGTAGAATCATGTTGGAAATAGTTGCCAAAGGTTATTGCACATATGTCTTTATGCGCACTCGATATAGTTATGGTCAAACATGACAAGGTTAAGGTTGATTCAAACTTGTTATAAAAAGTGAATGTCTATTTAAGGGTCTTGTAAATCATCTCGTTAAATTACTGTCGTAATATTTTTTCTAAAGGAAATTCACTTATGTTGGGTAAGTCAGCCCCAAACAGGAAATTCATGTCTTGCTTAACATGTTGTAAGAGATGTACTCAACACTTCTTTATGGGGAGGAGAATCCTCATTAGAATGTAAGGTTACCTTAAGATAAGGTCTACCTTGGCTATGGAAGCTGTGAGCTGCACAATGGTGTGATTATCATTGCATCATTTGATATACATTTGAAAGGACCTAAAATTACTTGTTGTAATTCATGCCTTTAAATTATGGAGACATTACCTACTTGGTAATAGGTTTTCTCTAGTCACTGATCATAAAATCCTAAAGTGGATTTGTACTCAACAACTAGATCTCAATATGAGACAATGCCAATGGATTGAGACCTTGCAGGAATTGACTTTGAAATCAAATATAGAGTAGGAAAGGAGAATGTGATTTAGGTGCCCTAAGCCGTAAATGATTTCTTAATGCTCTAATCCTAGAGGAACCCTCTAGGGTAGAAACTCTTGCTATAATGATTTCAATGCCCAATAACCCTCTCATAGAAATGGCTAAAGAAGAAGCAGTGAAGGATCTAAGCTATCAAAGAATGTTAAGAGAGATTTTCATTAAGGATTCAAGTCCAAAACTCAAATTTAAGTATCAAGATTTTTCCATAAACAAGGAGCTTGCCTATTTTAAGACAAGACTATGTATTCCTGCAAGTCAGGAACTCAAAAAGAAAATACTCTTTGAAGCTCACAAATCTCCATTTTTGGATAATCCTAAATAGACTCTTAACACAGTCAGAAGAAGCTTCTATTGGGAAACACTCAAGGGTGATGTACTTAATTATATCATCAAATACCTAAATTGCCAATGAATGTGTCAAGTTGCCAAGAAAGCTCCAACCACTTGACATCCCTCAAATGAAATGGGAGTATATTAGCATGGACTTCATTGTTCGATTACCCCCAGTACAAGGAGGATATAACTCCATAATGGTAGTCATTGATATTCTAACAAAAGTTACACACCTTATTCCTGTAAAAACCAATTATAAGGCTTTCGATATTGCTAGGCTTTTCATTAAGGAAATTTTTAGATTACATGGATTACCCCAGAGAGTCATCAGCCTATGATTCTCTCTTCACATCAAACTTTTGAAAGAGTCTGTCCGAAGCTTTAGGAACCTATCTCTGCTTTAGCACTGCTTACCATCCCTAAACCGATGGCCAAACAGACCAGGTCAACCAAGTTATTGAAGACATACTAAGAGATTATTGTAATAGGGAGCCCAAATGGTGGATCCAATACCTACCCTTAGTTGCATTCACCTACAATGCATCATGCCATCAAAGTATTCAAATGACTCCTTTTTCAAGCACTATATGGGCAAGGTTGTCTTACACCACTAAATTTTTCCGATCCTACCCTACAGATAGAATCATCTAGACAAATGCTGGAAGAAATGGATCATCAAAGTATTCAAATGACTCCTTTTTCAAGCACTATATGGGCAAGGTTGTCTTACACCACTAAATTTTTCCGATCCTATCCTACGGATAGAAGCATCTAGGCAAATGCTAGAAGAAATGGATCAGCAACAAGTGAAGACTATACGGTAAGATATTCAAGCCACCAAGGATCGACAGAAGGCATATAATGATCAACAAAGACAAGAACACATTTTCAATGAAGGTAACATGGTATTCATTCAAGTTCGTCCAAAGAAAAAGTTCCTGATCTTTGCGGGAATTCAAGAAGCTAAGTCCCAAGTATTATGGACCATATAAGGTGCTAAAGTGTCTAGGACCAAATTCCTACAAGTTGCAACTCCCTAATGTGGGAGCTCTTCGAGCTCTACCCTGAGACCTACGGACCACTTATTACTCAAGTGTTTCGAACTGAGCAGCCATGGCTACCTCTCACATAGCCCTCGCGCTGCGCCTACCTTGTGGGTGTAGTGAGCTTACCTTGATGCTCGATCGAGCACCCTCCTCTTTCTTGCACCCCTGCAGCTCCATGATCCTTGAGGCGAGCTCAAGCAACCTCAATCCCTCTCCCATGAGCTTCATCCCCCATAGCCATGTTCAAGACCAGAGGAGAGAAGAGGGGAGGAGGAGATGAAGAGGGAGAATGGGGAACTTCTTCTCCAGGTTCCCTTGCCCTCCCACGATCACTCCCTCACACACTCTCACGCTCTCAGTCCCTCTCACAAGCACAAGCAAGGAGGCACGAAGGTGAGAAACAGGAGGAGAAGAAGGAGGCGCTGTTTGCCACACACGAGGATGCTCTTCTCATTTACCTTTTAACTTTGTTACATGCCCTTAATTTCCATGGGCGGTTGTCCCCCTTTTTTACATGGCCGGCCATTAGCCTAGGCCCTTTTTCCCATTGTCCCTCTATCTTTCTAGATTCCTTTCCACTGCCCGTCTACATTTACAAATTGCACGGGTGAGAGCCCGGCGCTCTTTTACAAGATTTCAGGGTGCGCCTTTATATTTTAAAATGCGCCCTCCTATTCCTACTTCAGTCGGGCTACTTCTTTTTGTTTTTTCCGCCTTTGCCCTGCGTCTTTCCCGCTTTCTTTTGCTTTATTCGTGTTGGGGTTAACATTACCCCCCTCCTAGACGAGTGCCAGTCCCATGGCACTGCGGCGGGAAGTAGTGGGATAAAGGATGCTAGTGGTTGGTGTGACTGGCGGTTGGAGGACACTGAGGCTTGTGAATGAGAGGTGATGGGGTGTGATGACAATGCCCAAGAGAGATTCCAGCATGCTTTAGGCTTGCTGACAATTGCGGCATCTGTCTCACTGTTCTGGCGCTCCTCTGGAATTGGTCGTCGTTTGAGTATCCGAAACGCTTGAAACAAGAAGCAATCCCTTAGGAAGATGGTATTGGGGGGATTTAGTCTAGAGAAACCCTCCGAACGCTGTTTGTTGTGAAAAGCCGTGGCTTGGGCTGAAAAACCCTTGTCTGGGAAGAGAGGATCTTCGATTTTGAGGTGAAAGTCTTCAGGCTTGTGGTGCTAATAAGCGATCCATAGATCTTGATGTAGTGGGCATGGATCATCGGACGGTGAGGTTCCAAGATCTATGCCAATGGTAGCCCATCAGTGGGCGGATGGTTGTCAGCATGAAATCTGTGAAGTTGCAGTAACGGGGTCATGTCGGACTTCTGGAAAAATTCATCGTCATTGGAGGATGTAGTAGACGATCGCCTTCAGCCAAGCAGCCCATTTTGGAAACATGAAGATAACCTGCAAGAAAAGTGGTGCACTTCCTAGGGGGTTTGCCTGTCTCACTGTGCAGTGCATGGTGCCCGTGCGAGTGGAACTGGGAGATGGGTCTAACCTTGGGCAAGCCCTTGGTAATGTCCCACACTTGAGGACCCAGTTTGTGCGGCTTCTGAGGTGCGATGCGAAGCTCAGGGTGACAGGTCCGAAAGTCCTGCCCTTGATGTGCCCTGAGCGTGAAGTGGGGGAGGGGCTAGAGAGGACTCTAGATGCAGTGAGTATGGTGCACCACGATAGTGAACGAAGGCAAGCACTTTTCTTTTTCTCTTTTTTTTTTGTGGATGAGAGAGAGGGCATTGGGTGATGCATGGGGCACCCCTTTAGTCACGGGGTGGTCGCAAGCATTGTGATAAAAATGCGCGACTTTGTAGGTATTCCTTAATACCGGCTCTAGCTCTTAGAGGAGTGGTGGACAAAAAGGGGTGATTACACCTTGCAAAACGGGTGTCACTCATATTTTCTAATAGTTCTAAGCAGAAGGCCGGGAGGAGAGTAGCGCGCATCATCAACCTCACCATGGCTCTACTATCTATTCCTAGGTTAAGATCAAAAAAGAGTGGAGGGAGATGGGCTTCCTCTACGGCAGGTTTCTGGAGTAGCAAGAATTTGAGAAGTCGAAGGTAATTACAAGTGGTTAAGAATGCTGGATCGGGGCAGGAGGAGAAATCTACAAGGAAACGATTTATGGAGGGAAGTATATCTTCTGCCCTAAATGCTAAGCATTCCTCTGGGCTTCTAGCATTTACATTATAGATTCTCGGGAAGTCAAAATCCCCATGCAAATCTCTGTTGTAATCCACTCCATGCCTACGGGGGTAGGGCATGTAGATAGGATCATTGTGCTCTTCGGGGAGGGAGCTACAAAATGCGGTCCAGGCATCAAAATTGGTGTCCCAAATCCTCCTCCACCATTTTGGCTATGCCTAGTAGCCTTGGACGGATTTGGGAACCAGACCGACCTTGTCTTCCCAGTATTCTCGTGGCTCTTGCCTCCACCTGGTTACTATTATGCTTCTCTCTTCCATCCATTTGTTTGCGAGTTCGTTAGCCAGATCTTTGATCTTGGCTACGACTCCTAGAGGTAGGGCCCGGTCCAGGGATCGTGGAAAAGTGAATGAGAGCTCGAATGGCCTCTTATGTAGCTCTCTCTGGCGCCATATGACCAACTCCTGGGGCCAATCTACCGGATGTGTATCATTTCGCAGTGGCATGGGCTCCTCAGGAAGTTGTCATGGAAGTATGCGCGCTCGGCGTTGGGCCTCTTCTGCTAACTCCTGCCTCCTTCGCCTTGCTGCAATTATGCGTTCAGGTAGCTCGGCGTCGGAAGGTTCCTCCTGTAGGATCTCTGGTTGAGGCGGACTCGACATCCTTTGCGGCTCGTCTTCCTCATCTTGCTCGAAGTTCGGCCCCTCTTTGGCATTTCGCGCTACCACAGGAGGAACGACTGGTGGTGGTGGCGATGGCTGCTCTTGTTCCTGAAAACCTAACTCCTCGAGCTCCGCAGTGGAAAGGCCTATACAGCGCAGGTAGTGGAACTGTTGCTCTTTAGTCATTTCTGTACTTGTTGGAAGCTCCCGCTCTTGAAGGCCGTATCGTAGCACCCGGGTGCTTAGTTCCAACTTTCATTTTACCTGTTCCACTGTATCATCGCCCTCGGCTTGCGTCACGTGGAGCACCGTGTTGAGAAAGGCTTGTCGCTGGGTCTTAGTCGTTATCTCTGTAGCCTCAACCCTAGCCTCAGCCAGCATTCTTTCACACTCTACCACTGCAAGCCGTTCTGTTAAATCCCTCACCCTGTCAAAGTTCTTTCTTTCCCACTCCACGGATCTCTCCTCCATCTTTTGCCTTTGTTCCTCTAGCTAGCCCGCCAGGGTGGTTATTACTTGTTGCTGCTCATTTGAATAGAACCATAACTGGTTTCTTTCGTTTAGTTTCTGAGCGAGCTAGTCTTCAGCAATCCCTCTTGCTTGATCAACAATGCTGAGCTTGTGGTGCGCTTCGGTCAGGATTTTCGATTTCTCTTGGGCCAACTGTTCTAGGCTCTGGATTTCAGCGCGGAGCAGCCTCTTCTGATTAAAGATCATGGCCATGAGGGCTTCCACGTCCTTCTGGGAGGTCTCCAGCACGTCTTGCAGTCTCTGCACTTCATCCTGTAGTCGTTTGGCTTCAGCTGCTGAGACCCCCGGCCCTTCATTTTTTAGGAATTCAATTTCCCTGATTAGCCTATCCTATTCCTCTTGCTCGTGCCATGACTGGGGCTCCGCTGCATATTCTTGTGGAACAGCAGCTTCGCCTTCCTGAACCTCCCGGTAGAGCTGTTCCACTCGGGCCACCCTTTGCTAGAGATCACTGTATTGCTGCATCAGAAGTTTTATGTTCCTTTGTTCCGCTACCAGGCTCTCCTCCTCATCCTCTAGCCATTGCCTAAGGCGGCTTTCATTGGTTTGGGCTTGCTTCGTTTTCTCTTCTAGCTGGTCTCGCAGGGCCTTCATCTCTCTCCGTCTGTCATCTTCCTGCCTTGAAACCTCTAGCCTGAGGGCTGCTGACGTCTCCTTTTCTTTCTCTAGTTCTAGCAGTGCCACCTTCTTTTCTTCTTTTGCCTTGTCCAGTTGCGTTAGCAACTCGGCCACATATGCGTCATAGCCTGCAGGGCAGGTATGGGAGTATTGGGCATGGTGGTCCATGCCTCTAGCCTCTGTCGTTTGGGATCTTGCCGAGACTCTGCATCTGCGGCGGCAGGCCTTTTCGATCGAGTTTCAGGGGCAATTTCAGCCACCCTGCTTACAAGCATCTGCATCATGGTCATGAGCTGTGCCGCATCAAGAGGAGGCGTGGGGTGTGCAGCAGTGGTGGTCATGATTTCAGCTGTTGTTGGCACAAAGGAGGGAGGGAGTGGATGTAGGAGGGACTTGCCCTTGCCTACGACCACTGGTGCTGCCTCCACACTTGCACTGGCTTAGGTTTTATGGCTGAGGCTTGCGGGTTCGAGTTCTCCATCCCCATGGGTCTCTTCCACTGACCTTCGGGTGGCTTCTGCCAGTTCGGCCAGTTCCTGGAGTCGTTGCTTCTCAGCCTCTTCCTCTGCCCTTTTTTTCCTGTCCGCTTCCGCCTTCTTCGACTCCTCTCCTATTCTGGTGAACTCCTCCTCCTCTTTCCTCCTCCTTTCTTCCTCAGCCCTTCGAGACTCTTTCTTAGCCTATTTGATGTCAGCCCGTTCTTCCTTACTTAATTTCTCTTTTTTCTCCTTCTGTTTCTTATCACTTTTGCTTTGTTCTGCGGGTTTGGTTGCTCGCGGAGGTGGCACTTCCTACTCTCCCTCGTCGCTCACTGTTCTCTTGCTCGATCTCCCTCCGCCATGGTGAGCTGAGCTTTGATGCGCTACTTCCCCCTCCATGATGCCCTCATTCTTTATTGCTTCGTCTATGATGGCTGTCATAATTCCCCCATATCTGATTGTAGCCGCTTTCGACGCCGGTTTCTTCCTTGCGGAATGCGCTGTTGAGGCAGGGGACTCTCCTTCTGTTGATGCTTCCGCCGGAGTGAGGAGGGCAACTGAACTCTGAATGGTCTTTTGTACGAATCCATTCCAGTCTATTTCTTCAGGGGTTCCTGCTGCTATGCTTTCCAATAGTGGGACCTCGATCCTGTTCATCAGCGCATTGTAACGCTGGCCTGAGAAGAGGGTATGGATCATCTTTGCTTGTAGTTTCACCACTGGGTCTGGGATGTCAGCCAAGCTGATTCCATCCACAGTATGCACCACTTCTTTCTTGACTCCCAGCATGGTGTAAACGTCTCGCCTCGGCCTTCTCTCTTTCTTTCGCACTAGCCCCAGGGCCTTTTCTACAATCGTTGCATTGAGGGGCACTTCGATTCTCCTTTCTTGCTCCCCTATCCTTACTGTGATGGTGCCACAATTCCTGCTTTTGTCGGAAATTCCTCAGGAAATCCGCGCACATGTTGTAGTCCACCGCCTGTCCCACCTTCTGCACGTACTTGTGGAGATGGCATCTGTCCACTAAGTCCTTGATAGTGGGTTCCTCCATGATGGCTTCGTCCAGATTCAGTGTGTGCTTGAAAGTGAAGTGATTGAATCCGCGCGTCTCGATGGCGATGCCGAATTTGGTCATTTCCTCTTCTGAGAATGGTAGTTTGCCTCCTTTGTCTTCTCCTGCCATGGCGGTGACCTGTCAACACACCATGCCAACGTTTAATGCCTAACAATCGGCGCATTTCTTATAAGAACTAAGTTTAAGAGAAGAATAGATGGGCTTAAAGGGGGCACACTTGCTTAGAGGTTTGACCATTGCTATTGTTTTATTCTGCAACATTCCTCCATAGAAACTTTCTTAATTAACTATCTGCTAGCTAGATAACATAACTTTTCATCCTTGCTCTGCTCTTGGTCGTGCTCCCCCCCTCCGTTAGGAATCTTGCAAAGAATCCTTCCTAGGATTAGCACAGGAAGGACGAGGGGAGCACTTGTTCGCGTGGGTTGACTTACCTAGCTAATAGCCAATCATAGAAGTTTGGATTGTATTCGAGTTGGGCATGACAATCCAGAGTGGATGGTTGGATGGAGGCTTGGGAAATGTAGGTCAAAACATCGTGGAAGAGATCTCTGGTACTGAGGCGACTAGCAACATGTAATTCTTCTTGGGTGAGGAATTGGTCAATGTAGGGGTGGGCGAGCACATGGTCATCCAGATGCTGATTACCGGTGATGGCCAAGACCCTAAACGAGATAGGTGCCATGTACATGGGGTCATATTCGATAGTTTTGATTGCCCTGCGTTGCTCAGCATTGGTCATTATGCGATGAACTTTTTTCTCCCATTGGATCCTTAGCGTAAACCACTGCTGCAAGAATGTGGAAGGTGAGCCTGCCATCTGCGTGAGCTCTTGTAGCTCCTGTTCAGGAGCAGAATGCGGAGGCTTGCGATAAGAGGTAATAAGCCTTCTGAGTGCAGCCTGATCCGTCGAGATTTCATCATTTGCTATCAGTTTGGCAGCAATTTTGGGAACTTTAGTGGTCATAAGTTCGTATTCCTCCCAAGTGCATGGTAGTGCATGAACCGCCGAAGCAAGCGTTTCGTCAAGAAGACCTAGGTCTAGCCTCTCGTAGCTTCTAGCAAATGTAGTGAAAGTTTCATCTAACATTTTAATGCAGGCTATCATCCCCAGAAGTTGCGGCAAGGTCCTTAGCCAAAGAGAGGAAAGGTCGTATTGCGTATGCAGGTTTAAGACCCTCTGGTGGGGCGTGTGCACGTGGACTAGATAATTGTGACTTCCTCATCGGTGTCACGGGTCGGGCCTCACACTGGGAAGCCCTTTGAGATGCTGTGGGAAGCTCTAGAGGCACGGGGGTTGTACTTGGTTTTGAATTAGCAATAATCGTTGTTTGTAAGTTCTCAGGATTAGGTAGGTTTAGGACCTGGGGCATTTGCTTTGGTCGATAGATGAGCTGAGGCTTGTTAGCCACCACTGGCCCTGGCTTGTTAATTGTGTTCTGGGCGCCACTGGTGTAACCCTCTCTTGTTAGGAATAGATTGATTGTAGATGAGCTTCTTAGCTGGCCATTTTTAGGCACCCAAATCCAGGGATTGCCCTCGTAATATCCTTGTGCCCGCAAGAGGTCTTTGGGAATCCAAAGCGGCGTGGTTGTGCGTCTACAGCGGTAGTGCCTAGACTGCCTCTTGGGTCGGGACGGTTGATTTTTTGGACGTTTAGGGTCACACCTGGGTGGTTTACCCTGATGTGGTTTTTGTCGTTTCGGCACCCATAGAAACTTGGACTCTTTGGCCTTGTGAGCGCTCTTGGTGGCCATGGGTCTGGGGTTGAGAACTCGGCATGAGGCCACGGTTTCCATTTGTTTAGACGCGGGTTGAAGCTTGGTCATGGGAGTTTCTATCGGTTGCTTCGTAAAAGTGGGGGAGTGAGGGCAGCCCTTGCTGAAAGTCGTCACTATGCGCGCATTGCCAATGGCAAGATGTATGTGATTTAGGTTGTAATCCACATTGCAGTTGGTTTGTTTCTTGAAAGTGCGACCTAACAGCGATACATTACCAGCGTCTATGGTGCCAGGCAACACATGGAAGAAGGCCGGTAAACTTTCAGATTCGATGGAAACGACCACCTTGCATTTCCCTAGGAGTGGGTAAGCGGTGCCCCCAAACGGGGTGAGTTGAGCGTTAGTGGGCTGTAGTTGCGGTTGACCAATGCGTGTCCAATGGTCATGTGTTAGGATGTTGTAGTCAGCACCTTCATCAATCAAGGCGTCAAAAGAATACACCGCTCCTGCTGCAACTGTAATCCGCAGGTATGCCGGTGCCACTACTTCTTCATCCTGATCTGTCAGGTCAGTTACAGTAGCCATGCAGACGTTCAGTGGGGGTTCTAACATGGGCGGCTCATGTAATGGATGTGAAGGAGGATAGTACTTCTTAATGCGGCTGCCATTAAAAAAGCCTATTTTCTCACCGTCAAGTGTCTCCAACTCGACATTTCCAGTCCTACCGATTACGCGTACCCTGAAAGGTCCTAGCCCCCGAAACTTCATCTTCTGTTTATGTCCTTTTACCAAGTACAGCAGAACAAGGTCCCCTTGTTCGAAGTCTCTCTGCATGACATGCTTGTCAAACCGCATCTTTCGTCGAGCCTTTTTGCAAATCAGAGAGTGAGTGGTGAGGAGTCGGGTCTCTGTTAAGCGCTCAAGTTCTACTAAGCGGTTGGTCCAAGCCTCTCTGCCCTCCCAACGTTCCTGGACTGCTAGCTTCAAACTAGGGATGAAGAATTCTATGGGCAGAATGGCTTCAGTTCCGTAAGTCAGCCTAAAGGGCGTCTATCCTATAGCTATTTTATAAGCAGTGCGATAGGCCCACAAAGCCGCCATTACCTTGTTATCCCAGTCACTTCTCAAAGTAGACACGACTTTTGTAAGCATATTGACTAGAATTTTGTTTGTGGACTCGGCTTGGCCATTAGCCTGAGGGTAATAGGGAGAGGACTTCCGGTGAATTATTAGGAAGGTAGAGAGCAAGTGGGCAATTACTTCATTAATGAAGTGTGCGTCTTGGTCGCTTACAAGTTCGATTGGACAACCAAACCGTGAAATGACCTGCTCCCACAGGAACTTAGCAGTGGTCCGAGCATCATTCTTCCTCGTGGCCCGTGCCTCTGCCCATTTCGTTAAATAGTCGGTTGCCACAATGATGTATCGAGCTTGGGAATATTGTGCTGCGGGACTGATAGGCCCAATAAAATCGATGCCCCATTTTTCAAAGGGTTGTCGAGCTATGACAGAGCTCAGCTCCATCTTGTCCTTCCGCACAGGCACTCTGGTCCTTTGGCACTCATCGCAGTGCTTTACAAATTTAGCTGCATCACGGAATAGGGTGGGCCACCATAGCTGGGATTGTAGCACCTTTCGGGCTGTTGTGTCCCCACTAAAGTGTCCCCCAGCGATTCCGCCATGTGCTTCGTTTAATGCATCGTGCATCTCGTGCTCACACACGCATCTGCGCAATAAACCGTCTTGTCCCAACTTGTAGAGTTGGCCAGCTATCAATTGATAGGGCTGAATTTTCAGGATAAGTCTCTTCAGCCTGGCCTTCTCAATGGGCCGCTCCGGGAGTCCATTTTCTAGCACTTGCACTATGTCATCGGACCAATAAGGCGTCAGATCAGCTCTAAAAAATTCTCGTTCACTAGACAAGTTAAAAAGATGGCCATCCGGTAAATCATCAGGCATGCCTTGTCCAGCGGCTTCTCCTGTGGGTATGCGGGACATGTGGTCGGCCATCTAGTGCTGCTTTCCTTTGCGTACAACCATAGAGAAGTCAAACTCCAGTAAAAGGAGTAACCATCTAGCTATGCGCCTCGTAGTGTAAGGCTTGTTCACAAGATACAGTAGGGCTTGATGGTCAATGAAGAAGACAAAGGGAGTGGCCAACAGGTAATCCCTAAATTTCTTTACCGCAAATACCATGGCCAACCCCTCCCTTTCTATCGTGGAATAGTTCATCTCGGTTTCTATGAGCTGCCTTGCTGGCAAAACTCACCGGGTAATCCAAATTATGCTCACCAAGATGGCATAGCACGGCTCCAATAGCGAACTTAGAGGCGTCTATGTGCACATGGAACATTACGTTCGAGTCTGGGGCTCGCAAGATTGGTGCAGTCGTAAGAGACTTTTTCAATTCTTCATATGCGCACTGGCAGTCCTCTGTCTACTCAAACACTATCAACAACTTGTACAAAGGTCTAGCTATTAATGCATAATTTAGCACAAATCGTCGATAATATCCAGTGTGTCCCAAGAAGCACTGAACTCCCTTGTAGTTGTCGGGTGGCGGTAGGTCAACAATGACTCTGACTTTGGAAAAGTCAGTGGCAATGCCGTTCCTTGACACTACATGCCCCAAGATGCATCCGTGTTTTACCCAGAATTGGCACTTTAAGGGGTTTAGCGAGAGGTGGTACAGTCTACACCTTTCAAAGACAGCTCGCAATTTCTTCAAGTGTTCGTGCCAACTAGAGTGTAAACATAGGTCATCTACGAACACTTCTAGTTCATGCCTGAGCATGTCCTTAAAGATGGTGCATATTAGGCGCTGGAAAGTTGTGGGTGCATTCATTAGCCCAAAAGGCATGACAATGTAGGCAAATACGCCCCATTCCGTGGCAAAGGCAGTCTTGTGCCTGTCGTCGGGGTGCACTTGTACCTGATTGTGGCCCGAGAAGCCATCCACAAAACTGTAAGCTTCCTTCCTTGCTACCCTCTCCAGCATGTGCTCTGTATAAGGTAAAGGATAATTATCCCTTTTCATAGCGGCATTCACTTTCTTGTAGTTGACACACACTCGGATTTTTCCATTTTTCTTCATGACAATCACGATAGGTGACACCCAGTCCGTGTGCTCGATCTCATATATGAAACCTGCCCTCATGAGTTTGTCAATCTCCTCCTTCACTGCATGGGCGTGTTTAGGATTCATGGGGTAAGGTCGTTGTTTGGTTGGCACTGCATCTGGAATCATTGGGATGTTATGGGTCACAACCCTAGGGTCGACTCCCTTAAGTTCGTCCAGTGTCCAGGCAAACACGTCAATGTACTCTTGCAGGAGCGCAACAAGTTTGGTTTCTTCCTCTTTCGCCAAGTCATCTGCGATGAATACCAGTCTTGGTTTTTCGCCTTTTCTAGCCAAGTTAACCTCCTTGACTTTGGCGGGTCCCTCTATCGGTTCACTAGTCTGACCTTCTCTCTTTGCACCTAGCAGGACCACCACTCTGTCACCCTTTTTAAATTTTGTAAACCATTTGGGCAGATCCTGTGATTTCCTCTGCCTTTCCGCTTCTGAGCCCATCGCTTGCTTCATGGCCTCTTCTTTTAGCCTCCTGCACCTCAGGTGGACTGGCAAGTCTCCCTTGGTGTGTTTGACCTCAGATGGTTGCGGTATCTCAGGATCACTCTTAGTACTAACTTCTGACTCTGAGTTGAACTCGCATCCTTCACTTGAGGAAGGTGTTTCCCCAAGGGGTCTTAGTTCGGTAGGGGAATCTGTCTTGAGCACTGGCATTACCCACCATTGTGCCACTCCAGCTTGCCCGTAATCTACGGCTTCTATTTGTTCCAGCCAGGATCTGTCACACTCCATTAGTATGACTCCTTTTTCGTTTCAACTGAGCCCTTCCTTCCTAGGCCTTAAGTCTGCCCTGATTTGCTCTATCACCTTTCCCTCCGTGTCGTACTCTATTGTGTCTACCTCTTCTTCACTCTCTTCTCCCGCAGAGCGACAGTCCTCATACTCCTTATTATCTAGGTCCTGTTCTTCTGACTGCTCATCATCCCCTAAGCTTCCCTGTTCACGCTCCTTGTCGTCAGTGACTAAAGCCCAGTTGTATAACAAGTTCAGGTCATGGACTTTGTTCCATTTCCATTTGGTTTAGCTAGAAGGTCACGTAGAGGCTTTAAGTTAGCGGCCAAATTGCCGTTCAATTTATCGGACAGATACTCTACGATCTCTTGAAGATCTAGTTTGTTATTGGGGGTGCGAGACGAGGCCGGTTTGCCTGGGTTGAGCGAGCTTCCTGCCATCATGCAAAGCGGCACAACTGGCTCTTCAGTTGGTACTGTGGCGGTTTTAGCAGCCTGCTGAGGTGGTCCTTCCTCATTCGAGAATGGTAGGTCAATTGTTGCCAGCACGTGCATCCAATCCCTCTCATCCTCAAGGCAGGGAATATATTTAGCCAGTGATCCATAGGGCTTGGTCAGTTGAGTATTGCCTTTTAGCATGGCTGAGATGGCAGCCAGGTCAACAGACATCGTCGTCCAAGTGTCCATCTCTACCCTCACTGCACTAGTTCTGTTCCCTAGGAAAATCAATTCATTGCTCCAATCCTCTATGACTCGTGCATTCCTCATCCAAGGTCGGCTTAATAGTATGTCGTAATCCACTCCCTTCATGACAATAAAGTTTACCGAGAATTGCACACCGGCAATCTTTACCAGCCAATTCTTTAAGACCCCAAATGGTCTTACCTTCATGCAGTTTGCTAGCGTGACATTGAATCTAGCGGTCTCTACAGGAGGGTTTCCCCATGCCTCTAGGACCGCATGGTTTAGCACACTAACACCGGCACCTATGTCTACAATTCCCTTCCGAGTCCTGTCCCCTAAGGCTAGGACGGGCAAAACTGCGTGCATTTCAGTGCCCTCCCAAAAAGCATTGATGTGCAAAGACTTAGGATCTGTGTGTAGAGTTAGACTTGGGATCTATGCAACTGCGTCGTGATCTTACGGATCAGTGCCCACCAGTTCTGCGTGTCCCTCGATCGAGTCTTTTAACTCCTGCCACAAGGAGTGATTTTGCCTAAGTAGATCCTCCAGGCTTAGAGTTACTGGGGCGGATAGCAGAGTTGTGAGGAGGCTTTTGGACCCTTGTCTTCCTCTGAGGCTGGCAGTTCTAGGCCATGCATCCTGTCTGCCCTGGTAAGCTTCCCCCCGGCCTTGCTGCTGAGCCGCCTTTAGGGGTGCAGGCATGTTCCCAGTCGGTGGTTTTGAGGGTGAGACTGGTGTGTTAACACTGGAGAAGTCATCCATAGGGTCTTCTAATATGGGTTCAGCATCTTCAAGGTGCTTTTGGGCATCCTTGACCCACTCATTGACCTTGGCTATAGCTTCGAGTTGTCGTTTGGGATGGGGATATTCTCCTACCTTGGCACTCCCTAGCTCTGCTGTCTTAGGAGCCGAGGTCTCTGCCTCTATGTCTGTGACTCTCTTTCCCGTCACCAGCGTAGTCATTTCCTCGATTTTAAGGGTTATCTTCGCATCAGTACTCTTTTTCCATCTCCTCCGACTTTTCTTCCCTATTGAGGTTGCATCAAGGTTGCTTGGCCCTGGTAAGGAGATGCCTGCTTGTTTCGTTTGAGCTCGCGTCATAGCATGTAGTGGGATGGGCATATCCTCACTACCGAAAGTTTCAACTCCGAAGAGCCCCAAGGGCACTGATGGCATGTTGGCAGCGCCCGTTAATGGCTTCCGCCTAGGACAGTCAGGAAACAGGTGTGTGATTCCACACTCTGTGTATCGGAGATCCGCTTTGTCCTTATTAGCTTGTTCTCGCTCTGGGCAGCGTGATGAAATGTGGCCTGGGTGGCCGCAAGTCCCGGATCCTGGCTTGGCCCTCCAAAGCCTCTGCCTCGTCCTCTTCCTAAGGCCATCACTGGTACTGGTCGGTAGTCCATCAGGACTGGGTTGCCCTCCTCATCGTAGGATACATAAGGATTGACATATGCCTCTTCCTCGTTGAGCTCCTCCACAAAGTGGACAGGAGCGTCACTAGGTGGGTGAGTCACAAAAGGCCCTGGTGGCCTAGGTATGCCAGTCCGGTTCATCTCCAGCCTAGGCACGATAGGTCTTGGATCAGTTGGTGCTGGAAGAGCTAGCTGGGTTCCCCTACCCAAGAAATTAGGTGGCCTACTGCCTAAGTATGGAGGGTTGTACTGCTATGTATACGGGAGTCTCCTCGGCATTCTATAATGCGTTGTATCATGTCCGAATCTACCGCAATTTGAGCACAGCCAAGATCGAGGATCTTGGCACTCCACTGGGAGGTGATTGCCGCCGCAGTACACACATTGTACATGCGATCTCACCGGCTTTCTAACGAGCTCTTGTAACCGCGCAATCTCCATTCTCATCTCTGCCATCCCTTGCTCATGGTCTGCACTCTTTCCCTTGTCCTGCGCTCTAGTAGTTGCTTTTTCCCCTAAGGGGGTTGATCTCTCAGGGTCCCTCTAGTTTGCATTATCCCGGGTGGTAGCCCTCATGCTTCTCTCTCTAAGTTGATCGTCTACACGTATTTCCTCCTCGAAGACTCGAGCTAGCACGTCCCGTTGTAAGGTGGAGTTACTGGCCAGAGCCTTGTAGAGCTCCTCACTCCGAACCCCGTTCATGAACACTATAGACACTGCCCTTTCGGTAGGTCGCTCGTTGGCAGGGATTCTCTTGTAGAGGCTACGCACCTGAGTAACGTAATCCCTAACATCCTCCTTCTCCCTTTGACTGATATTCATTAATCTAACAATGAGGTTGTCCGAATACCCTGCCTCTGAGAACCTTTTGATAAAGAGGCCCTTAAGGCGAGCAAAGTTTGTACGTTCTGCGTCATCCAGACTAGAGTACCAGGTCCTCCCCTTGTCGCCTAAACACAGGCCGAAGGCTTGGGCTCTCTGTGCAAGGTCAGTAAGACCGTTTGCCTCACATACTTGCTCGAACTGCTCCATGAAGCTATACGGGTCACTACTAGGTTCGTATCGAGCTAGTTGTTTCGCTACTATAGGGATTCTAGCCTGCCCTTTAGCCCCGTGCGTGACTCCCAATCCTGACAGTAGCGTGGTGGCTAGGGCAGTAGCACTTTGCTCCACGGATGTATTGTCCATGAGTCACTTTGCCACCAGTTCGCTCAACGTCATGCTAGCCTCTGCTGCCCGTTCCCTCTCTACATTCGGTCTGCCCCTGCTAAGTCTAGCACTCTTCTAGCCTCGTACATATCCACGTCCTGCTGCAGCCTTCTAGCCCTTTGCTCATGGTTGTAGGCAATTATGCCTTCCAACGCTCTCTTGATAGCTCTTCTCTCTTCTTCCAGGTTAGCCACCACTTCTTCTACAGGTCTACCTTGGATCTCAGTTCTGGTGAGTAGATCGTAGTCGTGGACCAATTCTTGGACCGAAGTTGGAAATTTTCCTAGGTCTAATTGGTCTTCCCCTTGATCGCCTCTTGATCTCGACATTATTTCTGTTTCTAGCTCCACGAGGTCGTCGATGAATCCAATTAGCTCCGGTGGCTTCCACTCCTCTATCTTGTTGCTTCCCGTGTCCTTGTGTTTTCTCCAGGCACTACTAGTGGGGTGCTCAGGCACCTGTCTAAGTCTTGGGGTCTCCTCCTACTAGTGGGTTCCTTAATGTTATTAGGTATCCAAATGTGTTCCTTGTTATTTGAAAGCAGCATCGATCCTTACTCGCACGTTGTGCTTAGTGCTTTCGTGGTGCTTGGTGCGAAAACAGGCTTTTCTCTTTTCTTGCTATGCAGGTTTAGTGGAGCACAAAAGTGAAATGCCAATGCAAAAAGAGTTTAACGCAAACTCCCCCTTACTTCTACCCACGTTCTTAGTCTAATTTGAGTTTTCCACTCGGTTCCTGGCTATTCTATGGTCTTTTCGCACCCTGAGTTCGATTAATCTCCGAGGTTCTAATGACCAACTTGGGTTCTGGGGGTGTTCAGGGTTGCATCCTGGGGTCAGGTCTATGGTCAGGTCAGCAAAGATCCTTATCTTTGTGTTCTGGCAAGATGGTCCGATTCTGGGAATCGAACCGGGGTGGTCCGACTCTGAGAGTCGGATGGTCCGACTCTGGCAATCGGACCGGTGCGATCCGACTCTAACAGTCGGACGATGTTGGTCCGATTCTGAACTGGTCCGAGTCGGACAGGGGTGGGTCCAATTCCTTCGATCAGGCGAGGTGTCTGATCGGACAGGCTAGTTTGAGCAGACAGTTGGGTGTCCGATTATAAGGGGTAGTCCGAGTGCCACGTGGCACGTCCGATCGGGCTGGTCCGATTCCTGGCAATCGGACTAGACTGGTTCGACTCACTCGCAATCGGACGGTCCGATTTTGGGAGTCAGACGGTCCGACTCCAGAACTCGGGTGGTCCGATTCTGGGAATCGGACCACTGCGAGTTGGTTCGACTGCATGGCGGGTGCGATTCCGGCGCGTTTGAATCCTCCCTACTGTCTTATGCACTCAATCATCACAAAGCATCCCATAACCGATTAGAGCGCTACTGGAACTCACTGGACTCACCTGAAGTGGCACGAATCGAATGCGCCTAGAATCGGGGTTGCGTTTCCTCGTCCTGTGAACCAGAAGCTCTCTCTCTCTCTCTCACACACACAACAAGGCCAACTAAGAAAATGAGGTCTGTCTTGGCCTCCCAGGCCTCTTAAGGTTCTTTCCCAGCACTGCAAAACCCTATAGCCAGTTCCCTGTCCCTGGTTCACCCAAAAGCTTGAGTCTGGTCCCTTGTCTTCCTATTTCCAGCAGCAGCCAGAACCTTTGTTTTATCTGGTTTTACCCTAATCTAACCTCCATCTAGTGCAGCCAATATGAAAAACAGAAATGCAGAATAGTAGTCCTAATCTAATGCTTCCAACAAATCCAAATACTTACCTGTTCCTCAGATTAAAACCTCCTAAGTCTCTTCGTTATCTCGAGCACTGGTTCAGGCTGCAAACCCTACTTCCATGCTCGATCTGCTGCGCGCGGCGCTCAAAGCTCGAATCCGTTGGTCCGGCAACGGAACCAAAATGTGGGAGCTCTTCGAGCTCTACCCAGAGACCTACGGACCACTTATTACTCAAGTGTTTCGAACTGAGCAGCCATGGCTACCTCTCACATAGCCCTCGCGCTGCGCCTACCTTGTGGGTGTAGTGAGCTTACCTTGATGCTCGATCGAGCACCCTCCTCTTTCTTGCACCCCTGCAGCTCCATGATCCTTGAGGCGAGCTCAAGCAACCTCAATCCCTCTCCCATGAGCTTCATCCCCCATAGCCACGTTCAAGACCAGAGGAGAGAAGAGGGGAGGAGAAGATGAAGGGGGAGAATGGGGAGCTTCTTCTCCAGGTTCCCTTGCCCTCCCACGATCACTCCCTCACACACTCTCACGCTCTTAGTCCCTCTCACAAGCACAAGCAAGGAGGCACGAAGGTGAGAAACAGGAGGAGAAGAAGGAGGCGCTATTTGCCACACACGAGGATGCTCTTCTCATTTACCTTTTAACTTTATATACATGCCCTTAATTTCCATGGGCGGTTGTCCCCCTTTTTTACATGGCTGGCCATTAGCCTAGGCCCTTTTTCCCATTGTCCCTCTATCTTCCTAGATTCCTTTCCACCGCCCGTCTACATTTACAAATTGCACGGGTGAGAGCCCGGTGCTCTTTTACAAGATTTCAGGGTGCGCCTTTATATTTTAAAATGCGCCCTCATATTCCTACTTCAATCGGGCTACTTCTTTTTGTTTTTTCCGCCTTTGCCCTGCGTCTTTCCTGCTTTCTTTTGCTTTCTTCGTGTTGGGGTTAACACCTAACAACTTAAAAGTACATAATGTATTTCATGTCAGTCTATTGAAAGCATATGTTCCTAACCCATACCATGTACTTAACAACTAACAAATTGTGATGCCCAAGTCAAGGAGTCCTCAAACTTCAACTAGAAAAGATACTTGACATGGGAGAGAAGACTCTAAGAAGCAAAACCCTTAGAGAGTATCTCATCTAGTGGAAAGACTACCCAAAAGAGGATGCCACTTTGGTTGACCAAAAATCAATATGTAACCAATATCCCCAATTTTATTCAAGATGAGGACATCTCAATTCCTCTAAGGGGAAGAGAATGTGGCATTCCGACTTTATTTTCAATCTTCTCAACCTCTCATAATTAGATTTGGAGAATCCTAGACCATTAAATAGAGGAAGTCTCGAATAAAATAATCAAAAATTTGTAACCTGACACCTTCTATGGCCAATAAGATCTGTAGGCATCCTTCATGAAAAATCACCATACGAACGGAAGTCTTGGCATGTAAGTCAAAACTAACTAAGCACATTTAAAACTTAGTAAGTAAGTGAAATCTTAAAGCTTTAAAGCTTAAGCTTTATTTAAAAAAGCCTTTAAAAGAAGAAGATGAACAGGCCGCCCCTCCTCCCTTTTTTAACGAAAAAACAATGTCAAATTTTTTCTCTCTCTCTCTCCTCCTAAAATTGGAGATGTTGAAAGCATGAAGGAAAGTCTGAATTATCCTCCTCAATCTCAACAAAAGACTCCATCAATCTCCCCCTTTTCTCAATTCAACAAGAGGCCTAGATTGGAGCAAGATCATCCAAGAGCTAGGTGAATCAGTCATGGCATCTCTAATAGCCTCTCTAGATCTCAAAGATTAAATCGCCAGTATCAGATTGCATCTGGAAAGATTACAAATTGTTGGATTGCCAAGATACCCTCCAAAAAGAGCTTCTCTTCTTGGTTACAACCCTTATTCTTCAATTTAACTATAAATATGGGGCATAAGAAGCCGTTGGGGAGCAGTGTGATCAAAGAGGAGAAGCTATTCTCAAGAGTATAGAGCAAGAGGGAGTGGGGTAAGAGGAGTGCGGGGACGGAAATTATTGTCACAAAGATAAGAAGGATACACTGCAGGCTCTTGGAATCGAATCCCCCATCCCTTCTACCTCCACTTCCATGTGGAATCAAGACACTACTCAATTTTTTTAATTCCTAGTGATCACCATTCCCCATCAATCCGATTGCAACAACCCCCAAGCTCTTTTGCCAAAACCCCCTCTACAATCTCGTGATTAAAGACCATGGCCCCAAAGAAGAAAGTTATGAAGGTCACAGAGGCACGAGCTACCAATAATGCTGCAAATACAACCACTACAAATGGAATGACGAGTACTAGGATTACAAACAAAGCTACGAATACCATCAACCAAGCACTCATCATAGATCCCCATGTACTATATTTTGATATTAAGAGTTTTTTCAACAAGAAAAACTGCAAGAGGTTATAGAGTCTAAGGATGAAGTTTGTAGGAGAAAAATCATTGTCATGGCCCCCGGGGAGTCCACCTATAAGAAATCATCTATATAACGTGCATTCAAAGGATATTAAAAAATACCCTTTGTTTACATGCTATAAGGCTTTAAAATGACCCCTTTTACTTTACTAAATTTATAGATTTTTTTCAAATTGTAATTAAAAATCCTTTTGTAAATATAATTTTGTAAATTTTACTAAATATAATATCCTTTCTTTTGAACTCACGTGATATCTTACATGTTCTATAAAGTGGACTCCCCGGTCCTGGTCCTGTCAATTATAAGAGAATGGGGGAGGTATGTGGGAAAATGGTTGTCAATGTTTCTTGCACTTCTGATGAGAAAGACGACTATTTTAGTATATCTCCTAAGGAAAAGTCCATGCTTGTTAAAAAAGATATTCAATTGTTTGATTTTGTAGTCTTTTGTTGCATAAGGTAAGGTCTTTTAACTCTCAAAATTTTTAGTATATGAAACAATGGTGTTGTTCATTGCAAATAACACCTTTGTTTTTGCTATTGGTTTTAGGCCATTGATTGCTTCTCTCAGTCAAGAGATTTCTAAAAGTATATTTATTCTTGATCCACTGTTATAAGTGGAACTGTTTTCGAGATCTTTTTCAAACATATAAATATTTTTCAAAATGTTTCATTCAATCATAAACTATCTTTTTTTTTTCCTTACATCAAAAGATATGTAATTTTACAAAGGGGTTAATGTATACTTCTTTATTGTACTCATTACTTAATACTAACATTTCACTTTGCAAAGAACATTGGAGCTTCATATATATATTGATATCCTCACCGAACAAATTATCCTCATGAACTCTCTTAGATGGTTTCCACGAACAAGTAAAATGTGTGTTGAATAGAATACTACTTGCTTTTTGGTATATTATTGATTTTATTTGATTGTCTATTTCAGTAATATGTTCCCATTTATAGTGTTGGTAGGCTCATGGTGGCTACCTTTTTGGACACCACATATGAGGATATTACTCATCCTCAAAAACCATATAACTTTCTCCAACAAGAAGTACCCTTGCAAAGTGATATGCATTCTTGTGGATGGAGAGTGATTTCAAATGTTTGTAGGATAATAGATTCAAAGATAATCAAGATAGATGGGGTGAATATAAGTATTTTTCATATTGTTTATTTTTTTAGAGACCCTTCTTTGAGTTTTCCAACTTGTTACATTTTTTCTCACAATACCAAGATTACCTCAATGCATACATGTAGTGGATAAGGGAGTGACTTATTGAATTAATTTTGGATAGGGCAAGCATACCAGTCAACCTTAACTCCCCTCCACAAAAATCTTCAACTAAGAGTAAGGGAAAGGGCAAGTCATCTAGAAAGACTAGTAATGTGAACTCCAAAAAGAAAGGAATGCCAACACATTCTCCTATGGAGTCTCATCCATCTCCTCTTCAGCCTTTTTTTAGGAGAAGAGGGCCCGTGTCAAAGTCAAATTCTTCCATCAACCAAAGAAAAAATCCACTGTATGGAGACTAGAGATCTTTGTAGAAAGCAATGAATGAGTTATAAAGCCAAAAGAAGATAAATAGATGCAAACGGAAACTAGAAGGCTCTCCATTGTTATTTTGCATCATTGTATATTTTCACTTCAACTTTGTAACTCTTGATTCGATGAAAAGATTTTTATCCTATGTAAATGTAATAAATGTTTTCATATTTATGCCTCAAAACTTACAATTGTGGGAGGCAAGAAACTCATATAAGAGAAAGAGCATTCAGCTCTTTTCCCAATTGTTTTACCATTTACTTTGAACTTATATTAGAAGATGTACTATCTAGCAGCTCCAAGGTATCCCTTACATCTTTAACCCTCCAATTGGAAGTAACATTTACCTCATTTTCTTCTTCATGTGCTATAACTTGCACCTTAAGTTTGAAAGACATGCAATCTATATCAGAATCCAAGGGAATCCAAATGCCTAGTTTAAGTTTATATCTCCTATAATCAAATCCCAAAGCAAGAGTTTGTAATGCAATGTTATAACAAAAAGATAAGGATTGGGGGCATACAATACACTTCATGGTATTGCCCTTATGGTCATACTCTCTAGATTTCCAAAGCCTTCATATAATGTTGTCTAGTTCCTCTTCTAAAAAAATTCTACTAAGCCAAAGGTACCTTTGTCCTTTGTAAATTTGCTATTTTGAAGCATGCCACAAAGATATGTAAGGGTATAAACCATGATATGCATATTCTTCTTGAGATCCTTTGAGAGTTGTCATGGAATTTTGAATATCTTGACATATTTTGAATTTAAAACTTTGCATCATTGCCTTATCAGGAATCTCCCAATTTAGAGATGAAAGACTTGGCAATAGAAAATCATTGATATGTCCATATGTACCTTCTCTAGAGGGAACGACATACTATGCATAATATATAAAAACCCTTCTCTCACTAAAAGAACCCACAGTCTCATCAATATAGATAATGTCTGCAAACACCTTATGAATCGCATGGAAGATTCCAATTAATCTCTCCACAGATTGTCATTTAGTACTTATTGATGGAAATATATCTACAACCAAGATTTCGATATTAGTACTTTCTTAAATGAAAAAAATATCACATATGTTATTAACTCAAGACTTACAATGTATTTGCTGGAAAACACATTCGTTTGGAGGCAAGTGCATATCCTTAGCTGTGTAAATATATTGCACTTTGACAAACCACCCTTCATTCATAATTTTGAAAGTAATGATACATCCCTTTCAATGATGTTTTATATCCTCTCATTTTCTTTTTTTTAGCTTCTGAGATCCCTTGCAAGAGGTCAGCATGATAACCCAATCGTTTATGCAAAAGGTTTTGGGCTTCCAATTTCCATATGCTCTTTGGCTATAGATAGTGTAGGAGTTTATTAAATGAGAAGGTGCCTTGAGAGCGGAATTTTGGTGCTGAGAAGTGCTTAAAAATAGCTAAAATTTGTGAATATCAAGGGAAAAATATTCAATGTCAAAGGCGGCAGCTCAATCTAGGACGATTTTAAGCATCAAAGTGCTCTAAGGACGCCCGTATAATACTTCCAGATTTTTAGTAATTTTTTTGTGTGCCAATACGAGTCACAGGAATTGGCAGGCAGTGCGGGACCTCAAGACGAGCTCACAGAAATTTTTGGACTATAAAACGGACGCCGGACACTAGAGTTAGGCCAAAAACCGGCCGGTCAAAAGAGAAATGAAAGGGTGCCACCCTTTGGGGGCCCCTTTGGGCCCAAATTCAACGCGAATTGGGGGGGCGTTTTTTTTTCGTGGCTGAAAAAAAACCATGGAGGGGGGGCGCAGAGCGACGTGTGGAGAGGGAGGGCCTTGGGCACTACAATACACCCATGCTATCTGAAGCCAGGGCTGAAATCCCTGTTCTCTCGGTCTCTTATCGTTGTCTTTCACACGCAGAATGGTGGCCTGGTTGGAGAGAGAGAAAATCAGTCTTTCTCTCTCCTCCCTCTCTCTCCTCTAAGGGGGGATTCATGCGGGAAGAGAAAGGAAGAAGAAAGAATGGTGGAGGCTTGTCTGGCATCGATTGGATCGCTCCACGGGCTGGAAATGGTGACATGTGATCGCCATGAGCATGAAGTGCTGCTGATTTTCAGATTTGCAGTCATGGACATGAAACCCGAAACACGCAAATAAGCAGTAATTCAATTTTTTCAAAGGAAATTTGAGATTTCATGGCTTTTGATTGATAAAATGTTGTTCATGTGGGCTAAAAATTGTTTATGTTGCTGTTTTCCATGAGTATTTGTTGATCATAATCAGAAAATCAGAAAAACACGCATCTTGTGGCCCAAAATAATACACTAAAATACATAAAATATGGAAAACCAAGGAAAAATGATGTTTTTGAGCATAAAAATGGAAGAATAAATAGGAACACCAACTAAATTTTCATTTTTTGTTACAAGAAGGAACTAAGGGCCACAGCCCATAACCTATTTTGAATTTTCAGTAATTAAATAATGCTAAGGAAAATATAAGAAAAGTAGAGAAAAACCACTAAAAATAGGGAAAAAATGCATTTCGGGTGCCGAAAACTAATGAAAATTAAGAACAATGTTCGTGAATGTTTGTGGGGACTGAAGCATGAGGATTTGCCTTAGTTCAGCCCCACCTTCTTGTTCTAGTGTGTCTTTTTCCGCTTTTTACACTTAAAATGATGGCAAAATGCCTTATAAATCTATGCAACAATACAACATTTGATCGATGGGAGGGTAGAGTGGTTAAAATGTGTCTAAATGCTAAGTGAAATGATGAAAAGCTTGCTAGTTTTTGTTTGCATACCATATAGGTTGGTGAATAATTATAAAATAAGGGCCTAGTAGCACGAGGGGTTCCTCGGTGCTAGGTTCATGCAACGCCGCATAAGGACGATAGCTGAAAACCATTAAAAGGATGTTTTCCACATGTGCACAATACTGGTTTTATAATTGTTTGAGCACTTAGCATCCACAATATGCATAAATCATGGAAATATTTAAAGGTATCAGAAATCCTGGATGCACAGCAATTGCTTTCGTTAGGACCTTGACCCACGTTGAGTGAGAGACAGGACACCCTAATCCATAGGCTAGTCATGGGGTCTAGGGGAAAGAGAAGTAAGGACAATGGTACATTCCTGTATATGATCAATTGGTACCTTGAGTGGATTTTGTGTGAAATGTTTATATGTTGACCGACGCACCGAAGGGCCAATCCCCAAGGTGTAGGAGAGTCGCAGAGGGGTGGCGGCACTCAGCCGTTGGAGGACCCCCTATGTCTGTGCTTCGTGCCATTAGGCAATGTGTAAGGAACTCCCTCTGAGGAGTAGTGGGTGAGAGAAAAGTGGACTACAAACGACGTAATACAAACGCATGATGTTTAGGAAGGCAATGTATGTGTCATCAACGCTCCTAGCCACGAGGCCGTGGGGTTGTTGAGCGTGTGAGATAGAGGTCCGCCTAGTGCACGAGCCAGTGCCGGCCCATTCTAGGTCCCATCATGCCTTCTTGATGCCATACTTAGATTGAATTCATAGAGAAAGAAGCTCACAGAGAAAGGTGAATGAGTAGAGAAAAGAAGCTCACGGAGAAAGGTGAATGAGTAGAGAAAGAAGCTCACGGAGAAAGGTGAGTAAACTAAAAAGGAATATTAACAAGACTAATGAGAATATATTGGGTGCCAAAAAGCTATCGATTTTCAAAAAAGACATTATTAACTTCATAATATATTTATCATGTCCTTTGTTTGATTTTATAAGTAAATAAGGACTTTGGGACTACCAAAACATATCAAATTTTGGAGATTTTGGCTAAAAAGGAGGAGAAAATCATGAAGTGGACTCTGCTATCTCCAAAAAGAAAAAGACAAGAATACCATATTCTGGCACACGTGGCAAACTCTCCTTGGCCCTTTCCTTAATCTTATGATTAACAAAATTGCCTTTTTTGAAGTGTTTTTGATTCTAATGATTTTACAAATGTAGGCATTCAAGTTCACTTCATCTAGGGCCCCTGCTTGCAATGCTTTCAAGCATTGGCATTGGTATCTAGGCCATAAGTGTGTTGTATCAGTGACTAGAGAAAAGGGCATCCACCATCTTTGCCTGTGATTGAACGGCGGGGTCTGGGGGGATGTCTACTAGACTAATCCCATCATTGGTTTGCATCTTTGTCTTCAATATCTTCAGCATGTCATAAACATCCCTCTTCAATCTCTTTCCCTATTTTGTTTGCCAACCCTAATCCCTTCTCCACTGTTTCAGGGCTAAGTACAACTTCTATTCTTTTTAGTGAGCCCTTAATACCTGACGGTTATCGTAGACTATTCTTTCTTACGTCAAAAGCTCTTCAGAACTTTGTGTACCTATCGTGGTCAATTTTTTGGCCAACCTTCTCTACATATATGTGGAGATTGCAATGATCGACTATTTGCTTGATTGTGCCTTCCTTAGTCACTAGCTCTTCCAAATTGATGATGCTACGATAGTTTAGTTGGTTGTAGACTTGTGTCTTAGTAGCCAATCGGTACTTATTATGCTCTTTCTCCAAGAACAAAAATTGTCCTTCCATATCAAGTTCTTGTTATGGCACAACATCTTACAATTAGCTCATTTGAGAGTACCTTTTGCATAAAGAGAAAAAGATTATGAACAAACACTATGGAATGGTGCAATGTTCCAATATGGAATGGAAATTTTTTATACTTCAAGCAGTCCACACATTCCAAGCATGAATTTCATGAAAATTTTTCCTCAAGTACAATCTCACTTTGTCTGTTCTTTTTTTACTTTTGAAGTTCGGTTTGAAATTTTGAAGTTCAAGTCATATTTTATTTTCCACCTCCCCCCCCCCCCCCCCAAGGAATGATGAAGATCCTTCCTAAGATTGGAGGATGAAGGGTTAAGGGCATTAAAAACCTGCTTGCTATGCTTTGTTGCTTCATGAGCCAAGCATAAAATTGTTGGTTATACTCTAAGTGGGCGTGACGATCCATGTTTTGAGGTCTAATGCCTATGTGTGTAATGTAGGTCAAGACATCCATTAGGAAGTCACCAGTGTTCATCCTCCTAGCAATGTGTAGTTCTTCCTTAATCAAGAATCAATCCAAATAGGGATGGGCCATAACATGCTCTTCTAAAGGTCGATTACATGTGATGGCCAATACTCTGAATGAGTTAGGAGCCACATAGGTTGGATCATACTTAAAGGTTTTGATAGCACATCTCTACTTAGCGTTGGTCATAATTTGGCAGCCCTCTTGCTCCCAAATGGAGAGCATACCATTTTTTCATAAAGGAAGATTCAAAGTCAGCTTTCAGCCCTTCTAGTTCATGGATTGTTGCAAAGACTTTTCTCTTGCTATAAGAGGTGAGAAACTATTGTTTGAGAGCTTGCTCTTGAGAAATCTTTTTGGCAATCAAGTCCTTGGTGACCTCAAGAATTTTGCTGAACATGAATTCATATTCTTACCAAGTGCATGGCAGTGAAAGTACTTCCATTGCTAATGGCTTGTCAAGGTGGCCTAAATCCAACCGTTCATAACTTTAAGCAAACATGGTGAAGGTGGCATCCAAGCATTTGATCCCCACATTTGTAGCTAGGTCTGAGGCCAAAGTAAGGATAGATCTCTAATTATAGGAGTGTCTAAGGCCTGTGGGAGGTTGGGATTTGGTTGAGCTAGATAACTTAGCTACTCCTGATGCTTGATTCATGGTTTGGTCAGTGGGATATCTAGTGGCCACTTTTGCAATGGGTTGGTACTATGGGGCTCAATTGATGTGCTGCTTTTTGCTTGTGGAGGAGTTGGAATAGTTGAAGTGTCAGGTTGAGTTAGTTTGGATGTAGTGGGCCGCAATTTTGGTCCATAAGCCTATTGAGGATTGATGGGTTTGGTTCCTTTTGGTTCAATTTGATTCTCATACCTACCTAGCTTATAGTCATGTGGAGATGGGTTGGAAGATAGTGGTGGCTGAGGGACACACATGCCACTCGTAACCTTGGGCAAGCAAATCCAAGTGTTTCCTTTGTAGTAGCTTTGAGCATGCAATAGAGCTTTGGGAACCCATTGCAGCTTGACCATTCATTTTCTATAGCTCTAGCTTTGTCTCCTATGCCTAGGGAGTGAGGCTTTGGGATTATGAGCTCGTGTGGACTGGCTTCTAAGAAATTGCAATTGTTTCCTGGGTACCCATTTGAGCTACTGCTTAGTGGCTTTGGATACGATTGCTGGTTGTTGTGGCTGGTTTTTTGTGGTGGGTCGGAATAAGTCATGATCCCCCTCCTTAGGCTTGGCATTAAGTTGCTTTACTAATGGCACTATGGCCTTAGATGGAGCCATGCTTTCCTTATTGAAAGCCATCATTATCCAAACATTTTTGCCAATGGTAAGGTGAATATGTTGTGAGTCATGGTTGACATTACAGTGTGCATGTTTCTTGAATGCACGTCCTAGCAGCAATTCTAGCTGCCTTGGTGTTAGGCAACACATAGAAGATCATTGGTAGGCTTTCAGTCTCAATAGAGACAACTACCTTACACTTCCCCAGCAGTGAATAACACTGCCCCCCAAAAAAAAGGCTAAGTTTAGCATTCGTAGGTTGCAACCGGGGCTGACCAATGTCCAATGATCGTGTGTAAGGACATTGAAGTCAAATCCCTCATCAATGAGTGGATCAAAGGCACATGTCTTGTGGCTAGTGAATGATATGCACAAGTATGTAGGTGCCACTACTTCCTCATCCTCGTCCTCTATCTCAGTGATGGTGGTTACTCTTACGTTCACACACAGGTCCAACATTGGAGGCTCATGTAGTGGGTGCATTGGAGGGTAGACTTTGATTCTCTGGAACTCATCACAATGCTTCATGAACTTAGCTGCATCATGCAATAGGGTGGGCCACCATAGTTGAGATTGCAACACCTTGCGTGTTGTAGTGTCTCCGCTAAAGTGTCCTTCAGCAAATCCACCATACACTTTAACAAGTGCGTCATATATCTCGTGCTCACACATGCATCTTTGTAATAACCCACCATCCTATCCTAGTCTATAGAGCTAGCCAGGTATTAACTAATAGGGATGAACCTTGAGGATAAGGTGCTTTAGCCTAGCCCTGAACAAGTCTCTCTCATTGGACATGCTAAAAAGGTGTGCATCTAGTAGGTCATCTATGGTGCCCTAAGCAGCTTCTCTTATGGGTATGCAAGACATATGGTTTGCCATCATGTAGTGATGTTTATCATTGCATATAACCATGGAGAAGTCAAAGAGAAGTAACCACTATGCACCACATGTAGCCTAAGATTTGCTTACTAAATAAAGAAAAGCGTGATGGTCAACAAAGAAGGTGAAGAGAGTAGCTAAAAAATAATGACGAAACTTCTTTACAACAAACACCATAGCTGGGCCTTCCCTCTCCATCGTGGAGTAATTCATCTATGTACCTATGAGTTGTCTTCTATAAGCTCATAGGGTAATCAAGGTTATGTTCACCAGGTTGGCACAAAAACAACTCCCACTATAAACTTTGATGCATCAATGTGTACATGAAATGTTATGTTCCAATCTAGGGCTTGTAGGATCAATGCCATTGTAAGAGCCTTCTTTAGCTCCTCATAGGCATGTTGGCATTCCTCGGTCCACTCAAATACATTGAAAAATTTGTAAAGGGATCTAGCAATCAATGCGTAGTTTATAACAAATTGCCAACCTTGCATGTCCCAAGAAGCATTGAACTCCCTTATAGTTTGTGGTGGTGGTGATAAATCGATAATGACCCTGACTTTGGAGAAGTTGGTTGCAATGCCATTCTTAGACACCACACGCCCTAGGATACATCCATGTTTTACCCAAAACTGGCACTTTAGGGGGTTTAAGGAGAGATTATACAACCTATACTACTCAAAGACTACGCAAATTTTATCTAGGTCTTCTCCCTGGAGTGGACACATAGTTCGTCAATGAATACCTCCAATTATCACCTAAGCATGTCTTTGAAGATGGTGCACATGATAAGTCGAAAGGTAGCTGGTGCATTCATCAATCCAAATGGCATGAGTATGTAGGCAAATACACCCCATTTGGTCACAAATGTTGTCTTATGTCTATGATCAAGGTTTACATGCACTTGGTTGTAACCTGAGAAGCCATCCACAAAACTATAGGCTTCCTTTTCCACAACTCTTTCAAGCATGTGCTCCATGTAGGGTAGTGGATATTTGTCTCTCTTAGTTGCAGCATTGACCTTTTTATAATTCCCACACACTCAAATCTTCCCATTCTTCTTCAAGACAATCTCTATAGGTGACACCCAGTCCATGTGCAAAATTTCATAGATGAATCAGGCCTTCAATAGCTTATCTATCTCCTCCTTAACGGCATGTGTATGATTTGGTTTCATTGGGTATGGTCACTACTTCATTGGTGTTGCATCAGGATTCATGGGGATGTTATGAGTCACAACCCTCGAATCTATTCCTTTTAGTCTATTTAAGGACCAAGCAAACACATCTATGTACTCTCATAAGAGAGCCACGATATCAGCCTCCTCTTGCTCAGTTAAGTCCTTGGCTATGAATACAAGTCGAGGCTTACCTTCCCCTGCTAAGTTGACCTCCTTGACCTTAGCAAGCTCCTATATCAGTTCGCCTTGCCTTTCCTTTCCTCTTAGCTCCCAACAAGATCACTACCATGTCGCCCTCTTTGAACTTTGTGAAGTATTTTGGAAGATCTTGATTTGAAAGTTTTGAGATTGGCAGCTGGGTTGCTAGCAAGCTCTATCATCAAGTGTTCAAGAATCTCTTGGATTTTGAGTTTGTTAGATGGGACATGGAAAGGGATAGGTGTTGGACTGCTACCAAAGCTCCTGGCCATCATGTAGAGTGGTACTAATGGTGTGATCCTACTCTTTAGCAACTGAGATAGTGCGACTTTGTGGGATTCACCAATTTTCCTATTAGCCTACTTATAATCCTCCTCATCATCTTATAATGGAAAATTGATGGTGGCTAGCACATGCATCCAATCCTACTCATCCTCGAGGCGAGGGGTATACTTTGTTAGTGGCATGTAGGAATTGCTAACTTGTGAATCTCATTTCAAAATAGTAGAGATGGCATCTAGATTGACTGGCATGGTTTTTCAAGTGTCCATTTCAACTCTCAAAACTTTAGAGATCTATTGCCTAGTAATATTAGATTTTTTCCCCAATCTTCTATGACTCATATGCTTTGCATCCAAGGTTGGCCTAGTAGGATATCGTAGTCCACTCCCTTCATGATTATGAAGTTCACTAAGTATTAGACTCTAGCTATCTTCAAGGGCCAATCTTGTGAGGTGCCCGCCCATCGGCTTTCCAGGCACTCTTTTAGCGGTCTATCGAGAAACGAATCTAAGCGTCGCTGCCCGGCACTCCAAAGGAATGTTCCGAGTTTTGTCGCCTAGGGTTTCCCGAATCCGCCTCGCAACGGAACGTTCACGACCGAACCCACTAGGGTCGACCTGAAATTTGGGTTCCTAGTCGTCAAGGTCTCCTATTAGCATTCTAGCGTCGGGTATTGGACATCCTACTTTACGCAGAGATACCCAACCCGAAGCAGATCTATGCCGCACTTGGTTCAAAGAGAATGGGAAACGAGAGGGATGCGTTGCTCAACCTCTCTGCCCATAGGGCATAGTCCCATTCCGGTCCCCTAAAACGGCATGGATCGGGTTCTAACCTATCAATACCTAAAGGTCGAATGACGATAAAAACTTGTGAGAAGCCTCCCAGTTCTCTGGGACCACCTTGCCATAGGACGGACCCGTCGGGGGTTCCGCCCACCCGCTTCCCTTAATAGCTTTAGTTTTCTAATTAGGTCCTACCACATTTATGTGTGACACTTAAAATCAGCTTCATTAATTAAGCCTTTTAGGGAACAAGGTTCGTTCGCGTAAATTATAGCACAGACACAAAAACAGAGCAAAGCAATCTATTGACAAACAAGATCAAACAAGTTCCTTAACTTATCTTCAAGTTAATCTTTGTCTCCTGCCCATACAGGAGAAATTATGTTTCGCTTCTGTCCAACAAAAGTATCCCTTCTGCCCTGCAGAAGTAACTGGTCCAATTCACATGGCACCAAAACTCAATCCTTTATCTAGAATAGGATCTCCCAACATGCCCAGATGTTGGGGGCCACGGAGGTCTTCAACTCCATTCTAGACCTAGCAAGGGGTGTCCAAAGCTCCAACTGACCCGCAAGCTGTCTAGGAGCGAAACATCATTCCCGTGGTTGGCCTTTTCACCACTCGACCTTCGGCCCATGAATCGAGCAGTGCCCTCTCGGGTTAATACGCGGTGCGACCATGGAGATGATCCACCCGTACAATATATCCTTCCTTAATTAAATCCTTTAAGAATCAAGCACAAACAAGGCATTCAGCCTAATATCATTTTCCAAGAAATCATTCCTTTATTCCCATGGCGTCCTGTCATCACAGACCCTTGCCATGCATTTACCATAAATCACAAGCACTTGGAATAATCATCCAAACAACAACTAACAACCAGTTGAATGTAAAAGCATTTAGGGTATTGTTTGATCAACCAACAAAACCAATTGCATTCTTTCCAAAACAATGCAAGAGTAGATGAAATAATATTTCCATTGCATAATTGCTCCTCCCCTTGGGATCTAAGAGCAATATTATGCAAAAATGTTCTTAACACTTCCTTCCTTCGGCTAGGGTATCTGTTAAGGGTTCAAACACTATTCATGATGTAAGTTCTATAGGTCACTTACCTTGATTGATAACCCAACCCTGAGTTTGGATTAGCAAAAGTCATCGTTATCCGACGGATCTCAAGATATCTTAGTTTTAACCCTTATGATTAATTTCTTGTACTAGCTCTTAGTCAAGTCATGAGGCAAATAGAAATTTATCCTCATATATCAAACATGTTATAGGCATAACATATAAATACTTGATAAGATAAGTGCGAGATTATCTCAAGTAATTAGACTCCAATAGGTCTCGCATTGACCTAGAATCTAGTTTTTCTTAGTATTTGGCCTATTAGGCTAAGTACTTTTGAAGTATCTAAACTTTAAACTAGTACTTCTCCATTCATGATTCTTAATGTCATATTCTTTTAGCAATTATGCTATCTATAACCCTTGACTATACTTTAATCTAGCATTTATATGCCCAATCTTTTAATGTCGTTCTTTTGACGACTATGCCATTCATAACGCTTGATTAATTATTCCTTGTAATTGCTCTACTAGCAAATAAGTCATATGTAACTAGGTGCAATTATCTTCCCTTGATATATGCACTTCACAAACTCCATCTTCCGAGTAAGCGAGATGAAATTTATCCTTTCCTATGACCTATACTCGTGCAATAGTACGGGCTTAACGTATCTCATACGAGAATCAAAGCAAGCATCTATCAACTTGAAAATACATTACTTACAACCGGAACTATAGTTGGATTGACAGTGATGCCTTTGCTCGAAGCCTTGTTGTTGGTTGCGGGATTGTCATCCGCACGCGACATTCTTTGCTTGGAGGCCATCGTCTGCAGGTAGACTCAAGAGATTAAGAAGGTGGAGTAGATTCAAGATGGGAGAGCGTAAGAGAAGATGGTTAAGTCAAGGATCGAGATACAGGGAATTGAGCCAATTCTCTTCCTTGCAGCCTCTCGGGGTGACTCTTCTCTCTCTCTCTCTCTCTCTCAAGCTCTCTTTCAAGCTCTTCCTCACAATCTCTTGGAGGGGTATCCTTCTCTCTACTTCTCTCTCGCAGCCTCTCGGGATCTCCTTATGCCTTCTATGCCTCTCCCATGCCTCATATTTATAGTGAATTAGAGAAGAGGGCTTGTGGTTGAGGAGTGGAGCTCTTTGTGGAGGGGGATCTTGGAAAGATCAGTGATCTGATGCTCAGATCATAAATTTGATGGTTCCATTGGCTCCGAAAGGGGGGTAAAACTCCAAGACACTTGGTTAGAAAGCTCTCAGTTCACTCCTTCTTCTTTTCTCTGTTCGAAGTGCTGTCTACTGCCTGTAAACTGTGATCGTGACGCGCTCGATTTCGCCAGTCACTTTTCTTTATTTTTCTTTTTATAAAATCTTCAAACTAACTAAAATATCACTTGTCTTTTCTTTTAAATGACATCTAGTTCCATATCATTTTTTTAGGATAATATCTAAAATATCTAAAATATACTAGCTTTGCCCAAAATCTAATGTTTTTGGACCTTCCAAACTATACACATGAACTTAGTGTAAAATATTACATGGCGCAGCGAACAGAATCTGAGAAAGAGATAGAGAGTACACAACAGATAAGAGGAGAATCAGTAAAATTCTTTAACTCCAAACAACTGATACAAAGATGGCTCTGTCCACCCGTGCGCTTCCACTAAATGAAGCTTAGATGGCGATCTAGACAGAAGATAGGTGAAGAGCTTAAGGCTAGCTGGAACAACAACTCTGACTGGGTGAAAGATGAGTGTGAGATGGCTACGAAGGGGTTTAGCTTTTATAGCCCGCGAAGGTCGTTAGGTCGGCCTATTGACCGACCTACCATATGAGCCTCCACTAGTCGGCCAGGGAATATTCCAGGGAATATTCCCTTTACCATCGGGCCGGGGGCGCTGCCCCCAGACCCCCGCCAGGGGGGCCGCTGGCCCCCCTGGGACCCCCCAGCCAGGGGCCGCGGTCACCTTTTTGCCATCCGGTCACATAGACCTCATCTGATATACAAGTCAGGACTCCACCAATGTCCGGGCTCACACTTGGCTTCTCCTCATAATGGGGGCCTTACAACTTTGAGCACCATGGATCATTGGTAGTACCTAATGAGGGTGGGGCATTGATCATATTTAACACCCCCCCCTCAATGTCCACCCATAGGTGAACTATCTCCTCGGCCCAATGCCGAGTCTCTGAAGATGAACTTGAAGCAGATCCTTCGTAAGTGCTTTGGTGAAGATATCTGCTCCATTCTCCTCTGTTGGACAGTAGACCAGTTCCACTATCCCATCCTCCATCAAATCACGCACATAGTGATACTGGATCTCTATATGTTTGGTGCGTGCATGAAACACTGGATTTTTGGCGATGGCGATGCAACTCTGATTGTCACATCTCAGCACAGTTGGTTCTTCATCCTGCACTCCCATATGCCATAGAATCCTTCTCAACCATACGGCCTCACATGCAGCAAAACCAGCTGCCTTGTACTCTGCTTCGGTAGAAGACAATGCCACTGTTGGTTGCTTCTTACTAATCCAAGGAAAAATTCCTGAACCCAAAGAGAAACAATAACCAGAAACTGACTTCCTGGAATCAATGTCTCCTGCCCAATCTGAGTCACAGTTCCCCACAAGAGAAGTTCCGAAACTGTATGTGATACCATAGTCAAGAGTTCTCTTCAAGTATCTGAGCACCCGCATCCCAGCCTTCCAATGACTCTCATGAGGTTTGTTTGAGAACCTGCTCAAAACACCAACAGCAAAACTGATATCTGGTCTGGTGTTACACAAGTAGATCAGACTGCCGACCAACCTCCTATACCTCCCAATGTCTACTAGTGCTGATGTATCCTCAACGGATAACTTTACATTCACCTCCATAGGTGTAGCTATCTCCTTGCACTCGGTCATGCCAAATGCCTTCAAGATCTCCCATGCATACTTCTTCTGAGAGATGAAGATCTTTCCTGGCTCTTGCCAGACTTCAATCCCCAAACAATAGTGCAGCAAGCCCAAGTCTGTCATTTCAAACTCAGAACTCAAAGCCTTTCGAGTTTGGTTGATCATATCTTCATAGTCACCTGTAATAAGAAGGTCGTCCACATATAGGACAATCACTACAGACTTTTTACCATCCCTGTAAACATACAAGTTAGCATCTGAGGCACATCTTTTGAAGTTTAGGTTTAAAAAGAACCTATCTATCCGCTGGTACCATGCTCTGGGGGCTTGTTTCAGCCCATACAATGCCTTCTTCAGTTTACACACTTTGTTCTCAGAATGGGGGGCCTCAAACCCTGGTGGCTGAGCCACGTACACCTCCTCCTTGAGGTCACCATTTAAGAACGCTGACTTAACATCCATTTGGTACACTGGCCACTTCTTGTGGGCAGCCACTGCAAGTACCGTGCGAATAGTGGTCATTCTGGCAGTTGGGGCAAATGACTCTTGAAAATCAAACCCTTCAACTTGTGAAAATCCTTGGGCAACCAGTTTAGCTTTGTACTTTTCTAAGGTACCATCAGCCTTGTACTTTACCTTCCAGATCCACTTGGTGCCAATAATCTTCCGCTTTGCTGGCCGATCCACTAGCTCCCAAGTGTCATTCTTTATTATGCTGTCATACTCCGCCTGCATAGCAGCCTTCCATGATGGATCTGCAAGTGCTTCTTCTAAGTCAGTTGGCTCCTTTACTTCTCTCATAATCTCAACCATCAAGGCCATGTTGACTATGTGAGCAGAAGCCCTCCTTTGCTCCTCTATTCTCTGAGACCTCCTTGGTCCGTCTGCCTTCTCCTCAACAGATGCAGGCATAGGATTATTGTGGTCATAGAGCTGCTTCACCCAGCGCGGCAATGGCTTTTCCGGTGGGGTGATGTCAGGTTGGTGAACTTTTTCCTCATCATCTGAAGATGATGCTTCCTCCTCCTTAAGGATAGGGATAGCTCTCGGGACAGGTTCATAGTGGACTACTTCTTCGCTTGATGATAAAGTGGAAGACCTTGCCTTCTCCTCCTCCACTGTATGCGGCTCCTCCTTGAACACCACATCACGGCTCGCGATGATCTTCTTTGCCTCTTGGTCATATAACTTGTAAGCCTTCTGCTCATCACTATAACCCAAGAAGATACATTTTCTGCTTTTTGGTTGTAACTTGTTTCTCTTCTCATCTGGAACATGTGCATAACATTCACATCCAAAAATTCTGAAATGTGAAACAGATGGTTTCTTACCAGTGTAAGCCTCATGAGGTGTTTTTCCCTTGAGAGCCTTTGTGTAGCTCCGATTTAGAATGTAGACTGCAGTATTAACAGCTTCAACCCAAAAATGGTTAGGCAATCCCTTGCCCTTTAGCATGCATCTTGCCATCTCCACAATGGTACGATTCCTACGTTCCACAACACCATTTTGCTGAGGTGTGTGAGGCGTCGTCAATTGACGCTTGATCCCTTTGCTCTTGCAAAAGCCTTCAAACTCCTTTGAGTTGAACTCACCACCACCATCTGTTCTAAATTTCTTCACACTTTTCCCTGTTTCATTCTCAACAAGTATTAGCCATTCTTTAAACTTACCAAAAGCTTGAGCCTTATCACGAAGGAAGTACACCCACATCTTCCTATTGTAGTCGTCGACAATCAACATAAAATAAGAAGATCCCCCCAAGGCCTGTGTAGGCATCTTACCACACAAGTCAGCATGCACCAACTCTAGAGGAGCATGTGCTCTATTCTTGCTTTCTTGTGGAAATGCCTTTCTCTGTTGCTTGCCCATCATACAAGCTTCACATGGTTCCTTCAATTCAGTTATTGTAGGTAGGTGAGCAACCATACCTTGCTTTTGCATCTCCTTCAATACTGCAAATCCGATGTGTCCAAACCTTTCATGCCAAAGCTTACTTGTGCCCACTCCAGCGGTGGCTGTAAGAGCACTTAGCTCATACAGGTTGTTCCTTCTTTCTCCTTTGCCAACAATTGTGCCAGCACTATCAATAATTTCTGCACCTGTCTTCTTGAACCTCACTTCATGACCAAGATCAGTTATGGCAGCAACTGATAAGAGATTTCTCCTGATTTCGGGAACATACAACACATTTGAAAGCTTTTTGACTTCACCATTTGCAGCAACAAAAGAAATAGTACCTGTGCCCACAGCAGGGCATTTAGCATCATTTCCAACCGTCACAGTGATGGATTCTTGTAGAGGCTGCATAGAACTGTATAGACCTTTCTTGTTGGTCATGTGACGGGAGGCCCCACTATCCAACACCCAAGAGTCAGTGGTAGATTCTTCTTGCGCCGAGGAGCACACTTCCTCAATGGTCGCCATGAATAATTCCAACTCTGCTTCAGCCGTATTGGCTGTCTCTTTCCCTTTAGTTTTAAGGGTACCATTCTTTTCATCTGCCTTCTTGACACGACAATCTGCAATTGCATGTCCTTTCTTCTTACAGTAGAAGCACTCTCCTTGAAACTTCTTCTTGCCGCCCTTTTTCTTTTTGTCACCATCATTTTTGGTGGAGGAAACACCTTTGCCTTTTGCATTGGCAGAGAATGCAGCATCTCCATTGTTGCTTCCTTCTCGGGCTTTCAGCCTCAACTCCTCCTCCATTAATAATGCACAAAACTCCTCAAAAGTCAAAGCTTGAGGTCTCACCTGAGTATTAAGGGCAGTTGCTAGTCCATCAAACTTTTGTGGACAAATCCGAAGACACCTCCGAGCTAGCTCTTCACTAGTCTTTTGTATCCCAGCGCCAGCCATCTGGTCGCGCAGATTCTTAATCCGAGTGATGAATGCTTCAACCGTCTCTCCTTCAGCAAACTTCTCCGCTGCTAGTTGATTCTCCAAGTTTTGAATCCTTGTTTGGTTTCGTGTTTCATACTGACTCCTTAGTACATTCCAAGCCTCTGACGCTTTGGTTGTATGCTGAATCAGAGTCAAAACACTGTCAGAACAGCTTGTAACTAAGGCACACAATGCATCTGCATTCCTTCGTTTCCAAGCTCGTAGAAGATCTGCATTCGGAGGAATCATCACACTAGGATTTGATGGGTCGGGGATAGGCTGTGGTTCTGCATCAATCCCCAGCACAGTCTCCAGAAGCTCATAAGAATCAAGGATAGTTGTAATTTTGAACTTCCACAAGGTGTAGTTTGTACCATCTAACTTGCCTTCACTGAAGGTTGGTGGACGAATCCTCAGTGTTTGAATAGTCGGTACAGCAGCACCACCTCCTGCACCGCTTCCTGATGCGCCAGAACTGCTTCCCGGAGTTGACATCGTTTCTCTTTGCTGTTGAAGCCTTTGCCTCTTGCACGCTCTCCGATCTCTAGAGCCCCCTGGGCTCTGATACCATGTAAAATATTACACGGCGCAGCGAACAGAATCTGAGAAAGAGATAGAGAGTACACAGCAGATAAGAGGAGAATCAGTAAAATTCTTTAACTCCAAACAACTGATACAAAGATGGCTCTGTCCACCCGTGCGCTTCCACTAAATGAAGCTTAGATGGCGATCTAGACAGAAGATAGGTGAAGAGCTTAAGGCTAGCTGGAACAACAACTCTGACTGGGTGAAAGATGAGTGTGAGATGGCTACGAAGGGGTTTAGCTTTTATAGCCCGCGAAGGTCGTTAGGTCGGCCTATTGACCGACCTACCATATGAGCCTCCACTAGTCGGCCAGGGAATATTCCAGGGAATATTTCCTGACCCCACAATAGGGGCCCCTTTTAACTCCCTTACCACGCAACTCAATGCAATGTGCCTCGAGTTGCTACCAGCTTAACCACTCTATCTAACCCAAAGATTAGACCCACAATGGTCACCTTTTTGCCATCCGGTCACATAGACCTCATCTGATATACAAGTCAGGACTCCACCAATGTCCGGGCTCACACTTGGCTTCTCCTCATAATGGGGGCCTTACAACTTTGAGCACCATGGATCATTGGTAGTACCTAATGAGGGTGGGGCATTGATCATATCTAACACTTAGTGATTAATATAACTCATAAGTCTCGTTCACATTGTAATTTACGTGAAGGGTAGCTACGGTCTTTGCCAATTTGAGAAAAATATCGAATTTACGACTCTTGATTTTTCAAAATAAAATATTTAAATTAAATAAAAATTATCAATAATTAATGTTAGTTAGTTTTTACCTTAGTTAGTCTTTAGTTAGTAATCTTACTAACTTATTAAGTGACTAACTAACTTACGAACCAACCAACTAACTTTTATTGTGCGGAGATATTACATCCTCCTCCCCTTAGAGAAATCGAGATGTCCTCATCTCGAGAGAAACAGGGGGTATCATCTTGGAATATGTGGGTTATGGAACAACACGCTTCTGGTGCGCTACTCTGATCTCTCACAGACATACAGTCTTTTGAAAAAAACAACCTATGGTATTTGATATATTTGAGTCTTGGTTACAATAGAAAATTTATTGTAGTTACATCTCATGGATATCTTCTAGGTTTTTCCTAAGCACTTGGTATATTCCAGATCATTGGAGCTTGTACGGCTTATTCCTTGTAAGCTCAAGTTCTCTTCGAGTTCCATTTGGACAATTGATATAGTTATGTCCAATGTTGTGGCACTCAGAGCATCGGTGTTGAGGGTGCTTTGGACATTCCCTTTTGAAATGACCTAGCTCCCTGCAATAGAAACAGCGCGGAGCTTTATCACTTGTGGTCACAAGATTTTTGGTTGTCCTTAGTAAGATTTTCTTCTTTAGACCAAAGTGTTCTAGGATTCTTTTAGCAGATTGGAGTGGTCCTTTATCTTGGAAACTACATTTCCAGATTGTCCTGCCCTTAGTTCGGGACTGAGCTCCATGGACAATTGGCTTTGCTTGTAATACTAAAGAATACTTCCAAGCTTCGACATTCTGGTAAGACCCAATCTATATTAGTTGAGAAGAAATGACGTAAGAGAAATTCATTGCACATTATGACTATCATTCATTGCCAGAGTATCTCTAATCATTTGCAAGTTCTAGGCTCAAAATAGACGCAACTCATATTACTCAAGTTAACTGTAGTTACAAGAGTAAAGTTTATTCCAATACAAGTTGTATTTCATCTCGACAAAATTTCTAGGATTTCTAATAATCCTAAAGTGGTGTAGTAGGTTCTAAGTATTCGTCTTCATCTGATTCCTCTATTAATCCAAAGACTGCACTTGTGTAACTTCGTTTTCTTGGAGACTCCGTATCTTTTGGACTTAAGTCAGGGCAGTCTACTTGGACATGTCCTAGCTCATTGCAATGGAAACATTGACGGTAGGGACATCTCCTACGGATGTGCCCTATCTCTCCACATGTATGTCATCTCTTACCCAGATCTCGGGAGTCATCTTTACTAAGATTTTTCGATTTAAATTCTTGGACGATTGGATTCGCTCGGAGTAATGCGTCTTGCAAGTCTGTTGGACGCATTGCTTCAAGACAGTGGTTCAGAGGAGTGTTTAGGCCATGGCAAAACTTGGATACTTGCTGCGCAATATCCATAGGTGGTGCGTATTTTAGTAGGGTTACAAACTTTGAGTAGTAAGCTTCCAAAGTTAATTCTAGTTGCTTTAGCCTGAAGAATTCATTCATCTTCAAAGTCTGGCAGGTTGGCGGAAGGTATCGTCTGCGTACAACATCTTTCAGCTGAACCCAAGTAACAGCGGCTTCAGAAACACCTTCATCTTTGCACCATTGCTTCCACCATAATCGAGCCTGGCCAAATAACTTAAGTTTGGCTATCATTGCTTGATTGGTAGAGGCAGTTCCCGAAGCAAAGAAATAGTCATCCATCGACTCAATCCATATCTCTGCCTCTGCTGCAATGTCTATCCCTTCTCCATCAAACTCGGGTACCTTAATTTGCTTGAGAAGCAATTTCTTCTCTTGCATGTCAACATTCGTGGGTGCAGAAGGTGCCTAACAATCAAGCCATACTACTTAGATTATTTTGTTTAGGATATGTCTACAAACCATACATTAATCAATCACGTATCATTACAAAATTTCGCTCTGATATCAACTGTGAGGTGCCCGCCCATCGGCTTTCCAGGCACTCTTTTAGCGGTCTATCGAGAAACGAATCTAAGCGTCGCTGCCCGGCACTCCTAAGGAATGTTCCGAGTTTTGTCGCCTAGGGTTTCCCGAATCCGCCTCCCAACGGAACGTTCACGACCGAACCCACTAGGGTCGACTTGAAATTTGGGTTCCTAGTCGTCAAGGTCTCCTGTTAGCATTCTAGCGTCGGGTATTGGACATCCTACTTTACGCAGAGATACCCAACCCGAAGCAGATCTATGCCGCACTTGGTTCAAAGAGAATGGGAAACGAGAGGGATGCGTTGCTCAACCTCTCTGCCCATAGGGCATAGTCCCATTCCGGTCCCCTAAAACGGCATGAATCGGGTTCTAACCTATCAATACCTAAAGGTCGAATGACGATAAAAACTTGTGAGAAGCCTCCCAGTTCTTTGGGACCACCCTGCCATAGGACGGACCCGTCGGGGGTTCCCCCCACCCGCTTCCCTTAATAGCTTTAGTTTTCTAATTAGGTCCTACCACATTTATGTGTGACACTTAAAATCAGCTTCATTAATTAAGCCTTTTAGGGAACAAGGTTCGTTCGCGTAAATTATAGCACAGACACGAAAACAGAGCAAAGCAATCTATTGACAAACAAGATCAAACAAGTTCCTTAACTTATCTTCAAGTTAATCTTTGTCTCCCGCTCATACAGGAGAAATTATGTTTCGCTTCTGTCCAACAGAAGTATCCCTTCTGCCCTGCAGAAGTAACTGGTCCAATTCACATGGCACCAAAACTCAATCCTTTATCTAGAATAGGATCTCCCAACATGCCCAGATGTTGGGGGCCACGGAGGTCTTCAACTCCATTCTAGACCTAGCAAGGGGTGTCCAGAGCTCCAACTGACCCGCAAGCTGTCTAGGAGCGAAACATCATTCCCGTGGTTGGCCTTTTCACCACTCGACCTTCGGCCCATGAATCGAGCAGTGCCCTCTCGGGTTAATACACGGTGCGACCATGAAGGTGATCCACCCGTACAATATATCCTTCCTTAATTAAATCCTTTAAGAATCAAGCACAAACAAGGCATTCAGCCTAATATCATTTTCCAAGAAATCATTCCTTTATTCCCATGGCGTCTTGTCATCACAGACCCTTGCCATGCATTTACCATAAATCACAAGCACTTGGAATAATCATCCAAACAACAACTAACAACCAGTTGAATGTAAAAGCATTTAGGGTATTGTTTGATCAACCAACAAAACCAATTGCATTCTTTCCAAAACAATGCAAGAGTAGATGAAATAATATTTCCCATTGCATAATTGCTCCTCCCCTTGGAATCTAAGAGCAATATTATGCAAAAATGTTCTTAACACTTCCTTCCTTCGGCTAGGGTATATGTTAAGGATTCAAACACTATTCATGATGTAAGTTCTATAGGTCACTTACCTTGATTGATAACCCAACCCTGAGTTTGGATTAGCAAAAGTCATCATTATCCGACGGATCTCAAGATATCTTAGTTTTAACCCTTATGATTAATTTATTGTACTAGCTCTTAGTCAAGTCATGAGGCAAATAGAAATTTATCCTCATATATCAAACATGTTATAGGCATAACATATAAATACTTGATAAGATAAGTGCGAGATTATCTCAAGTAATTAGACTCCAATAGGTCTCGCATTGACCTAGAATCTAGTTTTTCTTAGTATTTGGCCTGTTAGGCTAAGTACTTTTGAAGTATCTAAACTTTAAACTAGTACTTCTCCATTCATGATTCTTAATGTCATATTCTTTTAGCAATTATGCTATCTATAACCCTTGACTATACTTTAATCTAGCATTTATATGCCCAATCTTTTAATGTCGTTCTTTTGACGACTATGCCATTCATAACGCTTGACTAATTCTTCCTTGTAATTGCTCTACTAGCAAATAAGTCATATGTAACTAGGTGCAATTATCTTCCCTTGATATATGCACTTCACAAACTCCATCTTCCGAGTAAGCGAGATGAAATTTATCCTTTCCCATGACCTATACTCGTGCAATAGTACGGGCTTAACGTATCTCATACGAGAATCAAAGCAAGCATCTATCAACTTGAAAATACACTACTTACAACCGGAACTATAGTTGGATTGACAGTGATGCCTTTGCTCGAAGCCTTGTTGTTGGTTGCGGGATTGTCATCCGCACGCGACATTCTTCGCTTGGAGGTCATCGTCCGCAGGTAGACTCAAGAGATTAAGAAGGTGGAGTAGATTCAAGATGGGAGAGCGTAAGAGAAGATGGTTAAGTCAAGGATCGAGATACAGGGAATTGAGCCAATTCTCTTCCTTGCAACCTCTCGGGGTGACTCTTCTCTCTCTCTCTCTCTCTCTCTCTCTCTCTCTCTCTCTCTCTCTCTCTCTCTCTCTCTCTCTCTCTCTCTCTCTCAAGCTCTCTTTCAAGCTCTTCCTCACAATCTCTTGGAGGGGTATCCTTCTCTCTACTTCTCTCTCGCAGCCTCTCGGGATCTCCTTATGCCTTCTATGCCTCTCCCATGCCTCATATTTATAGTGAATTAGAGAAGAGGGCTTGTGGTTGAGGAGTGGAGCTCTTTGTGGAGGGGGATCTTGGAAAGATCAGTGATCTGATGCTCAGATCATAAATCTGATGGTTCCATTGGCTCCGAAAGGGGGGTAAAATTCCAAGACACTTGATTAGAAAGCTCTCAGTTCACTCCTTCTTCTTTTCTTTGTTCGAAGTGCTGTCTATTGCCTGTAAACTGCGATCGTGGCGCGCGCGATTTCGCTAGTCACTTTTCTTTATTTTTCTTTTTATAAAATCTTCAAACTAACTAAAATATCACTTGTCTTTTCTTTTAAATGACATCTAGTTCCATATCATTTTTTTAGGATAATATCTAAAATATCTAAAATATACTAGCTTTGCCCAAAATCTAATGTTTTTGGACCTTCCAAATTATACACATGAACTTAGTGATTAATATAACTCATAAGTCTCGTTCACGTTGTAATTTACGTGAAGGGTAGCTACGGTCTTTGCCAATTCGAGAAAAATATCAAATTTACGACTCTTGATTTTTCAAAATAAAATATTTTAAATTAAATAAAAATTATCAATAATTAATGTTAGTTAGTTTTTACCTTAGTTAGTCTTTAGTTAGTAATCTTACTAACTTATTAAGTGACTAACTAACTTACGAACCAACCAACTAACTTTTATTGTGCAGAGATATTACAAATCTTTTAGTACTTCAAATGGTCTCACCTGCATTTCATTAGCCAACATAGCATTAAAAACTGGCAGTCTCCACAAGTGGGTTACCCCAAGCTTGCATGACTGCATAGCGTTGAGCACACTAACTCCCGCTCATATATCTACAATTCCCTTGTAGCATCTCCTAATGTATTGATAGGTAAGACCGTGTGCATCTCTGTGCCTTCCCAAAAATCATTTATGTGCAAAGACTTAGGCATTGAGTTCAAGGTTAAGCTCGGTATGTGCATTGATGCATCGTGGTTAGGCAAGTCAGTCACTCCAAGCTCGCCAGTTCTTTCTACGCGCTGCTTCAACCCTTGCCATAGTATTGGGTTCTGCCTAAGAAGCTCTCTCAAAGATAGAGTCACAAGGGCTAATATCAATGTCATGAGTAGATTTCCAACCGCTTGCATTTTGTTAGGCTCTACACTCTTTTGCCAATGATCTTGGCCAATCTGCCTGCCTATGGCATCTAGGCTTTGTCTATGTGGTGCTACATGGGGTGCAAATGTGTCTCTTGATCTTAACAATGTTGGAAAGATTGGTGTGCTCACACTAGAGAGCTCATCGATCTTGCCTTCTATTATAGGTTCAACATCTTGTAGGTGCTCTTGGGATTCTCTCACCCACTCCCTCCTTGATCTTATCCACTACTTCTAATTGGTGCCTCGGGTTGGCAGGATACTCCCCAATCTTGGTACTCCCCTTTTCTATCATCTTAGGAGTAGATGTTTCCGCTTTTGCATCTGTGACTTACTTTCCCTTGGGTAATGTGTTGGCACTATTTGTCTTTAAGTATTACCTTTGTCTCCACCCTCTTTCTCCTTCTCCTACAGCTCTTCTTCCCTATTGAAGCTGCATCAAGGTTTCTAAGTCTAGGTAATGAGATATCGGTCTACTCCATTTATGCTCAAATCATGGCTTTCAACGAAATCAGGGTGGCCTCACCATCAAGTGTCTCGACTCCGAATAGCCCCAATGGTATAGGTGGCATGATTGTGGAACTATTGGAGGTTTTTTGCCTAGGTCACTCAGTATATAAATGTGTGATCGCACACTCTAGAAATCTCAAGTCAGCTTTGTCTTAATTGGCTTGCTCCCTTTTGGGGAGAAAGATGAGATATGCCTTGGGTGACCGCAAGTCTGCAATGGGTTCTTGGTTCTGTCCTCTTAGACCTATACCTCTTTCCCTACCAAATGCCATCACTAGCACCATTGTTATGGAATCCATCAAGATGGGCTTACCCTCCTTGTCGTTCAAGATGTAAGGGTTCACATATGCCTCATTCCCATTTGGCTCCTCTACGTAATGTATTGGAGTGTTACTCGATGGATGGGTCGCGATGGGTATCCCTGTAGGCATCCATGTAGGATTGATGTCCATCCTAAAGATGATAGGTTTTGAGTCATTGAGTGCTAGGAGAGCTAATGTAGCTCCCCTTTTGAAGTTTGCTGGCCTATTCCCTAGGTATAATAAGGCTGATTATATAGTTGTGAGTATGGAAATCATCTTTGCAATCTGCAATGCATTGTGTCATGATCAAACCTATTGCAACTAGGACATGGTCTTGACCTAGGATCTAAGCACTCGACTAGGAGGTGATTTCCTCTTCAATGCATGCATTACATGTGAGGTTGTGTGGGCCTCCTTATCATCTCTTGAAGCTTAGACAACTCTAGCTTCATATCCACCAACTCCTGCTCTAGTTGACACCATTTTCCTTGTCTTTTGTGTTTTGGCTAGATCTCTCACTAATGGTCGTAGTTCTCTCTGAGGATCAAGAGGCAATGCCCTCACGTCTGCCCTCTCACATCGTGGTTTTGGAGTTTCTCTCCTTGAGCAAGTCATCCATGCGTATGGCTTCTTCAAAGAACATAGCCTTGCACATCCCTTTGCAGGTTTTCAAGTTGCTCATGAAGGCCTTCTAGAGCTCTTTGCTTCGGATTCTATTTATAAATACAATGGAGACCACGCATTCGTTAGGTCATTCCGCCACCATTGGGATTCTGTTAAACAGACTCCGCACATGGATAGTGTAATCTTGGATATCCTCCTTATCCTTTTGGTTAACATTCATCAACCTGACAATGAGGTTGTCAGAGTATCCCGCTTTGGAGAACCTCTTGATGAAGAGACTCTTGAGGTTATTAAAATTATTACGTTTGGTATTGTCTAGGCTAGTAAACCACGTCCATCCTTTGTCTCCTAGGAAATTTCCAAAATCTTATCCTAATTAAGCAAGGTTTGTGAGGCCGTTTTCCTCAAATACTTACTCAAACTACTCCACAAAGTTGTATCTCATTGCTTAGCAATCGCATGTATTTTGGTCCGACCTCTTAAAGTTTAGCATGATTCCTAGTCATGCTAGCAACATAGTCACTAAGGCTGCTTCACTCTACTCTACAATAGCTATGTTGTCTAAGAGTCACTTTGTGAGGAGCTCACTCAGTGTAATATTGGCCTCTTGCACTCTCTCCCTCTCAGCATTTGATCTTGCCCTAGTTCTATTGGCAAGAGCTAATATGCACTTGACCTCACGTATTTCTATGTCTTGTCTCAATTTTTTAGCTCGCTACTCTTAGTTGTAGGTGGCTATGCTTTGCAATGCTTTCCTTGCCAACTTTCTCTCTTCCTCAAGAACAACTATGATGTCCTCAGCCAGTCTACCGTGATGCACCATTTGGTTCGTATGTTGTACTAGTTTTTTGTTTGCTGAATGTTGACTAGGAATTCTCCCAAGTCGAGCTCATCGTTTACAGGGTTGGTGCTAGCTGCCGTCATGTCAATGGTTCCTAAGCAACTAGTGTGTCGATCAGATTGATCAGACTAGGTAAAGCTATGTCCCTAATCATGTTGGCTCCCTCTCCCTTCTCCATCATTTGACAGTTTGCGGTTGCTTTCTTCAGGTTCTAGTTCTCAGGTTGTATTCGAATTCTTTGAGTTTGCTCCTATTAGTGGATTCGTTGCTTACTTAGATTCCATTAGTGTGTTCCTTGTTATACAAATCATTTTCCAATGTTACTTGAACTGGAGACACAAGTGGTGGAGTGGACTTGTGCCAAATCAAGCTTTCTATCTTTCATTGTGTACTTCAAGTGGTTATGTGATGAAGTATGTGAGTTCAATCACAATCAATGCAGAACACACTCTCTTCAATTAAATCAATCACAATCAATGTAGATTACACTCTCTGCAATTAATTTTAGCTAGTGCTAGCTCTCCCATTCAAGTAACAACCACTCATAATGGTCCACCATTCTAGGTCCATGTTGCACGATTGATACATGGTCTAAAGGGTAGCGGGTCCAAGTTGTTAGTTTGCCTCTCTATTGGTATATCAATGGTTGCAGGTCGCTCCTCAACTCTTGGGTCTCAACCCTCGAGTCAATTGACTTTGTTGCCCTATCCATTCACCTGAGGATCTACTAGGGTATCCTACAACTAGGGTTTGGCCCCTATAGGGTCTGGGAAGGTCAAAATTTGCAAGAAATTGATGCTCTATTCTTCTGTCCAATTTGCAGGTTGGCTCAATTCCTAGAATCAGGCATCCAATTCTAAGGTATCTGATTTTGGACTGTCTGAGTCTGATTTGCTCGAATCAGATGGTCAGAGCTATCAGATTTTTGGCTGGCCAAGTGTTGTCCAATTGGACAATCCCGTATGTCCGATTATGAGAACTAGATGACTTTTGGGCAGTCAAATGGTCCAATTCTGGAAATCAAACAATCCAATTGTGACACTGAAAACATGCATAGACTCAATGAAATTTTGTAGCAACACTCTCAATACGTCCTCCTAGTCCCTACCAAGCTCAAAAATCAAACAAGGGGTTAGCAATCAAAACAACTCACCTATAGCCTATGAATGCACCCAGTCACACGAATCGAAGCTCTCCTTGCCTCCCTACTACCTTGCAACAAACCTGTCCAACTCTCTCTCTCTCTCACTCAAACCTTGAGTGCAGAAATGAGATCCCCTTTGCTCTCTTTATCTCTTAAACCCCTTGTCCTTTAGTCTTCCACTCCCCTTCTCTTTCTCTTTCCTCTCTTAATGCATTGAAGCCCCTTTTTCTCCTTGTTTTACCCTATTTTATAGCAAAAATCCTACTGTTTGTTTTCTCAATTTTTATTATTTTTCCCTACATAAATGCATCCAAATCACAAGAAAACCCTACTGTTTGTTTTCCCAATATTTCTAATTTTTCCCTACATAAATGCATCCAAATCACAAGAAAATACTTAAGCTAATCCAACCTACTCGCCTGGAGCCCCAAGAGGAACACCAAGGAAAAGGAAATTCTCTTGCAAGAAAATCTATCTTGTAACATCAACAAGCTTTTATTTCATTCTTTTGATCATCAAAACAAAGAAAACAGCAATTCTTCACGCAGCATCATAGTAGATATCTCCCACGGATTTGATAGAATCAACCATAATCTTCAACATCTTCATAAAGCTCTTCTTTAGAACAAAGAACACAAAGAAATACACCATCTTTGAATGGAAATCCATCACATATTATTCATCTTCAATGTCTTCATAGTTCTCTCTCTCAATCTCTCATATATAATTACATTGTTTTCATAGGTTTGACTATCTCCGACTCTCTCTCTCTCTCTCCATCAATATTACATCATATCCTCACTACAATACTCAATAATCACTCTCAATAATCCTCATTAGGTCGTGGATACACCTCCCAAAAGGTATATCAGATGTGAAGGGGCACCAGAGACATCATAGTGTCCTGTGAGATCTGGCTTCTGTCACTGTCTTCTGTAACCTTCTATAAATCTTCATCAGCTACTTCTTCACTTCAATTAGCTTGGATAGAGCTTCCATTCATCCTTTTCCCAAGACAAGAACACTTCCCAAAACATCCATACATCCATCATAACACTCAACAGAAACAAACAGAATAGACCACAGAACAACAGAGCAACAAGACTACAGAGCTACAGAAGCACAGAAGCTACAAAACTTTACAGAAGATCAACAGAACTCATAAAAACCAAAACAAAACCAATTCAATCTCTCATAAACCTACATTTCAATCATCTCTCAAATCATTCATTCAACCATCTCTACTACCAAAACAGAACCAAAACAGAATAAAACAGAAGAAAATCAGGCCTTACAGAACCATACAGAGAGAATTACAGAACTCTTCAGAACAACATATTTCATCAAAAACCAACATAAACCCTTTCAAACATACTCAAACCACTCCAAACACTTCAAAACATCTTCAAACTCAAACAATCAACCACCAAAAACAACCATTCAGCAACAAAAACAACAAAAAAATCAGCCCAAAAACCAATCATTTCCACACTCAACATATCCCCACACTTAATAAGGAAGCGTTGTTGAGTGTTGAAATGACTTGTTTTTTGGCTGATTTTTGTTGTTTTTGAGAGCTGAATGATTGATTTTGTGGGATGATTGATTGATTAGGAAGTGGTTTGAGAGTGTTTTGGATGATAATGATTGTGTTTTGGAAGATCATGATGTTTGTTGGTGATTCTGTGATGTTCTGATAGGTTCTGATAGGTTCTGTATACCTTCTGTTTTGTTCTGTTTTGGTCTGTTTTGTTCTGATTATCTTCTGTAAGGAGGGATGAAGTATTGATTGATGAGGAATGAGATATTGTGAAAGTTTATTGAATGGTTTGTGAGAGTTTGGAATGGTTTGAGAGTGAGTTATGAGGTTTTGATGACCTTCTGTAACCTTCTGTAGGTCTTCTGTAGAGCTTCTGCTTCTGTTCTGTTTCTGTTCTGTTCTGTACTGTAGCTGTTCTGGTACTGTTCTGTAGACTGTTCTGTATGCTTCTGTAAGTGTTCTGTGGAATGTATGTGTGACTTTGGGGAAAGTTTTCTAGCCTTGGAAAGAGGTGAATACAAGTGCAAAAGAGCTGAAGGAAGAGGAAGAAGTAGCTGTTGAAGACTCAAGAGAAGACTAGAGTGAAGTGACAGTAGTGAGCTGTGAAGAGACACTGTAGTGGCTCTGGTGACCTTTCATATCAGACATACCTCTTGGGAGGGGTATCCACGACCTAAGAGTGATTATTGAGAGTAATTTTTGAGAGATTGTAGTGAGGATATGATGTATTATTGATGGAGTGTGAGAGAGAGAGTCAGAGATAGCCAATTATACTGAAACAGAGTGTTTGAATATGAGAGATTGAGAGAGAAGACTATGAAGATATTGAAGATGAATACTATGTGATGTATTTCCATTCAAAGATGGTGTATTCCTTTGCTTTCTTTGTTCCATTGATGGATTTTATGAGGATGTTGAAGAATATGGTTGATTCTATTAAAAACCGTGGGAGATTTACATGATGCTGCATGAAGATTTGTTGTGCTTGGTGTTCTTTTCTTCATTGTGATCATATGAAACATGATAAACAAGCTTGTTGATGTTACAAGATAGATTTTCTTGCAAGAGAATTCCCTTTTCCTTGGTGTTCCTCTCGGGGCTCCATGTTTTTGGTGCGCAGCCGGGGAACCTTGCCATCAACAAGCACCAAAAGAGGCTAAAAATGAAGGAATTGGCATTGCCAAGAAGAGAAGAATTCAATGGATGTCTGTAAAATTCCTTCTTCCACTGAAGAATTGGAATTTCTCATAATCAAAGCCACTTTTCACAAGAAGTTCATCCCATAATGGCGGAAACATATCACCATCATGATGCATGCTCTATGTGGTGGACAGTTTCCTCTTCCTATTGAAGCAGCAGAAACTTGCATCTTGGTGGCAAATTGTTTGGGAACAAACTGAAGAGCAAAAATAGAGAGAATGAACATCCATGGAAGATTTGGCATTCATTGAGAAGTTTCCAGACATCATCAAGTGGGAGATTGTGAAGAAGCTTCAGGAGTCTTGGTCTGTAGAGGTTCACAGGGACAAGAAGGAAAAGAGTTGGAATTTGTTCGTGGATGCTCAACAGCAAGATACATGGGATGCTTGGTGTACTGATAATCTTCTGTTTGTTCAATTAGCAACCCACTGGAAGTTGGTAGACAGAGTGTTTTTCACAACATACACTGTTGAAACCATCAAAAGCTGGCATTACTATGATGATGGCACCACCACAATGCTCAGACGTATGCATTTTGACACCTTCAGAACCGAATACCTTCCGCTGTGCAGTGGCATGAAAGCAGAATTCAGGGACGTTGAAAAGAAAGAAGTAGAAGAAATGTTGGCAAGAGAGTCCTCCAGAGACTGAAGCCTTCTGTTAACCCTCTGTGGAGCACTAACAACATAGTGGAGTCAACCCCCTGATGAATGACGCAATAAAAAGGCAAGCGTTGGAACGAGTCCAGAGGTACGTGAGAAGAGAGAAAGCAAGAATCAGAGCCGAGAGCGAGCTCGCAGCAGAAGCCGCCTTTGACGCCCTTGCGGAACTCTTTACAGAAGTCCCAATGGCACATCAAGCCCTTCCTCCTCCTGTTGGAGGTCCACTTCCAAGCCAAATCCGTCCTGGAAATATTGATGATAGACCAGCGAATGTAGTCCCATTGCCAGTTTTTAAGGGAGAGTACAATGAAGACCCCGATCTTCATGTAGCAGAGTTTATGGTAGCGTGTGTGGCTAACAATGCCAGAACCCCTGAGCATTGGTTAGCGATATTCCCCGCCACTTTCAAGGGCGCGGCGTTTCAGTGGTACGAGAGACAAGCAGCAGGAACTTTTGGCACATGGGACGACCTGAAGTTGGCCTTCCTCACTAAATTCAGGCGTGAAGGTTTTGAAGAGCGGATGAGAGAGGAATTTATGAACCTAAGTCAGTCCTCTGGAGAAAGAGTAGAAGCTTATGTCTCAAGAATGGAATCCATCCTGAAGAGATGGACTAACCATAATCTAGATGATGGCATTCAAAAGGGGGTATTTCTCAGAGGATTACAACCAGAAGTCCGTAAGTTTGTGGAGCTGCAAAGACTAGCCACCCTGCAAGCTGCAACAGAAGGTGCCAGACTGTACGATGAGGTGGAAGCTAGATTAGCAATGAATACAGGAAGAGGAGTCCTACCTCCTCTGGTGCCAGGAATGATGTACCCACCAAATCCAGTTCCAGGGACTGTTCCCTATCCCTACCAACAGATGCCCCCGGTATCACAGTACAGTGCACCAAATCCACAGTGGACACAATCCATGCCTCAAATGATGGTTCAACCACAACAACAATGGTCCCAACCAATTTCCTCAATGCAAAATCAGCAGCAACAGTGGAACCCTACCAACTGGAGTCAACAGCCAACAGTTCAAACAGGAGCTCTGAATCAGAACCAGAACAGAGACCCCTCTGTACCAGCCCAACCCGTTTATGCAGTAATTACAGAGACTCCTCAAAACCCTCCTACCAGTACGTCCGGAGGAGAAAGCTTGAAGGATTATTTATCCAACTCAGTTGCAAACATCAAAAAGGAGTTGATGGATGTGATTACAGAACAACTACAGACGCTGAAAGTGAATACCGCTAGCATATCCAACGTTGCAGGAGCAGGAAGAGATGTGATGCGGTCAAATACTTGGTGTGGTAAGTGTCATCAAGCAGGCCATTTAGCCACTGAATGTACACGGAAACCAACCATCCTTGGAGCCTTCTGTTCCTACTGTTTGCGGAAGAATCATACAGAGGACATTTGCTCTTTGAAGGAGATGCATGATAGGAGAAGAAGGGAAGAAGACGCAAGATTTAACTTGTTGGAATCCAAAATGACAACACAAGATATTGGACCCAAGCCTAGAGAGTTTGGTCCTAATTTCGGACCCAGAAGATTTCCTTCCCAAAGTTACAGAGGCAGACAGTCTGGCGGTGGTCAGAGATCAGAAGTGGAGTGTTATAGATGCGGAGAAAAGGGACACATCTCACCAAATTGTCCAAATCCTCGAAGGTCAGTGGATTACAAGCCCTTATGCAGTCGATGCAAAGGAGAAGGCCACACTGCAAAAGACTGTCCAAGCCCAGCCCCAGTGAAAAACAGTGCTACTGATAGTCCGTCCAAGGCCCAAGAGCCTACCTCCAATTTGGTAGAATTGGAAGTTGCTGCCATCACGCGTGCAAAGCAGAAGGAACCACCTTTCCAGAAAGAAAATAACCCTCCTGCCAGAACAGTGAAGTTCAATCTTCCACCAGAAGAACAGAACAGAACAGAGCCTAACAGTGCCGTACAGAGTCCTACAGAGCCACAGAGAGTTACAGAGACAGTTGCAGAGACAGGACCAGAGGTCCAGGAGGCAGAAGAGGAGGAAGTGCCCCAATTGGCAGAAGAAGTTCCTGTAATCCCTCTGTTGGAAGAAAGAGTGAAAATGAAAATGGGTGTTGCCCCATTCCCTAATCGATTAGAAAAGCCAGTGGATCCTATTAAGGACTACGATCTAGTTAGAGATCTAGATACCTTTAAACCAAACCTCACATTCCGACAATTATTGATGTTGTCCCCCAGTTGCCGGAAAAGATTCAAAAGTATACTGACAAAAAGACGTGGTTTAAGGATTGCTCCCTCAACAGTGACAAAGTCCAACAAGGCTCCAGAGCCTGTAAAAGAAGTGGATGTGGCTAATGCTTTCCTAGATCCGGGTACCCCAGAGACTGGTGTGTGGATAGAAGGCTGCTTCATTGCAAATGCACTGATTGATGGAGGTTCATCAGTAAACATTATGACGGATGTGACGATGAAGGATCTAGGCTTACAAGGTGTGCAACCAACCCAATGGCTCATCAGACTGGCGGATCAAAGCAGAATCAAGCCTTTGGGCATTCTCCCATATGTGAAGACTACTGTGGCTGGAAAAGATTATTGGCTGACCTATTTGGTGGTGAAGCCAAACTCTTATGGTACATCCTATCCTCTGTTACTGGGCAGACCATGGCTTTTTGAAGCCCGAGCAAGGACGGATTGGTTTAAAGGAACCTTGACCTTGGGCAGAGGACCCAATAAAGTGGTGCTGAAACTGTATGGTTCTCAAAAAGGACATGGATCCACCTCCTTGGAATTATCTTCTGACTCCCCTAATGAGGTTACGGATGGAACATCAGCAGATGAAGATGCTGTCAAACAGATCCTTCCCAAGAAAACAGTGGCACATTCCTTAACAGTGGATACTGTAAGCCGACTTCCAAAAGATGCAAAGCCATTATCAATGGGTGAATACTTCCTGCCTGAACCGGGAATGACTTCTGAAATCACTTCTGATAGTGAGATAGAAGCATGGATGTACTGATCTCCCTGTTACATGGTCACAGCAGAAGCAGAAGCAGAGACAGAAGCAGAAGCAGAAGCAGAGACAGAGGCAGGAGAGGAACCAGAGAATCTGTTCTTCTGTTACAGAGCTCCTACAGAGACAGAAGCAGAAGCAGAAGCAGCAACAGGAACAGAAACAGAGACAGAAGCAGAAGCAGATGCAGAGGCAGAGACAGAGATAGAGACAGAAGAGGATGAATATGATATGGACAAAGAAGGTGATGAAAGTGAGCCAGAGGGGTCTATCCCACCTAAAGAGGATACAATTGGGGACAAAGTTCCAGAAGTATCAGAAGCCGATGAGCTCATGCTATGGGACAGAATGGCGATGGTACCATTCGGTCTGGTAAATGGATCTTCTCATACGCAAAACTTTTATAAGAAATGGATTAAGAAGAGCAAGCCGTCTTTTAGCAGTGGCTCATGCCGTCCTAACCTATCCTTGCCAAAGAAAGATGATGATGATGCACCGTGCCAACAAGCACCAGTCCCACAAACCCAACAGAAATTAGAGGGTCCCTGCTATGTGACGTTTCTGGATGTATCATCAGAAGATGAGTCTTCAAGCCAAGAGGTAATTAATTTTGAAACCAAACCCGAAACAGCTCTAATCCCATTCCAACGTCTTAAGGAGCAACCTAAGTCTCCACCAAAAGAAGAAGTTGGTTCTAGTGGGACATCAGAAGAGGACATCACTCCCTTGAAGGAGTCAGATCTCTACCCAGAAGCAGTCCGCGGGACCTTCATCCGTGAAGTAGAAGGTGAAAGGCAGTTAACCTTTGTGGATGCAGAAGGCACTGAACGCCACTTGAAGGTGGGTAGTAGTCTCCCAGAAGAGGAGTTGTCAACCTTGTACAACTTGTTGAAAGAAAATTTGGACGTGTTTGCATGGTCTTACAAAGACCTAAAGGGGATTGATCCCACAATATGTCAACATCATATTGACTTGGAGCCTGATGCCAAACCAGTACGGCAACGACAGAGGCGAATGAACCCGAATTATTCCACATTGGTGAAAGCGGAGCTGTTGAAGCTTCTAGAAGCCGAGTTCATCTATCCAGTGGCAAATAGTGAATGGGTTTCACCCATCGTGGTTGTACCCAAGAAGAATGGCAAATTGCGAATATGTGTGGATTTCCGAAAGCTTAATTCCAAGACGAAGAAGGATCACTTTCCAATCCCTTTCACAGACCAACTATTGGACACAGTGGCAGGACATGAGCTTTATTCTCTTCTGGATGGATTCAGTGGATACAACCAAGTCCAAATCGCAGAAGAAGACCAGTCCAAAACAACCTTCACCACAGAATGGGGGACCTACGCTTACCGAGTGATGCCATTTGGGCTCTGCAATGCCCCTGCTACTTTCCAACGAGTCATGATGGCTGCATTTCAAAATCATCTGCATGACTTTATCGAAGTATATTTGGATGACTTCTGTGTCTATAGTTTGATCAGTGAACACTGGGACCACCTGGAACAATGCTTTGACCGATGCCGGGAGTATGGGATTTCCCTCAACCCCGACAAATGCATCTTTGGGGTCTCTTCTGGAGTCTTGTTGGGCCACATTGTCTCTGCACAAGGGATATCAACAGACCCTGCAAAGATCGAAAAGATTGCAGCTCTGCAAGCACCCACCAACCTCAAACAGTTGAGGGGATTCCTAGGCCATGTGGGTTACTACAGAAGGTTCATAGCCCATTTTGCGACAAAGGCAACTTCCTTGCACAAGCTCCTGAGGAAAGATGCAGAGTTTACTTGGACAGAAGAATGTGACAAAGCCTTCCACACTCTGAAGCAGTGTCTGATTGAGGCACCCATTCTGCAACCTCCTGATTGGACGAAAGAGTTCCACATACACACTGATGCATCTATTGAAGGCTTAGGCGCAGTCCTCTGCCAAAAGGGCTCCTCGAAGTTGGATCAACCGATCTATTACGCAAGCCGAAAAGTCACTGATAGGGAACGGAACTATACAGTGACAGAGCTAGAGTGCTTGGCAATGGTGTTTGCCCTGGAGAAGTTTCGCCACTACCTCCTATCCACCCACTTTAAATTTTATGTGGATCATGAGGCCCTATCCTTCTTAATGAACAAAGCAGATGTGAAAGGACGATTGATGAGATGGCTCATTCTATTCCAGGAGTTTGATTTTGAGGTGATTACTAAGCCTGGTCGTTCCCATGTTCTGGCTGATCATCTGTCGCGTATCCCACAAACTGCAGACGAGGAGCAAGATGATCCAGACCTCCCTGATGCTTCCCTATTCTTGGTAGACACTGTAACTCCCTGGTATGCGGACATTGCCAATCTGTTGGCAACCCAACAGTACCCTCCTGGTATCTCTAGTCGGGAAAGGAAGAAGCTCATGCTAGAATCATCCCCCTACACCCTGCTCGGCGGTGCACTGTACAAGAAGGGCAAAGATGAAGTACTCAGAAGATGTGTTGCAGGAGAAGAGATTGGGATCGTTCTGAAGGCTTGCCACGACGAGCCATGTGGAGGTCACTTTGCAGGAGAAGCTACGGCCAGGAAGGCTCTGTTAGCAGGATATTGGTGGCCTACCATTCATAAGGATTCCTATGATTACTGTAAAAGATGTGATGCTTGTCAAAGAATGGGGAAACCCACGAAGACAAGTGCCATGCCACTGCAACCTATTCTTCCGTTGAAGCCGTTTGAGAAGTGGGGCATTGACTTCGTAGGTCCAATTGACCCTCCTACCAGAAGGAAACAGAATAGATACATCCTCGTATGTACGGATTATGTCACAAAGTGGTGTGAAGCTAAAGCCCTAAAGCGGGACGATGGTAACAGCGTGGCCCTGTTCATGTACGAGAATATCATCACCCGTTTTGGCAGTCCCTTAGAGCTGGTAAGTGATAGAGGCACTCATTTCCTTAACAAAGTCATGGAAGAGTTGACAGAGTTGTATAAGATCCGCCATCGCAAGTCCACTCCTTATTACCCTAGAGCCAACGGCCAAGTCGAAGTCACCAATCGCATCCTCTGCTCGATTCTGACAAGAACAATTACCGCACATCGTCGTGATTGGGATGATCGACTTACAGAGGCCCTTTGGGCGTATAGAACCTCCCATAAAGCAGCAACGGGACAGACACCTTTCCAGTTGGTGTATGGAACAGAAGCTGTTTTTCCTGTTGAATTGGAATTACCCTCTTTGAGAGTGGCTATCAAAGAGCGTTTGGGGGACGATGATTCACTGCAACGCCGTCTCCTGCACTTGGAATGTTTGGACGAAATTCGTAGGATGGCTCTACAGTGCATGGAAGCCACGCAAGCTCGACGTAAGGCTTACCATGACAGCTTCATCAAGCACAAGGAGTTCAAAGAAGGTGATTTGGTCCTAGTCTATGATTTACGATTTGGCAAGTTTCCTGGCAAGCTCCAACAGCGGTGGATGGGCCCCTATAAGGTACTTGCCGTCAACCCTAATGGCTCTGTCCAAGTACAGACCTTGGATGCCTCTGATGATCCCTTTCTGATCAATGGATATCGCCTCAAGAAGTATTTCCCTCCTTGGGGATCTTGACAATTACGGACACTTGATCCTTTCCCTCATTGGCGCGGCACTGTAATTGTTATGATGCTACTTCTGATAGCCGTTCTTCAATCACTCCTGATGAAGTGGACGCAACCCTCTGTCCCCTCAAAACCCCCTTCCAGCCTTGATCTCTTATCCTCTATTTTCCACCAGCGACAGTGGCGAGGTGGGTTCTGACACATGGTCTTTCTACCATTCCCTTGTTCAATTTGAAGAAAAGAGAAAAAGAAAAAAAGAAGAAGAAAAAAAACATATCGGTCATGGGAGAAAAGGACTAAGGTCCCTGTCATGCCGACCTATTCTTCGAGAAAAGGTGGAAGCACCCTCGGGAATAGGGAAAAATAAGAGAAAAAAAAAACAAAAAAAAAACAAAACAAATCTGTTATGAGAGAAAAGGAAGCAATTCCCTGTCATAGCGGGCCTCGTTCCAAGAAAAGGTGATAAACACCCTTGGGCGAGAAGGTGGCTGTGGAAAAGGTGGTAACACCCAGCAGTCCAGAAAGTGGATTCATTGATTGATATCCCTAGGATCCAATTCCGACGTTGCCTCCCTTGGTACGCTGTGTCCTGGGTCTCTTTGCAAAGGGACTACCTGTCCTCTAGCAGACGACATATTCCTATCCAACACAATGTTCGAATTTGATGGCTACCTCCCTGGGTACGCCTCTTCCACAACTGCTGACGCGATCTTCATCAACAACCCCTTGAGTGATGTGAGCTTTCATCCTAACCGGATGGGGAAGTGAGTATGGTTGCCCTCTTGTATCTATCAACCGAGAGTGAGACAGAGGGTGGGTCGAGAGACCAGTCTTTTCCCTTCAAATCAAATGAGAGGTGAGAAGTGTGAATGAAGTGTTGGACGCATGGGATGGGCTTCTCAAAGCACAAAGCACAATTCGTTCTGTGCACTACACTATAAGGCTCCCTGGCCTTCCTTCTTGCACCGTATGCCGGCACAGGGCGGGATGCACAGTTGCACCATCAAATGCGCACAAGGCATACAATCTTTGCACAAGTGACTGTGAGGATTACATCAATGGGTTTCAGGAAAAGGCTGCCCTCCTGTATCTATCCACCGAGCGTGAGACAGAGGGTGGGTTGAGTGTGACTGGAGTTTCTTCAATCAATTACCGAGAGGTGAGATTGAGGGACGTTACGACACTTGGAGTCAGGTATGTTCCCGTTTCCCTATGCACCCACGGGATGGGTTTTTGCCATCATCACAAGACACATCACCCTGTTCTGTACACTGCACCGTAAGGCTCCCTTGCCTTCCTCCTTGCACTTATGCCAGACGGGTTGGACGCACTAATGCACCATCAAATGTGCACCCTGGCATACTCCTTCTGCATCAATTCCCCTTTGATGATTCCTCAACCGGGTATGAGATATGGGTTTCAATCATTCTTCTTCGAGTGATATCAGTCATGGGGCAAGTGACTGATCTTTCATTCCAATTGAGTGACTGTGAGTTGAGTGCAATATCCCTTATCATCGACAATGCATTTCCTGCGATTCCTTCCATCAACTACCTCCCTGGGTGCTGCGGCATGGTCCCTGCCATGATGAACGTGTGCCGAGAAGATGCCTTGGTCCCTCCAGTGCCAACAACCACATTGGACGTGCCATCGATACTCAACCTTGATTCTTGACGAAACGGGCCAAGTTTTTCTAACCCTACACTTTGGTTTCTTCGTGCTGGTCATGTTTTAAGTGTGGGGAAGTTAGTGGATGGTCTATGGCATGGTCCTAGGTCCCTGTTGCTCAGTTAACCCTATCCGTTAAGGTCTTAAGTGTGGGGACGCGTCCCTGCGCGTCTACATTGCCTACTCATCTGCATATGCCTTATCTTGCTCATGCATGAATGCCTGGCCTTGCTTTTACCCTCCTGAGGTCCCTTCCCACCCGCCCGGTTATGTTCCACCCACCCTTGGGGCTATTCCCTTGCAGTTTTCCTTCATTCCCTGATTTTGAGGTCCTGCTATGTGAATGCCTCTTACGTTCACCAAAATCCAAATCCAACCTTATAGCCTTGTTCCTCCTGTTGAACTGATCATTTTTCCTTTTTACCTACCCCTGTTCCGATGCACGGTTTTCGAGTTATTAATTTTTGAAATATTTTATGCGAATTAGCTGGTTTTCCATGTGAACGTGCTTTTCTTGCTTCGAAACCGTGATCTGACATCATAGCCCTGACCAACGCTTTTTCCCTGACATTTTTCCTTTTTATATCGCATCATTTCGATACACGGTTTGTCCGTTATTAATTTTCCGGGTTTTCACGACTTTTTCGTGTGTATTTTTGACATTTTTCCATGTGAACCTGCCCTATTTGTATCGGAATTCCAATTTGATTTGACAACCGTGTCCCCTGTGCCTTCCCCTACCTTTTTCCTTTTTCCTCCACCCTTTTTTGACTTTCGGATTTTTACTTATTAATTTTTAAATCAGTTTTCGGGAGTATTTTTGGAGTTTTTCACATGTGGACCCCTCCTATTCCCGCCGGAACTGCGGTTTAACGTGATAACCCTGTGCCACTCCTTCCTGCGGACATTTTTTCTTCTTACTGCATGTTATTTCGGTGACCGGTTCGTCCGATATTAATTTTCGATCCCATTTTCGGGTTTTTTTTTGGGTTTTTTCCATGTGAACGCGTCTTACCTTAGTCGGAATTATGTTTTGATGTGATAGGATTGTCGGGCACATCTTTCTGCACGGTTTTCCTTTTTCTGTACCTCATTCCGATGCACGGATCTTTCGATATTAATTTTTAAATTGCGTTTTTGGTTCGTTTTTTGTGTTTTTTGCACGTGACTGCCCTTTACCCCTCCCGGAACCCCCGTCCCATATTTTTCTTGTTTCCCCCCTGTCGTCCTGCCCACTTTTCGTTTTTACGATATTTCATTTTGACATCCGGATTGGGAGTTATTAATTTTTCTTTATTTTTCTGTTTTTTTCTGGCGCTCGTTTTGCGTGTAAACGCGCCCGTTTTCGATTTAACGCGTCTCCACGCGCCCCGGTCGTGTCCGCGAAACCCGTACCGTCTTCCTCGCGTCGTTTCAATCCCGTCACGGCAAATTTTTTTACCCCGTCCCGCGCACGTGCGCGGGACGGGGATCCGCCCCCTCTTGACCCCGCCCATCCTCCCTTACCGCTGCCCGCCCACCTTTTATTTAAAAAACAACCAAAAAAAATTAATTAATTTTTTTTTAAAAAAACATCAAACGGACACCCCCTCCCGCCAACCGTCCCTTCTCTCTCTCTTCTTTCTCTTTCTCTTTCTTTCTTTCTCTCTCTCTCTGCGTATTCTTCCCTCTCCTCTCTTTCCCTTCTCTCCTCCCTCCATCTCCACCTCCTCTCCTTCTCTTCTTTTCCTCTCTCCTCCTCCCTCTCCCTTCTCTCCTGCCGACTCCCTCCTCTCTTCCTTCTCCCTCTCCACCCACTCCTCCTCCTCTCCCCTCCTCCTTCTCTGCTTCTCTCGCCTCACGCCTTCTTCTCCTCCCTTCCTTTTCCCTTTCCTCCCCTCCTCCTCCTCCTCTTCCTCTCCTTCTCCTTCCCCTCCTTGCCCCCCGTCCGCTGCCGTCCTTCCACCTCCCCTCCTTCACAGCGCGTTGTCCTCCTCCCCGCGCTCCTTCCTCCTCCCTCCACCTCCTGCCTCCGCCCTCCCGCGCCCTCCTCTCCCTGCGCTCTCCCCTTCCTTCTCCCTCTTCTCACTCCCTCCCTTCCTTCTCCTCCCCGCGCTCCTTCCTCCTCCCTCCACCCTCGCCTCCACCCCCCAGCGCTATCCTCCTCCTCCTCGTGGCCGCCGACCTGCCCTCCTCGCCTGGTCGCCGCCCTCGACCGCCGTCGCCGCCGTCGGAGCGCCACTGTTCGCCGCCGCCGCGCCCGGGTCGCCCTTTCGCCGCCTTCTCGCCGCCCCCCACTCCCACCTCCCTTCTCCTCCATCACCCCCACCTCCTCCTAAGGTTAGCTACTAACCTTAGTTAACTTAGGATTAATTAATCATTAACACTAACCTTAACTTAACTTAACTAACTAGAGTTAGTTAGACCTTAGTTAGACTCGACTTACCAGACTAACCTAGGTAGACTTACCTGACTAACCTAGGTAGACTTACCAGACTAACCTAGGTAGACTTACCTGACTAACCTGACTTATGTCTAATATGACTAATGTGACTAATGTGATTAATGTGACTTAATTAATCACTACATTAATTTTTCCCTTAAAAAATTTCTAAAAAATTTCTAAAAATCCCTTCTGCCAGTTGCCAATTTTTGGACCTTTGTCTGCTAGGAATTGCCTTTCCTATAATTTCTGAAAAATCCATCTTTCCTAAAATTACCCCTAAATTGCCAAAAAAATATGGAAAAATCATTTTAAAAATTGTAAAAATTTGTAAAAATTTCTAAAAACATTCTAAAAAATTTCCCTCACCTCCCTTGCTCATTTTCCATTTATTCCACCATAAAAAAATCCCATCTAAAACTAAAATAAAATAAATAAAAATAAAAAAACCAACATAAACCAAATTAACACATCTGCTAAGGTGTTCTCATTGTTGTTTCATCAGTGCTTTTTGCTTTTCCTTTACTGGGACTCTTCCGTGCGCTTTCCTGCATTCCATACACACCCTTCCAGGTATTTATTTTCTGTGATTTATTTATTTATTTTCCCCCTTAATCACAATTAATTGTTAAAATAAATTCTTTCATCCACCCACCGTTTCCACGCGCATTCGCACTAAACACACATATTTTTTTTAATTAAAATAAACCAGCCGTTCACTTAGCACGCGCTACGTGCGCTACAGAGGCACTTTAAACTTTTAATTAAAATCAACCAGCCGTCACATGAGCACGCGCTGGCAAAAAAGCGCTCCACATCACCTTAATTATAATCAATGAATTGCATTTAGAGACCCAGTCGGGAATCGAAGTCCGGGAACCGCATAACTGCACCGTTTAACCTAATAATTGGTAAATAAATTTATAATAAGGAACCGCCGTTTTCTTATTAAGGTTTATCACCTAATAAAAATTCACCCATTTTTAATAATTGATTAAAATCAACCCTTCATTAAATTAACTCCCCCCTCACTGCACTTAATCCCTTTTTTTTTAATGAACCGTTTCGTGGGATGGGTATACGCAGTCATTAGCGTTATTTTCCATGGTCCAGTCTTGGTTCTATCACAGATGTCGTATTGATATGTGTCGGATATGGTATGGTTTTGGTTTCCTGTCTTAGTTACGGTTACGGGTACGGTATGTAGTTTTTTTTTTTTCTTTTATTGCCTGATACGGGGTTCAGGGTGTTTGTCTGATGCATCGCATGAAGCTTTCGGTCGCATTTGTCTCAAGGTCATGTCGAATTTTTTCTAGGATGTGGTTTGCTTGGGGTTAGTAGGTCGGGTCACGTTTGATTGGTAATTCTCTTATCCTTGGTTTTTTGTATGTTGCTTTGCAGGCATTCACCTTGATTGTCTGTGTTTGTGGTGTGTGTGTAACCATCTGAATGGCACCTTCCCATGCTCCTCCCCCTATCCAGTACGTCCCACTAGTTAGTAGGGATTACTCGTCCCTACTTACTTTTGAGCCCCTCACGAAGGCAGGACTTGCTGCTTTTGTGGCCACTCCTTTTCCATTACTTCCAGAGGATCCGTCCGTATGTGATGAGTTCCTGGCCTCTTACAGCAAGAAGACAGGCGTAGTCCAAGGCATGTCTATGACATTGACCTCTCGAGGCTTAGGGAAGGCTCTGTCCTTACCCTTCAAAGGAGAACCTTTTGTGACCACTCGTCAGCTCTTCTCTAATGAAGAGATTCTCAAGCTGTTGCAGAAGCAGACAAGGGAAGTCCTTGATGTTAAGAAAGTGATAAACTCTTCAGGAGTTTCGTTTTCTATGATCACTGATCCCGTCTGGAAGACGATGTGCCAGTTCCTTCAAGACAGGTTCATGCCTGCCAAAACGCCATCCCACTATTTGTCCAAAGAGCTTTTCACAGCTTCCAGGATGGTGCTAAAAGGCGTTGCCATTGATTGGAGCACATACCTCCTTACTAAGATGGATCAGCATTTTGTTAAAGTCACGAGGGGTACTGTTACCAATGTTACCTATGGATCATATTTGTCAGCCTTCTTGACCTATTCAGGTTTACAGAAGACTGTGCCTCCACCTCCAGCATCAGATCCAGTACCTCCTCCTCCACCTTCAGAAGAGTCAGCACCTATTGACATTGAGGATGATGATTCTCCGCCTCCCCTGGTGATCCAGCGCAAACGCTTGAAGCGGGTAGCGGATAAAGCCCCTGCTGTACTTCCCTCAGTGCCTATCCCTGCTACTTCTGGCAGTGAACTCCCTGGGTATCTCACTTGCAATAACCTATTCAGAGCACATCGAGAAGGATCCTTGGAGATCTCAGTTCCTTCCCTGAACAGTCTCGTCTCAGGAGATGCCATTCCTTTCCTCTGCAAGGATATTCAAAGTTCCATTGAGTTGTCAGTGACAACCTGTGTTCAACAGCTGTACGCATCTTTCTATGAGGAGCTCATGCAGTCCAAAGACTAGTTGCATAAGGCAACATCCGAGTTAGCATCTGCTAAGGATACCCTAGCAGATCTATTTAAGCAAATGGAACAGCAAACCCAACTGGTTACCACTCAAAGCGATGAGATTTCTTCATTAAAGACCCAGTTATTCGAGGCTCAGTCACAGGTTACTAGCCTTTCAGCAGAGAAGGAGAGGATGTCCAGTGAAGCGAAAGAATTCCAAGTTCTTTTAGATGACAAGCTTTCAGCTTTACAGATGGCTAATGACACAGTGGCCAACCAAGCCTCCCAAATCCAGCACTTGCAAGATCAGCTTGCAAAGTCCCGCTCTGTTCCTCCAAGCCCTCCTGTTCCATTAATTCCCTCTCTTTCACAGCAGGACTTGGCTGCCTTACAGAGACAGGCTACTTTGTGCCCTCTATTCCAAGACAAAGTGGAAAGATTGCAGTCCAGAATGGACTTGTTATGGTCTACCTTTGAACAGTTTCAGGAATATGTCTTACCAGACCATTCTTTCTTTGTCCACTACCACTTGCAGAAGTTGGTCTTCTATATGAAGCTTTCCACGATGGATTTACCTTTTCCAGAGGATGGCTGGAGTGGGGCTTGGTCTGCTGAGTTGTTGACAGAGGTAGTCAGAATGCTCTTTGAAGATTCTGTCACGCCAGACACCATGTTGATGTCATACATGTATCTCCGTGGAGATTTGTTAATTCCCGATGAGGTAGATATGGCATGGTATGTGGGGGATGTGGTCTTACAGGCTGTTCTATATGTCAATCATTTGGAGTTGCGCATAACCGATCTGTTCCAGAGTTATTCCTCCAAAGTAGCTGATTGTCAGGATAATTCGTGGCATCCCATGATTGATTCGGTGGTCCTCAATCAAAGACAAAACACAGCTCCTACCTTTGTACAGAGTACTAACCAACTGAGGATGGATCTCTTAACCTATCTTTCCAAACATAATCCATTTGATGCTATCTTCTTTGATGCCTATCATAGACGATCTCTTTTGGGACCTTCTGTTCCTACCCTCCTTTATTACCAACAATTGGCTCACCGCTATGCTATATATTTTTCCCTTTGTCAATCTAGTTCCCCAGTAATTTTACCACTTCTTTTCCAACCTTCCAATTTTCCTCAAATTCCTATTTTCACTTACTGTTCCTTTATTGAGGATAGGGTATTTTCCCCTTCTCCACCATGTCCTTCACCCCTCATTAATGTACCCTCTACATTTCCTATTTATCAGTTAACACCTTTCCTTAGTGATTCCTTACAAATTTCTACCACTCCTTCTTTAACCTTTTCTTCCTTTTATGATTTTTCCTATCCTTCCCTACATCCACTTTCCCTTATTCCATTACCCTCTCCTAACACTTCCATATCTCAACCACCTCAGTTGGTTAGTGACTGTGACGGTTTTGATACTCAGATTTCCAGACGAAGGGGATGGAGTTCGGATGATTGCCTTACAGGACCGCAGATTAATTGGCCAGTAATTCCAGGGGAATGGACAGCTTCCAGTCAAGCTTATCAAAACTATGTTCATTTTGCCCAACAATATTCACAGTCTGCAGATCCCTCAGTGAGATTAACTGCTCACTTTGCTTGGTACCTGGCGTATATGCATAGGCACTCTCATACTGATTCAAAGCCTATTCCAAAGTTGTGCATGAATGTCAATGTTAGCATTGATTCCCAGCAGCTGGAGATACTGTATTTTCATGCCCTCTGTTTGCCTAGTAGATACTTGGTCCTGTTGGAAAGGATGTGTTGTCTCCAATTTTTCCAAAATCCTCCTAAAAACTTTGTAGATGAATCCTTATCTATGGATCGATTCCGACAACATCAATCTTTTAAGAGGGATCATCTTCATTGATACCTTTCCAATGTATGGTGCAAGCTTTTTAATGCCAAAACTCTTCTTTTTGAAGAAGTCATTCGGATGGTTGTGTTGTGTGTTTGTGCTGTGAGTTCATTTATGTCAAACGAACGTGGTGGTTTCCTATTGGATTTTGTGTACGAGTTATATTTTGGAGATTTGTCGAGATGGGGTCGTGGTTGGAGAATTGAAGCTGATGCTGATGAAGAAGAAGCAAACTCTTATATCCTTTACAAATTTGTGGTGATTTTTAGTTTGATAAGAGGTGTTAATTTCAAACGAGTTTTCCTTTCTTTGTATTATATATCAGAAACAGGTTATAAGATGGGGTCGTGGTGGATGGATTCTTTGTAAGAAGATATTGAAGATCAAAGTTGAGCTTTTCAATGAACTTGTATTCCCTTTTTCCTGGGTCGCGAGGACGCTTCCTTATTAAGTGTGGGGATATGTTGAGTGTTGAAATGACTTGTTTTTTGGCTGATTTTTGTTGTTTTTGAGAGCTGAATGATTGATTTTGTGGGATGATTGATTGATTAGGAAGTGGTTTGAGAGTGTTTTGGATGATAATGATTGTGTTTTGGAAGATCATGATGTTTGTTGGTGATTCTGTGATGTTCTGATAGGTTCTGATAGGTTCTGTATACCTTCTGTTTTGTTCTGTTTTGTTCTGATTATCTTCTGTAAGGAGGGATGAAGTATTGATTGATGAAGAATGAGATATTGTGAAAGTTTATTGAATGGTTTGTGAGAGTTTGGAATGGTTTGAGAGTGAGTTATGAGGTTTTGATGACCTTCTGTAACCTTCTGTAGGTCTTCTGTAGAGCTTCTGCTTCTGTTCTGTTTCTGTTCTGTTCTGTACTGTAGCTGTTCTGGTACTGTTCTGTAGACTGTTCTGTATGCTTCTGTAAGTGTTCTGTGGAATGTATGTGTGACTTTGGGGAAAGTTTTCTAGCCTTGGAAAGAGGTGAATACAAGTGCAAAAGAGCTGAAGGAAGAGGAAGAAGTAGCTGTTGAAGACTCAAGAGAAGACTAGAGTGAAGTGACAGTAGTGAGCTGTGAAGAGACACTGTAGTGGCTCTGGTGACCTTTCATATCAGACATACCTCTTGGGAGGGGTATCCACGACCTAAGAGTGATTATTGAGAGTAATTTTTGAGAGATTGTAGTGAGGATATGATGTATTATTGATGGAGTGTGAGAGAGAGAGTCAGAGATAGCCAATTATACTGAAACAGAGTGTTTGAATATGAGAGATTGAGAGAGAAGACTATGAAGATATTGAAGATGAATACTATGTGATGTATTTCCATTCAAAGATGGTGTATTCCTTTGCTTTCTTTGTTCCATTGATGGATTTTATGAGGATGTTGAAGAATATGGTTGATTCTATTAAAAACCGTGGGAGATTTACATGATGCTGCATGAAGATTTGTTGTGCTTGGTGTTCTTTTCTTCATTGTGATCATATGAAACATGATAAACAAGCTTGTTGATGTTACAAGATAGATTTTCTTGCAAGAGAATTCCCTTTTCCTTGGTGTTCCTCTCGGGGCTCCAAGCGTCCTCACGACCTAAGAAAATGGAAGAATAAAAGCTCTATGATCTGCTAAAAAGAATCTTCAATTCAGCATAAATCACCCACTTTGATCATGACCCCAACATATCAGCTCCATAACCTGGATCCGAAACACATATGAAAGGAAAACCAATAACACAAAAAAAAAACCATTCCAATATTATAAAACCAAAATAACTCCAATATTATAAAACCAAAATAACTCAAATTATTAAAGGATATAAGAGTTCTGCATCCAAATCTGCAACTGCAACCATGTGATAACCAACTGCATCAATCTTCACAGCTTCATCTTCATCAGCTCCACACAATTGAAAAAAAAAACATCACCCAATACAAAAAATACCCATATACAAATATAGTCTGAATGGCATGGATCCCCAAAAATTGGAGAGCAAAAAGAAATTTTCCATTAATAAAGGAGGAATGATACAATGAGGAAAAAGCTCCATTGCTAAGTAGGATGAAGTTATTTCTTCTTAAACTGCATACTAAGCTTTAAACGCTCCAAAGCTTTACTCTCATCAACAAAATGCTGAGGCACATTCTGGAGGAACTGTAAGCAACACATCCTTTCCAGTAAGATGAGGAACCTGGTAGGGAAGGCTTGTGCAAAGTAGTACAGAACATCCATCTGAGCAACAATCACGTCTACATTTGGATTGATGAGCAACTGAGGGATACTCTTTCGAGTATTCAGCTTTGACTGCTGATACATGAAAGCAAGATACCAACAAAAATGAGCTGCAAGGCACATAGTGGTATCCTCAGAAGTGACATGCACTTTGGCAAAATGAAGGTAAGAATTCGAACATGCTGCAGATGTATCCCAAGACCCTGGAATGAGAGGCCAATTAAATACCGGTCCTGTCACACAATCATGTAGCGTCTATTGACTTCGACGAAGTATGTCACTATCATATCCTGGAGTATCCAGCACTGACTGGGGAGGAAGATTGATATAATCAGATGAAGGGGGCAATGGAATAAGAGGAGAACATTGTAAAGGAGGATAAGATAAATCATAAAAGGAAGGCAAATGAAGGGATAAGGAAGATGGCAAAGATGGAGAATTCAACAAAAATCCAGCACTGACTGGGGAGGAAGATTGATATAATCAGATGAAGGGGGAAATGGAATAAGAGGAGAACATTGTAAAGGAGGATAAGATAAATCATAAAAGGAAGGCAAATGAAGGGATAAGGAAGATGGCAAAGATGGAGAATTCAACAAAAATGTACGAAGGGAATCCACTAAGAAAACAGAAGGAATAGGAGGAACAGAAGGTGGAGGGTCAGAAGGGGTAGGTGATGATGTAGGATAAGTAATAAAAGGACAGATAATAAAAACAGGGATATGAGGAAATCCAGAAGGGGTAAAGGATAAAAGCGGAATGGTATCAGGACTTGAGGAAAGAAGGGAAATATAAAAATGGAAACAATACGCCATAAGAGAATAAGAAAGGAGATCATCAGGATCCAAAGGATAGATAGAACAACAGAAATTAAGGTCTTGGAAAAAGGAATCAGTAAATAACGAATGATCAGCAATAAAGCTCAACAACTGAGATTGTAATGGTTGGATATCAGATTTATGGAAAACACTCCGAAGACGACGAGGTTCCAAAGTGTCAGCCTCTAAGGTGGATGCCAAGCATGTCCCTTGCACCAAGACGTCTGCTCATGATAATACTTCAAACTATCTGCTAGCAGGAGCTCAACTAAGTGCACATACATGACTGCCTGTAAGATCACATCCCCCACATAAACATTCAAGTCCTCTTCATCAGGAATTTGCAGATGTCCGATAAGATACATGAAAGATAATAGCTGAACCTCATGGGAAACCAACTCATCCACAAATCTATCAAAACTGCTCTCAAGAGACCCGCAGACCAAAGATTTGACCACCCATCCTCTGGAGGTTCCAAATCCACATTGCTCAAAGAGATATATAAGGCAAACCTCTGTTGATGATATTTGATCCAAAAGGATAGAGGAGGTGACACCAATTCAGTATAGCGAGTAAAATCTTCCTGCACACAGTTCATCCTCTGTTGAAGGCGTTCCACTTTAGCGGAGAACCCATCACATAATTTAGCTTTATGGTGCAATTGATCAAGCTCTCCTTTGGAAGATATGACTGAAGAGACAATAGGAGTTGGAGGAGGAACAGAAAGAATAGCCACTTTTTGGTTAAGTTCTTCAATAACTTTCTGTTGGGACTCTACAGTTGCCTGAGAGTGCTGCAACTGACCTTCACTAGTACCAAGTTTACTAGCCAAAGTGACCATTTTCTCAAGGGCAGAATTTTTCTCAAGCTGCAAGGATGCATTCTCCTCTTCCAACTTAGCAACCTTAGATTCTAACTCTTGGATAGTTGCCTTCTGGGAATCCATTAAGGATGTGGCAGTAGTCATTTGAGTATTAGTATCACCGAGTGTAGCCCTTTCTTCAGACAAATCCTCCAGTGCCTTAGTCAACTGACTAGTCAAGGAATCCACCTTGTCTTGCAAGGAAGTATAAACACTGGTATACATTGTCTGAAGACAAGAGGTAAGGGAGGTTTCCAGAGTGGACTGGACATTTGAAACTAGCTATGAAAGCATAGGTCCAGATAATATAGTATGTAAGGATGAAGGCATCTGCTGATCAATTTGTCCTTCCTTTTGGGCTGAAAATAAATTAGGACAGGAGAGGAAAGAAGGAAGGGCACTACCACAGGTGCGGGTACAGGGGAAGCAAGTACAAGAGGGCTGGAAGGACCCTTTGTACGAAGGCGTTTCTTGCAAGAAAATATAACAGGGAACTCCTCATCTTCTGAATTTGGTTGCATAGGTGGAGGGGAAGGGACTGATGGTGGAGGCTGTGGCGGTAAAGGAACAGAATCAGGCATTGGCACACCACCAGGAGGAGGTGCAAAAGTGATAATGCGCTGTAAGAAAGCACCATAGGAAACATTAATGATCTGACCCTTCCGTACACGCTGGAAATGTTGATCCATCTTGGATAGTAAGAAGCTTGCCCAGTTGAACCTAGCACCCTCTAGGATCTTCACAGAAGCTGTGAACAGTTCCTTGGAAAGATACTTAGAAGCTGACTTACTCATCCTGGAAGAAGAGATAGGAGATATAGAGACCCCTGAACTGTTAATAAGTTGATTGAGAAGCAAGGGGGTAGAAGTTTCCTTCTTCAATAGTGTAACTATCTCTTCAGCAGTAAGTAACTGGTTATCGCTGGGCACAAAGGAAGTAGAAAGAGGCAAGCACAGCGCTTCATGGATATTAGCTGTAGATAAGCAGAAGGTACGGTTATAAACCAGGCCAGACTGGTTTTTATAAGAAGCCAAGAAGGAGTAACAAAGCTTCTCATCTAACGACGGCAATGTGAGGGCAACAAATGGTCGGAGGCCTGCACGTCGGATGCAATCCGCCTCTAGAAGGAGAGAATAATCATGGACTACGAGGGGAACATGCTGTACCACAATTGGAGGGGGAGAAGAAAAAGATGATGCCATTCAGACTATAGCAAAAACCACACTCACAAACCAGGAATAAAAGAGAAAACCTGCAAAACCCACAAACAAAACCACCACTGAGACCATCGACAGGAGAAAGATTTAGGACAAGATTGATTGGACTAAACCACCCCAAGCAAACCACATCCTACCGAAAATTCAACATGACTTACGCACATATGCGACCGAAAGTTTGATGAATATGCAATACAACAGGCATCCAAAACCCCGTAATCAAGCACACAAAATAAAACAAAAGTGTCACACATACCGTAACCCAGACACTGACCAGACTCGAAACAGAATCACAAACTCAGACTAGTAAAATAGACATGAACAGATATGACCGACATCTTTGACCAAGAAAACCCAATCCCTGAAAACGTTCAGGGTCCTACAGTGCGGTGAAGTGGATGGGTGAAACTAACAACTCATTTTGTTTAAATAATCAATTAAGCATAGTTCATTATTAATGTTTAATCCGTTAATGCATGGTGAGTCGGAAACGTAGCCCAGCCCCTCTCAGACTTGACACGACTTTACTTGACTGGGTCTCTACTAATGCAGTTCATTGTTATAATTACATGATCTATGGCACTTGAGTGCATGCATGCGTGACTTCGGGGGGTTCATTTTATTACAAGTGAAAGGTGTCTGTAACGCGTGTGTGTGTGCATTGGTGAATGGGTTTAATTTACAAAAATTAAGTGGGTTATGGTGCAAAGGTGCTCGTGCAACGGCGGGGTTCCTTTTACAATTAACGTTCGGGTTCGTTTTATTACAATTTTATGAAGTGAAGTCTATTAATTTTGTGTATGTGCAACGGTCAATTGATTTTACTTGCAATTTAAATGTATGTCATAGTGCAACGTAAGAGAGGGAAAAAGAGAAAAAACCCTGGCAATGTGTGGGTCTCTCTGCAAAGTCTGAGATGACGGCCTCGAAAAGGAAAAGACGTAATCCACCGATAATCCACAAAACTGACAAAAGGCCGACTAAGACTAGTCGTCCTGTCGTACAGGAAAACGGAAAAACAACTAACACATTGACCAAAAAGAAATAATAAAACAAATGCGACATGTGACCAAAGAAAAAAAATGGAGATGTTGGGGGTTTGGATTGATAAGGACTGCGTGTGAACGGCTGGCTGCAGCACACCACCACACGGACAAGGCAGAAGCACGTCCTCGCGCGTGAATGGCCGGTAAAACAAAGCACGAACACGATCACGAACACGCAAAAATGGTGTGGCAGGCCCACATGCGAACAACCACCACGTGCACACCCTGCGAGTGACAGGGGGCCGAGAAGGGGGTGCAAGTGTTTGTGTTGTTTTTTAAATTAATGGTGTGTGTTCTGCGCCTCGGAGGGGGGTGGGTGGGAAAAGGGGCTTAGGAGGGGGAGGTTAGAGGGGGGTGTGTTTGGGGGGGTGACTGGGGGTGGTGGTGTGTGACTAGGGGTTTCTGGGTGTGTGGGGGTAATGAGGGTGTGTGTGTTTGGAGGGGGTGTGACTGGGGGCTAAGGGGGGGGGGAAAATTAATATCTCACAATCCGATCGTTGAAACGAAATAGCGTAAAAATAAAAAATGTACCAGACGGGAGGGGAAAGATAGGGGAAAAGGTCAACGGGGGTTCTGGGGGGGATAAAGGGCGTGCACATGCAAAAAACATGAAAAACGGCCCCAAAAACACATACGGATTAAGTTCGGGAAATCCGCTCACCGGAATGCAGGGCGGAAAGAAGGAAAAATGTGCAAAAGAATGCACCCAACAATGCTATCATGTCAAAACACAGTTTCGACCGAAATAGGACGCGTTCACATTGGAAAAACATAAAAATGACACACGAAAATACTGTCGGAAATTAATAGCAGAAGATCGGTTCACCGAAACAGGGGGCAGCAGAAACAAAAAATGTGCGAAGGATGGGGTTTCACAGGCCTATCACGTTAAAACGCAGTTCCGATAGGGTTAAGAGGCATTCACATGCAAAAACACCAAAAAGACACTCAAAAACACGTTTAAAAATTAATAATAATAAATCCGAAAGTCGGAATAAGGGGAAAAAAAGAAAAAATGTAAGGAAAGTCGCGGTGGACACGGCTCTCAAGTCAAATTGGAATTCCGATGCAAACAAGGCAGGTTCACATGAAAAAATATCAAAAAGACGCATGAAAAGGTCCCGAGAAACCGCAAAAATTAATATTGGACAAACTGTGCATCGGAATGACATGGCATAAAAAGGAAAAATGGCAGGGAGAAAGTGGTTGTTAGGGCTATGATGTCCGATCACGGGTCCGAAGCAAGAAAAGTGCATTCACATGAAAAACCGTCTAATTTTCGTAAAATCCGTCAAAAATTAATAACTCAAAAACCGTGCATCAGAATAGGGGTAGGTAAAAAGAAAAAATGGACAGTTCGAAGGGGTAAAGAGGGTTATATATTTAGATTGGAATTTGGGGAAATGTAGGCTGCGTTCACTTAGAAACACAGCAAAATAAAGAAGAAAGGAAAATGGAGGAGGAACATCCCCAAGGGAGGGGTGACAGTGGACGGGTGGGTGGGGAAGGGACCCCATCAGGGTAAAAGTGGGTCATGGCATAGATGCATGAGTAAATTGAGGCATATGCAGGGGGTATGCAAGGTAGACGCGCAGGGACGCGTCCCCACACTTAAAACCTGAACGGGTAGGGTTGACCGAGCAACAGGGACCTAATACCACACTTAAAACATGACCATCACTAACAACAGAAGGTGTAGGGTTAGAAAAACTTGGCCCATGTTGTCGAGAATCAAGGTTGACTGTCGATGGCACGTCCACTGTCGTTGTCGGCTGTAGGAGGTACCAAGGTATCTTCACAGCACACGTCCATCATGGCAGGGACCACGCGGCAGCACCCAGGGAGGTAGCTGGTTGAAGGAAGCGTAGGAAATTCATTGATGGCGAGGGATATTACACTCAACTCACAATCACTCATATGGAATGAAAGAGCAGTCACTCGCCCCATGACTAATATCACTCGAGGAAAGCAAGACGAAAACCCATGTCTCACACCCCGGTTTAGGAAGCGACAAAGGAATGGTGCAGAGGGAGTATGCCAGGGTGCACAGTTGATGGTGCATCAGTGCGTCCAACCCGTCTGGCATAGGTACAAGGAGGAAGACAAGGGAGCCTTACAATGCAGTGTACAAAACAGGGTGACGTGTCCTGTGATGATGGCAGAAACCCACCCTGTGGGTGCATAGGGAAAAGAGAACATACCTTGTGCCAAAGGTCGTAACGTCCCTCAATCTCACCTCTCAGTAATTGATTGAAGAAACTCCAGTCACACTTAGCCCACCCTCTGTCTCACGCTCGTTTGATAGTTACAAAGGGCAGCCCTTGCCTGAAACCCATTGATGTAATCCCCACGGTCACTTGTGCAAAGGTTGTATGCCGTGTGCGCATTTGATGGTGCAACTGTGCATCCCACCCTGTGCCGGCATACGGTGCGAGAAGGAAGGCCAGGGAGCCTTATGGTGCAGTGCATAGAAACAAATCGTGCTTTGTGCATTGAGAGGCCCATCCCGTGCGTGCAACACTCCATTCACACTTCTCACCTCTCATTTGATTTGAAAGGAAAAGACTGGTCACTCGCCCCACCCTCTGTCTTACTCTTTGTTGATAGTTATAGAGGGCAACCATACTCACTTCCCCATCCGATTAGGATGAAAGCTCGCGTCACTCGATTGTTTGTTGATGAAGATCGCGTCGTCAGTTGTTGAAAAGGTGTACCCAGGGAGGTAGCCATCAGATCGAACGTTGTGTTACATAGGACATGGCGTCTACTAGAGGACTATCAAACGCTCCGCAGAAAGGCACAGGACACAGCGTACCCAGGGAGGCAGCTTCGGAACTAGATCCTGAGGATGTCAATTGATGAATCCACTTTCTGGACTGCTGGGTGTTGCCACCTTTTCCACAGCCAACTTCCCGCCCAAGGGTGTTAAACACCTTTTCTTGGAACGAGGCCTGCTATGACAGGGAATTTCTTCCTTTTCTCCCATAACAAGTTTGTTTTTCTTTTCTTTTTCTTTTTTTCCTTGTTTTTTTTTCTTATTTTGTTGTTGTTTTTTTTTCTTTTCTCCTATTCCCGAGGGTGTCTCCACCTTTTCTCGAAGAATAGGTCGGCATGATAGGGACCGAAGTCCTTTTCTCCCATGACCGATATGTATATTTTTTTCTTTTTTTTGAATTAAACAAGGAAATGGTAGAAATACCATTTGTCAGAACCAACCTTGCCACTACCGCTGGTGGAAAATAGAGGATAAGAGATCAAGGCTGGAAGGTGGGGCTGAGGGGACAGAGGGTTGCATCCACCTTATCAGGAGTGGCTGAAGAACGGCTATCAGAAGTAGCATCATAAGAGTGACAATGCCACGCCAACGGGGGAAAGGATCATTAGGGCCAAAAACGCTTCAAAAAATGCACTTTTGTTAATCACGGGATTAAGGAAAGGGCCAAAGAAAGTTCGCCACGTGTGCAAGAATATGGTATTCTTGTCTCCTCGTTTTTAGAGATAGTGGAGTCCATTTCGTGATTCTCTCTTCTTTTTTAGCCAAAACCCCTAAAGTCTGACATGTTTTGGAGTCCCAAAGACGTTATTTACTTACAAATCTGACAGAATACGTGACAGAGATGTGATGAAATTAATAATGAGTTTTTTGAAAGTCGGGATATCTTTCAATATTGTTTTTGGCGCCCAATACATACTCATTTGTATTCTTGGCGCTACTTTTTAGTTCATTCACCCCTCTTTGAGCTTCTTTCTCTGCGCTTTCATTCTTTTCATGGCTTCCTCCAGGTGCCCTTCTCGTTTAATACACTCTTGCACAGTCTATAGCCAGGGAGCAGATGGAAATTTTGAGCCCAAAACCTTTGCTGTAAACGATTGGGTTACCATGCTGCCATCTTGCAAGGGCTCTCATAAGGTGAAAAGAAGAAAATGAGATGATATAAAACATCACTAGAAGGGGCGTATCATTGCCTTCAAAATTATGCCCGAAGGCTGGTTTGTCAAGGTGCAACATGTTTACATGGCCAAGGATATGCACTTGCCTCCAAACGAATGTGTTCCCCAACAAACACATTGTAAGTTATTAGTTGAATAACGTATATAATTCTTTTCCATTTATGCAAGTTCTAACAAACGGTTCGTCATTGTAGATATCTTTCCGTCAACAAGTATTGAATGGCAACCTGTGGAAAGCCTAAGTGGGACTTTCCATGCCATTCATAAGGTATTGGCAGACATTATTTATGCCGATCAAACTGTGTCTTTTTTTAGTGAATGCAAGGTTTTTATATATTATGCACAGTATGTGGTTCCCTCTAAAGCGGATAGGTATGGGAATATCGAAGATTTGCCATTGCCAAGTCTTTCATCTCTAAACTGGGAGATTCCTGACAAGGTAACGGTGCAGAGTTTCAAATTCAAAATATCTCAGGATATTAAAAAGTCCATGACAGCTGGAAGGATCTCAAGAAGAATACGTTTATCATGGTTTGTACCCCTCCATATCTTCGTGGCTTGCTTCAAAACAGCAAATTTACAAAGAACGAAGGTATCCTGGCTAAGTAGAAACTTTTCGGAAGAGGAGCCTGCCAGCATTGCGAGAAAAAATGTAACAAGTTGGTAAAAAGGGGTCCCTAAAAAAACCAACAATATGAAAGAGACTTACATTCACTCCATCTATCTTGAGTATCTTTGAATCTATTGTCCTGCAGACATTTGAAAAGCACTCTTTTTCCATAAGTATATGTATGACTTTGTGACTTTGCAATGGTACTTCTTGTTAGAGAGAGTTATATGGTTTTCTAGGATCAACAATATCCTCATATGTGGTGTCCAAGAAGGTAGTCAGAAGCCTGCCAGCACTGCAAATGGAAACATGTAACTAAAATAGATAATCAAATAAAATAAATAATTAACCAAAAAGCAAGCAGTATTCCATTCAACCCACATTCTTCCTTGGCCATGGATACCACTTAGAGAGTTCATGAGGATAATTTCTCTGGTGAGTGTATCCGATGTAATAAAAAATTTTATGGTAGTTGTGATGGAATCAAAAGCTTTGAAAGACATTGTTATATTTGAACCAAATCTCAAAAAAAATTCCATTGATAACAGTGGATCAACAATACACATAATTTTAGAGATTTATTGGCTAAGAGATGCAATCAATGTCCTAAAGCTAATAGCAAAAATAAAGGAGTGTTATTTGCAATCAATAGCACAATTATTCTATATACTAAAATTTTTAAGAGTCAAAATGCCTTACCTTATGCAATAATAAACTACAGAATCTAACAATTAAATATCCTTTTTACAACTAGCATGGACTTGTCCTCATGAGATATGCTAAGATAGTCCTCTTCCTCAGAAGTGCAAGAAACATTAATAACCATTTGCCCATACACCTCACCCATTCTCTTATAATTAACAAGTCCAAGTACATCGATTTTTCTCTTGCAAACATCATCCTCGGTACCTTATTCTGCTAATCATATTAAAATCTTTATTCATTAGGGTGATCTTATGAGCATGAGCAGCAACAATGTAAGGATAATTTATAAATTCATAAAGTCAACCATGTGAGGATAAGTTGATATGACGCGAGAGCAGCAAAGCCAAATTTTCGTAGGGTCATATTCGCACCGTATCGTGGAGCAGTTCATACGGCGCGAGCGTGGCAAAAAGCATAATGTTTGGTACTATACTTTTCGCTGCATATCATGGATGACTTGATATGGTGCAAGAGTGGCACAACAAAATCTCCGTAGGGGTCCTCCTCCCTCAGTATCGTGAAGGAGTAAACATGCGCGTGCAAAGTACACCCCCCTTGTAATAACTTATTTTTTGTGAGATCTTAAACCTATTAAAAAATTCAAAAAAATTCCATGAGTTTATAAGGCTTTGAAAAAAATTTAGAAATTTTTTTAGATTTTTTTGAGCTCATTTGCTATTTTTAAAAATATTTTTAAGCAAAAAATACCTTAAAAAGACCCAAAAAATCACAAAAAAACCACCCAAAAATAGCATGGCCGATACAACGCGAATATGGGTATCCGAGGCGTCTCGGATACCCATATTCGCGTTGTATCGGCCATGCTATTTTTGGGTGGTTTTTTTGTGATTTTTTGGGTCTTTTTTAGGCCTTTTTTACTTAAAAATATTTTTTAAAATAGCAAATGAGCTCAAAAAAATCTAAAAAATTTCTAAAATTTTTTCAAAGCCTTATAAACTCATGGAATTTTTTTTGAATTTTTTTGAGCTCTTTTTCTATTTTAAAAATATTTTTAAGCAAAAAAGGCCTAAAAGAGACCCAAAAAATCACAAAAAAAACCACCCAAATATAGCATTGCCGATACAACGCGAATATGGGTATCCGAGCGTCTCGGATACCCATATTCGCGTTGTATCGGCAATGCTATACCTTTAAATTGAGCGAAAAATGTAATTTGCTCTTTCATTTGATTAAGAACTTCAAGCTTTTAGATAAGCCATACACAAAGATTTCAATCTCTCTTCTTCATCGATTAGAGATTAAAGCAAGCATCCCGTTTCATTGCTTGACCAAAAACAAAAAAAACCACCCAAATATAGCATTGCCGATACAACGCGAATATGGGTATCCGAGCGTCTCGGATACCCATATTCGCGTTGTATCGGCAATGCTATACCTTTAAATTGAGCGAAAAATGTAATTTGCTCTTTCATTTGATTAAGAACTTCAAGCTCTTAGATAAGCCATACACAAAGATTTCAATCTCTCTTCTTCATCGATTAGAGATTAAAGCAAGCATCCCGTTTCATTGCTTGACCAAAAACAAAAAAAACCACCCAAATATAGCATTGCCGATACAACGCGAATATGGGTATCCGAGCGTCTCGGATACCCATATTCGCGTTGTATCGGCAATGCTATACCTTTAAATTGAGCGAAAAATGTAATTTGCTCTTTCATTTGATTAAGAACTTCAAGCTCTTAGATAAGCCATACACAAAGATTTCAATCTCTCTTCTTCATCGATTAGAGATTAAAGCAAGCATCCCGTTTCATTGCTTGACCAAGTCTTTTGCTTTTCCAACAACGGATATTTTTCCAACTAGTTCAATGACTTGTGAAGTGCGAGAGGGTTTAATAAATCTAGTTCATTGAAGCGAAGTATGAAAGGGATTACTTTATGAATTAAAGTTTAGCTTAAGGAAGCTTAAAAAGGAACAATCAACAAGAAAATGTTGTTACATATGCAAAAATAACATGAACTATGTAAGCACAGGGGCTGCTTAAGCATAAGGGCAACTTATTTTTTGAGTAGGCGGGTTAGCTTCTTTGGAAAAGCTAGCATTGTTGATACAACGCCAATATGGGTATCCGAGACGCTCGGATACCCATATTCGCGTTGTATCGGCAATGCTATTTTTGGGTGGTTTTTTTGTGATTTTTTGGGTCTCTTTTAGGCCTTTTTTTGCTTAAAAATATTTTTAAAATAGCAAACGAGCTCAAAAAAAGCTTAAAAATTTTCTAAAATTTTTTCAGAGCCTAATAAAGTTATGTAAATTTTTTTTGTGAAATTGAGACTGATTATTTTGATGGTCTTTTTTTTGTGAAATTGAGATATATTACATTTGAAAAAAGATATACAAGGATAAAGCATCAATAATGTAGTGATGCTTTCAATTATAAAATCAGTCTGCTTTAGAATCAGAGTTCTGAGAGAAAGAAATAGATTCAAATCCTTTCTATTTCTTCTTACAAATCAAGGGAATAGATCTTAAGAGATTTGCTAGGATATGATATCATGAGTAGTATCATCCCATGGCACCAAGCCACCATTTAGGTATTGAAATCTGATAGTGCTTATAAGAATCACAATTGAAGATATTGAAACTTGAAACCCCATAGTGCTAATCATAGTTGAGGGTATGATGAGAAAAATACTCCCAAGAGCTAATATTAAGTAAGAAGTTGTATCCTTCATATTCTTCGAAGCATCCTGCACACATAAAATCATCTTAGTCCTAAAGTTGATATGATACACAATATCACTAATACTTCTATCTATTACTTGTTTAATTTTTTTATATTTGAAGAGAAAAAATTGAATAATAAATATTTTTAATCTATTACTAGGTAAATATTTTTATCTCCCAGAAATCAAAGTACTTCCTTTCTTCTAATTATAATATATTATCCTTGTCTTATTAATTAGTCCTTGCAAAAAAGTTGATATTACAACACTGTATAATGAAGATATTCTATTTTCAAGTGTCAAGATCAAAGTGAAAATTTTCACTTTCTATTCTATTAGCTTAAGGATTATCCTTAGTATATCTATCCCTACCAATTTGCATCAACACCATGGGACTCTTTTACCCATTTTCTTATGAATCAAATTGAAGAGATTGAAGAAAAAGCTTGGATTTAGTTGAAACAAAATCTTACAGAATGGATATCTTAGGGGTTGAAGTAAAGATGCGGCTTGGATGTCCCAACCTAGTTGGGTCTGCTGAAAACTAACAAGATGGTCTCGTCTCAGGTCCATGGAGGACCATATCTCTATAGCTCAATTGGCAAGTAAGTGGTATTGATCCTCTGTGTAGAGACTCTTTTGATTGTTAATCACCTTCTCAAGATTTTGTGAAAGGAGACGAAGGGAGACGAAGGGAGACCAATGCACGCTGCTGGTAAGAACCGGACGTGATTTTGGTGAGAAATTTTATGACAGAGTAAAATCTACTTTAAGAACTAAGAAACAAAGTGAAGAGGAGAGAAGGATGATTCAAATGAATGCAGGCAAAAAAAGAAGCGTGATTTTGGTGGGAGACGTGATAGTAAAATATTCAAAATGAAAGAATAATGGCCGAAAAGTGACCTCTGACATGAGTTAACGTCCTTAGGCATTTAATGGCTAACCTCTTAAATGAATAATAAATTCTCTCATTAATCACGTCTGAATGGCCAAATTTGGAGGGTCATTATTTTAAAACCTCAACTAATTAGTAACTTAATCATTTTCTTACAAGTGCCATTTTTGAAACGTTTTTGGCCCTAATGCAGGTGACCGTGATTGTCAAGATCCCCAGGGAGGGAAGTACTTCTTCAGGCGATATCCATTGATCAAGAAGCGATCATCAGAGGCATCAACGGTCTGCACTTGGACAGAGCCATTGGGGTTGACAGCAAGTACCTTATATGGGCCTATCCACCGCTGTTGAAGCTTGCCAAATCGTGAATCATAGGCTAGGACCAAATCACCTTCTCTGAACTCCTTGTGCTTGATGAAACTGTCATGGTAGGCCTTGCATCGAGCTTCCGTGGCTTCCATGCACTATAGAGCCATCCTGCGAGTTTCGTCCAAACATACCAAGTACAGGAGATGTCGTTGCGGTGAATCATCGTCCCCCAAATGCTCTTTGATAGCTACTCGCAAAGAGGGCAATTCCAGTTCAACAAGGAAAACAGCTTCTGTACCATACACCAGCTAGAAGGGTGTCTATCCTATAGCTGCTTTATGGGAGGTTCTGTACGCCCAGAGGGCCTCTGTAAGTCGATCATCCCAATCATGACGATGTGCGGCAATTGTTCTTGTCAGGATTGAGCAGAGGATGCGATTGGTGACTTCAACTTGGCCATTAGCTCTTGGGTAATAAGGAGTGGACTTGCGATGGCGGATCTTATACAGCTCTGTCAACTCTTCCATGACTTTATTAATGAAATGAGTGCCTCTATCACTTACCAGCTCTATGGGACTGCCAAAACGGGTGATGATATTCTCGTACATGAACAGGGCCACGCTGTTGCCATCATCCTGCTTTAGGGCTTTAGCTTCACACCACTTTGTGACATAATCCGTACATACCAGGATGTATCTGTTTTGTTTTCTTCTAGTGGGTGGATCAAGGGGACCCAGAAATCAATCCCCCACTTCTCGAACGGCTTCAGAGGAAGGATAGGTTGCAGTGGTATAGCGCTGGTCTTGGTGGGTTTTCCCATCCTTTGACAGGCATCACATCGCTTACAATAGTCATAGGCATCCTTATGAATGGTCGGCCACCAATAACCTGCTAGCAGAGCCTTCTTGGCTGTAGCTTCTCCTACAAAGTGGCCTCCACATGGCTCGTCATGGCAAGCCTTCAAAACAATCCCAATCTCATCTCCTGCAACACATCTTCTGAGCACTTCATCTTTGCCTTTCTTGTACAGTGCACTGCCTAACAGGGTGTAGGGGGCTGATTCTAACATAAGCTTCTTCCTTTCCCGACTAGAAATACCAGGAGGGTACTGTTGGGTTGCTAGCAGATTGGCAATGTATGCATACCAGGGGGTTACAGTTTCTACCAGAAATAGGGAAGCATCAGGGAGGTCTGGATCATCCTGCTCCTTGTCTTCAGTCTGTGGGATACGCGACAGATGATCAGCCAGAACATGGGAACGACCAGGTTTGGTAATTACCTCAAAGTCAAACTCTTGGAATAGAAGGAGCCATCTCATCATTCATCCTTTCACGTCTGCTTTGTTCATCAAGAAGGACAGGGCCTCATGATCCACATAAAATTTAAAGTGGGTAGACAGCAGGTAGTGGCAAAACTTCTCTAGGGCAAACACCATTGCCAAGCACTCCAGCTCTGTCACTGTATAGTTCTGTTCCCTATCAGTGACTTTTCGGCTTGCATAATAGATGGGTTGATCTAATTTTGAGGGGCCCTTTTGGCATAGAACTGCGCCTAAGCCTTCAATGGATGCATCAATGTGCACATGGAACTCCTTCGTCCAATCAAGAGGTTGCAGGATGGGTGCCTCAACCAGACATTGTTTCAGAGTGTTGAAGGCTTTGTCACATTCTTCCATCCAAATAAACTCTACATCTTTCCTCAGAAGCTTGTGCAAGGGAGTTGCCTTTGTTGCAAAATATGCAATAAATCTTCGGTAATAGCCCACATGGCCAAGAAATCCTCTCAATTGTTTGAGGTTTGTCGGTGCTATTAAAGCGGCAATCTTTTCAATCTTTGCCGAGTTTGTTGCAATTCCTTGTGCAGAGACAATATGGCCCAAAAGAACTCCTGAGGAGACACCAAAGACACATTTGTCAGGGTTGAGAGAAATCCCATACTCTCGGCATCTGTCAAAACATTGCTCTAGGTGTCCCCAGTGCTCACGGATCAAACTATAGACACAGAAGTCATCAAGATACACCTCAATGAAATCATGCAGATGGTTCTGGAAGGCCGCTATTACTCGTTGGAAGGTGGCAGGAGCATTACAGATCCCGAATGGCATCACTCTGTAGGCATACGTCCCCCATTCCATGGTGAAGGTTGTTTTGGACTGATCTTCTTCTGCTATCTGCACTTGGTTATATCCACTGAAGCCATCTAGCAAGGAGTAAAGCTCATGGCCTGCCATGTGTCTAGCAGCTGGTCTGTAAAAGGGATAGGAAAGTGATCCTTCTTCGTCTTGGAATTCAACTTGCGGAAATCCACACATATACGAAGCTTGCCATTCTTCTTGGGTACAATCATCACGATGGGTGAGACCCATTCACTGTTGGCCACTGGATAGATGAACTCGGCTTCCAGAAGCTTCAGTAGCTCTGCTTTCACCAAGGTCAAATAATTTGGATTCATTCTCCTCTGGCATTGCAGTACTGGCTTGGCATCAGGCTCTAGATTAATGTGATGTTGACATATTGTGGGATCAATCCCCTTCAGGTCCATGTATGACCATGCAAACACGTCCAGATTCTCTTTCAGTAAGTTACGCATTATCAGTAGTTCCTCTTCTGGCAGGCTACTACCCACCTTCAGGTGGCGTTCAGAGCCATCTGCATCCACAAAGGTTAACTGCCTTTCACCTTCTACTTCACGGATGAAGGTCCCACGTACTGCTTTTGGGTACAGATCCGACTCCTTCAAGGGGGTGGTGTCCTCTTCTGATGTCCCACTAGACCCAACGTCTTCTTGCAGTAAGGACTTAGGTTGTCCCTTGAAATGGTGAAATGGGATCAGCACTGTCTCGGTTTTGGTTTGAATGTTAATTACCTTAGAGCTTGAGGACTCCTCTTCAAAGGATGCATCCATGAATGTTACAAAACAGGGGCTCTCGGAATTCTGTTGTGGCCTTGGGACTGGTACTTGTTGACAAGGAGCATCATCATCCTTTCTTGACAAGTGTGGATGGGTGCGACAAGAACCACTAATAAAAGACGGCTTATTTTGCTTGATCCACTTCTTATATAGGCTTTGCCTATGGAAAAATCCATTTACCAATCCAAAGGGTACCATTGCCATTCTATCCCACAGCATGGAGTCTTCTGCTTCTGAAGCTTCTGGAACTCCATCCTCATCTATGCCTTCTGTTGGGTGGAGTGGTTTCTTCTATTTCGCTTTCAAAGTCTCCTTCTTCAGATTCATCATCATCCTCTTCAGACTCCGGCTCTGCCTCTGTAAGCGCTCTGTAAGAGAAGAATAGGTCCTCTGCTTTGCCTTCTGCCTCTGTCACACTGGCTCTGCTATGGCCATGTAACAGGGAGAGCAGTACATCCATGCTTCTATCTCACTGTCAGAAGTGATTTCGGAGGGAGTTCCTGATTTAGGAAGGAAGTATTCGCCCATTGACAAGGACTTTGCATCTTGAGAAAGTTGGCTTACAGTGCCCACTATCAGGACTGTGCTTCTGTTTTCTAGGGAAGGATCTGTTTGACAGCATCTTCGTCTACTGATGTTCCATCTGTAGCCTCATTGGGGGAGTCAGAAGATAATTCCAAGGAGGTGGATCCATGTCCTTTTTGAGCACCATATAGCTTCAGCACCACTTTATTGGGTCCTCTACCTAAGGTCAAGGTTCCTTTGAACCAATCCGTCCTTGCTCTGGCTTCAAAAAGCCATGGTCTGCCTAGTAACAGGGGGTAGGATGTACCATAAGAGTTTGGCTTCACCACCAGATAGGTTAGCAAATAATCTTTTCCAGCCACTGTAGTCTTCACATATGGGAGAATGCCCAAAGGCTTGATTCTGCTCTGATCCGCCAGTCTGATGAGCCATTGGGTTGGTTGCACACCTTGTAGGCCTAGATCCTTCATTGTCACATCCATCATAATGTTCACTGATGAGCCACCATCAATCAGTGCATTTGCAATAAAGCAGCCTTCTATCCACACACCAGTCTCTGGGGTACCCAGATCTAGGAAGGCGTTAGCCACATCCACTTCTTTTATAGGCTCTGGAGCTTTGTTGGACTTTGTTGCTGTTGAGGGAGCAATCCTTAATCCACGTCTTCTTGTCAGTATACTTTTGAATGTTTTTTGGCAACTGGGAGACAACATCAACAATTATCGGAATGTGAGGTTTGGCTTAAAGGTATCTAGATCTCTGACCAGATCGTATTCCTTAATAGGATCCACTGGCTTCTCTAACCGGTTAGGGAATGGGGCGACACCCATTTTCATTTTCCCTTTTCCTTCCAACAGGGGCATCATGGAGACTTCTTCTGCCACTTGTGGCACTTCCTCCTCTTCTATCTCCTGGACCTCTGGTCCTGTCTCTGGAACTGTCTCTGTGACTCTCTGTGGCACTGTAGTGCTCTGTACGGCACTGTCAGGCTCTGTTCTATTCTGTTCTTCTGTTGGAAGATTGAGCTTCACTGTTCTGGCAGGAAGATTATTTTCTTTCTGGACAGGTGGTTCCTTCTTCTTTGCACACGTGATGGCAACAACTTCCAATTCCACTAAATTGGAGGTAGGCTCTTGGGCCTTGGCCACGGACTATCAATAGCACTGTTTTTCACTGGGGCTGGGCTTGGACAGTCTTTTGGAAGGCCAACTTTAGGTCGTCCCATGTGCCAAAAGTTCCTGCTGCTTGTCTCTCATACCACTGAAACGCCGCGCCATTGAAAGTGGCAGGGAATATTGCTAACCAATGCTCAAGGGTTCTGGCATTGTTAGCCACACATGCTACCATAAACTCTATTACATGAAGATCAGGGTCTTCATTGTACTCCCCCTTAAAAATTGGCAATGGGACTACATTCGCTAGCCTGTCATCAATATTTCCAGGATGGATCTAGCTTGGAAGTGGACCTCCAACAGGAGGAGGAAGGGCTTGATGTGCTATTGGGGCTTCTGTAAAGAGTTTCGCAAGGGCGTCAAAGGTGGCTTCTCCTGCTAGCACGTTCTCGGCTTTGATTTTTGCTTTCTCTCTTCTCACGTACCTCTGGACTCGTTCTAACGCTTGCCTTTTTATTGCGTCATTCATCAAGGGGTTGGATCCACTATGTTGTTAGTGCTCCACAGAGGGATAACACAAGGCTTCAGTCTCTGGAGGACTCTCTTGCCAACATTTCTTCTACTTCTTCCTTTTCAAAGTCTCTGAATTCTGCTTTCATGCCACTGCACAAAGGAAGGTATTTGGTTCTGAAGGTGTCAAAATGCATACGTCTAAGCATTGTGGTGGTGCCATCATCATAGTAATGCCAACTTCTGATGGTTTCAACAGTGTATGTTGTAAAGAACACTTCATCTACCAAATTCCAGTGGGTTGCCAATTGGACAAACAAAAGATTGTCAGAACACCAAGCATCCCACGTATCTTGCTATTGAGCGTCTACGAACAAATTCCAACTCTTTTCCTTCTTGTCTTCGTGAACCTCTACAGACCAAGACTCCTGAAGCTTCTTCATAATCTCCCACTTGATGATGTCTGGAAACTTCTCAATGAATGCCAAATCTTCCATGGATAGTCATTCTCTCTGTTTCTGCTCTTCAGTTTGTTCCCAAACAGTTTGCCACCAAGATGCAAGTTTCTGTTGCTTCAACAGGAGAGGAAACAGTCCACCACATAGAGCATGCATCATGATGGTGATGTGTTTCCGCCATTGTGGGATGAACTTCTTGTGAAAATTGGCTTTGATTATGAGAAATTCCAACTCTTCAGTGGAAGAAGAAACTTTACAAACATCCATTGAATTCTCCTCTTCTTGGCAATGCCATTTCCTTCATTTTCAGCCTCTTCTGGTGCTTGTTGATGGCAAGTTTCCTCGGCTGCGCACCAAAAACATGGAGCCCCAAGAGGAACACCAAGGAAAAGGGAATTCTCTTGCAAGAAAATCTATCTTATAACATCAACAAGCTTTTATTTCATTCTTTTGATCATCAAAACAAAGAAAACAACAATTCTTCATGCAGCATCATAGTAGATATCTCCCACAGATTTGATAGAATCAACCATAATCTTCAACATCTTCATAAAGCTCTTCAATAAAACAAAGAACACAAAGAAATACACCATCTTTGAATGGAAATCCATCGCATATTATTCATCTTCAATGTCTTCATAGTTCTCTCTCTCAATCTCTCATATACAATTGCACTGTTTTCATATATTTGACTATCTCTAACTCTCTCTCTCTCTCTCCATCAATATTACATCATATCCTCACTACAATACTCAATAATCACTCTCAATAATCCTTATTAGATCGTGGATACACCTCCCAAAAGGTATGTCAGATGTGAAGGGGCACCAGAGACATCATAGTATCCTGTGAGATATGGCTTCTGTCACTGTCTTCTGTAACCTTCTGTAAATCTTCATCACCTACTTCTTCACTTCAATTAGCTTGGATAGAGCTTCCATTCATCCTTTTCCTAAGACAAGAACACTTCCCAAAACATCCACACATCCATCATAACACTCAACAGAAACAAACAGAACAGACCACAGAACAACAGAGCAATAGGACTATAGAGCTACAGAAGCACAGAAGCTACAGAACTTTACAGAAGATCAACAGAACCCATAAAAACCAAAACAAAACCAATTCAATCTCTCATAAACCTCTTCACAAATTTCAATCATCTCTCAAAACATTCATTCAACCATCTCTACTACCAAAACAGAACCAAAACAGAACAAAACAGAAGAAAATCAGGCCTTACAGAACCATACAGAGAGAATTACAGAACTCTTCAGAACAACATATTTCATCAAAAACCAACATAAACCCTTTCAAACATACTCAAACCACTCCAAACACTTCAAAACATCTTCAAACTCAAATAATCAACCACCAAAAACAACCATTTAGCAACAAAAACAACAAAAAAATCAGCCCAAAAACCAATCATTTCCACACTCAATATCACCTAAATCTTAAAAATAAAAAAACTCACTTGCAAAAGAGATTGAATGCCCTCCGACTCCCTTTCTTCCTACCTATCTCAAGCACTGGTTCGAGGCAAACCCTACTTTAATGCTCGATTTGAAGCATGCAAGCACTCAAACCTTGAATCCGTTGGTCCCAGCAATGGAACCAAAATTTGGGAGCTTTCACTCAACCGCCAAGACCCACGAACTGCTTGTTGTTTCAAGTATTTCAAGCCAAGTGCAAGGGCTACCTCTCACATAGTCGAGTGCACTCTCACACGTACCAGTGTAGTGAGCTTAACTTCATGCCCGATCAAGTTGTCTCCTCCCATGAGCTCTCCAGTGGCTCCACAACAGTAATACTAGTTGGCAAGGGTGTAAGACTCTTGATAATGATAATGTTTATTGCAGGATTCAATTATATAGTCCTCGCTGATGGTTCTTCTTGCCTCATGGAGAGAAATACTTCTCTCTCTGTAGTAGATAGAATAGGAATGAGAGTAGAGGTATGACTTCTAGCCAAATTGATAGAATAGGATAAAATTCTTAAATGGCTTCTCTTCTCGAATTAGAGTAGAAGAGGATGAGAGACCTTCTACATATCCCCTTTCTTAGGTTGAATGGAATGATGTCTCTTTGTCTCATGGAATAGAGTCTCCTTCTCAATCAATGTCTCGTTCTTATCAAGATTTCTCTTGTTCCCACTTTCTGGTCATCCCCAAGCCCTAAATTTATAGTTTTGCAGGGGAGTGTAAAAGAGAGGATGCTTGCTTTTTAGCGGTTTTCGATGACAAAGAAAGAACGCTTTCTTTTAGTGCTTCTGATGACATCATTGATAATTTCAGAGAGGGAGCTCTATTTTTGCAGCGTAAAAATAAAAATTTACGAATCTATGGGTGAGCATTGTGTGGCGCATCGTCGGGTGGCCGTCACTCCAAGGCTTACGACTAAAGCGACGACTAAGGTGGTGACCAAGGCATAGACCTTGGCATCTTGGCCTTGGCATACTTGGCAACGGGCTACAAAGGCTTCATTGACGCCATTGACTGTGCATGAGAAGCTCCCACTAGCTTGTAGGATAATGTTCCCATGAGGTCACCCATCCCAGTAATGTTATCACACCCAAGTGTACTTAACTACCAAGTGACTATCCACTAGGCTAGTTCTTTTTGTTGTTCTATACTACAAACATAGTTTTTATAAGCTAGTCTTGGGAGGGTCTCCCAAGTCTTTCTTCCATGAACTGGCATATAATATCTCATTAATAATAATTATTATTATCTTCATAATGAGAGTCAGTTTCATAAATCAATTTTCTTTGGAATGTATACTCATATTAAAATAAACTAAGTAATGGGGACATTACAAAAATACTTTAGTCTATTTTTTACGTTAAATTGGAAAAATAAGAGAAAATTCAAGTAAATGAGAAAAAACATAAAACAAAAATCCCCTTTCATTGTACATGTAAAAATGTACCTAGTTAGATCTTAGAATGGTGTCATAGATAAAATCTTGGTTAGACTATCAAAGTAACAGATTTTGGAAAGTAAGGAGGCAAAAGGGCATGCCATACCTTCTTCACTTGTAACATGTAAGACTCCCACAAAGTCCAATCTAATATGTATATCATTGCCGCATCTAGATCACACTAGCCTTGTGAGAGCTTTGCAAGTAAAGTGAACATAGAATGGCATGTTTTTTTTTGCCTCCTTCCTTACTAAAACATTGGTACCTTTGCTATGCCTAGGTCACGTTAGACTTTATGAAAGATTTGCAAGTAAAGTGAACATGGTGTGGCATATGAAAATAGACAAGAGGGGAGAGAGGTAAAGCACCGAAGAGCACACATACACAAAAGCAATGGAGACTTGAGAACACAAAGAGATAGGGTTGAAATCTTCTTCTTCCATACAAAAGAACTAAGTCTACAACATGATAAAAGACTAATATGAAATCATCACAACGTATGTACACATGGTCACTAAGTATGAACTCGCTAGGAAAGAAGAGTTGGCATAATAAATATATCATAACCAAGGATGGACTACATGGGTGTAGTTTAGTTGTAGAATCACTGGCATATTCTCATGTTAATCACCTAACACAATAGTGATTAATATCGTGATGCATCACTAAGGCATGTAGTGGATACCAGCTCATAAAGAGCTTGATATCTCAACACTTCTCCTCGATTTCAACATGAGCTCATAAACTCCAAGTATATTCATAAAGCATTGAAGCTTCTTAACTCCTAATGCCTCGGTGAAAATGTCAGTAGCATGATCCTTTGTGCTAACATAAACCAAGTCAATATCACCTACTAGAACCTGCTCACAAATGAAATGGTAAAGGATCTCTGTGTGTTTGGTCCGCACATGATATGCTAGGTTCTTAGCCAATTGAATGCTATTAAGGTTATCATAATAGATGATAACCTTCTTATCCATCTTTATCCCCAAATCACCAAGTAGCTTTTGTAACCAAGATATTCCACATGCTACAATTGTAGCACCTCTATATTTTGCCTTTGTACTAAGCAAGGCAAATGTTGACTATTTCTTACAACTCCAAGTAATAGTAGCACTCCCAAAGGGAAACATAAAACCATTGATAGATCTCATGTCTAAAATACTACAAGCCCAATGTGCATCTATGTAACCAAACAAGTCCAATGGTACACTTGCATCGTAGAATAAGGCATAGTCCAATGTGGACTTGACATTGCATAATGTGCACTACACTACATCCAAATGTGGCTTCAGTAGAAGCTACATAAACTAACTCTCTAAACTAAGTATGTAGTTTAAGTCTGGCCTAGTGATTGTTAAATAGACAAGGTTGCTCACAATCTTTTGATATATAGTGACATCCTCAATCAAGTCACCCTCACATGCACTAATCTTAGTTAACATCCAAATGTATAGAAATAGACTTACAATCATCCATGCCATACTTTCTTTACATATCCAGTGCATATTGTCTCTGTGATAACCATATACCCTCTAAAGTCTTGATTATCTCTATGCTGAGAAAATAGTGCAGCTCTCCTAAATCCTTTATCTCAAATTTCTTGAGAAGACCCTTTACATTGTTAATATTTGTCTCAGTATCCCCTAAAATGATCAAATCCTCCACATATATAGTAATGACCACAATACATGCATCACTCTCACATACATAGAGTGAGTGATTAGCCTATGCTATGTGAAATCTAATCCTAATAAGGTATTTTTCAATCCTATCATACCATATCCTAGGTGCTTGCTGTTGAGATGACAAGCTCAACACATGTGGACATTGATGATGGACCGCCTGGTTAGATGGGTCCACACGTCTACACTTAGCACGTTGATGTTCATTATGACTCACACATGGCCACTGACTCATTACTTATTATATTTAGGTTGTTACACCTATTTATAGCTGGCATAGTTATAGCGCCAGTCGACTAGTGTAGTCGGTTATGCATTGTTTGACTTAGTAGGCCACTTTCCTTTATGTTGTATCTTATCTATACTTTGTGTACATTGTAAAAGTGTGTGGAAGAAAAAGAAGAAATTAGCAAGAAAACGTTTTGGCCTCCATCTCTCTTCTTGTCTCTTGAGTGAGCTTCTCCTTGTGCATTCTGTGTGTGATCGGCGCAGCATCTTGAGCAAGTCCCCCCATCACGCGATTCTTGATATGGTATCAGAGCCGCGCCACTGAGAGAGGCTAATTTCGAAGGCTGAAGCAAAGGAGAAGAAGTAAGGTTCGAGCAAGCAAGCCACGAGTAAGAAGCTCTCCCATTCTTCCACTCTCTCTCTTGGATAGTGCCTGTGGAGGCACCGGAAGCAGGGCAGAGCAAAAATCTCAGATTGCAGTGAGATTTGGTGTGCGCGAAGAGCGTTTTGTATTCTGCAGATTAACCCTTTAGGGCTTTTCCGCAGTTATTTTGGGCATCTGAGGCCGTTTCAGGGCCCGTTTTAGAGCTGCAAGGTTGCGGGCAGCAGTTTCAGGGTACCTTGTGACTTCGACTGTATTGACCGAAAGTGGGTGCGCAGGTTACAGATTTCAGATCTATAAGTTCAAAGGTGTTTACCAGCAATTAAACACAAGGTTTATCTATAAATAGGTTGCAGATTGCATGTATTGTTGAGCAGATAGTGAAAAAGGCTATCTGGTATATTGCTGTGCACTACAGGTCGAAGGTTGCAGAAGATTTGCTTGCTTTTGGTATTAATTTTGTGATAATGGCAGAGAACAGTGGAAGCCCCATCATTGAGAAGCTCGACAAGAACAACTACCCTTCATGGAAGTTCCGTGTCACGAACTTCCTTATTGGAAAAGGCCTCTACGAGTTTGTTTTAGGTGAAGAAAAGGAGCCGGAGATGAGTGATCCTCCAACTGCAGAAGAGACAAAGGCACAGAAAGAATGGAATGCAAAAGATAAAAAGGTCATGTATTGGTTGTCTGCAGTAATTGACAATAATATACTGGGACATATTAGAAATGCAGAGAATTCATATGTAGCTTGGACCATACTTGAAAGTATGTTTTCTATAAATACAAAGGCACGAAAGATTCAACTCAAGCAAGAGTTGAATACATTGAAGAAAGGGAAGATGTCTATCAATGAGTATGCACTGAAGGTAAGAAGCATTGCAGATGCCTTGGCAGTGATTGATGCAATGCCCGATGATGATGATTTGGTGTCGTCTACCTTGGGTGGACTTAACAATGAAAAGGCTTGGAAGTCTTTTGTAACTTCCGTATATGTCAGAAAGCCATTTCCATATTTCGATGAGTTGGTCTCCCTTATGATCACTGAAGAGATCAACATGCAGAGTGAGACATCTGAAAGAAGTGGTGAACAGGTCCAAGCTTTCTACTCCAGTTCAGGAAGGGAACGTGGCAGGTTCTCTTCAAGAGGCCGTGATACAGGACGTGGTAATGACAACCAGCAAAACAGATTGAATCAGCAATTTGGTGATATGCAGGTTTCAGGAGGTCGTGGTAACTTTAGAGGCAGGGGGAGATTTAGAGGAAGAGGTGGATGGCAGAACAGAGGTTCTAACAACTTTGGTATTGTGTGTCACTACTGTGGAAAAATAGGTCATATTGCAGCCCAATGTTATGCTAAGAAAGATGATATTCGCAGTGGTAAGTTGCAGCAAGGAAACTATGCATCGTCTTCACGACAGAATGAAGACAAAAATGAACGTCTGTTTGTTATGCAGCATATGCTGAATGCTGTTACAGGAAAGGGAACGCATGACAATGTTTGGTATGTTGATTCAGGTGCATCCAATCATATGACCAGCCATGTAGAATGGTTTGGAGAGATACAGGATTTGCAAAATGCAAGTTATGTGCAGACGGGTGATGATTCATGCCACCCAATTTCACACATTGGAAAAGTTCCCTTGTCCTTGCATGATGGTAATACAAAGAGTCTTTCAGATGTATTACATGTGCCATCTATTACAAAGAACTTGGTGTCAGTGGGTCAAATGATAGAGCAAGGGCTGCAGGTGAGATTTAATGCAAAGGGCTGCTTTGTAGAAGACTTCAATGACAAGTCATGTTAGTTGCAAAGGGAAGTAGAGTTGGACGTATGTTTACTCTGGATGCTGGAATTCCTACTATGAATGTTGCTATGTATGCTAAAGGAAAAGGTGTTGTTGCAGACATTGAAATTTGGCACAAACGCATTGGACATGCAAATGTACAAAGGCTAAAATTAATGCAGTCCAAAGGGTTGGTTACAGGTTTGCCTACATTTAGAGTTGCAAAATTTCATAAGGTATGCGAAGCATGTCAGTTTGGTAAGCAGGCAAGACAACCCTTTTCACATGATAGAGATGTAAGCAGAAATATCCTTGATGTTGTGCATACAGACATTTGGGGGCCTACACAAAATGTATCTCTTGGAGGCAGTTCATACTTTGTCACATTCATTGATGATTGTTCTAGAAAGCTGTGGGTATATTTTATGAAGGAAAAGAGTGAAGCGTTTGAGCACTTTAGAACTTTCAAGGCTGCAGTTGAAAGAGAAACACGCTTGAAAGTAAAGTGCTTGAGGTCAGATGGAGGGGGAGAGTACCTCTCAAATGAGTTCAGTGATGTTCTGAGGTCTCATGGGATAAAGAGATAGTTCACATGCAGGTATACTCCACAACAAAATGGGGTTGCAGAAAGGAAAAACAGGCATATTGCAAAAGTTGCACGTGCCTTGATGGCTGAAAAGAATATGCCTAAGCATTTCTGGTCTGAGGATGTTCATACTGCTGTTTATATTATGAATAGAACCCCCACAGCTGCAGTTCATGGTATGACCCCCGAAGAATGTTTCAGGTAAGAAGCCTGATGTTTCACACTTGAAACTAGATCCAAAGGCTGAAAAGTGTATCTTTATTGGATACTCTTTAGAGCAGAAAGGGTATCGCTGTTATAACCCTGTCACATGTAAGTTCAGAGTGAGCAGGGATGTCATCTTTGATTAAATGAGCAGTTGGTATGCATCTAGTGGTGATGCATTGGATGATGATGATGATCATGACACTCATGTGCAAGATGAAAAGCAAGAATCGCGGACTCTTAGTGGACCAGAGACATCATCTGGTAGTCCTTGGTCTGGGAGACTAAGGAGTACATCTACATCTTCAGGTGCATCTAGCAGCACTACAGGTAAAGACAAAGGAAAGAATAAAGTGTCAAAAGGCATTGATGCAGTTCTTGATGGAGACTCTAGTGGCTCAGAGAGCTTGGATGATGAGCTTGGCATTCCTTCAGTGAGGACTCCAGGTGTGCAAAGAGCACGCGTTAATGCAAAGACTCCATTGAGTGATCCAGTGGTACGCAGGTCTAGCAGGGTGAGATACCCTGTTAAAAGATTTGGTTTTGAAGGTTATACAGCTCATCATTATGCTTATATGGTGAAACTAGTTGAGGATGTTGAGCCCACATGTTTTGAGGAGGCTGTTGGTCATGCTCATTGGGATGCAGCAATGGATGAGGAGATGGCTACATTAGAGGCCAATAAGACTTGGGATCTAGTATCATTGCCGAAGGGCAAGAAAGTTATTGGCTGTAAGTGGGTTTATAAGATTAAGCACAATGCAGATGGTTCTATTAGCAGGTACAAAGCTAGGTTGGTTGCAAAAGGCTATGCCCAAATATATGGCATAGATTATGATGAAACCTTCAGTCCAGTTGCTAGGATGGCATTTGTCAGATGTGTGATTGCCCAATGTTGGAGATTGCAGCAAATGGATGTGAAGAATGCCTTCTTGTATGGTGATTTGCAGGAAGAAGTGTATATGGATCAGCCAGCAGGTTATGAGGATTTAAAGCATCCCACATATGTGTGCAGGTTGAAGAAGGCACTCTATGGGCTCAAGCAAGCACCTAGAGCATGGTATGACAAGATCAGAGAGTATCTTGTCAATATTGGCTTTTATGTTTCTGATGCTGATCACTCGCTTTATGTGAGAAAGGGAGATGCAGGTTTGGTCATCATAGTCATCTATGTGGATGACTTGATTATTACAGGTAATAGTGATAGTGGGATTGCTAAAGTCAAGGATTTTTTGAAGAAGAAGTTTGAGATGAAGGATTTAGGTGAGCTAAGATACTTCCTTGGCAATGAGGTGATCAGAGTGATGATGGTATATGGCTGTTCCAAAGACAGTATGGCTTGAATATATTGTCCAAGTATGGTATGACAGCATGCAAACCACTTTCAGTCCCATTGGAGCAGAATGTAAAGTTGAGTGCTGATGTTGCGGATGAGATAGAAGACCCTACTATGTTCAGGAGGATAGTGGGGAGTTTGATCTACATGACCATTACAAGGCCAGACTTGAGCTATGCTGTTGGTCTTGTGAGTCAGTTTATGCAAGTACCTAGAAAGCCACATTTGGATGCAATCAGACGCATATTGAGATATGTGAAGTCCACATTACATTATGGACTTTTCTATGAGGCAGGTACAGATGTACAGGTGTTTGGATACACAATTGCAGATTGGGCTGGTAGTATGTCTGATAGAAGATCTACCAGTGGATACATGTTCTCTCTTGGTAGTGCAACAGTTGCTTGGAGCAGCAAAAAGCAATCTACAGTTGCTTTGTCGAGTACAGAGACTGAATATAGAGGTGTTGCTGTTGCAGCATGTGAGGTAGTATGGCTGCAAAAGTTATTGACTGATTTGGATGTGCAGGTGGAAGGTCCAGTTGTCATTTATTGTGACAACATGAGCAGTATACAGTTGGCTAGGAACCCTGTGTTCCATGCCAGGACAAAACATATTGAGGTACACTACCACTTTGTGAGAGAGAAGGTACTAGCAGGTGAGATTGACTTGGTGTATGTCAGCACACAGGATCAGATAGCTGACATCTTCACAAAGGCATTGGGTATAGAGAAGCTTCAAAAGTTTCGAAGCTTACTTGGAGTTGCAGAGATGCAGCTGAGCTTGAGGGGGAGTGTTGAGATGACAAGCTCAACACATGTGGACATTGATGATGGACCACCTGGTTAGATGGGTCCACACGTCTACACTTAGCACGTTGGTGTTTATTATGACTCACACATGGCCACTGACTCATTACTTATTATATTCAGGTTGTTACACCTATTTACAACTGGCATAGTTATAGCGCCAATCGACTAGTGTAGTCGGTTATGCATTGTTTGACTTAGTAGGCCACTTTCCTTTATGTTGTATCTTATCTATACTTTTTGTACATTGTAAAAGTGTGTGGAAAAAGAAGAAGAAATCAGCAAGAAAACGTTTTGGCCTCCATCTCTCTTCTTGTCTCTTGAGTGAGCTTCTCCTTGTGCATTCTGTGTGTAATCGGCGCAGCATCTTGAGCAAGTCCCCCCATCACGCGATTCTTGACACTTGCTTTAGCCCATACAAGGCCTTATGAAGCTTGCATACATAATCTAGATGGTTCTTATTCACATAACTAGGTGGCTGTTCCACATAAACTTCCACTTGCAAGTCCCCCTATAAGAAGCCATTCTTAATATCCATTTGTTGCATAATCTAACCTTTTGATACAACCACTGCTATGATAGTCCTTATAATGGCAATTTTAGCCATTAGAGCAAAGGTCTCTTCATTATCAATACCAGAGTCTGTGTATACCCTTTGGCAATGAGTCGTGCCTTATAATGCTCAATAGATCCATTTGACACAACCTGACCTTGTAAACCCATTTGCAACCAATAGCTTTCTTGCCTTCAGGCAATGATACTAACTCCTGTGTGTCATTATCCATAAGTGCAACCATTTCTTCCTCTATACCATGATCCCAATACTCATTACCCATTGCATCCTTGAAACAAGTGGATTTCACATCTTGCACAACCTTAGCCACGTATAAATAGTGATGAGCCACATAGCTATCATGTGTTAATCATTGCACTAGCTTTCTCATTCATTCTTAACTAACCCAAAACTCAAAAGTTCATACACACACTTTGATCAAGTTCCTAAGCTCAAAAGCTTGCCTTCTTTTTTGGTGGCATGCAGAGGGAAGCATAAAGTTGTTCTCCAAATCTTTCACCTCCTTTATACAAGAGAAATTAACCATCTCAAATACCCTAACCACCCATCCAAAGTAAAATGTTTGTGGTAAAAGATTAAACAAGTAAAGAGGAGGTAAGTGAATCAAATTTTATTCTTTTTAGATGGATAATAAGAGAACAAGTAACCAATATATTTTGGTTTGCACTGATTATGCTACAAAGTGGGTGGAGGCCCAGGCCTTGAAGGATAATAAAGCAGCTAATGTAGCCACATTTTTGTATTCTAATATTATGACCAAGTTTGGATGCCCTATAAGGGAAAGCATATTTTGAATTAGGTTATTAAGAAGTTGACTGTCAGGCACATGATCCTACATAAGAAGTCTACCCCTACCATCATCAGGCTAATGGTCAAGCAGAGAGTTCCAACAAGATCTTACTCCACATCTTGAAGAAAATAGTTGAGGACAATAGGAAAGATTGGGATGCTAAGCTGGATTCTGCACTGTGGGCTTTCAGGACTGCATATAAGATGCCAACTAGACTTACACCTTTCAGGTTGGTATATGGTTCAGAAGCTATGGTGCATATGGATTTTGTGGTTCCAAGCTTGAGAGTTGCTATTGAACATAAGTTTGATCCTAAAGATTCAGTGCAGTACATGTTGGAACAACTCATGACACTGGAGGAAGATAGGGTGTTAGCTACCTATAATTCAAAAATTACACAACAACGAAGACAAGCTTGGCTGAATAGACACATCAAAAAGAAAAATTTTGAGAAAGGAGATTGGGTGGTGGTTTATAATTCCCGAATTGGAAAATTTATTGGTAAGCTCAAGCTTTGCTATGCGAGGCCATTTATAAATTTTAAGGATATTGGTCAAGTTACATTTCTGTTGAAAGATTTGCAGGGTAATATTTTGAAGCATGCAGTCAATGGCTTTAGGCTTAAAAGGCTAGTCCAACCATATTATTCAGTTGTTTATTTAATCATTCCAAATTGGACAAAAGAATAAGTTATTGACAGTTATATGTGTGAAAGGTCACGTGCACATGATCATGAAGTGAGATATGGCACAAAAAGGGTTGGACTCAAAGAAAACCTGGACTTTCATATTCAAATAGAGTAGAGTACTAAGTCTTTTTCTTTCTCATCCCTTTCTCCATCATTTTGTGCCTACCACCGCCATGACCCACACAATGCATTCTTTAGGCCGTAAGTTGTCTTTGTAGAAGTGTGCTTGACTAGATGAGGAGGATGAAGAGCAGTATGATGCCACAGATGATGACAATTCTGAGCTGTTGATGGATGAAGAGGCCACACCGATGCATGTTGCTCACCTCTTAAGTGTGAGTGTTGTCAATACACCTTTTGTAAATTCAACTTTGTATCTTAATATTGAAGTAGAGGTTCATCGCTTATGGTTGGAGACGATAGGGTTATATGCATATGCCTGGTTTTACCTTGGGATTGATGGCCTACAAATGTGCATGCTTTATTACAGATGGATGTTTTGAGGTTATAGAATGGGAAAATTACTGGTCATGTTGAGTTGACTACAACAGTAGTCATGTTTTTTCTCTTCCCATGATAGTAACCTGATATCATGGAATTGTTTGGAAGAATAAATGCAGCAAGCATTTGTGGACCCTCCTAGACCAAGAAATGTATATGTGGTGTTGAAGCACATTGATGGGGTTTCCAAATTGCAATTAAGATGGTTTATGGAGTGTTTCATGATGTTAATCAAGACTAACAGTATTGCCAGGTAGACTTATGGCATTATTCATTATGCTGAGCATTTGGGGATGCCAAATTGGGCTGTCTCATGTATGATAGGTTAATGGCAAAGATTAAGGTTTCAAAATCTAAGAAAGTTTTTTACAAATCTAGGATGGGTTGTTTTTTGGCAGGATTGTATGAATATGCTCGGTCTATCTATCCTAAGTTGACTATTGAATATTTGCTTAAGTTGGATCTCACTTCTTTATCAAATAATGCAAGGGAGCCAGATGCTAAAAATGATGATTCTCATCACATTAAAGATGTCAATGATGTTGACGCTTTGTTTGTTGATGATCTAGATAAGCAAGCCATTTATCGAGATTTTGTGAAAGTGGGCTATATTGAGGCATATGTAAAATAGGTCACTTCAACATTTATCAAAGGGGAGAATAAAGATGCATGTCTTGATGATGCACTCAATGTTGGAAAACGGAGTAATGTTGATGCCTCTAAATTTGTAAGTAACATCTATGCAAAGAAGAAGCAAAAATTTGGGAAAATATGGCTTCATGATAGGCATCAGTCTCATCACAAAGGATAATTCATAGAATGTTTTGATTGATGCCCAGGTTCATATGAGGGATACATTACTGAAAGATCATGGAGCTACTCATGTGGTAGATGCTCCATCTGTTTTTGTGCATTTAGGGGAAGATGGGCTTACTATTAGTTATATTGTAGATGCCATGACTATCATGTAGAAACTCATGTTGTATTTCAAGAAATATGATCAAGCAAATTCAAGGATTGCAGCCAAGGCTAAAAATTTGTAGGATCAATTGCATGCTAAGCAAATGAAGTTTGAAGCGTTGTCTTAGCAATAGCAATAGAAATAGGCCGATTACGATTCTTTTCTTTCATAACATCAAGCTAAAATTGTGGAGATGCAATAGATTATAGACAATAATAAGATGTCTTTCGTTTTGTTTCAGAGATGGACTGATGAGCTTAGGCCCAAATGCTTGGATGCATTGTAGAAATTTGTGGACATGCATGGAAAATTACAAGTTGAGCATAAACTATTGTTGGAAAGATTTCATCCCTTGCAAGTAATTGAGCAATAGATATTACAAAATTTAGAGATGGATGTTGATGCCTCTCCGATTCTTAAATCTTAATTTTAGGATATTCATGATGCCTTGATGCTTGAGGTGAAAAATGCATGGCAGATTTTTGCACATAACTTGGATGTCAATGATCTCTATGCCTTATAACATGTTTAAGGATGTTTTTGTTTCAGTGGAGTAGGATGCTAAGATTCATAAAAAGAAGGCACTGACTCAGTAGGTATCTATGTTGGAAACTAAGTATAGAGATTTGGAGTTAAAATTAAAGGATGCTTTGGAGGCAAAGAGACACAATGAGGATTATGTAGCTACTTTGCTGCAGTAGAAGCATTTTAATGTGGTTAATGACAATTATGTGGTTCAGTAAGTGATTCAATGAAGTTCATGAGGGGTTCTATGCTATGGGTCATGACCCTATGGAAGTTCATGGTGCTAATGATTCAATTCTGTAGATATCTACTTGCATGGACATTGTCCTTTATGTTTTTTAAAGATTCTTAGGTTTATCCTTGATGTATTTTTTTATTTTCTCCATGACATATCTTAGTGCATTCCACTAACTCTTAGAGCCAATTATTCAATTGCACCAGAGAGTTGCAAGTATCCTAGCTACTTAGTACTACTTAGTGTGGTTTGCCAAAGGGTGCAAGGCCTCTCGCGAGGCATAACTGTGTTCTCTGAGTTACTCTTCATCATAGTTAGTTTTCATGCTTTCAGATAGTTAGTTGCATGCTTGTGGGTTCAAATTCTGATTTTCCCAGTCATCCACTGGGCTGTTGTGCCAGGTGGTGTTAGGACGGCTCAAATTCCATCATCTATTTAGTACTATTTCATACCTTAGTACTTGTATGCATGTCGGCTTTTGGGATCAGCATGTGTAAAGTGACTTTATCTTTCATATGATGTTTCACGTGAAAGTCAAGTTCATGTCTTAAACATCAGGAAGCTTATTCAATCAAATGTTATACGCTTGAGAATGAAATATTCTTCAGGATAGTGCCATGAGATGGTCTGATGTTGATCCTACTTATATGTGTCTATCTCCTAAATATCTATGTTGTCTACTTTGAGTTATGTGATCAAGAGTAGTCATGATGGCTGTAAACTGTCATTTATCTTTCAAGAGAATGGTGTCACATGAATAATCATAATATGTATTTCTTATCTATGTAGTGTTTCTAAATATTAAATGATGATAATAGTTGTAGATGGATTCAAAAAGTTACTTGTTGTTGTAGGACTTTTTAAAGGCAGATTGATGTACCTTGTATTCCTATTATGGTCTTGAGAGGCCATAACAGTATGAGCCTTTGAGAAATTTTGTGATGAGAGGGGTATTAACCATTAGCTAACCACCTCGCACACCCCACCCTAGAATGGTATGTCTAAGTGCATGAATAGTATGATTTAGGAAAATATTAGCAGTATACTTAGCTAGGTCAGCTTACCATAGCACTTTTGGATTGAGGCAATTATCATTGTTGTACATTTGATTAATCGATCCCCATACACTACTATTAGTTTTCATGTTGTAGAGGAGGTATGGTTTGGAAAACCTCCATCATATACTCATTTACGTGTCTTTGGATGTGAGGCTTTTTGCCATGTTCCCAAGGATAAACATAATAAGCTAAATTCTAAGTCCTTTTTGCGTGTTTTGATGTAAATTATTAAATGACTAATTTTTTTGGTTTTCTTCAAGATTTTTGATAAATTTCAGAATTTTCAATCAAAGGAATCCATTTACAAACAATTCCATGAAACATCTCTCATAAAACAAATGAATCTACCACTTACGTATAGAAACCTGATTTTGGAGGCACGTATTTAATGGTTGGGAGGCCGCTAATGCTTATTTTTTGCCACTGACACTCTCTCCAACTTTGATCTACAATCTCCTTCACTCCGGTACAATTATTCCATCAGCATCTTGCATCCAACTCCTTCCCTTTTTTCCATGGATTCATGTGTATGAACAATCCTCAAGAAGAGAGAGGAGAGATGAGAGAGAGAGAGAGAGAGAGAGAGAGAGACTAGATTTGTAGTGAAGGAAGAAAGAAGAGGACAAATGAAGGATTAGGAGGCACAACAACAGAAGAAACCACAGGACCTACCAAAACACTTTACGAAGTTTAAGAAAGGTGACAGGGTAGTGATCCTGTTGGGGACAAAACAACAAGGACAGACAAGTGAGCCGATCGAAGGACCCGCCAAGGTCAAAGAAGTCAACTTGGTAGGGGAAGTTGAAAAGCCTCGACCTGTGTTTATAGCTGACGACCTGACCAAGGAGGAAGAGGCTAGTCTCATTGAGCTCTTGCAAGAGTACACGGACGTATTCGCCTGGTCCTTAGATGAGCTCTAAGGAGTGGATCCTAGAGTGGTGACACACAACATACCAATGGCCCCTGATGCGGTGCTTGTGAGACAATGACCACAGTGTGTTTATAATAACCTAAGATGATTTGCTCTTCAATCCCAATTTTCTTCTTTGATCTGATGTAAGATATGTAGGCATAACCCCTTTTTATAGGAAATGCAACAACTGATCATAGTATGAATCAGGGTCTATTACCTGAATCTCAAAGAGTTCAGCATTAGGAACTCATGCTTCCACTTCATCATTCTCCAACCTTCTCAAATAATCAGCTATAGCATGTTCTTTCCTTGGAATATAGATAACCTTGAAGTCAAACTCTTGTAACAATAACATCCATCTTGCTAGTCTACTTGTCAACTAAGGTTTACTGATCAAGAATAATAGTGCTTGATGATCCACATGGAATATCACTTGATTGCTTAGTAAATAATGCTTGAATTTTTGCACTGAATAAACTATTCGAAGTGCTTCTCTTTTAGTTACTGAATAATTATTTTCAATAGCACTCAATCTCTTGCTTGCATAATAAATTGATCTATACCAACTGAGTACATTATCTTGCATAGGTAGAGCTCCCACAGCTAGGTCAGAAGCATCAACAAAGACATGGAAATGTAAATCCCATGCTAGAGGTTTTAGTATTGGAGCTACAACTACCATCTTCTTGAGAATATGGAAGGCTCTCACCTGATCTTCCCTCCAAATAAATTGCATCCCTTTCTTAGTTAAAGTTGTAAGAGGTGAACAAATATGTGATAGGTACCTTAAATACCTGCTATGCTACTTCACTTGCCCCAAAAAACCTCATAACTTCTTACACATTAGCTAGAGCCTTAGCTTTCTATACAGGTACAATCTTTCTTAGATCTATATTCATGCCTTCTCTAGACAAGATGTTGCCTAAAAGCACACCCCTTTTTGCTGCAAACACTGACTTGAAGGGATTCAAGGATATTTTGAATCTTCTCCATCTATCAAAACATAACCTGAGATGTTTTAAATGCTCTCCCCTGCTACCAAAAACATAGAAATCATCAATAAATACCCTCATAAAAGTTGTTAGATATGGCTCAAATGTCTTATGGCTAGCTTTCTAAAACTCACGAGGTCCATTCTTCTGTCCAAAGTTCATGACTATGTTAACATATGCTCCCCACTCAATGATGAAGACTATCTTATGAATATCTTTTAAATGGATCCTAATTTGATTGTATCCTAAAAACACATCTAAAAAACTGTACATTTTGTGGTAGCCTGCCACATCATCAAGGAGAGAGTTGATACAAGGAATCAATAATGGATCAGTAATGGTAGCTTCATTTAATTTCGTGTAATCCACACAAACTCTGATCTTCCCATTTTTCTTGGGCATCACCACTATAGGGGATAGCCAAGTGACTTCATTAACCGGTTTGATGAACCCAATCCTCAAAAGCTTGTCAATTTTTTCTTTGGCCTATTTGGCATAGTTAGGGTTCATTCCATATTTCTTTAAATTTATCATGTGCTGACACACAGGTGGATCAAATCCTTTCATATCCATATAACCCCGAGCAAAAATTTCATGGAAATCTTTACACAGCTTGACAAGTTCTTGCTTGAAATTTTCTTCCACAAAAATATTGACCTTAATGGATATGGCCTCGCCTTCCATATTCAAATTAACCTTCTAAAACTCATCTTCAACCACCCTTGTAGGTCTTCTCATTGTGTGCTCATATCTCAACTTAGCCTGAATAATAACTTTTTGTCCTTCTCCATCCAATACATCAGAATTGTCCACACCAATTTGCTTATTTTCAGGTCTTTCTTTCTGAGAAACTTTAGGATGACCAATTCCCTGGTCCTAAACTGTTTTATACTACTCATTCTCCTTACCTCTCTTAAAATTCAGGCTGCTCTTGACCTTTAGGAAAGCCTTTAGGATGTTTTCTTGACTAGTTTTGGATTGAATTTGAATAGCTTGGTGTTTCAAAACTTCATTTCTTGCACTTATAGGAGGATCCCAATACTCTTGAATAATATACTATCAACATCTATTTCAAAGACTGAAACCACAGAAGTGTTTTCTTGAAGAAATCATTCCTCCTCATCATCTTCCACTTCATCTACAAGGTTGATAGTCTGAGCTACTACAAGTCTAGAGGAACTCTTCAAGATTACCTTATTAACTATAACGTGCCCACCCGAGCTTTCCTTGTTGGCAGTATGTTCTTAGTAGCCCATCAAGAGATGTCCTAAAAAGTGCTATCATCTGGAATTTTAACAAAAACCATCAGAGTTTACTAACTAAGCTCGTTTGAGTCTACCTCGCAGTGAAAGTTCCAGACATTCCCACCCCAAGGATCGACCTAAGTCTTTTTGGTCAAATCAACTACTAATGGTTGACTAGTGTCAACGGTTCGAGATTCCATCCCTTATAGAAATTACTAACTAAAATGGGCTTACGTTTTGCTAGGTTCAAAGAGAATGGGAAACAAAGGAAAGTATGGCACTTTGATCCCTTCTACCCATGGTTCTAAAGTGATGCGAGTTAGGCTTTCGAATCTCTAATGATCTATCAAAAATGCAATTTTTATTCCTTCTTAAGAAAGCTCTCAGCTTACCGAGACCATCCAACCATAGGTCTAGATCCATCGGGGCCCATCCTCTCGCTTCCCTCAAGAGAGTATTTTTAATTACCTAATTACCTACCACTTTAGGTTCAACATATAAAAACAGCTTTTTTGAATTATCTCTTGATACAAATTCATTGCTTACATGCCGTTAATTCATGACACAAAAATAGAGTAAAGCAATCCCTTCTCAATAGGTTTCTTTAATAAAAATACTTCTTATAATGTTTTTTATTCTAACTAGAATGATGTCATCCTGAAGGTATTATTCTTTCCAAGTTTAGTTCCTCAACTAGTAATTGGAACTTCCATGACACTATCTCGAAATCAAACAGTAGTTGGTAGTTTGTAAGAGCCTAAGGAGTTTATGACCAGAGCCCCCTGGTATCCTCACCTGCTCCTACCGAAACTAGAGTTTCCTATACGACAAGATCTTTTACATCACGATTGGTCTATACTCACTAACATCATGATTGGTCTCCCATTCTCTTTGAACCAAGTGCAATGGCAAGTCCGCTTCAGTTCGAGTAATCCTCTAGGAAGTGGGAACTCAAAATTGTTGACGCTAGAGCTGGCTATTAGGAGACCCGTTTAATTTTTAGAAACTCGAAAATTCAGGTTGATCCTAGTGGGTTCAGCCAGAACTCTTCCGTTTGCAATGTAGACTCAATAGGGCCTAAGTGACAAACCCCTTGATACTCTAAGGGAGCATCGAGCAACGTCATTTTGGATAATCTACTGATTGATTACTAAAATGTGCGCCTTCGATTGAGACTAGTGAACATCTCACATTGCAATAGGTTCAAAGAGAATGGGAAATGAAGGGAAGTATGGCACTTTGATCCCTTCTGCCCATGGTTCTAAAATTATGTGAGTCATGCTTTTTTATCTCTAATGGTCTATCAAAAATGCGATTTTTATTCCTTCTTAAGAAAGCTCTCGGCTTATCGAGACCACCCAACCATAGGTCTGGATCTGTTGGGGTCCATCCTCCCGCTTCCCTCGAGAGATAATTTCTAATTATCTTATTACCTACCACTTTAGGTTTGACATATAAAAATAGCTTCTTTGAATTATCTCCTGATACAAATTCATTACATGCCTTTAATTTATGGCACAAAAACAGAGTAAAGAAATCGCTTCTCAATAGGCTCCTTTAAGAAAAATATTTTTTACAATGTTTTCTATTCTAACTAGAATGATGCCATCCCGAAGGTATTATTCTTTCCAAGTTCAGTTACTCAACTAGTAATTGGAACTTTCAGGACATTGTTTGGAAATGGAAGGGTAGTTGGCAGTTCGTAAGAGCCCGAGTTTATGACCAAAGCCCCATGGTATCCTCACATCCTCCCGCTGGACTAGAGTTTCCTACGACAAGACCTTTCGTGTCATGATTGGTCTAAACTCACTAACGTGAAACAAAAAAAGAAAACCCCTTGGAGTAGGTTTTATTCACGTTGACCTTGGGGAGGTCTAGTGCCATCAAGAACACTGCCTCACTCTCGGTGTTCTATGCTAACTTGAATACTACCTTAATTGACGATCTGTACTTGGTCATCCATCTTTTCACCTGATGATTTTAGGAAAGATTAGTACCTAACTTACAATCACAAACATCCTATTTTGACTGCATTATACATAAACTTCTAATAAATTTATTTCCAAGACAAATCTTTTCTTTCCAACAAATAATAATATCAAGGCAAAACTTAGCATAAGTGGCATTACCTTCCAATAGTCTTCTCAGATTTACCCTTCCTCGGGATCTAGTTTGGATTGAATCTAAATAAGAATTCTATTTTTGAGAATAACTCCCTTGGAGTTTTGTGGGTCCTTGCCCGTGATTTAAAAAATCCTAGTTAGTTTTATTACGAAAAGTATTCTTTCGACAATTCCATCTTAGGGTCTTTTATATACCAAGAATTTGTGTCTATGATTATCCATAAGAGGTTTCGTTAGATCAATACAAATCAAAAATATTAAGTCTCTTAGGGACACAATACCTTCCTTGTACTCGCTTAGATTCATCTTGTACAAACCCAAGTTACCCCTTCGAATTTGTGGTCAAGAATTTCTTTAAAAGATTATATGTAGGAAATGAATAAAATCCTATTTTACGAATGTAGCTTTTGTTGCCAATTCATGGGATGTTGGCCTGCTAGTTGCCTTTATTATAAAAATATAGTACCTAGGGATTCATGAAGACAAGTGCTTGGTTGATAGTATTCGCAGCTTCGTTTGTAATCCCAATACTCATCATTCCATTTGTAGTATTTGTGTCTGCAGCATTATTGGCAGCTCCTACCTCCGCGACCTTCATAACTTTCTTCTTCGGGGCCATGGTCTTTTAATCACAAGATCGTAGAGGAGATTTTTGGCAAGAGATCTTGGAGTTGTCGCAATTGGACAACCTATTTCACTTGCTTAAAATGCAAAAGCTTTTCCATGTTTCACTAGCATTTGCACAAAAGAGTGTTTTTCAACCGGCGAAAGAAAAGAATTTTCACCAATTTTGAGCTCTTTTATACTTTCAGATGTGAACTTGTGACAAATGTTGGAAGGATCACAAAGACTTGGCTGATTTGCTACCCTATCAACCAGCCCTTCACTTTCAAGAGGTAGTGGGACTGCCACATGCTTGACTTTCTTATCCACCATCTTGTATTTTGTCTCCACTTGCACTTCAGTCTTGTTGAGTAAACCAATGTTTTCCTGCTCAACAAATTCTTGAATTTTTTGATAAAAATCCAATGTTCATACTTCTATGGACTGATTAGCTCGCGGTGTATCCTCCTTTTGTGACGAGATTTCCCATCCTTGCACTTCTCTTGCCCCACTCCCTTTGTTCTATACTTCTAAGAAAGGCCTTTCCTCTCTTTCTCGGACTGCCCTCCAATGGCTCTTCATGCCTTGTATCTATAGCTAAATTGAAGAAAAGGGGTTGTAGCCAAGAAGAAGAGTTCTTTATGGAGGGTATCTTGTCAAATCAACAATCTAGAAGCTTTGAAGATGCAATCTAATACTGGTGATTTGATCTTTGAGATCCAGAGAGGCTGCCAGAGATGCCATGATTGATTCTCTTAGCTCTTGAATGATCTTGCTTCAATCCAAGCCTCTCGTCGAACTGAGAAGAGGGGGATATTACTGGAGTTAACTGTTGTAATATAAGAGGAGAATTCAAGCTTTTTCCTTAGCAATCTGGATCTCCAAATTTGGGAGCATGAGGCACCACTTTTTTTAATTAAAGAAGGGGGGGGGGGGGGGGAGCAGCAGCCTGTTTGTCATCGTTTTCTTCTTATTTCCTTAAGCTTTGAAGCTTTAAATCTTAAAGCTTTAAGACTTGTTTGCTTTAAGACTTATGTCCTTAAGCTTTGAGACTTTTTATTCACGTTGGCCTTGGGGAACACTTCCTTAGTTAGTATTCTCTACTCACCGGAATACTACCTTTGTTAGCAATTTGTACTCGATTATCCATCTTTTAGCCTAATAATTTCAGGAAAGATTAGTACCTAACTTACAATCACAAACATCTTATTATTTTGAATTCATTATATATAAAATTTTAGCAAATTTATTTCCAAGACAAATCTTTTCTTTCCAAATAATAATAATATCAAGGTAAAACTTAGAGTCAGTGGCAATACCTTCCAATAGTCTTCTCGGATTTTTTCTTAAACAAGAATTCTATTTTTGAGAATAACTCCCTTGGAGTTTTGTGGGTCCTTGCCCGCGATTAAAAAAGTCTTGGTTAGTTTTATTACGAAAAGTATTATTTCAACAATTCCATCTTAGGGTCTTTTATATACCAAGAATTTGCATCCATGATTATCCATCAGATGTTTCGTTAAATCAATACACATAAAAAATATTAAGTCTCTTAAGGACACACATTACCTTCCTTGTACTCACTTAGCTTCATCTTGTACAAACCCAAGTCACCCCTTGGAATTAGCAATTAATATTTTCTTTAAAGGATTATATGCAAAAAATGAATAAAATCATATTTTACGAATGTAACTTGTATTGCCAATTCATGGGATGTTGACTTGCTAGTTACCTTTATCATAAAAATATAGTACCTGGGTTGTTAATGTATATTTTTGAATTATGGAAGAATAACAAATCTTGGACATGATTCTTGATCTTTCGAGTAATGTTTGTTCAACTATGAATTCATCCAGTCTTGCCTGGAGGAATCAAATGATGCGGATACTAGATCAGTTGTACAACCCCTCGCCTCTATATCGTGAAAGGCAGTGGATGATTAACAGAGCATACTGCTATATCAATGCAAGTCATCTAACTTATCTTCAGAATAATCTAAAAATGGTAAAATGGATGGAAGATCTTAAAGTTGTTAAGATCTATCTATTTTGTGAAGCGAGTGTAAACTCAACCCTGTATACTAGGGGAGGCGAGAAGATCAAACTAAACTGGTATATCTATGAAGAAGTTACAAAGATCCTTCCAATCCACATAGTAAAAGTTGTAGGTCGCTCTAGCCATCACAACTACGAGAAGGACGGATTTCCTCAACTCTCTCAAAAATATAGATTCCTAGATATCTACTCTCAGAATCCAAGTTACTTCATAAAGAATGTATCAGAGTGTCATGCTTAGATTGTAGTAGGGAGTCCTTTTCTGAAGAAAAAAAACAAGATGAACCTGTGAGCTATCTAAATAATGTATTTCTTCCCTTTGATTACTTTGTACATCTGTTGTAATAAAAATTCATTGATACTTTATCAATGAGAGAAATAATGGAAACCTACTTTTCCCTTGCAACCTCTGAATTGTAGTTTGACTTTAGCTATGGAAAAATAGCTTTATTTGAAATTGTTTCAATAGATTAAGCGAGAAATAATTTGAGTATCAAACTCTAATATTAACACTATTTAAATTTTGTAAAGATTAACTTGGGAATTGTTAAAAATTTTGCAGAATCTTGCACTCACAAAAGTTTTTGGGGGCCAGAATGGATTTTGCCTATGGACAGGAGGGTTGACATATCACACTCCCCTCCATCTCCCATTCTCTTTGAGCCAAGTGCAATGGCAAGTCCGCTTTAGTTTGAGTAATCCTATAGGAACTTATGCTATTAGGAGACCCGTCTGATTTTAGAAACTCCAAAATTCAAGCTGATCCTAGTGGGTTTGGCTGGAACTCTTTCGTTTGCGATGTAGACTCAATAGGATCTAAGTGACAAACCCCTTGATACTCCAAGGGAGCACCAAGCAGTGTCATTTTGGAAAATCTATTGATGGACTACTAAAAGGTGTGCCTTGGATTGAGACTAGTGGACACCTCACATTGCACTAGATTCAAAGAGAATGCGAAACGAAGGGAAGTATAGCACTTTGATCCCTTCTGCCCATGGTTCTAAAGTGATGCGAGTCATGCTTTTTTATCTCTAATGGTCCATCAAAAATGCGATTTGTATTCCTTCTTAAGAAGGCTCTCGGATTACCGAGACCACCCAACCATAGGTCTGGATCTGTCGGGGTCCATCATCCCACTTCCCTCGAGAGAGTATTTTTAATTATCTAATTACTTACCACTTTAGGTTCAACATATAAAAATGGCTTCTTTGAATTGTCTCCTAATACAAACTCATTGCATGCCTTTAATTTATGACACAAAAACAAAGTAAAACAATCCCTTCTCAATAGGTTCCTTTAAGAAAAATATTTTTTACAATGTTTTTTATTCTAACTAGAATGATGCCATCCCGAAGGTATTATTCTTTCCGAGTTCAATTCCTCAACTAGTAATTGGAAATGTAAGGGTAGTTTGTAATTCGTAAGTGCCTAACGAGTTTATGACCAAAGCCATATGGTATCCTCACCTCCTCCCGCTGGACTAGAGTTTCCTACGACAAGACCTTTCACATCATGATTGGTCTATACTCACTAACATGAAACAAAAAAAGAAAACCCCTTGGAGTAGGTTTTATTCATGTTGGCCTTGGGGAGGTCTAGCGCCATCAAGAACACTACCTCACTCTCGATGTTCTATGGTCACTGGAATACTATCTCAATCGGCGATCTATACTCGGTCATCCATCTTTTAGCATAATGATTTTAGGAAAGATTAGTACCTAACTTACAATCACAAACATCCTATTTTGACTGCATTATACATAAACTTTTAACAAAAAAAATTTCCAAGACAAATCCTTTCCTTCCAAAAAATAATAATATCGAGGCAAAACTTAGCATAAGTGGCATTACCTTCCAATAGTCTTCTCGGATTTACCCTTTCTCGGGATCTAGTTTGGATTGAATCTAAACAAGAATTCTATTTTTGAGAATAACTCCCTTGGAGTTTTGTGGGTCCTTGCCCGCGATTTAAAAAGTCCTAGTTAGTTTTATTACGAAAAGTATTCTTTCGACAATTCCATCTTAGGGTCTTTTATATACCAAGAATTTGTGCCTATGATTATCCATAAGAGGTTTCGTTAGATCAATACAAATCAAAAACATTAAGTCTCTTAGGGACACAATACCTTCCTTGTACTCGCTTTATTTCATCGTGTACAAACCCAAGTTATCCCTTCGAATTTGTGGTCAAGAATTCCTTTAAAAGATTATATGTAGGAAATGAATAAAATCCTATTTTATGAATGTAGCTTTTGTTGCCAATGCATGGGATGTTGGCCTGCTAGCTAGCTTTATTATAAAAATATAGTACCTGGGGATTCATGAAGACAAGTGCTTGGTTGATGGTATGAGAGCGGAATTTAGGTGACGGGAAGTGCTTAAAAATAGCTAAAAATTATGAATATCAAGGGAAAAATATTCACCGTCAAAGGCGGCGGCTCGATCTAGGACGATTTTAAGTGTCAAAGTGCTTTAAAGGTGCTCGAGCAACACTTGTTGATTTTTCAAAAATTTTCAGACAGTCGTGCGGGCTGACACGAGCTACTGGCCAATGCGGGATGTTAAGCCGGATGCCCAGGATTTTTCAGAGCTCAATTCCGAGTCCGGACGGGAAAATGGCCAAGAAAGTGGACAAGATTTGAAAAGGTGGACCAAAGTTTGGCCAAAGTGGGCATGACCTTTGGGAGCCCAAGAAATTTAAATGTCACATGAAAAGTTTGATGCAAGAGATGAAAAAAAACGTGGAGAGAGGAGGTGCCAGGATGCGCCCGAAAAATGCGCATCCTCCTCCTTCATCATGGCATGGAGGTTGCATACAACCTATCAGGCAGATCATTGGCCCTCATTCCCCTCTGTATGCTGGTCATTTCGCCGCCCTCCGCTCGCGCAATGATGCCCTCTTTGAAGATCTCTGATTTCAGTCTTTCTCTCTCCTCCCTCTCTCTCTTCTAAAGGCAAGTTCATGTGGGAAGAAGAAGGAAGAAGAAAGAATGATGGAGGCTTGTCCGGCATGGATCCGATTGCTCCACGGGCTGGAAATGGTGATTTGTGATTGTGCTGGACATGAAGTGCTGCTGATTTCCAAATTTGCAGCCATGGACATGAAACCCGAAACACGCAAATAAGCGGTAATTTAAAATTTTCAAAGGAAATTTGAGTTTTTATGGCTTTTGTTTGATGAAATGTTGTTCATGTGGGATAAAAATTGTTCATGTTGCTGTTTTCTATGAGTTCTTTCTGGTCATAATAAAAAAATCAGAGAAATATGCATCTTGTGGTTCAAAATGATACATTAAAACACGTAAAACATGAAAAAATCAAGGGAAAATGAGGGTTTTTGGCATAAAAATGGGAAAGTAAATAGGAACACCAACTAAACTTTCATTTTTTCTGCAAAAAGGAACTAAGGGCCACAGCCCGTAACCTGTTTTGAATTTTCAGTAATTAAATAATGCATAAAAATAAGGAAAAATACAAGAAAAGGGTGGAAAAACCCTGAAAAATAGGGAAAAATGCATTTTGGGTTTCGAAAAATAAGGATAAATAAGAACAATGTTTGTGAATGTTTGTGGGGACTGACGCATGAGGATTTGCCTCAGTTCAACCCCACCTTCTTGTTCTAGTGTGTCTTTTTCCGTTTTTTTCACATAAAATGATGTCAAAATACCCTATAGACCTATCCAACGATGCACTATTTAAACGGGGAAGGGTAGAGAAGTTGAAATATGTCTAAATGCCGTGTGAGATGATGGAAAAGTTGCTGATTTCTATGCATAGCATTTAGGATGGATGATAATTATATTAAGAGCTTAGTAGCACGAGGATCACCTCGGTGCTAAGCCCATGCAACGAAGCATGAACGATAGTTGGAAACCATTAAAAGAATGTTTTTGCACTTGTGCACAATACTGTTTGCTAAATGTTTGAGCACTAGGCATCCACCAAATGCATAGAGCATGAAAAAGAATTTAAAAAGTATCAGTGACTAGCTCCTGGACATGCATTGCAATTGGTTTATTAGAACATGACCTACGTTGAGAGGCAGTGAGGTACCCATGCTGTAGGCTAGTCGTGGGGGTCAAAGGGGAAATCAAGTAAGGACAATGGTACATTCCTGGACACGCTTATTTGGTACCTTGAGCGACGTTTGTGCGAAATGTTTAGATGTTGAGCGACGCATTGAGGGGCCAATCCCCAAGGTGTAGGAGAGTCGCAGAGGGTTGACGGCATTCAGCCGTAGGAGGAACCCCATGTGTATGTGATTCGAGCCTTTTGGCTATGTGAAAGGGACTCCCTCTGAGGAGTAATACTGGGTTAGGATCAGTTGGACTACAACGTATTACAAACGCAATGTTTAGGAAGGTAGAGATTTTGATAGACGCTCCTGGCCGCGAGGCCGAGGGGTTGTCTTGTGCGTAGTGACGAGGCTCGGCTAGTGCATGAGCCAGTGCCGGCCCGTTTTTAGGTCCATCAGTGGTGCGTCTGCCGAGAGTCGCTTAAAAGTGGCGGTTCTCGAATCCTGGTTGTTTAGGGACCAACTAGCAGTTTATGCCAAAGGATACTGAGATTGATCCGTTATTTATTGATAAGCATCGTCTAGCAGAAATCCAAAAGCAAGAAAGAGACGAAAGAGCTAGGCAACGTGCTGAATTTTTAGGAGATATTCTCCTAAGCGTAGCGGCGCTGAACCCTTACGAGGGAGTGGATCTAGTGGTCTTGGGGTCACAAGCAGTAAGTTAGGAGAAGGCGGAAGCTCTAGTGCTTCCCTTCCTTCTATAAGCCAGTCCACGTCAAGTACGGGAGGTGTAACCCCACCGTCCCCTATTCCTAGTGCAAATCCAATCCTTGTCATGGCACAGCCTATTGCAATTCCAGCAGGAACGATGGATTTGCCGGCTCTAGGTTACCCGCTACCCATTTTTAATGGGCTAGTTGAGGAAGATGCGGAACTCCACATTAGGGAGTTTCAAAAGCTGATGTTTAACTGTCGCATCCAAGAAGAAGGACATTTAATGATGTTCTTCAACATGACTCTCAAAGGAAGAGCCGCTATATGGTATCATGGTTTAGAAGTCGGAACCATATTGAACATTGATGCATTTTATGGAGCTTTCCAAAGGGAGTTTTCCCCTGAAAGGGGTGGACAATATTGGTTGCGTGCACTCAACGTGACCCGCCAAGAACCACACGAGGATATTCGTGCTTATGCGAAGAAGATAAAAGAGGTTTTCCGTAAGTTGGACACCTCTATTCCTATCCCCGCAGCTGCCCAATTGCAATATTTCCTACATGGTTTGGACTTTAATATCCAATTGCAGTTGAGTAGTGTCCCTTTGGGGGATATAGATACTGCCATTACACGAGCACAAGAGGTGGAATCCCAACTACAAGCAGCCTATGCTTCTCGAGGCAATTCGAATATGGTTTTAGTATTGGGAAACAATATGGCAATGGCCAATGGCAGTAGTGGTCAGGGGATGGCGATGGCTAACCCTAATGGGAGAGGGAACATGATGCAGAATGTCCCTTTATTACCAACTCCCCCTAGCATGTCGATGCCTACGGGCAGTCAAATGGTTCCAAATGGTGGAAGCCAGGCGGTCAATTCTAACACCATGCCTGTGGCTCAACAACCAGTGCCTAATCGAATTGTTAGGCCGATGGAACGACATGGTAATGACCAAGGTTATGAGTCGAGTGCTTCCAATGTTCTTGGCGAGGTTAAGGACATGATGAAGCATTATACCGACATGATTACAGAGCAGTATCGACAAATAGCCATTGATGTCAACTTCCTTAAAAAACAACAAAATTTGATAGGAAGTAGATACCCAGAGGAGGGTGCACCGTCGAGGTTTAGTTGTAAATGGTGTGGTGGGCAGCACTATCCAAGAAATTGCCCAAATGTTAAGTGCGACATCTGTGGAAAATCCGGCCATTTAGCAGCTACTTGCTGGAGTAAGATCAGTTCCCTCCAGCGAGGAAGTCGGCAACCAGGGCCTGTTAATCATCGCATGCAAGGAAATGATTCCCAGCAAGAAGATGGGCCTAAACAAATACTTCAACGACCAAAGACTACAATGGAGGAGCTACCAAGTGGTAGTGGGGTTAGTTTGATTGAGGTTGTACGCGTTAACGATGCTGAAACCTCTAATCTACGAGCTGTGATTACAAGAGGTCAAAAGGGTAGAGAAGCCGACAAGGATAAGCCTGTCGACGGAAACCCTAAACAAGGCGACAAAGGAACGCAAGTTTTGGATCCTTCCATGGAAGGGGGACCTTTGAAGCCCGTAGAAAGTAAAGCCGATAAGGAACCACCAAAGAAGAAGGTGAAAGTTAAGAAAGAGGCAATAAAGCCGGTTCAGCGACCTAAAGAGCGGATGGTTTGGCATGAAAAGCGAGCTCTATCGAACTATCATGAATTCGATTTGGCGAGCTCTCTTTGCGAAGTCAAGCTGGATGTGAATCTCTTGCAGCTTATTAAGCTTTCCCCAGGAGTACGCAAGGAATTTAGAAAGATCCTACGTACCGGGTATATCGTAGAACCTTTGGGTATTGCGCGAGTTGGTGATGACTGGTTCGAGCATGCTGAGAAGCATTGCCCAAGGGTTGCAGCCTATGTCGATGGGATATTAGTAGATTATGCCATTGTCGACACGGGATCATCTGTTAACATTATGAGTTCTGAACTGATGGAAAGGTTGGGTCTTGCGATCCAGAAAGATACCTCCACAATTCTCAGAATGGCAGATGATAGTTTGAGACAGCCAGAAGGCTGCATTACTAAGGTTCATGTCACTGTTGCAAATGTAGAATGCCTGTTGGACTTTAGGGTGATTCGTTTTGCAGGCCGTCCAAGTTACCAAGTATTACTCGGACGACCTTGGATCTTGCAAGCGGACTGCCAAGTAGATATACCCGCCGGTCGACTAATATTCGGCAGAGGTGCCCAACGTGTGGTGGTTGATGCTTATCCTGAGTCCCCGCAGAGTGAGAGAGCTCCTCTATCTTCTACAGAATTGGAGACATTAGAAGATTTATCTGCTAGTGAGACATCATCAAGTGATGAGTCCAAAGAGGGATCCACCACAGAGGACATCTATCAGATCACTTTGAACGAGCCGATAGAGGGCCAAGATCGTATAAGATATGCAGATGTTATCGAGCTAGACCTTGGAACGCTTGATGATTCGCGGCCAATCAAATTAGGTTCTATGCTCAGTACAGCAGAAAGGGAGGACTATGTGGCCTTGATCCAGGAATTCCGTGATATCTTTGCCTGGAGTTATGATGAGTTGAGAGGCATTCCTCCTAGTCTTGCTGTTCATACAATTCCGTTGAAAGAGGGCAATCGTCCTGTACGGCAGAAAGTAAGGCGTATGCCTTTTGAACTGAGGGACGGCCTGTTTGACAAGCTACAGAAGCTTTGAAAAGCGGGTTTGATTTTTCCTGTGCAACACACGGAATGGTGTTCGCCGGTTGTGATAAGAAAGAAGAATAATAATCAAATCCGATTATGTGTAGACTTTAGGGAGCTGAATAAGCAGACAGTTAAGGACTACTACCCGTTGCCATTTATTGACCAGATTTTGGATCAATTAGCGGGTAAGGAGATATATTCGTTTATGGATTGCTTTGCAGGATATAACCAAATGGCAATTTGCAGAAGAGGACAAGTTGAAAACAACTTTTATCACTGTATTTGGTACTTTTGCGTACCATGTGATGGCCTTTGGTTTATGCAATGCGCCGGGTTCGTGGCAACGAACAGCAGATAAGACATTCGGTGACATATCCCCTGAAGAGTTGAAGGTGTTTATTGATGACTTAGGGGCTGCCACCGTGAGAGAGAGGCAATTGATCATTCTAAGAAAATGCTTTGAGCACTGTAGACAATTTTGCATCGCCCTAAACCCACGGAAGTGTGTTTTTGGAGTACCTTATGGGCTGTTGCTGGGTCATGTAGTCAGTTCGGTGGGAATTGCGACAGACCCCGAGAAGGTCAAAGTTATAGTTGCCATGGGTCCACCACGCACTCCGAAAGAAGTTCATAGCTTTCTGTCTTCGGTTGGTTATTACCGTAGATTCATCAACGCCTTGGCAGAAAGAACATTGCCGCTTACAAATTTATTGTCCTTTAGCTGTTCATTTATATGGGGTGACCCTTGTAAGGTAGCATTCGAGGATGTGAAACAAGAGCTAGCAAGAGCGCCCATTTTAAAAGCACCTAAAAGAGGTGAGGTGTTTTATATATTTTCAGCAGCCACCATGTATAGTATCAGCTACTGTTTAGCCCAAGTTTGGGAAGAGAAGTGGTACCACCCGATTGCTTTTGCTAGCCGGAAGCTGGGGGTATCCGAAATCAATTATACTTACATGGAAAAATTGTGTCTAGCGATGGTCTTTGGGACCAAGAAATTCAGGCATTACATTCTCTACGAGAAAGTCGTGCTTTATACGAAGGCGGAGGGGTTTCGATTATTGATAAATAAGCTACAGCCGCCTGATCGTCTAGCGAAGTGGTTAATCACTTTGCAGGAATTTGATTATGAAATCAGGAGTAAGCCACCAAGGTTGCAAGGCATCGTGGAATGTCTAGTGGACTTTGGGGAGCCGAAAGAATCTGTGGCTAAAGGTAGTGACATGGAGTTGTTATTTAAAATAGATACGGCATCTATTCCCTCCTGGTATGCTGCAATAACGCATTATTTATCAACGGGAGAGGCTGGATCCGAATTATCTAAAGCTGAGAGAAGGAAAATTAAGCAGCAAGCGTTAAAGTTTGCTTTGATCGCAGGTACATTATATCGGCAAGGGGTTGATGACATCTATCGCCAATGTGTGATGCTTGACGAGGTGCCATTCATTTTGGAAGAGTGCCATGATTCTGCTTGCGGTGGCCATTTTGCTGGACGGCTTATAGCACAAAAGGCTTTAAGAGCAGGTTATTGGTGGCCTGCCATCTTCCAGGATGCGTTTGCGTATGTTAAGAGATGCGATATTTGCCAATGACATGATAGTCGAGAGAATAGGAAACGACCACTCAACCCTATTATGGCGATACTTCCATTTGAGAAGTGGGGAATAGACTTTGTGGGTCCTATTACTCCATCGTCGACTGCGCAAAAGAGGTATATCATTGTTGACTACTTCACAAAGTGGTCAAAAGCACGTGCAACAAGGAAAGATGATGCTAAAGAAACTGCTAGTTTCCTTTTAGAGCAGATAATATGCCGGTTTGGTCCGCCGAAAGAATTAGTGTCGGACCGAGGAACCCATTTCCTGAATAAGGTGATCAAAGGTTTGACAGAGTTGTGGCACATCAAGCATAACAAGACAACCCCATATAATCCGCAAGCCAATGGGCAAGTTGAAAGCACCAACAAGCAGCTTGTGGGCATCCTGTCCAAAATTGTGTCGGAAAAGAAACGGGATTGGGATAAAAAGTTATACGTAGCAGTGTGGGCTTATAATACGACCTTCAAACGAGCCACTGGCCATACCCCGTTCAAGTTAGTATATGGGGAGGAGTGTGTCTTGCCTTTAGAGATTGAGCTGCCGACTATTCGGTTTGCCATCAATCATTCTTTGAGCGATAAAGATGCACTTTTTGAGCGCTTGACGACACTGGCACTTTTAGATGAGCTTAAGTTGCAGAGCTTATTGCACCAAGAAGTGGCAAAGCGCCGAATGAAGCAGCTACATGACATCAAAGCCAAGAAATACACCTTCAAGAAAGGACAGCTTGTTCTGTATTATGACGCACGACGTGAATTATTTCCAGGCAAGCTAGAGCCCAAATGGGATGGGCCCTATAGGATCGTTAGGATAGGAAAGAATAAATCCACAGTTTTGTTAGCTGACCTTGAGGGGATAGAATTTAAAAATAAGGTTAATCTTAATAAGATTAAACCTTATTATTTCTGATAGCACTAATACTATGACTGCCTTGCAGGTCTAGGAGAGGTCGATCAAATATCTGCAAGGAAATCGTGATAAAGGTTGATGGGTCGTCTGATCCCTTATTTAGAACACCCATATTTAGAACGGAGGTATCATCAGGGAAAGCTCATTTGGTGGAGCAAAGGATACAAGGTGATTGAGCAAGAAGGCGGGACATTTATTTGGGAGATCAAGGTCTTCTGCCATCACTGCCTACAAATTTTGACGAGCATCCCCGTTGAATACAATGATGATGGAGGGATGGAGCCTACAGTCCACCCATTGAATATGCTAAATTTCGATTACCATAATTATGAGTAGAGTTTCAGATGGCGGGATATGTAAACCCTTTATGGACATACACCTTGTACTTTGATGGGGCGTCCAGGGGTCCATGCAAAAAAGGAAGTGTAGGAGTTGTCATCCGAGACCCCCGACGACGCATTGTCATGAAGTTAGCTATTTATCTCGGGGTGAATTTTACCAATAATATGGCAGAATACAAAGCCCTGATTATGGGTTTGAATATTGCGAAGAAGGGTGGTATCCGTCAGTTGTTGGTAAAAGGGGACTCTCAATTGGTTTTAAATCAACTCAATGGGACGTACATGGTATGAAACCCCATCCTTTGTATGTACCATCATACTGCCATAGCCCTGCTAGACGAATTTGATAGAGTGTCTTTTCAACTGATTCCACGGAACTGGAATCAGTTTGCCGACTCTTTGGCTAATTTCGCGTATGAAGAAGACCTCTTCTTTAATTGTGGCCCGTGTCCCGATATATCTATTGATGGTGAGACAGGACCTGGTCGTTTGTGGGGTATGCTTTCTGAACATGCCCTCTTTGGCAGACGATGGTTGATTTGGGTGATGCAGAGGGTAAGCGAGACTCATCTGCCTTTATTATCTTGGACCCATAGACTGATTCGACGACATGTGATGCGAACACCTCTTGCAATATATGCAGGAGGGATAGGTCATAATTTAATGCACCTAGTTTAGGGCTACAAGCCCTGTTCCCCTGGGAACGGTAGGCTTTGATGTCTATCATGGTTGTTTCCAGGAGGATGTTATGCGTAGTATTGTTGGATTTCATTAGGCCAAGAGGGCCGATTCAGTTTTGTAGTGAAGTGTTTCATTTCATTAGGCCAAGAGGGCCATTTCCCTGCCTAGTGCGGGTGCGTTTAATCGGGTTTTTGTTTTAAGTGTTGTGCTGGACAGATTTCGTGGTTAGTGCACTTTGGTGGAGCCTGGAGGAGCCTTCGCTGCGATGGAAGCTTCTTGTGGCCAATCCAGGTGATACCTCTCCTTTACGAGTACCTTTCTTTCCTGTTATATGTATATTTGTACTTGTCGAGGGGATACATTTTTGTTGGGGACCGGCAACCACGGCATGAAGTCCCAGGTTTAGGCTAAGTATGTTTGAGGGAGGTCGGAGTAGTCATTGCCTCCTGTAAAGACATTGTTAGACATTGAAAGACCTGTTTTAGAAGGAAGTCCTAGTGGCCCTGTCCTGCTAGCCTGCTAGGCAGCCGTTCTAGGAGTTCTTGTTAGTAGTGAGGCAGTTAGAGAAGCCTGCCAGAAGATAATAAAGATGATGCCCAGAAACTTTGTACATCCTAAAAGATGAATATAAATACGAAGGTGTGTAAAAAGGGGTTCTAACCCCTATCAAAGAAAAGAAATGAAATGAAAATATATAAGCAGTTGATCATTGCCTTGCGGAGGCCTGGTAGGTTCCTGGGGACGAGTTAGACCCGGGGCCGATACCTTGTCTTCCTAGGGGTGGCTTCTTGCTGGAACAAAAAAATGATGACAAAACAAGGAAGGTTGGAGCGAAAATAAAAGTGAGCGTTAAAAAAGGATTAAGTGTCGCCTTGCGAGGGCTTGGTAGGTTCTTGGGTGCCGAGACAGGTCCTGAGGCCGATGCCATGTTCTCCTTGGGTCACTCCGCTCAGCTCCCTCCTTTTTACATGCCCAAGTATGTTCATAAAATAAAAACCCTAAAAGAAGAACTGTACTAAAAGAAAATACTCCTTGATCAGGCTATAGGAGTCCTCGCCTTGCAGGAGCTCCTAGTTGTGTTGTCTTTAGTTGGTAAGTAGTGCAGACTACCACTTAGGGCAACCTCTTTGATAGGTTTTTTTAGTTTGGCTGTGTTGGAGCAGCTGGTTAGTGACTCACTTCGGATCTTCTTTTAGATGATGCTAGGCCTATTCCTTGTGGATGTCATGCCTTGGATCTGCCCAGGGGTAGGGGGAGCATTGTGCTGAGTTTTAGTATATAATTGGTTTGTATCAGTTTGATGCTTCTTTGGTTGTTTATGTGCAGATATGTTCGTGGATTCGACGGGCTGAGTCGCCCTATCCCGTGGTCGCCAATGAGAGTGGAATTTAGGTGACGGGAAGTGCTTAAAAATAGCTAAAAATTATGAATATCAAGGGAAAAATATTCACCGTCAAAGGCGGCGGCTTGATCTAGGACGATTTTAAGCGTCAAAGTGCTTTAAAGGTGCCCGAGCGACACTTGTTGATTTTTCAAAAATTTTCAGACAGTCGTGCGGGTTGACACGAGCTACTGGCCAATGTGGGATGCTAAGCCGGACGCCCATGATTTTTCAGAGCTCAATTTTGAGTCCAGACGGGGAAATGGCCAAGAAAGTGGGCAAGATTTGAAAAGGTGGACCAAAGTTTGGCCAAAGTGGGCATGACCTTTGGGAGCCCAAGAAATTTAAATGTCACATGAAAAGTTTGATGCAAGAGATGAAAAAAAACGTGGAGAGAGGAGGTGCCAGGATGCGCCCGAAAAATGCGCCTCCTCCTCCTTCATCATGGCATGGAGGTTGCATACAACCTATCAGGCAGATCATTGGCCCTCATTCCCCTCTGTATGCTGGTCATTTCGCCGCCCTCCGCTCGCGCAATGATGCCCTCTTTGAAGATCTCTGATTTCAGTCTTTCTCTCTCCTCCCTCTCTCTCTTCTAAAGGCAAGTTCATGTGGGAAGAAGAAGGAAGAAGAAAGAATGATGGAGGCTTGTCCGGCATGGATCGGATTGCTCCACGGGCTGGAAATGGTGATTTGTGATTGTGCTGGACATGAAGTGCTGCTGATTTCCAAATTTGCAGCCATGGACATGAAACCCGAAACACGCAAATAAGCGGTAATTTAAAATTTTCAAAGGAAATTTGAGTTTTTATGGCTTTTGTTTGATGAAATGTTGTTCATGTGGGATAAAAATTGTTCATGTTGCTGTTTTCTATGAGTTCTTGCTGGTCATAATAAAAAAAATCAGAGAAATATGCATCTTGTGGTTCAAAATGATACATTAAAACACGTAAAACATGAAAAAATCAAGGGAAAATGAGGGTTTTTGGCATAAAAATGGGAAAGTAAATAGGAACACCAACTAAACTTTCATTTTTTCTGCAAAAAGAAACTAAGGGCCACAATCCATAACCTGTTTTGAATTTTTAGTAATTAAATAATGCATAAAAATAAGAAAAAAAACAAGAAAATTGTGGAAAAACCCTGAAAAATAGGGGAAAAATGCATTTTGGGTTTCGAAAAATAAGGATAAATAAGAACAATGTTTGTGAATGTTTGTGGGGACTGAAGCATGAGGATTTGCCTCAGTTCAACCCCACCTTCTTGTTCTAGTGTGTCTTTTTCCGTTTTTTTCACATAAAATGATGTCAAAATACCGTATAGACCTATCCAACGATGCACTATTTAAACGGGGAAGGGTAGAGAAGTTGAAATATGTCTAAATGCCGTGTGAGATTATGGGAAAGTTGCTGATTTCTATGCATAGCATTTAGGACGGATGGTAATTAAAATTAAGAGCTTAGTAGCACGAGGATCACCTCGGTGCTAAGCCCATGCAACGAAGCACGAACGATAGTTGGAAACCATTAAAAGAATGTTTTTGCACTTGTGCACAATACTGTTTGCTAAATGTTTGAGCACTAGGCATCCACCAAATGCATAGAGCATGAAAAAGAATTTAAAAAGTATCAGTGACCAGCTCCTGGACATGCATTGCAATTGGTTTATTAGAACATGACCTACATTGAGAGGCAGTGAGGTACCCATGCTGTAGGCTAGTCGTGGGGGTCAAAGGGGAAATCAAGTAAGGACAATGGTACATTCCTGGACACGCTTATTTGGTACCTTGAGCGACATTTGTGCGAAATGTTTAGATGTTGAGCAACGCATTGAGGGGCCAATCCCCAAGGTGTAGGAGAGTCGCAGAGGGTTGACGGCATTCAGCTGTAGGAGGAACCCCATGTGTATGTGATTCGAGCCTTTTGGCTATGTGAAAGGGACTCCCTCTGAGGAGTAATACTGGGTTAGGATCAGTTGGACTACAACGTATTACAAACGCAATGTTTAGGAAGGCAGAGATTTTGATAGACGCTCCTGGCCGCGAGGCCGAGGGGTTGTCTTGTGCGTAGTGACGAGGCCCGGCTAGTGCATGAGCCAGTGCCGGCCCGTTTTTAGGTCCATCATGGTATTCGTAGCTTCGTTTGTAATCCTAATACTTGTCATTCCATTCGTAGTATTTGTGTCTGTAGCGTTATTGGCAGCTCCTACCTCCGCGACCTTCATAACTTTCTTCTTCGGGGCCATAGTCTTCTAATCATGAGATTGTAGAGGGGATTTTTGGCAAGAGAGCTTGGAGTTGTCGCAATTGGATTGATGGGGGTTTGCAATCACTAGGATTTTAGGAAAATCGAGAAGAGTCTTGATTCCACACGGAAGTAGAGTAGAAGGGATGGAGGATTAGATTCCAAGAGCTCGCGATGTATCCTCCTTACCTTTGTGACGAGATTTCCCATATTCACACTTCTCTTGCCCCACTCCCTCTTGTTCTAGACTTTCGAGAAAGGCCTCTCCTCTCTTTCTCGAACTATCCTCCAATGGCCCCTTATGCCTTGTATTTATAGCTAAATTGAAGAAGAAGGGTTTTGGCCAAGAAGAAGAGCTCTTTATGGAGGGTATCTTGGCAAATCAACAATCTAGAAGCTTTCAAGATGCAATCTGATACTTGTGATTTGATTATTGAGATCCAGAGAGGCTGCCAGAGATGCCATGACTGATTCGCTTGGCTCTCGAATTATCTTGCTTCAATCCAAGCCTCTCGTCGAACTGAGATGGAGCTAACTGATGTAATATAGGAGGAGAATTCAAGCTTTTTCTTCAGCAATCTGGATCTCCAAATTTGGGAGCATGAGGCACCGTTTTTTTAAATTTAAAAAGGGTGGGGGGGGGGAGCAGCAGCCCGTTCATCGTTGTTTCCTTTTTTTTCTTCTTATTTCCTTAAGCTTTTAAGCTTTTAAGCTTAAATTTTTGAGACTTGTTTGCTTTGCTAAGTTTTAAATGTGTTTGATCAATTTTGACTTATTGCCCATGACTCGCGTTCACGTGGTAGCTTCCATGAAGGATGGCTACAGTCCCTATCAACCCAAGAAAGTGTTTGGTTGTGAACCTTGGACTATTTTGCTCAAGACTTCCTATATTTAATGGTTTAGAATTCTTCAAGTCTAATTTTCGAGCAGTCAGAAAGATTGAAAAATAAGTTGAAATATCACATTAAATGTTAACAATCTGATCTCCTTGAGTCCTCTGGGGATACATACATAATCATTCCCCCCAGTCTTGCTTCAATTTGGCCAATTTAGACCACGGTCTACCCTAGAGCATTGTATAAGAACCCCAAATTTCTGACATTCTTAACACAACAAAACTCACCCTGAATTTTAAGCCAGCCACTCTAATTTGTTGATTTCTAAGAATATCCAAGGGCTATAACCTCCTCTGGTTCGCCATCCTGACCTGAAATGGGCTGATAGTAGCTCCTCCTGCTTGGTTGCCAAATATGTGTGTTTAGGAAGTATATTGACTCCTAAACCCCCATCCAATAGGGCATCATCATGCTTTTTTCCTACATACTCAACTTAAATTGTAGGTACTTGATAATCGACAACTTCTTGTTGGGTTGGTATGACTACCTGATAATCAAGAACTGTTTGATCCTGAATTGCTGTATATTCAAAAACTTCTTGTTGCTTTTGCCTAATCTTCAGGAGCAATGTTTCCTTGCATCTTGGTATTAAATCCAAGATTTTCTCTAGGGTTAACTATATAGAGAACTTTACTACAACTTGAAATATCTCTTCTTAACCTCCTTTCTAAAAATTTCCTGATACCGGAGCTTCATGATATTGATCACGTTCATCAAGATCCAAGGTGCCTTGACCCTTCTGATCATCAAGCTCTTCAAGTACTACTTTTCCTATCATTTTCTATAACTTCTTGACTTGTTAAGTTGCCTTATTCCTCTGGCTTTCTCCTATTCTTGCCAATCAAGTTTCAAACCAGCTTAGCTTCTTATAACTCCTAATTCCATTGCTTCCTCTTAATAGTCCTCTACTCAATATAGTTAGAACAATCACAATGAACATGCATACTTACAACATTAGTGTTACCTGACACCTCCTTTGCCCTTTCTTGAACCTTCTTCTGCGCTGAAATTTCCTACAGCCAGTAGCAACACTTGTACCTTCAAGAAATTGCATTTTCTCATCTTGATCAGGTAACTCTATGAGGACTACTGCAACTGGGGTAGGTGGATGATGTGGATGAGATGTGCCTACATGTCTTCTATCATGACGGGACCTTGCCTACTGGCATTCCTCTATCAATCTTATACCTTGCCCGAAGTTCACAGTTTGGTCCGACAAAGTTTGCTTAACCTCCACAATAGTGCTATGCTTCTATTTTTTCTATAGTGCCTGAAAATTTTCCAAGGTATAACGTGTCCGCCTGTCGACTTGTAGGACACGTCTTAGCAGCCCATCGGGAAGAGAGTCCAGAAAGCGCCGCCCGACACTCCCACGGAATGTCACGGGGTTTGCAATTTAGGTCTTCCTGAGTGTGCCACGAAGCAACAGCATTCTGGCCGTTCCCACTTAGGATCGACCTGAATCAGGGTTTCCCTCATGGTCAAGTTCCTCGGAGGTAACTAGCGTCGAACTACTTTACGCAGAAACATCAAGATCGAAGCGGATTTATATTGCACTTGATTCAAGGAGAATAAGAAACGAGAGGGATGCGAAGCTCAACCTCTCTGCCCATAAGGCATAGTCCCATTCCGTTCCCCTAAAACAGTATAAATCGGGACTCTAGCTTCCTAGATTCTAGGCCATCGTAACCTTGCTCTCAATTCCGTTGATAAAAGTTCCAACCAACCGGGACCACCCTTCCATAGGATGGACCCATGGTCACATCCACCGCACTTTCCTCAAGGTTGCTTTAGTTATTTAAATTACCTATCACATTTAGTTTGACCCGCCAAAAACAGCTTCCTTAATTAGCCAATTAATCACCGATTCCTTCACGTAATCTTAGCACTAACATAGAAAAACAATGTCAAGCAAGTTCCTTTTCAACAATTGATCTTATTTATTAGTCTTTGGAATATATCATATTATCTAGCCTCAAGGCTAATCCATAATCCGCCCAAAGGCAATTCCATAATCCGCCCGAAGGCAATTCCAGCAATCCTCAGGGATCGCTATTCTAAGTTTTCACCCGTAGACTAGTATGCAGGCCTCGAGATCCAATCTCGAGTCACGTCGGCCTCTTGTGCAGGACCCGGAGGCAAGGGATTTACGGCCAGAGCTCCCTTGGCACCCAAGCGTCCTCCTGCTCCAAGTAGCACCCACAGATAGACCTCTCGTAGAAGGTTCGGTCCACGTACCCAGCGCGGCTAACAACCCCCTTGGTTAGGGTCAGGCAGACAGTCGGGGGTAATTGATGTTGCCTCTCCCTCCAGGACTTCAACCTGAAGCATTAATTATTTTTCCATCTTTAGTTCCTTGAGCAAGAAGTACAAACATTGCTCTTAACTGTACAAACACAATCAATCTAGTGGTCATTTGTTTGGCTAACTGCTAAGGTGTGAATCCTTCTCTCCGAATGCATCCAGCATTTGATCCGGGATCAATTGCGACTTGGCAAGATCCCCAAGGGTTTCGTTGCTTTTTTACCCTTTTATCCTTGGGTTAACCCAAATTAACAACACCTTAGGTTCCTTAAAATAAAACAATAAATCATGGGCAACCTCGTCGCCCTAGCTTGATTAGTCAATTGCTTGCTAGGCAATTCATAATTACCCTAACTTGCCAAATCAGTCTCAAAGAAGGGTGATGTAGCAGGATGTCTACACATCCTCTTGAACTTGCCAACCTTGTTCTAAGGAGTGGCAATACTAATTTGTGATTTAACACAAAATCATGCGACGTTGCAACTTGTTGCATAGGTGTCGCACCTGACTTATAGGGTTATTTCTCCCCTCGCACAGTATTCCTTGGTCAAGGATATCTTGGTCAAGATGTAGGGTTTGGGAGTCCTCTTAACCCAACCCAACCCTAATCCTACTAGGTTGATAATGCTTAGCCCTAGGTTTTCCAATTTCCCTGTGGAAGTCTAGTATTAGGCCAATTTACCCTAGGGTAAAAACCCTAGATCGTTATTGCATGGGCGTCTAACTAACCCTAGCATTCCGTGAATGTGGGTAGGACCTTTGAGGTCGGAATTATCAAATCGATTTTTCGAGTGCGATACTAGGCAGAATTTTATCACGGCTTAGCTTTTCCTAGCGCATTGAGGTGATCGTCATTTGAGTTACACATTACAAGAAATATACCTATTCGATCTAATTATCTTGTGACAAGAGGTTATCTCTTCTTAGAGATGCAAATACTTTTTCCTAAAAAGTGTAAATAGTTGCAAGTCATAACATTACATGCAAATATGCGATTCATTGACTATTTCCTTCTATGCAACTATAAAATGTTCAATGACCATTTCTTTTTCTTGCCTAAACTATAATGATTGACAATTTAGGGCAAACTTGTATAAAAACCTACATTGAGTTTCATCAAGAACTATGCTCATAACTCTTAAACTCCATGCATGAATGAATACCATGAGCTCGACATTTGATTAATCCCTCCTTTAGCACTTAACCCGACTTAAAATGCAAGCATCCTCGCATACAACTGGCAAAGTTCATAGTTTCCTTTCCATGCATTGAGATTCTTTGGACAACATTCAATGGCATCTAAGATTATCCTTTATACGAATCATGTCCCTGAATTTAAATCATAAGTGCAGCATGTGACATAAACTCTATCCTTCTTAGCATGATATCCTCTTCTAATTTATGCAATATCTTTCAAGAAGATTGCAACTACCCTTGTTGACTGGAGTGCGAGTAATTCCAATTAAACGGCATGCACTAAACTTCGTAAAATGAATGGGTAAATGCATTTAAATTTTCCTAAAAACCATCGTGCTTAACGCATCTATTTCATGTGAGAATACAATTGGAACCTAGGCATGAGGACTCGTAGCGTTGTCCACACATGAACTCGGGTTGGAGGCTCCCACATGTGCGCCTCGCGTTTTTAGCTTTGGATCCATCGATGACAAAGATCCTTGACTCTGCAAACTTGTCCTTGCCTTTATGCGATCTCCGAACTCCCTCTAAGCTTTGGCAAATCAGGCCCAAAACTGCCTATTCCCCCTCGCATAGGAATTTTCCTTTACAAGACGTGGGTTTTTTAAAAAAACCGAGGAAGGCTGTGTGTACAAGGCTTATGGAAGCCTTGCTTAGAAGCTTCTAAAGAAACTTCCAAGAAGCTTCTATTTGACAGAATGACGTTGGGGGAGGGGGGGTGGAAATGATTGGGGAGAAGGAAGATGACGATGTCAATGAGGAAGGAGATGAAGATGATGATTATGGTGATGGCGATGGTGATGATGCAAGTAGCAGCAGCATGCCAGTGTGGCAGTTCTCCACAACAGTAGGGCGGCGATGGCAGGCAGCACGACAGCCACCTCTCTCTCTTCTTTCCCCTCCCTCAAGCTTGGGGAGGGGGTGGTCTTATAGGACTAAGGGGGAAAGGATAGCCACTCATATGTCGGGCTGCATGCCACCTCCCCATGCCCTCCACACTCATGCTTTTCTCACACTCCCTCTCCCCGCCATGCATCGGTTGAGGGGGGGTTAATTTAAAAAATTGCACAAAATTAAACCATTATCCCCTTTTTCCCCCTTAGAAGAGGTGTTCCCGTGCGGCCTATGATTTTCAAGCCTTCGGCTCTTGTGCTCCATGCGGCTAGGGTTTATTGACGCACGCGCGGGGTAAGCATTTAACCACCAACATTTACCGATACGGGAGATTATTTTAGTTTGCTTTTTGTGCGGATTACGGGTCTTCAATATTTCGAGGTGGAAATATTACATTCTCTCCCCCTTAGAGGAATCGAGATGTCCTCATCTCGAGAAGAGCTGGGGGTATTGTTGGTTGAGAGTACCTTCATCCATCTAGGTGGCACCCTCTTCGGGATAATCTTTTCACTGGACGAGGTATTCTCTCAAGTTTCTGGATCTCAAATGCCTCTCCCTAACATCTAAGATCCTGTCAAGCCGTAGCTCAAGGACTCCTTGGCTAGGCATTACAACTTGTTGATCATCAAGTACGTGACTAGGGTTAGGCACATACTTTTTCACTAGACTGATATGGAATATATTATGAACTTTTAGGTTTTTGGGGAGTTGCAATCTGTAAAGCATTAGCCTATAGGCACTTGAGGATCTTGAGGGTCCACAATACCTTAGACTTAGCTTTTTGCATTCTCCCAAGGATAGGGAACTCTTCTTTGGACGTACGCGAATGAAGACCATCTCACCTTCAACGAAGGATCTATCTTGACGTTTCAAGCCCGTGTAAGCCTTCCCTCTATCCTTGGCGGCTTGGATGTCCTATCTTATTGACTTGATTTGGTCGTCCATATCTTCCAACATCTGCTTTGAAGCTTCAACCCTCAAGGTTGGATCTGAGAAGTTTAAAGGACTACGACAGTCATGCCCATACAATGCTTGAAAAGGGGTCATCTGAATGCTTTGTTTGTAGGAAGCATTGTAGGCAAACTCAACCAGTGGCAAAAATTGAATCCACTTTTTGGGTTCACGGCAGCAGTGTGCCCTTAGCATATCCTAAATGACTTGGTTGACTCGCTCCGTTTGACCATCGGTTTAGGGATAGCCCTCCAGAAGTGTGATGTGAAGAGAGAGTCACGATCACTAATGATTCTTCTGGGTAACCCATGCACTTTGAATATCTCCTTGATGAATAACCTTGCAATGTCTGAGGGTTTATAGTTTGTCTTAACAGGAATAAGATGTGCAACCTTGGTGAGCATATCCACCATGACCATAATGGAGTTGTATCCTCCCTGAACTTAGAGCTAACCAACAACAAAATCCATACTAATGAATTCCCATTTCATTTGGGGAATGTCAAGTGGTTGCAATTTCCCTGGCATTTTGACATGTCTGGCCTTAATACATTGACAAGACAAACATTCCATGACATATTTGAGAATGTCACCTTTAAGCCTCTCCCAATAATAGCTCTTTTTTATCGCATTGAGGGTCTTGGCATAGCCAAGATGTCCTGAAAAAGGGGAGTCATGGGCTTCCCAAAGTATCTTCTGCTTGAGTGATTGACTTGCCAGTATACATAATCCTGTTCTATAGTAGACAAGTCCACTATTGATAGGGAATTTTGAATACTTTGTCTGTAGCTTCGGGTCTTGATCCTTGATGGGGATCTCCCTTAGCAATTTCTGATAGGTTGGATCATGGCATGCCTCTTCTCTAGCTAGCTCAAGAATTGAGTTGTTTGGCATGGATATCTAGGTTCATAACCCTGAATTTGACCGAAGTCGACTTTCCATCGAGTAGGAATTCAGCTTAGCAGTTTGCCTGGTACAAGTGACCTCACGACCATTCACTAATTCCACAAGTAAGGTAGGTGAATCTATTGTGGCTATTCCTAATCTTTTTACACAGACTGGTGAAATAAAGGAATGCGTACTGCCACAATCAATCAAGGTTTTGAAGCTTTTACCTTGATAATCCGATGGTGTCTGAATCACCAAGAATTGGCGATTCGGGCCTTTCTTGTGAAGAGCAGCATGAATTGTTGCCCTCTCAAAGTCAGCTTCCATGGTTGGGCCTTCTTCATTACACAGATCTTTGTTGGCAACACTAGAGGTTCTCCCTCTGGTCATGACAGCGGCTCCTTGGCCACGGATGGTTCCTTGAAATGGTCCTTGACATTGACCTCCGTTAAGCTTGGAACGCTACCTTTTAAAATGACCAGGCTCATTGCAATGGAAGCAATGGAGATTGCGGCTATTACCTTGGGTAGGAACGAAATTATTGATAGTGTTGGTCCTAGCTTTCTTTCTTTGTCCCGGATTTTGGCCCTACGTTCTCTTGGCCTGAGACTTATACACTCCCTTGTTCTGATTCTTGTAAGACTAAGTCTTGTTATTTCTTGGCCTGGTCTGCACCTCCTGTACTATGGGGACAGCTCGAATGAGCACATCTTGTAAATCTGTTGGGCGCATTGATTCGAGGCTGGTGTTTATAGGCAGATTTAATCCGGCACAAAACTTTGACACCTGTTGTGTCATATCCATTTGTGGCATGTACTTCAGAAGAGAGACGAACTTTGAATAATACACATCAAGGAATAGACCAAGTTGCTTCAGTTCATAAAACTCGTTCATCTTCTGCGTGCGGTAGGCAAGTGGTAAATATCTCCCTCATACAGCTCTTTTTAGCTTCTCCCAAGTAACTAACTCCTCCGAGATCCCTTGGTCTCTACACCATTGCTTCCACCAAAGCCTCGCTTCGTCGGTAAGCTTCAGTTTGGCGAGCATCGCTTGGTTAGCGGGTGCAGTACTTGCTGCTTCAAAATAATCCTCCATGGATTCGATCTAGATCTCGGCATCAGTTTGGACGGTCCTTCCCTTACCATCAAATTCTGGTGGCTTGATTTGTTTGAGAAGAAACTTCTTCTCTTGAATTACAGTCGTACTTGGTGTAGGGGTCGGACTAGGAATCTGCACTTGAGGTTGTGCCTGGGCATTGAAATTCTTTACGTTAAAAACTTGCTAAATGTTTCTCACATTACATTACATGCCCAGTTCAGCTTTTAGCCAAGTGACCTAATCACTTAATTTCTTTACCAACACTTACAGTCAAGACAAGCATTGATAAAAAAGTATATTTCATTCATATGGGCATAGCCCTTTCTGAGTACAATTATTTTTGGGGAAATGAAACAAGTTGATACATTAATTCGGAGAGAATAAGATTGTGTTATATTCAGCTATGGGAACTGAGTAATAATATGGATTGGAGTCATGGATTTTTAGGAATCGATAGGTCATAGGAAGATCAGGGTATCCTTTCCTCTGATACCTGTTTTTCTCATAACGTCCCAACACCTTGATTATGTCGGCAGGGATTATTCGAGTCACTTACTTGTACACATCCGTGTTCTGCTTGACCTTTCCACCACCGACATGTAGGGTTGCGTTTGCGTGAGCCTCAACAAAGATGAACAGCTTCACGATCTTTAAGTCCTCCATCCACTTGATTCTCTTCAAGTTGATCCGAAGGTACGCAAGTTGGTGGGCAGCTATGTAATAAATTCCTGAATCACTCGTTCATCTCCATTCCACGTACAGGGGCGAAGGATTGTAGATGCGGTCTAGGATATTCATCATATCGAGCCTCCGTCGATACTTCAAAGCACGCATCGCAGTCATAAACATAACCTGGAACACCAAGAATTTGTTCCATGCTTCATGGTTCTGCAGGTCAGCATCGATAAGTAAGTAAGGAAATGATCTTAACAACAACAATTGCTCTACTTCTCCTCACTAAGTTTCCTTGTAAATATTAGATCCTCGTTGGTTTGCTCTGATACCAACTGTAACGTGTCTGCCTGTCGACTTGTAGGACAGATCTTAGTAGCCATCAGGAAGAGAGTCCAGAAAGCGCCGCCCGGCACTCCCACGGAATGTCACGGGGTTTGCAATCTAGGTCTTCCTGAGTCTGCCACGAAGCGGCAGCATTTCGGCCGTTCCCACTTAGGATCGACCTGAATCAGGGTTTTCCTAATGGTCAAGTTCCTCAGAGGTAACCAGAGTCGAACTACTTTACGCAAAAACATCAGGATTGAAGCAGATTTATACTACACTTGGTTCAAGGAGAATGGGAAACGAGAGGGATGCGAAGCTCAACCTCTCTGCCCATAATGCATAGTCCCATTCCGTTCCCCTAAAAATGTATAAATCGGGACTCTAGCTTCCTAGATTCTAGGTCATCGTAACCTTGCTGTCAATTCCGTTGAGAAAAGTTTCGGCCAACCGGGACCACCCTTCCGTAGGACGGATCCATGGTCACATCCACCACACTTCCCTCAGGGTTGCTTTAGTTATCTAATTACCTATCACATTTAGTTTGACACGCCAAAAACAACTTCCTTATATAGCCAATTAATCACCGATTCCTTCATGTAATCTTAGCACTAACATAGAAAAACAATGTCAAGCAAGTTTCTTTTCAACAATTAATCTTATTTATCAGTCTTTGGAATACATCATATAATTCAACCCGAAGGCAAATCCATAATCCGCCTGAAGGCAATTCCATAATCCACCCGAAGGCAATTCCAGCAATCCTCAGTGATCGCTATTCCAAGTTTTTTCCAGTAGACTAGTATGCGGACCTCGAGATCCAATCTCGAGTCACGTCGACCTCTTGTGCAAGACCCAAAGGCAAGGGATTTACGGCCAGAGCCGCTCCTAGTACCCAAGCGTCCTCCTGCTCCAAGTAGCACCCACGGAGAGACCTCTCGTAGTGGGTTTGGTTCACGTACCCGGCGCGGCTAACAACCCCCTTAGTTAGGGTCAAGCAGACAGTCGGGGGTAATTGATGCTGCCTCTCCCTCCAAGCCTTCAACCTGAAGCATTAATTATTTTTTCATCTTTAGTTCCTTGAGCAAGAAGTACAAACAGTGCTCCTAACTGTACAAGCACAATCAATCCAATGGTCTTTTGTTTGGCTAACTACTAAGGTGTGAATCCTTCTCTCCGAATGCATCCAGCATTCGATCCACGATCAATTGCGACTTGGCAAGATCCCCAAGGGTTTTGTTGCTTGTTTTCCCTTTTATCCTTAGGGTTTATACCCTGTTAACCCAAATTAACAACACCTTAGGTTCCTTAAAATAAGACAGTAAATCCTAGGCAACCTCGTCGCCCTAGCTTGATTGGTCAATTGCTTGCTAAGCAATTCATAATTACCCTAACTTGGCAAATCAACCTCAAAGATGGGTGATGTAGCAAGATGTTTACACATCCTCTTGAACTTGCCAACCTTGTTCTAAGGAGTGGCAATACTAATTTGTGATTTAACACAAAATCATGCGACATTGCAACTTGTTGCATAGGTGTCACAACTGACTTATGGGGTTATTTCTCCCCTCACACGGTATTCCTTGGTCAAGGATATCTTGGTCAGGATGTAGGGTTTCGGAGTCCTCTTAACCCAACCCAACCTTAATCCTACTAGGTCGATAACGCTTAGCCCTAGGTTTTCCAATTTCCCTGTGGAAGTATAGTATTATGCCAATTTACCCTAGGGTAAAAACCCTAGATCGTTATTGCATGGGCGTCTAACTAACCCTAGCATTCCGTGAATGTGGGTAGGACCTTTGAGGTCGGAATTATCAAGTCGGTTTTTCGAGTGCGATACTAGGCAGAATTTTATTGCGGCTTAGCTTTTCCTAGTGCATTGAGGAGATCGTCATTTGAGTTACACCATTACAAGCGATATACCTATTCAATCTAATTATCTTGCGACAAGAGGTGATCTCTTCTTAGAGATGCAAATACTTTTTCCTAAAAAGTGTAAATAGTTGCAAGTCATAACATTACATGAAAATATGTGATTCATTGACTTTTTCCTTCTATGCAACTATAAAATGTTCAATGACCATTTCTTTTTCTTTCCTAAACTATAATGATTGACAATTTAGGGCTAACTCGTATAAAAACCTACATTGAGTTTCATCAAGAACTATGCTCATAACTCTTCGCTTAATGCATTGAATTCAAGCTTTAATATAAAATTGCATTCTTTTCTAAATACAATCTTTGATGGAAAGACTCCATGCATGAATGAATACCATGAGCTTGACATTTGATTAATCCCTCCTTTAGCACTTAACCCAACTTAAAATGCAAGCATCCTCGCATGCAACTGGCAAAGTTCATAGTTTCCTTTCCATGCATTGCGATTCTTTGGACAACATTCAATGGCGTCTAAGATTATCCTTTATACGAATCATGTCCATGAATTTAAATCATAAGTGCAGCATGCGACATAAACTCTATCCTTCTTAGCATGATATCCTCTTCTAATTTATGCATTATCTTTCAAGAAGATCGCAACTACCCTTGTTGACGGGAGTGCGAGTAATTCCAATTAAACGGCATGCACTAAACTTCGTAAAATGAATGGGTAAATGCATTTAAATTTTCCTAAAAACCATCGTTCTTAACACATCTATTTCATGCGTTAATACAATTGGAACCTGGGCATGAGGACTCATAGTGTTGTCCAAGCATAAACTCGGGTTGGAGGCTCCCGCGTGTGTGCCTCACGTTTTTAGCTTTGGAGCCATCGATGACGAAGATCCTTGACTCCGCAAACTTGTTCTTTCCTTTATGCGATCTCCGAACTCCCTCTAGGCTTTGGCAAATCAGGCCCAAAACTGCCTACTCCCCCTCGCACAGGAATTTTCCTTTACAAGACGTGGGTTTAAAAAAAAACCCGGGGAAGACTGTGTGTACAAGGCTTATGGAAGCCTTGTTTAGAAGCTTCTATTTGACAGAATGACATTGGGGTGGGGTGGGGTGCGGTGGGAGGGGGGGGGGAGGGGGGGGGGGGGGGGGGGTGGAAATGATTAGGGAGAAGGAAGTTGACGATGTCGACGAGGAAGGAGATGAAGATGATGATTATGGTGATGGCGATGGTGATGGTGATGATGCAGGCAGCAGCAACGTGGCAGCATGGTGGTTCTCCATGACAACAGGGCGGCGATGGCGGGCAGCACGACAGCCACCTCTCTCTCTTCTCTCCCCTCCCTCAAGCTTGGGGAGGGGGTTGTCTTATAGGACTAAGGGGGGAAAGGATAGCCACTCATGTGTCGGGCTACATGCCACCTCCCCATGCCCTCCACACTCATGCTTTTCTCACACTCCCTCTCCCCGCCATGCATCGGCATTGGCTTCTGGCTCAAGAATTTGAGTTTTCATAATACTCATTGAAGGCATATAAGCCTTAAATTGGCCTTACTTCTTTTGAGCATCATATACCTGAGCTTCCAAACACTCTTTGCTATCCAATGTCCCTCTTGTATACAGAGGAAACATTGCTTATAGCTAGGGTGGAAAATTTCCCCTCACCCTCCTTGACCTCTTTATTTCCCTCTATAGCCCCCATCAAAATATGGATAATCATGTTGGGTATTAAAAAATAGCTACAATGGCAAATGTGGATGACCCTAGGGTATCTCAGTTGGCAAGTTGTGACTCTCATGTGTCTTGCCATTCCCGATGCAAACCATTGGATTCCAAGCATTGTACGAGAGGCAAATATCGATATTATGTATATTACTCTTGCAGATCCCATATCAACACTATTGTAAACCATACTCGATTTTGCTAGATGACCCAGATTATTACATTTGGAACATACAGGATTTGGACTACAACTTTGCGAGTGCCCTTTGAGGATTTGCAGTCCTCGTCCTTCTTTATGGATTTTTGGGCCTTCTTGGCACCCTCCTCCTTAGACGCCTCATCTTCACTACTACTAGCTTCCTTTGAGTCCACATCCAAATCGAAATCAATAAACTCTAAACCATAATTTTTGGCAACAAACTTGGTGTTCTTTTCTCTTTTCCCTTTTTAATCTTACTCAAGGACCATGGTGGCCCTAAAAGCACATTGATAAAAATTAGCCAAAGTATTGGTAGCAAGATCTTCCGTGGCCAAAGCCTTCTGAAGCTCTCGATTCAAACCATGGACATACACAATATGAAGCATTTCCCCAGCTAGCCGCTATGCTTGTGCAATGCGCCCTAGTAGAACTTTAAATTAAGTAGTATAAGCTTGCACAGTAGAATCACCTTGCTTGAGATGATGCAATTGTTTCGGCTTTGGGGGGGGGCATTAGACAAATCTTGATGGATTTGATGTGCACACGCTGCTTGAGGCAAAGCCTAAGTAGCCCAATCATGTCGTTCTGCTAGGCATGTTGCCTCTTTCTTCTGCAAGATTGATTCAAACAATGCTACCTTATGAGCATCATCCGCCACATTGTTGAAAAATTCATAGCATAGGTCACCTCAAAATATAAGATGAAAGCATTTGGATGTTTTGAACAAGACCCAAAAAATGTTGAGAAAACAAGACGGGAGGATTGAGCTTAAGCCGCCATCCAAATAGTAACAAGAACACCATGCAATGGGATAGGGAAGCCCACAACTAGAGTAGAAGAGGTGCAAACAACTTGTCGGTGAGCTCTAATTGAGTTTTTGGAGCCATAGGAGATGTTGGCAAGCCTTGCGAGTGCATGTGCATGCAAATCATGCATACAGGAATGATTGTCATGGTTGCCAAAATCGAGTACAAACACAAACATCAAACCCCAAAAGACATCATATCCAAACCCAACATAGAAATATGTGAACACAACAACAATCACTCATAATGCATAGAACAATCCAAACCCAACATAGAAATATGTAAACACAACAATCACTCATAATGCATAGAATAGAAATACAAAATAAGACAGTAGACTAGAATGAAGAAAAGTCCATAATCCATCAGAGTATATCATAATATGTAGCAATCTCTCATAATGCTCTCAAAATACAGCATTACTCTTAGCACAAATACAATGTGATACATCCATTACCAAAGAATACACCAATGTGATACCAATTGACATATCCAAACTGTAAACTAATAGATCTGAATAGTCACGCTCCATGTCCCTTAGCGCTTCAGTACTCCAGCACTCCATTTTTCTTGTCCATTCAAAATAGACACCCAATAAAGTAGTAGCACATGGTTGCTACTCTATTGTATTTTCCCGTTTTGATTACTCGTGATGGTGTTAGTAGAGGATAAGGAAATGGCTCCTAGAGACTCGATTGCAAGGGCATGATTTGCTTGGGAGACAAAGGTATCTACAACCTTGATAGTGCCCTTAGGCACATGATAGGGCCTCGAATACCCATCTAGGTGTCATACATGGCCTGCAAAAATTGTACATGTGTTTAGGGCCTTTTTATTGAGAAGAGATGGTCATTTGGGTAGATCTAGATCCCCTTTGGGGTTGGGACTTCTACCTTCATTGCATTTGAAGTGGTGGGTTATTGGCACTCATACATTGTTGATTCTAAGCCTTTGTGCTTAGAAGTTGCATAAGAAGAGTAGTTTTGGTTGTATGAATAGATTTTTGGGGTGGCGAGTAGGGTTAGTGATTTACATAGGCCTAACAAGAGTAGATCCCTAGGACTAAAAGTTGAGATAATCTATATACTAGTGAACTTCAACACATTGAGATGTGTTACCACTTCATCAGAGAGGCCATTGAGGACATGTCTGTTGACCTTGTCAAGATCTCAGCTAACCAAAATCCCACAAATCTGCTCACAAAAAGTCTCTCAATCTAGTGTTTTGTCTTCCTTAGGAAGTTAATAGGTGTTGGATGAGACGACATATTTCCTCATCCTATTGTACTTATGTATATTTGTACTTTGTTGCTTTTATTTTCTCATTCTCCCTCACTAGGGGCACAATCGCCTTTAAGTGACAGTACCTCGGTAGAGAGAGAAATAGAGAGAGGAAGGGAGAGAGAGAAACAAAAGGAGGAAGAGAAACAAAGAGGGAGAGAGAAATATAGAGAGGGAGGGGGAGAAAGAGAGAGAGGAGGTATAGGGAGAAAAACAAAGAGGGAGAGAGAGAGGGAAGAGAGAAAAATAGAGAGAGAGGAGGAAAATGGAGAGAAGGGAAAAAAGAGAGAAAAAGCATGGCTTAGGGCATGAAATTCCTTAACTATCCTAACACTAATTTCAGCTTCTAGCACCTAGTCAGATATTATATGGATGATTGTACCTTTTGGGAAGAGGTGATTTCAAGCTCTCTCTCTCCCTCTCACCATCTACATTTCTTTTTTATGATGTTCACTCCTTCAACAACCTTCTCATTAGCATGCATTCTACAAAGAGAATAAAAACAACTATTTTTTAGGATTTTTTGCTTTCATTTGATTTTTATTTAAACAAGATAGTAACTTATTTTGGAGAGGAGAGGTTTGGGATTATTCTAATACTATTACTGGCTTGGAATAGGCTAGAAGAATTATTGCATTCTATATTATATGGATGATTGTGGCTTTTTGAAAGTGATTTTGATAACCCATTAGAGTTGGTAAAATAAAGGAACAAGTTTCCTATTTCTTAATCTATAACTAGATAAATACTAAGAAATAGTTAAATGATTGTGGTAGCTACCCACTTTCTCTATGGTTAGACATGGGACATCATGGGATGTAGCATTAAATTGCTTACCTTCTTTCACCAAAATATTACCATTCTAAAGTTCATATTTAGGTAAATTTGACTCACTTGGATGGTGTCAAAATAGATAGTGTAGCGGGTCCTTTACAAAGAGTTAATTGCAAGACCCCCCACCCCAATGCACACACACACACACACACACTCTCTCTCTCTCTCTCTCTCTCTCTCTCTCTCTCTCTCTCTCTCTCTCTCTCTCTCTCTCTCTCTCTCTCTCTCTCTCTCTCTCTCTCTCTCTCATAGTTGCTATTTTAGAGAGCAATAAGCTTTGATAAATTTTAGAGATTTCAATATGTTTTTAACTACATGCAAATAGTAGACAAAGGAAGGAAGTTTTTTAAGTAAAGAAGAAAACATGCACAACTGAGTCATATGAGCAATGCTTGACATGCACTCTAAGTTCAACTTCTAGAATTTCTATATTCATCACACGTATGGATATATATTTCTAAATGAATGTGCACCACACACACACACACACACACACACGGGAGGGAGAGGGGACCACAAAGGATTACCTCTAAGTTCAAATTCTAGAATGTCTACATTCATCACATGCATGGCTATGTAAGTCTAAAAGAGTGTACATCAAACAAATGCATGCATGTATGCACGTATGCATGTGTGTGTGCATGTGCACGTACACTCAGAGAGAGAGAGAGAGAGAGAGAGAGAGAGAGAGAGAGAGAGAGAGAGAGAATCCTACTAGACTTCATCAAACATAGAATTCAATTTCTCTACCACAAAGTGTAGCACAATAAGATACTCTTATGTGGTCAATGCTATCTAAGCATAGTTTCATATGCAATTTTGGTGTCTCAAAGGTGATGGCCTATAGGTTAGCACATCGGCTCAAAGTCATAAGGCTGTGGATTCAAGTCTTGCTAGGTGCATTAGCTAGTTGGACATCTATGTTCACATGGTGTGGTTGTGTAAGTACAAGCTCTTACCACTCGAACACTGGCTTAGTCCTTCTTAATAGGGCCATTGATCAAGAATATTATAGTGTGATCAAGATCTTCATTGCTCATTCAACTTGTGAGCTATCATATTTGCACATAGGAAAAATGCCAATGTGGCTATTGCTTGCTCTCTTAGCTAATAATTGGAGGGAGGTGCCCCGCTTGTGGACATTCGAGTGTGTGTGTTATCACTAAAGCAAAGCTACTCAGATTTGTAGCTCTCCTCATGTTCTTTGTTTCTAGCTATAGAACACCTCTATCTTATACAATAGATCTGGCCAAATTTATATAAAAGTGCTATAAAGCAACCATAATTATCCAAGACTTCTGCAACATGCCCTATATCAACTCAAAATAAATAGAATAGTTACTTCTCAATACATTAAGCACTCAACGAGACTCAACTAAGCCTTGGGAAACTCCTCGACCAACCTAGAATAAGTACTAAAGATAAATAAGCCAACGAATGCCTCAAATAGACTAAAACGGAGTTGTTATAAAAGCTATAAGTCTAGCTCTCTTCCCAAGCTAAATGCAATGTCAATGTAGTGACTGAATGCCCACTCTGATACTAGTTGAGAGATGGAGTAAAAGTGAAAGCACGAACGGATGCAAGAAAGAAACAAGAGCTATGAAAATTCAAGCAAAAGAAAGTAAGATAGCATGTGAGAACTCCAACAATCCTAATGTGTGACCTACCTTCACTTATTTTATTGTCATAGTAGGAATTAAAAAAAAAGTGACAATGACAAGAGACCACCACCTGTAGTATACAGGTATGCAAACAATAAGTACAAGTAAATGTAAGTGATGACTAATCACATTAGATAGGAGTTTTTACACTTTCCACTTATCTGATATCATGAGGATATTCTTTTGTATATGGATATATCCCATAGGCTAATCTGGTCTTTAATACATCTCTCTCTCTCTCTTTTTTTGTAAAACACATCTCTCTCTCTCTCTTTTTTCGTAAAACACATCTCTCTCTCTCTCTCTCTCTCTCTCTCTCTCTCTCTCTCTCAATCCACTAGAGCAAGGAGAACGTAAAAGAAGCAAGCAACACTACGCCATAAACTATAAGGTCAACGTTGAAAGTAATGGCCAAGTTAGCTTCGATGGATTCACACAAACGATGGTCTGTCTCCCTTGGCCAAAGTTGGGCTAGATCCATACACAATTAGGTTTGCAAAGATTAAGTTGGCCCAATGTAGTGCATTGCCAGAGTAGCTATTGTGAGCAAAGCGGACGAAGCAAGCTAAAGCAAAGTAAGCAAAGATGGGCGACACGAAGAGAGTAATTTGGACATTGAGAACAAGCGCACCGAAAAAATAGGGAAAGGATAATCCAAACATTTTAATTCATTAACACAACTTTTCTACAAAATATGGAGAGAGAGAGAGATACATAGAGAGAGAGAGAGAGAGAGCAGGAGAAAGGGAGGAATTAAAAAGGGAAGAAAAGGGGAACACATAGAAAATATATACACTACAAAAGTAAGATAGTATAATAATAAATCATTTATATAGTTAATAAGATTAACATATCAAAATTAGTTTGAATTAGTAAATATAGTAGCAACTATGCAAAGCATTGGCATGAGGCAAGTTTGTATGACTTAGGTGTAAAGCACCTTTATGAAAATCCTTGCTTACTTGGATATATTCACAACTTGCCATTGACCTATCCAAAACTTAATTATCTATCTTTTATTTAGAAGTACAAAAATCACTATTTAATGTACCCAAGTCCACAAGTGTGAATCTTTATTCAAGGTAATACAAGTTTCTTTCAATTAATATTTATAACACTTGTGATGTCTCCCCTTGATTAATGACCAACTTACAATTTTGTCCATTCGTATCAATCACCCTCGATTATCAACAATTACAACAAATTTACACAACAAACACAAGTAGCATATTAGATATACTGTAGTTACCTTGTCCATTTTGTGCTCTAAAAGTATGAAGTGCTACAAAATAGGTTGAGGAGATCAAGAGACAAGTAAATACCTTAGAGAAGTCTCAAGCCTCAGTGTTGTATCACAAAACATCCAACCTTCATTATTGTGAAGACCGATGAAAACTCCCAAGTATTTATGTGTCATGCTAATATCACACGAGCAATGGGTTCAAATATGCCACAAAAACTGGCCTCTTGAATTTCTTTAAATGATCAAGTGTTCTTTTCATGTGTCTTTCCAAACAATGAAATTGCCAGACATATAAAGAGAGGCAAATGTGAAGAACGAGAGTGTATGATGTGCAAGAGTGTAGCTTCGAATTGTGAAGCTTACAAAATAGTTTCATAAAAGCAAGATTTGAAACCAGTCAGTGGGGCGATAAAACAAGTGCTTTGCCACTAGGGTAGCCACTTGATTACACGGAGAGTATTTGTGGGTTGATAAAATAAGAGGTTTACCACTAGGATAGCCACTTGATTATTGAGAGAGAGGTGTACACAAAACTAAAGAAGAGATCAGAAGTGGGAAGAATTTCCTGAACAGATATTGAATATAGGATGAAAGGGATGATGGATCCCAAGATTCTACAAATAACAGGGCCTTAGACTAGGTAATGACCAGCTTAATTAAACATTCTGAAACAGCCCGTGGCTAAGCCTAAAGTATATGCTCTGTATTTTTGCTCATTATTCTTGAAAAGTCGTGCCCTTTTAACAGCTTTGTTTTGCAAGGTTCTCATAAAAAAGGCTGACATTAGAGTGCACCTTAATTTTACCTGGGTCAAATCCAATAAGCTGCAGTCCATCCAGACTCTTAACTCGAGAAAGAGCAACGTACACCATTCCACACTCGAAGGCTCTTGACAGGTCAGTCTCCACCTTGTCAAGAGTCATTCCCTGACATTTGTGAACACTTAATGCCCATGCAAGGATTAATGGTACCTGAATCCTACTTGCAACCTCCACACCACCGTCTTCTACTGTCTCCTTCTCCGGGCCAATGGTCATCGTCATCTTGGCAAAGCGTACAACTGGCCATTGCTTTGTGGGGCTTACTTTGGGAGCCACAGACTGTAGTTCTTTATTGTCTTTATCAGGCATCCACTGTGAGGTAAAATCTATAACAACTCCCTTAGCACCATTCACCAATCCAGCATGTGTGTCAAGGTTCTTAACCAGCATCACCTGTGCTCCAATGCAAAGGTGTAGCTCGTTTTCTGTCTTCATGTTGCCAAGTGTGTACTTATAAAGTGGAGTGCGGGCCTCATCTTGGGCATAAAAGATGAAAACATCCCCTGTTAAAGCCCTCAACTCCTGTGCATTTTCCTCTTTCACATCAACCTTCAAAGGATACAATCTTGTTGGTGCAATCCCTGAACCATCATCAGCTAAAACTCGAAAACACTTTTTGAGACTATTAAGTGTTTCAGGAGTATGTGCTCCTTTCCTTATTTCATTCAAGACTTTAATGAAGCCTCCATCAGACTGTCTAAAGATATGCTTCAGTTCAACCTGCAAATCAAAGCAATGATTCCAGCATTCAGCTTCAAAAGCAAAGTACTTCCGAGGATTTGGGGGATTCACGGGAGGAAGCTGGAAGAAATCCCCTGTGACAACAAGCTGCAAACCTCCAAAACATTTTGCATTGTTCCTCACGCCCCTTGCTACACACTCAAGTTTGTCAAACAGCTCCCCATCTATCATACTGATTTCATCAATTATAAGAACATTTGCACGTCTCCACCGGTTCCTGGCTTCCTTTTGACCCAAAACCTTCCCTAAAAGTCTGTCAGGCTTCTCTTGTCCAAGACCAATGCCAGCAAACGAGTGCAAGGTAGTTCCATGTAAGTTGCAAGCTGCTAGACCAGTTGATGCCGTAATGAACACAGATTTAGGATCCAACTTCCTTTTGAGCATCCTTACTATATAATTAAGCACAAAGCTCTTTCCAGTCCCAGCTGAGCCTGTCATAAAGACAGATTTTCCTGCTGCCACTGCTTCCAAGACATTCATTTGCTGCATTGTAAATTTTAATGGTCCATCGTCATGTTCTAGAGGACTTGTTGAAACAGGTTTACTGATATTAAACCTATCACTCAGCCTTCTCCTTAGATGTCCAACTGGACCTCCACTGAATGGGATATATCCTTCCCAAGGCAAATCATCCTCATCCAATGAGTTACCTGTCAAGGGGATATATTCTTCCCATGGATCATCCAATAAGTTCTGCTCTTCCGAAGAACACTCATGCTTAAGTGCAACATCCTGTCCCAAGTCACTATTTTCGGCTTCCAAAATGTCGCCTTCAAAAGTAAAGAGAGCAAATCGTGTAAACAATCAAGCCATATAACCTTTGAAGGACTAGGAATTGAAGATCTCCCTCCCCTATTCATTCTCCCCCAAAACCCCAAGAAACCCCTCATCTCTAAAATGGAGGACCTTAACTAGGCTGAGTTTGGGCACAAATTTGACCACGTTAGAGAGCTCAATATGGGGCATCACTTTTTAAGTCAGGCCATCCTAGTAAGGTGTTGGCTTTAGCTTCTAGCTCTTAGCTTGTTAGTTTGTTTCTTTGTTTTCCATAGATGATCTCACACACACACACACTCTCTCTCTCTCTCATAGGTAATTGTCATAATTACGAAAAAAGTACAAGATTACATGATGGCTCTCGGACATCGTGCATAAACTCGCTTTACAGAAGATCAAATAACTAAAAGAGTACAAAAGTCACAACAAAGATTGCCATATGCCAAGGGACCAAGTCCTCCCTAAAAGGAGATCAGTGTGCTGAATAAGGTCAAGCTGCCAAGCTGCCAATGTAGAAGACCTTTTAGATTATCTCTCTCTCTCTCTCTCTCTCTCTCTCTCTCTCTCTCCCCAAAAAAAAAAAACCCAAAAACCTTTCTCCCTCTGTTAAAATCTGCTGTATCTCTGCTGTTATCTCCTGTTTGTGACCTCCGTCAAAGTCTATTGTAAACATTGGAGCTCTGATTGCATGTCATCTTCTTGCATTTGTTTTGCACCTTACCCCCCTAAGAAAACCCCGCTCCACCCAAAACCCGCCCCCCCCCCCCCCCCGCCCCTCCCCCAAAAAAAACCCCGCTCCATCCATCCCACCCCACCTCACCTCAAAAAACCCTGCTCAACCCACCTCACCCCCCCACGACACGGCACACCCTCATCACCCCCCCCCCCCCCCCCCCCCGCCTCTCAAAAAACCCCCCACCCCCCAAAAAACCCCACTCCACCCTAAACCCCTCCCCCCCCCTCCCTACCTCACCTCACCCCACGACATGGCACACCTTCCCCCCCTAAGAAAACCCCGCTCCACCCAACCCCCCGCCCTCCCACAACATGGCACAATCCCCCCCTCACAACATGGCACAACCCCACCCCACCTCACCCCCCCACGACACAGCACACCCTCATCCCCCCCCACCCCCCCCTCCCCGCCTCTCAAAAAACCCCCCACCCCACCACACCTCACCTCAAAAAACCCCACTCAACCCCCCACCTCATCCCCCCAAAAAACCCCACTCCACCCTAAAACTGGAAAAACCCCCCTCCCCACCTCACCTCACCCCACCCCACCCCACCTCACCTCACCCCCCCCACGACATGGCACACCTTCCTCCCCTAAGAAAACCCCGCTCCACCCACCCCCCCGCCCCCCCCACAACATGACACAACCCCACCCCACCTCACCCCCCCACGACACGGCATACCCTCATCCCCCCCCCCCCCCCCCCCGCCTCTAAAAACCCCCTCACCCCACCCCACCTCACCTCAAAAAACCCCCTCAACCCACCCCACCTCACCCCCCCAAAAAACCCCACTCCACCCTAATCCCCCCCCCCTCCCCCCCACGACATTGCACACATCCCCTATGTGAAGACCCCCAATAAGAAGCCTCCAAGTGAAAACTTTCCCCTGATAGGGAAGCTTGGCCTTCCACTATCACGGGAATGTGAATTTTTATGCTTTGATTAGCATTTTGATTTAGTTGCAAATCAAATGTGCAATTTGGTCCTAGGGCATTTATTTGACCAATATATAGCAATGGTGACACTGGAAACTAGGCGCATTAATTATTCAATTAATGCTAATTTTAGGGAAAATAATGCATTAGACCACTTGGAGGTCAAAAAGGCCTAGCCAATTTAATTGTGGATGGACACAATTAACTTTTTGTGCAGGGTCCAAGGCTAAAACTAATTTTTAGAATTATTAATTATGAAAATTGCTGAAAAATGGATTAGAAAAGCTACCACTCAGCAAAAGCAAAGGGAAGGCTATTTTGTTACTTATTGTGTTCCTCCTAAGTTTTAGTGTGAACATGCCCTTATCCCACAAGCACTTTTTACCTTCTAGCTAGAGAAGGGTTTTTCCCCCCCATATGAACACCCGTCAATAGGTGTGGTACTTAGTACCTTAGGGACTGTACTTTCATTAATTCTCACATAATGGATGTGACCTTCTAGCACTCTCCTCTCTTGCTCTTCACTTGTTCACACCGAGTATGTATGTGTGAGTATGAGCATACTGCTAAATCCTAACCTAACGGTGGTTTTAGAGCCATACATCTCAGCTGCGCTGCTGCCACTTTGCTCACGTGCCGCCATAGCCACCATTGAGTCTCAAGCTCCACTACTCTCTTTCTCAGTCTGCATGCCACTTTCAATTTGAGCTCAGCTGCCTGATGCATTCTCTATCTTGTGTACCCATATAGAACCAGCTCAAGCTTGCACCAACAGTATTGTCTCACCATGCCAGCCTGTCCACGTTCAGTTCAATAGTCCCAACAAGCTAACACGATAGCTCCAAGGTAGGTCCATTTTCCCACGTGCAACATATTCAGGTTGCGATACCCCGTCTCCTCATGTTTAGTCTGTTTTTCCACGTGCACATGTCCACATTTCCGGCTTACGGGCTACACACCATGTCGCCTATTTGCCTCGATATCCTGCTCAACAACACATTTCCCTTGCACGCACACCGACAAGCTGCCTTGGCTGCATGCTGCACACCAATAGCTCTCCTCGAACCTATCGCATGCAAATCCACTACCCTACCACGTTGAATCCAATGCCCAATAGTCAAACATTAAATTATTATTATTTCCCAAGCCTTAATCAACAATAAGCCACTTAAAATTGCTCCTGTTTACACGCAATGCCCCTTTCAAACACAAATTTTGAGAATTTAGCATCAAACCTCTCAATTTTCCTCAAAATTCTTCAAGGATTTTGAAGCTTTGCTAGAAAATCCCAAATCTCACCAAAATTTTGAAAATTATGCATTTGGTGCTCAGAAATTGCTCGGTCTTGTGCCAAATTTTAGGGCTTTTCACATTTGAGCTCAAATTTCACCAATTAAATTTTGGATTTTTTGTAAAATTTCCCTAAATTCACTGATATTGAGGCCAATTACATATTCTACATCGACATTCGCGCACATTGGAGTTATTTCAACCAAATTTCTTCATCAATGCCATCAATTTTTCAAAAATTATGAGTTTTTGGTCTTTTCTTTGTTATATTTATGTATTGCAACAACAAGCAATGGCAAGGCAAAATGATTTGCTCAACATGTTTGGGAACTCACACAAATTAGATGGCACTAATTATCCCATATGCACATACATGATGACGCATGTACTTGTTGCCAAGCAACTTTGGGATTAGATATATGGTTCAAAAGTTAGGCCCACAAGCCCAACTACACAGAATGTCACAAGTTCTTCTACCTCATCCACTGTCACCCATGGATCTTTTGCTCCAACTCCTTCTGCACCTCCCAATTGAAATGTGATGGGCATGATGCCCAAGCTCATGCTTTGATTGCACTCTCATGCAAGAGACAAGTTATCCTACATATTCAGCCGTTCACAACGGCCAAGGATGCTTGGGATAAGCTTGCTTGGCTGTATTAGATGCACAATGAGACTTGTACTGCATAAGCAACTTGAGACGGAGCACATGACAGAAGGTGATTCTATGGATGCATGCATTACACGTGTTAAGGATATTATGAAGCAACTTGCTAATATTGATGAAATCATTCCCAATGTATCTCTTGTATCTACGGTCTTGACTAGACTACCTGATACTTATTAGAGCTTTGCCACTACACTTTGTTTACTTGCAAAAGGAGATGCTAATGCATACACATTTGATGACTTGATATCACTATTCTTACAAGAAGAGCAATCAAGGCTGAATTGCCTAATATAAGTATGGATAATCAAGCATTTACAGCTAGCCATTGAAACAAAGGGAAGTCATGGTAGCCCTCGAGCTCAAAAAATAAAGGCAAAGCAACTTCTTCAATGGACTCCTCAAGCACTAAGGCTGATGGTGCTAAGAAAAAGAGATACAATTATTGCACGAAAAAGGGGCATATTATTGAATAATGCAAAAAGAGGATGCCAAGAAACAATCAAGCACGAGTATTGCTAAAAATTCAACAAATGCAAATGATACAACCACACATTTGGTAAGCTTCAATTTTATGCCTTTGTTGTGCCTTGTTTGTATGAACCTTCTTCACATGAGCATGGTCTTTTAGTTGCTGAAAATTACAGCACATGGTATTTTGACAATGGTGCTTCTAAGCACATAAAATCCTTTCGTGACTTGTTTGTATCATATGCAAATGTATAAAAGGGGTATCCATTGTATGTGCAAACGATGCTTCATATCCAATTCAGCATTGGCCAAATTTGACCAAATTCCATTCCTGAGTGGATGGAAAACTATCATGCTTGAAAAGGTGTTGTATGTGCCAGGCATTTTAAAAAAATTGTTCTCAATTTCAGCCATTGCATGTGTTAGTTTTGTGGTTAAATTCCACATGGATCAATGTTGTGTCTACGATTGTAATGATAGGGATGCTCTCATTGTCACTAGTACTTTGTACAATGGACTCTATCAACTTGATTTATATGAGAGGAGAGTATCAAAGGATGCATTACAGGTTAATGCCACCATTGTGGATGACACTGAGTTATGGCATGCTCAATTTGGTCATCTTCATTATGGCAGTTTACATCACCTAAAAAGAGAAAATATGGTGCTTGATCTCTCTCCGTTGAAAGCACTACTCGTAATGTATGAAAAGTTGTGTATTTAGTAAAATGCATCGTGCTTCATTTCCCAAAGGTAGAGCTACACATGCTAATTAGAAATTACAACTTGTGCATAGTGATGTTTGTGGGCCCAAGCATTTCAAATCCATCAAAGGATACTTTTTGTATGCTTTAAAACATTATTGGCCTTGGTTGAAAATGGCAATGGATGCAAGATGATTACACTATGTACTAATCAAGGGGAGAAATATATGTCACGGAGTTCAACTCCTTGGTTGAAAGGGGCGTTATCTATCAGTGTACACTATGCTTTACACACTTTAACAAAACAGTGTGGCTAAAAGAAAAGATCACACATTAATGAAAATGGCACATTATATGCTATCACACAATAAGCTGCCCCCAAAGTTTTGGCTTGATGCTATCATGTGTGCAGTAGATGTGCTGAATTGCAACCCAACTAAAGCATTGGTTGAATGTATGCCTTATGAGGCTTGGGATGGTTGGAAACTAGTGGTGTCACATATTCATTGTTTGGCATATGCTTTGGTGCCACAACCACAAAGACATAAATTGAAAGACAAGGCTGTCAAATACATTTTTATTGGTTATAGTGCAGAAAGTAAAGAGCATTGCTTGTACCAACCCTCCACCAACAAGATTTTTGTTAGTAGAGATGTGGTATTCACTATACATGCTGGTCAACCCTTCATGGATTCCAAAAATCAGCTCAATGTAGGGCCTATGGACATGTTTGACAATTTGTTACCTTTATTTCAGCAAAGTGAACCTAATTTTGGTAAGTTTCAACAACCTATTAAGGGTTTACAGCAACAAATGCATGCTGAATAGCAACATGATTTTCAGCCCATTGATAAAGGCATTGCTGATTATGAAGTGGCCAATGAGAGAGTGGCTAATATTTTGGAAGCCAAAACAATCCCTAGATGGCTATGGCTATTAGATACGTTGGGGGACAGCAAACGACCTACTCCTCTTCCCCATAGAACTAGAGCAACCACTCGCCATGGATAGGGTAACTTGGTTGCGCATGCACTTGTAGCTATTGCATGCAATGAAGAACCTATTTCTCTACATGATGCTTTACAAAATTAACATTGGATGGAAACTATACAATCAGAGTTTAACTCTATTGATAAAAATGGCACATGGGAGTTACGTGACTTGCCCGTTCACAAGCATGCTACAGACACTAAGTGGATTTACAAATTAAAATGCAGATTTGATGGTAGCATTGACCACTACAAGACGCGGCTTGTTGCCAAAGGGTATGCCCAATAGCATGGGATTGACTACGATGAGATGTTTACATCCACTTCACGTATGACTACCATTCACAATGTCATTGGTTTGGCTGTTGTTATGATTGGCATATGCATCAATTGGATGTGAAAACTGCTTTTCTGAATGATGATCTTCATGAGGAGGTTTATATCAGTCAATCTCCTAGCTCTGTTCCAAAAGGGTCACAAAGCAAAGTGGGTTGTTTGTACAAGGCCTTCTATGGTTTAAAGCAGACACCTAGAGCATGGTATGAGAAGATACATACATGGTTGATTGCTCTCGGCTTTTGTAATTCACACATTGAAAGCACACTTTATATCCGCAAAGATAGGGATAGCCTCTTGATTCTCATTCTTTATGTGGATAACATGTTGTTGACTAGACCTTGTGAGACCCATATTTCAGCCTTAAAAGCTGAATTGCAGCATGCTTTTGATGTGACAGATCTTGGCCACTTGCACTACTATGTTGGCATACAATTTACTACAGTTGAGGGGGGGGCATTATTTTGCAACAATCTGAGTACATTGGGCAACTTCTTGAGCGTTTTCAAATGCAAGACTGCAAGCCTATCTCTACTCCCGTTGAGACATGCCATAGGTTTACACTTGAGGATGCAAGAGAACTTTTGATGCTTCACTTTTATCAGCACATTATTGGCTGTTTATTGTATTGGTGTAATACATAGCCGGATATTTAGTTTGGGGTCTATCAATTAGCACGCTTTATGCAAAGCCCTAGTACTACACACTGGCAAGCAGTTAAATGTGTCTTTTGTTATCTCAAAGTCACTCAAACATTGGCCCTTTTTAATCCTAGATGTTTTAATCTTGTTGATAACATTTGCTTAAGTTATTAATCAAATGTGCAAGGTTATTTAAGCATATGTGATACACATGATAGTTATTTCATGGTAACAAGCTAAGGACCCCAAGGATGCAATTGAAAAATCAAATACAAAAGTTGTAATGAGTCATGCCTGACATGTACCAGGTGGTACTCGGTATCAGATTTGAGCCTAGATCAATTTATTGGCCACTAATGTCAGTGGTGACATTAAAGACTAGGCATTAATTAATTAATTAATGTCAATCCAAGGATCAATTACTGCTCAAAGATACTTGGAAGGCAAATTGATCTAGCTAATTTAATTATTGACTGGTGAAATTAATTTTTTAAGCACTAGAATAATTATTAAATTAATTTTTAAAATTAATATTTTAAACTTTAATTTAATTAGTTAAATAATGCTAAAAAATTGGGTTAACAGTCTACCACTTGACAAAACCTGCCCATGCAAGTGGGAGAAACGTTTTTAGGAGCTGGAAATCTATTTCAACCATTATGAGAGAGGAGGCTATTAGAGAGCAAGGAGAGGCTAGTGATGTGATTTGCAGCCACCAAGGATCAGTTCTACAGCATGTGATAACAGTTTAGAGCCCTCCAAGAGCAAATGACATCAACCAAAGATCCTTCTAGTGCAAATAATAACATATAGGAGGAGGGAGCTGTCTTTTTGGTGGTCCTCAACTATAGATGATAGCTTCCATGTCTATTTGAGCAAGGCAACAGTAGCTTATGAGTATTTCTCGCAATGAAACTTTGAAGTTTTTCTCTACAACATTCTCTCTCATCCCCTAGCCCTCTCTCAAGGTATCTCACTATTTTTCAACAATTTGAGTCATCAGAGGAAAAGATTTCGATCAATCTCTGCTATAAATCCTAAATTACAACAAAAATTAGGGTTTTAACAATTGCCTGGAGATGTGTACTCAGAATTAAGAGCCTAGGACTTGAATTCCAATAGCTAAATTTGAGGAATTTCAAGGAGATTCAAGAGACCAGCCAGCCAATATCAAATTTGGGGCTGAATTTGTCTTTTAAGGAGCAGGGTGAAGACCAATCCCTAAGAAAACCAAGGGGCAATTGGTTTGGAGACTTGCTAGTCAGTTTTGACAACAATAGACACTTGGATTAGCGGAGGAGATAACAGGATCTCAGGCCCACTATGTTTGGAACTCATGGTATTAATGTTGGTCATACAAATTCTTCATATTGTGTTGGTCATGAGGAAAAATGTTGCTAATAATGCATGCAATGTATAGGAAAATATATATTAGTATGGTTGGTAGTATACAAATTCCCATGGACAGTCACATTGCAATGGTCCAAAGTATGCAAACAATAATGCTTCCTAATGCATCTGGTACTCCTAGCATGTCAAGTACACACGAGGGGCTAGTCAATTGGATGCAACGTTGCATATTAGTTAAGTTGGAATTGTAGCAATGTAAAAATATAAAGCATCGCAATGCTTAAGGAGAAGAAAGGCCTACAACCTAGTGGAGATTTGAGGCAAGTAAAGTTAGAGATAAAGTTTCCACATGCTTCTTAAAAGCTTCAAAATTATTCACCAATGGATGCAAAATGAATGGAAGTGGCAATAGAAGAACGATTAAGGATGTGAACTGTAGTAGCCATAGCCTCAACCCATAGGCACTGAGGTGTCTTACAATACTCCATCATAGTATGGGCCATCTCGATCACACTGTGATTCTCTCTCCAAGATGCCATTCCCCTAAGGGTTGTTTGTATTGGCAAACTCTTGGTGAATATCATGATCTGCACAAAAACGAGCAAGCTCATTAGAAACAAATTCTCCACTCTTATCCGATCGTAAGGTCTTCAACTTCCGGCCCAATCGATTCTCCTCAAAGAGCAACCAATCCTTAGAGTTGGAGAAAGCCTCTGACTTCATCTTCAAGAAATAAGTCCATGTCATCCTACTGTAATCATCCACGATGAGCATGAAATACAAGCTCCCGCAAAGGGACTCCGTTCTCATCACTCCACAAAGATCGATAGAAACAAGCTCCAAGGGTACGAAGACCGCCTCAAAGCCTTGCTGGGAACAGCACCACGAGTCTACTTCCCACAAATGCAGGATATACAAGGCTACTAGCTCACCACAATATTCAACAAACCTTGAACAAGTTGTTCCTTTGACGCCTTCCAAAAGTAATCATAATTAAGGTGGCCAAACTGAGTATGTCAAAGCTCGAACTAAGTTTGTGAGGTAAGAAGAAGAGAAGGTAAGGGAGAATAAGACTGCAATGTAGATTCCATTCTCCTCATAACCTGAAGAAAAAACATGTCTCGATCCTCAATCAAGAATCCGAAAAGAATCCTCATCAAATTCGACCAAAACACCGAGGACACAAATCTTGTGCACTGAAAGTAGATAGTACCCCAAGGGCAGCACATAAAGTACCTCAGATGTATGGGTACCACCACATCCAACTGGAATAAGATACATATTGCCCTGTCCCTGTATAAGAATAGACGAACTGTCACCAATGAGAATTTGGCCATACGAAGACCGTAAATAAGCAACACCTGCTGAAAAACGAGTCATGTGCCGAGAGGCACCACTATCAACAATCCACTCCCGAGTGAATAGGGCTGTCAACACAGCATTAGAAGCCATCAAGGTCAAATCCTCAACCACTTCCAAGTGAAGGAAAGCAACTATGAGGGAGCAGCCACTCCTCCAGAATCCTTTGAAGATTTCTCCTTCTTCTCCTTGTCGGGCAAACCTTCTTCCAGTGACCTATTTTGCCACAAATGTGACAAGTAGACTCTTTTTCTTTGTCCTTCTTAGATTTGTCCTCCTCCTCCTTCTTTTGGTCCTTCCGCTTTTTCAGAGAGGATTGACCAACCAAGGCCTCAGATTTAGAAGCATTGGTCCCTTTCGATTGCTCCTCTTAGTCCAAGACCGTAGGAACCAACTCTTCCTCCCGAAGAGTCTCAGACTGTCCTGAAGCAATCAAGGTGGAATAAAAACCACTAAAACACGCTGTAACTGTGAACGAAGAGTTATTGCCATATCTTCAAAAGTGATCATCTTCCTTGCATTTTGAACCTCCATATAAAGTTGCCTCTGTAGGGACCGGTTAGGCACGGAGATCAAGATAAAATGTCGTTGTGCGCAGTGAGAGCCAAAGAGAGTGAGAGAGAGCAAAGTAGAGAGTGAGCACGTTTTCAGGTACAATGACGAGTGTGTACCTTTAGGTTTTTAGATAGATATATATGTGTAAGTACAAGTGCTAAGGGTGTGTTCACACCTGAGCACATTTAAAAGGCACGAGGCCTTTATTCCCAACAACCTCCCACCTAAAGGCAATGTGCCTTAAGAGGAGAAAAGAATCAGCTAAGTCTAGGTATGTACAAAACTGAAATACATATATCTATCCAATTCCCATCATCTGTCGGCAATGAGCAAACCACTCTGCTGGAAAACCCTTCGTGAGAAGGTCTGCAGGGTTATCATCTGTATGCACTTTGACAAGCTCAATGCTCTTGCTGTCAAGTACATCTCTAATAAAGTGGTACTTCACTTATATGTGCATAGTCTTTGCATGAAAGACAGGATTCTGTGCTAGCATGATAGCACTCTGACTATCACAATGGAGAACAAGTAACTCTGTGATGCCAAGCTCTCCCACCAGACGTGAAAGCCATAAAGCCTCGTTACATGCCTCAGTGGCAGCCACATACTCTACCTCTGTAGTAGACAATGCAAAACACTTTTGAAGCCTGAAGATCCAAGAGACTACTCCTCCTGTGAAAGTAAACACATACCCAGAAGTGGACTTCCTGCAGTCCACATGACCAACATAGTTTGCATTCGTAAAGCCAACAACAGATGCCTTCTACTTTCCAAAGCCGATGCACAACTCCTTTGTGCCTTTGAGGTATCTCATAATACCTTTCACTACATCCCAATGCTTCTTGCCAGGGGTTGCCGTGTATCTGCTAACCACTTCCACTGCAAAGGCAATGTCAGGACGTGTAGCAACCATAGCATACATCAAACTGCCAACAGTTGAAGCATATGGTTATCTTGGCCATTTCAACCTTCTCATCATCAAATGTAGGGCTATCCTCTTTGCACTAAGTTTCACATATGGAGGCAATGAAACCCCAATTGTTTTCCCCCCCTCCATATTGAAATGTTGCAAAACTTTGAAGATATACTCCTGCTGAGATAGATAGAGTAAGCCTTTCGATCTATCTCTAAGTATTCGCATGTCAAGAATGTGATTTGCATCACCAAGATCCTTCATGTCAAAGCTGCCATGAAGATTTTGCTTCAATGAATCCAAGGCATGAGTATCCCTGCCAGCAATCAGCATATCATCAACATACAAAACCAAGATAATCAAGTTGCTATCTGCTGCCTTCTTGGTGTACAAGCAGTGATCCACTTGACTTCTATGAAAGCCTTGGGACTACATGAATGTATCAAACTTATGATACCATTCTCTTAGTGTTTGTTTCAACCTATACAAACTCCTTTTGAGTTTACATACCATTTTTTCCTTCCCTTGTTCAACAAACCCTTCAGGCTGCTACATATATATGTCTTCATCCAAATCACCATGTAAAAACGCAGTCTTTACATCCATTTGTATGAGCTCCATATCCTCAACTGCAACCAAGCCCAAAATGGTTCTCAATGTAGTCATCTTGACTACATGAGAGAAAATCTCATCAAAGTCGATTCCATGCTCCTGCTTGTACCCCTTTGCAACCAATCTTGCTTTGTACTTGGGTGAGGAACCAGAAGTGACCATCTTGTAAACCCATTTGCATGGAAGGATTTTCTGCCCTTTAAACAACTGCACCAAGTCCCAAGTGCCATTTTTTTCAAGAGATTCCATCTCTGACAACATGGCTTTGTACCATTTCTTGCTGTCATGTCTGTCCATTGCTTCCCTGAAGCAAGACGGTTCACCACAATCTATCAACATGACATAATCAGCCACATTAATTACACCAAGAACAAACCTATTAGGTTGTCTAGTAGCTCTAGACAATCTCCTAACCCAATGGTCATTGTTTGCTGGCTGTTCCTGCAAATTTCCATTTTCAACATGCTGCCCTGGCATTTCAGCCTGCAAATCAGCATTAATAGCTTGTTGTCATGGCTGTTCCTGCACATGTAATGGCTCATTTTCATGGGCAATAGCTAGCTGATCATTTCCATTTCCTGCATTTACAAGTTCATTTACAACAGGTATTTGCTGCAAATACAACGAGCACATTTTGCTGTCCAAAATGTATTTCTTCCCGGAATACAACCCTACGGACCTCCTCTATCTTTTCGGGTTGTTTGTGCATGCGATCTTCCCGGAATATAACGTCATTGCTGCATACTAATTTCCTTTTCTCGGGATCCCACAATCTATACCCCATTTCACCCTTGTCACCATATCCTAGGAAAATGCATTTACAGGACTTTGACTCAAGTTTGCTGTGTTTTTCTTTATGAATGTGCACAAAAGCCTCGCAACCAAACACTTTCAAATGAGCATATGAAGGTGGCTTGCCCGACCACGCTTCTTGCCCAACATTGTCAAAGCAAAGACACTTAAGTGTCTTATCTGTCTGATTTTCAGCCAATGCTACGAATTTTTTAAACTTATCAAGCACTTCATCCTTGCTACGAATGGGATAAACCCATACCTTCTGTGTAGCATCATCGACAAAATTGACAAAATATTTCTTTCCCCCTAAAGATAATCCTGGCATTTGACATACATCCGAATGTACTAACTCTAGAGGAGAAGATTTCAAAGAAAGAGACTTTTTGTGAGACATCTATGCATGTTTGCTATAAGTACAATGCTCAAAATCAGCATAACGAAGACAAGGCAAGTAACCCAAACGAAAAAGCACTTTCATTCATGTTTGACTCATGCATCCCAACCGGCCATGCCACAAAGAAACGCTTGGCTGCTCGGTCACGGCAACAACATGGTCACGCACACTAGATACATGAAGTGGATACAAAGCATTACTCTTGCAATCTCTAGCAATAATCCTAGATTCCTTACAGATCTTCCATTTTCCATCACCAAAGGTGGTATGAAAACCATCATCATCTAGCTGCTTGTGCTAATCAAGCTCTTCTTGAGCTAAGATACATGCCGTACATGCTGAAGTGTAAAGACAAAGCCATGCTGAAACTGTAACTGCACACTGTCAATACCTGCAATCTCACATGCATAGTTGTCCCCAAGATGGGCAACACCATGTGGGGTATAGGCGGAAAACCACTACGATGAGGGGTGACATGAAAGAAAGCACCTGAATCGAGAATCCAGGTATGCATGTCATCATCAGTATCTGCAAGTAAAGCATGTGCACCAAAGTGTGAAGAGACAGAGTACGTCACTCCCACTATCACTGTCATGAGTGACTACATTCACCTCTTCAATTTTTACACTGCTCTTCTTAGGTTGATTGTCCTTCTTCTCTTCCTTGTTATCATCTGTCTTCTTGCCTTTTCCTTTCTCTTTCTTCCATTTGTAGCAATCACGTGATTTACTACATCCCTTGCTATCATATTTGCCACCTGATTTACTACATCCCTTGCTATCATATTTGCCTTTCTGTTGTGATCTGCCCCTAGTATGCAAAACACTGGAAGACTTATTGGATGCATTGTTTTGCCGATTCATTTCTTCCATAAGTAGAGCACTCTCTACATCAGCATACAAAAGAATCACATTAGAATTGCTCATAACAGTCCTGAATGTATCCCAACTCTCTAATAGAGTGCAAAGCAAGAAAGTAGCCTTAAATTCCTCATCAATCATGAACTTCAAGGCAACCAGCTGGCTGAAAATGGAGTTAAACTCACTCAAGTGAGTAGACATTGCTGTACCCTCTTTTATATGCAAATCCATAAGCTTTTTCAGACAATACACTTTGCTTGCAACACTCTTCTATGCATACAGTTCTTCCAGTCTAGTCCATACAGCATATGCAGAATCCAAACCTTCAATGTTGAACAGCAAGGCATCAGAAATCGATAGCTCTATGGTTGAACGTGCAAGCTCATTTAACTCATCCCAATCGTCCTATTCCATGTCTGCGGGGTTTGCCCCTTTGGTTTTGATCAGCTTTGCCTGCTTCTTTTGCAACAGGATATTGTAGTACTGCTTTTGCCAAACTGCAAAGTTATGTGCGCCTTCAAGCTTCTTTATGTGTATTAGATTACTACTGTCATTGCTGCCAGCCATGATTTTCAGCCCAAATGTGACCAAAAAAAGCAAATGCAGGCCCAAAACTGTCACCCAAGTGACCAAGGTACAAACAAGTATCAACCAGCAATAAATAACCACGTAGAAGCACAGATTTCAGATCTGTAAATAAATTTTCAGAAGCACCAAGCCACGTGCTACAGCATTCCACAACTGATTACAGCTGTTCCAAGGGCATATGCTTACATGAGAAATCCCAAATTTTAGCTGAAATTTCTTTTGTACATGTAACCACGGGCATAAAATTTGACACACACGGTCAAAAGACCCAAAATTTTTGTGCTCAAAGCATCAACCTCACATCTGCATTTTCGCTGTCATGCATAGGACAGGCCAATTTTGCCAAAATAGAGTAATTTCAGCAAGACCCCCAAATTTTACCAAGTGTTGATGTCCAAATTGCGTGGAATTCAACCTGCATGTACATAAACTGACCAAATGCTGCACAAATTTTGCCCAAACCGCAAAAGCCCCAAATTGCACGAGGTCCAAATTGGATTAATGTCGAGAAATTGGATTAATTTCAGCCCAATTTGCGCATGTACATGAAAAGCCCAAATATCGGGGACAAAATGTCACAAAATTCCTATGCTTCCTTACTTTTTTTTTTGGGGTCTTCATGCATCGTTATTTTGTCGGGTCGTAAGTTGCCAAGTGGTGATTAGCTATTTGGGGTGTTCCACCTGTCTGGACTTGTCTTTCGCTATTGACATTCGTTGGTGCAGCTAATCTATGCCCTTGTCCTTCCTTTGCTTCCTTTGATCTCTTCCTTTGTGCCACAACCCATTGTTGTTATCATAGTTGCCAAGAAACATGTTTCATAATGTTAGGAAACTTTTTTCAAGGTGTTTCATGTGTAGGCCATCTCATAGGCTTTACGTCGATGTTGTTGCAATTTCTAAGATAGATATCACTATTGCATCTTGCTCGCACCAAATCTGGACAAATCCCCAAATTTTCCAAGTCCTACAAGCACTAGTTTTAGTGAAATTGAAAGAATTTCACTAAAATGTGAAAAGCCCCAAAATTCCTGCACAAATGTGCACCAACTTTGCAATTTCTGAGTTAGACTATCCAATTCTGTGTTGAGATCCCCAAATTCGGGAAAAGCCCCAAATTTTTGGCTCAATTTTGCACAAATCTGAGATTTTGTGCTTGCGAGCGCGAACCTTGGTTAGAGAGGGGGAATTTCAAAAGATTTTGAAGAGAAAAAAAATTTGATGACGGGTTTGTTCACCCGTCACTCATGCGCCGTGAGCCCCACTGCGGTTCCAATCCATCGCGTGCCTGCCGTCGCACATCGTCAGCACCCACTGGTCCCGCCCCGCTGGTCGTCAGTTGCTGCCCGTCAAGAGCCAGCTCCTGCCCCTGTCACGTATTGGACCCGTGTGCTGGTTGCCTCGTCGATCTGCAACTGCTGCCGTCGCTCCCGATGGACACGCTACTAGGTCTGGTCTCCGTCAGCCAACTAGTCGTCACGCAGTCTTGTCGCCTACTGTCGCCTGCCTGCCAGGTCAAAAATGACCTGTCACCTACCTTGGGTTTCCGGACTGTCGACTGACGTGCAAAAGCAAGCTTCTTCTCTTGTACAGACCTAATTCGCACTTATTGAGAAACGCGAACGCCGTTACCAACGCTCTGATACCAATTTGTAGTGACGGGTCAGACACGAAGATCGAGACAGTGAGTCATTACGTGTAGCGGAGACAGAGAGAGTGAGAGAGAGCAAAGCAGAGAGTGAATACGTTTTTAGGTACAATGACGAGTGTGTACCTTGAGGTTTTTAGATAGATATATATGTGTAAGTACAAGTGCTAAGGGTGTGTTCACACCCGAGCACATTTAAAGGCACGAGGCCTTTATTCCCAACAACTTGTTGATATGCTCCCGCATAGAAGATGACTTGGTGACACTCATGGTCCGCATCTGCACTTCCAAAGAAGCTTGCTTTATGGCGGTCATCCGATTGTACATCTCATCAAGCTCCCGCCATATCTCCTGGGCGACTGTCAAATGTCCAATATGAGAGATAACAGCTTTAGTACAAGAGAAAAATAAAAGCCAGCAAATGTGAGCATTGAGTTTGTCCCAATGTGCTCTTGCCTTTGCCAACTCCACCTTATCACTAGGAGAGAGTCGGAACTCATCTCGCAAAGAATGACGATGAATAGCCTCTATTACAAGCTCCGCCAAATCATATGACTCCAAAATGGCAAGCATCATGACCCACCAAATACGGTAATTCTTGCCATCAAGCTTTGATTTGATGGAAGAGCCGATAAGACGCCGGACACCTTCCGGTCGATGATCGCCTACAACTCTGTCTCGACCTCAAAAGAGATCTTCACCTACAATGCCTACACAAAACACAAAAAGCACCTCCCTCTAACTATGAGAATACAACTTGCTAGGCCTCTTGTTCGCTCGTCCTGCTTCTCCTTTACCCGCCAGAGGCAATGAAAATGTAAAATCTGCACTTGAAGGCCCAAAACGCAGCCTTCTTCCTTCTCTAACAACAAAAACCGGTGTAGCAACTTCAGCAAATCTTCTCCTTTCTCGCACACCCACGCTCACCTCAATCTTGTTCTGATGCACAGCCCTCTTGCTCACACCTGAACGCTAAAAACGCAGTCTTGTGTCACACTGAAATCTCCTCTTCAGATGGGTCCACCCTAGGTCAATCCTTCAATGCTCTAATACCATGTCAATGTGAAGTAATGTAGAAGCGAATGACCAAGACAAAGAGTGAACAAAGAGAGAAGAGAGAGAGAGCGAGTGAGTGAGTGAAACGCAGAAAATCTGCAGCGAAGAACGTTGTATAAGGACGCAAAAACATACATAGATGCAGAGAAAATATGTGCGTATGTCTCCACCTTAAAGATCTCAATCTTTGTCAGCCCCGAGGGTAGCCTCCACTGTTTGCAGCCTGAAATCTGTGAAAACAACTATTTGATATTGCTGAAATCAAGGCCAATAAATAGGCCAAGAAAAATGCCAAAAATAATGCAAGTTGGCTGCATTTAATGCAGCCGACTAGACAACGCTACCCAAACCTGCACTACGACTACAACAAACCTGACCGACTATGCCACGTGGCATCTGCACTCCCTTCCGCCTACTGTACGAACTGACTGCCACGTAGACTGCCTGAAGAAACTGTTGAAAGCTGCTCAGATCTAAATGTGTGTGTCCAAGGAATGCCAATCTCTAACAGACTTGGCAGACCATCCTCAGTTGTTGCAACATTCTCAAGAGATCTCAGCATTTCTTAACCATTTTGAGCATATCACAACCAAATTTGGTGGACCACAAAGAGATCTCTAATGTAAACCCTAAATTTATCTAGAAATTAGGGTTTGATAGCCACCTTGAGACCCGTGCCAATTGGTGAAGGCATCATACATTGAATTCAAGACCTGAAATTTGTGTAGTTGTCAAGGAATTCAGATGCTAGCCCATTCATTGTAATTTGGAGCAACATTTGGCCAATTGGTGATTCCATTTGTGCAAGTTCTAGGTGAAAAATCAAGGGATAATTGGCTCGAATTGATTATTGATTGTTGCTATAGCAAAGAGGCTTTTTGAAATAGCAAAGGAGACTGTGAATCTTAGCTTGTACTCATTCCATTAGCAATCAAGGTAAAGAAGTACCGGAAGAGGTGCCAATTTTGGGGCCAACAGGGTGTCCAATGTCCAAGATTATTAAGGTAAATTGTGCATTTCAATTTATGTTTATTTGTTGATTGTTGTAATTAAGTGCTTAATCAAGGAATTACCACCCTCTTTAAGAAGGAAGGTTGGTTTTAGAGTGCCAACTAATCCACACTTGGTGAGGGCTGAGTAGCATTCCCAAGCCATGAAAAACCCAAAAGTGTAGGGACAGGAGGCTAAACTGTCAGAAGTGGTGCAGCAATGGAAGCATAAACATAAGTTGTAATAAACTACTGAAACACAAGACAAAAGAGAAAGGCAAAGAAAGAACACAATACAGATGAGAACTCAAATGTATGCTCGAGAAATGGAATCCATATATCAGACACGAGACTGTCGCATACAACGATGAGTCACTGGCTGCGTGGGCACCGACACTGGCTCCTCTCTCCATGAGAACTCCAAGTAGTGAACTGACCAACTGAGGAGGAGAAGCCCAGAATAAATAGGCACAAATAATGCCATAAAATATGTCAGGTCGGCCAGCATTTAATGTTGGTCGGCCAGCAATAAATGCCCAATATGACCATAAAATGACACAATTAAAAAATGCCTAAATAACCTAAATAACGTGCCCAAGCCTCTGCAGCTCAGACTCACACATGAGCTGATATATTTGCTAGCATGAACCTCCATCATGGAGACACCACCCAGCTAAGGAAAAGACAAGGTTCCAAAAGGCCTATCTAAGGATGGACATCCCGATGTGATGTGTGAAGACATGTAAGGTGCACTTAATGGAGGCTTAAAGGATGGTGTAGCAAAACTAGTGGGTGGGATGGTTGGGAGATTAAATGGATTTGTCATCTGTGTAGATGTGGGAAATGTGTTAGGTTCCTTTTGTCCATTAAATGCAAATGATAAAACAAATTAATCACCAAAATCAAATTAACTATGAGATGTAAAAACTAAAGGAAAAGATGAAGAAGGAGCATTCACCATAGTTTCTTGCAAAAAAAATTTACCATTTCTTGAGTTCAAGAAGAAAAATCTATCCTCTTTAGGGCTTACGAACCAATACTTGGTATAAAGAGTTCCTTCATCTTAAGCATCACTAATATCTTGTGAAAAAAAGCAAGTAAACTCAAATGATTGAGAAGTGGTAACATGTGTACGTAACATAGAAGTGAATGAAGGTGGAGAAAAGTGTAGAGAACATGGAAGAAGTAAGGATAGACATGATGGTGGTAGAGAGGGAAATGGTTTGTACTCCATGCCAATTTTCACATCAGGATGGCTAGTTGTCACGAGGACATGAAAATTTGATGCTTTGCTTATGTTTAATTGACATTTGATTAAAGGATTAATCAAATGTGCAATTAAAAGATGCACATGTGAGGTGCAAGCTACTTTTTCACAGTTGAAGGCCGAAGGACCCTGTGAAAAAGATGGGTGTCAAAGACAAAAGTTGTAACAAGTTACACTTGTTAGATTCTAGGTGAATTTTGGTGTCAGTTTGCCCCTAGGACCATTAATTGGTCATTAAGTGTCAGTGGTGACACACGGGACTGGGCATTAATTAATGGATTAAAGCTTGTCCAAGGGTCAATTAATGCATGGGATCACTTTGGGCTGCAAATGGCCTAGCCAATTAATTTTTGGATGGGTAAGGTCAATTTTCTGGGCATGGATTAAGGGCTGAATTAATTTTCAGAATTAATTAATTTTGAAAATTAATTAAATGGCTGGAAATTGCTGAAAATGGATTAAGAAAGCTGCCACTTGGCAAAACTTATGTTGGAAACCAGAGTTGCAGCATTGGAATGTGTGCACAAGAGGAAGAAGAGAGCTCAAAGTACAAGAATGAAATCTTGCTTACTAAGTTGCTTAGAGTACAACTTGGGTACACTCTCCCACACTTGATAGTGACCCATAGGCTGTTTATATGGCCTTTGCCAAGCTAGGGTTAGGGTTTCCCCTGCCCCTAGGGCTATTCACACTCATCTGCCCTTATACTCCCTTGCTTATAGTGGGTTCCTATGCCTTCCTTCTAACACCCCCCCTCAATGCCAAGGTGGCATTGGATTACAAAGCATGTAAGAGGTTTCCCCCTTTCTTGGGATGCCTTTATAAATCAAGCTTACAAGGTTGTTTTAGGTAGATGATTTAAATAATCAAAACAGTCGTGGATTGGAGGCATAGTTGGCCACCAATTCTTTGGGTATATCAAGAGTGTTGGGGCATTTACTAGTGGTATGCCCTGTCTTCTTGTACTTGTTACATTTCATCTTCTCGGGATACTTCTTCCAGCAGTTGTTTACAAGATGTCCTTTTTTCTTACAGAAAGAACATCTAGTGAGAACTGTATGAACCAATACTTGATCAGGGGAATTTGAAGTTGCCTAACTGTTGCTGCTTTCTTTGTGGTTCCTCTTTTCTTCATCCAAACAGGATTGAATGGTACTTGCCAATGTAGGATCTGGAATGTTGGTGAGAGTGGTTACAAGAGTAGGAAACACCTGTTTTACAGTTTTAGGAGAATAGCAATAGCATCTTCTTCATGTATTGGAGCTTGTACAAAGACAAGCTGTGCCATAAGTCCCTTCATATGAGATGAATTTTCCCAAATCTTTTCCTGAACGATATTCCAAGCTAAAGAATTCAATTTTAAGGAAGATTTTAGTATTTTTGCCAGTGGCTCCATAGAGCTTTTCAAGCTCATCCTATTTTTCTTTAGCAGTGCTTAGTTGATTAACATGATGAAGTGTAACATTATGATTTCTTGAGCATGTTGGTCATCCTCTATATCAACCAGATTTGCAGAGTTTACAGCTCTACTGCCTTGAATGAGAGGCCAATACCCTCTCTCCATCATTTTGTATTTTATAAGTACCTGCCATGGGTGGAAATCTTTGCCATCAAACTTTCGAATTTGAGGACGGACATCAACATATGTTGTGGTCATTGGGAAGGTCTTACCACTTGTTAGGACAAGGGCAGTGTCTAGTCCCTTACAAACTTTCCACTAAATGCGGAAGCAAATCAGACAATTTGAAATCAAAGTTGCAATGAAGAGAAAGGCTGAAAATCATATAAGTGTAATATTTCAAAGTATGACTATGGTGGTCCTTTCTTATGTGCAAACTTCTTCCGAGGTTTAATAGTCTTTTTAGGTTTTAATAAAGTAAACCTAGACTGGACTTCAGGCTCCTCCTTGTGGTATGGCTTAGTGGATGAAGCTTGTGTTGGACAAGGTTGGTCTATGATCTCAATGCTTGTTGCTGATGATTCCGAGGAGAGTACAATGACACTCATGCTTTTGATTTCATTGACCAGTGTACTTGAAACAAAGTCACTCACGGTATGCAATACACTTCTAGTGTATGATGGTCTATGTGTTATTTGTACACATAACCTTACAACAATATACGAAGAGGAATAAAAAAACTCACTGGATTTTAGTGAATCCCCAGCAAGCAAATGATTAGATGATTCATGATTAGTGTTTAGAAAACACTATTGTCAAGCTTAGTGAAGTGCTTGAATGGAACCCGGTTGGAAGTCGGCTTCCCAATGCTAAGTGATGTCCATTGAGCATGCCCAAGAGCTTTAGAATCTGGAATAGGCTTCAGAGACTCTGCTTCAGTGATTAGAATCACTGTTAATGAAGCTCAGAGTGAAAAAATGACAAAATATCAAGCTTGGAGCTTGTTGGCTATAGCTGCCTCAAAAAGCACAGTTAGGGTTTGGCAGAGATCTCTCTCTGTGAGAGGAATTTCCAAGAATCCTTGTAGATGAGGATAGCCCACTAGAGGGGCTATCAAAGCCCCAAGATAGCTGCTAGGATCGCGTCGCCTGCTGCGTGTAAAGCAGCACGAATTTTGCGCTGTCAGAAACTGTGCCTGTTTCTAGGAATCACGCAATGCCGGCCTCACACGTGGACAATGTCAAGGGTAGACCTGACGAGGAGCTGCGCCCTGATGTGGGGAAGAGATCTCCAGAAGAAAGCACAGGCTGATATGGCCTCCTTTGTTCTCCCCAAGTCCTCCAATGGAGGTAGGTTGCAGGCAGCTATGGAGGAAAGAAGGATAAGATGAAGGAGGTAAAGGCTCATGTGCACTTAGTGATAGCTGAGGCTGAGGGAAGCTGAGGAGATCAGAGATGGCTCTGATACCATGTTGGAAACCAGAGTTGCAGCATTGGAATGTGTGCACAAGAGGGAGAAGAGAGCTCAAAGTACAAGAATGAAATCTTGCTTACTAAGTTGCTTAGAGTACAACTTGGGTACACTCTCCCACACTTGATAGTGAACCATAGGCTGTTTATATAGCCTTTGCCAAGCTAGGGTTAGGGTTTCCCCTGCCCCTAAGGCTATTCACACTCATCTGCCCTTATACTCCCACTCCCTTGCTTATAGTGGGTTCCTATGCCTTCCTTCTAACACCCCCCCTCAATGCTAGGGTGGCATTGGATTACAAAGCATGTAAGAGATTCCCCCCTTCTTGGGATGCCTTTATAAATCTTGCTTACTAAGTTACTTAGAGTACAACTTGGGTACACTCTCCCACACTTGATAGTGACCCATAGGCTGTTTATATAGCCTTTGCCAAGCTAGGGTTAGGGTTTTCCCTGCCCCTAGGGCTATTCACACTCATCTGCCCTTATACTCCCTTGCTTATAGTGGGTTCCTATGCCTTCCTTCTAACAACTTACCCATGCAAGTGAGGAAAAGATTAAATAGGGCTAAAGGGAGAGGAAAATCTCGTTTTTTCATTTTGGAGCTGTTGGAAAGAGGTGTTGGACTGTTGCTGCCAGCTTTTGGGGCCAATTCCCAGCCATTGGAGACCATTTTGGTGATGGAGATTGCATATTCTTGACCTTGGGAAGCTAGCAATTGCTGCTGATGCACTTTCTCCTGAAGATTACAGTCTCTGATGCTCCTATTGTTGTTGGTGCATCTGTTTGGGGCTGGTACAACAGGGCAGCAGCTGATTTTGATCAGTTCTTCGCGACAAATCTCAGAATTTTCTCTCTTTACAGCATTCTCTCATCTCCTTCAGCCTATGCTCAGCCATTATCAACAATTCTTAGCCATTCGGAGGAGATCCCAGCCATTTTTGGTGGGCTGATCTGTAATTTCTCCAGTAAACCCTAATTTACAGCAGAAATTAGGGTTTAGCAGCCACCTTGGGATCCGTGCCAGAGATTGAAGGCTCAAGGGACTGAAATCAATAGTAGCTGATAATTGAAGATTATCAAGGACTGAAATCAATAGCTGATAATCGAAGATTATCAAGGGATTTCAGGAGCCAGCCTATCCCGAATTGATTTGGGGCAGCATTTGGCCAGCCAAGGGTCAAATTGAAGAAGAAGTCATGGGTGAATCAAGGGGCAAATGACCCAAAAGGCTTGCTGGTCATTTATGACAGAAAGAGCAATTGGTTAGCAGGAGGAGATTGAAGAATCTCAAGTTGTACTCCTTCCAGTTGAATGAAAGCTAAAGAAATACCACAAGGGGCGCTAGTTTTGGGGCCAACAAGGAGTCTACTGTCCAAGAATATTATGGTAAAGTGTGTATTTCATTTTATGTGCATTTATTTATTGCTGTAATTAACTATTAAATCAGGTTATCACCACCCATTCCAAGAAGGAAGGCTGGTTCCATGGTTCCATTGCCGGGATAATCACTCAATCTCTTGATTTGGTGAGCCCGAGGCACCTAATTACAAGCCAAAGCTTTGTGCTAGTGTTGATCTTTGTGCTCAGCTAAGAAATTACAGCAAGATGTCTTCATACAATGGCTAGCAGGTTGGCAATTAGGAGGATTTCAAAGCAAAGATGACTTGACTGTTTATATCTTCCATAGAGAAAGAGAAATTAGCCAAGAGGCAGTATCAATTGGATCAAAGAAGCCTATTTGTTAGAGGTTATACCAACCAATCCTTGAACCTTTCCATGTGTGTTGAGAGTGTGAGAGATGATGCAAAATTGCACATATACATCTATGGTCTAGTGCCTAATTTGCCAACTGATGTTATGGCCCAAAGACCCACCATACTATTCCAGGCTATTGAATTAGCTAAGAGGTATGCTCGTAAGTACAAGAAGGGTATCCATATGCAAAAAAAAATTGGATAGAAAAGGGTTGTTAATAGATAAGGCAACTTTGCTGGCAATTATGGTAGATCTAGCCCTTCATTTGGCAACCCCAAAGTCCCCACAATGCCTGATCTTGGACAAGGCATGAATCATGGACAGCATGCTGAAAATGAGGTTGAAGGCCAAGATGTTGGACCCTCAATGCAAAAAGAGGATGATGATCAACAAGGGGAAATGGAATTCGATGATGCATTCAAGAATCAAATGAGAGCAACAGCCAATATCTTTGCTGAATTGGCAAAAGATCCTCAGTTTACTCGGTTTTTTAACTCTCCTACAAAGGACAACAAGGGCAAGAAGAGAAAATCCTCTTCTAGAGCTTCGGGACAGTCAGATGCACCAAAGAACAAGCGATGCTCCTAAAGATGCTCATGGTGAAAAGCAGTTGGTGCCAATTGGGCAAGAAATGCAAATGCAAGTTCATGATGTAAATGCTAATCCTATGGTTTTTGGACAGCAAGGTTTGCATGAGAATTTGGGACAGCTAGCTTACTTTGGTGGTAGCACAATTTTTCATGCTATGGTGGGTGAGCGACCGAATGTGGGAATGTATGGCACACCTCCCCATAACTTTCAACAACCAATGCATGGCTTGCATAACCCAATGTACTCGGATATGGCTCATGGAATGCATGATCTGATGCATGGCGGCATCGATATGATGCCGGGTGTGCAAAATCACGCATATGGGCAAGCATCGATACCCCGCCGTGCTTTTGGGGCTCAAGGAATAAGTGCTGGTCATGTCAATGCTCTGTTTAATGCTGGCTATCATGGAAATTGCCTCTACACTAGCGGATACACTATACCTTTCTTGTGAGCTTGTTGAGACCTTTTTATGCTGATGTGCCTAAGGATGTATCTACTGAAATTCAGTCCAATGTAGAGGAGCTGAATGAGATATTGGTATCCAAGCAGATTTAGGCACATAAAGAGAAAAGGTCAAAGGTAAAGCTTCCATAAGCTATTGGGTGAAGATTCACAATTGTTCACCAATGGATGCTAAATGGATGGAAGAGGATGACTTGGCAGACCATCCTCAATTGTTGCAGCTTTACCTTGATGCCTTTCAGTTAGAGCCGACTTTGGATCGGGCTCTTTCAGGTTCAGCAGGGCAAGGGTCCAGAGTACCACTTGATACTCAAGGGGGAGGTAGCACTTTCACTCCCCCAGGAATGGACTGCTCTCATGTATAGTGGATCTCGGATGTATTCAACATGCATCCAAGGTACTATGCTGACAGTATGTCTGCCATGAGGTCACTATTCAGTGTACTAGTCACTATGGTATGTATGCAGATGAGTATGGTTTTCACTGCAGCTCTGAAACTGTAAATTTGCATCAAGTTATGATCATGAGAGACTGCTTACTGAGTGCTGGTTTTCAGTGTATGATCATTAGTTTCAGTGGTATTCAGCTGGTTCTATAGACAGCAGCATGTGTATTGAATGCCATTGACAATTCAGCCATGGTTTTGGCTCGGTTTATGCTTTACTATGGTTGTGTAGTCAGCATTGTTGAGGAACAAGAGTTTGGGATGCATCTGATGAGTTTCTGGCAACAGTTCTAGACTATTGTTGAGCTTTATGCTATGTTTATGGTGGCTGGAAATTTTCAGCAAATGGTGGGCATATGAGATAGTTAGCCAGCAGTGGCCAATGTTGTGTTGACTATGATGCCTTGTGAAAATTCCACTGCAATATTGTTTGCTTTGACACATTACAATGCAATCGAGGTCGATTGCAAGGATTTCAAGGGGGTGGTCTGTCACGAGGACGTGAAAATTTGATGCTTTGCTTATGTTTAATTAACATTTGATCAAAGGATTAATCAAATGTGCAATTAAAAGATGCACATGTGTTGCACATGTGAGGTGCAAGCTACTTTTTCACAGTTGAAGGCCGAAGGACCCTGTGAAAAAGATGGGTGTCAAAGGCAAAAGTTGTAACAAGTTACACTTGTTAGATTCTAGGTGAATTTTGGTGTCAGTTTGCCCCTAGGACCATTAATTGGCCATTACGTGTCAGTGGTGACACACAGGACTAGGCATTAATTAATGGATTAATGCTTGTCAAAGGGTCAATTAATGCATGGGATCACTTTGGGCTGCAAATGGCCTAGCCAATTAATTTTTGGATGGGTAAGGTCAATTTTCTGGGCATGGATTAAGGGCTGAATTAATTTTCAGAATTAATTAATTCTGAAAATTAATTAAATGGATCGAAATTGCTGAAAATGGATTAAGAAAGCTGCCACTTGGCAAAACTTACCCATGCAAGTGGGGGAAAGGTTAAATAGGGCTGAAGAGAGAGGAAAATCTCGTTTTTTCATTTTGGAGCTATTGGAAAGAGGTGTTGGACTGTTGCTGTCAGCTTTTGGGGCCAATTCCCAGCCATTGGAGACCACTTTGGTGATAGAGATTGCATATTCTTGACCTTGGGAAGCTGGCAATGGTTGGTCTGAATGCTTGATTCTGATGGGCCGAGCGGAGGGCGTCCGAGCAAGATGGGCCAAATGGTTGATTCGATCGTCGTCGAGGGCCCATTTTGGGACTCGGCCCAAAATCATTGTCACTCGGATGGCGGGCTGAACGCGGTGCAATTTTGGCCGGCGCAACAATAAATCACTCGAATCACATGATACAGGTCACGACCTATCGCCCGCATCTTTAGATCAAAGCTATGGGTGGAGAGGAATGGCTGTATATACCTGGAATAGCAAATAAACTTCAAAATGCAAATCGGCAAGCAAATCAGATCCTCTTGCCCTGTTATGACAACAGAAACCATGATGCTTATTTTTCTTATTTTCCTTTGTTTTCCCTACCCTAATGCATCCAAATCACAAAGCAAATACATATACTACTTCAACATTCTTTTCCAAATCCAAAAGACAAAAAACCTACTTGCTAAGGAGATAGAATACCTCTTCAAACTTCCTCACTTCCTACCCATCTACCTCAAGCACCGGTTCGGGGAAAACCCTACTTCAATGCTCGATTCAAAGCGCGCAAGCACTCAAGGCTTGAATCCGTTGGTCTCGACAATGGAATCAAAATGTGGGAGCTCTCGCTCAATCCCAAGACCCACGGACCACTTATTGCTTTAAGCGTTCCAAGCCGAGCACTAATGGCTACCTCTCTCATAGCCGACGCATTACCTATCCATGAGTGTAGTAAGCTTATCTCCATGCCGATCGAGTTACCTCCTCTCCCGCGCACTCCGATAGCTCCATGTTCCAAGTGCAAGCTTCAAGCAAGCTCCATCATCAAGCTCCAAGCTCCAAGCTCCATTGCTGCGAGCAAGAGAAGAGAAGAGAAGAGAAGAGAAGAGAAGAAGAGAGGAGAAGATGGAGAGTTTCTCCTCCCCAGTCCCTCACCCTCACACACTCACTCCCTCACACTCTCACACTCCCTCTCTCAAGCACAAGCTCAAGCAAGAAGAAGAAGAAGAAGAAGAAGAAGAAGAAGAGAGCTCCTTTTGGCCATTGCTGCTGATGCACTTACTCCTAAAGACCATAGTCTCTGATGCTCCTATTGTTGTTGGTGCATCCATTTGGAGCTGGTACAGCAGGGCAGCAGCTGATTTTGATCAGCTCTTTGCGACAAATCTCAGAATTTTTTCTCTTTACAGCATTCTCTCATCTCCTTCAGCCTATGATCAGCCATTCTCAACAATTCTTAGCCATTCGGAGGAGATCTCAGCCATTTTTGGTGGGCTGATCTGTATTTCTGCAGTAAACCCTAATTTACAGCAAAAATTAGGGTTTAGCAGCACCTTGGGATCCATGCCAGAGATTGAAGGCTCAAGGGATTGAAATCAGTAGCTGATAATCGAAGATTATCAAGGGATTTCAGGAGCCAGCCCATCCCGAATTGATTTGGGGTAGCATTTGGCCAGCCAAGGGTCAATTTGGAAAAGAAATCCTGGGTGAATCAAGGGGCAAATGACCCAAAAGGCTTGCTGGTCATTTATGACAGCAAGAGCAATTGGTTAGCAGGAGGAGATTGAAAAATCTCAAGTTGTACTCCTTCCAGTTGAATGAAAGCTAAAGAAATACCGCAAGGGGCACAAGTTTTAGGGCCAACACGGAGTCTACTGTCCAAGAATGTTATGGTAAAGTGTGTATTTCATTTTATGTGCATTTATTTATTGCTGCAATTAACTCTTAAATCAGGTTATCACCACCCATTCCAAAAAGGAAGGCTGGTTCCACTAGTCCATTGTGGAGCTTCCTACAAAATCATTAGACCGGTGCACTGAATCTAAAGGGGAAAACTCAAATTTACCTTCAATCTCCTATTGAGCTTAATACATGAGTATGAGATCATATTTGGTTCATGAGATCTCGTATGGTCTGTGGACTCCATGGTAGTCCGAAGACTCTCCAGCCATGTCAGAAGGAGCAAGTTGTAAAGCCCACTCCATCTCGTGTCTCGATATGCTAGGCTCAGGAGCATCATGATGATGTGGTGAAGATGTGTTCGAATTTATCTTGCTGTTTATTTCTGCTTCTTGCAAAGGGCTTCCAAATCAAAGGCTGAGGTTTCGTAGAAGAGAGCCTTGCTCTGATGCCATGTGAAAAAATACCATAACACAAAAATATAAATGAAAGCGTGCGACAAAGCATAAACTCAACAGAACACAATTAGGTTTAGGGTAACTCAGAAACAATAAACACATTGGAATCTAAATGAATGACTAAATATTGAATTTCCAATGCTCATGCAACAAACAAACCATACATGAATGAAAACTATGCCCCGAAATCTGGTGTCTCGAGGATGAGCAAGAGAGTGTCATACTCCTAACAAATCCTAAATGTAGCAAGGCAGCCTCCAGATGTTGGACATCAACAAACATAGCAGTGTATGGTGCCAAATCAATGTCAAATAGGCAGAGGAGAAAGAAAACAGCAAATGCAACTGCAGGTGACATGGCAGCCAGCAATGAAAAACACAGGCAGATCTGCAAACCACCGTAGCAAGGCGGCAGCCAGCAAGTGAAAATGCAGCAATTGCTGCCACGTGCAGCTGGTGGCAGGAGATGAGTGGTCTGCAGCACTTTTCAGGGCTGGATAGCAGCAGTAGGCGATGTAAATTGTGTGATGAGTGCTGGAAACAGACACCTAATGGATGTAGACAGCAATGGGCAGCTTCAGTTGAAATGTCCTGCATGAACAAGGTGTGGGCAATGAAGCTAGAGGGCCTGAAACTTACAAAAACGAGATTGGGCTGAATGGAAAGCAGCCCACCTATTTATAAAAAGCTTCGCAACCTCGCACCATGCACCATTTTAAAACTCTCTCAAACCACGCACCATTTTGATATTTTCATTAATTAAGCATTTTTGGAGCTGTTTAAGAGGCTAATTCAACATGTAATGCTTATGTTAGCTCAACACTTTAGTGTCATCTTGATGCAGTGGGAGTTTTGTGCACACTAGGACTTCGCGGTATATCTAGAGAAGACCAATGTAATGGTTTTCAATACATCCTTACCTTGGATCCCTAGACTTGGATTAGATTTTTGGCATATAGGTGAAGTATGGAGATTGTGACCCTTATGTTGACCTAGGGTTTACTTTTGTTGAGCCATAGTTTTGAATGAGAGCAACTAAGGTCTGGTTGATACGAGGATATGTAAAAAGAGTACCTTGGAGTCAATATGTGCTCATATACAATCCCAAGAGCCAAGGACAAAGTTATGGCTATTTGACCATGCTTATTTATGACACTTCTATATGTAGGCCTAGCTTGATTCTCATATGGAGGTAGGCAGCTGGAGCACATGAGGGGGATGACACCAGATGCCATACAGGAAGGGAGAGATGATGGTGCAATGGAGGCTACAATAGGGGTAGAGTCTACTCATGGGATTGGGGAGTATCACAATGGGTGGCAGCCAATAAGCTACATCTAGTGATGATAATCTCTCATATGATCCAAAGTAAGGCCTCAATCCCACACACTATTGTATAAGCAGTGCTTGGAGCCACACATGTTTGAGACAATATGCTTTCTATATTGACTATGGGACACCCCCAAGGGCCTATAGGTACTCTAGACAAACCATTGAGTCCTCCAGATCTTTGGTTTGGGCTACATGAGCTCAACCCCTAGACACTACCACCTTTCCAATATAGCTTCAAGGCATCACCTTATATCTTAGTCACAGACATGAGTGAAACAAGGTGATCAAGCACGACATAGTCAAACTGGACATGGTCAAAACTAGGCAAAATCCATGGCCCATCACAACCCTTGAGTATAAAGGTAGCCTTCTACTAGGACCATCTGCTCTCTCTGACACCTCATGGCTTCTTGGTACAACCAAGATACATGGATGTGCATCTATCTTATGGGATTCACTGTGCAATTGACCAATTCAGTACATCCTCGCACTAGCTCCACATTGAGACATCTAGAGACCTTCAGAGAAAGTGACTTCATTGGAGACCCCTATGCCAACTTTGCCAAAAAGAGATAAGAGTTAGGAAATCATTAAATGTTCTACTGCCCAGCATATAAGCACATGAAAAATGGCTACATTAGCCCCTTCACCACGAGGACTACATTTTTACACTCAATGAAGGTGATGGACCAGCACCAGCTCAAACTCTACCTACTTGAGATTTGGAAGTATAGTGAGATTGCAATGGTATTTGAGCCAACACGAGGGGCCCTCATAGCTAGTCCTCACATACTTCTCTCATTCCATGGGGCTACCATCAGACATCAATAATACTAAAGTGCCATCTGCTGCAGTTCCTCCGGTGGAGGGGGGGATCTTGGATAGGGTCATAAAGATCAGCAGAACCCGCTACCATGGAAGGGGGCATACATCATTACGCACTCCCGATGACACGGGGCTCTCCATCTTCATGAGGAGGACATCTTTCACCATCCTTCAGCGACCTATGTGGGCCATTTTTGGATGACATGTACTTCTCTACTAGAGCGAGGTTTTCCTCACATGTTTTATTCTCTCTGAGTTCCAACATGTTAGCTCGAACTTGGGCAAACTTTTCCTTTCTTTGGTCGAGGTGTATTGGAGTCATGACAGTATGTCTATCGGGTCCTCTTTGGCCTCCTTAGAGACGACAATAACATAATCTCTCTCTCTCTCTCTCTCTCTCTCTCTCTCTCTCTCTCTCTCTCTCATTCACAGTTAAAAAGATACCAACGTAAGACCAAGAAGCAAGAGAACTTCGTGCCAACAAGGGGCATACCTGCTACGGCAGAGCCGTCTCGTGTACTTAAGGGAGAGCGATACGTAGCCCTCTCAGTTGGAAACGAGGCTTGCCTGGGTGGCGTTTCTTCTTTGCCGTCATGGCGATGCCTCTTACTGTTGGTGTTCGATTGATCTTCAGCTGTATCCATGTCGGGAGACGGCCTTTCCATCGGAAAGTCTATGAACGTTAAAGCACATTTTATCAAAGTTTCGGGGTTGGTGTTTTATGGGTACCTTTCAAGCAGACGGTTGCACGTTCATTAGGTGGTCTCTTTAAGAAATTATCCCTAGTGAAGTAGTTCCCTTTTAGACTTGTTGAGTTAAAAGATCACATTCACCTTGCCTAACTTTTCTCTTTCTCCTTTTCTAGCTTTTAGTATTTTTCTCTTTAGATGGAAGTAGGAAACCCTACAAGACCTCAACACTAATACAACTGAAAGCTGTACAATAGAATCACCATGCCCTTGCCATCCTCTACAAGTGCAAGCAATGGCTTTGGATATATTGTGAGCCACAAGCAATCCCCTTGAACATTAGGCACATCCATTGCAATACTTGTTCATAGACTCGAATCTAGATATAGTTCAAGGCAAATGGGCCCACAAACCAAGGCACACATCCCTATCATTGTAACTCGCAAATCACTATCCTTAGATATCAATCCGCTTATCCATTTATATGGATATGATCCACATGACCAATGTCAATTTTGGTTCTTATGCCTCTCTCTCTCTCTCTCTCTCTCTCTCTCTCTCTCTCTCTCACACACACACACATTATGTGGGACAATCTATAGAGGTAATATCTACTTTCAAATACTTAGGGATTGAGATACATGCAAACCACAGATGGCATACATGTGTGGAGTGACGATTAGCGGCAAGGAAAAAGCAAGTATTATCACTTTGAAAATGACTACAGACATACAGATACTAAATGCTAAAAAATACAATGTATGATTTTTTATGCATATATTCTACAAAACAGAATTATATGGAGTGGAAGTATGGGGGGGAGCATCTCCTCATATGCATGGAACAACATTGAGAAGCTGTAGAAAGCTTTTATTCATAGACATTTGGGCATCAAAAGCACCACACCATATGTGCTTATGCTTTTAGAAACTGGCCATCGGCCAATTGAGGTACATGCTATGATCTGAGTACTGAGATATGCCACACGAGTATGTCAAATGGATGACAGTAAGCTCCCCAAACGGGCATGGGATGCTAGCACACACCTATTGAAAACATGAAAAAGTAAAGTGCTTTCAATAGGATGGGTGCTGTATTAGAATTTAGAGAGAGAGGTGGACCAAGACAGAGCCAGAAAGGGAAGCAAACATGCTCCCTTCACTTCATTCCATTCCATCATCACACAGTCACACAAAAGTCAACTATATGTACAACACACATACAAAGATCAACTGACCTAGATCTAATCATGGTTAAGTCAATGTGACTTAACCTTATTCACTAAGGTAAACAACTGACAGAAGACTAATGAGCTTGAGTCTCAACACTCCCCCTCAAGCTCAAGTAGGATACTTCACTCCAAGTAACTCTCTGAAATGCACAAACTTATCTTTACCCAATGACTTGGTAAAGATATCTGCAACTTGGTCTTCTGTCCTCACATGGACCAAATCAATGTCACCTGCAATCACTTTTTCCCTGATGAAGTGATAGTGTACCTCAATGTGCTTAGTCCTACCATGATAGATAGGATTACTGGCTAGGAGCGCACTACTCATGTTGTCACAATAGAGTGTGGCAGGCATGACTTCCTGCATGCCCAAATCATCAAGAAGCTTCATGAGCCATGCTGCCTCACATGCAACTAGTGCAGCACCTCTATACTCTGCCTCAGTGTACTAAAGAGTGCAACTGTAGGTTGCTTCTTACTGCTCCAGCTAACCATACTACTACCAAGGGAAAATGCATACCCACTAGTAGATCTCCTGTCATAGGTACTTCCTGCCCATTCAACATCTGTATATCCTATAAGCTCCAAAGGCTTACCATGCTCATAGAATAGACCATAATCTGATGTAGCCTTTACATATCTCAAGATCCTCCTCACTGCATCCAAGTGTGGCTTCATAGGCTTCTGCATGAACTGACTAATCAGTCCACCCAACTGAATAGCTAAGATCCAGTCTAGTAATGGTAAGGTAAATCAGGCTACCCACCATTTGTTTATACATAGTGACATTCTCAATCTCATGTCCAACATTTGCAAGTAGCTTAACATTTTGTTCCAATGGAGCGCTCAATGCTTTGCAATCCAACATACCATACTTGGTTAACATATCCTGTGCATACTGCTTCTGCAACAACCAAGTACCATGAGGTGTAGAGACAACCTCAATCCCAAGGAAATACTTCAAATCTCCCAAATCTTTGACCTGAAATCCAGCATGCCATGAGGTGTAGAGACAACCAAGTACCATGAGGTGTAGAGACAACCTCAATCCCATGGAAATACTTCAGATCTCCCAAATCTTTAACCTGAAATTCGGCATGTAACATTTCCTTGATCTCTCCAATTCCTGTGACATCATCACCTTAATGATCAAGTCATCCACATAGATGACTAATACCACATAACCAGCTCTTGTCTTCTTTGTGAATAGGCTATGATCAGCCTTGCCATAGTAAAACCAAGTTTTCGTAAGCATACACTTATCTTAGCATTCCAAGCTCTAGGTGCTTGCTTCAGCCCATATAATGCTTTCTTCAATCTACACACATATGTAGGAAAATCTGGATGTGCATAGCCCTCGAGCTAATCCATGTATACTTCCTCAACCAAATCACCATTGAGAAAAGCATTCTTCACATCCATCTGATACATACTTCATCCTTTAGATACTGCCAAAGCAATCACTGTCCTCGCGGTTGCCATTTTAGCAACAGGACTGAATGTTTCCTCATAATCAAGACCATATTGTTGTGCATACCCTTTTGCCACAAGTCTTGCCTTGTACCTTTTCAATGTGCCATCTGATTTGCATTTCACTTTGTATACCCATTTGCAACCAATAGCCATTTTTCCTTTAGACAAATCAACCAAATCCCAAGTGTCATTTTCAGCCAATGCTGAATATTCCTCATCCATTGCCTTACACCAATGATCATCCAAAATAGCTTCAAAAAACTTTGTGGGTTCCTTGAAGCTAGTGACTTTTGCCATATATGCATAGTGCCTCACTGTGTAGCCACTGTATGTAAGCCTATCCACAGGCTTCTTGACTCTTTCTGATCTCCTCAACTCAGGTATAGTATGAGACTCTCCTCTCTCATGAGATGGTATATATCTATGTCTCACACCAGGAGTCACAACTGATGGAATACCAAACTCACTATCCAAGTTGTCAGTACCAGGTGAATCATAACCACAAGTGAGTGCCCCTGTAACATCATCAAGTTTTCCTTTGCCTTTATCCACATCTCTCCCCCTCACTGACATACCCGTGTCAGTGGACAAAGATGCTGAAGTCCTCAATCTACCTGTCCAAGGACTAACTGATGTAGTAACATCTTTAGAAGGCCCAAAATTTTCTACACTTTCATTTGTACCTGCATGTACATAAGGCTCCTGACAACCATAATCATCATTCATCAAAGTGATCTTCTTCTCATGCCATGATTTCAGCTCATCAAATACCACATCTCTTGAGACCAATGTCTCATGAGTAGAAGGATTGTAGCATTTGTACGCTTTCCTATCTTGTGCATACCCAATAAAGATGGCATTTTCTGCCTTTGGATCGAGCTCCTTCCTCTTTTCATCTAGAACATGTACATATGCCAAGCATCCAAAAATCTTATGTGATGTATTTCCATTCAAAGATGGTGTATTCCTTTGCTTTCTTTGTTCTATGGATGGATTTTGTGAAGATATTGAAGAATATGGTTGATTCTATCAAATCCGTGGGAGATCTACATGATGTTGCATGAAGATTTGTTGTGCCTGGTGTTCTTTTCTTCATTGTGATCATATGAAACATAATAAACAAGCTTGTTAATGTTACAAGATAGATTTTCTTGCAAGAGAATTCCCTTTTCCTTGGTGTTCCTCTTGGGGCTCCATGTTTTTGCTTCGCAGGCGGGGAACCTTGCCATCAACAAGCACCAGAAGAGGCTGAAAATGAAGGAAATGGCATTGCTAAGAAGAGAAGAATTCAATGGATGTTTGTAACGTTCCTTCTTCCACTGAAGAGTTGGAATTTCTCATAATCAAAGCCACTTTCCACAAGAAGTTCATCCCACAAGAAGTGGAGCTTGTACATTCTGATGTACAAGCTGTAATGGTCTAGTAGTAATGCTTACATGCCTCATAAACGGAAACCTTGATTGCTTTCCAAATTGACAAGACTGACATACATGTCCCAATTCCGCATGCTTGAACTTAGGAAGTCCAAGTACAACTTGCTTATGTTGCATATTCTTCAACTTTTGAACATTTACATGTCCAATCCTTTTATGCCATATCTCAATGTCCCTTATTGCAACATTTTCATGTGAGTACATAGAAGCATTCAATGTTGGAATTTTCGTATCCAATGTAAACATCCTGCCATTTCTTTTGCCTTTAGCAATGAGTCTGCATCCTTGACCATACTTTTCAATGTAGCATCCATCTCTATTGAATCTAACTTATAGATTTTGTTCAGCCATTTGTCCCACAGAAAGCAAGTTTTTGGTTATAGAGGGTACATGTAATACATCATAGAGACTCTTTTTCCTGTCACCATGCATCATCAAGGGAACAATACCTATATACATAATGTCATGTTGTGTATCATCCCCTGTGCAAACATATCCATGAGCACCTTCTACCAATGTGTCAAACCACTCTCCATGAGGAGTCATGTGGTTAGATGCCCCTGAGTCTATATACCATACATCATCTGCTTTGCCATGTACAGGCAACCCTTTCTTCACATGTTGCATTGCAAACAACCTGTCATCCTCCTGCATACCACTAGAAGAAGCATAATTACCATGTTGCTTCCCTCTTGCTCTCTGATAATTCTGCTTTTTGCAGCAATCCTTAGCTACATGCCCGTATTTGCCACAATAATGGCAATCCTTATTTGCATTTGATTGCTGTCCATGACTCATTTGAGGCTGCTGCCAAGTGCCTCTTCCTCTAGGTGAATAACCTCCTCTTCCACGAGCATTTGAGGCACCTCTATTTGCTTGAGACTACCTATTTTTCCATCCAATAGCTTGATGTCCATGGGCTACATATGCATTTCCAGCACCTCTTCCTCGAAAATTTGATCTTCCTCTTCCACCTCTACCCCTTTTATTTGAGTAGAAGGCACTGTCCTTGTTGTTTTTAGACCCACTGGAACTTGTATTAGTCCAAGTTTCACTTCTTCATGCAAAAGAAGTGCTACAAGTTCATCAAAGTCAGGCTGCTCCTGACGCACTGAAATGGAAGTATCAAACTGCTTATATTCCTGTCCAAGTCCATGGAGGGTAGTAGCTACCAAATCATCATCCTCAACTTTAGCTCCAATTGAGCCTAGTTGTTCTGCAATGGATCTGATCTCACTGACATAGTCCTCAATAGACCTTCCATTCCTAGATATGTGGCTGAGTTTTTGCTTCAGTTGTGTCTTTCTTGCATGAGCGACATGCCCATAATTCTTCATCAATAAGTCCCAAGCAGCTTTGGGGAAGTTCAATTTGCAATTTGCATAGCCTTTGTGTCTGACACACATAGTGACAACCAATGTAAGACCTTGCTGCCCTTTTCCAACCAAGTCTTGTGTGCCTTCAATTGATCCTGTGTTGGAGGTCTATCTTTCGGTAGCTTGGGCTCATCTTCAAGACCTGTGACTAGGTCCCAATAGCCTCTTCCAATTAAAAAATGAGACATCCTGAATTTCCATAGAACGAAATTGTTGTAGTCTAGCTTTTCACCAACTATCTAAGTGATAGTATCCTTCTCTCCTGTGTTTGCCATTTTAAAGCCTTAAGCTTTGCAAAACCAGTCAATTTTTCCAAATGCCATAGGCAATATACTTCAATGACCTGTAGTGCAACCAGTTTTACTATAAAACTGCAGCAATAACCATTATTGCATTTTCAGACAGTACATGTGCTTCTGTTTCCATTCAACTGCAGTTACAATGCATCAACAACTTTGCATAACCAATAGATTTTAGTTCACAACAATATCATACATTCTGAACTTATTCCAGTTCAACTCATTTCAGACTCCAATTGCATAACATAAGTATCACTGCTCATACATTTTCCAACCTCCACTCTCAGCATTGGCTGCCATTAATCACTGCTAGTGCATAAGAGAGCATCAAGTATAGATATTAAAGTTTCACTTGATACATTCACTGTTGCTCTGCAGAATTTGTCTCCAACAAAGCTTTTACATGCATCAACAATGGGTCTGTAGCCAATGCACCTGCATGTATTATCTATTAAGGCAAATCTGAACCATCTCCATTGACAAGCTTAGGATTATGTGCAAGGATTTGCAAGTACCCATATTTGAAGTGTCAAACTGAGCACTGTTCAGCCAAGTTGCAAGCATAGCACTCAGGACACTTGCATAGCTTCAATGCACAAAGAATTTGCATGTTTTTGTATGCATTGGGAAAGAGGTAGTGATCTTCTTCAATGAAGACCATGTGCCCATCATAATCTCGGGTCTCAGGCAAGCCATCCCAGACTGTGTTCATCATCCACCACCAGTGGTGCTTTAGGGAGACTATGCGGGGAGATCTGTGATTTCCATACTGATCAGCATCACCTGTACAATGCTTCACCTATGCGGATCATCCTTATCATGGCAGTCACCTCTCCTGGTCCCGAGAAATGAATCATGATAGATGTGTGGTGAAAATGGGGCAAAGATCTGCTTTACCTGGCAAAAGCTGATGCCTTTGATAATGGCATTTATTTCCTCAAAGTATCCATCATGGCTGACAATCAACAAAGCCTTGCTGATGCCATCTACCTGTGACATTGCATCCACGGTGGCTCGGAGGTAGGCAAGCCGATTGTGTACATAAAGCCTTTAGAAGTTCCCTTTCCCAGCAGGAACATCAGCCTTCCTCCTCAGAGTGGCTTGTCCAAGCTTTTGCAGTGCAGGAATGCATTGGATTATCACAGGCATGTCTTCAATGATCAGATTGCTAATGAACGAGTAGCAATGTGCAAACATTGTAAAACCAAGCATTTCACATGCTAGATTAGCTGCTTGAAGAGATGAAGACAAAGAACTACTCAATCAATGCTAAAACATTCACATTTGTGTTGCAATCGATGGCTGTAGAAGGTTTGCAGCTTGGTTTTTTCCTGATATGCGAACTAAAAAAGCACCATTTCTTGCAACTAGGTTGTCCTCCAGCTTCAATCAACATCATGTATCCTTTTCATTGCAGCTTATGAGCTTGTAGGAGGAACAGAAGCAATGGCAATGCCCTCTGCTTGAGCTCTAATACCATATTAGAATTTAGAGAGAAAGGTGGACCAAGACAGAGTCAGAAAGGGAAGCAAACATGCTCCCTTCACTTCATTCCATTCCATCATCACACAGTCATACAAAAGTCAACTGTACGTACAACACACATACACAGATCAACTGACCTAGATCTAATCATGGTTAAGTTAGTGTGACTTAACCTTATTCACTAAGGTAAACAATTGACAGAAGACTAATGAGCTTGAGTCTCAACATGTTGGATATACGAAAACGGTTTAAAGGATGGGGAATGGATAGATATCTAGATATGGCATCCAAAGATATATGCATGGACACATTTCAATCAGACCTCTTACAAGCATATCAAGTTAAACATCAAAGCAAGGGAGCAAATGGCAAACTTGCTTATTACAGTATGCATATCTATCCTTCATGTTGGGAATCCTAGATGCAAGCAGAGGCACACACATAACCATACATAGCCAACCCGCTCTTAGTGGTATTTAGACGGAGTATTACACGACTTCGAACTCAATCACACATTTTATTGATTGAGATAGGTGCATGGAGTGGATAGGCAAGAGAGATGAGGTTATGCAAGTTGTGTAGACTACAGAGTGTAGAATCAAAGGAGCACGTGATTATGAAATGCCCAGCATATGCACACATACGAGCTGACTTTGATATCCCTTTACAAAGGCCACTTCACCAGCTTCTGACAACTACTCCTATATTGAAGTTAGGGGCTACCTTTCCTACCCTTTCCTACCATGGGGGAGGAGAATCATTGTATATCTGGAAAGGTCCCATGGGTCATAAATTGGCCTTTCATGGATGATAATAAACTACTCTCTCTCTCTCTCTCTCTCTCTCTCTCTCTCTCTCTCTCTCTCTCTCTCTCTCTAAGCTAAAAAAACTTCATAAGTGCAATGCTCTAGCGCCCACTCATGCACCTTGTTTTGTTGGGAGATCTAGCTTGTTCTTGAGAGGAAATTCACCCCCTGTTTTGTAGATTTGTTTCTTTATTTGCAAGGTTTTCATTTTCATTGACAACCATCAAGATTAGCATGAGAAGGAAAAAAAAAACTAGCATTAGGCAATGCTCTACTACACATCTTGCTCTTTCATAAGCTTTTTTAATTGTAGAAAAATGTGAGGTTCCCACCCATTGGCTGTCCAGGTACGCTTTTAGCGGTCTATTGAGAAACGAATCTAAGCGCTGCTGCCCAGCACTCCCATGGAATGTTCCGAGTTTTGTCGCCTAGGGTTTCCCAAATCCGTCTCGCAATGGAACATTCACGGCCGAACCCACTAGGATCGACCTAAAATTTGGGCTCCTAGTGGCCAAGGTTTCCTAACAGCATTCTAACATCGGCAGATCCTGGACATCCTACTTTACGTAGAGATACCCAAGCCAAAGCAGATCCATGCTGCACTTGGTTCAAAGAGAATGGGAAATGAGAGGGATGCGCCGCTCAACCTCTCTGCCCATGGGGCATAGTCCCATTCCGGTCCCCTTAAATGGCATGAATCAGGTTCTAACCTAACAATACCTAAAGGTCGAATGACGATAAAATCTTGTGAGACCTCCCAGTTCTTTAGGACCACCTTGCCATAGGACAGACCCATCGGGGGTTTCGCCCACCCCCTTCCCTTAATAGCTTTAGTTTTCTAATTAGGTCCTACCACATTTATGTGTGACACTTAAAGTCAACTTCATTAATTAAGTCTTTTAGGGAATATGGTTCGTTCGCATAACTTATAGCACAGACACGAAAACATAGCAAGCAATCTATTGACAAACAAGTTCAAACAAGTTCCTTAACTTATCTTCAAGTTAATCTTTGTCTCCCACCCATATAAGAGAAATTATGTATCCCTTCTGTCCAATATAAGTATTCCTTCTACCCTACAGAAGTAACTAGTTCAAATCTCATGGCACCACAAACTCAATCCTTTATCTAGAATAGGATCTCCCAACATGCCCAGACATTGGGGGCCACGGAGGTCTTCAACTCCATTCTAGACCTAGCAAGGGGTGTCCAGAGCTTCACCTAACCCGCAAGCTGTCTAGGAGTGAAACATCATTCCTGTGGTTGACCTTTTCACCACTTGACCTTCGGCCCATGAATCGAGCAGTGCCCTCTTTAGGTTAATTCGCAGTGCGATCATGGAGGTGATCCACCCATGCAACATATTCTTCCTTAATTAAATCCTTTAAGAATCAAGCACACACAAGGCATTCAGCCCTAACATCATTTTCTAGGAAAACATTCCTTTATCCCCATGGCATCTTGACAACACAGACCCTTGCTATGCATTTACAATAAATCACAAGCACTTGGAACAATCATCCAAACAACAAACGAACAACCAATTGAATAAAAAACATTTAGGATGTTGTTCAATCAACCAACAAAAAAACCAATTGTATTCTTCATAAACAATGCAAGAATAGTTGCGATAATATTTCCATTACATATCTGCTCTTCCCATTCGGATCAAAGAGCGATTCTATGTAAAATTTACTTAACACTTGTATGCATAATTTTTAATATCATGATTATGCCATTCATAAGCCCTAACTAATTCTTCCTTACAATTGCTCTATCAACAAACAAGCCATATGCAACTAGGTGCAATTAACTTTCCTTAATACATGCACTTTGTAAGCTCGATCTTTTAAATACATGAGATAAAATTTATCCATTCCAATGACCTATACTCGTGCATCATAGTATGGGGCCTAATGTATCTTATACGAGAATCAAAACAAGCATCTATCAATTTGGAAATACATTACTTACAACTGATACCGCAATTGGATTGACGGTGATGCCTTCGTTTGAAGCTTCGTTGTCGGTTATGGGATTGCCATCCGCACGTGACATTCTTTGCTTGGGGACCATCGCCCGCAAGTAGACTCAAGAGATTAAGAAGGTGAAATAGATTTGAGATGGGAGAGCATAAGAGAAGATGGTTAAATCGAGGATCGGGATAGAAGACAATTGTGCAGCCTCTCGAGGTAACTCTTCTCTCTCTCTCTCTCTCTCTCTCTCTCTCTCTCTCTCTCTCTCTCTCTCTCTCTTTCTCTCTCAAAATCTCTTGGAGGGGTGTCCTCTCTCTCCCTCTCTCTTGTAGCCTTTCGAGATCTCCTTATGCTCTCTTGTGCCTCCCCATGCCTCATATTTATAGTGAATTAGAGAAGAGGGCTTGTGGCTAAGAAGTGGAGCTCTTTGTGGAGGGGGATCTTGGAAAGATTAGTGATCTGATGCTCAGATCATAAATTTGATGGTTCCATTGGATCTGAAAGGGGGGTAAAACCCCAAGACACTTGCTTAGAAAGCTCTTAGTTTACTCATTCTTCTTTTCTTTGTTCGAAGTGCTGTCTAATGCCTGTAGACTGCGATTGCGGCACGCGTGCTTTTGCAAATCACTTTTCTTTTTATAAAATCTCCAAAACTAACTAAAACATCACTTGTCTTTTCTTTTAAATGACATCCAATTCTAGAAATCTCCATATCTTTTTTAAGATAATATCTAAAATATACTAGTTTTACCCAAAATGTAATATTTTTGGACCATCCAAACTATACACATTAATACTAGTGATTAATATAGCTCATAAGTCTCGTTCAAGTTGTAACTTACATGAAGGGTGGTTACAGTCCTTGTCAATTTGAGAAAAGTATCGAATTTATGACTCTCGATTTCTCTAAATAAAATATTTTTAATTAAATAAAAATTATTAGTTATTAATGTTAGTTAGTTTTTACCTTAGTTAGTCTTTAGTTAGTAACCTTACTAACTTATTAATTGACTAGCTAACTTTCGAACTCACCAACTAACTTTTAATTGCATGGATATATTACAAAAAAGAAAAACAATTAAGAAGGATATGTGAAGATAGTAATGTAAGATGACATATTTATAGATTGTTGTTTTGCGTTAAACATGCATGCACACATATCCTTGTCAAAAACCATAGTGTGGGGTCTATGTTATTTTGTGGAGCTTGACTCAATGAATCATTTTATCTCACTAATGAAGTTTGGTTTTTGGTTTTAATTTTAAAAAGTCAATCCCTTTATATCCACTAACAAATAAGCTTTGCAAAAATCATTAAGTGAGGCCCTTGGTCATTTTATCACTTATTTTTTCATGCAAAAGAAAACTTGTCTTAAATCAATATAACTATAATATCCATAAAGGATTGAGATTGCAATACAAAGACCATAGCAAAACCATACAAAAGGACCTTATAAGGTCTTACTTAAGAACTTCAAAAGGTTTTGACTTTCTTGCAATTTACAACAAGTTGCTCTTTTTTTATTTTTTGAGAAAGGCTTGAGTTTTGAAAGATGCCTTAGAGGTGTACCCAAGGTTCAAACTAACACACCCATGTACACATCCACACACTCAAATCACTTGAGCTACAATCCCATTGGCACAACTAGTTACTCTTGCTTATACACATTGAAGTATCTATCAAGACCTTTGGATCTTCCCTTTCAACTCTACAAACATGATCATTCCTAACCTTTCATGCCTCATGATGATCACCATTCTCACCATGGCCCAAACTTTAGGAAATTTTGGCTCAAAAAGGGTTCTAAAATTAGTGGAAAGGCCACGTGATAATAAGTAGAGAGCTAGTGATTGCTTCAAACACTTGGGCTTGGTCTTGCTACATGCATGTAGGCATGCAAACTAAGAACAAGGCAAGTAATCTAAGGGATATTGCAAAGTGCAAAGAATAAAGGATAGTATGGAGCATGATTTTACAAGTAAGCTATTGTTGGTGGCAATGTTGACCTTGCTATTGTAGAGAGGAATCTTGGATGAGACCTGTAATAACACACTCCAACTAGAAGATTAAAGCTCCCAAAGTATCACCATATGGTCAAAATCTCCCATTGCATTTTCTCTATCTAAGCTCAAGCAAATCTATGCAAACTTCTTGTTGGTTGGCCCTTACCTATAATTCATAAAAAAACCACCATTAGAGGAGGAGTTCCAAGTTGGTTCATAGGCACCTTTTAGGCCCATGTGATATTGTTGTTGCTAGGTGGCACCTACACGAGGGGATAAGCACCTTCAATGGTTCTCCCTTATGTGCATGTTGATAGGATGAGTGCCTTGAATGGTTCTCTGTTAGCATGGGGCACATTCCTAAGAGCGAATTACTTTTCATCTTGGGCAAAAAGTCGATGGGGACGCCTATGCTTTCCAGGCATGAGACTTGCACATGTGAACACGGGTGAAGCTCTATATGGGTGATGCCACAATATTCATATCTCAAGTGCTAATGTCTACATGATTTGATCATCAAATGGAATTCCAATGATTATTTGATTTATTGTGCCTAGTTACATTTATTCAAATAATCATTTTTCTAACATGATTTTCTGAATTTTTAGCACAGTTGATGTGTAGAGCAAGATGAATTGGATACACACGACAAGTGCAATTTATTTTATAGACTTATTCATTGAATTATTTAAATAGACAAATTGTTATGTTTACTCTAAGGCCATGTACACACCCTCATTAGGAGAAATATGGACTCTCTTTTTTACCCCTTATTAAGGGGTTTCTCTCACCTCTCTCTCTAAAAAGAGATTCCAAAATAATATTATAACAAGAGATCTTCTACATTCAAGAAAATCTCATATTTGTATTTGCAATAGATTTCATCTATTATTTTATTCCCAAACTGTAGGAGGTCACTTTTTCTCAAAATCCTCATAACTAAAAAAATATAATTCTATTTTCTCTAAAAACGAAGCCAATCATTAATATACGACTCTTTAATGCCCTCATAACTTTTCAACATGAAAATATATTAGAATCACTCTTATTCTTGGTTTTTAAAAGGGTGGAAGTTAAAAAACGATATAAAATGATGCACACATCATATTTTAAGATTATTTTTTGTCTAGATACACCTTTTTGACTCGAGAGTTTCCTTGTAAATTTTTATCTTTTTTGGACAAGTATATACCTATTTCTTGGCATTTTTTAATTCCCTCTCAAAGCTCTTGTTTTGTCTGAAATTTTGTGTATTCTTATCCTTCCCTCCAGAATATGGTTTCTTGCATATGAATTCTTCTAAAGCAACACTCAGTACTATCTATAACATTCTCTACCCTGCCTACAGGCAATCTTAGGAGTGGTTTTGATAGCATTTGCTGAAATCAAATAATCTCTATCTACAACACTCTCTACCATGCTACAAGCAATCTCCCTCTTCAGTACTATGCTATAAGATATATTCCTCTTCAACACTCTATACTACAAGCAATTGAGTGATAATGGAGATATCTTTATTTTTTAATCTCTGTGATGTTATTATTCTTCATAATTATTGTTTAATCCTTAAGTGTCAATTCACAGAGAGAGAGAGAGAGAGAGAGAGAGAGAGAGAGAGAGAGAGAGAGAGAGAGAGAGAGAGAGAGAGAGAGAGAGAGAGAGAGAGAGAGAAGGGGGGAGAAAGAGAGAGGAAAGTGTGAGATGAACTAAGAAAATAAGTGATAGAGTAACAAAGAGTAAATTAGGGTAGAAGATAAGATGATGTTATTGTTCTCCACTAGCCAAGCTTTTGTATAAATGTGTTTAAATATCTTTGATCAATTCACACACACACACACACACACACACAAGAGAGAGAGAGAGAGAGAGAGAGAGAGAGAGAGAGAGAGAGAGAGAGAGAGAGAGAGAGAGAGAGAGAGAGAGAGAGAGAGAGAGAGTATTTAAGATAGAACAGAAGATAAGATTGGATGCTTATTAGATAAGATCCAATTAGGTAAAAAAGAACACAGATATAATGAATCAAAGGGGTGTAATTGTGTGATTTGAATGCTAATCCAAGTTAAAATTGGCATATATTTTTCTTTATAGGATGCAGTTGCAGGACGTACCAAGAGAAAGAGAGATATTCACTTTTAATTGGAGGATGAATATGCACCTATGTTCAAAAGAACTATAAAAAGGGATGATGCAATAAGATATATGATGCAACAAGAAAAAAATACATGGAAAAAAAATGTGGACCTTTCGGTTGATGAGTGCATTTATCTACCTGATCCAGTCACTCAAAGGCAACTACAATTTGAAGGGCTTACATCATTTGTAAAGTTTGTTTGTGAAGGCAATGAAGGATTATATGGATACACATGCAGACTTGTCACACAAGGATTAGTAGGGGTTCATCAAGCCTTGACAAATATGCATACAAGATTACAAGGGAATATGTAGTCTTTGATGGAAAATGATAGATTATTGGCTGAGAAGGATAGGGAGAACCAGAGCCTATAACAAGCAATGCCTATCATTGAAGATGCTATACATGCTACACACATGCAGAATATGGAGTTATAGTCTAAAGTTATGGACTTGGAGAAGGAGAATCGAAATATAAAGAGGAAGCTCACAAAAACTTTGGAGATTGGGCCCACTTTAAAAACCAAAGAAGCACGTCGATGCATCCGATTAGTTAAATCAATTCACCAATTAACCAAAGGAGGTGGATAATATCATAGACGATTATATGCTCAATCTACTACAATGAGAAATATGTTCCCCTATGTAGAGAATGATACTATTGCCAAAGTCCTAAGCAAGGATATGGTAAAAAATGCATTAGAAAATTATAAATTCAAGGACATTGTAGATGGTGTCGCAAGTGAACATCTTAGGGATGTGAGCAACTTGTTTACTGTCTTCAAAACTAAGCAAGTAATGCCTCTGCCAAAACCATTTCACGTAAAGAAGGCTTCAAAACAACTAAATGAGAAAGTTTTAGAATTAATTGGTGAGCCAATGCATCTGGAAAATACACACATATTGAGGTATGGTTCCGAAGAAGTTGCATTTGTATTGAATGCATCCAACAACTTTGTATTGGATATATGTAGGGTTCAAATTTCTATGGTCAAGTTCTACAATATGTCTATGGAAGAATGTAGAGGCAAGCTTAAGTTTGTCCTCAAACTTGATGAGAGTGAGATTATTAAGGGGCAAAAACTTGAACGCGTAAGTATAACACTTATGAATCGAGCATTGGATCCCAACATCGATGAAAACTATCCTTTATACTTCAGTGCACAAGCAAAGAATGAAATATGGTGGCTTGCAGCATTTGAAGTACCAAAGGAAGACCATGAAGTACTTAAAGTTTTTTAAAACCTATGTGGCTCCTGCCTTGTTTAGAGTCTTGGCCATTGATCGCAATTGACTGTTAAAGGACCACGTTATGGCCCACCCCTATTTCGATTAAATCCTAACCAAGGAAGAACTACATATCGCTAGTAGGATGAACTCTGGTGACTTTCTCACTTATGTCCTGACCTACATTACACATGTAGGCATTGGACCTCATGACATGGACTATCACACTCACTTGGAGTATAACCCAAACTTCTATGATTGGCTCATGACAAAGTAAAATGTAGCAAGCATGCACTTATTGCTTTTAGCCCCTCATCCTCCAATCCTAAGAAGGATTTTCATCACTCTTGGGGGGAGGGGGTAAGGTGAAAAAGAAGACATAACTTGAACCTTAAACCAAACTTTAAAAAGACTGCTTGAGGCAAAAATTTTCATTCTGTACTTGAGCACTTTATATTTCCATAGCATATATTCATAATCCCCTAATAGTGACCTGTTGCATCATGATAGGAATCTGAGATGGCTGGCCACAACAAAGGTAGCAAGCTTCCATTCACAGAAGAAGAGCAGGCCAAATATAGCCTAACAATGGAAACAAGGACCTTTAATTAGCTTAAGTTCAAAAGCATACAAAACTTAGAAAGTGTGGCAATGAAAGAGAAAGTGGTAAAATAGATTGTCGCCCCCAGGGTAATCTTGGTAAATATATGGAGAAGGTTGGCCAAGCCATCGACTACAACAAGTGCGCGGAGTTCCTGTGAACTTTTGATACAAACAGGAACTGTGGCACCGTGACAGTGAGAGAAGGAGGAGAGACTCATAGAGTAGAAGTGGAGTTGAGCCTTGAAATGGTGGAAAGAGCTCTAGGGTTGGTCAACAAGCCCAAGAGGCAGCCCAAAAGAGATGTTTATATTATGCTAGAGATGGACAAGGGCTCAAGTGTACACGAATGATGGAGTTAGCTCAACTGACATCCCTAACCCCAACATCAGGCTGTAGGCAAAGATATTCCATGCTCTATTCTCTAGTCAAAGGTACAATGCCTTGATGATTAGGATTGGAGTGCCACTTCTCAAGAGCCTTGCGGCCAAGTCTTTGGATGAAATCAATTGGAATGGCTACGTGTGTATGATGGTGGAATACTCAGTGAAAGCACTAGCCAAAGGAGCTAGAGAAGTAAGTGGGGAGTCTCCGGCTTCCACATCGGAGATGGCAAGGAAAAAGTTAGTAGCTAAGGCCCCCAACATAGGTTTTTGAGTTGTGCTCACTGCCATCATCCAAGAGGTTGCTGGGGACTTGGAAAGACAAGAAGTAGTGGAAGAAACCCCTAAGCACTCACCAGCTCACAAATCACCTGTGCAGTCACCCAAAAAGAGGGAAGCTCTACTCCAAGTCCAGCAGCAACAAGAGCCTTCGAGCGAGAGAACCATTAGTGGGGAAGGGAAGGAGGGCTCAACCCCAATGAGCCAAGGCAAAAAAAGAGAAATGAAGTTGAACCTTCTAAGGAAGAAGAAGAAAACCATGGCAGAAGGAGACAAGTAAGTAGAAGCCGCACAGGAGTCGAGAGAATTAGAAGATGAATGGAGAATTAGTAGGAAGAGGAAGAGGAGCAATTAAGAAAGATGGAAGAGGAGTTAAGAAGGGTGGAAGAGGAACAAAAAAGGAAGCAAATAGAAAACGAGGAAAGATTAAAAGAGAAGAAGACAAGAAAATGGCACTAGCCTTGCACTTGTTGGTAGAGCAAGCCTCTTGCCATGAAGAGCTCACAAGGAGAAGCCCAGGTGATGAACTAGGCTCACATGCAATAGTAGCAGAAGAAAGAGCTCAACAGCCCATTGTGCCAGGCAAGGGAAAGGACCCCATGAACCCACTACCACCATCCCTGATTGCCACGTCAGCCACCACCTTGGAGACCTTAAAAGGGGGAGTGGACCAAAGCAATGTGGTGGTGTGGGTGTAATACTGCTGAACTCTATTGAAATGCATGGATCTGAGCATGGCTATGGTGGCTTTCAGACATAAAGTGAACTCTTGAAGACATAGAGTTGAAGATAGAATGTCACACAAGTGAAATAGGTTCCAAGATTGAGACTTGGACTCATAAACACTGTCTTGTGTGGTTGGACAATGACTTAGACACTTAACTGAAAGGAAAAAAGTACCATCATATTACATTCAAAATGAAGGGCAAGTACAATGCTTTATAACTTGAGGATAGGTAGTAATTTACTGCTTTGCCCTTATGGGATTCTGGATATCCTGTATATCCTTTACCCAAACTGCTCCTCAAAGAGGTTATACTAGGTGTGATTGCCTAAATCTCAACAAACTTGGTGAAGCAGCTTGGCCTAGCACCTGGTGGTGGCGGAGCCCCGATAATAGGGACAAAGAGACCTACTACTATTGGACATAGAATCTAGAAAGGACCCAAAGAAGTCCAAGATCGAAGCATCTACAACGTCCATGCCATTGGCCATACCAATAGCGACCAACTATGATGAGTATGTGTAGGAGCTCTTAGGCCAACTTGAAAAGATGAAGGAAGACAGGAATGCCACTATGGTGGAGTTAGAGATTGAGAAGGATGCATTCATTGTCTACCAGCTAGAGAAGACAAAGCAGCTAAGCATCTATCAGAGGTGGGTGAATGCCCTAAAGAAGGAACTAGGGCAAGGAAGAAAATGGAGGCGGAGAAGGAAGAAGAAAGTGCAAAAGAGCTACAAGTGGAGAAGGTAGAGGGAGAAATGGGGCTCAAAATGGACTTCCATTGTCCTACTATGATTGCATTTCATTGCAATATCATTCTATCATGTTGAAAATAAAAAATGACATTCCATCATCATATGCAAATTGAGACAAGTGTTTCCTTTTAACTAATTAAAATGAAAATCTAACTATTGCATGAATTTTGAAGTTGGTACTACTCATCCTATTCTAGAATGTAAAGTGTGTGAGTGACTACAAAATCATTGTATCCTTGGTCCAGGTAAAGGTGTCAAGGGGGGTAAGTGCCAAGCCACAAACCATAGGGGTTTAAGAGGATAGAAAATATGGAAGGAAGAATCAAGCGAACAAAAAATACTCTATATATTACTTTGCAAAAGACTTTGTATATTCTAGACACCCTCTTGAATTATAAATACTCTTTTGATAGAAAGCATCCACCAATAGTAGGTGAGTAGAAGCCTTAAGGAAGAAACCATGCATCCAAACCTTGAGGAGTGCAATCCAATCCTAAACTTGTTGTAACTTATTTTCACTCAAACATTCTAAAATCCAAACTCAAAATATGGTTGTTTTGGGTACTCAAATTGATTGAAACAGACCCAGTCTACAACCAAATGCGACAAGATTGCAAAAATCATCTTAGAATAGCCGAACAAGCCACTTTTCATAAAATGCATTTCTTTTTTGTATTTTTAGGCCTAGATTCCCTATAGCACTCAAGATAACTTCTTGCATGTGTTCCACCCAAAATTGTCATTAATTTAATAGAAATGAATAATGGATATTTATACTATTTTGGAGATAAGTTTTGAACCTTAAAAATCTACTAGGAACATGAGTAAGTATCCCATAGACATATACTAGGCGCTCCATGCCTAGACTCGCCCCGGTGCTTCGCGCCGGGGTAGGCACGATTTTTGTAGGGGGCGGGTGCTGGACGCGTGGGACCCGCCCCTGCGTTCTCTTTTTTTTTGTGGGGGAGGTGGGGGGCTGCCATGTGGCACCCGCCCCCCACCTCTCCTTAACTAATAGTATAGATATGGAGTATTTATAAGGATGCCTTTTTTTTGTTTTTCCTTCATTGAATGTGTGACTACACGACATTCATCCACTCTAAACCAACACATCCTTTGGATGGGCCACACTATGTAGTCCACCTTAATTGAAAGGCCACATATACATTTCCCAAAGTATCATGCACACAATCATCTTGCCGCTAGAATAAAAAATCCAAACACATATCATCCTCACAATCATGTAGCTAATCCAACCACCCCCACCTAGATCATCAGGCATCAAGAGCTTAGACATCCCAACTCTCTACATCCAATCTTGGGAATGATAGCTCATCAAAACTTTGTAGCATCCCGATTTCTATATATTATCCTAGATCATATGGCATCCCAAGTTCATATATCAACTCATACCCTTCTTTCTCTTGTTCATCTCTATCAATTTGCTCATCTTTCACTAGGTTCTCCACTTCATAGACCTCTTTTGTATCCCTTTTCTTGCATATCTTGATTCTCTTCCTTGCCCTGGGTACCCTCAAGTTAGCCTTAATCATCTATGTCGAAGCATACATCGCATGCAATAATTTACATCCATCAAACTCAGTTCCTCTCTATCTAGAAATTTATCTTGTAGGATCACCCTATAGAAAGCTGTACATATCCATTGATGCATAACTCGTATTGTTGAGCTTTAAAAAGTAAAAATGTAGCATGCTTGTGATCTACAACTTTGCTGAAGACATTAGGACCAAATTCCAAAGATTTTAGCCTTTAATTTTTTTTGCACAACTTGCAATTGTTCTTTACTACATATAGTCTCGATCAGACATCAACCTTCTCAACCTTGTAACTTTTTCATATGGATCCAAATGACAACCAAACTTTGTAAGCCTCTTTTCTAGTATCAAAGCCCATTTTGGATGCATTGGTCACCATTAAGCCTCTTCAAATTAGAATCATTTTTGACAACTTCAAATCTACCCTACTTATCGATTGTAGTAACCTATAGCCATATTGTCCTCTTAGAACATAGGGTATCAAAAGATCAAGTCCAAGTAACATGTATCCACCTGCATCCTACTCTATGGAATCCATAGGCCCTCTCAGATCAAATGGTAAAGATAACAAATCGAACATATCGTACCCTATAGATCCCCTTGGATCATAAGATAATTACAAGGTTCTCAGCATCACTTTGGCAATCTGCTCAAATTCTTGTAACCCATATAATCATTCAATAGATATATAAAAGCATACTTCCCATGGATCCAACATCTAAGCCTCTAACAAGCAAAGTAATTTCACCCCCTCTAGCTTTGCAATCTGCATTGAAATCCATATCATATATCTTTGTATCTAATTTGGGGGAAACACCTTTGAAAGTCTCTAGCACACAAGTGTAAGTGGAGACGTCTACTCAATGTCTTCTTTGCACTCTTCTCTATCATTTGCATTCTCTTCTCATTTTGGTTCATTGAAAAAAAAATTCTTGTACTCATAAAGCTTTAGATAAGAGATAAGTATCATGTAAACTCTTTGCTAGCATATCATATGCATCCACAAATTCTCTATCCAGCTCTTTTGCATCTTGTATATGGACAACCTCAATCAAAGTATGATCCACATTCAAAGCAGCTTGCTCTTGCTTTTCTTACTCCTCTTTCCACTCTTCTTGTCCTTCTCTTGACTCTACCTCAATAGGCCTAGCAACCTATTTAGGCAAAACATTAGTGGCTAGTATATACTCCTTGAATAAACCATCCTCCTTTGTCACTAGATTTGATATGTCCTTTGTTGTTAGAGACAACTCTTTTTGTTGCGAATAATCATCACTCAACTCTTTGGATGGTAGTAAATAAGCTTTCTTCCCTGTTTGTTGACATAAATCAATAGACTACTCTTTTTGTTGATATGAATCAACCTTTAACTCTTTTGACTGAAATAAATAATCTCCATGCTTACATTTGGCTAAAGTAATTTAGCCTTCTTCCCTTTCGTAAGAATGTTAGATCTAGAGCATGGCTATGGAGGTTGAAAGAGGAAGAGTGAGCTTATGAGGTAATAGACATCAAGACCAAATGTCACACAAGTGAATTAGGTTCCAAGATAGAAGCTTGGACTCATAAACACAGTATTGTGTGTTGACAATGACACAGACACTTGTTGAAAGTACAAAAGTACTATGACATTGCATTCAAAAAGAGAGCAAGTACAATGCTTTATAGGAATAGACTAGGTTGCACTTTCCACCACTATGCATATGGGATTCTGCATCCTAAGCCCACACTACTCCATACAAAGAGACTAAGATGGGTGTGATTGCCAATATCTCAACACCCCTCCTCAATCACAACTAGAGAAGTACAAAGTGTGTAGAGGCTTTAGTGAGCAACCACTTGCAAAGTGTGGGCACACCATAAACATGGCAAACACCAGAGGCTGTCATAAAAAAGGCTAAGTATGGGTACCAAAGACATGGTGGACATCCAGAGGTTGTAATAGGGGCCTCACAAAGTATACAGAGGCTGTAGTACAAGGTTTACATGAGGAGTTTACAAGCTTATGTCAGAAGCATTAGGGCTAGGCAATACAAGGCTAAAAAAGTCTATCAGAATAGAAGGACTAATGAGGCTTGTCCTTCTCCTAGTGGTATTCTTCTTCTTCTTCTTCTTTTGCTCCATGGTCTTCTTCTTCTTTAATAGAAAATAGATAGGCCTTTTGGGACCTCTTCCTGGCATGACAAAATTTCTTCGTGTGCCCCATCTTTTGTAGAAGTCACATACCAAGTGATCTTTCTTGCCCTTGTACTATTGGTACCTACATATAACATTTGTTCATCTTTAGAGGTACTTGGTCCTTCTTTGGATTTTACCTTCTTTTCTTCTTCTAGCAAGGAGGCCTTAATGTCAACCAGTTTAGGACTAGGCATGTTGATCAATGTAGTTGACACATTATTATAGTCAGGAGGTAGGCTCTTTAACAATACACCAATACAAATATCTTCATCCATCTTGAGATCAGTTCCTGCAAGTTGGGTTAAGAGACTTTCCATGTAGTTTAAGTGAGTTGCAAGAGATGTGTTTGATTTCATATCTAGCCTAAAAAATTCAATCATTAATCCATACTTAGATGACTTTGATTGTGCACCAAACAAAGTATCTAATCTCTTCCATGTATCATTAGAGGTTTCACAGGTATCCACATGGTGGATGTAGCTGTCATCCAATTCCAAATTAATGATGACTTGTGCTTTGTCATCATTCTTTTGCCAAGTAACTGCAAGGTCCGCATCCTGAGGCTTCTTCTCCTTGCCATTGGTAATGGCCCAAAGACCCTTCTTCATCAGGATGAGCTTAATGTGGGTTTGCCAAGTGTGGAACCCAGCCCCTTTGAATCAAATAGTTGGAGAGTCTTTGCCCATGCTGGAGCAGCAAATTAGCACCAAAAATCTCAGAGTTGAGTCGCAGAAGATTTAATTGTGTCAAGAGACATAAGTAATGTAGTGTCAAATAACACTTGATAATAAGTATCAATAGATACTATGCTTTCATGCACTTGAGTTTGATGCTTTGATGCTTGGATTTCTTCCCTCCTTACTGATTTGATGGGAAATGCTTTTTGAGAACTTCAGATCATAGTGGCCTTGGGCTGGTTTAAGTGGCAAGAGAGAGAAAATGAAGGAAAAAATGAGCTTGAATGTAAGTGGCTATGGCTATCAGTTACGGTTTTAGGACAACGGCTTGATATTTTCATTGTAGTAGCTCACCGAGTGGACCATTTTGAGTTGAAATTTTGTGAGGAGGTAGCTCATATGATAAACTTCAAAAGCCCTATTGTAGCCCTTAGTGTTGTGAGGCATGATGATGGTGCCATTGTTGAACAACAGCAGGTGTTAACCTCAATTCGAGATGGCAAAAATATGAAGCAAAGAGTGAAAAAAGGACAGAAAAAGAGCAAAGGTGCAGAGGCGGCCCCTAAAGCTAAGATGAGGTAAAAAGCACAATTTTAAATGGAAGGCACCTCAAAAAACTCAAAAAACTCTTGTAAAAGAGTGCCAGGCTCCCTCCTGTGACATTTGTAAAAGAATAGATAGGTGTGAGCTTAAGGCATGAGACAAGAAGAGGGAAATAGGAAAAATGACCTTGCCACAATGACCTGTTATATAAAAAGGGATGGGTGCCCATGGGATTTTAGGGCTTGTATATAAAGTTTGAAAAGTGAATGGAAGCTCATTCTTTGGTGTGTGGCTAACAAGAGTCCTCTCTTCTTATCTTCATCTCTTCACTTTGCTTGTGTGTGTACTCTTGAGAGAGGGAGTGTGAGAGTGTGAGGGAGTGAGTGTGTGGGAGTGAGGGATCAAGAGGGTGAAGCTCTTCACCATCTCCTCTTCTTTTCTTCTCTTCTATTCTCTTTTCTTGTGCGCGCGGCTATGGTGGATGGAGCTCGATGGAGGAGGCTTGAGGATGCTTGAGCTAGCATCAGCTAGGTGAGAGATAGCCATTAGAGCTTGCTTGAAATGCTTGAAACAATAAGCGGTCCGTGGGTCTTGGCGGTTGATCGCCTCTACATTTTGGTTTCGTTGCCAGGACCCAGATTCAAGTTTGAGCACTTGTGCGCCTCATATCAAGCATCAAAGTAGGGGATTCATCCTCGAAACGGAGCTTGAGATAGGTAGGAAGTTTGGGTTTTTTTATCTTCAATACAAGTAAATATTTTGGTTATTTTGGTTGTTTGATGATTGGAAAAGAAGGGAAAATCATTTAAGTTATTTGCTTTCAATTCTTGTTGCATTTAGTGTAGGTTAGGATTAAGGAATCAGATTGGAAAAGCGTAGGGTTTACTGCTATAAAACATGGCAAAATAGGGCACAAATGGTGGTAAACGGGGAAAAAAGAGTGTTTGAAATGATTAATGTCCGTAAGTGAGTGATTGGGGATAGCAAGACCTTGCTCGGGAAGGGTTTTAAGGGCTAAGAGACCATAGAAGAGTTCATTTTTCACCCTGGCATTGAGAGAGAGAGAGAGAGAGAGAGAGAGAGAGAGAGAGAGAGAGAGAGAGAGAGAGAGAGAGAGAGAGAGAGAGAGAGAGAGAGAGAGAGAGAGAGAGAGAGCTTCCATTGGTGATTCGATTCGATCTTGCCATCGGGGAGTTCTTTGCATGCATTAGGTATATCAAACCCTTCCTCCTATGTCCTTGTTGTGATCTGGAAGTTTGTGTGCCTTGTGATTGCTTGGATTGCTGGATTTAATGAAATCATCCTTGGCATTGCCGTCTCATTGCACATAACTTAGCCCATCTGAGTGGCTTGGCTCTAGGCCAAGTCCTAGAATCGGCCCTCGACCCTCTTGCATTTGACCAATTCGGCCTGTCCGAATGGACAACTCGACCAACTTGATTCGGCCCAAACCAACTCGGCCATTTTCACTCGGTCCTTTTTGACTCGGCTCGCATCCGAACGATCCACTTGGCCCACTAACCTGATTCAGCCCTCGGTCACGTCCATTCAGCCATCCGAGCTGCAAATTCGGCCATTGTTTCTATTCGGCCCTCGGCCCATCTGAATCCCCCACTCGGCCTCTGCAATTTAAACGAGTTGGACCGAGTCAGATTTTTGCACATTCTTTGGAAAATTATACTAGACCTAGCTAGATTTCAACTGCTCAAACCTTTGTGAGCCATCTCGACACCCAGAACTCAATTTTGGCGTAAGGAATAGGTGAATTCACAAGACGCAGCCACTTAGCAGCTTGAGTAGGTTGTTGAGAGAGTCAGTGCCTTAACGATAGCCAGTGGAGCCATAGACCCCGAAGCGAACCTAAAATGAGTAAAACGACGCAGCAAGAAACCTTAAAACCTATCAAGACGAGACCATAAGTTGATCAAACAATCCTATCAGGCCTAAGACAAAACGAGAGTGTGTAAGGCCACTTAGACACTTGTTCTTTGCACTCACCTTGCTTTCCAGCACTTGAAGTACACCTAAGAATAGCCAAAAGCTTGATTGAGCACAAGTGCACGGAAAAGAACACACACACACACACACACACATGTTGAGTGGAGGTACTTTGAGGATTGTATGCAATAATTAAGGAACTCACTCAAACAAAAGAACTTGAAGGAACCCACTAATAGGAGAAGATCCCAAGACATAGACGGACAATCGGAACCCACTGCAGGACTAAGTGAACAGTGAGATAGAGACATGGATCTACCCAACTTGTTAACCTTATCGACAACTTGGTGGAGCATGAGAACGCAACCATGTTAGAAGAAAGCTCAGACTACAGGCAGAACGAGGAACTTGACTTAGGAGTTTTTCCAGAAGTGATCCAACAGTTGGTGAACAACTATGATTCTCACACTCGGTATGAGCACTGCAGTAGAACGACAGAAGCCATCATAGCTGACCTAGAGGAGGAAAGGAAGCTAGTCCACAAAGCATTGCAAGGCATAATGGAATACAACCAAGACTAGCAGATTAGGAGCCTGAGTCAAAACGTAGAGATGCGAGAGATATAGCGAGTGCTGAACCTAGTAGGCAGGAATCGAGTTAACCATGAGAGAGCGCTAGAAGGAGACTTGATGCTATGTGAGCTTCTCATGCAGAGATTGCTAGACAACACATCAGCAACAACAGAGCAGAGCATTGTAGCATTAGCAATGTCACTACTAGCAGGGTTAGGGGTGAACCAAGGCTCCAAGAGCTAGTCTAAGATACTAGTTGTCGCTAAGCAGCTCGATAAGTCCAGCCCCACAATGATCCATACAACTTCATAGAGTAGTTCGAGTAGGTCTGCGGCGAGGCCAACTGTCTCACCAACTTGACTCAATGCTCTCAAGCATTTGGGCTTTGCTTAGGTGACAAGGGTCGGATTTGGTACATGAGTCTAGATGCTGCAGAGCGAGTGAACTTCAATGGCCTCAAAAACCTCTTCATTAAAAGATTTTCCGAGCCTGGATACTCTGACAACCTATTAATACGACTTATGAATGTCAAGCAGAAAGAAAAAGAGGACATCCGTAACTATGTGACCCATGTGAGGAGTCTCTTTAAGAGAATCCCGATGGGCGAACAACCTCGAACAAAAGAGCAGTGTTGATGGTATTCATAAGTGGAATATGAAATGAGGAGCTTTATAAAGCCTTGGCAGACAACTCGAGCTTGCAGTGAGATGTGCTAGCTAGGGTGTTCAAAGAAGCCATTCGAGTAGACAACCAGCTAAAGGAGAGGAGCTCCAGGAACTCGAACCAAGAAGAGACCAACTCTAGAAGTTTAGAGAGAGCTTTAGCATCCAGCGAGCGATCAGGCACAAGTATCCAAGATAAGGGAAATGCCATGGACACCAACCAAGAATTGACTGACATGAAAATGGAAATAGCCAAGATGCAGGAGATGCTAAGATGACCAATGCGCCCACATGTCCAATGCATGTACTGTGGAAGAAACCACTTGCTAGCCGAGTGCCAAGACCCTAGGTCATGACCTTGTGCTAAGTGCAGTAGGTTTGGTCACGACATTGCGCATTGTAGATTGCCTAGAAGACTTTCGTACTCACAACCATATGGCCAACCTTACCTAGCAAATATGCCGCAACAATTCTTCGGAAGGGCAGCCCCATCGGCCCTTCCCACAGTAAATGACGTTTGACCACATGGTTCCTATGTGAGCCATCCACTGAGCGACGCTCCAATCCACTACATGAAAGAGCCAAATGAGGAAGAGACTAATGTATACCCTTACGTCTTGCACGACGATGAGGGCAACACAATCCTTATGGACTATTGAGTAGTACCGGTGATGGTGTTAGGTAGGGGATGAGGTAGAGGCCTACGAGGGCAGACCCAAGAACCAATCATATGTTGGACTTGCGGTCACCCAGGACACGTTTCATCACGCTTTCTTGAAAGGGAGCAACAAAATAGAGACAAGACTGACCTAAGGTGCCCTGAGTGTAGAATCACTCATCTCTTTGTTGACTGTCCAAAGCAAAAACATCCTCGAGTTTGGCTAACATGGCATTCGTCCCATTGGGGCTGTTCGATGTCGAGAATCTTGATGGGGAGGCTACACCTGTCCCATTGCATGTCATGACCCGTGCACAAACGAAGCAGGACAGCATATCACTACCAGGTCCTAGCAATCTTGACGCAGCAATGATAGAAAAGAAGAGCCGTAGGCGAAGGAAGAAGAGACCCAAAGCTAAAGTCACACTCAAAATTGAGTGCCACAACGCTACCTGTTGGAAAGAAAGTCACAAACAATGAGGCAGAGACATTAGCCCCAAAGGCCGCTGAAAAGGGAAGTGCTAAGGTTGGGGAGTACCCCAACCCAAAGCCCCAACTCGAGGCTATCGAGAAGGTGAAGGAGTGGGTAAAGGAGGCCCAAGAACACCTGAAAGAAGATGTCGAGCCCATCTTAGAGGACGAGATCGAGGATCTCTCCAGCATAAGCATGCCAGTCTCACCCCCTCGACCAAAATCGAGAGATGCGACTGCACCACAAGCAGTATCACTTTTACAAAGCCTTAATGCTACGGGCCAGCAAATTAGTCACGGCCATTGGCTAGGACAATCTGAAATAGGAGAAAGACAAGCAACTAATGACCTCCTCACGACTCTAGTTACCACCCTTGTTTACGAAGTTCAAGAAGGGTGATAGGGTAGTGATCCTGCTGGGTGCCAAACTCAAGGGAAAGCAAGTAAACCAATTGAGGGACTTGCCAAAGTCAAGGAGGTGAACCTAGCCCATGAAGGGGAGACACCTTGACCTGTCTTTATTGCCGATGACTTGACATAGGAAGAGGAGACAAGTCTTGTTGATCTCTTGCAAGAGTATACAAATGTATTCACTTGGTCCTTAGAAGAGCTTAAGGGGGTAGATCTGAGTGTAGTGAATAACATACCCATGGCACCAAATGCAATGCCGGTCAAACAGTGATCGTACCCTATGAATCCAAGACATGCTTATTTGGTCAAGGAAGAGATTGACAAGCTGATGAGAGGGGGATTCATCTACGAAATTGAGCACACAGACTGGTTGTCACCCATAGTCATTGTAATGAAGAAAAACGAAAAGATTAGAGTGTGCATCAATTACAAGAAGGTGAATGATTCCACTAAGAGGGACAACTACCCATTGTTGTACATCAAGCACATGCTCAAGAGAGTGGCGGGCAAAGAGGCCTACATATTTCTAGATGACTTTTCTGGGTACAATCAGGTGCAAGTGCATCCTGACGATAGGCATAAGATTTCATTCTTCACTGAGTGGTGTGTCTTTGCCTACATAGTCATGCCCTATGGGTTGACTAACGCTCCAACCACCTTTCAATGCCTTATGTGCACTATATTTAAAGACATGCTCAAGAAAGAGTTAGAAGTTTTCATAGACGACTTGTGTGCTCACTCGACATGGAGAGAACACTTAGACAAACTCTGAGCAGTCTTTGATGGTGTCGCCTATATCATCTCTCTCTCAATCCCTTAAAGTACTAGTTTTGGGTAAAGCACGGATGCATCCTAGGGCACATGGTGTCGAAGAATGACGTTGCCATGGACTTTTCAAAAGTCAGGGTCATTGTTAATCTTCCATCCCCAACCAACTATAAGGGAGTCCAATGCTTCTTAGGTCATACGGGGTATGATCGGCGGTTTGTGTTGAATTGTGCATTGATTGCTAGACCTCTATACAAACTGTTGATTATATTTGAATGGACTGAAGAATGCCAATGGGCATATGAGGAATTGAAAAAGGTTCTGACCACATCGTCGATTCTACGAGCCCCAGATTGGACCATTACCTTCCACGCGCATATTGATGCTTCAAAATTCATTGTGGGGGCAATGTTGTGCAAACCTGGCAAACACAATCTCGACTATCCAGTGAGCTTTGCTAGTAGACAACTCACTAAGATCGAGATGAACTACTCGACGATAGAAAGAGAAGGTCTGGCCATGGTATTTGCCGTGAAGAAATTTCAACATTATTTATTAGCCATGCCTTTCACTTTCTTTGTGGACCATCAAGCCTTGCTATATTTAGTAAACAAACCTTGTGCTACAGGACGCGTAGCTCGATGACTCCTTTTGCTTTTAGAATTCGACTTCTCCATGGTTGTACGAAAAGAAAAGCAGCACTACATGACTGACCACATGTTCGCATCCCCACAGGAGAGGCCACTGGACAAGGCATCGCCGATGTGTTGCTAGATATGCACTTGTTTAGTCTATCTAGTGAGAGAGATTTATTTTGAGCTGACTTGATGCCATATTGGGTAGATGACATAGTCCAAGTGCTTGAGCATGGACTACCTGAATGACCAATGGAGAAAGCTCCACTTAGGTGACTTATCCTCAAGATCCAACCCTATTAGTTGATAGCAAGCTAGCTATATAGGCTAGGGCAAGACAGATTATTGCATAGATGCATATGCGAGCATGAGATGCATGATGCGCTCTCAGAGGCGCAAAAAAGAATTGCTGGAGGACACTTTAGCAGAGATAAGATAGCCCACAAGGTGTTGCAGTCTCAATTGCGGTGGCCCACACTTTTTCATGATGCAGCAGATTTATTAAGCATTGTGACAAGTGTCAGCGGACAAAGGTCTCGATTCACAAGGATCAGATGGAGCTAACCCTAATAATTGTACGACAACCCTTCAAAAAATGGGAAATTGACTTCATAGGACCATTAGTCTTGCGGCACAATACTTGCAAGCCAAGTACATCATTGCAGCCACTACCTATCTAACAAAATGGGCAGAAGTAAGAGCTATGAGAAAGAATGATGCTATAATGACTACTAAGTTCCTATGGGAGCAGGTAATCTCACGATTTGTCTGCCCCATCGAATTGGTTAGTGATCAGGGCACACACTTCATTAATGAAGTGATTGTGCATCTTCTATCCACCTTTCTAATTATCCATAAAAAATCCTCGCCATACTACCCTTAGGCAAACGGCTAGGTGGAATCCACAAATAAAATTCTAGTAAATTTCCTGACTAAGGTAGTCTCCGCTTCGCGCAGTGACTGGGATAACAAGTTGATGGTAGCCTTGTGGGCTTACTGCGCAGCCTATAAAACAGCTGTAGGCCATACACTTTTTAGGTTGACCTATGGAACTAAACCAATTCTACCTATAGAGTTATTCATTCCTAGCCTAAGGATCACACTTCACGAATGATGGGAAGGGAAGGAGGCATGGATGGAACGTCTAGTTGAACTCAAACACCTCTTGCAAACTCGACTTCTAGCTACCCATGCACTCATATGCGAGAAAGCACGACACAAAAGATGGTTTGACAAGCACGTCAAGCAACACGACTTTGAACAGGGAGACTTAGCACTCTTGTATTTCGTTAAGGGGCATAAACAGAAAATGAAGTTTAAAGGTCTAGGGCCTTTCAAGGTTCATGCCATCAGTTGAATTGGTAATGTCTAACTCGAGACTCTGAAAGGCGAGGGCATAGGATTCTTCAATGGAAATCACATCAAGAAGTACTACCCTCTCACGCATCCTCTGCAGCATGAACCACTAATGTTAGAACCCCCTATCAAGGTACGAGTAGCCATAATCACAGAGATTGATGATGAAAATGAGGAAGCCGTAGAACCTGCTTACCTCTGCATCATGGTCACTGCCAAGAAGACATGCACTTTCAATGGCTTGATTGATGAGGGAGCAGACTTCAATGTCTTAACCCACGATCATTGGACCCACATTGGCAAACCACAATTATAGTAGCCCACTACAACCAAACTAAGTCCATATGGGGGCCGATCATATGCACCCCTAGGGAAGTGTAGGGCTACAGTTTCTATTGATTCTGAGAGCATACCAATGATCTTTTATGTGTTGCCAAACACTAAAGATGCAGGCAAGGAGTCGCTGCTAGGTTGAACCTTTAAAGTAAGCTCATTGCAATGTCGATTATGAGTCACAACATATCCACCTAGCCATTGGCAATGTCCACATAGTAGCAGCTTTCATCAAGGGCGCTACGCGACTCCTACGAGATTCGCAAAGCCACAGGTAGAAACACCTGTAGCCAAGTCTAAGGAGGGGGGTTGTGACTTATTACAACCAGCCAAGACTCTATGCTAGCAACCCGCTAAGGCCAAAGACAATGCCCATGAACCCTAGTTTAGATGGGTACCTAAACATCAGAGCTTGCCATCAAGGAGCAATCGGCCACACTTTTGCAAGAACACAATCTCAAAACCTAGGAGGCCAAGACAAAGCTACAAAATGGGATGAACGGTCAAGCCACGATGGGTTCCTAAGACCCTATTGCAAGCACAAGGCTATTATGAGGGTAATTCCTAGATATGGATCTCTAAGGCTAAAATAACCAAAGATATTGATCAAACGCCGCCCTCACACTTAACCATACCCAGCCATACAATGTGTTAAGGCCTAAGGCCGTATAAGCCTCGAGACACCAAGCCCATAGACTCACAATTGATTATGCCCATGAAGACTGACCAAGTCTATCGGCCCAAATCTTAGCTTGCTACTCCCAAACCCGTACCACGTAACTCTACCAAGACTCAGAAAGCTGCATTTGCAAGTAGTAGTGCCCCCTTAGCAGTCTAGTCCCAGCCCGTTGTGCAAGGGATCCAACTGCAATCTCAAGAACAACCAAAACCGCAACCATTTGTTGCCAATCTCTCTAGTTCTATCAAACCCCAACCACCCGTAGGCCTTAGACCCTCTGTTGCATATCTAGCCAAAGACATAGGGGATGACGTGATTGCTTGCCTTAGATGCTTAGATGCAACATTCATGTCGTTGGCTCTGAGCTATGACCACTTGGACTTGGACCTATTGCAAGAGCCCTTGGCAACCGAAGTCGTACAATGCCTTGCTCATGGGACACATTCAAATTCAAATTTGTAAAAGCACCCCAATCAACTACAGAGTTGCTCAGCACTGAGATATCTAGAGAGCAAGCCATCAAACAACGTCTCATTATGGCATACGATAAGTAAGCTACTTCTGCTATCACTGACCAAGAAATCGAGGAGTTGAAATAGCTTGCTGAAATTGAATCCCTGTTCTTACAAAACTGGTACGCTCTTTGATTGCAATGGAAACTCAAAGGATGCCAAATAATGACCAACGTTGAGCAGCGACACACAATCAAGACATCAGAGTATGACCCATATGTCGCTCCAACCTCATATAGGGTGTTGACAACTATTTGTGGCCGACCCATGGAAGAGTACATCAAAGGACACCCTTACCTTGATCGCTTCCTGACCGAGGAAGAGTTACATATTGCTAGCCACGTCAATTTCAATAACTTCCTAAACGGACGTCCTTACTTACATCACACATATAGGCAACTGACCCTTCAATATGGACCGTGAAGCTCAGTTGGAGTACAATCCAGATTTCTATGCTTGGATAATGTGAAGGTAAATACTCGACCCATGTTAAAATACGCATGATGATCTAGAGCATGGCTATGGCGGCTTGTAAGCATAGACTAAACTCATGATGACATTGATTGAAGACCACAACTGTTACACAAGTGAATTAGGTTCCAAGATGGAAGCTTGGACTCATAAACACAATCTTGTGTAGGACTAACAAGTACAAGATTGACACTAATTGATAAAGAAAAGCATCATCATGTATTCATTCATCTATCGAAAGTGATAGTCAAGTACAATGCTTTATAGTTATTGGATGGGTACAATTTTCCCTTTCTGTGCATATGGGATTCCTGCAGCCTGCATGTCTTCATCCCAAACTGCCTCATACAAAGAGGCTACATTAGGTGTGATTGCTAATATCTCAACACCCCTCCTCAATCACAACTAGAAAGTACAAAGTGTGTAGAGTCTTTAGTGAAAGCAACACCTGCAAAGTGTGGGCACACATAAACATGGCAAAACACCAGAGGCTGTCGACAGAAAAGGCTAAGTGTGGGTAACACAAACATGATGGATATCCAGAGACTATAACAGGGGCCTTACAGAGGTTGTAGTACAAGGCTACATGAGGAGTTTACAAGCTTATGATAAAGACATTTGGGCTAGACATTACAAGGCTAAAAAAGTCAGTAAAAAATAGGATCAAGGACCGTGAGGCCCTTGCGGTTTTTAGCATTTTTTTTGACAGATCTTCGATTCATTGCAGTTCTTCTTGTCTAGCTTCCTATACTTGTACTTCACTTGTTTGCCACTTCAAAGTCTTCATGATTTTTTTGCTTTTGATTCTTATTCTTGTTCTTTTGGTCCTCTTGATTTGCTTATTCATTGACTTTGCTTGCAATAGTTGCATCAGTCTTTATGTCCATGTCCCCCTCAAGCAAAGGTATCATTGTCTTTGAGGCAACAGAAATGTCTTCAAAATCTTCAAATAAATTCATCGATTGCTCTTCAAAACAAGTAAATCCATCCATCCCTGCAAGCGGAATAAATAAATCTTCCATCTAGTTGAATTGAGCAACAAGAGTAATGTTACTCTTCATGAGAATCATCTTCATAAAAGACTTGATTTTGTCATTCCCATGATGGAAATTAGCTTCAAATGACTGAGAATAACTAGCAATGAGTTGATCTTTGTATGTGTCAAAAGAAACAAGCAATGGCAGTGAAGTGTCAAAAGATACTAGTTTGAAATTTGATGTTTGTTGCTTGAGTTTGACTTGATGATCTTCAAAAACTCTTCATAGATTCCCCTCCTTGCTGATTTGATGGTTGAATACTTGTTGAAAACTTTAGATTAGAGTGGTCTTGGCTTGGTTTAAGTGGCAGGAGAGAGAAAATGAAGGAAAAATGATCTTGAAGGTAAGTGGCTATGACTGTCCAATCAAAATAGGGACCAACTGGTAAATGAGCTCCCACGAGCTCCACAGGTTGAATTTGCTCAAACCCTTTGAGATGGAGAATCCTCACTAATTGGTCTAACTCCCCTAAGAGGGTTTGTACTCGTTTTGCCCGAGTTGAGAGATCTAAGCCTTCAAACTGTGTCGAGATTTGGGAAAATGCAAATGCTAGGCATGGTGTGCATCAATCTCCTTGATTTTTGTGCCAAGAAGTTGCGGCTTGACCTGAAGAACAACTCTTGAGAAGAAATCTGGAAGAGATATGGCTTGATTGATGAGATATGGTTGCTCCAACAGAGGTAGGTAGGTGCTGTCCGTAGACAGAGTTATGGCAGCGACTCTAAAAAGAGGCAATGCTAAAGCTATAGTTGCCCAATCTCAATGATTGAGGTGCCAAGGAGGAGCTCTGGAAGTAGAGAAACACTTCTCTAGAAGGAAGTTTAGAGAGATTTGGCATGTGGAGAGAGAGATATGAAAGCTTCAAGCTGACAGGGTGCTACTAGCTACGGCTGCCATGGAAGCTTCATTGAAGGTAGGAATGCAAATGAAGTTGGAGATAGGGTCCAGTACTCAAACTGAGCTGAGAAGAGATGGAAAGAAGCTGAGAGGAGTGAAAGGAGAGTTGGTCCATGCTCAGCTGAGCTCTGATACTGTGTTAATATATTCGGGATCTAGAGCATGCCTATGGCGGATTGTAAGCATAGACTAAACTCATGATGACATTGACTGAAGACCACAACTGTTACACAAGTGAATTAGGTTCCAAGATGGAAGCTTGGACTCATAAACACAATCTTGTGTAGGACTGAAAAGTACAAGACGTCAATGACACTTACTGATAAAGAAAAGCATTATCATGTATTCATTCATCTATCAAAAGTGGTAGTCAAGTACAATGCTTTATAGTTGTTGGATGGGTACAGTTTTCCCTTTATGTGCATATGGGATTCCTACAGCTGCATATCTTAATCCCAAACTACCTCATACAAAGAGGTTACATTAGGTGTGATTGCTAATATCTCAACAACCCATATGCTGAATGCCCTTGGCTTGCTAACCTTCAATCCTAGGGAGGATTCTTCTCAAATCTGGAAGGGGAGGGGGTAAGGTGAGTCAAATCAAAACTAATCAAAATCAAGCAAATGCATAAACACATAAGAAAAACACACCACCATGCAAACCTCAGTCTACACTTAAACAAAGAAAGGAAAGAAACATGTTAACTTGTGATTGAGGAAAATGGTCGCAAAAATTTTGAAATAAAGGGTGAAAAGTTTGAAAGGAAAACTTATTTTGGAGCTTAAATGTTTTCATTCAACAGACATGAAGTCTTTCTTTTCAGTAAATAATTATTTTGAAAGCATTAATTGGAATCATGTTTCATGACATGAATGAAAGATGTCGTAGCAAGATCATGCTCATCAACTCCCTTTCATTGAGGAGGAGAGGACACAATATAGCATCAGTTTAGAAAACTGTGCTTATAATCTGCTGAAATTCTACAATATCCATAACCTTGAGGAGGTGGTAGCTAAGGAGGAAGTTGCAAGGAGAGTGGTGGAATAGTGTAACCTCTCGAAGTACCTAGAGAAGTTTGCGCATGAGCTTGACCATGCAAAGTATGTGGAATTTCTGAGAATGTGCAACCACGATCAAGAATGAGGAATGATGACTGTGGGAGGAGGGGAGAATGTTAAACAGGTATATATGCCATTGAACCAAGCCTTGGTGGAGAAGGCATTGGGGTTGGAACCTAAGGTGGAGAAGAAACATAAGAGAGATGTGTATGTTATGCTAAAGATGAAGAGGGAGGATGTTTTGACAAATGTATAATGACATCAACATACAGGATATTCCCAATGTTGAGGCCCGCATGCATTCAAAATTGGTGCACTCACTCTTCTCCAGCCAGCGCTACAACTCCCTCATGCACGAAATCAGTGTGCCTGTGCTAGAGAATGTGGCAGCCCACATCTTGGATGAGGTAGACTGGAATGGCTACGTGCACAAGACTATAGATCAAGTAGCCAAAGCACTAGCCCTAGGCAGCAGACTGGTAGGCAGAGAGTCCCCAGCCTCTAAAAGTACCTAGAGAAAGAAAACCTCATCGAAAGCCTCTTTCATTGGATATGGAAGTGTGCTGATAACCATCATTTAGGAGGTTGTAAAAGAAGCTCAGCAAGGAGAAGAAGGAGAGGATGAGACTCCAGATAGGTTGCCAATCCACCAGGAGAAAGATCCATCAAGCGACATGATAGAAACTAAGACAGAGAAGGAGGACCAAGAGGCTTAATCTAGAAGGAAAAAGGTAAAGAAGCCCACTAAAAAGACAGCTGAAAAGAAGAAATAGGATGGGGACAGGAAGAAGGAAAAATAAGATCTAGAGAGAGCCAAAAGGGAATCCCTAAGAGAGGTTGAAGACAGGAAGAAGCCAAAAATCTGGCAGAAGAATCAAGGAAAACAAAGGAAGAGAGAGAGAGAGAAGAGCTACGAAAAAGGAGGTGGAGTTGAGGAGAAAGGAGGAAGACATGGCCGAAGCAACTCACCGATCCATAGAACAGCAAAGCCTACTCGATGACCTAGGGGCTTTAAGTCAGCCCAGGGATGAGGAACCTGGCTCAAGCACTCATATACCGAAAGTCATACCGCCTATGGTCATCGAAGGCAAGGGCAAGGCGCCCATCCATCCCATCTTGCCCCTCTTGGTGCCCACTAGCGAAGCAACCACTCTCACTCAGTGCATCCAGGCCAGCGCCAGCATAAATAGTTTTGTGGATTGGATGCAATACTTCATTAATAAGGAACTGGCCCAAGAAAAGAGTGTGGAGACTACGGCCATTGGAGAGCATAAAAGATCGGCCACAGATGCCGAGTCTAGGTAGGTTCCGAAATGACAAAAGGTGGAAGCTTCAACCACTCCAATCCCTACTACTATGACACCACCAGCAAACTATAATGAATATGTTGCTAAAATGCTCTCTTAGCTAGAGAAGGCAAAGGAGGAAAGAAAGATAGCAGTGGCCAGAAAAGGAGTCAGAGGAAACCTATGCAACAAGAGGAGATCTTTGATTTAAAACATGAACTAAAGGCCAAAGATGGCAAGGAGGAAAGCTGGCAGCAATGGCTCAAAGATGAAAATCAAGAGCTAGTAGAAATGCAGAGAGAATATAAACTTTTAATCATGCAAGATGAGGATTTGGTAGCAAAAATAGATCGGATCGTAGAGGCATGGAAGAGTTTGCTGCAAGGGAAGAAGAAAGGAAGTAAGAAGAGGAGCAACACCACAGAGAGATGGAAACCATGACTGAAAAGTTGAGCCGTGAAAGAAAATAGCAGGAGAGAATGAGCAGGGAATTTGAAGACCATGAGTAGAGACTCATGGCCTTGGTACAAAGACAAAGAGAAAGTATGGAGGAGATGAAAAAAAGAGCTAAAGAGTGGGCATGCCAAAATGAATGAAGAGTGAAGACCTTGGCACATCGCCTAGCTCTCGTGGAAAAGGAGAAAGTCCTAGCAGAAAGCAGAGCAGAGATAGCACAAGTGGGCTTCAATACTCAACAATGAGCTTTCCTAAATACTTTGATAGATGCCACTCACATTGATGCCAGGAGGCATATTCCACGGTGGATTCCGTGAGGTTTTACGGTGGATTCCGTAAACTTAGATGACCGGGGCTCATACGCAAAGAGGATTCTTTGTGCGAGAAGTTGATGGGGACGCCTGTCCTTTTCGGGCGTTTCATTAATTTAGTGTGTACATGGGTGATTCCATAGCGGGTGATTCCGCAAAATGCATATTAAATTAATAAACGTTTATGAGTTTAGAGTGCGCACTCGTAATAAATTAAGGTTAGGATTTATTTCTAACCAGTTGATTTATTTATGTAGCTGAAGACTGCTAGGTATTCACTTTTGTCGGTTTAATTGTGTTATTTTACTAACGATTGTGAATGCTTCAGTTGATGTGTAGAGATAGCAACAGTGGCGGAGGAAAGCATTGGAGTCTAGCGGGTTTTCGATCTTTGGACTATATTTTGATAGGCGCCACGCCTATATTTTGTTATGTCTATAGAGACATCGATTATTTATTATTATTTTGTATGCGCTTATGCGCCTGGATATGTTATTTTTATTTGGACATTGAGATTGGGCGTGCCAGACTCTATGGGCACCGTCCATTAGCTTTATTTTCTTATTTTTGGTAGAAAGCAAACTCAAAAGCTAAAAGCTTGTCATATTTTTGTAATTGGGCTATTTTTGAGCATAAAGATTGAAAATATACATTAAATACATGCTTTGTGAAGCGCTCACACAAGGCATGGGGGAGATTGAACCCAATTTGTCTCTTGTCTCATGTCGTGCTTGTTTTTACATTGGTTTTTGTGCTAAAAAGTAGAGTACTTTGTTCTTGGGGACCTTTGGGAATTCACTACGTGAGCTACCTGCGTTTGATCTGCGCACCAGTGGTATCAGAGCGGAGCAGAGATCAAGGGCTTCCAATCGCTACCAATCTCGAGCGAAGGCGGAGCTCCAGGAACAAACGGCCTCTACAGTCAATCTCGTCGCGAACCGTCGATACAGGCAGACTTCTGGTGATCAAGAACCCCTATTTCTACTATCAGATCGCGAAGGACCACTCTCTGTCGGCGGAGGACCACTCCCTCAACTCCATGAACAAGTCGTGATAAACAGTAAGAAAGCCATATCTCTTTCTTCAAAAAGCTTAGTTTAAAAGCTTAATACAAAGCTTAAGAAGCTTATAAGCTTCATAATCGTCGAATCGATCAAGAAGAGGAACTCCGAAAATTTCGCGCTTACAAAAACGCCCCCCCCCCTTACGATCAGAAAACGGCGGCCAGTTTAAGCTTATTAAGCTTAAGCTTAATAAATTAAGCTTAAGTCATCAAGCTACTCTCAAGTCAGACAAGGCAGAGAAGTCTGTAAACTCCGGGTCCTGCGCACCAGAAGTCAAGTTTCGCAAGTCGACTCTAAACAAGTCCTGCTAGTCCTGCAAATCGGCTAAGTCCAGCAAGTCAACAACCCTGCAAGTCTGTTAAGTCTGCAACTCTGCAAGTCAGACTAAATCAGAACTGACTAACGCTCGAAACTCCTAGAAGACTTGTTCGTTTGCAAAAACTCAGAACTGGAAAGTTGTTCGCAGCAAGCTGTTTTACCTATCTACAAGTTCGTTGAAGTACTTTCAGCAAACGGAGACAGAAATATTTCAGAATTTCTGAAAATTGAAGAAGAAAATACCCAAAAATACATAGCCTTGTAACCCCAAATTTGAGCTACGCTCATCCCGCTAACTGATTTTGAGTGAGAAAGGTTTGTTGAGTTTTACAGGATGACTACCCCACATATGGATGATCCTATGGCTGAAGACGACCTACCCGAGCCTACCATGGAGCAAAAGCTGGATCTTATCATGTTACAATTGGACGAAGAGCGAAGAGCTAGGCAAGCCTTGCAAGCGCAATTGACAAAGCTACAAGGAGCGTCCACTGATAAAGAAGAACCCCAAGCTGAAGATCTGATTCGCCGTACCATCGACGCCACTCTTGAAGCACAAACCATTCGCAAGGAATCCAAGATAAGTAAACGAAGTTTCAAGTTTCGCACTTTCAATGGCATAAGAGAAGGAAAGACTGTTTTATCATTCATTAGCCAGTTTGATGACTATTTCCATGAGGAAACTTATCCTGAGAAAGATAAAATCAAGTATGTTACTAATCATCTGATAGATAGAGCATCACTTTGGTGGACTGTCGTCCGCAAGAGCATAGAATGTCCTGCTACATGGGAAGATTTCAAGAAGAAGTTCATGCAAAATTTCCTACCACCGCAATTTCATGAGAAGGCTATCAAGCAATGGGATTTACTGCAACAACGCGATCGTGAGCCTATTCCACAGTATACCGAGCGTTTTTGGAATGCACTCTTACAGCTACGCATGCTTGAAGACGTACCAGAGATGACCCATAAGCGGAAGTACATGTCTGGACTTCTTGGACATTACTACGCTGAGGTGAATATGTTCAAGCCTGCTACCCTTGAAGATGCCATCTCCTTAGCTCACGACACTGAAGATAAGTTACGTGGAAGAGATCGACGACCACAACCATTCCAAGCAAACGGTAATTATGGATCTAAACAATTCAATTCAAATTTCAGAAGGTTTAATCCAGGTCGTTTTTCATCACCATCTTTCCGCAAGAATTGGCCTAAACCACCTGCATTACCATCCACTGTCAATCCAAATCCTAAGCCTATCCAACAAGCAAATCCAAATATACCCAGACTCCCAGCCATTGCAAATAATATGACCAAAGCCAAGCCCATCGTATGCTACAAGTGTCACCAGCCAGGGCATCTCGCAGCAAATTGTCATTCAAAGAAGCCATCAGCACATATCAACTACCTTGGAGCTATGGACGAAGACGAGCATGAGGATATGCCGGATTTCACTGAAGAAGAAGATGATCCTACTACTACTTCCGACACTTTACCAGGTATGCCTACTTTACATTCATTGTTGACTATGAAATGTATGGTGCATGGAAAAGAAAGAATTATATTGCATGATGACGGTAGTACCCATGACTTTATTTCAGCAAAATTGGTAAAGGAATTGAAATTGCATATAGTACCTACGCACTATCGCATAAAAGCTGCATTTTTAGGTACTAGGTACAATGGCACACAAGAAGTTCAAGATTTAGAAATTCAAATTGGTCCATATATTGAAAGAAGAAATTTCTTAGTTGTCCCATTACAGTCTAGCGACATTATTCTAGGAATGCCATGGAGACACCAGCATAATCCCAATATAGATTATTCCACACACACAATGAATATTAATTTTCAAGGAAAATCTATTACATTATTTGGTATGCATGCATCTCATATGTTTCCACTGCTTTCGCATACTCAAGCAAAACGTGCACTACGCAAGAATACTAAATCATATCTCATTTGGGTGAATGAATTACACGCAAAGGAAACTCATATGCACCCTAGACATAAGGAATTTCTTGCATATTTTAAGGACTGTTTTGCAGAAGACCTACCACCAGGTTTACCTCCATCACGTCCAGAAGACCATAAGATTGACCTAATACCTGGCACACAACCACCTTGCAAAGCCCCATATAGGCACAATCAAATAGAGCAAAAAGAAATCCAGAGTCAAGTAGAAGAATTACTAAATAGAGGTTTAATTCGACCTAGCAGTTCTCCATTCGGTGCACCTGTGCTCTTAGTCAAGAAAAAGAATAATACTTATCGGATGTGTATTGACTACCGAGCATTAAACAAGATCACTGTAAAGAATAGGTATCCTATACCTAGAGTTGACGACCTTATGGACAAACTGCAAGGATCTTCTATATTTAGTAAAATTGACCTTAAATCTGGATATCATCAGGAGAGGTTAGATAGATCCGACATATTTAAGACTGCATTCAGGACACAGTTTGGCCATTACGAATTCTTAGTTATGCCATTCGGATTAACTAATGCACCTGCCACTTTCAGTAGAATGATGAACCGTATTTTTCTAAAATATCAGTATTGTGTGATTGTTTTCTTTGATGATATTTTAGTATTCAGTCAAAGTGAAAAAGAGCATTATGAGCATTTATCATTAGTTTTTCAATTACTGAAAGAAAATCAATTGTTTGCAAATCCTGACAAGAGTGAATTCTTTAAGACAGAAATAGAATATCTAGGTCATATTGTATCAAAAGAAGGAATAAAAGTTGATCCTAAGAAAATTGACGCAATATTGCATTGGCCTATTCCTAAAAATGTACATGAACTACGCTCATTCTTTGGTCTTGCTAGTTTCTATAGGAAGTTTGTACGTAATTTCTCATTACTTGCTTTACCACTGACCAAACTTCTTAAGAAAGGTATTGTTTATCAATGGATTGAAAACCAGCAGAAATCCTTTGATTTACTTAAACGTGCATTGACCAATGCCCCTGTCCTACAATTGCCTGACTTTAATAGACAATTCTTTTTAGTTGTGACCGATGCTAGCGGATCAGGAATAGGAGCCGTGCTAATGCAAGATAACCATCCAATAGCATATTCTAGTTCTAAGCTGAAACCCTCTGAGCTTAAATATTCCACTTATGACAAGGAACTCTTAGCAGTTGTACAAGCATTGAAACAATGGAAGCATTATTTAATGGGTTCAGAATTCATGATAAAGACTGACCAGCAAAGCATTAGACATCTACTTAGCCAACCCCAAATTTCTGACCGTCATATCAAATGGGCTTCATTCATTCAAAGTTTCCATCCTATCATTCAATACCAACCTGGAAAAGAAAATGTAGTTGCCGATGCATTAAGTAGAAGACCTGCAATTCATAACATTTCTATCATATCTTTTGATTCTTTAATTGCTATGAAAGACACATATCACCAGGATATTACTTTTCATTCTGATTGGCAAACATTAGTTCAAAATAATTTCATTCCTGTTGATTCATTGTCATATAATGATGGATTCATGTTCTTTGAAAAGAGACTGTGTGTTACTATTCCATTCCGATCTTTTGTTTTGAATGAAATTCATTGTCCCCCATATTAAGGTCATAGAGGTATCATTTCTACATTACGCATGTTAACTGAAGATTTTTTTTGGCCGCATATGGATGCAGATGTGTCTAATTTTGTTTCTGAATGTCTAATTTGTCAAAGAATAAAAAGACATCATGGTAAACAGTATGGACTATTAATGCCTTTATCTATTCCATCTAAACCTTGGGAACATATATCTATGGATTTCATTACTGGCCTACCAAATACTAAATCTAACCATGACATGATTTGGACAATTGTAGATAGATTTAGTAAGCAAGCATATTTCATTGCATGTAAGAAAACTTTAACAGCATCACAAGCAGCACAGTTATTTTTGAAAACTGTTTTTACTAACCATGGATTGCCGAAAGTGATTATTTCAGATAGAGATTCTAGATTTTGTAATAATTTCTGGATTACACTGTTTGCAAATCTAGGCACAAAGATTGATTTTTCATCTGTATTTCATCCAGAAACAAATGGACAAACAGAAGCCACAAATAGCACTATTTTAGATCTTTTACGTGCATACACTATCTCTAAACCTCAGACATGGGATACTCATTTGCATTTATTACAGTTTGCTTATAATAATACACCGCACACATCTACAAAGAAAGCACCTTTTGAAGTTATTTATGGACATAGATTATCTACACCTGTTGCATCTTTGTCTAATAGAATACAAAGTGCCGATGATATTGCTGTTATGCATAACACTATTTTTAATGAAGTAAAGGATATGATTGCTAAAGCCCAACAATCATATACCAAACAAGCCAACAAGAAAAGACAAGCCATGAATTTCAAAGTTGATGATTATGTTTGGCTTAGAATAGAAAAGCGTAGACTGCAAAGTGTAGATAGACATCCAGTTGTCAAATTAGCCCCTAGATTCTACGGACCATTTAGAATCATTCATAAGATTAATGATAATGCATTCAAATTAGAACTGCCATCACATTGGAAAATTCATAATACATTTCATATTAGTTCATTGAGACCATTTAGAGGACAATTACCTATCCACCCTGTCTATGAAAACCCACCTTTACTAGAAGAAGAGACTGAAATACTTGAACCAGAAGCCATTATAGACACTGACTACATGACCACTAGAACTGGCCGAAGGTATTCTAGATATCTAGTGAAATTTAAGAACCATCCTGTAGAGGAAGCACAATGGATGCACGCTAGAGACTTAAATGCTTTCCCCACTCTGTTAGCTCCACATTGAGCTAATAGCAATTGAGGTCAATTGCTATCCCACCCCGGGGGTATGATGCCAGGAGGCATATTCCACGGTGGATTCCGTGAGGTTTTACGGTGGATTCCGTAAACTTAGATGACCGGGGCTCATACGCAAAGAGGATTCTTTGTGCGAGAAGTTGATGGGGACGCCTGTCCTTTTCGGGCGTTTCATTAATTTAGTGTGTACATGGGTGATTCCATAGCGGGTGATTCCGCAAAATGCGTATTAAATTAATAAACGTTTATGAGTTTAGAGTGCGCACTCGTAATAAATTAAGGTTAGGATTTATTTCTAACCAGTTGATTTATTTATGTAGCTGAAGACTGCTAGGTATTCACTTTTGTCGGTTTAATTGTGTTATTTTACTAACGATTGTGAATGCTTCAGTTGATGTGTAGAGATAGCAACAGTGGCGGAGGAAAGCATTGGAGTCTAGCGGGTTTTCGATCTTTGGACTATATTTTGATAGGCGCCACGCCTATATTTTGTTATGTCTATAGAGACATCGATTATTTATTATTATTTTGTATGCGCTTATGCGCTTGGATATGTTATTTTTATTTGGACATTGAGATTGGGCGTGCCAGACTCTATGGGCACCGTCCATTAGCTTTATTTTCTTATTTTTGGTAGAAAGCAAACTCAAAAGCTAAAAGCTTGTCATATTTTTGTAATTGGGCTATTTTTGAGCATAAAGATTGGAAATATACATTAAATACATGCTTTGTGAAGCGCTCACACAAGGCATGGGGGAGATTGAACCCAATTTGTCTCTTGTCTCATGTCGTGCTTGTTTTTACATTGGTTTTTGTGCTAAAAAGTAGAGTACTTTGTTCTTGGGGACCTTTGGGAATTCACTACGTGAGCTACCTGCGTCCGATCTGCGCACCACACATGGAGGAAGGGGAGTTCCTTGAGGTGGTAAAGAAGAAGCTGAGCATAGCATGCAGAGCTCTGCAGGCAGGGCTACACATGCCACCACAACCCGTTGCAGTTGGGTTGAGCCTTGATGAACAATGCAAGTACCTGTTGTTGGCTGGTCTAGCCCCCAAGGAGATTGATGCACTAGGGTTTGTAGAGGAGGTATAGCAAGAAGATCGCCAAAGGGGTGAAGCTAAACTGCAATTTGACATGGGCGGATTTGAAGAAGAAGTGATCCCACAACCCCCTTCACCCCACTCTAAAGAACAACAGCAGTCAATAGACACATCCGCGGAAATAAGGTTTTTGAAGTGCCTTAGTGTGTGCTTGGATACGAGTGCCAACTACTGTGGCGGAGATGCATTTGCGATGACAATGTGTTCTCCTGGATGGCTTTTTGTAATACCCTCCCCTCTGAGAGAAACAACCCCAACTTCATGGCGTATCCCCGTAGGGTAGGAGTAGATTTTGATACAAACACCCATGGTCACTACGACTTTCCCATCATATATAACCCTCGTACTACTACCTTACCACATGCCCTCACTTTCACCTTGGATAGCCTAGATGCTACCATGACCTGCTTCATTGCTGACTTCTCCTCCTATCCCGATCTTGCCTTCATTACCACATGCAACTACCTTAGGCTATTAAAAATCTTACTTAAGCAGGATCCCACCCGTGGTCTCCCCCCACTCTTTTTTTATCCTAATGCCATAGATAACTATGCAATGGCCCGCCTAATGATGCGAGCCAGTCTGCTACCTTCATTCTGCCTAGCTACTCTCAAGGATATGAGTGACAGCCAATTCACCTGCTGTAACCACCCATTCCCCTCCACCACCTCGCTCCATGTCTGCTTGAACCTTAAGGGTTACATGCATAGCTGGAAATTTTTGAGTCACTCCATTAAATCCCCTTCCCCACTACATTTTGATGATGATAACTAGCAATTAGCTACTGCCCAAATCATGTAACTCAGCAAGCAAAAAAAAAAGGGAAAGCAAAGAAAAGAAAAGAGAAGGCCAAACACAAAGACAGAAAACAAATAATAATGGAAGGAGCATAGGACACGTCCAAACACAAGTCGTGGCACATAGCTCATAAAGAAAAGCATAATCATGTATTCATTCATCTATCAAAAGTGGTAGTCAAGTACAATGCTTTATAGTTGTTGGATGGTTACAATTTTCCTCTTTGTGCATATGGGATTCAGTCTGCCTGCATGTCCTAAGCCCAAAATTGCCTCATACAAAGATGCTATAATAGGTGTGATTACAAATATCTCAACACCCCCCCTCAATCACAACCAGAAAGTACAAAGTTTGTAGAGGCTTTAGTGAAAGTAACACCTGCAAAGTGTGGGCACACCATAAAGATGGCAAAACACTAGAGGCTGTCGCAGAAAAGGCTAAGTGTGGGTACCACAAACATGATGGTCATCTAGAGGCTGTAGCAGGGGCCTTACAGAGGCTGTAGTACAAGGCTACATGAGGAGTTTACAAGCTTATGATAAAGACATTTGGGCTAGGCAATACAAAGCTAAAAAAGTCAGTAAAAAATAGGATCAAGGACTGTGAAGCCCTTGCGATTTTTAGCATTTCTTTTGACATAGATCTTCGATCCATTGCAGTTCTTCTTGTCTAGCTTCCTGTACTTGTACTTCACTTTGTTTGCCACTTCAAAGTCTTTATGATTTTTCTGCTTCTTATTCTTATTCTTGTTCTTTTGGTCCTCTTGATTTGCTTCTTCATTGACTTTGCTTGCAATAGTTGCATCAGTCTTTATGTCCATGTCCCCCTCAAGCAAAGGTATTATTGTCTTTGAGGTAGCAGAAATGTCTTCAAAATCTTCAAATAAACTCATCGATTGCTCTTCAAAACAAGTAAATCCATCCATCCCTGCAAGTGGAATAAATAAGTCTTCCATCTAGTTGAATTGAGCAACAAGAGTAATGTTACTCTTCATGAGAAGCATCTTCATAAAAGACTTGATTTTGGTCATTCCCATGATGGAAATCAGCTTCAAATGACTGAGAATATCTAGCAATGAGTTGATCTTTGTATGTGTCAAAAGACACAAGCAATGGCAGGGAAGTATCAAAAGATACTAGTTTGAAATTTGATGTTTGTTGCTTGAGTTTGACTTGATGATCTTCAAAAACTCTTCATAGCTTCCCGTCCTTGCTAATTTTATGGTCGAATACTTGCTGCAGAACTTCAGATTAGAGTGGCCTTGGCTTGGTTTAAGTGGCAGGAGAGAGAAAATGAAGGAAAAATGAGCTTGAAGGTAAGTGGCTATGGCTGTCCTATCAAAACAGGGACTAGCAATTGGTAAATGAGCTCCCACGAGCTCCACAGGTTGAATCTGCTCAAACCCTTTGAGATTGAGGACCCTCACTAATTGGTCTAACTCCCCCTAAGAGGGTTTGTACTTGTTTTGCCCGAGTTGAGAGATCTAAGCCTTCAAAGTGGTCACTGTCAAAACTGCGCCTAGATTTGGAAAAATGCAAATGCTAGGCATGGTGTGTATCAATCTCCTTGATTTTGTGCCAAGAAGTTGTGGCTTAACCTGAAGAAAAATTCGAGAAGAAATCTTGAAGAGATATGGCCTGATTGATGAGATATAGATGCTCCAACAAAGGTAGGTAGGTGCTGTCCACAGACAGAGTTATGGTAGCGGCTATGAAAAGAGGCAATACTGAAGCTATAGTTGCCCAATCTCAATGATTGAGGAAGTAGAGAAACACTTCTCCAGAAGGAAGTTCAGAGAGATTTGGCCTAGGAATGCAAATGAAATTGGAGATAGGGTCCAGTACTCAAACTCAGTTGAGCAGAGATGGAAAGGAGTTGAGAGGAGTGAAAGGAGAGTTGGGCCATGCTCAGCTGAGCTCTGATACCATGTTATAATATGCGGGATCTAGAGCATGGTATGGCGGCTTGTAAGCATAGAATAAACTCATGATGACATTGATTGAAGACCACAACTGTTACACAAGTGAATTAGGTTCCAAGATGGAAGCTTGGACTCATAAACACAATCTTGTGTAGGACTAACAAGTACAAGACTAACACTTACTGATAAAGAAAAGCATCATCATGTATTCATTCATCTATCGAAAGTGGTAGTCAAGTACAATGCTTTATAGTTGTTGGATGGCTACACTTTTCCTCTCTGTGCATATGGGATTTAGTCTGCTTGCATGTCCTAAGCCCAGAACTGCCTCATACAAAGAGACTACAATAGGTGTGATTGCAAATATCTCAACACTTTGGAGGCCCCCATCATCCACTCGACATACCTTGGGTTCTCCATCCAAATCATTACCAAAGCTTCCCAATCAATGGAGTCCACATGTGGCCCTATCATCACTCCACCAACCACTTTCCCAGAACCTAGCCTTCCACAACAAAGTGCTTGAAGTGCCATGGGACTGGCACCCATCTCGAAGGGGGGTAATGTTAACCTCAATTCGAGATGGCGGAAATATGAAGCAAAGAGTGGAAAAATGATTTAAAAAAAAGTAAAGGTGTAGAGGTGGCCCCTAAATCTAAGCTGAGGCAAAAAGCACAATTTTAAATGAAAGGCACCTCAAAAAACTCTAAAAACTCTTGTAAAAGAGTTCTAGGCTCCTCCTATGCCATTTGTAAAAGAATAGACGGGTGTGGGCTTAAGGCATGAGGTAAGAAGAGGGAAATAGGAAAAAGGACCTTGCCACAACGACCGGTCATGTAAAAAGGGTGGGTGCCCATAGGATTTTAGGGCTTATATATAAAGTTTAAAAAGTGAATGGAAGCTCATTTTTTGGCGTGTGGCTAACAAGAGTCCTCTCTTCGTCTCTTACTCTCTTCAACTTGCTTGTGTGTGTGCTCTTGAGAGAGGGAGCGTGAGAGTGTGAGGGAGTGAGTGTGTAGGAGTGAGGGATCAAGAGGGCAAAGCTCTTCACCATCTCCTCTTCTCTTCTTCTCTTCTCTTCTCTTTTCTTGTGCACGCGTGGCTATGGTGGATGGAGCTCGATGGAGGAGGCTTTAGCTAGCATCTAGGATTGTGGAGCTACCAATGTGTACATCAAGGTAAGATCACTACACTCGTAGGTTCAATGGTGCATCGGCTATGTGAGAGATAGCCATTAGAGCTCACTTGAAATGCTTGAAACAATAAGCGGTCTGTGGGTGACTCTACACGAGGCTGTGGCTATGGCTTCATGCAGTACCACCTCTGAGTAATCTTCTAATATCTCTTTGCTAGAGTGGAATTTTCTCAAGCCCTCTGGGCTGAAGTAAGTCACCTATATGATCAACAAATGGCCTATGATAAGGGTAGCCAAGAGAGATTGAGTGAAGATGGAGGTGGAAGATGAAGGGTTTATGTCAAACTGAACTAACCAAAGGTTGAGAGGAGCTGAAGGAGTGATTTGTAGAGCTGAGCCATTCCCGACTGGGCTCTGATACCATGTAAGAATGTTAGATCTAAAGCATGGCTATGGAGGTTGAAAGAGGAAGAGTGAGCTCATGAGGTAATAGACATCAAGGCTAAATGTCACACAATTGAATTAGGTTCCAAGATGGAAGCTTGAACTCATAAAAATAGTATTGTGTGTTGACAATGATAGAAACACTTTACTGGAAGTACAAAAGTACTATGATATTGCATTCAAAAAGAGAGCAAGTACAATGCTTTATAGGAATAGACTAGGCTACACTTTCCACCATTGTGCATATGGGATTCTGCATCCTGAGCCCATACTGCTCCATCCAAAGAGTCTAAGCTAGGTGTGATTGCCAATATCTCAACACCTTTTTGCTGTATAAAGGCAACCTTAAAATATTTTTATTGAATTGAATCATCTTTTGACCCTTTTGGTTGAAATACATCAGTCCTTTATAACTCTTTTGGCTGAAATAATTCAGCCCTCTTTTTGTTGAAATAAATGAGTCAATAACTCTTTCTTGAGAACACTTAGCATCCAACACTTTTTGTTGCATAGAATCAGTAATCTCATGGTACATATCCAAGGAAGGAATCTACCCAAAATTGGAACCTCTTTGTAATTTTGATTTCAACATAGTTGAAATATTTGCAGCAATATCTATACACGATGGCCCATCATTATCATGTAATAAGCTATATCTTCTTAACTCTTTCTCTTTCTTGCAAACACATTGCTTACTAGTTGATCATAGTTCTATCTTCTTTGATTTTGACTTCTTTTTCTCTATCTACAACACATATATGCTGCATCTATGGTTGCATAAACTATTCTTACAGACAAATATTCTAAAAGTTCCCCCATACCTCATTTCCTAAAGTTTGTAACAATGGCCATTTCTATCTTTTTTTGCACAAATCCTTCCATCATTCTAGAAGATCAAGTTCCACCTCATTGTATCTTGAAAGGCTTCACATTCCTTTCTTTCATGATTAGTGCTATCACACCACATGCATATGCAGACAAAGGCTTCTCTCCTCAAACTCATGGTTGTTGTAAACAGACCTGCAGTCTTCAATTGTTCTTCTACCCTTGACATCTTTAGCTTTAGCTCCCTCATATTTTTGGTTATCTCATCCATGTCCACATCTTTGGCAGGAGGAACTGAAGAAACATGTGGATTAACTATAGAAATAGGTAAAGGCATAAAAGTAGCTTTTGGAGAAGATACATGAGTAGATACAAGCAAATGTATAGAAGAAGAAACTAGAGTTATAGAACAAACCTGCAATCTAGTGTGCCACATTTGTCTCAACATAGAAACAACATCCTTGGCATCTTGCCAATTTGTCTTTAGACCCATTACTTTGGTTCCATCTTTAAGTAAATTCACTAATTCCATCTGTAGCGGAGGGTCTACTACCTATAAAAATAGCTTAGCCTTCGTAGGCTCCAAAGTCGTCTACTCCACAGTGTCTAATTGATTGAATTTAAGCTTGAACTCCCATAGAAGCTCAAATGCGGCCAATCCTTTGGGCTTATCAAAAAGACCAATGGGTGATCACCCCTAAATGTTCAAGAAAGTACTATTATTTCAAAGCTTTCTTGAATTTTGAGCATTTAGAATCTTATACATAATTCTCTATTGACTCATCATGCGAGTAGGGACCCCAAAGAATTTCATCTTTGCTTGATATAGCTTTAGATAACTGAAAATATTTCGGCCATCAAATAGCATTATTTGGTTCTCTACAACTACATTTCTTTGGTCACTCTAACTTCATATTGTGCATAAGATTGTAATTGAATGTGTTGTTGTAGTCATTGCTGATGCTATAAGTGTTGTTGCTGTAGTAGTTGATGATGTTGTTGTTGCTATTGTTGTATACATATTGAAAGCTTGTAAAATCCATTTTATGTCATCACAAGCATCTCCCAATCTTGTAGGTCTTGTAGATCCTAAAGGTACTACTGAATCTCCCAACTTGTCATAGCTTGGATGTGGCTTTTCATGTCAAATTTACAAAACGTCAAGGGGATTATGTGTCAAGCCACAAACCGTAGGGGTTCAAGAGAATAGAAAAGATGAAATGAAGAATCGAGAGAATAAAAAATACTATGTATATTACTTTGCAAAGACTTTGTACATTGTAGATACCCTCTTAGATTATAAACACTTTTGATAGCCCAAAGTATCCACCAATAGTAGATGAGTAGAAGTCATAAGGAAGAAACACTATATCTAAACCTTGAGGAGTGCAGTCCTATCTTGAACTTGATGTAACTTGTTTTTGCTCTAACTTTCTCATCTAAACTTACAATATAGTCGTTTAGGTACTCAAATCAATAGAAACTGATCTGATCTATAAGCCAACATGGTAGAATTATAAAAATTGTCTTAGAATAGTCAAAAAAGCTAATTTTTGTAAAATGTCTTCTCCTTATAATGGGGACCTTGCAACTTTAAGCACCATGGATCATTGGTGGCACTTGATAAGGGTGGGGCATTGAGCATATATAACACACCCCTCTGTATGTAGGTGCAGTCATTAGGGGAATTTTGAGGTCTCGAAAATGCCTTTTAGGATATATATAAAGAGAGTGCTCTAGACCAATGAGAGTAAAGTCTCCTGCAGAAGTTCTATTTTAAAAAAAGTAATTTTTTTAAATAAATAGGCATAGATATAATATTACTTTTTTTTTAAAATTATGAATATATATTTTTATCATCTCATAATTGTGATTATGATATTATTTATATTAATGATATAGGATATCAGTCACTTTGTATTAATGACATATCTGGGATTATATGATAATGACAATTGAAACTAAATTCAAATTACCAAAAACCTTAGTGTTCATCATTTTTCCCTCCATTGTTTTGTTATTCTCATCTCTTTCCTTGTGGTAGCTTGTTTTTCTCTTTTCACTCTATTTGCCATGGATATAAAAATTCGACCTTCAACAAGGTACCTAAGCTTTGAAATCACATCCATATCTATATTTAATTCATTCCAAATAGATGGAATATGTATTTCTACCATTATGAGCAAAGGTAGTTAGATTACCATACAACAAGCAAAACGTAGGAAAAAATGGAGGTGTGAAAGCTCCTTCATCTTTGCTTGGAAGGGTAGGATCAAAGGTTTCAGACTTGGAGAAAATAAGAAAAGCATTAAAAAAGTTTTAGTACAACATATATTCATGTATAGAGAGTTGCATTTAAAACTTGGAGCTTCAAGTCTTCCATTGTATAGATCAAATTGTAAGTATTTTATTTTCAATACTTTTCTTTTATTAAACTTAGTATTAGATTTTATTGTGACAAGTTTTTTAAAAAAATTTGTAGATGTCTAACTTTCTAATCTTAAGGAATGGCAACCCATTAAGTCTATTATTCATATTATTGATGTTATGCATGGTTTAATTGCAAATATATATATATAAAGATAGGAAAAAAACATAGCTTGAAAAGAATACAATATTTTTTAATGACCATTCTTATATTTTCTCTATGCAAAATGGCCAATGGAAAGCAATATTCTTGCTTTCTTTGTTTAATTTTACAAGCCTTGAGCGATCTTTACTAAGTCCAGCCACTAATGAGAGCTATAGATGTAAAAGATTACTTTGTTTATGCTTATTAACGTGTTTGTTGATTTCTTTTTCAATGTTGAGATAAGAAGATTAAAGGCTATGCTATCATTCAAGAGGTTGACATATGATCATGTTCTACAATTTGTTGATAAATGGTGGGACACCAGGATAGAAGGCAATGTAACTTGTAAGATAGATGAAGACTCAGTTGCTTACAAATACATACTTGCTCAAAATTATGTTAGTAATAGTTTACTTGCTTTGGATTAGAATCTTAAGGATTTTAGCAAATATCCTATAGTGGATCTTGATGTTTGGCTCAATGAGGATATTAAAATATCATTCTTAAGAACAAAAAAATTTAGATATGTTATACATCGATCCAACAAGAAGGATAGATTTATTTAGTTCTTTCCTCTTATCCTTAAGAATCTGCACATACTTTGAGTTTTAAAAAAATCATTTCTCTTGCTTATGTCACTAGGCAAGGAGCAATATACATTCAAACTTGCTCGGTTCACCTCATCAAGTATGTCAAAAAGCTCATCTTCTAGAGGTCCTAGCTACTTTGCTTCCTTTTTTTTGCTTTCTTTCTCTTACATTCCCTCCATTTCTTTGCTTGTTCCTCTGTAGCCTTTTTCTCCTTCTCATGCTATCTTGTGTCTCTCTCATATGTGACATCCTCCACTTTAGGACATGTGTCCTCCTCATTCTTCTTGTACGGTGGCACATTAAGAATATTATATATCTTCTCATTTGTAAGAGGAATTACCTCTAAAAACTTGGAGAATCTATATCTCAATCTTCATAGGATAATCATATCCTTATCCATAAGTGTCACCCTATGTGCATGGCTAGCATAAATGCATGTATCCTCAAAAAAATTGATTAAGAAGTTCTCTATAACCTCCTGGATGCAAGTAAGGGCACTCCTTGTCCACCTATAACTTTTGAGACTATGTCTACCACATATCTCCCCGACCACTTTTTGAAATGATAGCTTTAGAACTGCATTATGAAGAGCTTTTATTGCCTTCCTGATTTCCTTGTGGTATCTCATACCCTGTGAAAATCTCATTTTATGCTTTTTTTGGTGGCTTGGATGGCTTAGAAGACTAATGGATCTTCTCAACAATGTTCCTAGGGTCAACCTTCTACTTCCTTATAATAGCCTTAGTTCTACCCGTGGCTCAACAAAATCAAGTGCAACAAAATTACAAGAAATACACTTATCAACCACCACCAAATTGCATCCACATATAAAATGCAAAAATGTTCACATCCAACAAAAACAAGGCATATAGATCACATTTCATTCGATAGATAGAGAAAACTGATCACCAAACATATACAACATGAAAAAAGACCAGTGGGAGAAGGAATCTCGCAACTGAAGTCGCATTTCACATAACAGGGTTGTAAACTAATTAAAAATTGCTCAGATCGTGACATTTTAACAGATTAGAGATAGAAACCAAGTAACAAATGTATGAAACATGAGAATAAGCCAATGGGAGAAGGAATTGGGCAAGTAAATTTGTGTTTTATATGACATGATAAAGTCAAGCAAAAACCAACTGTTCTACAATGTATTAAATGCGAGATTTTAACTTAATGATGAAGACTAGAAATCTAAGTCATGTTTCATTTGGTAATTTAACAAAAAAAGATAACAAAATGTAGATTTATGTATGCAAACCTGCTTGATTACTGAAGATTTTGCCTTAGAGTATGGATTCCTGTCAGTAGTAGAGGGTTTTGATCTTGCTTAAATACTCTTATTGGAGCCTGAAAGACTTTTGTATTCGAAATGAGGTTGTCTTGTAATAGAAGGATTAAAATGGATCTTTACTAGAAGGACTAGGGTTAAATCTTGAGTTAACATTGTAATTATTGATTAGGATGGTACTTAGTAGAACGTGGTCTCATTAATCACTTTTTCTAGGTCTAAAAAGAAGTCTCATGTGTCAAAAACTTACATTCAAAATAGAAAAAAATAAGCACCTTCTTTTCAAATGAATTAGAGAATAATGACTCTATTATTAAATGTCTTTTTGGGAGTCTTTCTAAAGCAATATCTTGGTATCATCAACCATTTTCATATGTAACCTCCATCAAACTGAAGCTAGGCCCTCCTATGCTCTATTCAAGGTAGCAAAGGAAACCATACAATATCAAATCAAACATGTAAGTAGGTAAATCAACTTGTTTCTCCTCTCATATCAAATAGAACATGATTTTTTCAACTCTCCTTGTAGTTTTGTCACTTATGATTACGTGTTATTGGACATTTTAGTTTGTTAAGGTGCTTGTTACTACATCATATGAAAGCAAATTCAATTGTATTATTGTTTGTTGCTTGCCCACCAACCTCACATTTCATATGTTAGGCCTTAGGTTATTTATATAAAATTTGATTTTCATAACTTATGATTGCATAGCATTGGACCTTTCAGTTTGTCAAGGTATGTGTTGTATAAAACGCGAATTTAGTGGTCATGTTGATTGCTGCCTGCTACTAAGCTTGCATTTCATATATCAAGCCCTAGGTTTTTGACGTAAAATTTGATTATTCAATTTTTGTTGCTCCTGAGGGTATGCTTTGTATGTTTTTTACTTTTGTAGGATGTTAGGATGTCAAAGACAAAATTATCCCTTTAAGGAAATGGAGCAAGAGGAGTTGGAGGACAATTGTGATGACAAGCTTTTTTATTTCCTGTAGAAGACAGGGAACTCATCCAAATTTATGTACATTAAGAATATGCTCAATGTCTCTTTTGATTTGTGTAAGAGCTCTTAGGAGATCTTGATGAGAAGCCTAAGGACTATAGATAATTCTATTCTAGACATGCAAAGTCTCTCGCAATTGACAATTATGTTCATTTTAATGATGTAATCCAAGCAACTAATGCTCCCAAGATAACTTTAATTACTAGGTATTATCTTATTAATGAAGAGTTTAGAAGGCTTGAAATAAATTGCATTTTCCATAGGGATCATCAAAAATGTCTTTTGATTAAAAAAGATATAGGTCTTCTTGCATTTCTCCAATATATGGAGGTTTCTCCTTCAAAGAAAGTGCAAGAGAACAAGGGAGAAGATGCTGCATAACTATGCCTACTTGCAACTCTAGATGTTGAGGGAGAGAATTTTTAAGATAGCTCCATGACCTTCCACACATGCATCAATGAGATTGTGGAATATGAAAAGAAGGGGCTAACCATAAAAGAAGAGTTCTTAGAGGTGCAAAAAAGGCTTGGCATTGATGAGGGCATGGGGTATGAAGACACACTGAAGCAGCCATCAAAGGAGAAGCCAAAGAACTCAATAAATTTATATGATGAGAACCTTATTGAAGATGATAAAAAATCAAAGGTAGTAAATATATTTCCAAGATCTTCCAAGGCTTAATAGTAGGCATTGAATATAAGTGACTTTAAGATTTTCATCTATTGAAAAGGAAAACTTTTTTGTTTATGATGTAGATTGAAATTGAAGATTTTAATAAAATTTTTGGAAGAGCCAAGGGCTCTAAACCATTGAAGCTTGGGAAAAGTCAAGGACTTGACCACTATATTGGAAGCTTAAATAATCGAACTATTGCAATTTATCACAAGAGATTGTCAAGCTCTCCAAGTTTAAAATGATAGCTTTAAAAACTATTTGTAAACTCATTGGATATGAAGTTTTCAATAGAGGAGTAGAGAATATAATTTTGGTGGAGAAAGAAGAAGTTATGAGGATTTTTAGCTACATGCTTGGTTACAATGTGTCTAGAGCTAGATACTTTGGAGTTCTTAGCTCCTATTTACTCTCCCATGTAGGAGATGCAAAAGATTTGAAACTTCTTCCAGTCTACAGAAAGCAAGAGTTTTTGAAATCTCATATGAGTTAGAAATTGAAAAAATATAACTTCTTCTTATCATATAAACATAATAACTTTTTACTATATAGTGAGTGAAGTGTTGATTATCCTAAGCTTCTGTCATTGCCTTTTTCAAAAGGTTCAATTGGTCTTTGAAGTCTTTGAGGTAATAATCTTTCCAATCAATTTTATAATAATTAAAAATTATTTTATCTAGTGTTTCTTAAACTTTGTCTTTTCTATTCCGAGCATGTCCATTATCAGTACGATTCTTAACTATATTATGTAGAGATTTCCATTCATTATATTTAATGGTTGAACTCCCATTTCTAGAGTTAATCTTGCCAAGCTTTCCATGAAAGTCTAGGAACCTTCTAGCCTTCACCCCAACAATAGATGACTTTTTGGAGACACAATTTTCAACCTTAGACGTTTGAAGATCTGATTCAATAATAAAATTACGTCCATGCAAACCAATTGCATATAAATTTGCTTGATTTTTGTTATATCACCTTATCTAGCTAATAAGTGTTTTAGCTTCCAAGTAAACCCTATTTGAAGATCGATGAGCTTTTCAATTATTCTACAGAGTGCATGGAGTATGCATATATGAGCATTGCCAAATGAATATCTAAAATTGGCTTGAATTTTGGGTCTTTGATATGCTTAGAGGGAGTTTTATTCTAGTTGCTTGAGCTTTGCTATGTAGCTGGAGACATGTAATATAAGCAGGGATATGTAGAGTTTACTCCTTTAGACACATTGTATATGCATTTGAGTGTCTTTAAGTCACAAGCTGTGTGCCATTCGACCTCATAGTTTCCAAGTCCCTCGATAAATAGCTCTTCTCTTGCTTGTTGGACCTTAATCACATCAAGTATTGAAGTTTGATGAAAAACCAATACAATATATCAAAATCCTCTGTGTCTACTTCAAAAACTCTTAACCATCAGATATTGTGTTCAGAATATTGAACACTAAACGACATTGAATCACTGCAATGACTTGATGAAAGTGGTCTATTTGTCAAGGTAATGGAGACCCTTTCTAATTTTATATACTTTAAAATCTCAAACCTGGCTACTCCTTGTACCTGTTCTGAACTTGTTAAATCCTAGGATTTGATTATCAAACATCGGAGGATAGATAGCAAGAAAAATGTTGTTAAATTCATTATAAAGAACACTTTTCTTCTTGGTCTTGAAGTTAACATTGATATGGAAAGGCTCACCCAAAACTTCCCTCACCTTGCTATTAAATCTTTGTCTCTCGTTTGAGATGCTTAATATTCTTGGGAGATCTTTTGTGATTCAAAGGCTTAAAATAGTTTGTTTTTGCTTGTATGCTTTGATGCATTTCTTCAACGAATAATTCTTATGTTGACAATTCTATAGTTTTTGCAATAACTCATCTCTATGTTTTGTTAACAAGTGATTCTCCAATCTAAAGTATAGCTCAAAAAGCCATTATAACTATCACCAATAAATTGCATTAGTGAAGAGCTTACTATTTTTGATAGGATCTCTGGGTATAACCTTCCATCCAACCAAAGATCAAGACTTTTTTTCCCTTCAAATTGAAAAACATGTTTCATTAAGGATAATTGGATAATTGAGCCATAGCTAAAGATGTGATTTACAACTTTGAATAAGAATACTATGTGAATTCACAAAAGTGAAAGAATAAGTAAGTAATAAGGAGGAGAAGAAGGAAAAGAGAAAATGAGCATGGAGAAAGGTAACGAAATGTTGAAAAAATTCAAATGGAGTATTTGCTTCCACTTCTATTAAGATAAGGTAGGATCTTCATAAAATCAATCATTGTCATCTTTACGACAACCTACCTTTCTAGGTTTGATGCAAGCTATGAGAATATTATGATAATGACCTTTTGACAATTTTAGATATGTTTATTTATCAAAATATAAAATCTTTAAAAAATCTATTTTTAATTTTCTAAAATATTTTCTCTCTCTAGGATCTCTTATAGGACATTTTCAAGACCTCAAATCTCCCCTAATGGTGTATGGTCATCATCTAGAAAAAATCAACGAGCTACTATTATCTCCCCCCTATGTGTATCATGCTTGATTGGAGTAATGACTCATAGAGCCTTTGTGTCTCAAGTAGGAACTAGCCCAAGGGTTGTTGATTTGGAGACTCCATGACAACTTTGAGGAAGTATCTCCTTTGAATATTGGGGGATATCTCACTTGAATTGTATTATATATCCTACATCTATATATGTAGTGCTCCTTACTCTCCTCCTCTAGGCATAGTTTATAAAAACCCTCTCAGCTCTAAGGATGTTGGTTGCACTTTCTATCTTGATCTCGAGCTAGTAAGAAGAGACCTTGAGGTGGCTAATGGCTACTCATATCTCATGTAGCATGTATATGTCTAGTTATCCAACTCTCTCAATGAAGCCATCGGCTATAGTCCTCATAAAGTGGTCCCTATAGTATGGTGTCTTCGGGGGGAGGGGCTGCTATAGGGTGAGATCCATGTATGCTGTATGTGAAGTTGATAGAGGTTTTGTCACATGATGAAGCTTATCTTAGTGTGAGAGATGTATAAGAAGGGAGAGTTAGGGTGTCATATTGGAATCAAAAACTTGTAGTCATCCACTTGCAAAGAGATACAGAAGAGGCTTCAAAGCTCTCTATAGCTACCACATAGGCTTGCAATCACTCTCCTTAATTTGTGCATTACCTTTACTAGTTTCTTGGATGCTCATAATATAGAATATATTCTAGATGTACTAGTCCAAGACGATTTGGATGACCCAGGAAGCTTCATAGGTAGTGGAAAAGAAGTGGATGGGAAGTTGAATAATTGAAAATGGAAGACATGTGAAAAAGGAATTGGAGGGAACTTGTGCAAACGGATGAAGCATAGAAGAAAGAATGCTTGGCTCTAGCCAAAAGCTTGTGGCAAGTTGGATGTAGTATCTAAAACTCTCCCCCTCATCCAAAATTTCACCCTCCCATGGTGTAATCACGACTCCATATGATTTAGTTGTTTCCACAACATCATTGACTCAATAGAAATTAACACATATTCCAACTTTGCAATAATGAAATCAAAATATGGAAGTATTTGATAACAAGGACTCGATCCAAGATGACTAGCAAAAACTCCCTTTCACCTATGTAACCTTGATGTGGGTAGCTTATTAAAAATAAACAAATCTATCGAGGATCATGCATTAAAAAGGCCATTAATTTGGTTATGCATTTTAGCCCCATGGGTTTATGCTAGTAGGATGAAACCCTTACTTGCTCTTCCCAAAATCTCACCCAAAAAAGGCAAACTCAGTAGAAGATGGAACCTAAATTGGAATTCCCATCAATGAAGCTCTAGATTTTGGCTTCTATGAGATGGAGAGATCTATGCATGAACCTACTTTTTTGCTAGCTACAAGGTTTCAGAGAACACTAGTAAGCAGGCTACAAATCCATAAAGTGCTAAAACCACAACTTCCTTAATTAATCCATTTAGGAATCAAGCACAATCAAGGAAATCAGTCTAATATCATCTTCCAAAATCCCTAATGATATACTCTAAATAAGTGTCAAGCTTTATACAATGGAACTCATTATATATACCCCTTTTTTTAGGTCTAACTTTAGTATATATTATAGTCCCAAAATCCAACAAAACAAGCCTATAGCATCCATCTACTAACTACGAGTCGAGAAACTTGCATGTAAAATTTTACTCGCACAACTTCACATAGTCAAGTTCAATAGTGTGTGTTTGGTTTATTCGACCATTCTTAACATTCTCTTTGAACTTTGGGGAGTTCATGGAGTATCCTCCAAAAAAGAGCTGGAGTTCAAAGGATGTGGCAATCATCTAATGTCAAGGATGTGTTTCTCTCCTTAATTATTTGTCTCTCTCTATGGAGGTTTAATGATGTAGGTCAGCTCAATTATCTCTCTCTCTCTCTCTCTCTGTCTCTCTCTCGATTCACGTAGGTGGAGTATATACATAGTCATATTGTGTGTGGCAGAGGTACTTTGACTTTCATTTCTAATTGCTTGTGTCTTGGGATTTAGACTTTGCATGGCCCTAACTAGATGAAGTGGACTTAGGGCCATTACACACTCCAACACGTCCGCCCAAGTGTAGGTCTCTAGGCCAATAGGAAGGCACCAAAAGCAAAAGAGGGTGCCCCCCTCTTACACACTGGGCATCCAACAGCTCCAACAAGGGGGGGTATTGAATGATCCCCCCACCCTGTTTCATCGTTCCGTAGGGTAGGGGAGCTCCCTTATTTGATTCCGTCTGCAAGCTAGGGTGTGGGCTCCTCCATTGCGCTTGCTAATCATCAACAGGGCCTGGGGTCGGATCCCTCTCTTTCCTGTTGCATGGGAGCTATTGTTTATCTCTGCTGCTGCTGTGTTGCTGTATAAACATGGTTTTTGTGGTCGCCATACCTGTGTTCACCTAGAGATCAGGTGGGAAGCCATCTCTATTGCCTGTGCAATCCATCCATGCCTGTGCTTTATTTGCATGCTAATGCATGGCTTTTGGTTGTAGGTGCTTGTAGCTATGTTCTCATTATCACAGGTGCTTGCAGGCTGTGATCTCACTCATCTATCACAGGTATGCTCTCTCTCTCTCTCTCTCTCTCTCTCTCTCTCTCTCTCTCTCTCTCTCTCTCTCTCTCTCTCTCTCTCTCTCTCTCTCTCTCTCTCTCTCTCTCTCTCTCTCTCTCTCTCTCTCTTGCTCTTGCGTATGCATCGTGCATTAATGTTCTGAATCCCTCTGAGCAACCATTTCACAAGTGATGTAGATATTCATCCAAGGCCTCCTCCCTTTCCTCAAACTTTCCCTTTCTTCCTTTCGATGTTAATCCTTAATAAACTGGTTTGGTACCCAAATCCCCATACCATAAACCAACTTACTATCCTATCAATCTTCTTCTTCCAAAAGCACACATGACAATATCATTTCAGTTTTTTGTCAAGGAAAAGTTAGGGGCCTTGAAAAAAGAGCATGTCCTTTGTGTCTGATACAGTTCAATCCTTGGAAAGCTTTTAAGAAAAGATTAGCTTCACATTCCATCTCTTCCCACATAGATTTTTATCTCTGGATTGACCATTGTGATCAACTAGACTTCTTTACTACTACTTTTCAATGGAGGGTGGAAAAAGGTCCCTCTTTTCAGCAGTTGGTCTTTTGGGTGTACATCATTTGAGAGCCAACCACCATAGCTACTGATCTGGAAAGGAAGAGAAGTACATCCTCACCAGCTTTAAATGCATTTCTACTGGGACTTTCTAAAGGGACTAGCTACAATGGTACATGAATGATGACATACATAAATATATTGGGACTTTCTAAAGGGAATAATGTAGTGCAATAATAAGATACATATCCTAATATATGTATTGGGACTTTCTAAATGTATTAATGTATAAAGATACATTATTATATTGGACTATAGTCTTGGGAACATGCCAGAATTGTAACATACATAATTGTCAAACTAGTTTTAGTTGGTGGTAGGTCACAATTGGCACAAAAGCTCACCCACCCATTAGAGACTTTTTGCCAAGTAGGCTTTACCTATATTAGTGCTATAGTTCAGACATTGCCCAACTTCCAAAATTCTTTCCTCCATTGCTTGGCCTAAATTTAGATAAGGGCCTGTCCTATCCATCATGATGCATGGTGTGTCTTTAGACCATTAAATAAGCGTGATGTCACACCATGTGATGGAAAGGAACAACACTACTCAAGGGGCCCCTATCTAATAGCCACCCATGCAGTTTGAATTGACCTTGGCCTTATCCACTCATATAGTTTACATTGACCTTGGTCTCCCAAGCTGGAAATAACTTTCCAAATCACAGAGGTCGTGATTGCTAAGCAAGTTATTAAAGAAAGGCTCCAAATGAGGGGGGGCTACCAGAGTTATTGAGCTTTCCTGTGAATGTTTGAAACATTCCAACATTTACTAAAGATGGCAAAGTCATATTTGCTACATGAAACCCCTCTTATCTTTTTCACAATCCAAGTCACTTGTGCTTTTTATTCTATTTTAGGTACCCTAGGAATGTAAATATTCATCCATTTCAAGTGATGTAAATATTCATCCGTTTCAGGTACCCTAGGGATTGGATTGAATGCATCCCTTAAGTCCAATTTGTCTTCTTTACTAAAAAAAAATGCACCTTAAGGAGAACTATTGGGTTAAATATATTTTTGATCTAGAAGTTCCTAAATTTGGGTATAAATCTATTTTTTCTCTATTTGGTCTTGAAAATAAGGAGATTTATAAGGTGGTGAACTAACAAAGGTGGTACCACTTTTGGGTCTAGATGAGATAATCCCAAGGGTAGATCTATTATGAAACACCCCCTATGTTTATCTAAGCATTATCATTGTAAAGGAGCTAAAATTTCTTCGCATTTTGCAACCCATTGATTAGAACTAAATAGGCATAGTCTCTTTCCTAAGAAATCTTTAGGCATGTGTACATAAACGATAGATGAAACTTAGTTAATCCCTTGTAAGGTAATAGTTGTTCCAAGATTTTGTGTTCCATAAAGTTATGCATAGAATGATCTTGTATACGGATTGGCATGTGTACATAAGCAATAGATGAAACTTGGTTGATCCCTTGTAAGATAATAGTTGTTCCAAGAAGTTTAAACTAAAAAAACATAAGCAAAGTATACGTTTGGATTAGATTGGTGGCATCATGTTATAGCCAAGGTCAAATTAGCTATTTACAAAGTAAATTGTGTTTTGGTAAAAACCTATGTCGATTCTAGTTGCTTGACAAGTTTTGACATATTGTAGTTAGTTTCCATAGAAGCTACTTTAACTTTATAGTTCATAGTTTGGTAGTTAGATACAATTGTTTTGTAGTATACCCCCCCTTAATTTAAAAAAAAAACTTTAGTACAAAATTTTTTATCCCTCTCTCTCTCCCTGCCGACAGCACGTCGGGGAGAGAGAGTGTGTGTGAAGTAGTGTTAGGGGGGCATGCAGCCCCCTAGGTGGGAGGGGTGGTGGCCGTTAGACAACCGTCTTCCCCCCCCCCCCCCCCCCCCCCCTCCTTCCACCATATAAGGGAGCCTCCCCCCTCTTCCCTGGCGTAAAATTGCAGGTCCTCCCCCCCTCGTGCATCGTCACGTCCCCCCCCCCCCCCTCAGTTTGCGGTAGCAGCAGTGCCCCCCTGGGGCTGTCGTCAGAAACCTCCCCCCCCTCCTCGTCGTTAGGTGGAAACCCCCCCCCCCCCCCCCCCCCCCCCCCACCCCTCCCGTGGCCGTGACAGAAGAAGAAGAGGGAGAAGGAGAGAAGAGAGAAGGAGAAGGAGAAGAAGAGAAGAAGAAGAAGAAGAGGAAGAAGAGAGAGAGAGAGAAGAAGAGAAGGAGAGGGAGAGAGAGTAGGAGAAGGGGAGAAGAAAAGAAGAAGAAGAGGGAGAGAGAGAGAGAGAAGGAGAAGAGGAGAAGAAGAAGAAGAGGAAGAACAGAGAGAGAGAAGAAGAGAAGGAGAGGGAGAGAGACTAGGAGAAGGAGAGAAGAAAGGAACAAGAAGAGGAAGAGAGAGAGAAGGAGAAGAGGAGAAGGAGAGAGAGAGAGAGAGAGAGAGAGAGAGCGAGAGAGAGAGAGAGAGAGAGAGAGAGAGAGAGAGAGAGAGAGAGAGAGAGAGAGAGAGAGAGAGAGAGTTGGTGAGTAGGGGTGTCAAGGGCCGTGTTTGAGGAGCCGTGCTCGAGAAGCCACTTTTCAAGCCACCCCCTCATCGGTGAAGGTCACTTTACTCACGACCTTTCCTTTCCCAAGCCTATTATCTTGAAGGTCCATTAAGGTCAGGACTATCCAAATTCCACATGGTAAATGGCTCCCAAAAGGAGAGTAGCGGGAAGTATAAGTGCCAAAGCTACCAATGGTACCGTTAATGCAAGAGAGGCGAGCGGAGTGACCAACGCAACAAATGCCCCTACGATCACGAATCAAACCCATGTCCTTTTGATATCCTAGGCTTTATAATTAATTTTGGTTAAGCATATTTTGTATTATTTCAAGAAGAAAAAATAAAGGGGTAGTTACATGCATGGAACAGGAACGAGCCTTAGGATTTTTGTTTACTCCAAGTGATAGGTTGCATGCATGAAATGGTAGAGCATGGAGTTCACATAAGTTTATATGCATAGAATGATATCTTTTACACACATAGAATGATAAGGCTTTCATATTATTTCACATAAAATAATAGTTATTAAACCAATTCAGTGCATGAATAGTCATCTAGAATTCATGCTTCGCAATCATAATTAAAATAAACACATGGAATGTTAGTTTTCGATCATAGGATGCAATTGCACCGATGGATAGAAACCTAGACTTTCATATACGCAAGTCACATGAGATTTGGTGCATTAGGGATAAATATTCATTGCCAAGTATGAAGAGAGTTAAAGGTTGTTAAGGATATACTAATATATTAAACGTACCATGTGCATGATGGGTGGGTTTGATTGGAAAATTCTGCATAGTACCGCATTAAGAGAGATGGAAGGGATGCATGCATCTAGATTGTATCTTGAAGGCCTAGATGAAAAGTCTTGCGTTGCCAAGTATGTTAACTGAACTTGGTTAGAGGGAGATGACTAAAGAACTAGAAGAATAAAAGACCCTTGGTTGGGTTGCGAATAAGGCTTGTTCGTTGCCTTGGTTGACCAGTTATAGCTTTGAGTTAGTGTTAAGATACCATAAGGTAAGACCCAAGGGGAAGAGCAAGTCAAAATAAGTTAACTTACCAAGAACATTTGCTTGCATGATCTTGTTTGAGATTATTGGGATCTCGCCAAGTCATGAACGATCCAGGATCGGATGTTGGGAGCATCCGGGAAAAAGGAATCACACCTTAGTAGTTGGTCGTACAAACGGCCTCCGAAGTGATCGTGATTGTATACTTAGGTACATTGTTTGAACTCCTTTGCTCAAGGAGCTAATTCAAGGAATAACACTTAATGCTTCAGGTTAAAAGCTTGGAGGGAGAGGCAGGAACAGTTACCTCCGACTGTCTGCTTGGCCCCATCCAAGGGGGTTGTTAGTCGTGCCGGGTATATGGACCTAACCTATCGCAAGAGGTCTCTCCGTGGGTGCTGCTTGGAGCGAGAGGATGCTTGGGTGCCAGGGGAGGCTCTTGCTATAAATTCCTTGCCTCTGGATCCCACACAAGAGGCCAACGTGACTCGAGATGGGATCTCGAGGCCCATGCAGCAATCCTATAGATTGCTGGGATAGCCTTTGGGCATGATACTTGATGTACTCCGGGATTATGATAAATAAAGATCAGATATTTGAAAAAAGGAAACTTGCTTGACATTGTTTTTGTGTTAGTGCCTAAGTTACATGAAGGAACCAGTGATTAGATTGATTAATTAAGGAAGCTGCTTTTGCATGTCAAACGTAATGTGGTAGGTAATTAGATAACTAAGCAAACTGAGAAAAGTGCGGTGGATGTGACTTGGGTCCATCCTACGGAAGGGTGGTCCTGGTTAGTTGGGAACTTTTCTCAAAAGACGAGATAACGAGACTATGAAGACCTAGCATTAGTAGAGTTAGAATCCCGATTTATGCTGCTTTAGGGGAAATGAATGGGACTATGCCTTATGGCAGAGAGGTTGAGCTTCGCATCCCTCTCATTTCCCATTCTCCATGAACCAAGTGTAGCATGAATCCGCTTCGACTCTATTGTTCCTACGCAAGGTGGTGCATCTGGAGCTCGACGCTAGCTACTTCCTAGAGACCTTGCTGATAAAAAAGGAACCCTGACTTCAGGTCGATCCTAAGTGGGAACGACCGGACACTTCTGCTCGGGGCAGACTCGGGAAGACCTAGATCGCAAACCCTGTGACATTCCTTGCAAGTGCAAGGTGGAGCTTTCTAGACCCTCTTCCCGATGGGCTGCTAAGATGTGTCCTACAAGTGGACAAGCGGACACGTTACAGTTGGTATCAGAGCAAACCAACGAGATCCAAAGATTACAAGGGAACGTAATGGAGGAAAATAAAGGGAATAAGGGGATAGTCAGGGGAAGGTGAGTAGAATAGAGCAGTGTTTTCTGTTGAAAACATTTCTTTACTCACTTATGGATGCTGGGTTATAGAGTCACGAAGCATGGAGCAAGCTCTTGGTGTTCCAGGTCATGTTCATTGTTATGGACCATCAGGCCATAACAGGAAATGCAGGAAATTAGCAATGTAGGGAACTTCCTGACACAATTTACAGCCATTACACATACCTAATCTTCAGGAATACCATGCAAACATGATCTACATATCGTAAACATCAATGTTGAACAACTGTCTTGAAAACTATCACACAGTTTATCATCATCATATTCACTCCTAATCAAATAAATTGAAACAGACATCACGAATATTCAGGACACAGATACACAGTGTTAGAACCAGACATAAGCCACCAGAATCTGGCGCTGTCCTGAAGAATATCTCATTTCTCATCACGCAAGAATACAAAAGACACAAACTCCTGACTGTCAGGAAGGCGCCTGAATGTCAGGTAAAAACATGAATGCTTCATATGACATCTTAGGTCACTTTCCATATGCTGGTTCTACATGTATGCTAGTACTAAGGTATAAAAGTACTAATATAGTGCAATTCGAGCCTCAACACCTGGCACAGCCCGGTGGATGACTGGGACAGTCAAGACTCGAACCCACAAGTATGCATCTAAATGATATGCAGACTAACCCAAAGAGCATAGTTATACCTTGCCAGAGGCCTTGCACCCCTTGACAAGCCACACTGAGCAACAGTGAGTAGAGCCCCTCTAGGATACTCAAAGCCCTCTGGTGTAGTTGCATAACTAGCCCTAAGTATCAGTAAAATTTCAAGGCAACATGCCAGTACTGGAAATCGATCAAGTACAATGACATCCATACTACATCATAGAGAACAAAGATATAGAACCATGAATGAATCAATAAATCACTACTCCAATGGCAAAGAGTAGAAAATTCGATTAAGAAATATGTCGATGACGCTTCAGCATCTGCATCATAAGAAATATATGGCAATATACCACACAGCTTGAATCTTGAACAAGAAACTGCATCTCCAAAGAAATATGCAAGATAATCCAAGAAAACCTGTAAAAGAAAACAATAAAGAACTGCATCCGCATCTGCATCATACTCATCCATAGCTTCAATCTGTACCATATCACCCCAAAAATATTGCCTTGCATCAATCCAAACTGATATAACATATATCTCCTGACATTCAGGTACATGAAAATCCTGATCTTCAGGTTGCTGCTCTACTTGTTGTTTTCCATTCTCTAGCTGTACTTTCTGGTCTAATTCCTGCATTTTAAGCTGTTGGCACACTTTTTCTTGCATCAGGAACTCAAATTGTTGTTGTAGGAATTCGGGTTGCAGAAATTCGGATTTCAAGAATTCAGGTATCTGCTGTCCATGCTATGATTCTGACATTAACAGCAGACCTAAACACTTCTGAATTACTAAAATCTGCTGAAAACTTGAAAATTCCAGCAAACCTAAAAAATCCTCTTGTGGGTAAAGAACTTGAGCACTTCCTGATAGAGAAAACTGCAATATACTTCTGGAAATATCATCTAACTTATCCAATATCCTCATTGCCATGCTCAAAAACTGATTATCCTGAACAATATCAACCATTTCTGCCAAAACATCAACTGCAGAGATATCCACAATGGCAGATACTTGCACAATACTATTGGCTTCAACTTCATTTCCAAACTGATTAGAATACTTAAAAACTTCAGAAATATGAGGATGAACTAAAACATTAACAACTTGATCATTATCTTGATCATTCACATCTGCATTGTCCACTACAGGCTCAAATTCTTTAGTATCCTGATTTTGGGAATTTTCCTGCTGCTCAGGATCAGGGTACATAGCTCCAGAATTTTGAAATAATTTATCCAATTCAGTTCCTAAACTTTCGTGAACTTTAGACTGCTCCTTCCTTGCCAAAAATTCTTTAGGATGCTCTCTTGAACAGTCATAAACTGCAATAAGACCAATTTGCTGATTTTCAGGAGTTTTGCTGAAAAACTTCAGGATAAGTAGTGCCTTGGTCCTGAATTAATTTATACCTCTCATTCCATATGCTGTCCTAAAATTCAACCTGCTCCTGCTGTTCAAGAAAACAGCCTGAATGTTGTCCTGCTGACTGCAAACTGAACAGTTTGCTGTTCTAAAACTGCATTTCCAGCCATGTTGAGCTGCTCCTGATACCCTTGAATGATACCACCAACATTTATCTCGAACACAGGTACCATTGAATCATTTTCTTGAAAAAATAATTCTTCCACATCACTGTCTACTTCATCTACCATATCAATTGTCTGTGCATATAGATTCTCAAGAATAACATCATGATTTGGAATATAAGAACAAGCCAACTGAGTATGCAAATCAACAATTACATTATCCTTCTGAGAAACAACTGCTTGAAGAGCATTAATGACCTCTGAATAATGAGAAACTTTCAAATCCATTACAGTCCTGACATGAAAAACCTCTTGTTGAAGCAATGCTTTCTCTTCCTGAAGCTGATTAATGACAGATAAAGCTTCAACTGCCGCAATTTCAGTTGCATTCCTCTCCTTTTCCAACTCAGAAGAAAGCCATTCAATCGTCTCAATTGAAGATTGAGTCATAGGACATAACTCATGCAAATCTTCATGAAAACCACATGAATGGACTGATTTCTACAATTCTTGACCTTCAGCCTACTGTGGTAGACCTGTACATTGTTGAAAATTGTTCATTTGACGTCCTAAAACTGGCTGAAAACTGATATGCTGCTGTCCCATAGCTTGTTGTCTTGAAAATTGCTCAGACAGGCAATGAACTAGAGAGTTGATAGCAGTAAAAAATGGCTGAATTTCTTTAGGCTGAATATTGAAATAACCTGGAATAGTATTTAGCATGCTGGAAATATAGGTATCTTGGAAAAATACATCCTGAAATGATGGATTTTGCACTATAGGCAGTGGCATTTCAAGTACTTGTAAAGCCTCTTCAGTGAAATCCGACTCCCTTGATGCATAATCTTCCTCAAAACTAGGAAGAGAACAAAGAAAATAATCCATAATAGCATCTTCATTAAGAAAAACATCAGCCTCATGCTTGTCATACATGACAGCATCATCTTCTTGAATATGCAACTGATCTTCTCGATCACCAGACTGATCATCAAACTGATCAACTTCCTTGATGATAACTTCATCACTTCTTTCTGCTTCAGTAAAACAGATTCGAGATTGATTATAACAGTTTGCAAGAATCCAAAATATGAAAATACCTTCAAGTTGTCAATACAAGGTGTGTGATGCTCCACTCTTCCATTGGTAAGCTCCTGTGTTGAGTTTGGGATACTCGAGGATCTTTGGCTGCTTTGGCTCTTGTCCTCTCTCACTCCCTCAGCCTCAATCTTTGGCAAAACCATAGGTAAAGGGTAACAATCATCATCATCACTTGAATCTGAATCCTAATCTGAATCCAAAACATCATAATACTTCTCCTTGAGCTTCTCAACTGCTCTAAGCAATCTCTGAACCTGCTTCAAACTTGAGCAAGACTTAACCTTCCGGCCTTCATGATCATCATGCCATTCATAAGCATCATCAAGTACAGTCTCAAAAGAAGTAAGCTTTTCCCATGCTTTATCCAGCCTTGAATCTGAACCTTTCTTTGCTGCTGAAGAGAACTTCTTGCGGATACCATTGAACTGCTTACATAGATCAAACATGCAGAAATATTTACATGACTTTCCTCTTTCACAAGACTCATGAACATATGGACAACACTTTGAAGTATGGCCATGCTCAAAACAGATTTTGCATCGCTTGCCCTTCTTCTTGGATTTACCCTAATGAAGCATAGCTACTGTTTGAAAATAACTTGCTTTTCATTCAACCAACCTCAAAACTCTGCAGTGATAGAGTAGAAGTCTTCAACCTATGGTATTCAGGATATTCTTGCAATTCTAACATTTTAGGATGCTTGAAGCACTCATTTGCAGGTAGATCTTGAAAAATGCCAAAAAAACTCCTTTGCTGACAAGACTTCTCAGTTTTATCAAGCTTCCTTCCATCTTTCATGCGATTCAGGTTATGCCTGTCATTTTCATCCTGGAATTCAGATAACCAACCTAAAATTCCTGCAATTCAGGTAACAGACCTACAGATTCCTGCAATTCAGGTAACAGCCTAAAACTTCCTGCACTTCAGGAAACTGCCTGAAGATTCTTGCACTTCAGGAAACTGCCTGAAAATTCCTGCACTTTAGGTGAGTCCTTCAGGCCAGTCCTGAAAATTCCTTTCTTTTTGCATCTTGCCTTTCTTCCTTATCCAAGTGAACATAAATCCTATCCTTGTTAATCACCTCCATTCTTGCACCAACAAATTTGAGTTTGAGGACCACTTGAAACATCCATAAATAGCATACTGGTTCCAGAATTCAAGAACAACCATGGGCAACATATAATCTTCAAGAATGCCATATAGACTTGCTGTAAACATCATAATTGACTGCATAAACACATTGCCCTGAATATTACAGCCCCTTTATTGCCTGAATTGATATCAGCCACAAATAGCACTTGATTTTCAAGAATGATATACAGACATATAGCACACAGCATGATTGTTCACAGCAATATGCTATCCAGAAAATTGCAGATCTGATATTTCCTGTCTTTGAACTTCATGACCGCCTTTCTTTATGAACATGCCATCCTGAATAATCTGCCTTGAATCCACAGCATGAGAACTTTTGAAGTGATTGAATTCTTAAGAAATAAGAACTTCAAGATGTCGTGCTTCAAATAACTTGGCTGTAGGGTTTTTCTTATGCAGAGATGACTTGACACCTGCAACTTGTAAAAGTGCAAAAAAATGCCTGAAAATACCAAAACGCCTTGAATTTGTGAAAGATCTTGAAGCATTTTTCCTCAAAAACAAAACCATATCTCCAGTGTCTTCTTGGAAAAGATCATCTTTCTCTTATCAGTCATTACATAATTCTTGCTTCAGCATTCCTGTCGCCTGAATCTCTTAGGACCTAATTCCAGATCTGCACCTAAATCAAGAAATTATTTTCCTGAACCTGGCAGGGATCGCCAAAGTGTTATGGACCATCATGACCATAACAGGAAATGCAGGAAATTAGCATTGCAGGGAACTTCCTGACACAATTTACAGCCATTACACATACCTAATCTTCAGGAATACCATGCAAACATGATCTACATATCGTAAACATCAATGCTGAACCACTGTCCTGAAAACTATCACACAATTTATCATCATCATATTCACTCCTGATCAAATAACTTGAAATAGACATCACGAATATTCAGGACACAGATACACAGTGTTAGAACCAGACATAAGCGACCAGAATCTGGCACTGTCCTAAAGAATATCTCATTTCTCATCACGCAGGAATACAAAAGACACGAACTCCTGACTGTCAAGAAGGCGCTTGAATGTAAGGTAATAACCTGAATGCTTCATATGACATCTTAGGTCACTCTCCATATGCTGGTTCTACATGTATGCTAGTACTAAGGTATAAAAGTACTAATATAGTGCAATTCAAGCCTCAACATTCATGACTGCAATGCGTGCTTCGAATTATTGTTAGAGGCTAGGCATGATGAATATTCTGGACCACATCCATAATCCTTCGCCCCTGTACGTGGAGCAGAGATGGATGGAAGACTCAGGAATATACTACATAGCAGCCCACCGACTCGTGTACCTTCAGACCAACTTGAAGAGAATCAAGTGGATGGAGGATTTAAAGATCGTGAATTTGTTCATCTTTGTTGAAGCTCACATAAATGCAACTTTGCACATTACTGGTCGGAAAGTCAAGCATAACAAGTATGTCTATGAAGAAGTGACCCGGGTGATCTCTACCGACAGAATCAAAGTGTTAGGGCACTATGAGAAGAATGGGTATCAAAGGAAGGGATACCCCAAGCTTCCTATGACTTACCGTTTCCTGAAAATTCATGATCCCGCTCCATATTATTATTCCATTTTTGTAGCCGATTGTAACACAATCCTATTTTCCCCAAACTGATGTATCAATCAGCTTGTCCTACTTATCCAAAATAAATGTACTCAAAGGGTTATGCCCTCATGAATAAATAAGACTTTTTACAATTGTCTATCTTGATCGTAAATGTTAGCTAAGGTGTTAAGTGATTAAATCCCTTGGCTAAAAGCTGTGCTAGTCGTATTAACGTAATATGGGGAACATTTGATAAGATGTTAACATAAAGAATCTTATTGTCCAAACGCAACCCCAAGCGCAGGTTCCAAGTTTGACTTCTGCACTAAGTCCAGTTGTGGTTCAAGAGAAGAAGTTCCTTCTCAAACAAATTAAGCCACCCAAGTTTGATGGCAAGGGCAGGACTATTCAAGCCGACGCCGAGATCTGGATTGAGTCCATGGAGGACTATTTTGAGGTAGCAGGAACTGCACCTACTAACCAAGCCATGCTCGCCCAAACTTAAGTGTATAGTCGAAGCGAGACTTTGGTGGAAACAGTGGTGCAGAGACCAAGCAATCTCGAAGGGGACAGCCACTTGAAGGAAGTTGTGCGAGTGAGGTATCTGCCATCTACCTACCGCACACAAAAGATGAATGAATTCTATGACTTGAAGCAGCTAGGATTATCCCTTGAAGCATATTATTAGAAGTTCGTTTCACTCCTAAAGTATGCACCCCCAATGGATATGACACAACAGGTGTCAAAATTCTATGTTGGGTTGAATCCACCCATAAACACTCGATTGGAATCAATGTGCCCACCAACGGACCTACAAGACGCACTCATTCGAGCTACTCCAATAATACAGGAGGTGTAGACCAAACCAAGGAACAACAGGATTTGGCCTTACAGAGATCAGAATAAGGGTATGTTTAAGGCTCAGACCAAGAGAGCGCAGAGTCAGAATCAGGGCCAAAGAAAGAAAGCTAGGGCCAATGCTGTTAATAACTTTGTTCCTACACAAAGTAATGATCGCAACCCGCGTTGTTTCCATTGCAATGAGCCCGGACACTTCAAGACGGAGTATCCCAAGCTTAGCAGAGGACATTGCCAAGGGAAATTCCAAGGTCAAAATAGAGCCACTCATGGCCAAGGAACCACCGTCATGGCCAGAGGGAGAACCTCCAGTGTTTACAACAAGGAGCTAGACGATGAAGAAGATCCATCCATGGATGCTAACATTGAGAGGGCAACGGTTCATGCCGCTCTTCACAAGAAGGGTCCGAATCGCCAATTCTCGATGATTCAAACTCCATCAGATTATCACGGTAAGAGCTTCAAAACCCTGATTGACTATGGCAGTACACATTCCTTCATTTCACCAATCTATACAAAAAGATTAGGGATAGCCACAATAGATCCACCTACTTTACTTGTGGAATTAGCAAATGGTTATGAGGTCACTTATACTAGGCAAACTGCTAAGGAGAAATTCCTACTGGGTGGGAAGCCAACTTCGGTGAGATTCAGGGTAATGAACCTAGTGTCCACGAATGTTTACTCGGAATGGATTGGCTAATACCCAATGATGCCCACATCCATTGTGGGAAGGGACAAGTCTCCTTCCGAAATTCTGAAGGGGAACTAGTCACGACTCAAGGAGAGGCTGGTAAGCCAGAATACAGTTGGCAAAAGCAACACGGATAATAAAAGGTGTTAAAAAGGGCCTTATTGTCTATCTCATTAAATTGAATAAGCTAGATCAAAATCAAGAATCTGGGGAAGAACCTTCATGGTTGAAGAAATACACAGACGTATTTCTTGAAGATTTGATAGAACTTCCTCCTCAAAGGGAATTCAACTACGAAATCAAACTTGTGCCAGGAGTTGCACCAGTCGCAAAGAGGCCATATAAGATGTCCATTCCGGAAGCTATCGAACTTAAAGAGCAAGTCAAGCAACTGATAGACCAAGGCTACATCCATCCTAGGAGTTCACCGTGGGGATCTTGTAGTGGGAACTTTTGCTCAACTGCCAAGACCCACGGACTGCTTATTGCTTCAAGTGTTTCAAGCGAGATCTAATGGCTATCTCTCACCTAGCCGACGCGCCGTCGATCCTATGAGTGTAGTGAGCTTACCTTGATGCCGATACGAGTTGCCTCCCCTCTTGCACACTCCCATAGCTCCACGATCCTAGATGCGAACTCAAGCATCCTCAAGCTTCCTCCATCTCCAAGCTCCATCCTCCATAGCCGCACGTGCGCGAAAAGAGAAGAGAAGAGAAGAAGAGAAGAGGAGATGGTAAAGAGCTTCACCCTCTTGATCCCTCACTCCCACACACTCACTCCCTCACACACTCATAGTTCCTCTCTCAAGAGCACACACAAGCAAGAAGATGAGGGGAAGAGAAGAAGAAGAAGAGCTATTGTTAGCCACACTCCAAAGAATGAGCTCTCATTCACTTTTTGAACTTTATATATACAAACCCTAAAATCCCATGGACACCCATCCCTTTTTTACATGACCGGCCATTGTGGCAAGGTCCTTTTTCCATTTCCCTCTTCTAGCCTTATGCCTCTAGCCTACACCCGTCTAGTATTTTACAATTGGCACAGGAGGGAGCCTGGCACTCTTTTACAAGAGTTTTCCAAGTTTTTTGAGGCGCCTTTCATTTAAAATTGCGTTTTTGGCCCCAGCTTAGCTTTGGAGGTCGCTTGCGTGTCTTTGCTCTTTTTCCATGTTTTTTTCTGCTTTTTCCTTCCTTTTTTCGCCATCTTGACTTGGGGTTAACATTACCCCCCTCCTAGACGGATGCCAGTCCCATGGCACTTCTGTGTTGTTGTAGGTTGGCAGACAATTGTCCAAGTGGTGTAAAGGTGAGGGCCACTTGGAGACTCAGGTGCTTGTGGAAGCTGTGAAATAATTTTTGTCGGAGAAGCCAAATGGGTATTGCATGGTTGACGGGGGCCTTTGAAGTTGGTGGTTGGTTGCTTTTTGTGATGCCTGAAAGGAGAAGGTGCGGTGCTGTTTCTAAGGGGAGTGCCTACCTCATTGTGTTAGTGCATTGTGCTCGTGCTAGTGGAATGGGGGGGTGGGTCTAACCGCAGGCAAGCCTGGGTGATTTCCCACACTTGAGGACCCCATTTGTGCTAAGGGAGGTGCGGTGAAAGTGGCTTAGGGTGACCGGTCTAACCATAGGCGAGTGTTACCTCCCTAGGTATGTCCTTCCCTTGATGTGCCCTAAGCATGGAGTGGGGGAGCAAAAGGGCTAGGGGATTAGGAGTGGAGCCGGTTGACCAAAGCCACCGGGCACGCCTAACTTGAGAACCCCTAGGTGCAGTGATCGTGCTTTATGTGGTGGTAAGTACTTCTGCAAGTGGGCTATGTTGTCCAGTTCAGTGGAGAGTGTTTTTCGTGCTTTTCCTTTCATGCTATTCTTTTGTTCGCTTTTACTTTACTTTTTTTTTTTTGAAGTTACAATAGTGGAATGACAACCAGGGCCTAATTCTCTTCATCTGAATGAGGAGGGGAAGGGGGTCGGATGGATTTGCTCAAAAATTGGTAGCTTTGCATGTATCCTTTCAGATTCATGCGGACAGGAAGAGAGGTGGTGGAGAGGAAAGGGTGATTGCACCTAGTAAACTAGTTGTCATTTATGTCTTCTAGGAGGGCTAGGCAAAAGGAGGGGAGGAGACTAGCCCTCATCATAAGTCGAGCCATGGCACAACTATCAATGGCGTTAGGGTCGAAGAAGAGGGGAGGCAGGCCGCGCTCTTGTGGAGTTGGGTCCTGCTTAAGTAATAGCTTAAGTAATCTAAGGTAGTTACATGTAGTTACAAAAGTCGGATCGGGACATGAAGAGAAATCTGCGAGGAAGCATGTCATAGAGTCATCTAGGCTTTCTAGGTTAAAGAGGAGGGCATATTCGAAGGATACTACATTGGAGTTATAGATAATGGGAAAGTCGTAACGCCCGTGGAGGGTGGCATCAAAATCCACACCTACCCTTCGAGAGTATGCCAAGTATGTGGGGTTGTTCCTCTCGAAGGGTAGCGTGTTACAAAATGCCATCCAAGCGAGCATACTGATGTCGCATACTCGCCTCCTCCACAGGTTTTGGCTTTTATATCCCGGTACCGTGTGTGGAACTTCAAAAGCTTTGTTTTGCCAGTAGTCGGCCTCTTCAATTCCCCAAGAGGTGGGGTCCTTCTCTCTCTCTTCTAGCCACTTTTTCCCTAGTCGGCCACCAATCGTGATCACGTCCTCCATCACCTTTAGCGGCAAGACCCTCCACAGGCTGTTGGGCAGGAGAAAGCTAAAGGTAAATGGATCCTTTTCTTTTTCTAGTCCCTCCCAAACCACTAGCTCTACGTGGAATCTAGCTGGGACGTCATCAGGGCAAGGTGGGAGGGGTGTGGATGGCTGCACGGCTGGCTTGGCCCTTAACTGCTTCCTAGCTTCTTCGACTAGTTTCCTGCGTCTCTCTTTAAGTGCGGCTTGTCTCTTTGCAAATGGGTCCTCCTGTTGTTGCTCTTGAGACTGCGGCGAGGGGGGTTGTGGGATCACATCCTCTCTGAATTTGCCCATGTGGAATTCAAGTTCTGCTTCCTCCCCTTGCCAGTCTCCCTGTGGTGCTCTCTCTTCAAATCCTATGGCATCCACTTCCTGGGGGGTTAGGCCAGCCAGTAGTAGGTATTTCCTTTGCTCTTCTAGGCTCAATCTAACCTCCGCAGGTTGAGGTGGCATTTGCAGTCCTGCATGCAGGGCTCTACGTGCAATGTTAAGCTTATTTTGTGCCACCTCCAACGATTCTCCCTCCTCTGAGCGGGTGGTGTCCATGATTGTGTTGAGGAAGGCCTTTTGTTGGGCACCGAAGGCCACCTAGGCAGCTTCTGCCTTCTTGTTCTCTACGATGATCTTCTCTTTTTCCACCAGAGCAAGGCGCCGTGCTAGTGTCTTCACCCTTCTTTCATTCTGCGTGGCCCACTCCTCTACTTTCTTGTTCATCTCTTCTAGGCTCTCTCCTTGCCTTCGGGTCAGGGTCGTGAGCCTCTGTTCTTGGTCTTCACGTTCTCTGACTAGTTTCTCCTGTTCTTCTTTTTCGGAGTTCAGCTAATCGATCAGGGACTCGATGTCGTTCTGCTACTGCTCCATGTTCTATTTTCTTTCCTCGTCCCTGGCATTGAGCTCAGCCATAAGCGCTTCGACTTTGGCGGTTTTTGCAATGAGCTCCTTATATTGCATGATCAGGAGCTTTTGTTCTCTCTGCATTTTCACAAGTTCCTATGTTTCATTGTCTAGTAGCTGTCTCCAGTGCTCTTACCTGTTGCTAGCCTTCACTTCTTGCTTGAGATCCAAGATCTCCCTTTGCTGCATGGCTATCATCCTAGTTTTGTCGAGTTGGAAGGCAGCTATACTGACTCCTTTTCAGCCGCCAACTCAGCCCCACAGCTATCTTTCGTTCCTCCTTAGCTTTCTCCAATTGGGAGAGTAGCTCGACAACATACTCGTCATAGTGAGTTGATGGCGTCATCGTTGTGTGGGTTGGTGATGTCGAGGCTTCCACCTTCTGCCGTTTAGGGTCTTGCCTTGATTTTGCATTAGTGGCTGGCCTCTTTTGCCTTGTGGTTGTAGTTTCAGTGCTTAGTCCCTGGCCCATTTCCTTGTTGATGAAGTACTGTATCCATGCCATGAAATTTGAAACATTGGCACTGGTCGGGATGCTGGGGGTGATGGTGGTTGGTTCGGTGGACGGCACCATGAGGGGAGGAATCGGGTGAATTGGGGCTTTGCCCTTGCCCTCGATGATAGTGGGCGGCACGATTTCTGATGCCTGTGTGCTAGAACCACGCCCTTCTTCTCTTTGCGGGCTCAGATTTCCCAATTCATCTGCCCTGCTTTGTTGTTGGATAGACCAGCGTGTAGCCTCAGCCAGGTCTTCTTCCTCCTTTCTTCTTAGTTCCTTGTCTTCCTCCACGGCTTTTCTTTGTCTTTCCGCCTCTGTTTTTCGGTGTTCTTTCTCATTTCTGTCTTTTTCTTCCTTTTCCTTCTTTTTTCTCTCCTCAGCCTCAGCCTCTTGTTTTGATGCCTTCTTTGCCTTCTGTAGTTCCTCGTTTTTCTTTTCTTCTTCATGTTTCTTCTTCTTCTCCCTCTCCTTGGCCTCCTTAAGGGATTCTTTTTTGGCCCTTTCCAAGTCCTCTTTCTCCTTCTTGCTGCCTTCGTCATTCTTTTTCTTCCTTGGGGCTATTTTCCTCTTGGGTTTCTTGGTCGTCTTCTTGCTTTTCTGTTATTCCCCTTCTTCCTCGGTCTCAATCCTATCGCTGGACCTCTCCTAGTAGTACTGATGAGGGGGTGACCTGTCAGGCATTTCCCCTTCCCCCTCTTCTGCATCCTACGTCTCTTTCACGGCCTCCTGGATGAGAGCTGTTAAGATGCTTCCATAGGCGATGAACGAGGCCTTGGAGGAAGCCTTCTTTCTTTATGTGGCCTTAGACGCTGGTGACTCTCCTCCTGCGGGCATGCTTCCTAAAGCCAGCAGTTTAGCCGCCTGGTCAATGGTTTTGCACACATAGCCATACCAATCAACTTCATGCAGGTTATGAGCCACCACATTCTCCAGTACCGGCACACTGATTCGGTGCATCAATGCGTTGTAGTGCTGGTTGGAAAAGAGCGCGTGTATCAGTTTTGCCTGCAATCTGGTTTCTGCATCAGGGATATCTTGAATGCTGATGTCGTCTTTTGTCAGCACGTCCTCCTTTCTCATCCCCAGCATGGCGTACACTTCTCTCTTCTACTTCTTTTCCATTTTCGGTTCTAGTCCCAGCACCTTTTCCACCAAGGTGGGGGTTAAGTGAACCAACACTTGCTTGGCATTTTGTCCCCTTCCTATTGTGACGGTGCCGCATTCGTTGTCGGGGTCGTAAGACCTGAGAAATTCCATGCAGCTTGTGTGGTCGAGTTCTTGTGCGAATCTTTCCAGGTACTTGGTGAAATTGCAGTTTTCAACGACTCTCCTGGCCACCTCTTCCTTGGCCACTAATCCTTCTATGTTATGAATAGTTTGGAATTTTAGTTGGTTGTAGGCGTGGCTCTCCAAGGTGATGCTGTACTGCACTCTCTCCTCTTTCGTGAATGGAAGCCGATGGGCACGGTCTTGTTGTGACATTTTTCGTTCCTGTCATAAACTGTAATTTTCATTAGTGCTTTCCACATACAAATTTGCTGATTGGTGAAAAAGAAAAACTCTATGCTTTTTGAATGAATTCATTAAGA